>NC_139353.1:104071574-105564074 GCF_055883805.1 Amblyomma maculatum | reverse complement strand
ACGCAAACAATATGATACCCTCGCTTCCGCAGCGCCAAGAACCAGGTCTAGCCGTGGGAAGGTGGTCACGTATTCGTCGACGTGCCGGGGCCTACGTGAAATAACCGGCGCGTCGGCAACTGAAGAGCACCCTATCCGCCACACAGGAAAAAGGGGGGGGGGACCCTCCCCTCCTCTTTCTGCATGGCGGCGACGGTGTTCTATGCAGTCACGTTATCTTGACTCTCTAGCGGCGTCAGCGGCATCCAGCGGTATCAGTCGGTCGCTGCTAGCGCTGGGGGGATGAAAGGGGGGCGGAGCTGGTTACGAGGCCGACGCCGACGCGAAACCCAGGAACAGACGCCAAAGAGCTGCGCTCTAAAAAGACTCGCGCCGCAAACAACCGTCATCCACCAGCTAAGGGGTGGCGGGTGCAATGACGGCCTACAACAACAGAAAAAATTTTGAGGCAGGCTAGTCCCCGCTGCAAGCGGTATTGACCTGCCGCTCCCAACCACGTAGGACCAGGAACAGCCACCCTTCACCAACTCCATCCCCTAACCCCAAGGTCTAGGAGCAGCCTCCGTCCACATCTGTCAGTGCACGTTAGCCGCCTTCCACAAAATTTATTCTGTAGCCCTCCATAAGCCTCCTCTTTATCTCTATGCACTTGCACTCCCTCTTCTTTCTTTCCCTTATGGACAGGATCGGGTGCACTCGAAACTAGTGTGAAAGATACTGAGCCTTCCCTTTTCTGTTAACCAATAATATCAGTCAACTGAAAAACTTTCTGAATGAAAACGCGCCTATCGCTTCTACTCTTAAGGACCAGCTTGAGCGTCTCCCTGTTTGACGCCGTCAAGCAGTTTACAATCTTGCTAGTTCAGGGAAATCTAGTTTTTAAATCCTAATTTGTGTAGTAAGAAAGGAAAGCAGGAGTGTCTATCACACCTCGCTGGATGCCTACACTGCGCCGTAATAGTTAAGAGCGGAAAGTTGGAAAGTGACAAAGGTGCATCGCACTGCAGGGCTTCAGGGTAATTTCGGCTAACTCGGTATCTTTGACGCGTACTGACATCGCCCAGCACGCAGACTGCTTTCCAATCGGCCATCATTGAAGGAAGGAAGGAAGGAAAAACTTCATTTAGCCCAATATTATTTGTGGTTTTTGGGACGTCTTCACAGATGTCTGCTTGTTGAATCCACAAGAATCTTCTCCGTCGACCTCGTCCACTTCTGCACAATGGTCGGTTGCCCTCAGTCCAGGGCTCCGCCGGCTACTGCCGCCCGTTGTGCTCGCTGTACCAGACTTTGCTGGTCTTCGTAGCGGTCGCTGGACAGCAGAGTCTCCCATTACTCCGCACTCGGGTTTCGAATTTTGTGGACCACATCTATGTTTTGACAGGCCCATGCGATGTGATATAGTGTTGGTTTTTCATCGCACCACGGACATCGGTCCGCGTATATGATAGGGCACATTTTGCTTAGTATGTATAGGTTTGGGTATGAACCCGTCTGTAATTGTCTCCATATGACAGTTTCCTCTCTGGTGAGAGAACTGTGCGGCGGGTGATATCGCATTCTTCTTCCTCTTTAGTTTTCTAGTATGGCCGAATATGCTTTCGGTGCTGGCAAAAGTTCCGCGGACTCGTCGGATGCTCGGAAAGTAGTGTATGCTCGAGCTATCCTGTCGGCCTCTTGGTTCACTGCCACCCCCATGTGCCCCGGCACCCACATAATTTTTCTTCGTGGTTTTTAATTCGGTCGCTCGCTTCGAGGAGTATACGGAGCGCGTGACGGCCAATCCTACCATTCATGAAATTGCGACAGGCTGTTTGAGAGTCCGTGAGTATCGTTAGCGACCGCCCAGTTCTATAGCCCTCCGCCACCGCTAGAGCAACGGCTACTTCCTCGGCATCTGCTACTATGCTTTTGTTGCGATTGTATTCGAACCCGGCCACATCGGTTCGGTAGCCGAACGTCTTAATCACTGAGCCAACGCGGCGGGTTGCAAAACAATGCTTAACAGAGCTTCCACGCGCATGTTCAAGCCAAGCTTAAACCACACCTTTTCTTGTGAAAGCTGACATCCTCTTCGTGGCGTTGTGGACGTATTCAATGCTGCCAGCTCTATTCTCATTGCTCTGCAATGACATAACTAACTCTAACCGGGTCTCGTAACGAACACAACGTAACATGGGCTCGTGCTTTAATATTACCTGTGCTTCATCTGTGCTAACATCACAAAGTTCCTTGACATCCTATTTCATACCTTGCTATTTGCCGAACATAATCAACTTTTTATGCTAAACTATCAGCTGGAAAGTGTAGGAGTGCATGAAGGGCGGACCTTCGCTCACCTGTGTCGGGTGCAGCACTGTGTCTTGGAGATCAGAGTTGAGATCTCGACCGGTCGACGCAGCAGGATTAACGTGGATATAACAGAGCGCTCACAATCAGAATAGCGACAATTACCTTGGCCTCCGTTGAAATGTTTAACTGGCGGTTAGAAGCTGACGATAGCAAGGCCGCGTTCTGCGACAAAGAGCGATCTCAGACTGAGAAACGTGACATGCACTTCAATTCGACGTCAATTGAGATTAGACGGGGACATTTGAGGAATAATAGTAAGGAATACCTCGCTTCCAATCTTTTGTTATTTAAAGAAGACTTGTGTCAATTGCATGAATAGAATTATTGGAAAAGTTAATTGAACTGTAGGGCAAGTATCTATATAAGATGAAAAGTAAACTCTAAATCAGCAAGAAAAAATAGTAGTCGGAGCAAAAATTAGGAACACAATCTTTTGCAAAGAGTGGATACGATAGAGACTTTAATAGTGTATTTTCGTTCTACGCTTTGTTTTTATTTTGCTCTAAAAATGAACTTTTAATAATGTAATTAGCGTAAAATCACAAATGAAAAAATATGTTAGTGATTCATACGCATTCGAACGTGTTTATTACCTGCTTTCCTAAAATGTTTGATATCAACGACCTCCGTGGCAGCAACACAACGTACGATCTATACGATCACGGCTGCACGAAAGGCACGTACCATATTTGTGCTAAATTATGTCATCAAGCAGTAATTCCTTTATTATGACCCATATGCGTAGCATGTCCCTCTGTCATGCAAAGGGATTCGGTTCGAACCCGAAATGATACAAATTTATTTGAGTGAATGTGGTATGTTTCTGATGTGTTTCTTTGTAAGCGTTCTCATTTTCGGGTTAGGGTATTGGGGGTGGCTTTGGGCTGAGCGACCCCTGTAAGCTTTCGCGTGATTTAACGAACGACCCCATCACCACAGGGCTGCTCAGGCACAAAAACACATGTACACAAGAGCTATATATAACATTATTTTTGCTTTGAAACCCATGCATGAGACGGTTAACGTGAAAATGCACTACGTCATAAAACACGTAAACGAAGGAAAAAGGAAAATTATTTGCACGTCATAATTTCAATTACTATCGCCTCACTGATAACGGTAAATACTTCAAGAAGTCTAGAAAATTGCGAAGTCTAAACTCAGCATTTGTACAGAGAAAGCCGATATGTCCTGAGTAAAAATTTAGACGTCACCAGTGAGGGAAATTTAACCAATTCGTATAGTTTTGGCGCGTGAATTTACAGAGTAAGCTATGGCATCGTCGCGTATGACACAAGAGTTGTGATATACGAATTGTCACGACGTCTAGCAATAGTCGTGGCGTCTTACTAGCATCCTCGATTTCTTTTAGAGTTGCAAACTCGCAATAATGAACTTACGAGATGTTTGCATCATTGATATCACTAACCATTTTAACTTCATGTCCGCACGAAGTCACATCTAACGCTCCTGCCTGTCTGCGAAACAGTGACTGGCCGCCACCAAACCTGCCACCGTCACTCAAAATAACAGCATAAAAGTTTCCAACCCCATAGGAATTTTTGTTCTAAAACAAAAAGGCAACTAAATGCCTAGGCTCTGATATCTAAGTGCATACGACATACACAATATCCTGTTTTATGTTTGGCAATCTCACACCACTTCCTTTCAGCCAGATATTAACTTTTTTGCGTGTGGATAAATGCTATAGTTAGCGAGTTGTGTTTGTATAATGGTCTTGCTACCCGCTTGACAAGCAACGTTGGCAGTGCTTATATGAAGAAACGCTAGCCAACACTTAGTGCTTCTAGTGTGCTCGGCCGCTACAGCACTGCTGTTACCTTACCGTTTGTGACTGCGGGGACAGTTTTTGTGGCGGCATGTCAATATAACGAAGCTATTCGGAGTTTGACGTTGTGCCTTTGTTACGACAGTCAGGCCACACAACTACGCCGGATCAAGCGGTACGCAAGGCGCTGCATTTTACCCAGGGACATCACACAAAACAGCATGGTGTCTTTCCTCCTCTCTTCTTTTCCAATACATTACAGAAAGCCTTCCTCAGCTCAGGGTAGTAAAGACTCTCAGCGCAGACTTTGTACCCCAGTGTGCCCGAAGAGCCGAATATCAGCTAACCTTATTGGATGCTGCATCTGTGCCGGCGGATAGCAGCTCGTTCAGTGCCTTTATGGACTCCGCCTTCATGTGCAAGCTGGCTGCCTTCGACGCAGTGGAGTATGGCGATGTCGCATGCGACCCAAGGGCCAGTGACTGCATGCGCTGCGGGGATGCCGTTCCGGAAACGCAGGCACCCGTATCCGGAGACTGCTGTTACTGGACGGCTTTATTGGCCTCCTGCGAAAACCAGTTGACGGTGTGCGCTCTCTGCAGACTAAAAACTTTGCTGCAGACACAACACAATGATGCCGCCATTGTGGAACATAACCGTGCTTGCTGCCTGTGCACTCTCTAGCGACGTTGAGTTTTTAAGTTTCCCCCTTTTGTTTCGCAACAAAGAAGCAAAATAAAACATTGTGGGATTTCAGAATCTCAAAAACAATTAACATATTTCATAATAACAACCTTTGTGAAAGTATCCTAATCCCACCTGCTTAATAGCTCGAAACTCGGCATGTTTCTGGCAGCCGTAATTCGTAAGTGCTGTTAGAACACTTTAACACACCTGATGGCCGCACTACTTCGTTGATGCACTCCAGGGGATACATGGCACTCTATCACTGCCGCTATGAGCGATACTTCTACAGGTGCATACTTTAAAAATTAGAACACATGCATCGTATATACCCACCAAAGCGAGAGGTTGGGCGGTCACCGCCATAGCGTAGTTGGCGGAGCTTTGTACATTTAATGCGGAGGCCGGGCGATAAGTGCATACTGGTTCTGTGCGCGTATTTCGAAGTCGGCTACCTCTATTATCTAAAATTCGCAAATGAATTATACCTCAAATTATTCATTGATCGATGGTAGAAATGAAAAGGTCCTCTTTACTCCCCGTGGTTTTTGGGAGTATTATGCTCTGCAGGGCTCGTTTGCAGTGAATTCGTATTACTTCACGAGCTAACAGGAAGAGCACCATGGTACATAATGCATGACACAAACATAGTGGGAACAATGAAAGAACGACCGCTTATTCTTCTTCCGAAAGAACAAGTTGCTTTGAGTATTGATGCTATTGAGGGGTGTGTTGATGCTGTCGTAATGTACTGCCCCTTATTCACAAAACATTGGTTACATGTGTTGATGGTATTTAGAGGCGTCAGCGTGAAAATTAATGCCCGGGACAGGACGCGAACCCGTATTTTCTCGAACTGTTAACTGAAGTACTAGCCACTACACGGCGCGCGGAGGAGGGGCGTCGATACCATACGCTGTTGTTGCAAATTATGGCATAATTTTTTTGCGTTTTTAAGCTTAGTGAAGATGCATGGCTAGACTATATTTTGATAGGCGGCAACGCTTCTGTATGTTGCGTATGTGACGCGAATTAAATCACATGGGCCCATGAAAAACGAAGCAGAAATTTACTCACAGTATGCTATGAAACTACAAATTTGCTCAGAGGGTGCAATGATTCAAGAAAATGTCTCTCTCCCAGCGATACACTCACGATAAAGGCCATAGAGGGAATTAAGCCCCGTTGTAGGTTGTTATTGCAGCAGAAACATTTTTATTGTAGTGTTTTGGCACTTGGAAAAGACTTATCGTGAGGGTAAACCGATGTACGTTTTAGGCATTCCAATTAAAATACAGAACATTCTATGATTTTTTTATTTCATGTGAAAAACGATGTGATTGCATCAGACCCTGGTGTTTTGTCTAGTGAATTGATTAAAAAAATTAACATTCAAAATAAATGATATATACCTAATTTAGTAAACAGAAGGAAATGTAGATAGATTTAACCCAGCTCTAAACAATATGGCTACCTCACGCCGTTTAGGGGGGTGAACAAAATTCAGCTCTCCTGCATAGCAGGCAGAGAGATGCATCATTAAAATCTGGTTGAGGCGGTGGAATTTGTGGATGAGGTCAATAACAGTTTTCGAAGTTGATGAAATTCATCGCGCCATTGACTTTATGAGGAACAGGGGCCTAAAGAGCTGCCTGTGCGAAACTATCCAAAGAGGAAATAGTGAAATGCTTTGAAGTAGATCAAACGGACAAATGCAACAAGAGAATTCGTAACTGCCGGTTTGCCTTAAACGCGGACGATATATTGTGTAATAATTTTGTACCCTATAATATGCATGGCCCCGTGATTTTGAATGTATCCTACCACAGTGGCTCAGTGGTTGGACAGCTTGTCTCGTAAAGCCAAAGTTGGGGTTCAATCCCGGATGCGGCTGCCGCTTTCTTGTGCACTTGCCCATTAATAACAATAAGCTCAAAGGAAAGGAAATGCGCAGTACCTGCCAGACTCTCTTAGTGGGTACCTAATAATAATAAATCAATCAATCTTTATTTAATGTGCGCAGGAACAACCATCTGGTCTTCGTGCTGCAGTACAAATACAAAAAAGAAACAAAAATGAAAATGCCCAAAAATGCTTACACACACAGAGAGAACACAAAGGAAGAAATAAATAATACATGAAATAAATGAAACTGAGACGAAAAGTATCACGCAAAGTAAGCAATCAATGAGTAGCATCACTTATATACACAGTGAGAGAATTTTTGAGCCCATCAGGAACGAAAAAAAAAGAAAAAAAGAACGGTAGAAAGAGGAGAAAAAACAACAACAAATAACTGACATTGATTATAGTAATATAGAAATATACATAAAATAAACAACCATTCCAGGCGCAACAAGGCGCAACATGGCTAGAAATACAGAATAATACAATAAATAAATAGAATTGAACACGGTACACTAAGATTCGAATATAAAGTTTAAGGTTGAAATTTAAGTAAGAAACGGATAAAAAGCAGTTCAAGATACAGACAGCATTGAACAGAAGAAAAAGAAAAAAGTGAAGTAAATACAATATTAAGGCTAGAAAGTGGGAGTTATATGTGATAAAGTACTATTTAGAACACAACGCTACGAACATCCAATGTAAATGAACAGAGCAAGTTTTGGAAGATGTCAAGGTGAGGACAAAAACAGTTAAATAACCACTGCATCCTGTCCAGAGGGGAGTGGAAATGAAGAGGAGAAACTTGAAATGGTCTGAATTCCCTCATGCTCTTTCGCGGAACGCACAGTAGGATGTACTTTAAGAGCTGAAGGCACATAATGTGGCCATGAAGGAGTTTGTGCAGAAAAATGATATCAAGTCTGATACGACGGCAGTGAAGAGAAGGAAGATTCAGTTGGGCAGTCCTGGTGGAGCGAGAGGGGGAAGTTGCGCAAGGAAAGCGATAATGAAATATCCGTAAATATTTTTCTGTACTCTGTCAACCTTGTCCAAGTTCGATTTGCAAGTGCCCTTCCAAACAACCGACGCGTACTCCAAGAGTGGCAAGCATATGGACCGGTACAGTTTTAGGAACGGAAGTGGAGTATGCAACACTCTCGAAAGTCTGCAAACGAATCCGAGTGTGCGCATAGCCCGCTGAGCAATGCGTTTAGTGTGAGAGGAGAAGCTGGGGTGTGATCAAAAAGTACATCAAGGTCATTATTTCATCAACCCTGTCCAACAGCACACAATTAACAGAATAATGGTAGAGAAAGCTATGTGTTTTCCGAGTAAAGGACACAACACTAGTTTTGGAAGAATTGAGGGTAAGTCGATTCCTCGCACACCAATCAGAAAAAGCAGATATGTCCGATTGGAACAACAAGCAATCTTGAAAAGAACGTATTACCTTGAATATTTTTATATCATCAGCATAAAGAAGAAAAGAGGAGCTCTTTATCGCCGAGGAAACATCATTAATAAAAACGGAGAAGAGAAGCGGGCCTAGTACTGAACCTTGAGGAACTCCACTCGTTGCAGGGTAAACGAAATAAGTCTGTCCATTGACACTGACAAAGCAGAAGCGATCAAGGAGATAGTTGCGTAGGAGGGCTACGAGTGAGACTTCAACACCAGTGAGTAGAAGTTTTTCAAGAAGTAGTGAGGGAGTAACAACGTCGAAAACTTTGCTCATATCACAGTACAAAGCGTCAACCTGACCCCTCTGAAGGACTGCTGCAGAGGCATACGTCATAAACGTGACATAGGCTGGTAGAAGTAGAGCGACCCGACATGAAGCCATGTTGATTCGGTACTATGATATGTTTGAAATGGAAAGAAAGTACGTTGTGCAAAGCTAATTCGAAAAGCTTAGAGGCTGCACATAGAAGAGAAATCGGACGATAATTGGAAACATCAGATTTGTTTCCACACTTGAAGACAGGAAACAAGCGTGCCATTTTCCACACGCGAGGAAAGGCAGCATTTTTTAAACAGTTATTAAATATGGCATTCAGTACTGGTACAAAGATATAACTCAAGGCTTTTATTATGGCGGCTGGAATGCCACCAGGTCCAGGAGACAAATATGGTCTCAGACGCTTAAGACTCTCAGTTATCAACTCCTCGTCAAAGAGAATGGAATTAGATAGTGCACCAGATGGGAGGCAAACAGAAGCACATTGTGGATGTTTGTAAACGGAGGAAAATTGTTGGGCAAAACCGTCGGCAACATCCCGAATTTCCAAACCCGGAAAGTCAATTAAGCTGATACTTATATCTGATTTAATGGAACGCTTGCGAACGTAACGCCAGAACTATCTACGACGATTTCAGGCACTTCTCTCTAAAGACTCAAGATAGGAGTCGTAGTCCCGCTTGTATAGGTGTTTGCAAAGAGAACGCACACGGCGAAACTCATCTGGCCAATTGTGAAACCCAGGGCGTTTCGCTTTACGATGGGCCCGTTCCTTGAATTTTAACGCCGTTATTAGTTCCGTTGAAAATCAGGAAGGGAACTTCCTACGCGTAGGAGTATGCAAAGGTATGTACCGACGCATACCATCAAGAACTATTTCTGTAAAGCGACTGACTTGTTTATCTGAATCATTAATGTCATTTAAAAGGGACCAGTCGACATAAGAGAAGAAATTGAAAAGACCGACATAATCACCACGTGCATACGCGAAACGGGGCGCATTTCTCACTCGACCTGAATTAGTAGAAGATGAGGCAGAGACAGCAGTAGTAACTAGAAGCGGAGGGTGAAATTTGTCACAGCGATTCAGCGGTATGTCTGAACTCGAGACTCGAACACTTTCAAAATTCGATAGACAGATGTCAAGCATATTACCACAGCAGTTTTCAATGAAATTGTGTTGCTGCAAAGAGTCAAAGGCTACAAAACCAAGTAGAGCGCAGCACTTACTTAATATGTAATGACTGTTGTGAGAAGAAATAATAATAATAATAATAATAATATGAATAATAATAATTATATTATTATTATTATTATTATTATTATTATTATTATTATTATTATTATTATTATTATTATTATTATTATTATTATTATTATTATTATTATTATTGGTTAACAGGAAGTTAAAGGCGCAGTATCTGTTGCACTCGCTCTGTGGACACCTAAACCGCGCCGTAAGGGAAGGGATGAAGGTGGGAGTGAAAGTGGAAAGAGAGCAACGGGAGCCTTATTGGAGGGCCACGGGGTAATTTCGACCACCCTGGGATGTTTAACGTGAATTTTTAAAAGGCATTATCCTCATTCATACGAAAGGGGACTCTAAGGATCTTAAAAATTCAGATCAGTCAGCTTGCTGTCTGTTATCTATAAGGTATTTACTAAGGTAATCGCTAATAGAATCAGGACAACCTTAGACTGCAATCAAGCAAAAGGATCAAGCAGGTTTTCGGAAACGATACTCTACTATTGATCCTATCCATACCATCAATCAGGTGATAAAAAATGCTCGGAAATTAACCAGCCCTTATACATAGCATTCATTGATCACAAAAAAGCATTTGACTCAGTTGAAACCTCGGCGGTAATGCAGGCATTGCGAAATCAGGGGTTGACGAGCAATACGTGAAAGTGCTGGAAGATATATATAGTGGCTCCAAAGCAACCATAGTTCTGCATAAATTAGTAACAAAATTCCCATAAAGAAAGGTGTTAGGCAAGGAGACACAATCTCGCCAGTACTATTCACAGCTTGCTTAGAGGAAGTAGTCAGAGACTTGGAATGGGGAGCAGTTAGGGATAAGGGTAGATGGAAAATACCTCAATAATCTGCGAGGATGAACTGCATATAAAGGTTGATGACCTAGACAAGAAAAGTAGAAAGATAGACTTGAATATCAATATGCAGAAGACTAAGGTAATGTTCAACAGCCTCGGGAAGGAACAGCAGTGTACATTAGATAGCGAATTACTGGAAGTAGTAGGCGAATATGCCTACTTAGTAAAGGTACTAACCGCAGATCCGGACCATGAAAAAGAAATAACAAGAAGAATAAGATTGGAATGGAGCGTATTTGCAAGCACTCGCAGATTATGACTAGCAGCTTACCGGTATCGCTCAATAGGAAAGTATACAACAGTTGCATCTTACCTGTACTCCCCTATGGGGCTGAAACGTGCTAACCAAAAGAGGTCTACTTAAGGACAACACAGAGGGCAATGTAACGAAAAATGGTAGGGGTAACATTAAGAGATAAGAAGAGTGGTGAGTGGGACAGAGAAATAACTCGTTACTGACATTCTAGCGGAAATTAAGAAGAAATGGACATGGGCAGGACATGTAGTGCGAAGAGAGTATAACCGATGGTCGCTTAGGGTAACAAACTGGATTCCAAGGGAAGGAAAGCGTAGCAATGGGCGGCAGAAAGTTAGGTGGGCGGATGAGGTTAAGAAGTTCGCAGGGGTCAAGTGGATGCAGCTTGCACAGAACCGGGTGAAGTGGAAAAATATGGGAGAGGCCTTGGCCCTGCAGTGGGTATAGTTAGCTGATGATGATGATGACATCGCACAGCACACGGACGCCCCTTCGTTTCGCCTCCATCGAAACGCAGCTGCCGTGGTCGGACTCGAACCCGGGAACTCCAGCACAGTAGTCGGGTGTCTTACCACTGTACCATCCCGGCGGGGCGGACACCTGATCCGCGACGTAGAGAGATCGATTTATAGGAAGGGAAGGGCGCGGTGACTGTCTCACTTGTTTTCTATTGGACACCTCGACTGCGCTGTAAGGGAAGGGAGGAAGGAGGGAGTAAAAGTGGAAAGAGAGAAAGAGGAGCTGCAGTGGAGGGCTACGTAGTAATTTTGACCACCTGGGGATCTCAAACGTGTGCTGACATCTCAGAGCACACAGACGCCTCTTCGTTTCGCCTCCGCGACGTAATGAGAGAGAGGAAGTGGATTTGAAATCGGAGAGAGGAAACGAGGGGGCGTAGGTGTGGAGTCATGTCGACCCTCTGATGATCTTTATCGTGCACCAGCATCACGCTGCACACGGATGCCTTTCCGTTTCTCTACATCGAACCGCACCCACCAGCGTATCGGGTTCGAACCCGTGTACTTCGGCACAGTAGTTAGGCATAAACCGCTCCACCACCGTGGCGAGCCGCAAGGCCCATGCAGGCAGATATTTCCGGAGCCCTCTACTGAGGTATCCCTTATGGTGGCGTCGCATCGGGATGTTAAGTCATATAAACAAGCTGTAAACTGGAATAAAGTCAAGCTACTGGAAGGATGGAAGAAATATAATTGTAGTAACCCTCTGGAAGGATAATACCAGTGTCGTAAAATACCGTACGACTCTGGCAATACTTAGCCCCTGAATAATTACGCATCGAGCAGCTTACATTCGCTAGGCAGAGTCCAATTACAAGAATATCAGTACTAGACTGAATTCAGAGGCCCACTGCCAATGGTGTGCGATGCCGTAATAGTAGTAAGAATATGCAGCCCAGTTATGCTACCCGCTATTCCCTAAGAGCTAACCATAGCTAATCGAGGGGGGGGGGGGGGGGCATCAAATCTAGTTTTGCCACTAGTTGCCCAGCTCTCTTACATGCCTCGGAGTGCTGCGACTCCGCATGTGTCAAGCGGGCAACAGATCTGTGCAGCTGCGACCGCCCTCCGGGGTCGGAGGCGGACGTGTCTGCAGGGGGTTCCCGATCGGCCATTTGCAGGAAATGAAGTGAATTTCTGCCTGAGCTTCCCTCATTTCAAGATGGTAATGCTGTTTGCATCAAAAAAATTATTTTATTTCAGATAGATTTCGTGAACATCTTAAGATGGCCATGAGGCTTTACTATTCTGACCAAGATGATTGTGCCTTGCATCCCTTGTGGAGTGATCTTCACGCTCAGAGCCTAAAAGGCAGTGTTTCCAAATACACTGGAGCACCCAAGATACAGCACGTGAATAAAATGACGTGGATGTCACGCCGCGTTTATAAACGAATGACCCCCGATTCATACTCCTAAGCTAACTAACCCTAGACCACACATAGTAGCCTGCCTGCATTCCGTACAATTTATCTGTAAAGCTTTATTGTAGTTGGAACTTACAGAATACAAAATCCTCGCTTAACTCACTCTTATTACCTGCTCTATGAAACATTGAAGGTACATTTGGCTGTTGGCCACATTGTGCTTGCGCACTAAGAAAGACTGGGCAAATTGAATACCTGTTTCATCCTGCACACTGATGAGAAGCATAGGAAATGTGCACATATTATGAGGATAAGTGTGTTCAGATAAGAACGGTAATTAAGGTCCCATGGCCATTTTTTGTCTTCAATGTAATCTTTATATGTGGCGGGCAAATGTCTCAATACAAAAAAATATAAACCTTAATTTTGCATGATATGGTGTAGTTTTCTCTGGAAAGAAAAGGTCGGAAATCACTACAGGTGGAAAATGCAATTTTTGCCCTTTCAGAAAGTTGAAATTTTGGAGACCTGCTGCTAGCGTACAGAAATTTTTTCATACACCCCTTTTTACCCACTGAATCTATGCAACCTTTACCTCAATGAGAATGAATAAAAACCTGCTTTTCTGTTGCGCTTGAGTTAGTAAAAGATCGCAAACATTACTCCAGAAACAGCCCGCTACAAAAAAGTCAATTTTCAAACTTATATATGGGCATGATGTATTGTCGTTAGCATTAAAATCTTTGTCTGTTTATTGTTCAGATTCTTTGCTTATTTTTTTATTTCACGCAAAATTTGAGCTCATCAAATAAAATATGATATAGAAAAAAAGTTAAACCAAATTAAACCGTTCTGGCTTTCTGCCTTGAAATTTTAAGCAATAGCAAATTTAGTCCATTTCAAGCAATCAACACTGCCAACAAGCAGAATGTTGAGAAGGCTAGGATATTGCATATGTTAGAACGAAACTAAATTCAGCAAATAATAAATTGAACTTTTGATTTCTACTTCTTAAGAGGAAGCCATAGGTATTTCTACAGAGACAACATGCGTTCAGTTTTATATTTATTTTATACCTTTAGCTTACATAGCGGAACACATTTTAGTACCAGATGTTTATAAAGTACTAAGGACTGTTTTTATGTGAGTTCAGTGAAAAAGAAGATGCTGTAGTTTTTTAAATTCAAGTCACAGTTATCTGCTGTTTTTTTTGTTGTTTCAAATTTTTGCCAATTGCAAGATAATATGGAGGAAGAACAAGCAAGTCTAGAACTTTCAATTTTTTTAGAAATAGAGAACTTGGCCAGGATAATGTGCAGAAAGAGTTTTAGTGGCAGCAATTTATTTAGCTGTGCCAGAATGTAGGGTTGAATATTAACAAGTTTCAAATGCAGTGCTCAATTTTGAACTTTTTATAATGTTAAACAATTTAATGCAACACTTCTTCAAGCTGTAATATTCATTAGGTACTGAGGATTCTTGAGAGGTATTTTCATAAAAATCGAGGATATTTTAAAAAAGATGAAATCAAATATTTGCATTTTTGCGGTTTTTCAAATCTTGGGCAGATTTGATCAATTGGCAAGAACACGCAGGGCAGTCTAGAGCTCCCTGTTTTGCCTGAAAATAAGGAAATTATCGGATTTATAAACAAAAAACGGCTTCATAAAAATATGATCATCATGCCCCTATTTAAGGTTGAAAATGGATTTTTTGAAGCGTGGTGCCTCTGGAGCAAAGTTCCGGATTTTTTACTACATCAACTGCAACAACAAAACATGTTTTTAATAACTCCCATAAAAGTAAAATTTGCATAGATTTAGTGGATAAAAAGAATAGCTGACAAGCTTTTAGTATGCTAGCCGCAGGTCTCCAGACGTTCAACATCTTTAAATAGCAAAACTGCATTTTTCACCTGCAGCGATATACGACTTTTTCCCAAAGAAACTACACCACACCTTGCAAAACTAAAGCCCATATTTGTGCAAAGACAACTTCCCACCACATATAACAATTTCACTGAAAACGAAAAGTGGTCATAGGACCTAAATTACAGGTCTTATCTGAATACGCCGATAAGATATTGTAGATTGCTTTTTTCAATGACAGCTATTTCATATTTCAGTAAATAATGAAGCTGCTTAACCGGCTTCAATATTGTGGTGTATTGGGCATTATGGCATATAGGCTGCTAAGGCAATTATGCATTAGGCTTATTTCTGTAACCGGAACTACAACTCTTATTTCACTTTATAAGGTTACCTTGCCCGCTTTTCGGAAA
Organism: Amblyomma maculatum; assembly: GCF_055883805.1. NCBI lineage: Eukaryota > Metazoa > Arthropoda > Arachnida > Ixodida > Ixodidae > Amblyomma > Amblyomma maculatum. The sequence goes on along the minus strand of NC_139353.1, from coordinate 105,549,064 downwards.
GTTACTACTACCACTTTTTTACCCATGCCTGGCAAACAGTACAGAAATAAGATAAATAAATCATCTTAATTCTGCTCACAACAGTACATAGAAGAGAAATCATAGAGGTATTTTATAACCATTTTTTCTGCTGTTCGGGACATAATTCTACTGCCACCTATGAGCATCATTGCAGCTCTCACATGGAGTTCTCCTGTTATCACTGATGAAAGAATTCATTATATTGGACCACTCTCTCATTAAATGCGACCCTTCCAAGTTCAGTCGGCAGCTTATATTTCACTTGGAGCATGAGCACATGCTTATTTTGCCTTTCATTTCCTTTTGCTTGTATTTTTCAAGTGGCTTTTCTTTCTTGGTGCCTGCAGTATCCAAACTGTAAGACTACTGCCACTCTTCAAAGTTACCTGTCTTCAACTAGAGGACCTTAAAAGACAATAAAATAATGATTATACTTTGTATTTTGCATTATCTCTACACATTGCTTTCAAGAATACTAAGCAAGGGTTGAGGGTGAGCCTCAGTCCAGAAGCCAGCATTTCAATTAAGGTACTTGTCCTCATCTTGGCAGTGTGGTCATCAGTTGTGGAGCTTGCACATGCTTTTGTTTTACAAGAAGAAAGCAGAGGAGGGAAGGAGAATAGAGCTAAATGTTAAGAGAATGTAATCTTTTAAATAGGTTTCTCTGAGCTGGGCTACAGCAGCAGCAGCAGAGTACTTTTGAAAAGCATTCTGGAGGTGGCGCATTATATATCAGCGTTAGGTGTCCAGGAGTGCAGTGATAAAAAAATAGAATTATATGTCGCACGTGAATAGTGAAAAATTATCAAATATTACCAAGAAGAAAAAATATTGTCACGACTGAAGTCACAGGGAGCAGTGAAGGTACACGTAGCTGAGGACCAGAGAATAAGGTCGCTTGTTGTTCCGATCACAGAGTCCAGCACCAGCGCGCCGCTCGTGCCAACAACAACCGCTTCGTCGTCGTCGGCGCCGAACACGGCTGTCGCGCGGCCCTGGGCACGTGGCAATATAAAAAGACAGAACTTTAGGTAAACACGTTGAGTCATGCATTGGAAAAAGTATTCATTACCTACTGTCTAGAAAAACAAAAATTGGAAAGACAAGGGCAATGAATGAGCATAACATGATATAGTCGTCGGGCAGGCACAAGCAAAAACTTCCTGAATGCAGTCTATAGCCTTTATATGAAATTGGCCATACTTTTGGTGAAATTAGGGTATTTATCTCGAGTAAGCTTTAATTGTACAAAAAACAACTATAGGGAGCCATTTTTAATCTATGAATTTAGAGCAGTGGAAAATAAATATCTCTAAAGGAACGTTTGAATCCCTTAAATACAATCCCCCCACACCATAAGTAGTTGGCAAGGCAGTCACATGCACCATGAATTGTGCAATTTATTTACAGCAAGTTTATCTCCACTAGCATAAGCTCAATGTGTTTATTAAACATTTCCTCTTTATCACTGGTGACTTTGGTTATCCCTTGAATCTTTCGTCTGATAAAGCCTTTTTTGGCAGGTAAGGCCACCCAAATTTATTTTTTCAGTTGTCCTTTCTCGTCAGCATTTCATTTATGTTTTGCATGGCATTCTTAGCGTATGCTAGCACTTAACCATTTCCAAATAGCTCTTAACAACTATTTAACTGCAGCTGTATTGCCTGTTCCTTTCAAGAAACACGTGCCAGCGTTGAACCTGCTTTAGATGCTGACTTTTCTACCCCATTCTGTAGTTTTCCCTGCTACTTCCACCTTTTTATTTTGTTTTTCTGGTGATAGACCACAAAGACCAAAGTCATAGAAGTTAATACCCAGTTAAACATAATTTAACTTCTCGCTCTGCCCCTCTTTCTCTCCCCTCTCTCCTTTTCTCAGTTTTCGTCTTGGGAAATAAAAGGTTTTTCCCTGCCAGTGATGATCATGGTGTCCAGATAGGCAAGCGCCTTTTCAAACTTTTGGCTTGGCTTGCAAACTGAAGCTTTTCTGCTACTCTTCAATTCTCTTTCATGCTATGTAGTCAACTTGCTCTTGTTCTATCCTGGATCATCTTATAACAAGTAGTATGTTTATGAACATGTAATGGCCACAGTTCTATGGGCCTATACCGCCCAAAAGGGAGCCTATAATCTGAAAGACTAACAGTAGTCCTGTCAGTCTACGTGCAAAGTAAAACCATAAATAAAAGGTGATCTAAAGGGCTAAAAACATATTATGGAGAGCTGCTGAATATCATTTTGATTCCATAGCTTACTGTCTTCAGGATTTGTTATAAGCTTTACTATGTAGCATTTAAAATTGTACTGTGCAGAAGAAAATAATTCCTTTAGAGCTATGACGGTAAAGAGCAACAGAAGCATCAAAGAGCCCTAGAACTGTGAGCAAGAGCAGGTGGCACATTATATCTGCAGGTAGAGCAGTTTCCCAATCATACAACATGAAAAAAAAAACAAATGCTGCTTTCAACCAAAGGCTAAGTTTTAAAATTTGCAGTCTTCACGCACATACCTATTGTCAGTATTCTACCTGCACTCGTGCCACTTTTTCTGTTTCATATCGAATTTTTAATGACATCTCTAAATAACTTGCAGATTATAGTTGGCAAATAAATTGTGTCATGTGTATTTTCATCAGTGTTTACTTAAATTACAAACATATTGACATGAGTAAATTTTGAATAATTACAAAAAAAAAAACGAAAGCTGCCAATTTAGACATTGTAGGTTTGCTGGCCTTTGCCGATAAATTTACATTTGGCTTAAGCAACTTTTCTGTACATTAATATCAAACAAGCCGTTTGTATTGTTAACATTCTTTGTATTATAGTGAGATAATTTGTAGCATTTGAGTAGCTATAAAAGAAGGGAGTTTGAAGGAATACTTTAACAAATCTTGAAGATGGACTAGATGATGCATTGCAACTTGACGAAAGGTAAAAGCGCACAGGAAGACACAAACCCAAGTGAAGCCGACACAGGACACACGGGACAGAGCGTGTCCTGTGTCATTACTCAACTGTGTCTTCCTGCGCACTTTCAATTTTTGTTGCAAGAATACCTCTTCAACAATCGGCACTGATGCAATATTTTATTGCCACTGCAGGACTCGTGTACCAGCTACTCCTGTCAGCATATACTCTGGGGAAAATATTGAAGATGTCGACCTGCTGCGCATCCAGGTGGACCGTGAAAAGCTGTTCTCTGCGACAAGTGGGTGGAGTGACTGGCAGCAGTTTTGTCCGCCAACATGGTCTTCAACATTCAGTATGACTGCAAGCTATTCAACACATGTTCTAGGTGCCTCTTCTTTCATTATGCATTGTACCTAGAGTGGTGGCTACCAAGTTCTTGAACAGTCACCTAAAGTATCTCAATTTTCATGTGCTAGGAGTTGTATGTTCTGCTGTCTTGTCAAAAATATACATGCGTTTTTTGTAGATCTAAACATTTCTTATCCATTTGTCTAGGAGAGGGTGCCATGCACTAAATAAGTGATGCAATATTTTGCTCTTACATGTCATTATGTTGTGATACTACACTGTAATAAATTGTAGACATTCCTCCAGCCTAAGTAATTTTGAATTGTCCAACCCTATAAACCAGCCAAATAACTTGCTGTTTGTGAATAAACTTTGCTACCAAAACTGTAGGTGTCACTTGTATATTATTGTAAAGCTGCCTCTGAGTAACTTTGCAGCACACACTTTTTCCCATTATTGTTTGAAGAATCTCCATGCCCTATTTTTGGTATGTTTTTGCTCAGCATGCTTGTCTGAACAGTTTCCAAGACTCCATGACATGCACAGATAGACCTTCAAATTGAGCAGTATACATATCATTGTGCCTCATCAAAATTACATATACCTAAACATGGAAAGTATTTTTGTTAGATGCTTATAGGATGTTCTTCATGGACTCGCCCTGAAGCAGAAGCCTGCGATTGATGTGTGGCAGGAAATGCACGCACAAATATAGAAATCTATAGCCCCATATTATTAGTTGCATTGTTTTTGCCCTCAACGTATTGATACAAACATAGGAAATCCTTGTTAATTCTGACAGGCAGTCCAACAGACATCTTTGAAATGCTTTAACCATTGCAAGCGAAAGTGAAAATGACACTTCGGACAGGTCAAGGGTGCATGAAAACTCATATTCAAAAGTTGTCATGCACCCTTGACCTGTCCGAAGTGTCATTTTCACTTTTCAATTGATATGGTATATTTTCAGCGGCATATATCGATTCTGGAACGCTTGCCTTGACAAGACAGTTTGTCAGAGTTTTTATCGGAGCTGCAGTAGATTGAAAGGACATGATTGCGTGCTTGACAGGGTGTTAGCACTCATAAAGTGGTTTTTTTTTCGGCATGAAATCCGAATTCTCTACTGCTCAATCAATATATCCTAGAATTTAAAAAGCCTCCCAAACATCGCCATCCATCACCTCCTGGAATTTTGGAGGCCGGCAATCATAGCGAGAACTCAGACCACACAAGTGAGGTACATGCACAATCATCCCGTATAAATAAATTAAAGGTGAATTACTCTGTATAATATTGTTACGAAGCGGCAAGCCGATGAAGACAGGAGACAGAACATGACCGATGACGATGGTAGATGACGTTTAATGCATGTTCGCGGCGGGCCTAGCGCGAGCGCTCCTGCCCGCGCCACTGCCCGCTTCTTCTTCCTTGTCGTCCGTAGCATGACCCGGGGCCACCGAGCGATCGTCCCGATCGTGGACGAGGAAGTTTAGCGATGTTAATGATTTTATGGCGTGATGATGGGCGTGTCTGGATGCTTGAGAAGAAGAGGAAGAAGGAAGAATAGAACGGCTTGCCGGTACGATGTCTGATGCGTGGGTGATCCGCCTCCCTTGGAGCTGTCAACCATCCGTCACCAGAGTCCATGGGACCGATGGCTCGAGGTCACGTCGGGCAGCTTGTGGACGGGGGTTGCGTGTTCGTGTCCATCGGCTCCTTCGGGTCATTCGGGTCTTTCGGGTCCTTCATCTCGGTTCTGATTGGTCTGTTCTCCTTGTCTTCAGGTCCGGGCTGGGGGCTGGGCGGTGGTAGTTGTTCAGGTCTGGGCTTGAAGGGCTGGGGCGAAGCTGCTCGGCGATGTCCCCGGGCCCTCGGTGATGGTCCTGGCTTGAAAATGGCCTCGATGCTCCAAGGAGAGGATGAGGATGTCGTACGCCGCACCTCCAACCAAATGTTACGAAGCGGCAATCCGATGAAGACAGGAGACAGAACATGACTGATGACGATGGTAGATGACGTTTAATGCATGTTCGCGGCGGGCCTAGCGCGAGCGCTCCTGCCCGCGCCACTGCCCGCTTCTTCTTCCTTGTCGTCCGTAACAATATTATTGCTCCGAGGGGTGCACACATCCAGGGAAGCTTTTCAGATAATTCTTTTCACCTTTTAAACCACCCGCATACATCTACCCGTCCACGAGGTGGGCCTTATTCACCTGATTTGACTTGGTGGTTAGGCCCTGGTAGCCCTCGTTGGGCTGTTGAACCAGATACCTGGGGTAGTGATCACAGTCCTATCTTTATCTCTCTCACTCCTTCGCGGATACGTAAAATACGCCGTAGCGTACGAATAACATCTTGGGACTCTGTACGCGCAGACAATCGCTTATCTGATTTCACCCCATCATCAGCATTGTCTACTCTCTCTGCTGTTCTTGCGTCCCACACGATTACCACCACTGTAAATGAAGACGAGCCAAACCCGGACATCCACCTCCTGAATCTTTGGGCTCTGCGTCGCCAGGCAGATCATTATGCTGCTCGTAACCCCGATGACCCATCGGCTATCCCCGCTCTTCACCGGGCTACCGCGCGTGCGAGGCGGTATGAAAAGCGTCTAGCAAGGCAACGTTGGGCTTCATGGTGTGAGCGCCTGTCCTCCAAGCAGAGTAATCGACAACTTTGGAGAGTGTTTCACGCCATGGAGCGCTCTTCTCAAGTTTCTGATTACACAGAGAGCATTCGCCTTGCTATGAATGTAGATGAGGACACATTTGCAAAACAGGCGGCCAGACAGTTTTTTCCCAACTATGATTCCACCTCAACTTCTCCACCTTGCTTACCGGTTACCGAACCCCCCGATGAGATTACTTCTGACCTAACCATGGCAGAGCTGCTGGCCTCCATTGAACGCCTCAAATCTAACTCTGCTCCCAGCCACGACGGCATACCTAACTCCTTATTCCGCAACTTGGAAGGGACTGCTTTGCAGGCCCTGCTTGATGCATTCAATGACGTGTGGCATTCTGGTGTCATGCCGGACGAGTGGAAGCATTCTATTGTTGTTCCAATACCGAAGTCAGGTCATCCTCCAGTTTCTCTCTCGGCCCTTCGTCCAATTTCCCTGACGCCAACAATCTGCAAGCTTTACGAAAACATTCTCGCCACTCGCTTATCGTGGTGGTTGGAATCCCATGATTGTTATCCAGAATCCCAAATTGGCTTCCGCCCGCAAATAGGAACGGAGGACGGTCTTGCTACGTTGGCTGCTGACGTGCTTCACCACTCTCCGCACAGTCATCTTGTTAGAACTGTGATCGCTACAGATATAACAAAGGCATATGATAACATCCTTCACTCAGCCATTCTTGCCTCCCTACAAACTCTTGGTCTTCCTCACAGGTTTCTCCTCGCCATTCACGCCTTTCTAACAAATAGAACATTCAGTGTGCGTGTCCATGGAAAGCCCTTTGGTCACTTCCCCTCAAACAGAGGAGTGCCCCAGGGCTCCGTTCTCGCCCCTACTTTATTTAATGTGGCCTTCATTCCACTTATTCGAGCCCTAGAGGCCATCCCTTCTATACGGGTGCTTGCGTATGCCGATGATATAACCTTATGGTGCTGTGACCCAGATACGTCTGTCCATCAGGCGGCCCTCCAGCATGCGCTGGATATATTGACATTTCGCCTCCCTCCTTTGGGCCTAACTCTTTCGCATACAAAATCCTGTTTCATTCGAATTGGAAATAAAGCTGGCTTACGGAAAGCTCCCAATATAAATTTTATGATAGATAATACCCCAATTCCTCAGGTACAAACCGTTCGCATTCTTGGTCTTCTTCTACATTCCTCTGGGACTGGCACACCGTGGCTGACAGCCATCCGTAAGACCGCTCACGCTACTTTAGGTCTCATTCGTCGCATAGCTATGCGCTCTGGCGGCGCGCGTGCTCACACGGCCCGCCAGCTTGTTCGCTCTGTACTCCAGCCACGTATAATATACCAGGCACAGTTTCAACGTCTCACCCGCAGACAGTGGGACTCCCTTGAGGCCATCAATCGTGAGGCTATGCGTGCAATAACGTACCTCCCCCGCCTAACACCCATACCAGTACTTCAGGAGTATGCCCAGCTAAATACGCTCACTGAACTCGTTGATCGGCGGACGGCGAACAGAGCTCGCAAACAGTCTTTACAATTACATCATTTAAAGATACTACCTCCATGGTCGTACTGCCAGCTCACGGACAATCGCCCCACTGCTTCCCCGTCGGTATCATCCGCACATCTGCCTGAAGGGTGCATATTATATACCGATGCATCACATACTGCAGAGCGAGGAGTTACTGCCGTGTATAGTCCCTCTCATCCGCATCTCAACACTCACGTGACATATACCGCGGATACGTGCACCCCTCTGGCACTGGAACTCCAAGCAATTTACAATGCTATACATTCCCTCCCACCAGTTCCTACATTCAATGCAGTTCATCTTTACACAGACTCTCTCACTGCCCTTAAACAGCTTAAGGCCGTTCGACGCACATTCCAAATAACACAGTCTATACATTTGCTATGTTCAAAGTACCCATGTCCTATTCGCATACACTGGATTCGCGGCCATGCTCGCGATCCCCATAACATACAAGCAGATGCTATGACGCATATAAACACATCAGCCGATCCACCACCTTCCCCTCTTCCCCCAGATCCGTTCCTGTCCCACGTTTCCGATTCGCAAGTTCTGCGCCACCGAACACGCGCTCTCATTCCTCCGTGTTCGCACCCTCTCCCCCGTAGTCTTACTCGGCAGGAGGAGGTGACAGTGCGCCGGATCCGGGCAGGGGCGGCTCTGACCCCATCTGTTCGACATCGATGGCGGGAAAAAGACCTACCAGTGACTGACAGGTGCCCTCACTGTGACACTCCACCTGACGTCTGCGATGTGCGCCACTTGTTGTGGACGTGTCCATCAACAACGCACATCAGGCAACGGATAATCATGAAGGTGGGCCTGCGGTGGAATCGCGATAGTGATTATGACAAATGGACAATGGACAATCGCTATACTGCCAACCTTCTCGAATTCATAAGCACAACTGGACTGCACTCCTTCTTTTAACTTTCTATCTCCTGCATCCCATTCCCCCTTTCTCAACTTATGCCTTGTGGCAAACTCTTCGAAAAAAAAAATATTATTGCTTGTGTTAGGTTATTTAAGATTTTTGCTTATCGTCATTCTCTCTGTTCATCGTGCGCTCGAACCTTACATACCCCTTCCGCGTTATAGGTTGATTTGTTACTATCACGTTGTCACAAAGGCAATAACAACTAAAACTAAATTTACCGCCCAATACACAAAATCTGTCGGCTTCACTTATTTTATTTCAAAGTTTACTTTCTTAAGCACTTTCATTTTTCTCCGCACTCAATGAACAAATTCATTCCAACTATTTTCTGCTTTTTATATTATCTGGGATATGCAGCTGCTGCGACTGCCACTTCGGGTGGGACTGCGTGAGTATATGAACGCGGGAGCATATGAAGCTCACCACCCTTACTGGAGTCCAATGGCCAGGATTCCTAATCCGCGGGTTGTATTGCTGAGACATTTTGTTCAATCCTAAACTAGCTCCTTCTTAACATCCCCCTGGCATCATTCAAGAAGACTTCCTTTGAAATTCTTGACAATTTCCGCAATATAGCTAAACATCTGCCACCTCTAACTTTAAATAGACTGTTAATATAATTATGGAAGCTTTTATAGAAGCGCAATAATAAAACCAGACGCAATGTGATGGAAATGTACATGAGGGTATATACTGTCCTCATAAAGACAGAACCTTGTCTGCACGCCTCGTTTTTAGTGTTTTATTTAAAAAGTTTTAAATATTTTACTATCTGATGATTATGAAAACCATAAATATGCATAGAGCAGCAATTGCAGTAAATTACGGCAGGTTTAAGTCTCTCTAACGAGGTTGTGCGCATGTAATCCACCTCTAAAAATCGGTTTGCACAGGCTATGTTTAGTACTCCCAACCACCTTCTCATGCTGCAGTGCAAAGAAGATCAGTACAGCTTCTTAATGTCCTGCCGCCGCTTTTCCATGTGGAGAAGGTGGTTTCTGGAGGAACCTTTGCAACGACAATGCCTTACTTTTGGCAGAGCAATCTCTCAATCTGACCAGGCGATATGATTCATTTAGTCTTATGTCATTCATTTACGTTTCCGTTGTTTTCACATAAACTCCAACCATTTTCGTCAGGCCAAGTAAACATATTTATGTGAAACGCCTTCTGCTCCTCGACTCATGGTCAATCCCAATATACAGGCAGCTGTCATCAGTTTTAGGGTAAACGACGCTCTCAGCGCATTATGGTTAAAGCAAAGTTCGCGAAAATGTATCTTGTGGAGAATGAAACAAAGGTGATTGGACGCCGATGATGTTGATGAGCTGACACAAAAAATGAAAACTAATCACACGAAAGTTCGCCTAGCGACAGTGCACCATTGTATAATGCAGTGGCTATCAAAGCTAATCACTCTACCCCATTTGAGTTTGAACGCTACTGGAAGGCGAAACTGCTTGACACGAGGCTTCATAGCCACCCCGTTGCAATCCGAATATGTTGTTGGTAACACTCCTGCACCACGTAATCGTCCATGTTCGAACTCTCCGCCATAATGTGTTAAACCGTGGAAACGTGTGCTGTGCTGCTAAGCACGCTAAGCTTCAGGCATGCCGCAAATTATAAGACATGCAGCCGAAATTGGCAAAGTGGGCTCTAAAAGCGGTCTTATCTACACTTCGTGGCATGAAGCTCGTCTCCGCCTATTATGCGAGGAGATGTTAACGACATAGCTTGTGAGTTAATCGGGGAAGCCTCCGTGCAACACGTTTCGATTTAAACATCTGCATCTGAGAGTCAAAAAGCGATGATATTTGCCTGAAGCATTGTGTAGGGTCAGCAGAACCAAACATATTCGAGTTAGATAATGTGCAACCTTCCCTATCTGTTCTTTCGACTGAAATACACTTCCCGATATATGTCATTGACGCTTCATCACGTTCTCACGAGCACAAGAAAATACGGGTCATATAATGCAGTACTGACATGTACCAAATGTTCGACTAACAGATAACCATTAAATTAGTTGTAATGCGATTTGCCAGCGCATTTTGTTTTTCAAATCATGATATTTTTGTTAACCCGTTTTTCTGCTACTGATGTTAACACAGCCTTGGCATGTGCTCGCGAGCTACACGCGCAGAAGAAGAAGAAGAAAGCATCTTTCGCGGCGTCGCCATCGCTTACCTCTCGCTTCTCCAGAGATTACAGCAAGCTTACTGTTCCCCACAGCCCTATACCCTCCAAGATGATGAAGAAATCAAAGGGTGCAAGGCCGAACTGTCCCGTCGAGGAGGACACTGCAAGAAAAAAGACCGCGCAGGCCCGAGCGGCAATCGGTTCGCCAGGCGAAGCCCCTCCTCCAACCTCGCAGTTATGCTCCCAGCCTGGGCCGCAGACCAAAGAGGCCACTACAAATAGCCCGAAGCGACACAGCAAATATAAGCGGTCGAAATTCCTGCCGACGGCTTCCGCAGTAAAGGCTCCGCCGGCGACGATCTCTACGCAGGGTCCCTCTGCCGCTGCTCCGCCCTCGGCTTCTGCACACGCGGCGGTAAGTGCGGTTAATCCGCATACTTGCCTATTTTTACATCGCATTGTTAGGCATCATCAACAAGTCAGTTCACCCCCTTCGATTTCTCATCCCGTGTTTCATACAATCGAACGTTATAGCGACCGTACCGCCACGGCAATGCAGGCCATGAAGAAGTTTTAGTTCAAGTTCGGTCATTTAGGCAGATTTCCAGCTATCGTGATCGCTGTTGAGAGCAGTGCGAAAGGTGCGTCGAACCGTTTTACTTCAGTTATATGCTCGGGTGCCTACTGATTCCCATGTGCATGTCCAACACAAGGCATCATGTTCCATCTTGAGTTCCAGCAACAGGCGCCCATCGTTACTGGTGACCCTAGTCCCACATAGTTCAGGCTGAATGGAAAGAGCATACGTGATGACTTCTTAGTGCGCACTAAAGAAATCCCCTAGTACTACAATTACTGGTTGCCGTGCACTATTGAGTACCTTAACGGCAGTAGCTATGCTCTGTCTTGTAAAGTTTAATTGGCCGTATTACTATATTGCTTAGCATTGTGATCTCCCAGTGTTTCACTTGACCTCACGAGATTCGTAGGTGCACTTCGGAATAAAAGCGGTAGATTTTATTCAATTCATTTGAAGCTCTGTAAACCTGTAGGCCTCAAACACAATGATCAGCAACCATCTAAGCTCTGTCATCATTTTCTTCTGTAAAGTAGGCATCGTAATTCTAATATATACTGACCCTCAGCGCAAATAACCAGTTCACATGAAGACAGAAGACAGTTTACTACTTCCACGCAGACATTTCCGCGGCATCAGACGAATCGGGTAGCTAGCTTCTAAAAGTTGGGAAGGTGAAATGGGAGTCAGACCCAGGAACCTCGGATCCGAACCCAAACACAACAGGCAGCGCATGAAAATACGTACGGCTTAGTTGAAGTGGCATTTTATACCTACTTGGGTATTCCTTCAAATAATCTGTGTGGGGAGAGAGAAAATGAATGTAGAGGCATAAATTAGGTAATTAGTGGTTATTGAACTCATGACAAAAGTACGCGTACATGAAGACCCGACCACCGGCGGCTTCGTTTCGGTGGAGGTGAAACTGAGAGGTGTATGTGTGCTGTGCGATTTCTGAGCACTTTAAATATCCGCATTAGTAGAAGCTACAGCGTAGCCTTCAACTGCGACTCTTCTTTCCCACTTTTCCCTCATGTCGCGGATCAGGGGCCCACAAAAATATGGTACAGATAGTGCGCCTTTCCTTTTCTGTAAACGAAACGAATTGTGCATGAAGAGGATCACCAAGTGTAGCTGCAGGCGCAGAATGTAGATATGCTCCAAAGATAGACTGAACCTTAACAGGCATAAAGTGCAACGGCGACATAAGTGGCAGGTAGCTTAGGAATGTGAATCGTTGGTCATTTGTTTGCAAATGCAGAGGTGACATCCACATCACTTTATTCACGTGCTGTATCTTGATGGTTTGGTTTGGTTTGTGGGGTTTAACGTCCCAAAGCGACTAAGGCTATGAGTGCTTCTTTGTATTTGGAAACACTGCATTCTAGTCTCTCTGAGCATAGAGATCTCTCCACCAGGGATGCAAGACACAATACTCTCGGTCAATATTTAAAGCCACATGGCCATCTAAGATGTTTACTAAATCTATCAGAAAGTAAATACCTTCTGCGGAGGAAAACAGCGTTACCAACGTGAAATAGGGTCAGTATTTCCTGCAAATCGGTCAAATGAAGCCGCCGCGCTGGAAACCCTCCAGACGCGTCTGCCTCCGGCCCCGGAGGGTTCTCGCAGCTGCAGAGACCTGTGCCCCGCTTGGAACATGCGGCGTCGCAGCACTCTGAAGCATATACGGGAGCTGGACAACCATTGACCAATATAAATACTCATTATTACCCCGCCGGGGTGGCGCAGTGGTTACGGCTCTCGACTACTGTTCCCAAAAATACGGGTTCGATTGATTTATTGGAAGGGAAAGGCGTGGTAGCTGTCTCACTCGTTTTCTGTGGACACATCAACCGCGCCGTAAGGGAAGGGAGGAAGATGAGAGTGGAAGTGGAAAGAGAAAGAGGAGCCGTAGTGAAGGGCTACGGAGCAACTTCGACCACCAGGGGATCTTTAACGTGCTCAGACATCGCACAGCACACGGACGCCTCTTCGTTTCGCCTCCATCGAAACGCACCCGCCGAGGTCGGGTTCGAACCCGCGTACTCCGGCACAGTAGTCGGGCGTCTTACCACTGCGCCACCCCGAACCCCGGCCTCAGAGGCCGCTTTTCTCTGGAGGCGAAAAGCAAGGCACCCGTGTTCTGTGCGATTTCAATGCGCGTAAACTGCCCCAGGCGGTCGAAATTTCCAGAGCCCTTGACTACGGTTCCTCTCATAGCCTGAGTCGCTTTGGGACGTTAAACACCACAGACCAAACCAGACCAACCAAATATTCAAAATGACCTGCCAAACACCGGCCTGGAACCCCCCCCCCCCCATGGTTAGCTCCTAGGGAACAGCGGGTAGACTTAACAGGACTGCATATTATTACTACTATCATGGCATCAGCAATGCCATTAACAGTAGGCCTGGAAATCAACTATATTACCGATTTTCTTGTATTGCAAAGTGCCTAGGGAATAGGCTACTCGATGCATAATTATTCAGGTGTTCAGTGTTACCAGAGTCCTTCGGTATTTAATGACACTGGTAAAACCCTTCATAAGGGTTATTATAATATTAGATTTCTTCCATCCTCCCAGTAGGTTCAATGTCATCGTTTTTACAGCTGGTTTATGTGACTTAATATCCTGATGCAATGCCTCCATAATTAATAGCCATATAGGGCTCTGGAAATGTTTACCTGCATGGGCGTTGCGACCTGCCATGTTTTGCAGTAGCTGATGCATAACTACAGTGCCGATATACAAGGGTTTGAACCCGCCTACCCGTGGCTGTTTTTTGATGTAGGAGAAACGGAGAAGCATCTGTGTGCAGTGCGATGCTGGAACACGATAAAGATTATTAGAAGGTCGAAATCACTCCCTACAGGCGGAAACACTTTCCCTCTCTCCTATTTCCCTTTCATCTTCTTTTCTTTTACAGTGCGGATCAGGTGTCCACAGAAGAAAAACAGCCAGGCAGATACTGCCCAGTTTCTTTTCTTTGAGCTAATTATTACTTAGGGCATAGTACACTAGAAGACTCTTTGCTTTTTGCATGCATTAAAAAGTGACTGCCGTGGCCGGGATCGAACCCGGACTTTGGCTTTACGAGACGAGCTGCCCAACCACTGAGCCACCATGGCAGGGGACAAAGTCGCGGTGCAGTGCATATACTAGAGTACAAAATGTTTGCACGCAATATATCCTCCGCTTTGAAGGCAAACCGGAAGTTACGAGATTTTTTGTTGCATTTGTCCCTTTGATCTACTTCAAAACATTTCCCTATTTTATCTTGCGCTAGTTTCGCACTGGCACCCCCTTCGGCTCCTGTACCTCATTAATTCAATGGCGGGATCACGCTCAGCTACTTTGAAAATTAATCTTGAGCTCGTTCTCAAATGCCACCACCTCAACCAGACTTTAACCCTGCATCCCTGTGACTCATGTTAAGGAAAGCTGATTTTCGTTCACCCCGAAATTACTTCGGTGTGAGGCAGCCATAGTGTTTAGAACTTGGTTAAATCTATGTATACACTTCCTTCCGTTAACTACATTAGGTATATGTTTTATCTTATACGTTTATGTCTTTTTACTCAACTCTCGAGACTTGAAACATGAGGCTTGTGTGCAATCACATCGTTTTTCACACGAAATAAAAACAGTCATACACTATTCTGTATATTGGCATGCGTAAAACTTACGCCGCTAAGAACTCGCGAATAGTTTTTCCGAGTGCCAAAAGAACATCATAAAATTATTTCTGCTGCCATAACAAACTGCAAAGTGGCGCAGTTCCCTCTTTGGCCTTTATCGTGACCGTATCGCAGGGCGAGACATTTCTTGAATCATTGCAACTTTCGAGCCAATTTGTAGTTGCATGGCACACTGAGTGTAAAATTCTGCTTGCTCGTTTTTCATGGGCACATCTGATTTAATTCGCAGCACATGCGCAACCTACAGCATTTTCCACGCCCAACACAATATTGTCACGGAAAGCCGGTGTACACTTGACTAAAAAGACAGGCGAGGCTTTTTCAACAAGCAGCGTTCCGCCGACAGCGCGTGAACCCACTAACGTCCTTTTCTTTCAGTTGTTGTTGTTGTGGCTGTAGGAAGAAGGAAAAGAAAATGCACGGGCCTGCTACTGGCTCTTTAGCTGAGCGACCTCCGCTGCCTCGTGGGACAGAAGAGAAAGTAGAGAAGAAAGAAAGAAAAGAGGAGGGAAAGAAAGACGCGCGCCGCAACAACAGCCGTCGACCAACACCGAAGCGGTCGCGGGTGCAATGACGGCCCACAACCGATAAACGTTCGGTGGCAGGCCACCCCCGCCGCAAGCGGCGGTGACCCACCCGTCCCAGCCCCTCTGCTTTAGTTTTTTTAGGAAGGGGAGTAATGCCACCTGGTGCTCTCAGGTGGCATTACTCCCCTTCCTAAAAAAAACGAAAGCAGAGACTGAGAGCGAGCGATGGGCAGTGAAAGAGAAAACAAACGGAGCAGAACAGAAACAGAATAACAGAGGCGGGGTGAGGTGCTCTACACGACAAAGAAACAAGCGCATACTCCCCTGATGGGGCTGGGACAGGTGGGCCGCGGCCGCTTGCGGCGCAGGCTGGTCTGCAACCGAATTTTTATCTGTTGTAGGCCGTCATTGGACCCGCGACCTTTTCGGTGGGGGACGACAGCTGTTTTTTCGGGGCGCGTCTTTCTTTCCCTCTTCCTTTTCTTCTCATTTTCTCTTCTGTCTGCACGAGGTAGCGGAAGCCAGTAGCAGGCCCGTGCATTTTCTTTTCCTTCTGCCTACAGCCACAACAACAACAACAGCACACTGCGCATTACCGCGTGAAATACGGCTTCTTGCGGACAACGTGCACCACCTCGGAGCGTGGTTGCCGAGGGGAGGGCCACACAGCACCGGCTGGAATGACTTCATATGTCACTTCAGTGACACGGCGCAGAACTTCTTAAGGTCCAAAATACCGCGACATCAGTTTGTCAGACAAGCCGGGCTGGCGCACCGGTGTCCACACCCAAACTTTCTCTCCATGATATGTGACGTGTCGATGGTTGAGGTTGTAGCGATGCGTATCCTTGCCCTGCTGTTGCTGAATGTGAATGTGGGAAGCTGACGTGCTTCCTCGGCGCGCTGATCAAATTCGTCGGCGTGTGGCGTGCGCAGATGATCATCAGTGCAGCACGGAAGCATGGCATCCAACATCGTCTGAACGACGCGTTCGTAGAGCAGGCGAAATGGCGTAAAACGCGTCGTCTCTTAGATGGCAGTGTTGTAGGTATATGTTACGTACGGGAGAATCTCGTCCCAGGTTCTCTGCTGCGAGTCTATGCACATTGCAATCATGTCGGCGATCAGTCTGTCCGCGAGGCCATTTGTCTGTGAGTGACAGGCAGCGGTTTTGCGATGGCTTGTGTGACTAAGCTAAAATACTTCGTGCATAAGTTGTGCCGTAAACGCCGTGCTTCGATAGGTGATAACTTGGAATACGATTTGATGCATAAAAAACTGGGCGATCACAGATGACGTGCTACGCTGCACCACCTTGGTTTCCGCATACCGTGTGAAATAGTCGGTTGCGACTATATTCCATTTGTTACCGGCCGATGTCAGCGGAAATGGGCCCAGAAGGTCGATGCCGATTTGGTCAAACGGCTGCAGTGGAGGCACAAGAGGAAGGAGCGAACCCGCTGGCTTGGAATGCGGCACCTTTCGATGTTGGCACTCACGACTGCCTCTGACATAGCGATGAACGGCGTCTGCAAGTTTAGGCCAATAATAGACTTTATGAACTCGGGAGAGTGTGCGCGCAAAGCCCAAATGGCCAAGCGTGGGTTCATTACGGCAAGCAAAAAGGACATCGGCACGGAGGTCAGCCGGCACTACGAAGAGATACGCTCGGTCACAGAAAGCAGACAGAAACCAGACAGATTCCGGAGACAGAAAGCAGACAGATTCCGAGCAAATGGACGAGGGATATCTGCAGCGCGACACTCCAGGTGATCAATGACAGGTTGAAATTCCGGGTCAGCTCGTTATGGGGTCATTACATCTGAGGCACTCACCAGTCCACGCAAACTGCTCTCGTCGTCCGTGCTCTCATCGACTAAGCCGACAGGTGCGCTCGACAGCGCGTCAGCATTTTCATGCTTCTGGCCTGATTTATACACAATGGTGAACTCAAATTGTTGGAGGCGAAGGCTCCATCGTGCTAGGCGCCCCTATGGGTCATGGAGATTAGCCAGCCAACACAAAGAATGATGGTCGGTTACCACTTTAAACGGGCGGCTATAGAGGTAAGGCCTAAATTTCATGGCTGCCCACACAACCGCAAGGCATTCCTTTTCCGTAGTGAAATAGTTTGTCTCAGCGCGGGAGAGCGTGCGGCTGGCATACGCGAAGACCTTTTCGACGCCAGCTTGGTGTTGAACGAGCACAGCGCCGAGGCCGCTATTGCTGGCGTCGGTGTGGACTTCAGTGTCAGCGTCTTCATGAAAGTGCGCAAGAACAGGGGTTGTTTGCAGTGTCTTGCGCAGTTCCGCAAAAGCCTCTTGTTACTCGGCGCCCAACACGAACTATGTGTCATCGCGCGTGATGCGAGTCAGGGGGCGGCAACCTTGGAAAAATCTGCGATGAAGCGGCGGTAGTACGCGCAGATACCCAGGAAGCGTTTCAAACTTCTCTTTTTGTCAGGAACGGAAAATTGGGCGACAGCGGAAGTGGCACTTCAAGTGCTTGAGCGCCAGGTCAGCTGACCGGAGGCCATCTAATACTGTGCGCAGGTGTTCAAGGTGTTCGCGAAAGGTTTCACAGAACACGACAACGTCATCAAAATAAACTAAACAAATTTGCCATTTCAGGCCGGCGATAACCGTGTCCATCATGCGCTGAAAAGTAGCTGGCGCGGAACATAGGCCGAAAGGCAGCACTCTAAACTCGTACAGTCCATCTGGGGTGACGAAGGCTGTTTTCTTGCGGCCCCCTCATCGACCTCAATCTGGCAGTACCCGCTCTTTACATCAATTGAGGAGAACTACTGGGCGCGACGAAGCCTGTCGAGTGAATCATCGATACGGGGCAGCGGGTGGGCGACTTTTTTGTGATGTCGTTCAACTTTCGATAATCAACGTAGAAGCGAAGGGTCCCATTCTTTTCTTTACCAGCACAACTGGGGACGACCACCGACTGTTGGACGGTTGTATGATGCCATCACAAAGCATCTCCTGAACCTGTGACTGAACCGCTTCACGTTCCGTCGTTTAGATACAGTACGGCTGCTGGTAGATAGGGCGGGCGTCGGCGGTAGTAATGATTCGGTGTTTAACAAAGAGGCGATTGCCGTACTTTCAATGGGGAACCGAAACAAGCGCTGTACTCTCGTCGGAGGGCACATATGTCATGCTTCTATGTTTCCGAGAGGTCCGGACTAGTTTCAACACAGTCAGAGGGCGGCGGCACAGTGCTAACAGTTGCAAACGGGAAACATTCGGAAACATCCCTTAAAAAGTCGGCGAGTGCGCTGGAAGTAGCACGAAAAAGATTTCGGGGTTTGTTGGTGAAGTTAGTCGCCAGGAGCTCAGTCCGGCCGTCGCGGAGGTGACTGAGGCTGCGCCTGTACATATGCCATGGGCGATCAAAAGAGACAAGTTGCCTTCCGCGACTGCAGGTCCATCAGGCAGGTCGTCACAGGTAACAGGCACAAAACCACTGTCGCGCGGCTGATTCGAAACACTCTAGGCGGCAATTCGAATAGCGGCGCGGCATTGGCGATTCTCGGTATCAGTATCAGAAGCTTTCTCGGTCGCAAAATGTCACTGTACGCTTCCGGAGGTCGATAATAGCTCCACACTCTCGGACAAAATCAACACCGAGGATAAAGTCACGGGAGCAGTCAGGTATCACGAGGCAGCTGACAACGAACGAGCTGCTAATTTGAACTCTCGCCGTGCACAGGCCGCTCGGAGGTACATGTCCACCAGCGGTGCGAATCTGCATGCCAGATCATGGAGTCAACGTTTTTAAGGAGGGCCGCTAGCTTCCCACCTAATATTGAAAAATGAGCGCCAGTGTCCACCAATGCGGTAACCTTATAGCCATCGATAACCACGGGTATGTCCAGCGAGAATCGATCTTCAAGTGTCGGAACTGTCGTCGGTGCCGTAAAATCTTGGTCGACTACAGGTCTCGTTGTCGGGCGATCTTTAATATGTCGATTGCAAGCGGCCTCACCCTCGAAGGTCGCTGTCTTTATTTTCCCGACGGGGACTTGGCGACCATCGCTGCGCCATCCAGGAGGATCTGGGCTGCGGCGAAGGTCGGCGTGGAGGCGGGGAGCGTGATTACCGCTGGATATCTGACGCCATGCGCTGCTGGGCTAAGTAATACTCAATGTCACGTGGTCGTTAGCCTAATGGAGGGTAACGCATGTCGATGGGAAATCCGTGCAGTCCCAGGTGTCGCTAGGGGCACTGGCGATACAATGACCTGGTTCCCCGCAATGGTAGCACAGGCGCTGGCGATTTGGGGCGCGCCAAGTCCGCCTTCCGCTGGGGTGGTCGTCGATTGTCGATGTACGGTTCCGTTTTTTCGGAATAGAGAGAACCTTGATCGGGCGGCTGTATTGGCGTCGTAGTAGGCGCAGGGCTTAGCAACATATCTGCATACGTTGGACGATGGTACTCCGTGGGAAAATGGGGTGGGTCAGCAGACGGTACCGAAGGCCTAAATGCTTGAAGCTCTTCGCGGACGATGCCAGCTATAGAGCCGACCATCGGCTGGGGAGCACCGAAATGCTTCTGGAGCTCTTCGCGTATAACTGAGCGAATGATGTTGCGTAGATTCTCGCTGGGCAGGAAGGCTGAATACGGCTCCGCAACCGCAGTGGTGAGCACCGGCCTGTGGTAGGTGGTAGACCGCTGCTGGAGCATCCGCTCCATTGTGGCAGCTTCCGCAAGAAACCCGGAAACCGTGCTCGGTGGATTACTCACGAGACCAGGAAACAGTGGTTCTTTAACGCCACACATGAGGTGGGGAACCCTTTTTTCTCAGAGCATGGCCGGGACAGATCGTCGGAAGAGCCGGGGACGTACGCGCTTCAGTCTCGTTCGGCACCTGCATACGAGACTGTAAAGCTCTTCCTGTGAGTTCTCGCCTATCCGCGCTGGAATTCTCAAGGATGCGTCGGCAGTACTCACGCAATAATGTTTGAGTGTCTTCTCGGTTCTCGTACCAAGTACGAGCGCTATCTTCCAGGCTGAAGAGGACGTTTCTAAGCTTGGCGGCGTCGTCCAAACAATTAAATGAGGCGACCCGTTCAAACTGGACGAGCCAGTCTTGAACGTCTTCATTCTGACTGCCGTGGAAGGGCTGAGGCAGTCGCGGGTTCTGCAAGGTGTAATAACCTGGTTCTTGAATGGCAGGTCGTGAGTCGGCTGCGGTGCTGAACTCCAACGGCCCGTGCTCAGGGAGTAGACCTTGATTCCTGAGGTTAGCATGGTGCACAGGGGTGTCGACTGGCCCAGAAGTTGAGTCCTGAGCGTGCGGAGGTTTACGGGACATGTACCGGGATCTTGTTACGGAAGGCAGGTGTACACTTGACTAAAAAGACAGGCGAGGTTTTTTCAACAAGCCGACAGCGCGTCAACCCACTTCAACGTCTTTTCCTTTCAGGCGCCACCTGAGAACACCAGGTGGCACAATGGACTATCCATGCATTTTTACTATGTATCAAAAACTACAAAAAATATGCCATAATCTGCAAACATCGCGTGGTAACGATGCCGATCCGCACACACTGGAGTGGCTATTTTTTATTTAACAGGTCGAGCAAATACGACTTTGTGTTCTTTCCCGGAGCATTATTTTTTCCACTAATGCTTCTAAGAACCATCAACACACGCTGCCAATGCTTTGTGCATAGGGAACAGCACGTTACGTCTATATCAAGATATCCCTAAATAGCGCAAATACTCAAAGCAACTCGATGATCTTCGGAGGAAGAATAAGCTTCCTTCCTTTAATTGTTTCTACTATGTTTGTGTAATGCATGGCGTGTCAAGTTGTTCTTCCTGTTAGCTCAAAAAGTAATACTAGGCCACTGCAAAACAGCCCTGCAGAGCATAGGGTGCAAACCAATAGTCCCAAAAACCATGGGGAGCAAAGATGATCTTTTCATTTCTGCCATCGATCATAGAATAACTTGAGGTATCAAACCCATCGTGAATTATAGATAATACAGATAGCCGACGACGAAATACCCGCAAGCAGCCAGTATGCTTCGATCGCCTGGCCTCCGCATTCCATGTACGAAGCTCCACCAAACTACGCTATGGCAGCGACCGCCAAACCTCTTGCTTTTGCGGCTGTTTACGTTGCATGCAGTCTAAATATTTAAAGTATGCAACTGTAGAACTATCGCTTGTATCGGCAGTGATAGAGTACCATGTATCCCCTGGAGTGCATCGACGAAGTAGCGCGGCCATCAGGTGTGTTGAAGTGTTCTAACAGCACTTACGAATTACGACGCCCAGAAACATGCCGAGTTTCGAGTCAATAAGCAGATGAGGGTAAGGATACTTTCACTAAGGTTGGTACTATGGATAATCCTACTAATTGCGAGATTCTTAAATCCCTAGAATCTTAATTTTGCTCATCAGTTGGGAAAAGAAAATGAGGAAACTTAACAAACTCAAGGTCGCTAGAGAGTGCACAAACTGCAAGCGCGGTTATGCGCCATGATTGCGGCATCATTGTGTTATGTCTGCAGACAGCGGTCAAAGTCAACTCGTTTTCGCAGGAGGCCAATAAAGCCGTCCAGCAACAGCAGTCACCGGATCCGGGTGCCTCCGTTTCCGGAACGACATCCCCGCAGCGCATGCAGTCACTGGCCCTTGGGTCACTTGCGACATCGCTACACCCCTCTGCATCGAAGGCAGCCAGCTCGGGGATGAAGACAGAATCCATAAAGGCACTGAACGAGCTACTATCCGCCGGCACAGATGCAGCATCCAGCAAAGTTAGCCGATATTCGGCTCTTCGGGCACATTGGGGCACAAAATCTGCGCTGAAAGTCTTTACTACCCTGAGCTGAGCAAGGCCTTCGCTAATGTATTGGAAAAACTGAGAGGAGGAAACAGACCATGCTGTTTTATTCGGTTTGGATGGTTAAAATACTGGGCCTTGCGTACTGTCTTATCCGGCTTACTTGTGTTGACTGACAGTTGTAACAAAGTCATAATATTTGACTCCGAATATTTCAGCTATCGGGCCGTTGCCACAAAAACTACCACCGCAGTCAGAAAGGGCAAGCTAAAAGTGCTGTAGCAGCATTTAACACTAGAAGCACTAAATCTTGGCCAGCGCTGCTTGATATAAGCACTGCCAACATTGCTTTTCAAGCGGGGAGCAGAAAATCGTCATACAAACTCCATTTAAACCCGCTGACTATTACATTTATCCACACGCAAAAAGTTAATATTTGGCTGAAAATAAGTGATGTGAGACCGCCAAATATAAACTGGTCGTGTATGACGTAATCACTGAGAAATTAGACCCTAAGCAATCGTTTGCCTTTGTTTTAGAAAAAATATCATGAGGTTGGCAACTGTTATGGTGTATTTTACAGTGGTGGTGGCAGTTTCGGTGGCAGTCAGTCACTCTCTCACAGACAGGCAGCAGCGCCAGATTTTTCACAATAAGATGCTGGAATATGAAGTTATGAGGGTTAGTGATATCACTGATGTAAACATCTTGTAAGTTCATTATTGCGAGTTTGCAACTGGATAGGAAATCGATGGAACTAGTAAGAAGCCACTATTCTTGCTAGACAACCTGACAGTTTGTATACCATAATTCTCACTCCATACTCGACGATGCCATAGCTTACTCTGTAAATTGACACGCCAAAAATATAAAAATGCTTTATTTTTTCCTCACTGGTGATGTCTAAATTTGTACTCGGGAAATATCAGCTTGCTCTGCACAAATGCTGAACTGATATTGCCGAGTTTAGACTACATAATTTTCAAGATTTTTTGGGGTGCTTACTATTGTCAGTGAAGCGATAGAAATTTAAAATAGAACGTGCAAATAATATTTTTCTTCCCTACCTTCGTTTACGTGTTTTATGACGTAGTGCATTTTCTTGTCCACCATCTCATGCATTGGTTTCAGAGAAAAAAGAGTTTTTTAAATAAATCATGTCTACATTTGTTTTAGCGCCTGAGCAATCCTGAAGTGATGGGGTCGTCCGTTAAATTACGCAAAAGCTTATTGGGTTCGTTCAACCAATACGCTGCCCCATTACCTTGAATCAAAATTGAGAAGCCTTACCAAGAAACATGCCAGCAACCGACATCATTTCCACAAATAAATTTGTATACTTTAGGGTTCGAAACAAAGCCCTCTGCATGACATGGGGACAAGCAATTAACGCATGGGTCATAAAGAAGAATTTTTTTCTTGATCACCTGCTGTAGCACAAATATTGTACGTACCTTTTGCAACCGTGATTGTATAGAGTTGAGTACGTTACGTTGCTGCCACGGAGGGTCGTTGGTATCAAGCATGCTAGGGAAGCAGGTAATAAACGTGTTCTACTGCGTATGGAAAGCTGGTATTTTGGCATGTCTGATATTACGCTAATTACAGTACTAAAAACCTGTATTATAAAGCAAAATAAGTCGTGGAATTAAAATGCACTTTTAGTCTCAATCGTGTCAACTCATAGCAAAAGATTGTTTTCGTGGTTGTTGCTCAGACTACTCCTTTTTTTCCTCGCTGTTATATCGTGTACTTTTCGTCTTATGTCGATAATTGCCCTAGAGTTCAATTAATCTTTGCAATAATTCTCTTCGCGCTAATGACACAATTATTCTTTATTAACAAAAGATTAGCAAGCGAGGTATCCCTTTCTATTCATCAAAGGTCTCGGTCTAATCACGATTCACGTTGAATTGAAATGCGCGTCACGCTTCTCAGTCTTAGATCGCTCAAACTCTGTCGCAGAACTCGTCCTGGCTACCGTCAGCTTCTAACCGCCAATTCAGAGCTTCGTCTGAGGCCAAGGTAATCATCGCCATTCTGATTGTGGGCGCTCTGATGGCATCCACGTTATTCTTGCTGCCTAGTCCGGCCCCGGTCTCAACTCTGCTGTGCACGACACAGTGCTGCGCCCGACACAGGTGAGCTAAAGTCCGTCCTTCATGCACTCCTACTCTTTCCAGCTGATAGTTTATCATAAAAATTTAGTTCTGGTCGGCGAATAAGCAGGTATGAAATTGGATGTCAAGGTGCTTCGCAATGATAGCAGAGATTAAGTGCATGCAATGTTAAAGCGCGGGCACATGTTGCATTGTCTTCGTTAGCAGACACCGTTAGTTCTCATGGCATTGCAGATCAATGAAAATGGAGCTGGCAGCATTAATAGTTCCACAACATCACGAAGAGAATTTCAGCTTTGGCAACAAAAGGTGCGGTTAAAGCTTGGCTTGAGCATGCGCGTGAAAGCTCTCTTAAGCATAGTTTTTTTTTTGCCCGCTGCGATGGCTCAGTGGTTAAGATATTCGGCTACTGAACCGTAGTTCCCGGGTTCGAATAGGATCGCAACAGATGCGTTTCAATAAAGGGCGAATGGAAAGCTGTCTGCGTGGCGTGCGATGTCATACCACGTTAAAAATTTGATTGATTGGTTCACAGGAAGGGAAAGGCGCAGTATCGGTCACACTTGCTATATTTCCAGTTGTCCAGTCACTGAAGCCCTCACTGCGATGCACCTTTGTCATTTTTCTGCTTTCCTCTCTTGGCCCTTAAGGCGCGGTGGACGCATCCGGTGTTGTTGTTCCGGCTGTAGGAAAAGCAAAAGAAAATGCGCAGGCCTGCTATTGGCTCTGTAGCTGAGCCACCTATTTATTTATAGGAAAGGGAAGGCGCGGTAACTGTCTCCCTTGTTTTTTGTGTACACCTCAACCGTGCCGTAAGGGAAGGGAGGAAGTTGGGAGTGAAAGTGGAAACAGAGAAAGAGAAGCCGTAGTGGAGGGCTACGGAGCAATTTCGACCATCTGGGGATTTTTAACGTGCGCTGACATCGCACAGCACACGGACGCCTCTTCGTTTCGCCTCCATCGAAACGCAGCCGCCGAGGTCGGGTTCGAACCCGGGTACTCCGGCACAGTAGTAGGGCGTCTTACCACTGCACCACCCCAGCGGGGCAGCTGAGCCACCTGATTGGTTGATTTATAGGAAGGGAAAGGCGCGGTAACTGTCTCACTTGTTTTCTATGGACACCTCAACCGCGTCGTAAGGAAAGGGCGGAAGGGAGGAGTGAAAATGTAAAGAGAGAAAGAGGGGCCGTAGTGGAGGACTACGGAGTACTTTCGACCACCTGGGAATATTTAACGTGCGCTGACGTCGCACAGCACACGGATGCCTCTTCGTTTCGCCACCTCCGCTACCTCGTGCGGACAGAAGAGAGAAAGTACAGAAGAAAGAAAAAGAAGAGGGAGAGAAATACGTGCGCCGGAACAGCCGTCGTCCACCACCTAAGCGGTGACGGGTGCAATAATGGCCTACAAAAAAATAAAAAACGGTGGCTGGCTAGACTCCGCCGCAAGCGGCATTGACCTAGTGTCCCAGCCCCATAGAGCTAGGAACAGCGCAACCCTTCACCCCTTCCTTCCCTCCCAGGCATCCAGTGAGGTGCGCCCACGGTGTAGTACACTACTAATTGTAATTTAATAGCAATAAATTACCTAAGCGCCAGCACTCCTCACCTAGGCCCGATGATATCGGCGCCACCATCGGCTTGCAGCCGAACTGCCAGGCACGCGCCGCCGCCGCCGAACATAATCTGGACGCTGCCGCCCGCGCAGTGTCAACACCTGACTATAATCTTCCACCATGGTGCGACAGACACTTCTGCTTTTCTTTCCTACTACACACGTTATTTAAAAACTAGATTTTTCTTGGATTAGCAAGATTGTAAATTTCTTAACGGCCACAATCAGCAGAACGCTCAAGCTGGTCCTTAGGAGTAGAAGCGGCAGGCGCTAACGCTAACCCAGCGTCTTAATAATAATAATATAAATAATAACAATAATTCTTTCAAGGAAAGGAAAGGGCAGTATCTGTCACGCTTGTTTTGTGGATGCCTGACCCGCGCTGTAAGGGAAGGAAGGAGGGTGGGAGTGAAGGCGGGAAGAGAGAAAGGAATGCCGTAGTGGAGGGCTCCGGTGTAATTTCGATCACCTGGGGATCTTTAACCTGTTCGAAATTACACCGGAGCCCTCCACTACGGCACCACGTTCTTTCTCTGCGCTTTCGCTCCCACCCTTTTTCCTTCCCTTACTGTGGAAATCAGGTGTCCACAAAGCAAGTATGACATATTTTTTATGTAACAAAATTTCAATTTAGTAATATAATTGGTTCACAATTCGGTTGTTATTATAAATATTATTATGATTATTATTAGTATTATTAAGACGCTGGGTTAGCGTTGGCGCCTGCCGCTTCTACTCCTAAGGAAAAGGGAAGGCGCCGTACCTGTCTCACATGTTCTGTGTACGCATGATCCGCGCCGTAAGATTGGTTGGTTCACAGGATGAGAAAGGCGCAGTATCTGTCATACTTGATCTGTGGACACCTGAACCGCGCCGTAAGGGAAGGGAGGAAGGTGGGAGTGAAAGTGGAAAGAGAGAAGGGGGGCCGTAGTGAAGGGCTACGGAGTAATTTCGACCACCTGGGGATCTTTAACGTGCGCTGACATCGCACAGCACGCGGATGACACTTTGTTTGGCCTCCATCGAAACGCAGCCGCCGAGGTCGGGTTTGAACCCAGGAACTCCGGCACAGTAGTCGGACGTCTTACCACTGCGCCTCCCCGGCGGGGCCGTAAGGGAAGAAAAGAAGTGTGAGTGAAAGAACATAGAGAGAGAGAGAGTAAATGCTAATTGTTTAACGGAATAGCGTGGGTGGTTTCCTCAGTCCAGGATACCATTGGCAGGCTGCGCTGCTCAGAGAGACCCGTGTGGGCCAGCTCTACCTCCCACTCCGCTCGGATGAGTGTTCGAACTTTATATTTCTCTAATTGCTCTTTCTAGATTCGATCTATAGGAAGGGAAAGGCACGGTAACTGTCTCAACTCTTTTGTGGACACCTCAATCGCACTGTAAGGGAAGGGAGGAAGGTGGGAGTGAAGGTGAAGAGAAAGAGGAGCCGTAGTAGAGGGCTACGGAGTAATTTCGACCACCTGGAGATCTTTAACGTGCGCTCTAATTACTTTTTGCAGTTCCTTATCATATGCATTGAGAGAAAGAGGAGGCGTAGGCGAAGGAAGGAAGCAAGGAAAAAATTTTATTTTGCCCTATATTAGTATGGCGGTCTTTGGGGCTTCTTCAGAGGTTTCTCCTTGTTGCATCCCCAAGAGTCTTCTCCGTCGACCTCGTCCACTTTTACCCAATGGTCGGTTGTCCTCGGTTTAGGGCTCCGCTGGACACTGCCGCCCGTTGAGCTCGCTGTACCAGACCTTGCTGATCTTCGCAGCGGTCGCTGGACAGCAGTCTCCCATTGCTCCGCACTCGGGTTTAAAATTGTGGGGCCCACTTCTATGTTTTGACAGGAACATGTGATGTGGTATAGTGTGGGTGTTTTGTCTCACCACGGATTTCTGTCCGCGTATGTGCAGTATGTGTAGGTTTTGCTATGAACCCCTCTGTAAGTGTCTCCGAATGATAGCTTCCTCTCTCTTGAGAGACTGTGCGGTGAAGGATATCGCATTGTTCTGCCCCTATAGGTTTCTAGAATGACTGAGTATACCTTGGGTGCTGGCAAAAGTTCCGTGGACTCGTTGGATGCACGGAAAGTAGTGCATGCTCGAGCTCTCCTGTCGGCCTCTTGGTTCCCTGCCACCCCCCTGTGCCCCGGTAGCCACATAATTTTGTGTGTGGTCTTGTTTTCTTCGTGGTTTTCAATCTTGTCGTTCGCTTCGCGAAGTATAGAGAACGCGTGACGACATATGCTGGCATTCATGTAATTTCGACAGGCTGTTTGAGAGTCCGTGAGTATCGCTAGCTGTTGTTGTTGTGGCTGTAGGAAGAAGGAAAATGCACGGGCCTGCTACTGGCTCTATATCTGAGCCACCTCCGCTGCCTTATACGGACAGAAGAGCAAATAGAGAAGAAAGAAAAAGAAGAGGGAGAGAAAGACGAGTGCCGCATGATGATGATGATGATGAAAACATTTATTGACATTGGCTTAGATTGAGGGAAGGCTGGTCGGGTCCCTAGTCTGGGACACCGTTGGTAAAAGCCGCTGCCCATGCTTTTTCGATGAAGGCTCGTTGCTCCTCGAGGTCCGAGCTGGACAGGGCCGCCTCGGAGCCTTCCCACGTTGGCTGATTTATTATATCAATACTTGTATTTTGTTGACGAGTCCATACCATGTGGTATAAGTTTGACTTCTGGCTACAAAATTTGCACTGCGCCGAAAAGGATTCGGGCTCAATGGCGTGAAGTGTTGCTGGATGATTAAGTGACATAGTTTGTCACTTTCGAAGGTGTTCTGATTTAGTAAGACGCTAAATCAGGAATGTCTGCCTTTCAAAGCGCAAATGCTGCAATATATCTGAATATGTGGTTAACGGAGAGGGGGAGCCTGAATCAGCAAGGGAGGACGTAGAAGGAATATGGGGAAGAAAAGCTCGGGCCGAAGCATGTGCGCGTACGTTTCCTTTAACTCCAAGGTGACCTGGCACCCATATTAGCTTCTGTGCAGCTGAAGTCCTACATTGACTCAAACTTTTTCAGGCTTGCGGCGTGATTCTTCCACGCATAGTTTCTATAAGCTGCCTGGGTATCTGTAACTATGTATTTCGATGCGGAGTGCGTTGCGGCTAGGGCTATCGCCACTACCTCCATAGCCTGCGTATCCCCGTTACAAAGTGAAAGCCCGTCCACGACCTGCATTTGGAGCACCACTGATATTGTTTATATCCCCGCTACAGGACCCGCAGCGTTCACAAAGAAGGCTCCTTCTTTTGAATAAGATTCGTTCATCTTCTTGCTTCTCGCCACTCGTCTAGCATGATGATGATCTGGGTGAATGTTTTTGGGAAGCGTAAGCGTAATGAATTTGCTCTTGCACTCTTTAGGTGTATCTTGTCTCCTAGCCACTTGTCGTGGAAAGCAAATGTTCAAATGTTCTTTGACCCTGCGACCGGTCTTGGTTGCGGCCAGTCGCATTACCTGGCTTGTAAGATGGGTGTTAATTCGGTGGCTGGCTAGCCCCCGCCGCAAGCGGCGTTGATCTACCGTCCCAGCCCAGTAGGGCCAGCAACAGCCACCCCTCATCTATAGATAGCGACCGCCCTGTTCTATAGCCCTCCGCCACCGCTAGAACAACGACTACTTTCACTGCCTCTGCTACCATGCAGTGTCGAATAGAGGCGCTGGTCACATCCCGTAGAGACGAATCGACCACCGTGGCCACTGAATTTTGTTGCGTCCTCCTCTCGAGGACGCGTCTGCATACACGGTCGAGTCTTGAGGGGTGTATGTTTTCTGAATGTATTCGGCCCTTGCTTCCCTTCTGCCTTGATGAAGGTTGGGTCGATGTTTCTCGGGTTTGGAGCTACCTTGCGAAGTTCGTCGGGTATCGCTTCCGTCCTCGCTATTTCTTGCATCTGCTCCCGGTATCCGAGTCTCTGTAAGAGCGCTCTTCCAGTCGTCTGGAGCAGCCTGAGTTTTTGCTGCTCAAGCTGCGCCTCGCGTAGCTCTTCGAAGGTGTTGTAGTAATCCCGATCGCCATCAGCTCGCGCGCCAACCCGAAGAGGTAGAAGAAGTGGAGCCGGAGCCTTGTTGGCACTGCACTGTTGGTTCGAAAGCTACACCCGTCACTTTGGTTTGCGGACGTCGCCTACGGCCTTGGTGCTCCAATAAACATCTTACACTTGGTGGAGGTGTCGCGGACTTCGCCCCAGTCCTCCTTGCAAATTTCACCCTGGAACTTCGGAACCGCGCGCTACCGCCTTCGGTCACAACCAGGCAGGACGCTCCCAGCCAGCCATCGGCGCCCATCCCTGCCACTCCTGCCACCATCTTCTGTCCCGAAGACCAACGCCCCCGTGACCCACTTTGCTTCAGTGGTACCGACGACCATGACGTTGACGACTGGCTGGCCCCTTTCGAGCGCGTCAGCACATACAACCGCTGGGACGATTCAATAAAACTGAGCAACGTCCTCTTCTACCTCACGGACGTGGCAAATCTGTGGTTTCGAAACCACGAAGCCGATCTTTCGACGTGGTCTGTCTTCATGAAGCACTTCTCGGATATCTTCGGCTGGCCTACGGCACGCAAACTCCGCTCCGAACAACGCCTCCATGCACGGCTTCAACTTCCCGAGGAAACGTTAACCAGCTACATTGAGGACGTGGTTGACCTCTGCAAGCGGGTCAATCCGTCCATTCCTGAGCCCGAGAGTCACACATGTTCTAAAAGGTCTCACTGATGATGCCTACTATATGATAATATGATAGGGACCCTACTTTCGTATCCGACATTATAACCCTGTGCTAGAGGTTTGAGGAGCTACGAAAGCAACGCGCTTCTACGCGGCGGGCTGCCGCACCTAACGGCATTGCTGGCTTGGCACTGGCCACGTTGTCTGCGGAACAGTCTCAATTTAGGCAGAATATCCAAGACTTCATCCGCGAAGAAGTTGCATGCCAGCTGTCCCTCCTCCATCCAGTTCAGCTACCGTCTGCACTTCGCAATAGCGCCGGCCAACGCGCCATCCATCTCGCCGGCTATCCGCCAGCTTATCGAGGAGAAAGCCGACGAAGCGCTGCCTTCTAGTGTTCCCATCGCTCCTGTGCAAGCCCCACTCACTTACGCTCAAGTAACCGCTTAAACGCGCGGTCCGCTTCCTACATCGTCTTACCAGAACGGCCCTACATTTTATGCTCCACCTCGTTTCATGGCCCCTCAGTCTCCGATCCCCAGACCGCGACGCCGCATTACAAACCCATGGCGAACCGCCGCCAATCGCCCAATTTGCTATGCTTGCGGGCTCCCGGGTTCCGTCGCTCGCCTTTGCCGTCAGCGCCCGCTTCTTCCTGAGAACGCAGTCCGTCAGTACCACTACGATCCCGAGCCGCCCTTGAGCAACGTCTCTTTCGATCGTCTCCACCTCAGGCTCAGTACTCGACACGCCGTTCGCCTTCGCCTCGCCGACGTTCCATTTCGCCGATGCTCCGGCGACAGGTCCCTACGCAAGGGGAAAACTAAATGCCACAGTTCCAGAGGCAAGAACTGCGCGTTTGACGAACTCACCCGCCTTCTCCCGGCAACGTCATTGAATTGTTGGTAGAAGATTTTCCCGTTCTTGCGCTGGTGGATACAGGTGCTGCCGTTTCCATAATTAGTGATGCCCTTCGCCGCAAAATTCGCAAGGTCACGACGCCGCTTTCTGCATTTTCGCTTTGTATGGCCAGTTCAGAGCGCATCACACGTGTGGCAGTGTGCACGGTACGAGTTTGCATCAAATAAGTTACGTATCTCGTCATGATGGTGGTGCTTTACACCTGCTCCCACGACAGCATCCTCAGCTACGACTTTCTGTCGACTCACAGTGCTGTGATTGATTGTGCCCGTGCTGAAGTTGAGCTTTCCCCTGTGTGTAGTGTTTCCCTGTGTGAGCCGCCTGTGCGCCCTGCTAAACTCCTTGTAGCTGCAGACACCTAAATTCCTCCCTTTTCTTCTGTTCTCGTTCCCCTTATTTCGACATCTGCCCTCTCTAGTTCTGCTCTCTTTACGCCCAAACTCGCTTTCGCCCACCATAACCGCCTCCTTCTTCCTTTCGCCGTTCTAACAATTTCTGATGGCAGATGTGTCATCTATGCTTCCAACCCTTTTTCCTGCTCTACGGTTGTTCTTCACGGGGAGTGCCTCGGCTACATTGAAGAGCTGTACCCTGATCGCACTCACATGTTCTCCGAACCTGAAGTTTTCCTCACGTCGCTGCCCTGACGTCTTGTGCTGCTACGAGTGGTGAGCTTCCTGTCGACGCTTCATCGAGCTATCGCGACTGTCCTTCCGTCCGCCCAATGGGACCAAATGGTCGCCCTTCTTCAGCGTTTCAGTGCATCTTTTGACGTGTCCCAGCCTTCCTTGGGCCGCGCCTTGACCGTTTCTCATGCAATCGACACTGGTCCTCATGCTCCCCTCCGGCAGCGACCATATCGCGTGTCGCCCACTGAGCACCACGTCATTCGTGACAATGTCGCCGATATGCTTCAACGGGGCATCATACGACCATCGCATAG
Organism: Amblyomma maculatum; assembly: GCF_055883805.1. NCBI lineage: Eukaryota > Metazoa > Arthropoda > Arachnida > Ixodida > Ixodidae > Amblyomma > Amblyomma maculatum. Next base: position 105,516,622 of record NC_139353.1, on the reverse strand, counting down.
CGCTTGGGCCACCCCGTTGTGTTGGTGACGAAGAAAGATGGCACGATCCGCTTCTGTGTGGACTACCGGCGTCTTAATAAGATAACCTGCAAAGATGTTTACCCACTACCACGAATTGACGACGCGCTAGATTGCTTGCAAGGAGCGGAGTTCTTTTCTTCGCCTGATTTGCGCTCTGGCTATTGGCAAGTACCGATGGCTTCCGCTGACCGTCCGAAAACAGCCTTCATCACTCCCGATGGCTTGTATGAATTCAATGTGATGCCGTTCGGACTGTGCAACGCCCCCGCCACCTTCGAGAGAAAGATGGATAACATTCTCAGTGGGCTCAAATGGGAAACGTGCCTTTGTTATATAGATGACATTGCCGTTTTCTCGAAAGATTTCCCTTCCCACCTTCTGCGCCTTCCGCGTGTCCTTACGTGCCTTACTGAAGCCGGCCTACAGCTCAACTTGAAGAAATGTCACTTTGCCGCAACCAATACCACAATACTTGGTCATGTCATATCCAAGGATGGCGTTCTACCGGATCCTACCAAACTTCGTGCCGTCGCAGACTTCCCCAAGCCCACAACCTTGAAAGAACTTTCCAGTTTTGTCGGTCTATGTTCGTATTTCCGCCGTTTTATCCGCAACTTCACCAGTATCATCGCCCCTTTAACGCAACTTCTCGGCGGAGGCCCGAACCTCTCCTCTTGGTCACCAGCCTGTGATGCTGCGTTCAGTACACTACGCCGTCTACTGGTCTCTCCCCCTATACTCCGCCATTTTTACCCTGCCTGCTCGACCGAAATACACACTGATGCAAGCGGCGTAGGTCTGGGCGCTGTATTCGCTCAACGGAAACCTGGATATTCCGAGTATGTCGCCGCGTACGCTAGTCGTACCCTCACGAAAGCGGAATCCAACTATTCTGTGACCGAAAAGGAGTGTCTGGCCCTCATATGGGCCATTACCCAGTATCGTCCTTATATTTACGGTCGCCCATTCTACGTTGTTACCGACCACCACGTGCTCTGTTGGCTATCCTCCCTCAAAGACCCCTCCGGCCGCCTCGCCCGCTGGGCGTTACGTCTTCAGGAGTACGATATCCACGTCATCTATCGATCTGGACGCAAGCACACCGACGCTGATGCCCTTTCCCGTTCACCGCTTCCTAACGACTCGACAGCTGGCTTCGTTTGTGCCTACGATATGTCGCCGCTCAACATTACCAACATGAAATCTGAGCAGCAGAAGGATCCATGGATATCCACCGTCTCAACATTCCTGTCTGCCCCCGCAGAGCTGTCTCCGTCACGTCCACTTCGTCGTCAGGCCCACCACTTCGCCACTCGTGATGGACTTTTATACCGCCGCAATTACCATCCTACAGGGCGAAAGTGGCTTCTCGTGATTCTGCGACATCTCCGTTCTGAAATCTGCGCCTCTTTCCACGCTGATCCCCAATGCGGCCATGCAGGTGTCATGAAAACCTAATCTCGACTGCGTATGAGATATTACTGGTGCGGCATGTACCGCTTCATTCGTCAATACATCTGATCCTGTACCACCTGCCAACATCGCAAGAATCCACCCCTTCAGCCAGCCGCTCCTTTGCCGCCATTGCCTTGCCCAAGCCACCCATTTGAACGTGTCGGTATCGATATGTATGGCCCGCTTCAGACCACTTCGGCTAACAACCGCTGGGTTATAGTAGCCGTTGACCAACTAACCCGTTACGTGGAAACATCGGCTTTGCAGTCTGCCACCGCACAGAATGTTGCTTCGTTCATTCTGCATCGCCTCCTACTTCGTCACGGAGCACCGAAAGAATTGATCAGTGACCGCGGACGTGCGTTTCTTTCCGACACTATCGAAGCCCTCCTCAAAGTGCCAGATGATTCACCGGAGCACCACAGTGTATCACCCACAAACGAACGGCATGACTGAGCGATATAATCGCACTCTTCGTGACATGCTAGCCATGTACGTTGTTAGGGCTAATTTTAATTGGGACCAAGTGCTGCCTTTCGTAACGTACGCCTACAATACGGCTAGGCAGACTACGACTGGGTTCTCCCCCTTCTTTCTGTTATATGGTCGTGAACCCATGTCCACCATAGATACTATCCTGCCCTGTCACCCCGATGCTTCAGAGACCACTCTACTGTCTGAAGCGCACAAATTTGCCGAAGAATGCCGACAATTGGCGCGCTCCTTCACAAATGAGAGCCAGGCTCAACAAAAGCATAACCCGGACCCTCTAAATCCAGCATCTTCATATCCCTCAGGTGCCGTCGTTTGGCTGTGGGTGCCTTCCTCTGCACCCGGCCTCTCGTCCAAACTCCTATCGCGCTATCATGGACCTTACCGCACTCTCGAACGATCTTCTCCCGTCAATTACGAGTAGAGCCCTTGAACCCATCTCCAGATCATCGCCGCCGCGGCAGAGAAACTCTACATGTCGACCGCCTCAAGCAGTATTATGATCCCCCTACCCTTTCCTCACCATGAGTCGCCAGGCTGGCTCCTTTTCCGCTGGGGGTATTGTAGTAATCCCGATCGCCATCAGCTTGCGCGCCAACCCGAAGAGGTAGACGAAGTGGAGCCGGAGCCTTGTTGGCACTTCACTGTTGGTTCGAAAGCTACTCCCGTCGTTTTGTTTTGCGGACGTTGCCTACGGTGTTGGTGCTCCAATAAACATCTTAGTGTTTTGCAATCCAAGAGCCATTAGTTTTTATGTCGACGCGTTGCGCGGTAGTCGGAACGCTGCCTTGTACGCTTTGCTTAGCAGGGCATCCGCTTGTTGTATTTCGCTCTTGTTGAGGCATGGTAGGGTAGGCTGTACATATTTGGGCTCACTACCAGGTTTCTGACTAGTTTTAGTCTGTCCTTGTCGCGCATGCCATGCTGCCTGTTGGTGATGCGGGTGATCATGTGTGTTAGTTGTAGCGTTGTTGTTTTTAGCAGGGTAAGCGTGTGCGGACTGCGTTGGTTGGAGTGAACCCACATACCCAATGTTCTTATTTTTGTCTTTTCCGGAATGGGCATTCCTTCCAGGTAGATGTTGAGTTTCATGTCCTCACTGGTTGAGACGGTCCGGTTTATTTTGCCTCTCCACACTAGAAACAGTTCGAATTTATCGATCGAGCATGCGAGTCATCTTTCTCCGAGATATTTATGTACACAGGAATCCGCTTACTGTAGTTTTTCTTCCTTCCCCCCGAAGGAGCTGGTCTTCGTCCAGACTGTTATGTCGTCTGCATACATGGAGCGCCAGATTCCTTCGATCGTCTCTGGTTTTAGTGATAGACCTATCATAGCTATATTGAGAGGATTGGTGAGATGACCGACCCTGGGGTGTTTCTTTGTTTGGCGCGTAAATTTTATTCGATCGAAGATCTCCCATGCCGATGGTGGCAGTTCTATCTGACGGGAAGGCTTTGACGTACCCGTGGATTCTGGGTCCACAGTCCAGGTCGCCTAGGCCTGTAAGGATCGCTTCGTGATTGACGTTATCAAATGCTCCCTTGATGTCAAAGGCCATTATGACATTTTCACCCGTTCAGTGTACGTTGCGAAGCACATCTTATATTTGAAGGAGCACGTCCTGCGCTTAGAGTTTTGCTCTGAAGCCGAACATGGTATAGGGTACACGGTCATTATCTTCCATGTAATTGTGCGGTCTGAACATCACCACCCGCTCGTAAAGCTTGCCAAGGCACGACGTGTGCAAGATGGGCCTAAGACTTTCAATTTGGAGCTTTTTTCAAGGTTTAGGGATCATAATTACTTCGGCGTGTTTCCAGCTTTCAGGAACCGTCTCCGCCTTCCAGTGTTTTGTTTAGAAAGCTTACGAGCTCTTGTATCAGGTCGCCACTCAGGTTGCGGATCAGGGCGCTGTCGATTCTGTCCGCTCCTGCTGCCGTGTTTCTGGTCGTATTCGTTTAGCCCGCGCAGACTTCTTCCATAGTTAATGGGCGGTCGAGACTCGTTTTTAGCTCCGCGATAGGTTCCTTGGTATCGTGAAGGGTTGCGATCATCGAAACATATTTTTCGTGCCTTCTCTAAGAGGTCGGTGTCCAAACTCCGAAGTAATGGATGAATCTGTGGATGCTTTTATTTTTTCTGATTTAATTTTGGTGAGATCAATTAGGGCTCTTAGGAGATTCCAGGTTCTGGCCGTGCCCAAGGTTCCCTTAAGCGAGTCGCTGAATCGTTTCCAGTTTTGTCTCATGAGTTGCGCTGAGTATTCTTCAGCTTTTGCTGTAACTTCTGCTATCTTTAGTTTTAGTTTCCTGTTGTGTTTTTGCTTCCGCCAGCTTTTGGTGAGACTGTGTCTGTCTTCCCATAGTCGCAGAAAGTGCCCGTCTACTTCGGGAGTTGTTCGCGTTACACAGTTTGTGCATTTTTCCAGCGCTTTTGTCAACATGGCGCTCCATTCTTCAAGTTATTGGATGCCGCCTTCACATTTTTTTGCAAGCCCTGCGAAACGCGTTCCAGTTTGTGTTTTGCTTGTACGATCCGGCGTGTTACCCTGTCCGATTCTATTCGCGTCCGGAGAATAAAGTGATCGCTGCCTAGGTTTTCTATGATGTTATCCCACCGTGACTCCCTGCGTTTTCTTTACGAACGTAAGTTCGAGCAAGTGTCCATGCTCACACTATTACCGACTCTCGTGGAGGTCGCGGGATCTCTTATTGGACGGCAGCCTAAATATTCTGCTACCTCCGCTAATGTTCTTCCCTTGAAATCTTCTTTCCGGTATCCCCAACTCGTGTCCATGGCGTTGAAATCTCCTACGATAGTGACTACATTTTCTTTGACCAGCTTATGCGCTCCATGGAAGAGTGCAAAGGATTTGGCTTTTCTTTGTCTTGGCAGACTGTACACGCTCAGTACGAATGCAATCCCTACCTTTCGTTTTTTCGGAATTTTCGACAAGCGCGTGCTCTGTATCAATGTTATCGTGCCTGATGGCGGTGATGGCTTTGCCGACTGGAACGGCTGCTTTACCTCAGTTTTGACTCTCGTAAGCATCGTACCTCTGTAAAGTGGGCTTGGTTTCAGTCTCTTGGAGCGCAATCCCATCGGGGGGTGTAAGCTCTGTGTTTATATAATGCTTTAGGACGCCCTGGTTTTAGCGGTAGGCTGTTCAGTTCCACTGCCAAATTTCTAAGTATTCTTGCTCTTGCTGACGCGTCTTGGTCATGTTTATGTGTTACTGCTGTTGCCTTGTTCGACAATGAACGCCGTTAACTGTGGACGGTTGTACGCTCTTTCCCTAATGTTTTCGTTATGTTTTGTTTTCGATAAGCACTTTTGATTTCTGAGATCTGCCCCTGAAATTGTGCTTGCGTCTGTTGCATTTGAGATCGTATTTGCCGCTTCGTATTCTTCATCATCTATTGCATTCGTGTTTCAAGTTCTCCATTATTGGATGCTTGTGGTTGTTTCGGTAAGGCTCTAGTGATTTCTAGCCCCCACTGGTGTGCGTTAGAGGTTTTGTTATTTCCTCCACCTTGCATTCGAGCTCATTATGTTTGCGTCGAACGAGTTAAATCTCGCGTCTGAGCGCATCGCTGCTCACATCTCTCGCTTCTTTGAGGCGAATATTTTTGTTGTTTGTGTTGTTTGTATTCTTTGTGTTACAACTGTTTTTACCGAGTGCGGATCAATGGTAGAGGTCCATCTTACCTTGTTACCGCCTTTCTGGGAAAGCTTTTTCTTTTCGTGTTTGTTCCCCTCCTATGGACTGGCCGGTGACAGAGGCGGGATGGAATTAGGCATTGATCGGCTCTTCGAGGTTTATCCCTCTGTGTTAAACCATCGCTTGCGTGGTCGCCCGCGTTGTTCACTGCGCCCTCTTGCCCCGCTGGGCTTTGTCCTTGCTTTTTTCAGTCTGTCCGGGCACTCATTGGATTCGATACAATATGTCTCACCGCATATTAGGCACTTGAGCGCGCACACATGGTCTTGGGTCTAATTTTGAACTGCGCGCAGTCCGCACACAATAATGTCCAGTGTGGGGCACATGTCGGAGTGGTGTCCTTACTGGAAACAGTACCGCCCCACGAGGCATAGGCGAGAACTACGGAGTATATTTGACCCCCTGTTTTAAGAGCCGAATATTGCAAGCATTTGTTGTTTGTTATCTATGGCTTAAGCACTCATGGCAGCCAAAGTGCATGCCGTGGCGTAGTCCACGCCGCTATGAAAGTAACAGTAGTTAAGCCATGCTATCCGACTAATATTGCCCCTATGGCTGCCCTATTGCTGAAAAACATGGCTGCATGAGTCCAGATCCTGAATCACAAACACAGATTGAGGGTGACAATTAGCAGGGATGACCGGAGTGATGTGTCGAAATGTTTTCCGAAGGTGCGGAGGTAGGGTGAAGCAATACGGATGAGCGAAGGGGACGAATGAGAGAATTCCCAGGAATTCGCAAGGAAACGCCATAAACCAGCTAGGCAGAAGAGCAGCCAAGGTCAGCCTTCAGGGCTGAGAGGTTGCCCAGAAGCACGAGAGGAAGATGGTCAGACCAGCGATCACTCGGTGGATAAGTAGTAAAAGGCAGCCTTGATTTGGCAATGAAGACGTTCCACCGCGCATTTTCCGAAGGATGGTAGGCGGTAGCATGAATTTGACGGACGCCCAGAATGTTGGTAAGGGTGAACCGGGCCGACTGAAACTGGCGGACACGGTCGGTGGTGATGACTGACGGGCAGCCGAAATGAGACACCAAGCCGACCATGAAGGCCGTAGCAACTGTCTGTGTCGTAGTATTAGGAATGAATGTAAGCTCGGGCCAGCGGGTGAAACGGTCTACACATGCGAGCATATACGTGATGACGGAAGGGATTCAACAATATGTGGACGTGAGAGAACTTCGAATCAGCAGGCAGAAAAAAGAGAGGCAGGCGGGATGGTGTGGCGTTGAGCCTTCACGCGCTGACATTGAAGGTAGGTTCGTGCCCAGCGACGGACATTGGCATTCATGCTCGACCAAAGGAAGTGCGACGTAAAGAGCTTCTGTGTGGCACGAATACCAGGATGGCTCGTGTGGTGGTATTTGTCAAAACATTACGTACCCTTTGGCGCCCAACGTTATGAAAGGCGAAAGCCTGAATGCCGTATTCTGCTACGCATTTGTTCCGAATTTGGCGATGAATTATGCTTCGAGTAACGAGGGCGACTGCTTTTTCACTTTCCTTCCTTCCTTAACGGCATAGTGCATATGTACGCTTAGAATTGTGACAGATACGGCGCCTTTTATTGAGATAGCAATACTGCTCCAGATGTCTAGCCGTCGCGAGGTCCCGGCGGAGGCCACGCTTGACCTCGAACAGCCGAGGAGGAGGACGAGGAGATAAAGAAGTAGCAGACTGGTAACTTAGCTCTCGCGTCACACTCTTAAAGGATGATCTTAAGTATCCTCAATAATGTAGCACCTTACACTGATAGGGAATGATAGGGGAATCCTGTATTAGGCAAAAGGAGCTTCCGAAGTTGCTATCGCAATTCAACAAGGGTTAACCAGAGTTAAACCACAACTAATTTTTCTACCCAGTAAATCAATTTCAAACGCCGCCGATGCCTGCTGTACTAACACCTCCTATCAGTGTAAGGCCTATCAGTGTAAGGCGCTACATTATTGGGGACACTTAGGTTCATCGTTTAATGGCATGACGCGGCAGCGTAAGCTACCAACCCACATATCAAGTTACGCTTTACAACCCAATGTACGAAAACGAACACATTATTTCTGCAGTGCAGAACACTGAGGAAAACAGTCGTTTTATACGGAGATGGAGGTTATTTACTTGCTTCTCTCATTAGTTTTCTCCACGGCGCGATGCAGGTGTCCGCCGAGTATGACGCACTAACTTCGGGTTTATTTCCCTTGCAATGTATTTGCCTCCGAAGAAATTCTTCAATGCAAACATTTTACATGATGAAAATATGCAAACAAAACTAATTGTCTGCGTTTCCTCCGTAAAATAAGATGGAAACATTTTCTTTCGAAAGCCAAAAGCCTATAGCTGACAACAAGTTGTTCCACAAAGAACGAATAGCCAATAGTATGTACCAAGAGGGCTATCGTGAAATAAGCGTGAACGCACAACACTATTTAAAGGGTTAGGGTGGCTGGTGTTTAAGATGCTTTATTAGTGCGAAGTATAGTCATGTATTTGATATATGAGTGGTATAGTCGGGGAACAATGGAAGTGCCATTTATTTGACTAAGTTGCACTGCTATGAAAGAAAATTTTAAAAAGAGCAAAGGAGCTCGATTTTCCTAGGAATATGTATTGCACGTGGTGTCCGGTCCCACGCAGCTTAAATCCTACGCAGAACATTCAAGATAAGGACCTGTAGTTGCCCATGGCAATCTCTTACAGCGTAGAACGAACTATGTGTGGCTACAAACGTTCCAAGCATTTTGGTACATTCGCCGATTGGTAACAAAATTAAAGCTACTGCAAAACAGCTTTAATTAATTGCACAAGCCTTACAATGGTTTGATGTAATATTGCATTAAATATAGACTTGACATGCCATGAGAAATCTGTTCTTTTATGGTCTACATGCTACAGTGTGCATTTTACAGGAAAGTTTAATTGGCTAAGAAACTTTGATGAGCGCTATCAATTTCATTGCTCAGAATAGCATTTTATAGTGCAAAGTCTGCAGCATCTACTGTGTTTACTACAGGATAATAAATCTCTTGTACAATGTTTATATATCAAAACGCGAAGCCATTTTATGCCGCTCCTAACTGAACTGTGTTTATGGTGCACTGGGAACATGAACACCGTATTTTGGCAGCTCACTTTAAATCGAGGTGTCACTAGGGTGCAGCTTGTGCATTTTGTGGAGGGCCATCATTGAGTTGACGCATTTCAGACATTCGTGTTCGAAGCTGGAACGAAGTCAAGCGGCATTTCCTTTCTTCTGCAGTCATAGGCCCTCTAAGTGTGCTTGAAGAGTGTCGTTTATATATAGGCTAAGGTATGAGTCATCGCATAAGGCAATGATGAAGGACACACAAAAAGCAAATGCAAGAATTTGAATGATAACAGTTATATTATCTTGGTTCTGCACCCGCGACAAATGCACACACGAGGAGATGAGGCAAGAAAGTTCAGAAGACACCTCCCGATGACGTGCCCCTTCTATCAGTTTCTTATGACCTTGCTCATACCAGGATTTGTAAAATATCCAAGGTAACATCAGTGCCTGGATCATGCCGCGAGTTTGAGGTCGTATTGCAGTTTGAGGTGACCTCAAAGTCTTTAGGTATTGGACCTTTTTCGGTACAGTCAGCGGTGAATCCTCACACAAGGAAGGGGTTAGAAGTAGACTTTGCTCTCATTGGAATAAAAGAAACCGAAATATTTCAAGGCTATATTTTGAATCGCTGTGCGCGTATAAAATGTATTGGTATTCTGGTAGGAAGCGCAACCCACTGAAATGTGGCTAACCCATGCTAAAGGAAAGAAAACTATGCACTGAGCAGCAGACATTGCAGGTGATATCTACGGCCTCCGCCAGATCTGCCATAAGAGCAACACATGTGCTTAGACACAGTGTTCGTCGTCTGCTACCGCACGAAATGCGTTTGTTTTGTTATACTTTCTCATTACTACCGTCCATGTAAAGCTTTGTGTTATTTCAGCCGCAGTGTTTACGAGGAAATGTAGCGAGCGCGACAGCGTGTCACACTGCGCCAGGAGATTGCTCCATTCTGAGAAGCGCTCAGGAAATTGACCATTCAGGTATATATCTCGCTTCAGAACTATTTGTCGCGGGCTATTCACAATAGGTTCCATTCGAAATAACGCAAATTTTTCGCCATGCTTTTATAACAAAGATTAGTTAATCAATAACTACCGACAGCACCAAGGTGGTCTCACACAAGAAAAACATTTCGGTATGTTTTCCTCAGCGATGATGAAGGCATTGCGAAATCAGGGGGTAGAAAAGCCGTACGTGAAAGTGCTGGAAGATATATATAGTGGCTGCACAGCAACCATAGTTCTGCATAAAGAAAGCAACAAAATTCCCATACAGAAAGGTGTCAGGCAAGGAGACACAATCTCCCCAGTACTATTCACAGCTTGCTTAGAGGAAGTTTTCAGAGGCTTGGAATGGAAGCAGTTAGGGATAAGGGTAGATGGAGAATACCACCCCTAATCTACGATTTGCTGATGACATTGCCTTGCTTAGCAACTCCGGGGATGAACTGCAAATAATGATTGATGACCTAGACAGGAAAAGCAGAAAGGTAGGCTTGAAAATCAATATGCAGAAGACTAAGGTAATATTCAACATACTCGGGAAGGAACCGCAGTTTACACTAAGTAGCGAAGTACTGGAAGTAGTAGGCGAATATGTCGATTCAGGACAGGTAGTAACCACAGATCCAGACCATGAAAAGGAAATAACGAGAAGAATAAGATTGGGATGGAGCGCATTTGGCAAGAACTCGCAGATTATGACTAGACGCTTACCAATATCGCTCAAGAAGAAAGTATACAACAGTTGCATTTTATCCGTACTCACCTATGGGGCTGAGACGTAGAGGCTAACCAAGAGAGTTCTACTGAAGTTGATGGCAACCCAGAGGGTTATGGAACGAAAAATGGTAGGGGTAACATTAAGAAACAGAAAGCGTAGAGAGTGGGTCAGAGAAATAACTCAAGTTACCGACATTGTAGTGGAAATTAAGAAGAAGAAATGAGCATGGGCAGGACATGTAGTGCGACGAGAGGATAACCGATGGTCGCTTAGGGTGACAAACTGGATTCCAAGGGAAAGAAAGCGTAGCAGGGGGCGGCAGAAAGTTAGGTGGGCGGATGAGGTTAAGAAGTTCGCAGGGGTCAAGTGGATGCAGCTAGAACAGAACCGGGTTAAGTGCAGAAACTGCAGGAGTGGCCTTCGCCCTGCAGTGCGTATAGTCAGGCTGATTATGATGATGTTTTCCTCACATATGTTCCTGGGGATCCTCCTTCCGACCCATTTACATTACATTCTGCGCTTTTTCAAATTAATCCTTCTTTGAAGTCACGTTCTGTAGCTTCGAAGTCTGTCTTGGACTGCTGAAGGTGTATCTGCGCCAGGGAAAGGCGTGTCTTCACCAAGGTAAGGCGTGTCTTCACCAAGGAAGACGCATTGCGAAGTTATAAAAACGTTTTGAAACTACGTGAGTTTATGTGTTCCTAGGAGGGACTAAGCCTACTTTTTCCCCACTCAATCAATAGAAGCGGCACTGCATTTTACTTACGCCCCGGATTATTATGGCTCTATTAGCAGAGAAGCAACATTACACTGCACATTTGTTGACTGATAAAAATACTCCGCGCCTTGGTTTGCGAAGCGCAGTGCTCAAGAAATGTAGTGCTTCTTAACATAGGGAAAGATGCCAGTGTTGAGACGCAGATTTGTGTTTTTTGCAGGGCGCTAATCGAACGCCAGCTGGACAAAAGCATGGATCCATGCAAAGATTTCGCTGCCTATGTCTGCGGCCGCTGGACACCCCGTAAACAGTTCGCAGAGCTGTCGCGCTCTGCACTGACGGACATGGTGATTACGTGGCAGGAAAAGCTACCCGACACACTACTCAAGGGTGTCGCCCGGCTTCCAGCAGGGAGAAAAGCTGTTGCCATGTTCAACAGCTGCATAGCGCAGACGGGCTCGCAAGTTGGCGTGTTCAAGGAGTTCATGAGGAAGCGTGGTCTCACATGGCCGGAGGATACGGGAAATATCAAAGGGTTCTCTCCACTGGACATTCTTTTCGACCTTTCCTTCAACTGGAACGTCAACCTTTGGTTTTCGCTGGACCTGCTTCCACCGGCAATGGATGACAGCCAGAGGCGTCGTCTATTTTTCGCTCCGAATAAATTCATGCTGGAGTGGAGGACTGTCTTCAAACAAATACCTAGGCAGTTCTTTGACAAGGTTTACCGTCAGATCTTTAAGATTTTCGCTAACGACACACATGCAACGCCTTCACCTGATGAAATAACTGAAGCTTATAACATGCTTCGTTACATTTTCGATCTCTTTATTTCATCGAGCTCGAGCAAGGCGAAAGTGCCGTTGGTGTTGCCCCTGCAGAAACTGGACGACCTCACGCAACTCGCCACCACGAGTTACTTAAAACGCATCATTAACACAAAACTTGCGTTTGATCCGCCTTTCACAATGGAAGACCTGTTGCTCACGACTGACGCGACCCTGCTGAACGCGAACTTGCAAATTTTTGGAACATTCAACGACAGCAGTGTTCGTCGCAATCTGGCATGGCTGTTTCTTGAGGCATATGCAGCAGTAGCCAACCCCGAGACCGTCCTGCTTGTCCTGCATGGAAGTCAGCGTCACGCCCAAGTAATGCGGCCGTTGTTTTGTGCCAGCCAGGTTGAGGCCAGCTACAAGCTTCTGGTGGCCGCTATAGTTGCAGTGACGCATTTCACTGATGAACAGCGTCGGAACATTGACACCCACCTGGCCAGTATCGTAGAGGTAAGTGTAGCTGCTTGTGCAATCTCCCATTTATGACTGAGAAATGCGCCTCGAAACGACAAATAATCGAGACACGTTCAATAACTGCAAAAAAGCGCTTTTTGTACGCCAAAAAAATTTCCAACACTATCTGTGTCATTATTTTCTTATCACTGATTTCATTATTACCTATGTCCTGTTTACTTTTGTTGCCACTATTTTTCTTATCACCAATTTTTTATTTAATTTCATTATCATTATATTTCTGTGAGTAATGATCTATTCACTGCACATATTTTCCTTTCCCATTCCGGGCACATTATGCCCTCTGTGTTTGGCGACATACTATAGCCTATTAGGGCTTTCGCCTTAGACAATTATCAGTGGTTACATGCGCCTTGTGCTAGTGATGTGGCTACGCTTTAGTAGTGCCAAGAGAAGAGACGCAGGGGAGACAACTGACTGCTGGAAAAGCAAAATATTTGTTTCTACTTGCGGACAACACATCATCCAGCGAAGTGTTGCTGCTGTTCTTCCGAGCTTTACAAGTAATAACAAGTGCGATAGTGCTATCTGGAAGAAAAGGTTTCAGGACAGAAAAGGTTTCAGGACAGGACAGTGCAGTTATAGAGTAGAACTGGCACGCAGTTTGGCTATCAACTGATTTCACTAGCCCACGTCCTAGCAAGCTAGTCTGACTTGGACACTCACAAGTTCGGTCTCCAGATTCTGGGGAATAACAGAGCTATCGTCTTTTAATGAGAATGACTAATTGTGGGAAATATTTGTTCCAGCTTGTCTATCTTTTTTCCTATTACCGAACTTTCAAATGGCTAAAAATGTAATTTTCTTCAGCTGGAGTTCCCAGCTATTACGCTGCCAACTTATTGATGAGATTGCTCAGCCTGTATTAGGGCCTGCTAAAATTCATGCTTTGCGGTAATTAGGTTCTGTTGTGCGTTGCAGCTGCCCTTTCTGTAGGAGAAAATCCATAGCGATGACACTTGAAGTTTGACTTGCATACCATGCGGATGCCATGGAATCTGTGAAAAAAAGCATAACATCGGCCTGACGCACTTTTGTAGATTCATGGAAATGGTACTGACAGCGACGGAGTGTGCTCTGGAAACTGGCCAGCAGTAAGGGAAATGGATACGCGTGGGTCTTAGAAAGCTTACCAGAAGGCACCCAGAGAGCTTGAAAAAATCCGAAACCGTATAAATGGTGAGGTTGGATGCTCGAGCCAATGTCATCTATGGCTCAGCAACCTAGGGCTATAACAATGAGACCAGCACTCACCGTTGTAAGCTTGAACGAACAGCAAAACAGCAGCATCAGACATATTGTTCCGAGAGCACAGAACGAGTGAAAAGGCCGCATGTCCGCTATGGTCCCCCGCTACAGTTACTGAAATAATTGGCGGCATCCCAGTGCTATGGAATATCGTGTTTGCGTTCCTTCACAAAGTAAAAGATAATGGCAAACATAAATAGGAATTTAGCCTCAACACAACACGCGTATTGGGACTTGAAGCGTACACCAAGCAATATTCCTGGACAAGCCCGGCACTGCTGCGATGCTTCCGAGTCATTGAGAAAGACTGCAGTTTACCGACAAAGCAGGCATTGCTGAAACACCTTTTCGATCACTCGGTGACTGTATATCTGCGTCGAAACACAGACTTCGTCTTCCGGTTTGTCGTCGGCATTGCCTCGTCGAGAGTTGTAGCATTGGTCATCGGTGCATTGCTGATATTTATTACGTAAACAGATGAGTCAACAGGCCTCACGGCGAGAGTATGTAAATACGTAATCACTGTTACCATAAGGACCATGCGGTAGCACTACTGTGAGCGTGGTAGTGATCTGTAAACTAGGCAAAGATCACATCCTTGGGGACAGTATCTGTCTTGTTTTCGGCATCGACGAACAGAAACTGATTCCCTGATTGTTACGTAGACATAAAACGTAAGTCCGTCGGTCTGGAAATGATGAGCTGTTGTTGTGTTGCTTGTAGGACTCCATTCTAAGATTGGATGAGCTCAGACAAAGATTTGGTTTGGGGGTTTATTGTTCCAAACCGACTCAGGCTATAAAATTCTTCGTAGTTAGGGCTACAGAAATTTCTACGACCTCGGGTTCGTTACCGTGCACTCACATCGCATGTTAAAGGACACCGCATGTGATGCGGGCTCGCTTGGAAAGAGACCATACGGAGGCTTGGCGAAGACATCTATACCACTCCTCGGAGAACGTAGGAAGTCTTTGTGTTCGTTGTGGAGGAGTCATCCTCATCTCTTGAGAATCAAGGTAATTTTACATGCGTACATAGATCACGCCAGCAAAACCGGTGCTTAGGCTATAGGTTATTGCGTTAAGCCGCCTCGTTGACGCCGTAAATCATACACGTGTGCTTTGTTCTTCCGCAGACCGCCGCCGAGAAGGCTTCGGCCGCACCATGGCTGGACAATAGAACCCAACATGTCGCGGCCGAGAAGCTCCGGTCTGTGCACAGCGTGCTATGGCCGGACAAACAGTTTCTCACTGCTGAGCGTCTCGACGAGGTGTACGCCGAGTTCCCTGAGAGCGCCCTTTCCTTTGCTCATTTCTGGATCGAGACTCGTCGGAGCCTCCGCGGCCTCACTGGCACCGACGCCGGCTTGCAGCAGCTGCGAATCGCGGAAGGCGCAGCCCAGCCATACGCCCAGTACGTGCATGTCCTGAACCAACTGTCTCTGACCTTGGGAGCTCTGGCGCCGCCGTTTTATTACAAGGACGGAACAAAAGCCATGCTCTACGGTGGCTTGGGCTACCTCTACGCTAAGGAGCTGGTAGGCGCTGTGGACCGAGAAGGCGTGAAAGTAAGCGAGCCAGTGCATGCATCCTAGTGTTTCTTCTTTTGATTCATATGCTTCCGTCCGCTGTGTTTTTCTCTTCATAGAGGTTTATAAATCGTATATAGTCGTTCTTTTCTTCATATTCTGTTCCGCTGTCACCCAGCGTCCATCGTCTGCCTGGCCACATATTTATCGCATTGGCTTCCAAAACCGGGAAATCGACTAGCATTGGCTTTTCGAAGCCTTTGCAGCCGGCCAAGGTTCACGCTCTGTGACAGCTGTTAATAAGGCCTCAGATGGTTTTGTATTTACATTATTTTTCATATTTGACGCGTGCTGTATGATGTGCATGGTCATATCGACTCGGATGTTCCGCCGCGCCCAAAAATGATTTTTCTGGTCTAAGTTGATATCGCCCTTTAAAACACGTGTGGCCAGTTGCACGCAATGCCGTGACCACAAACACCCTACAGTTGCACCAACTGGGTTGTCGCACCCACTGGAAACCTCCAAGCGTGCCATTTGATCCACACAGCATCGACTTACTGGGTTCATTCGCAAAGTCTTGCTTCGGAAACAAGTGGATCGTCATTTGCGCTTATTGTCCTCGTGTCTGGGAAACGGCTACCATTCTGTCAGCTAGAGCTCCTCAAGTACCATTAGGTCTGCTCCGCTCAGTTGTCTTATGCCATAAGTAATCGGGCCCGTCAGTTCCCTGCGGATGTCGTTTAGGAGCTTCTGGGTCAACAAAATTTTGCCACTTGGCACCGTGTCACCCGCAAACGAATGGCTTGTCTAAGCGCATGAACAGGATGTTAACCATTATGATGTTGGTGCACAAGGCCACAGTTGAGCCACTGGACATCATCCTACTTTTTTATTATGAGTTGACAGGCTGCAGCCGTTTCCTCTGTTTGCCCGACCACCACCTTACACCCTTGGCACCTTACCGTTTTCATTTAATCTGCAATCCCCGTATCGCCGAGACCCTGTGGCTTGACGAAGACTCAGCGAATGGCCGGCTTCCGACCGTTGCTTCCGAGCAGCGCTTTAAGCAACGATGCGATTAGTACTGTCGGCACCTCACCCACGCGTCGGGCGACGTTTTCTGGTTTTGGCGACAGCTACGACAGCGTGGACTTCAGCAGAAATTGTAGGCCCACTACGATGGCTCTTAAGTACTTATTAGCCGCCTGAGTATTGCGACCTACTACGTACCGCGCCTCCTGTGACAGGCGGCCGTTCTACGAAGACAGAAATATCCCATGCTCCGCACTTGAAGCTATACCACGCTTGTGAGACTCCGTAACTCACACGGCTAGCGTCGGCTGCATAGGGAAAGTATATCCCACTGCAAACACGGTGAGGTGTTATGCACCACGATAATGGACGAAGTGAGGTTTGCGCGTGCTCAGCTGAGAACGGAAACGGATCATTCGACATCTTGCTTTTTGTGAAGGCCTTGTTTGTAGCAATATAGCAAATGACAGTTTGGTAGTGTCGAATCTTTAAGTCAAACCTCGGAGCAAGCGCTAACGGTCTGTAAAATAAGTGGGAGATATCGTTCTCAATAGAGACAATTCTGTGTGAAAGTTTTCATTTTCAGCGAAATAGAACTCACTGGCCGTTCAGGTCGTTGTCACACGCCCCCGCATTCGAGGTCAACCGAGGCGCGGGATCCCCTTTACGGTTATCCGTCGTCCCTCTATGAGATTTGAGAACAAAGTTAAGCTGGTCAACCCGTGAAGTACGTGTGTCAGTTTATGATTGGGACCAAGTCCAAGACAGACATTTTTTACAAAAATTCGATATTTATATCTAGTAGTGCTGGAAAAATGAAGGCAACACCAAGACACGATAGTCGTAAAAGGCGACTCGGTAAATGACAAAAGAAAAAAAACGGCAATGGAAAAGCAGTGCGATAAAAGGAGACTATAAAAATAACAAAGCAAATATTCCAGATATAATAAGTAGGGGCAAGAGTTACGCAGAAAACACTGCGTAAAAATACTAAGTCAGATCAAGATTAAATAAAGGCGAGAACAATATTATATTAACCGACAGTATGTGACGAAAAGGAATTCTCACGGCTTTCTTATTCGATAAGGCGTAATCGATAGTTGATCGCAGAGTTTATCGGTAGCGGCGGCCGTACAAGAGAAGAATGATAAGTTGATAGCGGGCTCGGTGAAAAACAAGACATATTTCCAGAGCGAGCGGCCGTGAGAGTGGCCCGGAATACTGCATCTTCCCAGAGCGCTCTGCCGCGGGCGTGCAGCAGTCTGCCGTTTTATACTCAGGCTGTTTGCGCTGCAGCGCATCGTCAAGGACGCGCGCTGGCTGGCCGGTCGCTGCCTCGGAGGTATAATGTCGAAGCATGCTCATAGGAGCGAGGAGATCACGTAACTTCCGCTCTATATGTGATGCAGCTTGTGTCAATCGTTGTATATCGTCATTCTTGCGCGCAAAACGCTATCCAATATTTATTTATTCAGTATACCTACATCGCCTGGGAGGCATTATTGTAGGGGGGGTATAGATACATGGGGTGGCGTGAGGAAATACATCAGTAAATCCAACCACATGCAAGCAACAACACCAAAAGCAATAAAGCAAAAACAAACTGACACAGCATACAATTTTTTTAAAAATTAACAAAACTAACTTTCCATTATAACAGAATTAAAGGGCACAAAATAGCCTAAATTCAGAAATGAATAAAGTAACATACAATGAATAAAATTCTGCATAGAATTCTCAACATTAGTCGCAGCCATTACATCACTAGGAAGCTGGTTCCCATCGTTAATCGTGCAAGGGAAAAATGAATACTTAAACACATTAGTACAACACTGGTTTGGACTGATTTTATTATTGTGGTCTCTTCTAGATGACAAGTAATGTGGATGCTTAATAAACATTGTCTTATTAATGCCAGTTTTATTTTGACGTATATTGTGCAGAAACTTTAGCCTTAGAATTTTTCTGCGTGAAGTGAGGGTTTTCCAGCCCACGCCTTTCCGTATATCAGACGCTCTAACAGTGTAACGATAATTTCCGGTTACGAAGCGCGCGCTGCCTGTTTCTGCTCCCATTCCATTTTATCTATTTGGCTTTTGTGTATAGATCCCATGTTACGCATGCATATTCTAAAATAGGTCTAACACTAGTCAGATACAGGTTAGCTTTCAGTGAAGGAGGTGAATGCTTAAAATTTCGTCGGCAAAAATGAAGACGGCAAGCTTTCGTGGTAATTTGGTTAACATGATTGGACCGATCAAGTGTTTGAGAAAACGTTACTCCGAGGTATCTGACATGTTCGGTGCTATTGAGTGCACTATTATTTATGCTATATGAACTGGGGAACCTTGTCATTTTCTTTGTGAATTTCACATGGTAACATTTTTCGGTATTCAGAGTCATCTGGTACCGGTTGCATCAGATAGACACTTTTTCTAAGTCGCCCTGCAGAACAGACATATCAGCACAACATATACCGGACGATACAGGACGCAATCATCGGCATACAGTCTGATGGTCGATTGGAGGCCTAAGACTAAATCATTTATATAAACCAGAAATAATAATGGACCAAGTACAGATCCTTGAGGCGCTCCCGATAAAACATGCATTGGAGCCGATGTCAACCCGTTTAGAATAACCTGTTGTTTTCGCATGTGGAGGTAATCTTTTATCCAGCCAAGAATATTTTCCGGGATGCCCGGGATTGATAATTTCATGCAAAACAGATTGTGTGGGACGACATCACATGCTTTTCGTAACTAAAGACAGAGCGCATCTATTTGTTCACCTTTGTCCAAACCAGCTGCAATGTCATGCGTGAATTCCGTTAGCTGTGTTAGCTGTGTACGTTTCTTGGAAATGTTTCATCAGGTTGGAGTAGAGGACATGCTCAAGCATCTTACAGCAAACGGAAGTTAAAGATACCGGCCTATAATTGCCTACGTGTATACGATCTCCCTCCATGGTCTTGAAATAAAGATTATCCATGGTCTTTGTTTAAAAATTCTGGTAGGCAATTGGGATCGCTTAACTGCAATGAGGCGAAAGCCTCTATCGGGCGGTGGCCCGAAGCCCTCCTCTACGGCACCTCTTTCTGTTTTCACTCCCACCTTCGCGATGACGCGAAAGCGTAAGCAACACATAAAGCCCCGTTTTAACCCAGCCGTATGAACGTACCAGCGTCGCCTAGGAAGACAGGCTGATTGTCATGTCATCCTCCTATATGAAAGAAGAGGCAGGAGTTGGCATCTCCTGTCCAACGTAATATCGGGAAGCCCTACGTCCAGTTAGTTCTCGGCCATCTCAGCTGCCAGCTACCACCTCTCACGTAACGAAAGCGTTACGGATGGATGGACACGATTCGCGAGCATGAGCCATTAAAGGCTACCGACTTAACGTATAATCGCTGCGAAATTTGGAGCAGTGCTCGTTGAAAATCTGGACTGCCGTATGGTTTATATTCCAATGTTGCGGTTGGATCTATCTGCCCCGTTTGCTCTTCCCACATGCATTCCTAGTGCCCGTGCTCAGTTACAAAGCGTATACGTGGACGGGTTGGCGACCGCAAACAAATATTCATGTAAGTATAATCGACGCTTCGTTGCTGAATAGACCATTATTGCGAAAGCATTCGATTCCGCATTCCAAGGAAAAGGACAAAGCCTCCTCCGTGCGTCATGAATATTGCCGACTGGTTCAGAGAATAACGCGTTTATCTGAAAAATGGCCTGGCCTAGAGTGTTCTCTGCCTCTATCAGTAAGGTAATTCTGGAGTGAGTATGTCTACTATGGCCAATGGGATTACACTCCCATAGAATCAGTGGGATAAAAAATCGATTTAATTAATTAAACTGTTATTTTGCAATTCTTAGCCCTTGGAAAATTATTAGAAATATGTACGACCGGTAAAAACCTCAAATTTTACAGGTTTTTGAAGCGGGTTGATTTCGTCTCAAACTTTTGCAAGCTACTCTCGCCGCAACAAGGCAATCCAATCCATAATCGTAGCGAGCGCATTTGGAGCGCATACCGTATTTTTACCGATGCCGCTTATTTTGTTTACGTGTTTCGTCGCGTGCTGCACTCACCCAGCGTTTCCGCATATTTGTTGAGCACCCACATCTCGTGCGTATAGGTTCTCTTCTAGCATTTGAGGCGTGGTATAAAACTGTAGTAGGATATGCCTTGGCGCGCTGGGCGCCCACGAAAGCGATCGCGCTTTAGTCCGGCCGCAGCACAATATATTCGGCATGAATTTCATACTTTATTCAAACAAAGCATAATTCTCGGCAGTGCACGTACAAAAACGACGCGTTTGCTCATGAGTCCATTCACAACTTACGTTTATTCACAACGAAGAAACCTGACCTCGTTAAACTGCAGCACTACCGTATTTTCACTGTAATCGTGTTAATAAAAAAATGCCTACAAAAGCTCACCTAACGAAAGCGCAACAAAACCTTCCTGAATGCTCCACCCTAGCGGTTATAAGTAGCAACTCTCATCGGCCTGAGATAGCTAACGGTTTCGTTATCGCTTGCAACGGATTGGCTAACGTTTAGATGAAATGCGAAGCAGGAACTGTAGAACTTGCACAGTACTTAGTAGCCAGTGCTGTCGCACAGCTTCCTTACACAATACTAGCGGATCAGGTTGCTTCTTTTTTCTTATCACTTTCAAAGAAATTCACAACGGTATTCTGTAGTTTGCGGTGGTCGACCGCACCAGCCACCGCTTTCTCCGCCGCCGATCCAAAAAGATGGGAAGGGGGTTGTATGTCACGTATCCAGATATGTTCTCTGCTTCTGTTTTTTATGACATTATAATAAGGGTGTAATTACTCATTGCATCCAACCAAGCGCAGCCATACGGCTACAAAGGACATTATATTTGTATTAGGCAGCGTGCAACCTTCGTTCTGCCTCTGCCACCGAAGTGCTTGCCATCGTTCTGACGGCAACGCGAACGCGCAGCTCTCAAATTGCCACCCTCTGCTATGGTGTACGGCAGGTGTAATGGTTGACCGCTGGCTGATCTTTACAAAACTTCCGAGTATGGCAGAGTCTGCTCCTGAACGATTTTGTATGTTTGTCATGCCATCAACGGAATGGCAGCCTCAGCTAAACATTACGAAGTCGTTCTAAGAAAGGAAATTTCTTTTCTTAAAATGAAGAGACTCGGTCAAGTGGAATTGGGCCACTGTTTATTGGACCTCGATAATAACACGCTAACTCTACAACCCTGGGACGTGTTTTCTGTCCAATAGTTTAGAGGACTTATACGACCATCGTATACCTTAGTGAGGACGGAGAATGCATATGACAATACATACACCTTTAGTAAAGCTAAGATTACCAAATAGGAACTCTACTTAACAATAGTAGTAAGAAACTCAATGGTACTACGATACGATAACTACGCAGCCGAAATGGGTATATTACATGGCAACAATGAATACGTTTTATACGGCTATACTATCTTATCAACTTCTGTTTCCACCTAATACGGCAGGACTGTAGCACGGCCGCTCGATGGAAGCGCACTGGGTGCGGCCTGCTGCGTCGCGCCGCCGTCAATGGGCAAGCGCGTCCTTGGGGAGTTTACAGTTGCGCCCGCTATTTCTGCTGAGGGCGCCACTGTTCGGGGACACGTCGCCGTCGCGGTCGCCGGCTCCGAGCGCGCGGTTTGCTTCCTATCTTGGAGCCTTAGCCTTGCGTCTGCGTGGTAAACGCAAACTTTTTGTGTGCGCGTGTGCAAGCACGGTAACGTTGAAACGGGATGCGTTTGTTTTTTAAAGCGAAAGCCGTCCTAGGCGCTTGGAGAGAAAATCTGTGCGCAAAAGCTGTGCCTGTAATCTGTGCTTCGCATCTGTGCACTGGTGTGTCAGTCGCAAAAGCAGACTTGCTAGGAGAGAAATTAGGAATGAAATTGATTATTGGTGATAGGTAATCAATAAAACTTATAAATAGACATTGATAGAGGTAATGACTAATGCTAATTACTAATAATGGTTAATAATGACTAAAATGATTTATAATGACGAGTATATCAAACTACAACAGGTAACGACGGCAATTGATTAGAAATGAGTAAAACTGCTTAGCAATGTGCGGTAATGACTATAATAGCTAGGCCTGACTCATCATTACTGTTAATGACTACGAAATGGCCAATATGTGAAACGACGACATGTAATGACCCCTGCTGATTCTAAATGAGAAACCTGCTTAGTTATGAGTGACAAGGGTTACCATGACTACGCAGGCAGACTCATCAGGACTGGGAAACGACCAATATATCACACGACGACTTGAAATGACGAACTGTGGCAAACGATGAGAGGCAAATGATAGGAGAAGGTTAGGCTTTCGCCGTCCTCCGCTTAAGAGACATTTAAGATACCCTCTAACTATATCTGCTGAGCTCGCTCCAGGCAGGCAGCAGCGAGGAGTGGACATGCACTCGCTTCCTCTGAAATGAAAGCGGCGCTGAGGTTAAAAGTTCAGATGCTGAAGCATAATGCCCTATAAGCTGCCATTCAATTTGCTACAGGGACAAGGTAAGATGGAGTCCAAAGTCAGACTCCGCCCGCACCACTAATGTATCGCGGGAGAGAAAGTTCCGCAATTCGAAAAATAAATAAATAGGTCAATGAGACAGAAGTTTTTGGTTGGAAGTTATTAAATAAAACGGGGAGGTGCTACTAAAGCAACCCACAGCCGAGGAAGCGGGCCCGGGGAGACCCCACGTATCTCCCTTGGGCTGTAGCGGAAGGGATGGTTTGTAGGGTACTGGGAAATAGGAATTAGGATAGGGTTATGGGAAGTTGGAGGGGATTGTGGGCAGCGTAGTATTTGACTGTCAGACAATATGAGTTGAGCTCCCATATGGGCCTCCGTAGAGGGCGAGCACTCGCTCTTAGCCGAATATGCAGCCGTCGGCCCTTGGATCATTCCGCCACCGCAATGCGTTTGCCGGGTCTCCGGCGTCTGAGACAGGTTCCCTACATGAAGCCGCTTTTGAGGTTCCCCATCTCCCCAGCTCGGTTCCCCCACCCCGACTCTAGTTGAAGTACTGAGAGATAGATTTTGCAACGTTCATGCCTACTTCAAGGTACTCCGCAGGTGGCCAGACTTTAATCTGGCGCACACTGATGGATACTCTTTCGCGGTTTTCGCTCGGCAGCAGATTGTACTTGTTGGTGATTAATTATAGGTTAACCGTGTAAACAACGTGACGGGAGCACAGGAGAAGAAGACGGCACAACCGTGCTAGTTGTGTCGTCCTCTTTTCCTGTGTTCCCGTCCCGTTGTTTAACCTATTTAGTAGCTGGCCAGTGAACTAGGATTTTTAATGATGTGTTGTGAAGCAGATGAACACGATGAAGTAGCACCAGAAGCTCTCTCGCAGGTTATGTTGCGAGGAGATATCAGAAAGAGCTACGAAGGGTTTCTTTTTTATAAGCATCCAATTAGTTCTAAATTTTGCCGTGCTAGTCTTAGTGGCCTTGCAAGTAAAGGAGCCTGTGGATACAGCATTTGTTTATACTCTTGAGACTGTTTGAGCCGATGCGATCAAATGAAAAGCCACCTTCCACAGAAAATCCGGCGCCCGTTCTGTCGGCGGAAAGTCGAAAAACAACCTCTCTGGTAAGAGGCACTTTAGTTGGTTATATGACCAGACACCTTTGGCGCAATGAGAACACATGACATGTTCAATGTGGCAGGAGCTGACGAACCAGAGAGAGTCAATAAGATGTAAGGATGAAATGGGAATTATTGAAAGCGGGACCCTTAGATCCCAAGTCAGGCACAGTATACTCCTATAGGGCTTGTTAGTACGGCTTCGGTAAAGAGGGGCTTTATATAGCTATGTGTAGGGTACTATTTCATATAAGGCGGTGGCTTACGGCTGCATTCTAATGATATGCGACAGAGGCAGCAATTACGGGATACGGTGAATAAGCAGGTGTCAAAGTACGGGCACTCTAACGAGGCTCCTCAAGGAGACTTAAGAACCCCAAGTTTTGTTTATCACTACCAGGTTGTTGCTTAATTTATGCGATATTTGGTATGGTTTTGAGGCGACATGTCAGTCGTGCAAGAGTCTGTTGTAGGAAATATGAGTCAACTGGACCAGTTACAGGTTAATGAAAACCAAGGACAATGGATACTTAATGTACCCCGCAAAGGAAGTAATCAAACTTTGTCAGCTTACGAGCACTTTCATTAACAGGATGATGAAGTCTGAAGAGGTCCGGCGAAGTAGCAAGCTGTGTACACTTTTCATTTCATCATTCTTTTCTCACTGTACACAGTACCTGCAGCTAATCTACAAAAACAATGATCGTGCCCATGCTTAGGCGCTATGCAAGATATCGTTAAACTGGTGCCCCCACTGATAGCGAGCTGGTCTGGAAATGTCAACTCAACAGTGGAGCGACGTTTAAGGCTATGGCATAAACCTCTCTCAAGAAAGGTTTTCCGTCTGCGATTGGTAATTTTCTTCCTTTTTTGTGTGGCCATTAAATAAACGTACTCGGCTGCTTGCTGAATCTCGGCTGCAGTTGCGCTCTGAAGCGTGAACATTCTTGTGATCGCAGCTAAGAGTTTCACAACAAGAATACTCAATGCGCGTTCTTCCATTGAAAATTACGATCAAGCAAAATTGTATGGGTTTGCGAGCAGCCAATAAAAATAGTAATAAAAACTTTCGGCGCGTATACGTAGCACCTTGAGGCAGACCGGCTCTACCAAGCGCGCTTACTTTGTCCAGTCATGCAAAATGCGGGAAGCCATGACGGAAGCCATGGCATACAAAGTTTAAGGTCTCCAAATTGAGTCGAAGATCCCAGGTTATCATCTAGATTTAACCCAATAAACATCTTCATATTTCCGCCGTAACATTTGTCAGAATGAGATAGAAAGGTTGGTTACATGTCGCATTTTCACAGAGGTTGCTCATAGTAGGACATTTTTTTATTGGATAGCGCTGGCAGCTTAGAACAGGTTAACATCAATTTATGTATGAAAGCTGTATGCAGGAATGAGTAAATGGTATGAAAATGGCACACGGAATTCGCAACATAGTTAATTAAGTGGTTATGCATTAGGCTACCATGACAGCTGAACAGCTTCGAATTGTTCACAGCCGGCTCACATTTTCATGTGACAAACTGGATCCGAATGCAACATCACGGTAATGCGAGCTCTCTAATCGAGTGACCTTGAACCACCGTCACTATAAGTTTTTCGGCGTACACTCCAGTATACATCCTTGCCGAGCAAGCGCTAAGCGTTGACATGGTCACACCAGACATGACAGTGTGTACTAATTCGTGCTGCCAAATTGTGTCAAGTGGAGCTCTTATATCCTTAAAATAAAAAGCTTCTGCCACGCCGACGCCACCCTTAAAGCGCAGCCAGGCGCAGCTCTCCGCGCGTAGCTGTCCCCGAACGGTGGTGCCCAGGCGGTGGCGACTGGAAGTAGGCGCCTCCCGCCGGTTTCGGGCGACGTAGAAGGCCGCACCTAGTGCGCTTCCATCGAGCGGCCGTGACTGCAGTTTCACACAGTCATTTTCCCATTTTATTTGGCATTTCTTGCAAATCTTTCACTATAGCCTGTTTCTCTCCGTCCGGAATAATGAATTCTCCGACGACGCTACTCATCTTACTATCAATACCATTATTTCACACACTGCCAGATACGTGCAGCTATCTTATGAAAATCCAGAAGTCATTGTTTGCATTCGTTCTATTCGCAGAAAATGTAATGCGTACAATATACGACATGAAAGATTCTGAGCAACTTTACTTTTCAACGCGCAAACTGCCTCTGCATCCCACCAATCATTCGATAATGTTCAAGCAACTAACCCATACACTGAGGGTTTTACGGGATCATTTCTTGAGCCGCCGTGTAAATCAGTAGGGATACAATCAAACCAAACATTCTCATGCAGGTGGACCATAAGGGCAACATTGTGTCGTCATGGCTAAGTGAAGCCGTGAAGCCAGTATTTGAAGATCGTGTGCTGGGCTGCCTCCCCGGTGGCAATCCCGACCTGTTTCCAGAAGTTCCCGCGATGGAGGTGGCCTTCGCCGCCTTGAAGCGGAACCTCAAACATGATGATGTCCGTCTTTCCGAAGTAAGTAGCTTCCAATATTTGGTTCACAAGGGCCTAAGAAAACATTGGAACGGGCTATAGATGATCTACCGGTTCCTTCTTTTGAGTATCCTTGTGGAGCGAGAAATATAGGAGTCAGTATGCCCACTCATACCTTTGTTGAAATTTTGAGCACACCTGCTCCCTCAGTAGTAGTTTAATTTTTTTTTTTTACAAAATACAGACAAGCTTGTAATATTTATAATCTAAAAGATAACCATTACTTCTAAGACTGGCGAGAAGCTGTATACTGAAGAAGCTAATTTTTTTTTCAGTCGACAGAGGCCATACCTCAACAAGTAGAAAGTGTAGTGCGTGGCAAACCATTGGCCGCCCATGAAATCAAATATAACCTACCTTAGTCTATCACAACATGCATTACTCTTCCGTGTGCAAATTCTTTGCCAGGGATGCAATATCCATTCTTTTTCCTGGAATTTTTTACCTTTTTTGTGAAGCCTAAACTTTTATCTGTGTCGTTGCTGAGGCTGTACCTTTTGATAATATCAGGTATGTCGGTGTAGCTAACTACTTATTTTAAGAACACATTTTTAAGGTGTGTAGACTAATTCTACGCTATATTTTTGCTATTTGCGGACATAAAAAAACGCAAATGATATTAAATAGACAGCTGGTGGACTGATAACACAAAACACATATTAATTATTTCAACGCAGGTTTTTGGTCAACATTTGTAGCTATCCGCCGGCAACAATAATAACACTGATATTCAACTACAATTAATTTACCATCGATACACTACACCGTGACCCGACCAGCTATGCATGCATTCAAGTACAGGCAAAACATGGCCTTCAGCAATTGAATAATGTTCCTACGCGTGTTGAACGACGAGCAGCGCCACATTACATAATCTCATGACTGATCACTCAAGCTTTGAATTCACAACCGGAACAATAGCATTCGACAGCGCAGATTATGTAGATCTTTTTGCCCTTGCAACAAGGTCAGCTGCACAAGTCAGGGAGCAGATGACCATCTCTGTACAAGACACTAATCTGATTTTGTAGAAGTTGTCACAGGATTCCTGGGAAGATGTTTATTATCTTAATTCTGTAAATAAAAACATATCATACGCAGGTACCTTGGAAGAGCATACTAAAGCCTGAACAGCTCAAGTAAGATTATCTACAAAAGGACTGAAAAAGAAGACATTTATAACGAACGTTTTCTTTAAAGCAGTCGTGAAAAGAACAAAATGTTTAAGAAACTAAAAGTACAGCGTCGTAACACTCCTTTGACGAAGTGTTACAAAACGTACAAAAACATATTTAGAAGCTTTTAACTGACTCTAAGAACATTTATTTGGAAGCTATGTTAACACACGCCTCGGATAAGAGATCTGCGGCGTGAAAAGTTATCATGCAGGCTCTAAACCATAAATACCCGCAGTAAAGATGCTGGCAGTAGCTACTGATGAAGGTATTATAAGCAATGAACCAATCGAATGAACCTGATACTTCTCCAACCTCCCTTCTTCGAAGACCATTCCAAACCATGGCAACAATCAGATGTATTTTCCAGAAATTGAGCGCAATGTATCTTTATTGTTTTCAGCTCCGTCAATTAAGACGTTTAAGCGTATATATTAGCACTAAAGCACCTCACCAGTCAGTCACGATGATATTTGAGCTAAAAGTATGAAGACAATTGTAAGTCACATAGCACCTCCATTGATTCATATTGTTACGTACTCAGTACGTGGCGGGGGTGTTTATTTGTCGTCTAAAGCGCTGCGAATTCCCCAAGGAACACCAGCACACACCACTGTGGCTTCTTTTTCTTCTTCTTCTCCTCAGCTTCTTCTTTTCTGACACACCGAAGCACGTGACACTTCCCCCCTCGCAGACGAAGCCCCAGGACAAGCAGTTTAAGGAAGATTCCGGGAATGAAACCTTTTTAGCCGAGCCGCATGCACCACTCTAATCCGGCGTGAGCATCGACCACTTTCGATGCGGCGTGAAATTACACAGTTCACGTCACTCAGGCGCTCCGAAATGACAAAAGGGCCGCTATAGCGAAACAGCAGCTTCTGAGCTAAACCACGCTTGCGCAGCGGCGTCCACAGCGACAATAAATCACCGGGCACATAACATACATGTGGGCGCTTGTTGTCATAACGCTCCATTGAACGTTCCTGTGAGTCCAGGATCCGGAGGCGGGCAACGCGGCGAGCTTCTTCAGCTCGACATAAAGTGGTGGCGACAAAAGGCTCGTTGTGGAGGTTGTCATCAAGACAACTGTTGGGAACTCGAGCATACAGGAGGTAAAACGGACTGTAGCCAGTCGTCTCATGCTGTGCTGTCTTATACGCGTATGTAATGAAAGAGAGGATGTCATCCCAGTTGTTGTGATCAGCGTCCACGTACATAGCCAACATAGTGGTCAGAGTGCGGTTGGTCCGTTCAACATGTCCATTCGATTGCGGTTGATACGGCGTTGTATGACGGTAATCGCAGGTGTACAGACGAAGGAATTTGTCGATAACTTCAGTTGTAAATTGGCGCCCACGGTGACTGATCAGAACTCGAGGAGGGACATGGCGCAAGACGAGAAATCGCAGAAGATATAGGGATACTTCGTAAGCAGTGGCTGAAGGTATTGCGGCTGTTTCTCAATATCTAGTGAGATGATAAACGCATAACACTATCCACCGGTTACCGTTAGAAGATCGCGGAAGAGGACCCAAGAGGTCGATGCCCACCTGCTCAAAGGGTGCGGTCGGAGGCGCAATAGGGTGCAGCGGTCCCGGTGGACGAAAAGTAGGGACTTTGTACTGCTTGCACTTGACACAACTAGCTACATAGCGCTGAATGGCTTGACGCATTTTCAGCCAGCAAAAGCGCTCCTGTGTGCGATGAAGGGTCCGACGTGGTATCGTCCTGCATCATTTCAAGAACGGGAATCCGGAGGTTTTCCGGGACGACGAGAAAAAAGCGTGCACCGCCGGGGTTGAAATTCTTCTTGTAAAGCAGGCCGGCACGAACGCAGAAACGCGCATCTCTTAAACCTTGAGCGGCAGAAAAGAGCGGTGCTAAAGTCTGATCGTTGCGTTGTTCTGCCTGTAACAGTTGAGGGTCAGGAAACGTTGCCGAGATAGGCGCCAGGTAGTCATCAAAGTTGTCATCATCACTACCAGTTGACGAAAGCGGCAAGCGTGACAGACAGTCAGCGTCAGCGCGTTGACGGCCGCTTTTGCATGCCACGGTGAAGTTAAACTCTTGCAACCGCAATGCCCATCGAGCGAGCCGGCCGCAAGGGTCACGAAGATTTACGAGCCAGCAGAGCGAATAGTGGTCTGTGACGATGGTAAAAACATTGCCATATAGGTAGGAAGGAAATCGTTGCACCACAAAAACCACTGCGAGGCACTCGTGTTCAGTAACGGTGTAGTTACGCTCCGCCTTGCTCAACGAACGACTAGCATAAGCTATCACGTGCTGATCGGTGCCATGACGCTGGATGAGCACTGCGCTAACGCCAACGCTACTAGCATCGGTGTGAACTTCGATGGGGGAAGAAGGACAGAAGTGACGTACGATAGGTCCTGATGTCAAAAGGAATTTGAGGTGACGGAAGGCAGAGTCGCAGTCAGTAGTCCAGTTGAACGGTGCATCTTTGTGCAAAAGGCACGTGAGCGGGTATGCGATGTCAGTGAATCCGGGCACAAAACGACGAAAATAGGAACACAGTCCTAAGAAGCTCCGAAGCTGCTTCACTGATTTCGGTGAAGTAAAGCTGGTTACAGCCGCAATTTTCTAAGGATCCGGCCGAACACCATCCTTATCGACCAAGTGACCAAGAAAAATTGTTCGGCGTTCGCCAAAGTGGCACTTCTTAGAGTTGAGGACGAGGCCTGCTCTCTCAATGCAATCAAGAATGATGGCGAGGCGGCTATTGTGTTCCGGAAAGGCCTTTCCGAAGATCACAACGTCGTCCAAATAGCACAAACAAACTTTCCACTTGAGTCCGGCAGAATGGTATCAATGAACCATTCGAACGTGGCCGGCGCATTGCACGATCCAAAGGGCATTACGTTGAACTTATATAGACCATCGGATGTCAGAAATGCCGTCTTTTCTTTGTCTCTTGGGTTCATTGGTATCTGCCAGTACCCCGATCTCAAGTATACCGAAGAGAAGTATGACGCCGAATGAAGACAGTCGATTGCATCGTCAATACGTGGAAGCGGATATACATCTTTTTTGGTGACGGCTTTAAGGCGACGATAGTGCACACAGAAACGCCATGTGTTGTATTTCTTTTTTAACGAGAATAACTGCAGCCACTCAAGTACTTGAAGATTCCTGAATAACGCCACGTTGGAGCATGTCATGAACTTGTTCGTCAATAAGCTGACGTTCGGTCGGAGACGCACGATAGCGCTTCTGTCTGATCGGGCGAGAGATTCCAGTATCAATCGAATGATGGAGGCGAGAATTTGGAATCGGTGGCTCTTGATCTCTGGCGAAGTCGAAAACCGAAACATGCTTGGAAAGAAGGTCAGTCAAAATTCGGCGCTCCTGTGCTCCCAAAGATGTGTTTATCATTGCCTGGATTCGAGACTCTGCAAAATGGGATGTTTTCTCTTCAGGAGCATGGTTACTTAGTGTCACCACGTAACTCGACACACCTTCCTCGTAATGAGCGAGCCTCATGCCACGAGGCAACATGGCTGGCTCGTCTGAATAGTTTACAGTCCATAGCAAGGTGTGGCCTCTGGTGACTAAAACTATGCAACGAGGCACCAAGACAATCTTCTTTGCACAGGCCAGTGTTGTAGGTTCCACTACGGCGTCGAAATCCTCGCATAATTTCATAGATGAAATAACTTCAATGAATTCCCTGGACATCGCAGGTACAACTGTATCTTCAGACACAGAAAATGCTCCTAAATCGAGCGACGAGGTTTCTACAAGAGCCGACATCAACGCAGCATTAAGCGAGATCTGTCCACTACGGCAGTCTAACGTTGTACCACACTGTTGCAAAATGTCTATACCTAAAATTAGTTCATGCGTGGAACGCGAAAACACTGTGAATTCGATTCGAAACGCTTGGCCACCAATCACAAGTTTCGCATAGCACACACCCAAAGGCACCAATGATACACCGCCAATAGCACGGAATACCACAGCTTGATTCACGCTAAACATCACCTTATGTCCTAATCGATTCTTGAATGCTAAACGCATAACAGAGACTGTTGCTCCAGTGTCAATTAGTGCCATACTGTGGATGCCGTCAATGGATACTTGGAGTTTGTTCTTTAACATAAACACAGGCAGAGGTATTGGGAACGTTGGTTTTCCGGCTACCTCACCCCCATCGGCCGCGTATTCTAGTTTCCTGAAGGGGAAGAACGGCGCCGAGGAGACGGTGATTGTCGCTGTCTTTGGGTTGGCGGCGTCAAGCTCAGGCGATACGCTTCGCATCTGTGCCGGGCGGTATGTATCCAGAGCCGGTGTCGGATAAAGTTCAGTGTCGAAATGATCAGGAACGTTGGGCAGCGGGCGATGATCTTGTAGTAGCAGGCCCCGCCGACGGCAATACCGGGAGATATGTCCGGTCATACCACAGCTATAACACACAGGTTGCTGGCGCCACCGGTCCGAGTAAATGCGGGTGCAAACTCGTTCTGGTGGCCGGTAGTAATCGGGACGGCGTTACTGACGAACCACCTGGCGTGTGTAGGTGGTCCTTCGGCACATCCGTGGCTGAGAAGTGCTTAAATCATTATGCTGTCTGGTCTCGCCAAAGCATGACGCATTTAAAGGCGGAGTCCAGGAAGTTGATGGAGTCGCGGATTCTGCTTGCAGCGCGCAACCGTCATAGTGGTGTTCGTCCCGGCATGCAGAATCTTTGTCACGCAGTAATTCTACCCGCACGATCCGGCATATCAGATCAGCCATGGGTTCCGGAGCACTGAGATCAACGCTCGCAACAGATGTGACGTTGGCCAGTCGCCCAAATTTAGGAGTGATGAAACGCAACTTCAAGGTTTCGAAAGGGCGGCAGTGCCTGATGAAGTCAGCTGTAGAGTTCTAATTATTTTTACTGATAAGACAATTATAGGTATCTACAGCGATACCTTTGAGCACTGCCCCACTTTATCTTCCTCAGACATTGGAAGGTTTACAATCTTGCACAATTTCATAATATCCTCGATATATGCGGTGCAAGTCTCGCCAGGTACCTGGGCCCGTTGCATAAACGTTTGCTCTGCGCGTTTCTTTTCGCGGATCCGTCGCCAAAGCACTTCTTTATCTCTTCTGTGAAACAATCCCAGCTGGTGAGTCTTCATGATCGTCAAACCAACTAGAGCAGTGCCTTCCAATAAGAACACTACGTTCGCTAGTTTCGCGGTCGCATCCCAATGATTGTACCGGCTCCCCGTTCGTAGTTGGTTAGCCACTCGTCGACGTCCTCGTCAGATTTTCCACCAAATGTGCGCGGCTCGCGGTAGTGCTGCCAGTTGCTCACCGCAGGTGTTCGATCAGCGTCGCCGTCTTGAGCCATGTTAGATGGTAGCGGTGGCAAACCAGCGAGTCGGCGGCTTCGTCGAAGACAACGGGGATCCGTGTTAACATCGCAAAATCCACCACAACTGTTACGTACTCAGTACGTAACGGGGGTGTTTATTTGTCTTCTCAAGCGCTTCGAGTTCCCCAAGGAACACCAGCGCACACCACTGTGGCTTCTGTTTCTTCTTCTCCTCAGTTTCTTCTTTCTGGCGCCCAAAAGCACGTGACAATATATATACCAGCCTCATACCCTCGAAACCATATACCCAACCACGTATCATTTTAATGATTTAACAGTCGAGCGACCTTCCCCTTACAAGTATTTAGAAGTTTACCTTCAGTCAGGCTTGACCTGGAACTTTCACATTAACCTGGCTTTGGCAGCTGCTAACCGTTCACTTGCTGTTGAATTGTAATCTTCGACGTGCTCCGGTGTCTCTGCGTAAACATGCTTATACTACCTTAATTCTACCTAAAATTAGTACGCTTCTTTCATATGAGACTCAGATCATACATCAAAGATATCATCGAATCCCTGCAAAACCGTGCTGCTCGTGTCGTTTTTTTTAAACTACTCACGTCTAACTAGTCTCACCTAGCTAAGAGTTCGTGCTGGACTTAAAAACACTTGCCCATTGTCTAAACTAGCTCTGTACACAAAATAAACCGTCATCAGTTCCTTCACGACAATTTATTTCACACCCTCACCGATTGTTCCACGTTGAGACCATACATTCAAGATCTAACGCCTCGCACGACACACTACAACGTTTGCAAAATCGTTCATACATAAATCCATTATTTATTAGAACCGGCTGCCTACCACAACTCCAACTGAAAGAATGCGACATCATTTCATGAACATTATAAAAATGAAAGCGATGTATAGTTTTCTTCATGGTCTGTTCTGTTACCCGCTATGGGTTTCAGTTTTCTATTTTCGTTCTCTTTAATACATTGTTGTTGTCTTTTTCATTATATTCATTTTTCGTTATGTTGTTCTGCCATATTTGCATACTTGTTGATTATGCAGTTGTTGCATATTTCTTGTTTTATTCTTTGTTCAGTTCCTCATATATGTCGTTCCTCCCTGTATCTTTATGTTTGATTTTTTGCCACCCCCTAAGTAATACCCTCACGGCGAGGGCCTTTAAAGATGTTTTGAAACTAAAAAAAATGAAGTATTGTGTGTTTTTGGACAGATGACTTCCATTCAGCACTAAAGATATTCAAACTAGTACCGTCATTTAAGAAAGGTGATAAACTAAATGTAGAAAATTACCACCCAATATCTATTGTATTAACTATATCTAACGTTAAATAAAAACTTCTTTAGAAAAGTGCAAATATTCATTCCTGAAAAATAAATTACTGAATGACTTTCAACACGAGTATACGCGGAAATGACCGACTGAAACAACTTGATAAACGCAAACAAAAAATCATTCAATACATAGAAACCACCCTTTCCACATATTAGCGTATTCATTGATCTTTGGTTCTGTGATTTTGATTCATTAGATCACATGTTATTGCTTGATACATTAAAACGATATGGTGCCACAGGCGTCCCGCATAACCTAGTAAGCGTTTCTTGACTTCCTGTCAGCAGAATGTGCTCTTTAATTGTAAATTAAGTGTCTGAAGTAATGAACACTAATATTGGAGTTGCGCAAAGAACAATAATAGGCCCGTATCTACTCCTGACATATATTACTGACCTTTTCATCATGCCCTTGGCAGGATTCTACATTATAAGCTTGAAAAATGAACTATGCTAGGCATAAGTGTTCAAGAAACTTTGGCGAAACATTCTTCATGGTTACATGCTAATAAGATAAAACAGAACACAATAAAAGCGATTACATAATATTTTCTGGAAACAACATGCCTCCTCTCTGGAAAATGTTTTTGATGCAAAGTTTCTTAGAGTTCTCATTGACAACCTGTTAAACTGGCCCCCACATGTGCAGGAATGTATTAAAATTTACCAATACTGTACAGGTTGTTGCATATTGTTTTTCTTAAAACATCATTGAAACTTTACACTTCCTTTTTTTTTCATTAAAATATCGTTTATGCACGTGCTGCTTATCATTTAACATATTGAACTATGTTATCGATTAAACGTTGCGCAGAAAACTGCACTGCATAGTATATTATTTTTGAATAAACGCCAATCCCTTCACTTGACATGTCCACTACTAAGCATTCTAACCATTGAGCACAGCACAGGTCTCCGTACTACCTGCTTATTGTTTAAAATGCTGAGAATTATCATCAGTTGTCCGTCAGTGGCAAATAAACAACATAACACTACCCAGACTACGCGTTCATCTGCAGCTACGTTACTGCAACATGTTAGTAGCAATTATTTTGCATTCTCATTTGACCCCGCCGGGGTGGCGCAGTGGTTACGGCGCTCGACTACTGTCCCCAAGGACGCGGGATCGAATCCCGGCTTCGGCGGCAGCTTTTCGGTGGAGTCGAAAAGCACGTGCTGTACAATGTGAGTGCACGTTAAAAAACCCCAGGTGGTCGAAATTTCCGGAGTCCTCCACTACGGCGTCTCTCATAGCCTAAGTCCCCTTGGGATGTTAAACCTCACAAACCAAACCATTCTCATTTGCATATACTGCAGTTTTATATTAGAATACTATACCGCAAGGCATGGAAATAATCAATAAATATTAAGAGTGTGACGGTTCATTAAAGGATTATCTTTTCTGCAAAGAACATGCGCCTTATTACTAGGAACCCTCTCGAGCTGTGGGGTTCTTATCGAATATCCATCATGTTATATATACATTTGTAGTTAGCAGTATTATGAAAATGTGATCTCCCTCGGCGCTGTGGTGGAACGAATTATGGAGCAAAGCGCTTTGGAACACTCACTGCTCAAAGCAGCTGCCCCGCGCAGCCAACATATTGTTCCATTGTCACGTTACCTTCTCTGTCAGCATGGTCTGGAGCAGCAAGCAGAGAAGAGCGTCGTGCATAAAGGGGAGATGCGGCTGAACCCTCGTTGATAATATCAGAAGAACTATGTTTACACATTAGTGGCAGCCAACCCTAAAACGCTTTATATACTGTATAAAACGCAAAGGTGTATTATATTTCGAGACCTTTCGTCTAAGCTCGCTGGCTGTAAATGACTGGGCCTGACATCAGCACAGATTGTCACAGAGATGTTTTAGATGGGTAGGATGGCATATAGGTTCGGAAGGTATCATTCTTACATTCAACCTCGAAGCAGTAAACATGCCGCAGGTAATCATCATCGCTGAATGTGCTATGCATCGCCATCTTTTCAAGCGTGTTATACAATATTGACACATTTGTATGGTGACATATAAAAGCTTCGGGTAGCTCGTGGGAGGCCGCCATGCTCAGCTCGGACCCGGTGATCCAACTTCGGGCCATTGAGCGTCTAACCCTGGTCGCCAGACCTTAAGGGCTCCTGGCCATCTAGCGCGAAAGCTCCTGCCTGCCTGACTTCCTGAAATAATAAAATGTTTATCGTCCTCCTCCTTCTTGGGTAGCTCATCACGTCATTATTGCCAGAGCCAGGTGACACGTGGAACTTACAACAACCAGGTAATCAGAAAAAGTAATAAAAATTTAGCTTTAAAAAACAGCGCCGCGGCTGTCGTGTTTTGATGCAGGCGAAATGCCAGATCTCCGCGCGCTGTGCGAATTAGTGCGCGCTAAACGCCCTCGCTGGTCGTAAACATTGTTACGTGGTGGCATGACGAAGCGATGGAACACGGTGATACAATAGAAACAGAAGGACGTGATGACATGACGATGAAATATGCTCTAATGGCCAGCGTTGCGTGGCACGAGCGCTCCGCCCCGCGCCACAGCCCGCTTCGTCATCTTCGTAGCACTACCCGGGGCCACCGAGCGATCGTCCCGATCGATTGCTAGAAATTCATTGCAGGAAGTGACGATGAACACAGACAAAGGGATTAGGACCGGAAACGCTGGACATCACAGTGAATGCGAAGATGGGATGAATGCTTGCCCCAGAGCATCAGGTCCAATCTTCACCGTTCGCCGAAGGCCAAGGCTCATTGACACGCCGAACGGCTTGAGCGGCAGTGCTGTCTTCACTCGAGTGGTCGTCAGGTCGCTTCGTCGTAAGGTCGGTCGGATCGGCTTGGGCTCTTCCTGGTCGTCATGTGTTGTGGTCAGTGCTGGGGACGGGGCTAGGGAGAGCGGCTGGTTGGGTCTGAGCACCAAAGGCTGGGGTAAAGCTGGGCGGCGATCTCCACGAGCTCTCGGCCGATGAATCCGGCGTACGGTTGGCTTCGACGGGGCAAGGCGAGGATGGGGATGAACTGCACCTCCACCAAATGTTACGTGGTGGCATGACGAAGCGATGGAACACGGCGATACAATAGAAACAGAAGGACGTGATAACATGACGATGAAATATGCTTAAATGGCCAGCGAGCCTGGCGCGAGTGCTCCGCCCCGCGCCACTGCCCGCTTCGTCATTTTCGTAGCAATATAATGAGCCCTCCACCACAGCGTCCCTCATAGTGTGAGTCACCTAGGGACGTTGACTCAAATAACATGTTCCGCTAAGTCCGTTAACGTTGGGCAAATCACGAGTGACCCGGAATAAATTTGCGCACCATGATGGGACTGTGCGTGCTCCAATGTGCGCGTGCTCCATCTGCGCGTGCTCTATCAATTCGGTTCAGTTTAGCGCAACTTAATGTTTTGCCTTACCCAATCGTAAAACCGTCGATGTGGGCATAGGTCGTTATTTTCAGCACGAAAACTAACGCACAGTAGAACTAAGATGGCTGTTTCATGCAAACATGCCGGTTGCTGAAGATA
The DNA here is from genome assembly GCF_055883805.1 of Amblyomma maculatum. Classification (NCBI taxonomy): domain Eukaryota; kingdom Metazoa; phylum Arthropoda; class Arachnida; order Ixodida; family Ixodidae; genus Amblyomma; species Amblyomma maculatum. The sequence continues at coordinate 105,478,713 of NC_139353.1, read as the reverse complement.
GACGCGTGGGATGGCGAATCACGAAACCTACAGTGCTGTCAACGAAGGCGCACTTCTCGGACCGTCTGCGCCAGCACGGCACCAGAAGAGCTCTTTTCGCATGCATTGTCTCATCTCTCGGTCACTGTCGAATATGTTGTTATGCCTCTCAGACGAGTGTAAGGAAATTTTGCGAATATTTCCATTCCGAGATTAGTGATTGGTGCCCAATAAACTCTAAGTACCTCACAACATAAGGATATCAGATTCTTTGTCATTACACATATACATATAGCTCCAAATGCGATAAACACCTGCAAAATGGCTGCCGCCACAAATAATAGCACGAGTGAACTTACCCCACGTTTGCTAGGGTGTTTTGTAGTTCGGCTGCTTATACCAACGCAGCAGGCTGGGTCTCTGACTAGGTGGCCTTATTTTGGTCGTGATGAATTACAAATTGTCTGTATATCGTGCGATATCACGTGCATGTTAAACGTTCCATGGTAAGTCGTTACTGTGAAGTCCTTCCCGAAAACGTCCCCAGTAATCCACGCGTCGCTACTTGTGCTTTCATCATAACAATGCCTGTAATTGAGCTTTTATTGCTGGATATTTTTGCGCCTTTTTGCAAAGTACGTGAATTAGCTATTCCTACCAACGAGCCACTTTGTGGTATATGTTTTCGTATTCACTGTTCGCGTATTTTTGGGGGAGAAAAAGAAGCGCAGTAAAAACCACACGGAAGGAAGAAAACAATAGGGCAAGCTCTACATTTATTATATGTTGTTGCAGCGACGCCAGGAAATCTTTATGTAAGCGAGCACATGGGCGAGCCACCAGCTTTTCACAAAACGTATTCAAAGTAACCGATTTCTTCTCTCGAAAGCTTTATTGATGTATCGCTGACACACACTGCCCCTCTTTCTAATGTTTCTAGTAGTTCTCGTGCTAGTTTGCCACAACCTTAACCCAGCATCCTAATATAATTTAACCATGCCTTGCGCGACACGCAGCTTGCGCAATGATTAGCTAAACTGGTTCTTCCAGCCCGTAGCGCCACAATTGATCCCCTATCCGTTTATTAACAAAACGCCCAGTTTTTGTGCGACAGGAGCAAGTGGCCCGAAGGAAGGTCGTGTAGAGATTTTTGTATGCACGGCGAGGAATGAAGCGGTGATAAAAGTTGGCGAGGGTATGAAATTCGCACAGTTGCACTGGCTGGCTGAGGAAGCTCACGTATCGCTGTGAAAAGGGGCCGTAGTGGATGAATAGACGGTAATTGACGCGCTGGCAGAAGAAATGCAGTTCCGGGACACCAAACGCGCTCTTGATAGCGTTGACAGGACCGCATTTGCAGAAACGTGCGAACACTTCATGTAGGAGGAGCTTGTGATCCTCAGTGATGGGGCTGAAGACAAGGACGTCATTCAGGTAGACGAAGCAGCATGTCTATAAGGCCTGGTCAACGAACCTCTGAAGGGTCTGTGCCACAATAAAAAGACAAACCGAATGGCATTCGGAAGTTTTCGAAGAAACCGGAGGGTGTAATACCGGCATTCTTTGGAATATCCGAGGGCTCCACAGAAATCTGGTGGTACGTTTTATGAGATCAATCTTGTTGAAGGTGGTGCAGCCATGTAACGCCGACGTAGAATCCTGGATTGGGGGAATGGGATAGCTGTCCGTAATGATGGCCTAATTAAGAACATGGTAATCGCCGCATGGTTGCAAGTAGGAGCACTGTATGGAGTGGCGAGGTCCAGAGACTGGAGGAGAAACAGATGAATCCAAGGTTAATCACGTGCTAAATCTCTTGTTTGCATACACCCAGATGATAAGGCGCAAGCAAACAAAACCGAACGGATACGGCAGGGCCAATCGTAACGATATGATGAATCATGCTGTGATCAACCAATGACTGAAGAGATGGTGGACGAAAAGTGTCTGCAAACACTACAAGTACACTCGGACAAGGGTCGGGAACCGTGGTTTGCACCTTGAGCAGCCGGAGAAGTGGTGTGTGACAGGAGATGCCCTGGGCGGCGAAGCTCGTCTAATAGCCCAAGATGCGGCTATACCGCATGTCAGCAACGAGCTTGTAGCGCCATAAAACGTCAGCACCGATAATTGGCTTGCGCACCTCCGCGGTTACAAAGACGGAGCAAAAGGTCCTGCATAACGGGGCAAAAGTTTTTTCGGGAGGCCGACGCAGCGAGCTGGGGTCCAAAGTAGCACGAGATAGCCGCAAGAATGCTGGGTGTTGCAATGACAAGAATCATAGCGACACTTGTGGGAGTGCTCGGAGACTGCGAGTTGGTGGCGAGCCACAACGCGGGCAGCATCAGATCGGTCTATGGCGTCACGAGCATATGCGCTGGCAGTGGCGGCAGAAGGGAGCAGGCTGTCAAAAGGAAGCAGAGGTTCACGGCCGTATAGAAGATAGAATGGGGAGTAGCCGGTAGTGTCGTGACGCGACGAATTGTATGCAAATGTCACAAATAGCAGCATTATGTCCCAGTCGCGGTGGTCATCAGAAACGTACATAGGCAGCATGTCAGTTAATGTCGGGTTAAGGCGTTCAGTAAGCTCGTTCGTATGTGGATGGTAGGATCGTAGGATCTCGTCGACTGTTGGCCCAAGAATGCAACGGCCACGGTCGGTCAGCAGTTGGCGGGGAGTACGTGGACGAGTATAACGTCGTTGAGGAGGAAAGCAGCGACATCAGTTGCACACTGGTTGGTATAGCTCGTGTGACCGGGTAGCATGTGGTGTAATCATTGGCCACCGCAATCCATTTGTTCCCCGAAGCAGACAGTGGAAAAGGCCCTAGAAGATCCAGACCCATTCAGGAAAATGGGTCTATGGGGATGTCGATCGGCTGCAGGAGTCCAGCTGGTAAAACTGATGGCTTTTTCCGGCGTTGACAGCGGTCACAAGCAGCCACGTAGCAGCGGACTGCGCGGTATAGGCCTGACCAAAAGAACCGACGGCGCACACTGTCGTATGTGCGAGAGACGCCTAGATTACCCGCTGTGGGAACGTCGTGAAGCTGTTCAAGGACGGCTGTGCGTAGGTGCTGAGGGACTACTAGTAGAAGGTTGGGGCCATCAGGTCGTATATTGTGCCGGTATAAGGTGCCGTCATGGAGCACAAACAAACGATGGGAAAGGTCATGGCGATCAGCGCTGAGTCGATTGTTAATTTCGCGACGCTGACGTCCTGGCGTTGCTCCCGGCGAATGTTGGAAAAGTCAGAAATAGAGAGCACGAAGCGTCATTGTCACATTCATGTTGGCTTTCGGGTCGACTGGATGACGGGACAGGCAATCGGCGTCTCGATGCAACTGGCCAGACTTGTACTACTGAAAGCGCAATGAAAAAATGTACTACTGAAAGTGCAAGGCTCAACGCCCAAGGCGGCCAGTAGGGTCTTTGAATGTGGAAAGCCAACACAATTCCTGGTAGGTAGTAACTACTTTGAATGGCCGCCCATGCAAGTAAGGGGGAACTTCGTAATGGCCCAGACTAGGGCTAAGCACTCACGTTCAGTGATTGAATAATTCTATTCGGCAGCAGAGAGGAGTCGGCTGGCATAGGCGATGACGCGAGGGGAGCCGAGCTGACGTTGTGCGAGAACGGCACCAATTCCATGACCACTTGCGTCGGTGCGTACTTCTGTGGGCGCTGACGGATTGAAGTGAGCCAACACTGGCGGACCGGTGAGGTGGGCAATAAGAGCGACGAAGGCGGCCGATTGTTCGTGGCCCCAGGAAAAGGAGACCCCTTTTTCAGAAGCTGCGTGAGTGGACGGACCATTTCCTCGATGTTTTGTACAAATTGCCGGAAATATGAGCAGTCCGAGGAAGATACGCACGTCGCTGGTAGATTTCGCAGTAGGAAAACTACTTACAGCGCGAATTTTGTTGGGGGCCGGCTGGATGCCATGGGTGTTGACCAAGTGTCCGAGGACTTTGAGTTCCCGACGACCAAAGCTACACTTCTTGGAGTTCAACTGAAGGACAGCTCGCCAGAAGACGCCAAGTATAGCCGAAACGTGATGGAGGTGGCCCTCGAAGGTGGATGAAAATACGAAAATGTCATCGAGGTAGCACACACATGTGGTCCATTTCAGCCCGCGTAGTAGAGAGTCCATCATGCGCTCGAAGGTCGCAGGGGCATTACATAAACTGAAATGCAGCACCTTGAATTAGTAGAGGCTATCTGGGGTGACAAAGGCCGTCTTTTCACGATCTCTTTCGTCAACAGAGATCTGCCAATATCCAGAACTGAGATCTATGAAGAAAGTAGTTGGCACCATGCAGGCAGTCGAGGGCGTCATCGATGCTTAGAAGAGGGTACACGTCTTTCTTGGTTATCTTGTTTAGGTGTCGATAATCTACGCAAAGCCTCCAGCTGTTGTCTTTCTTTTTACCGAGTACTACCGGAGACGTCCCGGGGCTGCTGGACGGCTCAATAATGTTGCTGGCCAACATTTTCTCCACTTCTTCCTGAATGACCCGGCGATCGGAAAGAGCAACTCTGTAAGGCCGTCTGTCAACAGGGCGGGCCTCTCCATCATCGATTCGATGTGTGACGACGGGCGTTTGGCCCAGGGATCCGTTGCCGAAATCAAAAATGTCGCTGTATGTCCGCAAAAGGCGGGCAAGGGCGCTTGCATATTTGGAACGCAGGTTAGAGGCAACCATGGCTGAGATGCGATCCTCCGGACTCTGTGACGGGACAGATTGTTTAGGTACCTCGCCGTGACGGTCTGACAGCACTCCAGAAATAGTAAAGCTGGACAAAGGTGACAGGTCGGAGAGGAAAATGCCCTCCGGGAGAACTTGCGAAGACATGCTGAAGTTGACTATGGGAATGTAGATGAGATTATTCTCGACCTGTACAATGTTATGAGGTAGGACGATGTTGCGCTGAAGAGTGACGTCGGTGATGGGGTTGACAACGTAGTCGCCGTCAGGAAGGGAGGGAAAAGGTGACACGGGCACGTATACTGCCGCCTCGGGAGGTAGGCGAGTCAATACACTGGAGCGGAGGCGATGGCTGGGAATGGTCAGCACAAGGGTCGTAAACACAATGGGGCAGGGCTAGGCGCAGACGTCCAGAGGCACAGTCAATGAGAGCGGAATGGACTGCTAAAAAGTCTAGGCCTAAAATCACGTCTTGAGGACAAGTAGTAAGAACGGCGAAAAGCACAGGGGCGTGATTGCCGGCGATGCTGACGAGCGCAGTACATATTCCGATGATGGTAGCAGTGTTTTCATCAGCAACACGAACTGTAGAGGTGTTAGCGGGCGTAAGACGTTTTTCGAGGCCCTCGCAGAACGGCGAACTAAGGACTGAAATATGGGCTTCAGTGTCAATAAGGGCAGAAACAGAGACTCCGTCCACATGAATGTCAATGAGGTTATGTCTGGGTGTGGGCGTCGGTTCCTAGCTGACAGTCCGAGTCGGTAATGCAACGTCACTTCCGGGCGCTGCACTCGCTAGTTTCCCGAGTAGGTGCCGGCGTATGATGAGGAGGAGCTGCGACGAGGCACCGGTGATCGGGATCGACGAGCCAGTGGGGATGGAGATAGGCTGGCGTGACGGGCAGTCGGGACGGTTTCGTTCCGAGGCTGATCTGTTTGAGGAAGATAATGTCCAGGTCCATCATAGGCGGGACGGGGCTGCTCTGGTTGGGCAGGGAAGCGTCGAGGTCTATTGTAGTATCGACGGTCGGTGTTGTAATAAGAGCGAGGGGCGAAGAAAGTACGGCTACGGCAATAACAAGATGTGTGGCTGGCGCGACACCAAATGAAGCAAATTGACCTGTCATCTGAGGTGCGCCACTCTGCAGGATTGGGGCTAAGGTAGCGACGTGGGGAAACCTGGCTCACGGCACCAGCAGCTACTACAGAAACAGGGTGCGTTGGTGACGGTGGTGGTACGAGGCTGGAGGAGATGCCGACGCTGGCGACTTCTTGGCGAGTAACAGCCTGTATCATGGCCATGCTGTCGGGCGGCGGAGACGTGAGTGGTGCAGGAGCCAAGGCCTCGAGTTCTCTCCGCATGATCCGAATGATGTTCGCTGGATAAGAAGGCTGTTCCAAAGGCGGCAGGTCAGCGCAGGATGATGTAGCCGCCGTGTTTGGAAGGCGTTCAAAGCGATGTATGAGACGGCGTTGTTTAGCCTACTCGAAGTTTCGACAGACTTGAAGTACAGAGTCGACGGTAGGGCAAATCGTACAGAAGAGGATGCTGAACACATCATCCGCTATACCCTTGAGGATATGCCCTATCTTGTCACTTTCTCGCATGGAGCTGTTCACCTTGCAGCACAGCGAAAGGAAGTCTTGAATATAGGCAAGGTAGGGCTCCGTGGGGGATTGGGTGCGAGTGGAAAGTTCTGCTTTTGCTGCGAGAGGCCGCCAAATCGGCTTTCCGAACAAGTCCTGTAGCTTTTGTTTACGGATTTCCCAGGTCACTTGCTCTTGCTCGTGATGCTGGAGCCACGTCCGAGCTGTTCCCGCCAAATAGAATATTACGTTCGCCAGCATAATGGTCGCGTCCCAGTGGTTGTTTCTGCTGCAGCGCTCGTACTCTTCTAGCCAGTCGTCAACATCCGGCTTGTCTTCCCCATTAAAGATGGGAGGATGGCGGATCTTCGTGAGCACCACTGGCATAGCCGATGTTGCTGCGTTGGTAGGGGCTGCTTCGAAGGTCATAGTGGTCGTTGCTGACGTCGTTGTGAGCCAGGGTAGGGGGCGGCCACTGCGCAAACCCATCTTTTCTGTGCTATATTGCTATTAGATTCTGTTCTGAGCGCACGGGGACCTTTAATCACCTCCACCACGATGGTACGTGGCAAGGTAAGGTCAAGATATTCGTCCAAGATGACTCCGCACACAGCACACAGAAACACAGCAGCGTTAACCGGGCACCAACCGACACTGCTCCAATGTCGTCTTCACCAAAATTCACGAGATTCTTCTTATGCAGATATAAGTGCATGCACCGCCTAATGTAGCAATGTTAAATCTGTTTACCGCAGTGGGAGGAGACGAGTCAGGAGGATGGCTGTGCTCAGCCAACGTTGGGGCAAGGGCACATGTTTGGGCACCAATGCCGATGATCTAGTTAACTTTTATGATGCCGTCGGAGACATGGAGAGGCCACTCGATCTGGGGCCGAGAACACTGATCGCCCTCAGGGTTTAGCCAGTCCGTGTCTCGCATATTAGGACTAGCGGCATCGCCGGGCACGGGAACCGTAACGACGTGGTACCATCAAACCGTATCGGAGGATTGTTCTGTCGATTTCTTCATTCCGTCTCGATTTTTCAGAGCGCTTGCGTTTCCCCATCGAAAGCTATTTACCGTCTTCTGCAGAAGCACGAGTTCTGTTAAGTTATCTTCCCCGTGGGCAGGGCACAGTACTAGACGTCCTATTCATGAAGTTTACGCATAATATGTGTCGCCTCGGGACATGAAACACTGGCATCAAGACGTGGTTTTACTCCATGGCCTAAAGTTTGTTTCCTATCGCAAATTTGCTTGTATCCTTGAGTGAGATATACATTCTGGTGCCTGAATGTCGCGGTGTGTGTAAGGCTCGCTCTGAGAACTATGTCAGCAGACATCGCTATAGCTTTGCCAAACTACGAAGAATTACTCACGCAGGTTTACGCATAATATATCTCTTATTTTTTTTACTACCACTATAAGCAAAAAATACCGTTTAACTGACGCAGCAGAGGGCGTTTATGAATATATGCATGTACATTTTATCAGCCTTTCCCCAAACTGAGTAAAGTCTAATGTTGACGTATTGTGGTTCATTGATGTCGCAGGTCCTCACTGAAGAAAAGGTCTTTTTCATCACCGCGTGCCTCTTAAGCTGTTCACAGACGCCCGCTGACAACCTGTACGGTGGCGACTGCAACAAAGCGGTGGCAAATTTCGCGCCATTTGCGGAAGCCTTTCAGTGCCGTCCAGGATCCGACATGAACCCGATTACCAAGTGCACTTTTTTCGACTAACCGCCAAGATGCCAACATCCTCTCCAGATTCATACCTGTCTTTTTTCCCGCATGTTTAGCTTACCAGAATATTGGCAATGGAGCGTGGTGTGGTGCATCTTACTGTCATGTAGGTTTCTTGAACACTCATTTATATGAACCATCATAACCCTAATAAAAAAAAACGTGATATAACGCTAAATCTTCATGAATTGTTGTTTTTAAACCAACTCATACAGTATAACCATGCCGATGTTCGACGTATTTTTTAGGATCAAGTTTTCTTAGCCCATGGCGCTTCTTTGACAACTTATTTTTAATATCTATACGTTGTGTGCAGAGACTGTTCCTGATTTGTGTTTTGCACGAATTTCCTACACCGTTTATTACATAGTTTTCAAATCCCTTCCCATATGTTGGTATTGAAGTAAGAAACTGCCAACATAACAGCAGGCTGCGGTTGAACCTTTAAGAAGAGGTGTACGCGGAGCACGATGTGATTGTATGCGAGGCACATTGTGTTTCTCATAGTAGCGTATGTACCGAATACTCAGCTTGTAGAAAGATTGCTTCATTGAATGCAAACAATGCCAGCAGCAGCTTTTGAAACGTTCAGATCGTGACCACTGTTATTGGACAATTCGGGCAACAATATGCCTTCTGGACTATTTGTGCAGTTTGGGTTCGGGTTGAAAACAGTGCTACGAGTGCATTGGTGAGCCTCCAACCACGACTCGGATGAGCGCAATATGAGACTGAATGCAACATTGCGAAGTGCCTGAATATGATCAAGAAGAGCCCAATAGGTGGCATTGGTTTAAAAGCTTGATAAATAACAGTTGATATCGCATTCCGCGCCAGTGCCACTTGCTATATGCGGCAGCCTTTTTTGCCCTCACACTGAAGATGATTTCGGCTTCTTAAACGCATTTTATTTGCTAAATTGTTCTCTTGCTTTTATACGCAAATAACAATATATTTTACAGACGTTGCTAGGTGTAGAAATTGCCCGAAAGTAATTTTATTAAACAGAAGCGCACGTCGTCCTCTTTATTTTTGTAACTCGAAGTCACTGTAGCAATACATGCTAACCACATGATCCTCGGAATCGATTATGTAATTTTTAGCGTATTGTAATTCCCCGAAAACTGCAGCAACGGAAATACTGATTTTGTCACCGTCGCGTCCTCTTTAGTGCGTTGAAATAAAACGAATAAGAACGCATTTGAAGCCTGTAATTCTCGTCGCTTAAGTAACGCAATCGAATAACGCTACTTATCTTAGCACTAAAACGCGTGTTCGAATCCTACATGTATTAATCCTGTGAGTGCCACTTCTTTATTTTATTTCACAACGTCCAACTAGATTACATCTATCTTGGGGTGTGTTCCCCTTTAGGCTACATAATGTGATGGTTATTCTTCATAGCCGCAAAACCAGCTTTGAACACAGCCAGGAGTTAATCTATGACAACGGTTACAGTATGCAAGTACCTTCACCGTAAACAATTCCTGCCTTCAGTGAATTTGTTGCCTTTATGTTGAATTCAAAGACATCTCTCTGCAACAATCGCCGTTTATCTCACAGAGAGACAAACAGTGAGGAGAAAGAAGTTGCGGGACCCTACCGTTCAGAAAACGGAAGTACGCCGCGCTGATATCCAAGTTACCTTATTCAACGTACCAAAGATTGCTCGATGGACGCAATATATGTAATAAGATTTCTACTGTAATCTAATTATTTAATTATTGATTTGGTTACTATCAGGGCCGTTGAGACGTTAGATAGGCGTAACTAGTGTACAAAATAAAATAAAATAAAAATAATAAAATAAAACAAAATTTTTTACCATAGCTTATAAATAATATAATAATAATAATAATATTAATAAAAACAAAAAAGGAAAATTTTTAACATAGGTTACGAAGAAGCGCATGTTTGAATGCTTCGGGTTCACAATCGGAGAAATTCACACGAATAAAAATAATTCCCTAATTGTGCATTTCGATTTACGTACTGCGCTCTATGCTAGAAAACCACTTTGTGAGGGTTCTCACGGGGCTCTGACTCCGCACTAATAGCAAAACGCCTCGCCGCTAGCTCTGACCACATCCGTGGCAGGGAATAACGAATCAAGGAGGCAGTCAGCGGGCCAAGCTGTTTATTGGGAGTTCCCAACATTCTTCCTCGGTGTCGTAGCAGCATCCGCGCGCTCCGGCGATGCGGCGTCGTCTCTCTGGATGCTGATGCTGTCCGCCGAGATGAGAAGGGAGGGAGAAGGAGGAGCCGCCCGGCACGCTACGCCAGTTCTCTAACCACCGCCCTCTCCGTCACAGCTCCGGGGAAGTGAGGCCAGGAGGGTAAAGATGCGAAGTCCCCGTAAAGGAAAGAAGGAGCGTGTTCACCGCGTCTTGCGGGCGAGAGGAATGTTGAATTCCCACAACGTAAGGCTTTATTGACTTCTTGGAATAACAGGTAGCGCAAAAGGAGAAGGGCGGAATAATGGACACAAGGGACGAATGGATTTATTGACTTTATTGACTTCCTTTTTGTTGTGTTTTATATTTAGTGACGTACTTGGCACTCCGTTGCAGAAGTTTTGGGAAACGGCAATACTGCTACTTTGTACTACCCTTGGTGTCACCTGTTTTGTTATGACGCCACATCGGCATAGAAACCTGTGCGTCGGTGCTGGAGGCTGAAACGCACAATTTCATAATGTTACCTTGAAGTGAAGAAGATAGAAAACAGCCTTTTGGCCGTTGAATGACTAATTTCGTGCCGTAGCGACATGCGTGAGAAGGAACATTATAATTAGTAAATGGAAAATACAATTTCAATTACTCATATGACGTCTTCCATTATGGCTGTCAGACAGCTGACAGCAGAAGCGGGCCTGAGAGGCCTACCAAAACCTCCTAAGCTCCGCCGAATAGCACAATGCTGCCAATTCCAGGTCCATGCGACAACACGATGATAGGGTTTTCGGAGTCGATTTCGGCCGGCGTTTGGTTTTATGTGCTCCGAGCTATCATGTATCAACACAAGCCGAAAATAACCCCGCAAACGTCGCACCACGTTGGGACTCCGACGGCTCTTGCTCCACGCCTGAGTGAGCAAGTGAGCTGACAGGCTGATCTACGCGCTTTTCCTCGGAAAACGTGGTTGGTTTCATTTCGTTTGTGAGGTTAAACGTCCCAAAGCGACTCAGGCTATGAGAGACGCCGTAGTGGAGGACTCCGGATATTTCGACCCCCTGGAGTTCTTTAACGTGCACTGACATAGCACAGCACACGGGCGCCTTGCCCTCCTTCTCCATGGAAAAGCTTCCGCCGAGGCCGGGATTCGATCCCCCGTCCTTGAGAACAGTTGTCGGGTGCATTCCTCCGAGACAAGAAGCTTATATACCGCGGAGGAGGAGGAGGAGGGCAGTTCTTAGAATTGTGAATATACGGCAACAAAGTGTTACAAACTTTTATGGCCATTCCTAGCTGTGAAGGAGGCAGATAAGAGTGCAATGGGTTGGAGAAATGTGTTACAGCATTGCCGCCCAGTCAGTTCGGCAATAATGAATTCGATTTCTGTTCAGGTAGTTTCATGCTACACATAATTACTCAAAATAGCTGTATCATGCCAGTGCTTTTTTTGTAGTAGGAAGCTTAAGGAAAGGTAGACTATAAATTGAAGGCATAACTGCGATGTAAACCTAAAGAGGAGCCTTCACAAAATTACTCTGCAGATATTTCTGCTAAACGCTACAGTCGAGAAGAAAGCAAGACTTCTCTTTGTCAAGCTGCAGTGCTGCAGAAAGCTCCGTTCTTCGAAGCGCTGGTCTATAATAAAATAATATCTTATTCGGACATGAATCATGTACACAGAACATGCCCACGGGAAGAGGCAAAAGAAAGAAGCTGGTGGCATTCTTCCTGACGAGGCTTCACCCCGGGTCACATACCAATGGCAGAAGGATGGACGAGGTCAAGGTCAGTTTCACTAAGACAAAACAAAACATAACCAATGAAAAAAAAATCCCATAGATTATATTTGGCAAGCAAAGTACATCAGTAACGCTACAATTCGTGACACAAAATGTAAACAAAACATGACAAGCACTACAAGTCACATAGATTTGGTGCATTCCCAAGAAGTGGAAAAAAGCAATTTCATTTTATTTTAAATTGAAAAATAGTTTTGCTGTTTATAGCATCAATTATTGAAGGATAGGCTTTGCATACTATACTAATTTGGTTATCTGTATGTTGGGTGCCGTAATTAGTCCGGGCGCGAGTGGGAACAAGAGAGGTAACACGCAGGCTGTAGCCAGTATTTCTGTTCAGATGCAACAACATACTTATGGCACACAGGGAATGGAGGAATATGTAGGGCGTGAAATGAGTGGTGATCGTTTCAAGGGTTTGTGGAACAAGCGCGTGAAGCTTTTTTTTAAAGAAAATAGCCTGAACAAGTTTTGTTGCAAGACCCCAGATTAGATTACAGTACACCAGTCGAGAATAAATTAGGGCAAAATACAACAGTTTTTTTTTATCTGCAAGGGCAACAGAGAGGCTTAACCTGCGCGCCTGGCTATACGTACAGCAAAGTTTGCATATAGGTATATAAAGAAAGTCAACGTGATTTCCAATACTCCAGTTCGTCTGTATCATAGCTGCAGCGGATGCTTTTTGAGAAAATATCGGAAAGGCAGTTAGTGTTGCTGATTAAGCAATCTACGGCTTGTGCCATTAAAGGTTCTTCCTCCTTTCCCTTCCCAACTCATTCTCACCTCCTGGACACCTACAACAACACGTCAGGCTTCTGGGCACGCTGGATCTAGTAGTTTTTGCGCTTTTCTTCCGTAATAGGTCCTCTCTGCCCATTTTTCCCGCTTTTAATTTGTATAATTTGTTTTTGCATATTTGGTCTTAATTTTTTTTAGGGCGACCGTCTCACCCTTTCTTTTTCATTTCGTTTTTGCCTTCGATAGCCTCTGGTTTGGTGTGGTCTTTCTCAGACATTTACATACCTTTTATGTATAGATAGTTTTACAATAAAGGGGTTTATTGTTGAACAGTAGGTTTTAGGAGATCCATTTTGTACCCGTGACATAACAAATTTTATTTGGGACTGCATGTTAATTACATATGATCGTCTAAGCACGGCTCAGCTGTCATTTTTCTATGCACAGACAGTTCTGAGTTTACGAGCTAAGACCGCAGGCTAACCTTGTGGATGGGAGACAGCTTAGGTGCGATGATAGTGCAGAGCTGCACGCATGTATCCATAGCGTGCTGCCTAGAGTGAATTATAGCTATAGTTATGCATACCCTATAGGCGCATTATGCGAAGACTGAGAAATCGAAGACTGCCCTTAGGGTGCAGATGCAAACCAAAAGTTGCGATTTTGCCAGAAGCTGTTGGTAAAATATTATTTTCTTGGCAATTAACTTCATTCAGACAGGGTGGGATCACTGTTCAGTCCTCGTCTGAGGAAGACCAGGATAGCCACTGTGGTTGACATCGAGTCAACGTGAGTCAATCTCTCTCTAATTTCATTCTCCCATTAGCATGAATGCCTTACTTGCATCAAAACGGTGGAGGAAGGAATTATACCAAAACTATAACTTTGTATCCAATCAAAATTGGAGAGGCAGCAATTTTCTTGTGTCTACCCATTTTGAATCCATCTGCAGGTTACGGTTGTGGCTAGTTTGCGATACGGATTCAAAACGACGACATATGTATGCCTCCAATTGAATGCCCTTAATTGTAAGCGCAGATGTCAATGCACAATCTTTTCTTCAAAATAAAGCAATGTTCATTTCGGTGAACGCACACTTTGCCAAGCTGTGTTCCAGTCTTTCAATGCTTTGCCACCAGGAAAAACCATGCGAAACTGTCCTTTCCGGCCTCGTAATCAGTTTATTCGGATTTTTACCTGACAGGTGTTTCTACTATCATTTATATTTGTCTCTGGCACCTTGATACACCAGTGGATATGTACTTAGTCTTCATGCCATTGATGTAGAGTGAATACAAAACATTGTTATTTTTTCCAGTGAAGTACATAATTACAATGTACACCGGCATTTAGTATGTGGAACCGAGATGTTCCCAAATTGAACGGTTGAACGAAAAAAATCTCCAGCAAAAAACACATCATCTCAGTACCACTGTCAGTTGTGAGCAGTCTTGGCCTACTGGCTGAGACTTCATACCACAAAAATTCATACTCCGGCTAGGTTACTCCACTTTCTGGCTATTCAGTGGATAATTATACGGAAAACATCTTGACCAAAAATGCTTGCCCGTATGCTCTTGCTGCTTATCAGGGGTTGCAGGACTTTAGAATCAGCAAACAAGTCTTTTTTACCAAACGTTATTAAACAAAGGTAAGGCTGTTCATACGCTTCGCTTCCATGCAACCTGCAAAAATCGTTCATTTCGTCCACCGCCAAATACGCGCACATTATTGAGGCTTGAATACTCTCTGGAACGAAAGGGTGGGGGACACCAACCGTGGTACCAAGCACATCGAGACGGTAGATCACGTAGTGCATGGTATGCAGTCCGGCCTGCTAATTTATGGCAGCGCTTCGAAAACGAGCACAGAAATCGCGCCAGTATATTCTTAGCACTCAGCCTGTATCAGCATGCACTGGCGTAACCGGCGTGTGTCGCTCATGAAGTTTCTGACCCGAGGAAGGCACCTCGTAATTCGGCACTCAGGTCTTGAACGGCCCCCATCCTAGCCGTCATTGCAGGCTAATCACGATCACAAGTTAGAACCCACACCCAACAGTTCAAACTGGCTGCGCGAATCATCCAGCAGAGGACACTGCGAAGAATTGCGGCATTTTCAAGCAGCATTTACAGTAATTTTGTGGAGCATCTAAGACTCCTCATCGTAAATTGTTTTCAACAAGATGCGATATCACTACAAACGCAGTCCACCAGAAACACCAACGCGTCTTTGCCTTTAGGCACATCGCAAAGTCGCTAAACACTTCAAAAGGAGCGCTTCAGCTGCAGGCTGCGGAAACATAGAGGTAACATCACATTTCAATACAAAAAAGCAGCTATCTAGAAAGTATTACAGAATACAGGCACAGACCAAGACAATCAATAACGACCTTATCCCATAAAGCACGTGTAAACAAATACCAACGTTAAATGTACATCACCAAACTAAAGAAACTTTTTTTTAGCAAGAACGAAAGTATCAGCTCAAAATCACGTGCGAAATGACAGTTCATGCAGATATGTCAATGCACCATGATTTCCGCAAGATTGTAGTGGCACACCAGCCCTAAATTATATGAAACTCAATTAACAAATGCAATTCACCTAACCAACAACACAGTAGATCTTGAATAAGACAGCAAGTTGAACGAGGCGGGAAAAACAAAACATTATGTAGATCGGTGGATGGTGCGGGATCCTAAGAGGTTAGTCGAAAAACGTGCACTTCGTTATCGGGTTCAAGTTTGATCCCGGGTGGCACTTGAACGCTTCTGCGAATGGCGCGAAATTTGCCACCGCCTTGTTGCAGTCGCCGCCATACAAGTTGTCGTCTGGCGTCTTCGAGCAGCTGAGGAGGCAGGCGGTGATGAAGAACACTTTCTCCTCTGTCAGCTCCTACATCAAAGAAAGCGTACTTGGTGTCATTGATATCCTGCATTAAGGCTGCGTGAAAAGGTTTGTAACAGATGCATGCACATATTTACTACCTATTATTGCTGTTTCACCTCTCGCAGTCTTTTGCCTGCTGAGTTGCTCCGTTTCTTCGTGCTCGAACAAGGAAACAGTGCGCACAGACCCACATTCGGCACATTGTAGTCACGGCGAAATATAACCAATAATCGTCTGAGAGGCCCCATGTGAGCAATATGCACCGTTTCGGCAACGCTACAACAATAGCTGCCGTCACAACCCGTCCTCGCGGGTAGCTCTACGCGCCAGCTCGATTTCGGCACTTGAATGGTAGGTCGCATATAAGGATGGTGACAAATTAAGTATCGATAGGACCTAAAACTGAAACCGCACAATAAAACTGTATGCCTTGTTGCTGACGTTACATGACCGCAGGTGAAAGGTTTTGAAAATGTGTGCACTACAAATATGATTTTATGTAAGTTTCCCGCCGTCACGGATTTCATTAGATTAACATCCAGTTGCTCTTCCAAACCATCAAGTACCAAAATATCCCCTCTAATTAAAGTCGTCAAAACAGCAGTCATGTCATATGGCCCAGCTCAGTGAATACACTGCGCAAATCAGTTTTGTACCTCTTTCTTCTCTGTGCCAAAATTGACCAAATGTGGACGTAACCCCGATTGCTTGCGTTTTTCTGAAGTATTGCGGTCATCTTGCCGAAAGTTAGGGTACAGTATCAAATATGACAACAAACGTGACAAATGGATCGTTAGTAGGAGTTTCTAAGACAGGCACTCCAAGAAAGAAAAAAAAAGTTTCTCACAGTCGCAATGATATTAAATTCTTCATGCCGAGAGTTAAATTACGGCTTCCGGGGGCCCTTCAACATGCACTGATATCGTACAGAACATGTGCCTTTTGTATAACACAACGGTCGAAATAATACTTTCTATACTGAGGTAGAACCCGCTAACAGGATCAACTACTGGACAGGAAAGATTCAACGCAAGAGCGGCGGGCGCTTATGCAGATCATTGACACACGCCATAGCTTAGTGCTGTCCTACTAGACACGAACGCGAGCTTCTGAAGCCGTTTAAAATAAAAAAATATGACTTGCATAAGTGATCCATCCGTTGTGATCATCAAGAAAAAGCGCCGTGCCTCGTCGGGTACTTAAATTGTGACCTTATTTGGTTTTGTGCACGTGCACCTGGACAGGAAGGTGATTTTAAGTACGTGGTAGCGTCAAGAATAAACCAGTTCTATTCCGGCGGCTGTGTGCGTGCTTTCTCTAGTCTTGCGTCCTTATTCGCTTTCTTTCGTATCCCGTTGCAATTGCAACCTATTGCCCAAGCGGTGGCTTTCTAGAGCATCTGCTTCACATTTGGGAGGTAGCAGGTTCGTTTTGAAAATTGTGGAGGCGTTTCTACAATGATAAGTGGTGTTTGTCAAAGACATTTGAGGCATGTTGCGTTTCACGACTTCGTTTCATGTGTGCATGGAGTCCTCATTACCTCGGACCACAAGTGAAACCTCATAGGAATATGACATCACCCATCCATCATTCTCACCCTATCTCTCGAACATGATCTTCCCCCTTCCCCAGTGTGTAGTAGCAGGCCAGGGTCTCTTAACCACCGGCCGACCTCTCCATCTTCTCATTCGTTTCCTGGTTCTGCCGGGTAACCACCTGTTTGCAATAGGTACAACATTTTTCCCGGCCTGCTGATCGGCTCTTTTAGGGTGAAATGCTTGGGAAAGGGGTTAAGGTCCCAAAAAGGGCCATGTATGGAAATTTTTCCGCAAGACACGGTAAAAATCACTGATCAGTCAGCACAATTTTGCAATCCGTACTGTGTTGCCCACCGTCCACGTGATGTCTGACACAGGGCACAAACTATGCGATGTAAAAATCCACAAAACTTCAATTGTCACGATGTAAAAATATCGCAGATCAAATGGGGCATTCGAGAGCATGGCGAAGCGTTGAGAATTCTGCAACGACGACAACCCCTGTCATGCTAGCTCCCCTTGATAACTTTACGATCCCACATTCTTTACCTAAGGCATCTGCAATTAAAGCTTTCGCAAGGTTCCGCTCAACGTACATGGAATGACCTAGTCATCAGTTCATAAATATGTCGGCGAAGTGGGCCAGACTTTTGAACGTTACGTGAGATATGCGCTTATGCAATCCAGCCTCTAACACGACATTGCAAACGCATTGGAGCCTTTCGGCGAGTAGAAATGATGGAGATGCCCCTCTTTCGTCCAGCCAAGAAATAAGTAATGATTTAGGTTTTGAGTGTGGCTGATTTTACGCCGCTCAGTGGTCCTCCAATTCATGTTTTGGCCACCACAATTCTTTTTTTTTGTCTCCAGAAAATTTACAACCAGGATTCTCCTTGCTGAGGTCGCAATATACAAATGGATGTCCGAAAAAGAAAATTCAATATCCTAACTTTGGTCAGTATTACGCGCTCATTTCTATCAATATAAAATACATTACTTCTCTTGCCAAAGGTTGGGTGCTCCGAATTGCACCACTCAGCCTTTTCTTGCGCTACGTACAACTTTGGACAAAAGTCCCGAAGCCGCGAAATTTCGTCTCACGGCTCCATTTCGTCTCAGCCACGAAATGGAGGCGTCATACCATCTTTCAAAGGAAAAGGCATATCATCATCATCATCATCATCATCATCATCATCATCATCATCATCATCATCATCATCATCAGCAGCAGCAGCAGCAGCAGCAGCAGCAGCAGCAGCAGCAGCAGCAGCAGCAGCAGCAGCAGCAGCAGCAGCAGCAGCAGCAGCAGCAGCAGCAGCAGCAGCAGCAGCAGCAGCAGCAGCAGCAGCAGCAGCAGCAGCAGCAGCAGCAGCAGCAGCAGCAGCAGCAGCAGCAGCAGCAGCAGCAGCAGCAGCAGCAGCAGCAGCAGCAGCAGCAGCAGCAGCAGCAGCAGCAGCAGCAGCAGCAGCAGCAGCAGCAGCAGCAGCAGCAGCAGCAGCAGCAGCAGCAGCAGCAGCAGCAGCAGCAGCAGCAGCAGCAGCAGCAGCAGCAGCAGCAGCAGCAGCAGCAGCAGCAGCAGCAGCAGCAGCAGCAGCAGCAGCAGCAGCAGCAGCAGCAGCAGCAGCAGCAGCAGCAGCAGCAGCAGCAGCAGCAGCAGCAGCAGCAGCAGCAGCAGCAGCAGCAGCAGCAGCAGCAGCAGCAGCAGCAGCAGCAGCAGCAGCAGCAGCAGCAGCAGCAGCAGCAGCAGCAGCAGCAGCAGCAGCAGCAGCAGCAGCAGCAGCAGCAGCAGCAGCAGCAGCAGCAGCAGCAGCAGCAGCAGCAGCAGCAGCAGCAGCAGCAGCAGCAGCAGCAGCAGCAGCAGCAGCAGCAGCAGCAGCAGCAGCAGCAGCAGCAGCAGCAGCAGCAGCAGCAGCAGCAGCAGCAGCAGCAGCAGCAGCAGCAGCAGCAGCAGCAGCAGCAGCAGCAGCAGCAGCAGCAGCAGCAGCAGCAGCAGCAGCAGCAGCAGCAGCAGCAGCAGCAGCAGCAGCAGCAGCAGCAGCAGCAGCAGCAGCAGCAGCAGCAGCAGCAGCAGCAGCAGCAGCAGCAGCAGCAGCAGCAGCAGCAGCAGCAGCAGCAGCAGCAGCAGCAGCAGCAGCAGCAGCAGCAGCAGCAGCAGCAGCAGCAGCAGCAGCAGCAGCAGCAGCAGCAGCAGCAGCAGCAGCAGCAGCAGCAGCAGCAGCAGCAGCAGCAGCAGCAGCAGCAGCAGCAGCAGCAGCAGCAGCAGCAGCAGCAGCAGCAGCAGCAGCAGCAGCAGCAGCAGCAGCAGCAGCAGCAGCAGCAGCAGCAGCAGCAGCAGCAGCAGCAGCAGCAGCAGCAGCAGCAGCAGCAGCAGCAGCAGCAGCAGCAGCAGCAGCAGCAGCAGCAGCAGCAGCAGCAGCAGCAGCAGCAGCAGCAGCAGCAGCAGCAGCAGCAGCAGCAGCAGCAGCAGCAGCAGCAGCAGCAGCAGCAGCAGCAGCAGCAGCAGCAGCAGCAGCAGCAGCAGCAGCAGCAGCAGCAGCAGCAGCAGCAGCAGCAGCAGCAGCAGCAGCAGCAGCAGCAGCAGCAGCAGCAGCAGCAGCAGCAGCAGCAGCAGCAGCAGCAGCAGCAGCAGCAGCAGCAGCAGCAGCAGCAGCAGCAGCAGCAGCAGCAGCAGCAGCAGCAGCAGCAGCAGCAGCAGCAGCAGCAGCAGCAGCAGCAGCAGCAGCAGCAGCAGCAGCAGCAGCAGCAGCAGCAGCAGCAGCAGCAGCAGCAGCAGCAGCAGCAGCAGCAGCAGCAGCAGCAGCAGCAGCAGCAGCAGCAGCAGCAGCAGCAGCAGCAGCAGCAGCAGCAGCAGCAGCCGCCTGACTATACCCACTGCAGTGCGAAGGCCTCTCCCATATTTCTCCAATTAACCCAGGTCTGTGCTAGCTACACCCACTTGACCCCTGCGAACTTCTTAACCTCATCCTTTCTGCCGCCCCCTGCTACGCTTTCCTTCCCTTGGAATCCAGTTCGTTACCCTAAGCGACAATTGGTTATCCTCTCGTCGCACTACATGGCCTGCCCATGCCCATTTCTTCTTCTTGATTTCCACTAGAATGTCAGTAACGAGTTTTTTCTCTGACCCAATCTGTACGCTTCCTATCTCTTAACCTTGAACGTGTCAGCTCCCATTCCTTTCTAGGAGTTAAATTCCATCACAACCTAGGCTGGAGCGACCACATAGACCACACCCGTGTCAAGATAGCGAGAGCTATTGGTATGCTTTCCCGGCTTCGAGATCTTATACCTTGCTCGCTGAAAAGACAGTTGTATTTCTCTCTTATCCATTCTCGCATCAGTTATTGTCTTCTTATCTGGGGTACTTGTAACAAAACTGACTTAGAAAAAATATCAGCCCTCCAGTCGCGTGCAGCTCGGTTACTTTTACCTGCAGGAAACAACACAAATAGCTGCTCGGCAAATACACAGTCTCGAATGATCCCTGTGAAAATCATGTATGAACTCAAAATATGTGTGTTTATTTATAACGAAATAAAAACAAATTACATTAATTTTTTTAACACGTACCTAAACAGATCTACTGGTTACAGCTTGCGTCAAACTTCTGTTGTGGTAAATAGGCCTCGTACTAACTACGGAACACAATCAATTGAGCATCAGATCATGTTGATGTGTAATTCTCATCCGTTTGTAATAGATGCAGCTAAAAGTAGTTCCACGCACAGGGGTTTTAAACGCATCTGTTCGTCTTTCTTTTTGTCTAACGTTGTGTCCTAACAAAATGCTTACTTCTGGTTCCGTTTGATGTAACCCTGCTGGGGGGGGGGGTTCTGTGGTGCGGTGGCCTCATAGATTGTTCATAGTAGGATGTCGTGCGGTCTGTGTGGCATATCGTGCGGTCTGTATGATATGCCATACAATTAGTATGATATGCCGTGCGGATGGGGTGGTGTGTCGTGCAGATTGTGCGGTGTTCTGTGGTGGATGGTCTGTAGGGTTGTTGGAATGCTGTATCGGTTCGAACAACCCTAATGTATTGCATTACTGTACCATTTTGTATATGATTTAGTGTGTATTATTATTTTATTATCTGTATATATTTACAAGAACTGTTTATGATGCGTCTGTTTTGTAAGCGATGGCAAAGACAGCCTTTTGTTGTTGTACAATGCAATACCGCTCCTGCTGCTGTACCCAGGCGAGGACAAGACCCAGTCAGGAGGTTTAGCACCTCCTTTTGTCTTGCCTCGTGGGCAATACCTGTATGTTGCCCGAAGGAGAAATAAACAAATAAACAAAAAATTTTACCCCTGCCATTTTGTAGTCCATAGCCCTCTGCGTTGTCCTCAAGTTAAGTAGAACCCTCTTGGTTAGTCTCTACGTTTCAGTCCCGTAGGTGAGTGCAGGTAAATTGCAACTGTTGTATACTTTTCTCTTGAGCGATACCGGTAAGCTGCTAGTCATAATCTGCGAGTGCTTGCCAAATGCGCTGCATCCCAATCTTATTCTTGTTATTTCCTTTTCATGGTCCAGATCTGCGGTTACTACCTGCCTTAAGTAGACATATTCGCCTACTACTTCCAGTGCTTCGCTACCTACTTTCTACTTTTTCTGTCTAGGTCATCAATAAATATTTGCAGTTCATCCCCCGAGTTACTTAGCAAGGCAATGTCATCAGCAAATCACCAAAGGGCATTTAAAATGTTAAAAAAGTATTTGTTACGAGAATAATATACTGCCTCATAAAACTTCACAGCCCTTTAGTCTTTAATGGCTCCGTGACGGCTCCATATGATGGCTGAAACAAAAATTTCTCATCTGCAGGACTTGCGAACAAGTTGTTACATTGAGTCGTATATTACGCAAGCCACAAACGCATTCCTAGAAGCAGCAAACATCAACCTATGTAAGTTTCGTGCACATAATATCCCACGGCCATGTTAGCGGCATATTTCAAATCACCCACTAAGGATAGCTGGAGATCGTCGTTTTGGAGCTCATTCTTGAAGGCGGCGAAAGCGACCTCCATGGCAGGCACTTCTGGAAAGATGTTGGGATTGCCACCAGGCAGACAGCCTAGCACGCGGTCCTTGAAGGTGCTCTTCACGGCTTCGCTCAACCATGATGAGACAATCTTGCCCAACGGGTCCACCTGTGCAGGAAAGCTGGATTGAGCTTCATTTTATCAGTACGCAACAGTTTAGTGGTTCAAAAAAGAGGATAAAAGACAGACCTCAATATAACAACGAACATTATGAGCATAAGCTAACGGTTGGTGGTGGTCAAAAGGCAGTTTGTGTGATAGAAATAAACTTTTCCTCTCTTTTTGCCTCTTCCCTAAACTCAGAAACTTAGTTTGATTCAATTAGTTTATGCAGTTTTCTTGCGTGCAATATATATATTTACAAAGAAACCAAGCAGTTTCTTCGGAATTTACATATTATACTTATACACAGATTGGTCAAAACAGCTTTAAGGTTACGTAACGTAATCACAGAAAATATGCCAAACCGGTTTACTGAGCGTCTTGAAAAAATTCTCAGGAGTAAGGTTAGCATCGTCTTCAAGACAACAGTCCCACTGAGCTAAATTATGACTAAACATTTTGTGCTTTCGCACTGGATGCGCTTAGCAGAGGTAAGACCTGTAATTAGTTTCTTTCTTTACATACCATTTATAATGCTGTTTGGCTGATGAGGCGATCCTGTGGATTACGTCATAATCTTGGAACTCGCTTCTAGGGGAACTGGCAACTCGACAATGTCGCGTGCTCCTGTAATGTCACATAAACTGCTAACCAATCAGCCCTCAGCCATGCAAACTGGCAAAACATCCACCTACCTACCTACAAAATTCCCTCATTGGTCAAGCGGTTGACATAAGGTCGAGTGTCGTGGCCGAGTACTGACGGATTGACGTGCGCGTGACGTCACTTGAAATTTTGACCTCTCCAACCAATCAAAGTTTTGCGCCACTACAGTCGCAGTTCGCTCTCAAGATATGACACGTGTCCTAAACGACGTACGACGCCAAGGCCGAGATTTTTCTCTGAAAATAGTTTATAATGCTATTATATTATAAAATTATTCTTCAGCGAATATAACATTCAGTACACTCCCACAAAAACGAGAGTGTTTTTGCAACCCACGCCAAAGTATGTGCTTCGTTCCGGCAACCCAGTCCGCAGAAATGCGAAAGAGAATGGGCAGGCAAAGGAACTGCAGATGCCGAAAGAGCACTCATGACAGGGACGCAAACCTTAGCGCTGCATTTACTGCAGTAAGCCACTAACTTCGTTTTATCTCGTACTTCTGGGCCTTTCATATGGAACTTCGCTTCCAACCCGGACTGTGCGTGCTCCAGGAATGCTGCCAGATTTCAATCCCCTGTTTTCCCCATAACTTGAGTCAAGGTTTCAAAAATTAAATACTTGAGTTAAGCCAAGAAATGCCTTTACCAGCTGCTCTGCGCAACACAGGCATCTTTGTTTGGGGAATAATTATTTAAGTTATTTTTCTAATTTACTTAATATTGACTTTAAAGAGTAAATGTGATTTGCAACAGGTAGAGCACCTTCAAAACCTTCCATCTCTTATTTTCGGTAAAGGAAGCCGCGCATGTGTCTTTTTTCTGAACAAGAAAGGAAGCCCGCGAAGTGCAAAAACAATCACGTGTCAAGCGCACTCGCGCGCCGCGATTGTGCTGCTCCCAAGCTTCATTGAGTGAGCCAAAATCACCTTCGGTCGTGACTCAATGGCCTAGTTAAAGCGCGAGGCTGATAAATTAGCGAAGCTGCAGCCCGCTCAGCCGGCGCGTTGCACACGCTGCAGCTTGCACGCTTGCACCGTTCACGTGCGCCGACTGGCTCGCGTGAGCGAAAAAGCACCGCAGATATATCTGCTTGCCGCTGCACACGGGCCAGCTGGTTTCCTGAACTCAAGCCATGATTTAAAGTAGCACTATCGTCGTGCGCGCATGCCCCTGTTGCGTGATTTTTTTTTTAATTCGTGGGCTTTCTTTGGAACTCGGAGAAAAGATACGCGTCCTACTTTCTTTCCCGACAAGACATGTCATAGGGGTTTATGAGCAGGCTCTTAAATTTTTTAATTGTACATATTATCTATCGTCAGTATATATCGATTATCCAAATTAACTGTTTCTGAAACACATATTGCCAGTGATGCGTAATATGGAAG
Organism: Amblyomma maculatum; assembly: GCF_055883805.1. Lineage (NCBI taxonomy): Eukaryota > Metazoa > Arthropoda > Arachnida > Ixodida > Ixodidae > Amblyomma > Amblyomma maculatum. The sequence goes on along the minus strand of NC_139353.1, from coordinate 105,454,352 downwards.
GCACCTGTTCGCAACTGGTTCCGTGGCCAATCTCAAAAATGTAATTTTTAACCCGTGGCCCAAGTTAGCCGGGACGCGTGGTAGAAATGTGTAGAACTCTGCGATTGAATGTCGTTTACTGCATGATTTATTGTACTTGTGTACAACTATCAACATTAGGATTGATGTCGGTGCCTCTAAGCGATCCAGTCATCGACACCAGTGAGCAGCACTCCATCATAGGAATGTTTTCAACAGGCAATTCCTGTTTAAACGCTGCAGGGCTAAATAACCGTTTCGCAGAAAATACACCATCGACGTTATTGCCGTTAGCGAGAAATCCCAAGCAAGGGTGACGGTAGTTTGCAGACCACCCGCTGATAGGTCAGGTGCTTGTGCGACTTCGCAAGACCACGCGACCTGCTATTGTGGTGGGTGAGAAAGCAATCGAACTCACCAGGGGCGTTGGATCCAGCGCCAGGTACGCTAATCCTAAACCAAGCAGGCACGTTCATATACGGATTCGTGAAGCGGAGCTTGCCACATAATGGGCGGTCTTTCGTATAGTGTAGTATCGTAGGAAGGCACGCTAATGATTAGGTGTGAGATTACAGTGGCAAAAGTTAGGGGTCCGCAACTATTCGAGTAGTAACAAGTATTTAATTCAAGTAAAACCGGCAAGTCAAGCAGCAGACAGGAGCCGCTAAAGCAGTCATGTCATTCACTTGAAGGTGGAGCTTAACCTTACCAATAATTGTTTTGCATTCAATAAGATGAACAAATTACAATTAATGATTTGTATAACAGGATAGCTAATAGCAACGAAAATACCTCATAAAAGAATCAAGCATGGTCCGTGCGTTGACTATCAGCTTATACTTCGGAATGAGCCAGCTAAGATATGAAACGTAATCAAGGCTAACTTGGGAGTAATAGAACTATGGCCACATTTAAATCAATAGCGTCCCACGTCATTCAGCTGTCCGTCCCAGAGCGTCATTCTGGGCCGGCTACAAGAACATTGCAGAGGCTTTGGAAGCGGATCCGTTTAAAGACGTTCGCCGTGAACTGGTTGCAACGGCTCACTCTTACACGGGAATTCAGAACTAACGGCATAGTAAAATCCATGCAATGTAATCGAAAGTAAAATGTCGCAGAGTGTACAACAAGACTAGTCAGGACAACGAAACTGTGAATTGCGTTTCCCGTATACAGATCCCGCTTACCTTGACACCTTCGCTGTCCACAGCGCCGACAAGCTCGTTTGCGTAAAGATAACCCAGACCGCCGTATAACATGGCCTTTGTGCCCTCCTTGTAATATAACGGCGGGGCCAGAGCTCCCAATGACAGAGAGAGCTGGTTCAGTACGTGAACGTATTGAGCGTACGGCTGGGCCATACTTTCTCCGATCCGCAGCTGCTGCAAGCCGGCGTCGGAGCCGATGAGGCCGCGCAGACTGCGCCGAGTCTCAATCCAGAAATGGGCGAAGGAGGAGGCACTCTCGGGAAACTTGGTGTACGCCTCCTCAAGACCCTCAGCAGTGAGAAACTTCTTATCCGGCCACAGCACGCTGCGCACGGCACGGATCTTCTCGGCCGCGACACCTTGAGTCGCATTGTCCAGCCATGGTACGGCAGATGCCTTCTCGAAGGCAGTCTGCGGAAGCATGAAGCTCACCTGTATGCTCTTACTGCGTGCACGAGACGACAGAGATGCTAACGTGCCGTCTAGCAGTGTTCGCGCTGTGAAGATTATATATGAGAGATGCCTGGAACCACACGCGAAGAGGATGACTCCCTCTCGACGACCCACAAGGCTTCCAACTTCATCCGAACAAAACGTAAACGATAGATTCGTCAAGAACATTTTATCCAAGTGCTACGCGGGATCACGACGGCCTAAATACAATAATTGTTAGGGGAATTCCTTTTGAAATATGTCGACGAGTGTCATCACGCCCGGAATTTTATTTTTTAATCTGTTTTTTTTTTATTCGGTTGATTTCTTAACTCATAATTTCCAATGGGATTCTCAAATTTGTAATATAGCAGTTGCTAATTTCAAGGCCCAGCAAGTTTTCATATATGTATATATTGGATCACCGGCCACTCTTTAAGCCCACAATCCTTTCTTCCGTTTTTACTAACATCTACAGCACATACATTGTCATTACATTCATTAATGCTTAAGCATATGAAATTGGTGGTTGTGACACTACATCCATGGACAATGTGGACAACCATATTGCGGCAAACTTTGCGTTTGAAGTGCCCAGAAACAGTGCTAAAATTATGTTATTTCTCGATGTTAAACTCCGCGTTTGAAGACGCTATCTGGCCGGATCCGCATAAAAATATCGCTCACTGGCAAGCACAAAAGTAACAAGCGTTTTGGATCACAGACCAGTGAGCTGGAAGGAGCTTTGCGTGCCATGTCGCGTTTAACGTGATCTGTTCACGTCATGTTACAATAAGCTTATGAATAAAGACTATGCATTGTTTTAAGCGTTGGTTAACCAAAATGTTTACTCTGCGCAAAAAAAAAAAAAAACATATCGGAATTCACTGCTTTAGAGAAAGTGAGAAAAATACGAGGTTAGGAATGCCAGCATATGTCGGCACTGTAATCAATCGACAAGCATCTTACGCCAGTAAACATTTGATGCAATGTGGACTGGATCGACAACCGAAGTTGCTCAATATAAGTCTGGCGCCTGAATAAAAACATTTGCAAGCCGCTTCTTTGGCTATTATAGCCATCGTTAATAGCAATGGGCAACATACGGAAAGGGGCAATAACTCGGCAGTGTTCGAAAACAGTGTCACTTGAACGTACTGCACTGTGCTAAACAATGTGCCTACCTTACGACATAGAAGCGTGGCTTAACCATTCTATAATACTTAAGGTCTACGTACTCTATGCCGTCACGCGCCTTCTCTGAGCTTGGGTGGATCCAAAAAAGACGGTCGAGATAGTCCATGCGCCATATATCGGCACTGTGCGTCTTATGTGAGCACAAACGTTCTGATAGCAAGCAAGAATGATAGTTCTCACGGGGCTATTCGGTTTTAAAGAGCACGCATGTGTTGCATATGACCTCTAGAAAGTTTACCTACAAGTAGATAGAAAAGGCGTGGGCGGTAATCAAAAAAGCTACCCTGAGAGGAGAAAACAGATGAGAAAAAAGACGAGAAGAAGAAAGGAACATTTAGTCACAATATGTCACTGCAGAAGACTGATATTAGCTAACAAAACAGAGCCTTGTGTGCTTTCAAAGCAGTTGACAGGCCAAGGATTGTATCCGCCAATAAAGGGCGAGGATCGAGACGACCAACGCTCAAAAGCGTGGGAGGCTGCTGCTTTCTGAGAAGAAAATATTTATAAACCCCTGTCCCAAAATTTAGAAATATTCAAATAAGGCACAGTGGAGCCATCAGAAATGAATGTGAAAAAAAGGCACGCTGTTCTGCGACATTTTTACGCTTGCCAACTTTTCTTACTGGGCGAATCAAAATAAATATGCAGCCGTACATTCGTTTCCACTGGTTACAGCCTAGAGTCTAAGCCGCCAGAAAACGTTGGCTGTGGCTTAGCTCTGTTTAACCCTGGTTGAACTGCAAAAGCAACTGCTACATGATTATACTTGCGGCCAAAGGGAGAATGGGATGCATAAGTTCACTCACCGGTGTTACATCATTTTTTGCCACAGCCAGTCGCGCACAGAACACGCACTTTCAAAAAGGTTGTTCGTGAAGCGGTGGTGAAACTCGCGTGGCAGACTAGGGCTCGCCCACTCTTCGTGCAAAATCTGCGCGCCGGCCACCTTCCCCATCTACAGGCTCAACGATTAAACCGACCAGAGCCCTCGTCTTTGTTTTCTCGAGACGTGCAGCGAGCTCTTCATTCGTTGCTTTTGCACGCCGTCTCCTGAGGCTTTCTTTGCGCCTGCCAATTGTGGCTACGGTACACGAGTGTGGAGTGAAATGTTTGGCTGCGTGCGACCGAGCGTTGCATCGAACACAACCAGCGTTCCGTTGAACGCATCAATTGCACCGGCGTTTTAGGCGGTGGTAGTAAAGACGGTGGTAGTAAAGGCGGTGGTTGGTAGCCTGACATCAAACAACTAGAACTCAATGCCTAAGCACAAGCACTTTATTTCCAAGAAGAAAAACGTTTCCTCGAGCTGGTCCCTTGAGACCTCTTCAGGTGTTTACATTTCCTCTGGCTCTGGGTTTCAACTTTGCATGCCGACCAAAGCTATGATGACATCATAGTGAAGGAATTTTATGCACATGCATGTTTCAGCGATTTAGTATATGAGTAGCAGATGACGTCGCAGTCAATACATTGTTTTATTTACCACTGCCTCTTGAAAATGCACGGCTAAACCTATCTCAGAAGCACATATATCGATCCTATACAGCCCTTGCCCCCACGCATTCAGAATTGTTTTTAAAATAAAACTTGATTAGGTCATATTGAGCCCCACACTTATATACAATTTAAAGCAAGTCATGTTGTCCGCACTTCTCTTTCGTATCTTGTTTTCTGCAGCCAAATGTGCACACAGTACTCTATGTACCGATTGTTTCGCTCTGTCCATTGCCTCCTTGCGCATTGAACACTTAAAACTCTGAAGGACACCTAATACGCGACTTCGAGGGTATCACGTTATCTTTTAGTGGCTACCACCTGTCCATTCCCTTGCTGCATCGTTTTTTTTTTTTTGATAACATTGCTACTAATTTAATCATTATTTTTGTGAACCTGTCATCCAAGATACTCTTGTAGGTTTTCAAGTTAAATAAAATGTCATTACACGTACATAAAAAGCCTCGCATAAATCAAACCGTACGAGCATGTCTGTTGGGCGCAGCGTGTCCCCACCTCGCAAATCAGAAAAAATGATTCCAACAAAAGCCTGCGCACTACCCAGCGTTGAGTTGTACAGTATGTTTCAGTCTATATTATTGCCACAATTAATCAAATGGCTATTGGACATTCGCCCAAAGTTTCTCAGAGAGACATCAGAGATACAAACGAAGTGGTCTTCCCTGCTGCGACATATATCTCGCTTTGTAGATAAAGACAATAGTCATCCACCTCCGATGGTATCGGCGTTCTTTCCTATTGTCAAATGTTGCATAAAGACGCTAATAGCGCTTACGTCTTTTATACCCGTCATCCACCCTTCTCTGCTACAGTTTAAAATCAAGGATTTAAGAATTGTTCAAGTTTCTGCCCTTACCTGTACGATGTTAGCCAGCTTGGCGTCAATGATCCGACGCTCCTCATCAGTGAAGTAAGTCACCGCCGCCATAGCGGCCACCAGTACTTTGTAGCTCGCCTCAACCTGGCTGGCGCAGAACAAGGTTCGCACTTGATTGGCTCGGCGCTGACTTCCATGCAAAATGAGCAGGACAGCGTCGGGGTTGGCGACGGCTGCGTACGCCTCCAGGAACAGCCACGCCAAATTACGGCGCACGCTGCTATCATTGAACTTGCCGAAAATTTGCAAGGTCGCATCGAGCAGGTCCAGGTCACTTGTGAGCAATAAATCTTCCATCGTGAAAGGCGGCTCAATCTTGAGCATTCCGTCGATTACATATTTTAAGTAGGCCGCGTTCGTGAGATGCAGGACTTTGCCCAATTCGCCCAATGGCATTACGGCAGGCACTCTCACGTTGCCCTTGCTCGACGAAATGAACACGTCAAAAATCTGCAGGAGCATACTGTAAGCTTCCTTAATTCTTTCCGGCGGCAGCGATATGTGTTGGTCCTTAGCAAAATGCTTGAAGATAGCGCTGTAGACTCTGTCGAAAAACTGCCTTGGTATTTGTCTAAAGATGGTTCTCCACTCCAGCATAAGATTGTTCGCAGAGAAGAATAGACGTCGCTTCTGGCCGTCATCCGCCGCGGATGGGAGTAAGTTGAGCGAAAACCAAAGGTTGACGTTCCAGTTGAAGGCGAGGTCGAAGAGAACTTCCACTGGAGTACTTCCTGTAGCATTTTCTGGCGGATCCTCTGGCCAGCTGAGGCCATGCTCGCTCATGAAATTCTTCAAGACGCCTACTTGTGAGCCCGTCTGCGTCATGCAGCTGTTGAACATGGCAGAAGCTTTTCTTCCGGCGGGAAGCCGGGCGAGTCCCTCTGCTAGTGTGTCGGGTACCCTCGCCAGCCACGACATCACCATGTCCGTAAGCACAGAGCGAGACATGTCAGCGAATTCTTTGCGGGGCTCCCAACGACTGCAGACGTGCGCAGTGAAATCTTTGCACGGATCCACGTTCATGTCCAGCTGGAGTTCGATTAGGGCCCTATCAAAAACACAAAGACATGCGACTCAACTGCACATCCCCGCCCTGTGTCACACAGCATTCAGACCACAGCTTAAATGAGAGGGGGATACGTGTACCCTACTACTTAGACCAAGTGTTGCGGAACGAAGTGACATGTGTCGCTTTCTGAGTGCGTCACCTTTTGGAACAATGGCTTATGTAGCGCACAAGCTTAGGATTTTACACAGTACCTTCCGCTTTTTGCGACGTTTTCAAAACTGTAAATTCACACCAAGCGGATGGTTGAACACGCGCATACGCCTTTCTCTTCTCTTCTTCATACGGCCTAAGTATTCCAGCGAGGCTTCGGACGACAAATGTAATACACAATAGTTTCATCTGACCAGCCGGATAGTGTCGGTAAAATTCTGGAGATGGAAATGCCTTAAGGAAACAACGAGCAGGAGAACGATCCGATGTTTGGCAGATTCAATATTATTTCCCAGTAACATTGTTGTACAGGGAACCAAAGCATCAGCTGGACTTTTGGCGACATCTGGTAGCCGCTGCGTCTATTGGTGGAGGTTTAACCATGTCCTTTATGATTACCTCAGCTGCAACGACGCGCTTCACCATGGAGGCCACATATGTGTGGGGCCACCTGGGAATCGCTGCTTGAAGCGGCATATATTAAGCCTCCTTATGAATGGTTATGAAGAGGCAAAGTAATCACCAGGTGGTTTAGTGGCTATGACACTATGCTACTGAACCGCAGTAAACGGGTTTAAACGACACAGTTTAAACCCCATCGGCTCGAGGCCACTTCAATGATTTTTTTATTGATAAATCACTTGTAGTGATCCTGGTGACTAACAGGCTACGTCACTCTTTTAGTCGGTAAGATTGAAAGGCTCGTCGGGGAGACTCGCGCGTTACAGCCGCTATACCGGACTCAGTTTGAATTATCTGTGCGAGGCCACGTGATTGTAACCTCACCAAAAAGAACGGTGGCACAAACAACTGTAGGACAAGATTCTTAATCGGCGTTACTGAGTGTATGAGTGTTTTCGCTCTAAATGTTCGGGATACACTTAAGCTACGCATTACATCAGTTATTCGACAGTGTTAATGGATCTACTCAGCAACCTCTTGTGCACTTTCCAGGCCATTCCGTAAAAAGACAATTACTACCTTTATTTTTTAATTTACTGCGATACACAATCAGTTTCTTAACAAAGTCAAATGAATGTGCTTTGATGGCATAGAAGCATCTTCTCTGACTCGCCAATCATGCAGGAATCACGATACTATCTCCATATGAATACAGTCATTTTTCTTTCAGTGTAATTATTTCACATTCTTATGATGCAGGCATCGTAATTAAGATTAACAAACACTATAAACTGATGGTTGTACAGGCGTACGCACCTACATGTATTCATGATGACCAAACCGTTTCGAGCTTCTACAAAGATGCAGAATCGGCAACGCGGAATGGAAACACGTAGTATACTGCACTAATGGGCGACTTCAATGCCAAGGTAGGAAAAAAGCAGGACAGAAATTAGGGAGTGGGGGAATATGGCATTGCTTCTGGAAAGAGCAGGGGGAGTTACTAGTTCAGTTTGAAGAGCGCAATAAATTAAGAATCATGAATACCTCGTTCAGCAAATGGAGGACCCGGAAGTGGACATAAAAAATTGCTAATGGTGAGACGAAAAATATAAACTGACTTAATACTGTGTTCTAACCCCACCATTATGCAGGATGTATAAGTAATCGGGAAAGTCCTATGCAGTGACCACAGGATGGTATGGTTTTTAATTATTCTCAACCTGAAAAGGGAACTAAACAGATTAGTAAGAAAGAAGGCAGTCAACGAATTAGTGGCGACGGGGGAGCAGAAAGTTCAGGATCTCGCTACAGAATAGATATTAAGCTCTAACCGAGGATGACCGCATTAGCCTAGAAGCAACAAACAATAATTTCAGAGATATCATTACTGAGCGAGCTTAGACGTAGGCGATAGGATAGTTTAGGAGCAGACTTCTATGCTGTCTAAGGAGACGAAATATTCTATTAAGAAACGCCAAAATAAGAAAGCTTCCAATCCAATGGACCAGGTAAAGCTGTTAGAGATATCAAAGCCAATAACTAAGCATAAAGTGGCGGATATAAGAATGTATAACATTGAGCAAATTGAGCATGCAGTATAGAACAGAGGAAGCCTTAAAACGGGGAACAAGATATTGGGCATATGGAAAAATCAAATGCAAGCACTAAGGGACAAGGCGGGCAATTTCATCACGAATATAGACAAGATAGTCGAAGTAGGCGCGGAGTTTTGTACTCATCTGAACAGTAGCCAAAGTAGTCAGGACAGTAATGAGTTTGGAAGTGATGACGAGCAGTCAGACGTGCAGCCAGCAACAAAGGACGGGGTAAGGAAGTTTTGGAAACAATTATAAAGGGAAAAGAAGCGGTAGAGGATGAGGTAACTGCACATTTGTCGAAGGAAGGGAAGGATATCGTGCTAGAAAAAGTAGCTTACCTGTATACGCAATGTCCTGTGTCATCGATGGTACCCGAACCATAGAACAACGCAAACATTACCTTAATTCATTAGCGGACGCTACGGATTTAAAACCGTATAAGCCAACCAGCTTAATATCTCTTTCATATAACGTGTTTACTGTATAACATGTTTACTAACAGAATCAAGACACTCTTAGACTTTAGTGAAGCAAAAGATTGAGCAATTTGTCGGAAAGGATACTACAATATTGACAATATTCACACTGTCAAACAAGTGATAGAAAAATGCTCGGAATATAAGCAGCCCTTATACATTGCGTTTATTCATTACGAAAAAGCATTTGACTCAGTAGAAACTTCGGCAGCCATAGAGGAATTGCCAAATCAGAGAGTAGACGAGATGTATGTGAAAGTACTGGAAGATATCTACAGTGGCTGCACAGCTATCATGTTCTGCATAATGCAACTGAAAAAAATCCCCACACAGAAAGGTGTTTGGCACAGAAAGATTATCTACCCCGTAACATTCACAACTTGATTAGAGGAAGTAATCAGAGACTTGGAATGGTAGCAGTTATCGATAAGGGTAGATGGAGAATACATCAGTAATTAGCGATCCTCTGATGACGTTGCCTCGCTGAGTAACTCCGGGAATGAACTACAAATAATTAATAATGACTTAGACTGTAAAAACAGAAAAGCAGGCTTGAAAATTAATGTGCAGAAGACTAAGACAATGTTCAACAGCCTCGGGAAAGACCGGCAGTTTACGTTAGGTAGCGAAGCACTGGAAGAAGTTGGTGAATATGTGAACTTAGGACAGGTAGTAACCGCAGATCCGGACCTTAAAAGGAAAATAACAAGGTGAATAGGATTGGGTTGGAGCGCATTTGGCAAGTACTCGCAGATTATGACTAGCAGCTTACCGGTATCGCTTAAGAGGAAAGTATGCAACATTTGTATCTTACCTTAATGGTAGCGGTAACGCTAAAAAATAGGAAGCGTGTATAGTGGGTCAGAGAAATTACTCAAGTTACTTATATTCTAGCAGAAATCAAGAAGACGAAATGGGCATCGTCAGGACATGTAGTGCAATGAGAGGATAACCAATGGTCGCTTAGGGTAACAAACTGAATTCCAAGGTAGGGAAATGTTAGCAGGGGGACGCAGAGAGGTGGATGAATGAAATTAAGAAGTTGGAAGGGTTCAAGTGGATGCCGCCAGCACACTATCGCGTTTATCGAGGAATATGTAAGAAGCATTCGCCCTGCAGTGGGCGAAGGCCTCTTACATATTCCTCAATAAACGCGGTCTCTCAGATGGCTGATGATGATGATGATGATGCTGACGACATGAAATAAAGAAGTTTGAGTCTTTCTGGCACCTATAACGACAATTTGCAAAGCATGCATGCACTATTAGAGCGTTGTCAATGATCAGGGCAACTAAAGCCGAAAGGTGAGTGGAAATTAACGTACACAAGATTAAACTACTATTCAACAGCAATGGAAGGGCCTCGAAACAACTACTAGTAATTTAGCAAGCCAATATCATCAGCTCAATTGCAGATTGCAGCTATTCTGAAAAAGAGGTCTGTGAATACTTATACAATAGGTATTTTACTACCATCATCAGCAGCAGCTGCATACACTACGGCAACATAATGTATTCTTTCTCCTAGTGGATAATAAACAATATAGCGTCAGTGTAACACATGCTCGTTTCTTTCACGCCGCATTGACTCCTTTGGTATGGTGGAAGCAGCGCACGGTTGCATTCACAGCCTGAAATGACGCCAGAAAATGACAGTGACTGTGCCGGAGACGCGCTGCGCATAAGCGAGACATGAATGCGAGCGAGTGACCTGTCTTCGCGAACACTCTTCACGAACACACAATAAAGAGTAGCATGCCGATTAAGCGCCAGCGAACAATTGCGCTTCTCGGCTGTTTTGCGTGCAAATCGGAAGATATGGAGCAAGCTTTTGACCCATATTTGACTGCAGCGGGACAAGCGAAGAGAACAGACTAGCAGAAAAAAGCGTTCCGTCTATCGGCGGATCGGAAATGATCATTGTCTACAATGTGGTTGAATTCGATGAGGCAACTAAAATCAGTCCAGGAGCCGAACGAAGGCTTCATAATTATCGTTACAGCCATCGGTCGTTTGGACCTGAAAAGAAATACAGTCCCGGAATCTGAAAAAGCCTTTAGGAATGCATCCGGTCGCGGGCATAACTTTATTTCGCCCAAGTAAAAGTCGATGTGTGTTTAAGATACCTGCTGCGATGTAGAAATCAAGAAACCGAAGAACCTTGTGGCTCTTTTCACGCAGACCTCGAGGCGAAATCTGCAAATCACTTGTCGAAGGTCAGCAAGAAGTAATCCTCCGAAACAGTAATTTCGGCAGGGCTAACAAGAATGTGCGCACAAACCTTCTGAAACACGAGCACTCTATCTTAGAAAATTTCGCAATGGTATTTATGATGTATAGGACATATTTAAACAGATCAAGGCTTTCAAAAGTGAACCTTCTTATCCCAAACAAAACACCGGTCGCTGTTCACGTTATCAGAACCATTAGTAAGGCTCTACCAGCTAACACAACTCCGATGATACTTGTAAGGGTGCCGTGGAAGATTCCACGGTGCATGTCGGGCGTAGGAAACACACTGCAACAAATGTGGAAAGAACCATTTTGCGAAACTGTGCAACACCAAGCGAAGAGTCACAACTGCTTACGAAAGTAACTTATGTTCAGATGACGTTCTTGCTGAGCCAAAACAGGAGATGTAATCTCATTTACAGTGAAAAACAGCGAACCAAATTCCAGGTTTAAAATGGAGCGTCAGTATATGCCATTCCAGCGGATACACATAAGTAAGCGAGTTTTATGAAGCCCCCAACACCTGGGGTTACACAATGGAATAGTCATCACTCTAATTGTATTTGTAGGCTTCTCGCCCGAAGCCTTTTATCAGAAAATTAATATTGTACTCAATTGGTGGAAAACCACTTGGTATGCATTGGAGAACGAATGCGTCCGAAGCAATACGACTCTAAAGGCAGCTATAAAATGGCGTCAGCGGTGCAGCAGGGTGCACAGTCAGCCACAAAGAGTATTACTGTGGACAAGTTTTAATCGATTCTCGTGCAATATCAGAGACATTTTCCAGGAAGAGCATTAAAGAGTACAATTCCAGTTTGCACCAGATGTCGCTGTTTGTGTCGAGTTCCTGTGAGCACAAAGCCTCAGCTTCAGGTATTGCTTCGAGAACTGCAAGAAAATATCATCGTCAAAACGATCAAGCAACAGGTTAGGGGAGCCACATGGCAGTGGGAAAGAAATTAGGCTCATTCAGAATAAGAATAGACCAATATAATCTGAACGAAAAGATGAGCAGACAACAGCTCTCAGTGCGAATCCTAAAAACGCAGAGGGCTTCTTATATTCAATCTGAAGTCGCATTATATCGTAGACCTAAGTCAAATGTTTGAATCGTATTCCAGGCACCCTTTTAACTCTACAACTATTTTTCTTCGCCTTTTAGTTTGGCTGTGAGTAGCATATCGATATTGAGATAGGTGCAGAGAACTTTAGATGGTCAGAAAGACATCGATGTGTTGCATATGACATTCTCATGTATGGCAAACGAAAGAGCAGAAAGAACAAAGGAGGTGAGCACGACCAGAATCAGAAGCCCTTTGATGTGACGAAGGAATTCACATCAACTGGAAAGAGCGGGAGTTGAACACTGAAGTGATTGTCTTGGGTCATAAGCTGACAAGCCTAGTCCCTATGGCAGACCCTGAAAAGACCGGTAATTTGTGGCATATCACCATTAATCGATATGTGTGGAACCGTTCAGGTGCACCATGGTTTATTACATCTGCAGATTACTATGTGGCGTATTCGATGGCATGAAAAACAATAAGAAAACAAAGCCCATGATGCCTAGTGGACGTCAACAAAAGACCAAGAATTTGCGAACATGAAACATGTGGTCGAAGCACTAGCAGAGCTATGCTTTAAAAAAACGTACAGTGTGATGGAATTGAAAAAGGACTTCGAGCAGCTCTGCTACAAGCGGAATTGTCTGTATCTTTTATTAGCGAGTGCTTACCCGTTTTTCAACCAAGCATACTCGGACTGAAAAGGAGACGTTGGTCATTACTTTTAACTCCCGAACTTTTCCACCAGTATGTGTTTGGTAGTCATGGAAAAGTAGTTACTGATCAAAGTCCCCCGCAATCTACAGTCTCAACGTCGCACAACGAAGTGCCAAGGAGATTGCATAGCGTGCAGCTGCAGGTGAATCCATACAACATAGAGCTCGGTACTACCCAGGCAATGAGCTTGTCGCCGCAAACACAATGTCTACAGCTCTCCTTCCAGACACCGAAGGCAGCCACGAGTAGACAGACGTGAATTTCGTTGCATGTTAATATGTAAGACAAGAAACACTTTAGGCGGTCAGAAGCGCTACTCAGAGGAATGAAACACTGCTCAAAGATAACCTAATACATAGGATAAAGTACCGCTTTAACCAAACCGCTAAAACGTATAGGTATGTAGATTATAGGCAGCATGTCTAAAGTGGGATCCAATGGTCATGGAAGGCTAGAATCTGATCGCTCCCATCCATCTAAAATAAATTCCCGAGTTGGCAGCGCCTGCCCACTCGGCAATGTCATGCAGTTTCGTAATATCGCAAACCTAGGATCAGTCGATACAGCGCCATGTCACCAGCCACCTGCCGAAAGGATGCCGGTAATTTTTCGCTGAAAATTCTGATGCCAGAAACGCCAAAAACGCCGACGTCGGCCTGACCATTAATGGTATCTCTTTAAGAGACAGAATACTGTACAGAGTTCAACACGGCGTCATTCTCTGAGCAAACGTGACAAATTCAAGAGGCTGCTCTCGTCTCATCTTGATACTAAACCTTACCTAGGAAGTACACGCGAATGCATCATCTGGCCAGAATTGAGATATGGTGAGTGGGGAATATTTTATACATGGAAAATACACCAGGTTCAGGTCAACACACAACCAGAAGCATTGCTAAAACACTGCAGCGTCAAACTCCAGAGTCTCATGGCAAATAGCCATTTCCGACCTAATGGAGTTTCAAAGGAATCCTTTTCTGGTAATAGATTAATGGATCAGTGCATTTTGGAATATGATCTGCTGATGTCTACAGCATCTGCAAGTTCTGTCAAGTGTCTTAAGGTTCGCGTCGCTAAGTATAACTTTTATTTGTTATCAGTGAACCTGAAACGCAGTTTTGAAAAGTTGAATTTCATACCTTTGTTCGTAAATGGCATTTCTAAACACAAGAATTCAAGCCCAAATTGCGAAAAAAATATTATGCAGGATTATGTGGCAAAAAGAGCGAAGCTGTTGTTCAAAAAGCTCTTGAAACTGGTAGTCACCAAGAGCTAGTCTTCTTGTATTACCTCAACGTGCTCCTTTAGGAATAGGAGCCAGCCCAGCGACACTCCAATAACACAAACAATCCTTTCAACTCTTGTCTTGCTGCAGTCAAGTATAGCAAACTTTCAGAGAAAGAAGTGAGCAAAACAACAGTGTGTGATGTTCAAATGTGCCAAAGATCTCACGCCTCTGAAAAAAGGGGGCAAACTCAGTCCACCCGATCATACAGCAGCATGCATGGAAAATACATTGTGATCGAGCACATTGGTTCATAACTTATGATGTTTAGTGAATGGCAGCAGACGAAACCTTGTGCACACCTGAGACGGACTCTGTCAGATAGCAGTGACATCGAGCCTAACAAACAGCATTGTCCACATCCCCAACAACAAGGATTGCCCCAGAATGAAGAGTTCCCACGGCCGAGTCCCCAAAGGCGAATGAAGAGTCCGACAGGAACGCAAGGCGGTGACGTGAAAAGTCAAGTCACAATATCCGACCATCGAGGAATTTACAACTTTTTTGTATATTGAGGTCTTCAAGCTAACCAGGAGAGCACGTTGGAAGAGGTATTTTATTAACATCAGTACCAGCGGCATCCCCTTAAGCAGCGATTTGTATATCTTCCCCTAGCCTAGAGCATAGTAAACAACCGAACAACACAGCATCTAAGTTATGAGAAGGACTCGTTTCTTTTCCGCGCCATTTAAAATACAACTTTTAGACGCGCGACAAAAAGTACAGCGTATGCATGTCTGATGATTTCTCATTCTCATTTATTCACCTTGCCTGCGCTCGCTGTGGAACCTGTGTGTATTTTCAAAAACATTTACATTTCTTCCGCGGCACCCTCCAAGAAAAAAGAAGAACTAAAAATGGTCAAGGGTGTAGGTCGAAGCCACGTTTTCACCTTTTCAGTGCTTAGCAACGTTCTCCCTCACCAATAGCATATAGATGAGCAATTGCTTTTTTCGGTTCCCTGGGTTCTCTGTTAAGTTCTAGCCGAATTTGATACCTCACAATCGTACGTAAAATATATTCTCCTGTTGCGGGCCCATATGCATCAAGTACTATACCAGGCTGCGTAAACAATGACTTCATTGTCTATTTTCAGCCATCCTGTTTGCGGAAAACGGAGTTCATGATTGTTAAAATATTTCTTAAATCTGTCCTACAATAAACGAATATGCCGCGATCTCCTACTTTCTACTCGCTTGTCTTTTTTTTTTCTATTGGAAATTTAATAATTAGAACATTGTACTGTTTTGCTGTACTCAGGCCGATTCGACGTCGTGCTAGAAGACTTCGATTGTCGAATTACCATGACTAGTTGCCGGCGTTGTGCATAGTCTCATTGCTATGATCACTGTCAACATTTTGTAATTCTGCAAAATAATATGTTACCAGTTATATTTAACAATACCCACACACCTAGCTCCAGTGCACTACACGACAATGTATTAAGTGCCCCCCTTTTAACGCCGTATGTGCGTGACCTGTGCTTTCAACCTAAGCCAATGATATCTACTAGCTGCGTGTTCCTCGAACAGCACTTCTAGGCTAACCTGACCAAGTAAGAGAGAAAGAACGGGACTCCGCCTCACCTGTGCTGAGCGCAGGATTGTGTAGTGCAGAGCACAGCCGTCTTCGGGACCGGGCTGGGCAGCAGGAATATTGTTAACGCCAACACAACGCCCACTATAAGCATGATGGCGAACACCTTGGCCTCCTTCGACGATTTTAAGCCGCTTGGAACAGTCGGCGGCGAGAGTGTCAACTGTGACAGAGATAGCAAATTGTCAGAGCGCAACGTGTGACGCGTGCTCCAAACCGATATGAATGACAAGGCATTAGTTGGAGACGTTTAAGGCAGCATTCAATTCAATGCGTCACTTGTTGAGCTCTCTACTCTGTGAACTCTACCCTTCTCCATGTATCACTATAACACCTACAAACATTATTCCAATTTGCATCTGATGTGGCGCAGTAAATAGGCCGCTACTCAGGCTCCACTATACTGAGCCAGGGAACCCGAGTTCCGTTCTAGCTATGTGGCAGCCACTATTTTATTGATGCAATCAAAGCTCTGGTGGGCTGTGTGATGAGAGTTCTCATTAAAAATCCAAGGGAGTCGTCGATTACGACTGATCCTTATCCTGAATAAAGTTACGATGTTGAAACCCACAAACCGATCAAATCAAAATAATTCAATACGTTGAAAAGTAATTATTTCGCGGGATGAGCCGAAATGGAGTGTTAGAGCCGTTTACGGTAGATGCCATGATAAAGAAGAACGAACTATGGTATTTAATGATACGTCATTTATTTTCTTCGTGTACGAAAGGGTTAGGATAGCATGAATAAAAAAGCAGTGTTTGACTAATATTTCTGCGGAAAGAAAAAGAAGCAAAATATGTCATTCCTCCTGTTTCATCATTGTCTCAATGAAAGCACTATAAAGCACTACCCGAATACCATGCATCCACTTTTCTATAATCTAAACATCAATTTAGAGATAGAGAAAACTAACAGTCAAGAATAAACTAAACGTCATTCGAAATAAAACAAGCATCTCCATTTTCTTTTTACCCGACAGTTGGTGATGGCTGAGGATTCAAGGGATGGAGGTTGAGTTCGCGGTGGAGACAATTTTTTTATAACGAGGAGTCGCTAACCTCTTAAACGTTGCTAGGTAACGTCGGCAGAGATTGGCAAGGGGGCATGCGCAGCTGGCCTTGGCTGCGAGGTCAAGCGCATGCGCAGAACTAGGCTATGTGGAGCCACGCGAAGTTGCGATCTGACACGGGTAGTGAAGCTTTCGCTTCAAAAAGGGGATTGTTAGCCACTTGCTGATACACTCACTTTCTGCCCTCGGATGTGCGCACCAGTCGAGGTTGACTTTTACTTTAGCCAGCAGAGTCCTGCCCGTTCTCGGGGCGCACAATCCCAATACCCAATACTAATTGAGGGGGCATTGAAGCAGAGCAGAGACGCGCACCATCTAAAAGGCATCTCCGCTTTTAGATGGCCGAGCATGGATTGGTTGTTCGCCACAAAAATCGAAGCTGTTTGCTACGGTACTAAGCATTTTAGGTGTAAGGCACAGTTGGAAATTCGCATTCTGATAGCGGCAGCCGAAATTCAAAAGGAAGAGCAGATACGTATTTTCGGCCTAGTTCTCCTGTCTCACATCGATAACGGAGAGACTAATACGATTGGACAACCACGCTTGACAGACGCCGAGTCTCATCACATGAGTTACGAACGAAGGGCGAGAATTCAAAACGTATTTATTTGCGCTGGTACCAGCTTTATTATTCAGCAGAGTTAGGACTCTGCGCCTGATCTGGAATTGATGTCTGAGAAGAAATGAAAATTCGTGGATTAATACGTAGATGCGTAAAGCGCGCGCTGGGCCTTTCAAAGTGTACATTCCTGAAGCATGCATTGTCGCTCGGAATGCACAACGCAACAAGGCACGACAAGAAGCTCGAGCCAAGCCGTTACACAAAGCCCGCGCTACTGATAATAAAGGGGCCTACGTAGACTCGGCAGAATACAGTCACCCCATGACATATGCCAAAATTGTGATTTGGTAAACCTCTCATCAATCAGTTTCCGCCTCTGTCAAAGCAAAAACGTCGACAGAAGCCGAAGCGGCAGCCATAGTGCTAGCCATGTCCAATTTGAAATAGAATGAAATGAATAAAGAAAGAAAACACACCCGTTGACACCTACCGCAGGTAAGAACAACCGTGTTTGCTTTAGGAGTGCTATTGGCAGCGCTGGCACAAATATAGCGGCGTCTTTGATCATGTCATTGGTTGGTGGGGTGTTCTGCTTTAAACGTATATTAACGCGAATCAAAAAATAGCAAAGTATAAAAGTAGCTGCCTTGCATTTAACAAGACCTACACTGCCTTAAGTTGATATGAACAAAATTACCTGTGTGCGTGACGCTGTGCCATAGTCGTAAAGCGTAGTATATTCAATTCCGACACTACAAACTGAAAAATATTAGTAGGACGAAAGGACATGGTATGGTACCACCATGTGTAAAACCCTGATTTCCTTCTTCCACCGATACTGCCAACAAATGGTAAAATCTACCAGAATGAGCCAATATTTTATACTATTCTCCGGCAGACTCTTCCGTTACGAGTAATTTTTCATTGCGCCGATCTGTTGGAGCAGCAAGCATCAGCCCACCTTGTTGGATACGGCGCCCATGCCGGCGTTCAGCAGATCGTTCAGTGCCTTCATGGACTCTTCCCTCGTCCATGTGATGGCTGCTTTAGACGTCGTGGAGCGTAACGACGGCGCACGCAACGTGCGGGTCGAAGTCGTCTTGGCCGATCCCCTTGCCAGAGTGGAGTCGCATTCATCTGGAAGAAGCTCCTCTCGCTTCACGGCGTCGTTGGGCTCCTGCGAAAAGACACTGACGGTAAAACGCCCTCATGGAGAGCATGGCGATACCGATAGTTGTAGCAGCAGAACACAGCCGCGCTTGTGCCGAACGCACGCACAAGCGACGTCCAGTTTATTAAGACCCTCGGATTTTGTTGTTTTCTCAATTGAGCGGTAAAATGGAAAATACGCGATTTCAGAACTTTGTCCGAGAAAATATATTCAGCAATTAAGGGACCTGAAATTATACTTCAGGTGAACTTATAAACCAAGAAATCCTCAGAGGTGGCCTTTGTGAGCAGTCGAGTCAGATTTGAAGCTTTGTGTGAAGCCGATATTATTAAGTCAATTTGTTTTAAAGCTGCACGTGACAACTGCTCGCCATCGACTTGGGTAGCCCATCCCAGTTCCCAAGCCTTCCCAGTGACGTCACTAGTGCATACTGGTCTCGCCTGCTCATTAGACGCTCTCTAGTTGCGCGGGCGGGACGAAGCGGCGAGGAGCACCAGCGTGGCTTCTTTTCATTGTTCCTTGCGCGCCGCTTTGGGATGAGTTGGGAAGCGGGAGAAAAGGAGCTACATTTTAAATCGCCAATATGCTGGGGTGTCATCTCAAGAACAGGGTTTCCAGAACACGCCGCCCAGGTCCAAGGAATCCAGGCCGCCGTCTAGGCGGATACTGTACATGTCGGATATTGAAGTTTTAGCGCCATATGTTCAGTGCTAATGAAGGCGACAAATATTTTTTAGTTTCGGAGATTGATGGGTTACTTATTCTTGGGGCTCGTTTTATAATTTTAGTAAACAACTCTTCATGGACACCCTAACCACATTAATGAAAAAGTCAATGCTGACAACTTTGCAAACAGGCCACTTCACACCTCCATGTTGCAAATGCGAGAGCATGAGTCTAGAAAAATTACAGGGTCTCTTAAGCTATCTCGAAAGAGGTGAACGGCGAAAACACAGCAGCAGTAATTATAGTCATTTTAGTCATTACTACAAAATAATAATCATTTAGTTATTTCTAATCAATTGTCGTCAGTAAAAGTCGTCGTTAGACGTATTTGTCATTACAAGGTATTAGTAGTCATTTTATTCATTATACTCATTACTAAGCAAAAAGGGTTCTTCTAATATCTATAGCCAAGTCGCCGTTAGATATATGGGGCAATATAAGTCATTACTAAGCATATTTAGTGATTTATAATCTATTGCAGCATACAAATTGTCGTTTGACATGTGAGTCATTACAAGTCATTAGCAGTCATTATAACCTCTACCAATAACTAATATAACCTCTATTTTCACTATCACTCTAAATCATTTAAATTCTTTGCTCTGTCTTCATACGGCAGACGTTTCCTAATGACGTGTCCGTTGGTCAGTTTCAGCCGACGCACCAAGATCCTAAAAAGATTTTTGCCTTAATAAAGAAGCTAATTAACGTAGAATAAGATGCAGATTAGGTTTGATTAGCGTTTGAATCAGCGTGGGCTAAGGTAAATATGGCATGGAAGAAGGTGAATATAAGTAGGACTCATGCAGGGCCACTCTACATTTGCACTTAACTTTCCAAAATGATGTCTCGCCAATTTTTCAAGACCCCTTTCTGGACACTGCCGTCGGGATCCGTCACTAAAATGTCATATGTGTTTTTCTCCTAATCTATAGCCATGATGTACGCACTAAAAGTGGATCCTAAGGGAGCTATGCAGGTGCACGCATGTTATATTTGGGCTGAGTTCCTGTACTCATAGAGTAGAAAAATGAACGATCCTTTATGACATACTTAGGGCGAGATGTACAGAGCCCCTCGTTTATCGGCACTTGGGGATTCAAAATGTTTAAGAGCGGCCTTGGTATAGGGAACCCAAGCTCAAGGTTTGCCGCGCGACGGCAACGCCGCATTCCTGGCGTGGTGGCGAAACGTGAAACGATGGGGCTTCGCCGGAGCAGACGCTCCGCTAGCTTCCTGTGCACGCGTGCCTGTCGCATTGCGCCTGGCGGTTATTTGGCGATATAAAAACGCTTCCGCTGATGCCAAACGGATGTACTAAGTAGCATTGTGTTATGGGAAGCCACAATAGTAGGCGAAGTACCAAAAGACGAGGCTCACGTGTGAAACTTTGCAGATTCCTTTGGAAGCGTGTCAGCAAGACCTGTTTTCCAACCACATGACAGCGTACCGAGAACTTTCGCGTTTTTTGTGGAAACGAAAAGAGCCAATTTCCCCTTTCTTCGTAAACTCAGAAATGTTGAGAGTTGACAAAGACGGCTTGGAGAGGCATAAAAAAAGTACAGTGGTTTAACACCATGCAAAAAAAGTGAAGAGGATGGAAGATTATCCTGCTCTTCGCTCCCCGCGTGTCTAGTTTCGCCGATTTTCTGTGCTCTCTCCCTGCTTCGTGAGTGCTCTGAAAGCGACCAAATCAGCAGATGCGACATCCGCGATCGAGTCCGATGTGTCAATGTGCCCGAAGTGTCCACAGCTGCCTTTTCATTTTCGGAGTGACCAAGAAAATATCTAGGAACATTGCATGGACTCAAGGGTCTTATCATCAGTCTCTCTTGAACTTTATTAGAACAGCTAACCTCTTTTCTTTCATTTACTACCCCCTTTAATTTTTTCTTTTTTTGTTTTACATGTACTCCACCCCGAGGCAAAAAACAACGTTATTAAAACAAATATCTAGGAACGAGGCCTTTTTTTTTTCGGGGGTTGGGGCGGCGTTGGAAAACATGCCTTGCTGAGATGCTTGTACAGATTTTCGCAAATCGGCCAATAGGTGAACCAACTATTATTATTATTAATAACGAAGATATTTCAGAAGCACAGTACAAAAGTAATCCTAGCTATGGCTCGACTGACGCTACTCGCACGGAGCACCCCATTCGCGTCACTGAGTTCGTGAGTGCAAACAAATATGATCATATATGAAGCACAACCATTTAATAAGAACCGAAATAAAAACCTATGTAGTACAAGTTTGGAATTCAACTGCCTTCCGAGACAGCGAGCCGGTTATGTCGCGTGCAGCACACGGAGCACGCATGTGCTTATGAGATTGATAGCTTTTTTGTCGTTGAAGAAACCCCTCCTTCGGACTATATACTTATTACTTTACTGTAAGATTTCCTTTGGTAACGTCGTACTAATAAAAAACAAATCCATATATAGATTTCCTGCTAAAGGCCAAAACGATCGTCAACGAGCGGGTGTCACGAAATCGGCGCCCATTTTTATCAAGCCGGCACGGCGCGAGGCCCGCGCGGCGTCGCGTGGAAAGCATGTAGAGAAAAGCCCCCTTCCCCGCGCGGGAGAGCGCGTAGCTTTGTACGCGTTGTTGTCACCCTCTTTCCCCTTGCCCGGGGAAGACGGTGGTTCATCGGCCTGGAATGCGCCACAAAAATCGAGCATCTTCTATGGGACCTAGCCAATGACGACGCGCGGCTCGACTGGAGGAGAAGAGGGAGCTATAACCAGCGAAGTTATGTGTGTGCGCGCGCTAGCTTTGACGCGTGCTAACAAACAGACGCGGCGCGCCCTATTTAAAGAGACCGCGCCGCTTGATGAGACAGTCAGTCAGTCAGTCAGTCAATTCGTCAGTGTTTTGCGACTTGCTCGCCTCTGCTTCGGCTGGACTCCCGGGGATCACCCGCTGCTGGCAAGCCCACGGACTTTCAAGGGAGCGGCGCTCGTCTCGTATAGCGGCCACATCGTGACTCTTGAGGCGTCGGACTGCAACAGTTCCCGGTGAACAATTTGGTGTTTGTTTATGTACTCTCTCGTGTTTCATCTGTTGTAAAGCCTCTACGTTATTGGATACCTGTGTAATTGCATGCTTAGCGTTTGTATTCTGTGAACCTCTCGTCTGTTGTATTTAAAGTGATCTTGTGTATTCCTTTGTATCGTCTCTTGCTGTGCATAAATTGTGTTTTGTTTGTTACTTCTGACTCCGATCCTTTCTCTGGTTTGAACCGGCGACCGCTGGGCACCAAACGATCACCCCCTTCTGTCACTACAACAAGGTTGTTGAATTCCGGCTGAGCTTGCCACGCAGGTCGAGGGCATCTCCTTTGCGACCGGAACAGCTACCCCCACTAACTCAAAGGGTGTCTGGGAGTGTGCGCACCGTTAAGGGCGCATCGTTAATAATACCCCCACATAATTATTAACGGGTGACAGCGGGCCACTTCATTTCACAGTACTGATGATACTTTAGCAGTTTTTAAACGTATTATATACGACAATATAATTACATAGCGGACTTACCTCGAGATGCACTTCCTACGTTTTTGCTAACGTGGGACGCATTCACAATCAATATGTACTCATCCCCGTCTGTTGTCTGCTCTGCAGGGCAGACGTGAATATAAGGTTTCCTGCCTATAATTAAGTATCTTTGATGAAAATACGCGTTAGTTTGCCCTATCAAGACGGAATGCAGGTGGCATGTCGCGGTGTGCCTGCGGAGGCGCGTCAAGGCGCGTGCTTGTGCGAGAGAAAGCGCACAGCACACGCCGCCAAGGCAGCGAGCTGAGCCGAGGGCGTCCAGTGTGTGCTTTTCTGTCCGCGCGACAAAGCAGCGCGAGACGTCTGCACGTGCGCGGACGCGAGCGAGCGAAAGGAGAAAACTTGCACGGGATGCCTAGGTGGTGCCGAGTGTATCCCCAGTTTCTATTTTTTTGTCAGAGATGGCGCTCCCTGTCAGGAGCAGCAGCGCCGCTCGACGGTGCTTTGGAAGCCTATTGGCAGTGATAATGCCATAGGGAGAACTTAAGCGTTTTTGCTAAGAAGTCACCCTCGCCCCTCTAACGCTTATGAGTGGCATTTGGTGTTGGTCAAGGATTTGGTGTTGAAATGCATAAACGACTTAGTGCCTTTTCAGCGAAAGATAGAGCGCAATACTAGCCCTTGGAATAATAAAGAAATCGTTCGGCTTGGGCGAAAGTTGAAAAACGCAAGGAAGCAACATAAGCGGCACCCGTCCGCGGCCAGCGCAATCAAAATGGGCGATCTGCGCGCATTGCTGAAAGATAGCATCAAGAAGGCGAAAGCTCATTATCAAAATGTGTCTCTCAGAAATTTTCTGTCTTCGTCCCCAGGAAAGTTTTGGCGCCACATTGCACCAAAAAGGAAATCCTTGCAAAGCATGTGCTTGAACAATGTCGTTACAACCGACAAATCTGAAATTGCAAATGCCCTTAACGATTATTTTTGCTCTGTTTTTACACGTGATGACGGCTTAAGACCCAATTTCAACCTCTATGATGAAGTTCCGGCAATGGGTGGTGTATGCGCTAAAGAGGAAGGTGTACCTTCGCTATTACTGAACTTCTAAGAAGTGCTCTGGTGTAGATGGAATATCGAACTGTTTTCTAATTAGGTATGCTGAATGGTGAGAGAAATACCTGACCCCCATATTTAACAAATCTTCGACATGCGCCGAAGTACCAGCTGACTGGAAGTATGCCCAAATCGCACCTATTCCAAAAATTTCTGACCAGTCGCTACCCACATTTTTTAGGCCCATTTCACGGTTGCGTCCTTGTGCTAATCCTGGAGCATATCATTGCCAAACACATCTCTGTTTTTCTTAACAATCATAACATAATTGATAAGCGTAAGCACGGTTTTCGTAAAGGGCTATCTACTTTAACTCAGCTACTTGAAATAATTCACGACCTCGCTGCAGCCTTAGATAATCATAATCAGATTGACATTATTTCTTTAGATTTCGAAAAAGCCTTCGATCGCGTATCTCATAGTAAACTACTGTTGAAGCTAAAATCTTTACTGAAAAATGATACCTTGCTTGCATGGATAGAAGCTTATCTGTACTTTCGTCATCAGAGTGTTAAGGTTGGTAATGTGTCCTCCAGACCTGTTTTAGTTGAGTCAGGAATCCTTCAGGGATCGGTACTCGGACCACTCTTCTTCTTGATTTTTACTAACGACATCGCTTGTGAAATCCCAGTGAAAATCAAACTTTTCGCAGGTGAATGCGTGATTTACCATGAAATCCGTAGTTTTGAAGATCAAGTAGACTTAAACACATCTCTGGCCAAAATACAAGAATGGTGCCCTACGTGGCAAATGGCTATAAATAACAAAAAACAGTCGCAATGACAATCACTCGTAAAAAACCACCATTGCACTTTACATATTGTCTTGGAAATCATGCCTTAGCTACAGTATCAAGTTTTAAATATCTTGGATTAATAATCACAAGCGATCTCAGATGGAACCGACACGTAGGATACGTTGAAAAACAGGCAATGAAAGGCTCGGTTATCTGAGAAGAACACTGGTAAAATCAACAAGCGACATAAAACTTTTGCCTTACAAAACGTACATCAGACCGATATTGGAATACGCTGCTGCTATTTGGGACCCCTACACACAAACCAACATCATCAAACTTGAAAGCGTACAACGTAAATCAGTAAGATTCATTTATAACGCATATAACTGGCGCACATCTCCAACCCAACTCTTACTAGATGCCAACCTGGAAAGCTTAGCATCAAGACGTTACCGGGAAAGAATGAAGCTTTTTTACTTGCTTTATCATGACGAATTAGGAATTGATAAAACACTTTATATTGAAACCGCTAACCCACGCACAGCACGTTCCTATCACCCTAAAAACGTTAAAAAATATTCCTCTAAAACCAACATTTTTAAACAATCATTCTTTCCTAGAACGACTCGCCAGTGGAATACCTTACCTGCTGATGTTGTCCAATGCACAAGTGTATCTTCATTTTGTCACGCGCTGTCCTGAATATATGGGTACATTTGTTGTATTGTATTCACATCGTGGCGTCGGGTTGAATATACTTTGCCTTTTTTTTTGCAACACGTTTCACTTCACATTCTTTTTCTATTTTACACTCTGTGTTATAGCTTGCTGGCCTAACGTTGACTTGTATTTATGATGAGTAGTTACGGCTCCGTGTATTGACACTATGTATGCATTGTGTAAATTGTATGTTTTGCAAAGCATTGTATGCCTGTGCGTCTCTCATAGCCTGAGTCGCTTTGGGACGTTAAACCCCACAAACCAACCAACCATTGTATGCCTGCTCCTGCCTTAAAGCCTGACACTCAGGCTGGCAGTATGTTCTTAAATAAAAAAAATGTCGCAAAGCACACCAACACATTTGCATTTCGCCTTGATCGAAACGCGACTACCACTGTCGGGTTCGAACCAGGGTTCATTTGATGAGTATCTGAGCGTCAACAACTGAGCCATCGATGCGGGTAACCTATCTTCACTTACGGCACAGGTAAGGTGTCCACAAGGAAGTGTGGCAGTTACTGCGGAGTTCCTTTCTATAAACAGATTTACATTATTCTGCAGAAAAACATTTAACCCGTCTGGGAATGAAAATGTGCTTTACAGGCGATAGCGCGTCAACTCAAGACGAAGCCTAATGTCCCCATCAATTTGATTACCTTTCGTGGTTGCCGGAATAGTCATCCCGCCGATTACTAAGGCACACGCACCTAGGCTATGGTGCCTCAAGCATAGTGAAAGAGGTAGTTAGGAAATGCATACAAAGCAGAGCAAACCCTTACGGATATTCCATATCTGGTCCAGATATCCTTTATGTGCTGCCAGATATAAATATATAGGACAGCAAATAAAATCTTATCTTGGCAAATCCAATCGAAAATCAGTCCAGATAGGGACTTATATCTACTAAATATTGCCCTTATATATCTGAGATATGGATATATCATGCAACTTCCAATTCATATCTGAACGGGTAATGGGAGCTTATATTGCCAGATTATGGGGATATGTTGCATCCTCATGACTTTCTGTTGCCTGATAAAGGGCATATATGGCGTCGTAATGACCTTATATGGACAGACCAGAGGCATGCCTGGTGTCACACAATCTTATAAAATCTCATTGGGGCCTTATGTGGGCGTCATAGTGCCTATGGATTAGCATTAGATGGCCTTCATCCACCTTCTGCAAATATACAATATTGGCATCATGTGGCCCAGCTTCAATTTTTTCACACATTCAGCATGGCCTGCATGCTTTTTGACATAATTGTATTCAATTTAGAGAAGCTACGATCGAGTGTTGTTATTTCAATTATTCTGCAGATTTCGCTGCACATTATTATACCATGTGTTCCATAATCCAGGAGTGCGCTAGGTTATGGCTACATGCTCCTCTTGCCCCCCACCAACTCGTATTTTCATTTAAAATGCTGCGGCAGTCCGGTGCACTAAGCTTGGTCGGTTCATTTGAGGGAGTAAAAATATCAAGAAAATAATGGCAGTTCAGTATACGGCCCCCGTTGCGCTCGCTACAAGCATAGTCGGTTCAGTTGAGCGATTCAAAATATCAAGAAAATGATGGCAGTTCAGTATACGGACTCCGCCTCGCTGGCTAGACGCTAACACATTTTGTCCAGTGTTTCCCTCGAATTCCCTCTCAGACAGCGGCGGTAGCTTAGCTTGCCTGCTTCGCGGGATCGCATTTCATCTCTCCTCGTGGCCGCTGCGATCGACTTCGCGGCTTGCCGCGCTCTACCGCAGATGTCGCGCGCTCTCCTTGTGTGTGCTTGCTTCGTTCCCTTCCGCCTTTCCACTCCGTACGTGTTTGAGCGCGTGTTGGTGTCTCGTTCCTTTTCGGTGGCCGATATCAGGAGTTCGGTGTGGCTGGCGGGCATGCTGCGGGTTGTGATGCTAGTGCGTGTGTATGTGCCAGCGCCTGTTCGTTATTAGCTGTGTTCATGTAACAAAAAATGCGAGAGCAAAAATACAGGGGCTTCGTTATGACCGCCAGCACCGAGGAAATTGCTGTGTCCCACTGCGGGTCGCAGCTGCCTCCTCAGCCTTGGCAGCGAACCTTATGGTCGCCTGAGCTTTTCGGGGTTACTGCCCTGGGGGCCCTCTGCCAAATTTTCACCATGGTTTAGAAACTTCCAGCGGATCGCACCCTCATCATGGCTTCACGCCAGATTACAGGAACCATGAGCATGAGACTTCTTGTCGGGAACTAGCACATGCCAGAGTCAGGGTACAGTTCACTTTATAAAATTGATAGAATATTATTTTCCAATCAGTGAATTCGATCGTAATTGTCATTACATACTTTTACGTACAGCATACTTTGCTAATTAGTCTTTCCCTCCAGCAAGCTTGACATATTTCATTGAGTGGATTGGGTCTTTCGTTGTTTATTATTAATGCTATTATATTCTCAACCTAAGTATGTAACTTCATGCTTAATTTGTTTTAGAGGGGGCGGCAGCTGTCGCTCATCGTGTGAAATGCCATCGGACACATTCAAAAAATCCTCAAACGCCTTGTATTGTTTTTCTTTCTCTTAATTTCTAAAGCAACCCCGAGTTAGGCGCTTTCGCCCATTCTACACTGCAGTCTCTGCTCAAGGTAACACCGGTACTTCCTGACAGCCTATGCACCCTGCTAAATTTAGGTATTAGAAGCAGTCCCAGCAGTGCGTGGTTCATCACCTTACGGTTTAGCGGTGCTTTTTCTGAGCATCTACAAACAATTAAATTCGATTTCAACACTCTAGTTCGATTTCAATGCTGTTCTTTATTTCCTTTAGATTCGCCAGTAAACCAAAAAGCTCATACTAAAACTATTTACTGGTTAACGCTTTGTGTAAGAGTAGGTTAAAATTTAATATATAGTTTAATAGATTATTATCTTTCTCTTTAGATTCTTATTAAACAGGAAGGTTCGTTATTTTGTTCAGATACCTCATTAGTTTGTTATAGTTTCGCGTGTAAATGAGTGGGATCTCAATATTTAATTTAGACGAATGAGCATGTGCCTAACTCTCAGTACCCGCGTAATTCAGGCCCGTCTATGAGCGATTCCACAGAGAGGAAAAACAACCTGTGGCTCGAAAGCTGTATTCCTGTCTGTAGGTTCGCAATGGAAAAGAAAAATGAAGTTTCCGGCTTGGCAATCTTGATTGACCGTGCGGCTGTCTGCATTTAGCTGGAACACTGAATTTTTGCTTTTGTACGTTATAATAATTTGTTATATTGAGATGAAGATCATAGGCGATATGCTCCCCACCATGCATGCACTGCAGTGAATTCAGAAATGTGAAAAGAAGGGGAAAATATAGGTGCGATACATGTAACTCAACTGGCTATTGGTCTCTAGTCGGTTCTGGTTTCAGGGTAATTAATTCATCCCACTCCTGTACTCATTCTTCATTCAGTGAGTATTGGTCTAGCTCAAGGCAACCAGGCTTGAAATAGCTATCCTATTGTTGCTAGTCACAAGTTACGAGCGGGACGGAATCAGCTGTCTGTCATTCATGCCTGAATGAATGTTTAAATTTGGCGCTTTTGCATTCAAGCTTCACGTCCTGACACATAGATGGTGCTAACCGTCATTTTCCCCGTTTCCTGAGTAAATCGCCTAAAATTCCTTGCTTCTATAACTTTTTGCCCTCATCTAGCATCTGTTGTGCTCTCAGCACATTTATGGGCAATATCAGTTGTCATATCAGGTACTACAAGCAAGGAATTGCGCAGATAAGGTATACCTCGCCACATATGCCGTATTTCAAACTGAATTGGGCCGATATGCCTTATCTGGTCCAGATTGGTCCAGATATTTTATATCTGCCCAATTCCTGATATTTTTATATAAGTCTAGAGATGACATTTTTATAAGGGAAGGGAAAGAACCAGTAGTGATTAAATAACTACCGGTTCATTCTAAGATGCAGAACACACTACGAACTGAAAACCGATATTACTTTGTTTGGTTCATAGTGCTTAAAGCGACAAAGGCTATCAGTGATGTTATATAGTCGGGGCTCCGAGAATGCCGACCACCTGGAGTTCATTAATGTGCACTGATATCGCACAGCCTATGAGCTCCTTGCTTCTCGCCTCAAACGAAAAGCGGCCGACGCGGTTGGGATTCCAACTCCGCTTCCTTAGGCACGGCAGTCCAGCGCCCCAAATGCTGCACCATCGCGGCGGGGCATTTGTTTGACTTCTTTCGTCATAATCTCAGACGCACCGAAAGAATAAAGATGTGCTAAAATTGTAGTATCTCAAAACAAAGAGGATACTGATTATTTTGAAGATCACAGAACGATTAGCTTTCTCTGCATTCAACAGAAAGCATTCTCAAATGAAGCACTAATATAGTTGTTTTTTGGCCTTCTTTAAAGGGACTTTGAACAGGTACTTGTTCTAAATTTCTGTAGAAGAAATAAATATAAGGGGAGATCGTGAGTATTTAACCTAAACTGAAATATTTTGCATAGAACTCACAATTATTTAGACGAAACTCTTTCCAAGATAATAGAACGAAATCTTGTGCGCGAGAGTTGCGCGCAAGATCTGTAATATTCCGCGAAATTCCGCGTGTTGTGTTCTTTACTGTTCTTCGTGTATGCCGTGCGTTGTATGCCGTATGCCTTGACGTCACCGCCAAGGCCAGCTGCGCAGCCCCTCGCCACGCTCTCACGTCGTTGCCTAGCAACGCTTAATAGGTGTGGGACTCCGCCTCATTAAAAAAATTTAGCCTCCATCTGGGAATCAAGCTCCCATACCTTGGATATTCAGCCTACCGCTTTACCGCTTTGCCAGGCCCCGACTCGCGAAACGGTGTTCATAATTCTGCTTGTCTACCGTGAATATGATAGCGTGATTCCGCGAGTGAGAGATACTGCGATTGGCGCGCAATTCGAAAGTACCAAAGACTGAAATAGTTAAGTCAATCAGTTAGGGTGACGTCAAGGATGTGACGTCACTCATCTGCCGTTAGCTGTTAAGACCAAGCGGGAACTAGCGCGCTCCATTGCGGAACAACTGGGGAGAAGGGTGGCTGATTATGGCCCCGATAGGACTGGGACACGTAGGTCAACGCCGCTTGCGGCGGGGGCTAGCCTGCCATCGAATTTTATCAATTGTAGGCCGTCATTGCACCCGCCACTGCTTCAGTGGTGGTGGTAATGGTGGTGGTGAAAACATTTATTGTACATTTTCGAGGTTTGCTTCACGCCGAGCCTTAAGGGTAAGGGCCTTACAATACTGTGTGGAGACCCTAGCCAGGGACCCCATTGACGGTTGCCGCCGCCCGCGCACACCGTGTTAAGGCCCTTTGGGCCTGTAGGTCACAGCAGCCGAGCAGGGTCGCCTCCCAGTCCTCCCGATTGGGGGAAGGGATGGGTTTCAGCCACCTCTCCACGGTACTGGCACTGGCCAGTGAATTGGTAGTCAAAATGTTGAAGTATTTTCGGGCACAGCATCGTGTTAGTGAACAGGCGCAGGAGCAGCCTAGCCTCTCGCGCGCTTTTACTAACCCTCTGCAGAGGTTAGGCTATTTGCGAAACGAGTTTTGATGGAACATTACATCTTTGAATGTGTAGGCGTGATTGGAATCGACGTCCTCACCCGATTCGAGTCCCAAGGAAACTGCCCAGAGAAAAGCGCGCGGGCGGTTGCGTCATCTGCCTCGTAAATTCCGACAAATTAGGGAATCCGCAAACTTGGACGAAAATATTGAAAATATCGACGATTGGGCAGAAATCCTCATGCACCATGTAAAATCCGCTACCATTACCCTAGAGGCGGACGATGCACCGAAAACAGTCGACAGGAAACTCCTACACATGTGGGAAGCAAAAAAAGGTATGGAAAGACGCCTCCGGTGTCAGACATGGAACCGAAACATAAGGCGAAAAATAGCCAGGCACAATAAGAAAATTGAGGATTATGCAATTAAACTCTGTGAGCAAACCTGGTGTAACAGATGCGATGAAATGGGGGGAAACATGAGCCTTTCAATGACGTGGAGCCTGCTACGATATCTTCTTGATCCCGACAGTTCGAAAACACAATCAAGCACAACAATAGCAAAAACAAGACACGCGTTCGAGGCGACTGACGCGGAACTAATAACTAAACCTGTAGACACATATGTCGGCGATACAAAATCCCTCCCTCTTAGGCAATATGCGGGCCCTCCGAACGAGGCCCTCGATGCGCCTATTTCAGAAGCGGAAGATAGAGCCGAAATCCTGAGCTTAAAGACGCGATCAGCTCCCGGCCCCGATGGAATAACAAACGAAATGCTACGAAACCTAGACGACCCTTCCATAACGGCACTCAACAAGTACATGCAAGAAGTATGTAGTAGCGGTCGTCTTCTCCAGCAGTGGAAAACTGCAAACGTTGTGCTAATTCCAAGAGCTGCATGCCCCCGAAATTTGAAAACTTCAGACCTATTTCTCTAACCTCATGCATTGGAAAGCTTATGGAACGCGTAATCCAAACAAGGCTAACTAATGTCATGGAGAAAAAATTGGTCTGGCTTAGCTTATGGTTAAGCCTAGGATGCGAAGCATACTAGTGCTGTTTGTAACGCGCTTTGCGGTCTGGCGAGCCGCCCTCTCCCTGGTTGTTGTTGTTGTGGCTGTAGGAAGAAAGAAAAGAAAATGCACGGGCCTGCTACTGGCTCTGTAGCTGAGCCACCTCCACTGCCTCATGCAGATAGAAGAGAATATAGATAAGAAAGAAAAGGAAGAGGGAAAGAAAGACGCGCGCCGCAACAACAGCCGTTGTCCACCACCAGCGGTGGCGTGTGCAACGACGGCCTAGAACAGACAAAAATTCGGTGCCAGCCTTGACCCGTCGCAAGCGGCGGTGACCCACCTGTACCAGCCGCCGACATCTCGCTGCTTAACTGACTCAACGAGTGCGTCGCCTTTTATACAATTGCGTGACGTCAGTATCTCATAGCGGTAGGAGCGGGAGTTAGGCCGCCGGCGGAGGCTGCGCATCCGCAAGCTAGCGCACGAGTTGAGCCCCCGTTTTCACAGCTGTTGTGACGTCATATCACGTGGTGCGCCGATGTAGGTCAAGTGGTAGCTACGCGGCCGCGCGCGGCGCAGCAAGGAAGAGCTCGGTAGCGCGGCTAGTATGCTTCGCATAAAACGACCTGCGGCCGCACGAGATGGTCGGGTTCCGACCGGGCCTGTGCACACAGGACATAATGCTCCGATTACGACAGACATAACTGACTCGAAATCCAGAGACGCGAAGGTAATTCTAGCACTAGATCTAACAAAAGCATTTGGCAACGCAAAACACCAGGGAATTCTCGCGGGACTGCAGGAATTAGGAGTCGACGAGAGGACATATAATAACGTAATGGATTTCCTGACAACAGGACGTTGAAACTAGAGTTTCAGGACCTAGAATTCCCCACTGTCCACCTGGGAAGTAAAGGAACGCCTCAAGGCTCGGTGCTCTCCCCCTTCCTTTTTAACGTGGTAATGAGAGGCCTTCCCGCCGCTTTTACAGTCATAAAAGATCTAAAGTTCAGCATTTACGCGGACGACGTTAATCTCTGTATGAACAATGCAGCGATGGCAGCATAGAGGAACGCCTAGAGGCGGCGGCGGAAACATTGTGTCCTACGCGGTCGAAAGAGGTCTTGCGTGCTCTCCGCAAAAATTCGAACTTTTCATATATAATCCAAAATCATTGAGATGCAAGGGCGAATTTAACGTAGAAATTAAGGTCGACGGCAAAACCATACCAAACGTCCAGCAAATCAGAATCCTCGGTTTTTTTATTCAAGAGGATGGGTATAACGACGGAACGATAAAAAACTCACTACCTACGCGACACAAGTAACAGGGATATTTAGGAGGATTGCATTCAAAGGCAGAGGCCTCAAAGAGAGAAGCCTCTTGAGACTGATTCAGGCGTACATAATCAGTCGAATATGGTATGCCACACCATTCCTGAACATCAGGACCAATGAAAAAGATAAGATAGACGCACTCATCAGGCGTTTCGTCAAGAGGACGCTGGGTCTACCGATCTCCCCTTCTACGGAACGCCTGGTAGAAATGGGAGTGCATAATAGCTGGACGGAACTTGTTGAAGCGGTGAGAATCGCCCAACATGAGAGATTAAGTAGGTCGAGCACGGGTCGAACCATCTTAGAATGGGTGGGTCGAAAAATAGATAGGGGTAAAGCCGACAAGGTTGCCCTACCGCCACAATGTCGCGAGAACATCATTGTCCGTCCTCTCCGCCGCAACATGCACCCAGAATACCACAAGGAGAGACGAGAGAAGAGAGCAGAAGCACTGGTTAAAAGAGCAAAAGAATTCAGAGTAAAAGAATTTACCTACGTAGACGCTGCAAGCGGCCGATCAGGGGCGGCAGTGGCCGTGGTAGTCGATGGTAGCGGCGCCCCAGTCGTCTTCGCCACCATCCGAAGCAGAAACATAGACACGGCTGAAGAGGTCGCAATAGCGCTCGCTTGCGTCGGAACGAAGGCTAGATTGATCTTTAGCGACAGTAAAACTGCTCTCTGGAATATCGGAAAAGGCAGGGCCTCGCAAGAAGCCACCCGAATTCTAGTAGCTGCAGTTAAAATCGATCGCAAAATCACCCTAATTTGGATCCCAGCACACACATCCGTCGCCGGCAACGAGGCGGACCATGATTTAGCCCGAGATCTTTACTTCTCGGCAAACGCGGAGCCGCCCGACTGCCAAGCGATGGACGAACTTTTGCAAACCTACAAAGAAATAATTGAAAATTATAGATTAGGAAGACGTCTGATGCCGCCAACGGATTGTAGCTTAAATAATAAAGAGGTCATAGCCTGGCGGCGATTACAACCCTGTCTGGTTGTTTCAAACCCAGATAGATAAGAGAAAAAATGATAAATGTGAAGCCTGCGAAGCGAGGGGGACCCTCGATCATATACGGTGGGAATTCCCTAAGTCTCCGGGCGCTAGGGAAAACATTAAAAGTAGATAAGCCTGGGTAACCCTGCTGTGAAGCAACGTCCCCGCTGACCAGCAAAAAGCCGTCCGCCTGGCGGCTGAGGCCGCGAATAACCAATGTAGATTCGCCAGTCCTTAGTCGCGGAGGTTCCAGCCCCGGTTCCCAAGGCCTGTGTGCCAGGAGCGGGGAGTAGGGGGCCTCCAAAATCGGTGGAAATTAAAGTTTAAATCAATCAATGAATCCCTGTAAGACCCTGGTTGCTAGGAGCCCAGACGAGATATCGGCACGCAGGGTCTGTGTCCCGACTGTAATTTTGATATATTCTGTAGGCTAAGGGGGTGGTTCACCCTTGCGCGACGTTCCGACAAGCCCCTCGTGAGTCAGTGATGATGATGATATCTTTAGATATTTTTAGAGGCCGCGAGTGCCATGGCTACCTCTTCAGCGTGTGTTATAGATTTGGCCTTGAATGTAAGGCCATCGACTGTCTTCCCGTTGTGAACGACTGCGACCGTATACCAGCCCCCCGGATGGGGGCCCGAGGTATCCACTTGGAACACACCTGATTTGTTACCATAATGGCGGGCCAAGGTTCCGCTCCCGCCAGGCGCCGCAAAATATGGTCTTCTCGTGACATATTGGCAGTGGTGGACGGCGGCTGTTGTTGCTGCGCGCATTTTTTTCTCCCTTGTTTCCTCCTTCTTTAATATCTCTTCTGTCCGCACGAGGCAGCGGAGGTGGCTCAGCTACAGAGCCAGTAGCAGGCCCGTGCATTTTCTTTTCCTTCTTCCTACAGCCACAACAACTACAGTTCCAACGCCGCCAGGCGGCGCTCTTTCCCTTCCGCGACTGACAGATGCTGCGCCTTTCCTTTCCTGAGAACGAAATATAGAACGCCGGTGAACGGGCTCGACACGGAAGCAACGAGACTTAGCTGCTGGGGAACGGCGCAGAAGGCAGGAGATATTTACTTATTTTGACCCCGAGTTAGTCATTGCTTTTTGCTACGTACATCCAGGCATGAAAGAGCTAACCAATCTTTATTTTTTTTCTTCCGGCCCAGCATGCATTCAGTGGAGAGGAGGGCGCAATGTTTGATTGCCAATATTTTGCGTTAATTCCGCTATCTTAAGCAATTTTGCGTTGCGGAGAGGACTGATGGGATACCTATTACTCGTGTTTGTTTTCTAATTTTAGTAAATAATTTCAACAATATTACTTGATGGTAGAAAACTCATGCATCCCAATTACGTCGCCTCGTATCCAAGTAGCCGAGCACTAGTTCAGCGAGGCTGCGTTCATGCCTGAGGTCATTAGTCACCTTTGTGGAGTCGTCCCTTGTCATTTGGCTGACTGCCGTCGACGTGTAGTACTGGGACGGCTCACGTGTCTCGGGGATAGTAGACACCTTGTTCTGCTGGGACGGTCCTCCTGGAGGTGCTTCCGTTGGCAGTTGCTGCTGGATGATTTCTTTGGCCTCCTGCACCAAGAAATACACATTAGTGTGCCTTTTTGCTAAGGCCTCCTAGAGGTTATAGGGCTGACTAGTCTTTCCTACAAAGATACATAGATCACGTCAACAATTAAAATGGCCGTGACTTCCATGGTAGTCCTACATATATATGCTTCGAACTTCTACTGTGTAATATGTCTGAATAGGTGGCCTGATATGCTGTTTCTGAAAGGCATCTGAGTTTCGTAGTGTCCGGTGTGAAATGATTGTGCAGTTCTCATTACGTTAAATGACGACTGTGAATATGGCGCCCCATTGAAACCGGTAGCCGACAGGCTCAACGGTAACCGTTCGCGAAGTGAGGGCCTATTTTTTACGAGTGCTTCGGAAACTTGCTTTATTGAATGATACGTCTGCTGCATGCGCTACAATTAATCAGATTCCCATCTCCAAGAAACCGCTGGACAGGCATCACAGAACTAAGAGCTCTGAATTCTCTTTTGTCCGTGAAAGTCGGCCAATCATTTTCAAAGTGAATGCATGTTGACAGTATAGCTGGTATGCACTCCACCCACATGGCACCCAACTACGCCGCCGGCCGCTATTTGTGCGGTTCACGTAGCAAATGAACTCCTGCCAGTCCTGGTCCGAGAGTGGGCTCTCATCGGGGACGAAATCCTGCCAGTCCTGCTCCGAGATTGTGGTTGCATTCAAGACAAAGTCCTGCCAGTTCTGCTCCGAGGGTGTGCTTTCATCGTGTTATGGTGGCTGACGTGCCACAATAATGCTGTCGCATAGAATTTGCATGCAACGGACACATGTCTGTAAATATCACTGACGGCTCTTCGCTTGTTTTTCGATTGTGGTGAAACGAAAAGGCGTCCGCGTGCTGTGCAATGTCAGTGCACGGTAAAGATCCCCACGTGGTCGAAATTACTTCGGAGCCTTCCACAATGGCATCTATTTCACTTTCCTCTTTCACTCCCACCTTCCTGCCTTCCCTTACTGCGCGAGTCAGGTGTCTACAAAACAATCGTGACAAATACTGCACATTTTGTTCCTGTGAACTATTTATTACAATTATTATTAGGGTGAAAAAAAGCATTTCTAGGCTCACAGAAAGATCGTCCGCGACTGGCACGCTAGTTCTGTCCGCGAATTGTGCGCGAGATCTGCCAATGCCTCCTTAGGAATTGGATCTGTGCGCGAGTGTACATGAGATGTGTTCTCCTTGTCTAGCGTTCCTGCTATCTGGGGGTGGTGGTAAAACTAATTTCCAACAGATGCAGGATAGGCGTCAACCTATTCGCCTACACAACAGCCTGGACTCATGGGGCCAGGGCGGCGTGTTCGACCAGTCGGATAACACTTAGCTGAGTGTCAGGGTATGAGCTCAACAGTCCGGTCTCCCAAAATTCTTCCGTTTTTGACTGTTCATTCATATTTTTATTTCTGGACACGTCCATATCATAGGTATCAGATCCGCCTTATTCTCACAAAGTTCGCGCCTATCTGAGAATTGTTCAGGGTGCCACTGACGTAGGGTAGCTGGGCTCGGAAAGTCCGTTTGCAAGCGCCTCCAAATGTTTTCTGGGATCTTATTTAGTGTCCTATCGGCCGGTGGGTATTCTAACCTGTGTAGACAATAGTGCCCAGTAATCTCTTTGTAGCTGACTAGCCTGTCTTTTCTAAGAGTGTACTGAAAATCATAACCTACCAGGAAGGTGAGGACAGCGAGCAAGCTTGTGAGCTTTCTCATTTCCTTGAAGCTGGAAATGGGCTGGTGCCCATATTAGCCGGATTATTCTGTCATCCTGACATGTTCTCAGTATCCTGTTTGCCTGTGGAGAGACCTTTCCTCTGAGAAAACTGCATATTGCTGTTTTCAAATTCTAGTAGGCATTGTCCCCGCTATTGCAAGGGCAATCGTCACCTCTTCTGCCGTGTCAGCTAAGCTCGTCCTAACCGAGCGCTTATTCTTAGATTTTGTTCATCCGACTCTACCTCAAACATAACATGCTTATCGTCATATTTGGAGGCGTCGATATATATCCCGTCCTGTCTTTCTTGATATATCTTCTGCAGCGTTTCCGCCCTTTTCTTCTTTCTTTCCTGGTGATGCTCTGGATGCATATTTCGCTGTAGCGGGGGGATTTTGAGTCGCTTCGTGACTTTCATCGGGACATCGGTCATCTGGTCCACTTGACTTTTGTACCGAATGCCTAGTTTCAGCAATATGCTTCTCCCGTCAACGTGTTTGGTAGTCTTTCGTACTGGGTAGTTCTGTTGGCCTCTATCAATTCTTCGAGCGTATTGTGCACCCTCAATTTCATTAGCCGGTTCGTAGACGTACTGATGGGGAGACCAAGAGCTGTTTTTATGCTCTTCCTGATAATTGCTTCAATCTTATCCTTCTCGCAGTTGGCAAAATTTGAGTACGGGACTGCATAGGCCATCTTGCTGATGACAAACGCATGTACAAGTCTTAGGAGGTTTGCTTCTCTTATGCCCGACTTACAATTTGCAATGCGTCTAATTAGAAGTATCGTTTGTTGAGCCCAAGCTTGTATTTTCTATATAGCTTCTCCGTGACGACCATTTTCCGGCAGCCACATACTTATGATTCTAATCTTGTTCACTCTGGGGATCGGAACTCCGTCTGCCTTTAGTTCGATTCACGGTTTTTCTTTGTCCAGCCTGCTAAATCACTGCCTCTACGGAGACGACATCACACTCTGGACCACGAAAGGTAGTGATGGACAAATCGAAGACATCCTTCAGGCAGCTGTGAGAACTGTTGAAGAATACCTAACCCCAAGAGGCCTGAAATAATCGCCCAAAACCCCAAAGATGCTCGTGTACGAGCCACCCCGCAGCTGGTGGTACAAAGAACAACCAGCCATCTGCAATTCCACACTTAAAGTGGAGAGAGGTGGTGAAGGGTGGCTGTTCCTAGACCTGCGGGGCTGGGACGGTAGGTCGACGCCGCTTGCGGCGGGGGCTAGACAGCCACCGAATTTTTACCTGTTGTAGATTGCCATTGCACCCGCCACCGCTTAGGTGGTGGACAACGGCTGTTGCGGCGCGCGTCTTTCTCTTCCTCTTATCCTTCTTTGTTCTCTACTTTCTCTCTTCCGTTCAAGGAACTTCAAGGAACTTAACCACGGTAGCGGGGCAGATTTGTCGCGAGATGTCGCGCTGCCGGGGTGGTTCAGTGGTAAGACGCCCGACTACTGTGCCGGAGTACCCGGGTTCGATCCCGACCGCTGCGGCTGCGTTTCGATGGAGGCAAAACGAAGAGGCGTCCATGTGCTACGCGATGTCAGCGCACGGTAAAGATCCCCAGGTGGTCGAAATTACTCCGTAGCCCTCACTACGGCTCCTCTTTCTCCCTATCCGCTTTCACACCCACCTTCCTCCCTTCCCTCACGGCGCGGTTGAGGTGTCCACAGAAAAAAAGTGAGACAGTAACTGCGCCTTTGCCTTCCTACAAGTCAATGAGGTCTGCCGCGAGATGTCAACGAGATAATGCGACTGGCAGATGCAGCGCCTTTCCCTTCCTGTAGGCCAGTTATAGATCGCCGGTGAACTTTGATGCGTTAAATTGAACGCTGATTGTGTTCGACAACCGGCGCGCGATGTACCGTGAGCAGGAGCAACGCTCAGGCTTTCTTATTTCCCCACGCACATTCTGCAGTGGTCTTAGAACTTTTACAGACGATGTATCTGCGCAGAAATCTCTATTTCCATCACTTCTGAGTATGTGACCTAGACATATGCACGTATGAAATGAAATGTGACATCGCAGTGTTTGGGCCTTGAAATGAGTCCTTGGGGCATGCCTGTGTCTTTCGAGGACGTCGTGGCCGTACTGGCGAGCGCTTTTAAAGCGAAAGTCTTTCTAGGCGCATGGAACGCAATCCTGTGTGCGAGGGTAGTGCGCGAGATGCGTCATATTCTGCAAATTTCCGCGAAATGTGCTCTTGTCTAGCATTCTTGCAATCTGCCATCCCGCGCCAAGGAACACCACGCCACAGGAACCATGGTGCACCGTCGAAACACACTTGCCGGAGAAAGTTTGACAGGCTGCACCTTTGCTTTCCTGTAAACCGATTATAATTATGCGTAGCACTATATAGCGAATGCCGATAGGAGGCAAGCGATGAGAAATAAATGATAGGAGAGGAAGTGTACGCATTTGCCATTCTATTCTTAAGAGACATAGAAGAAGTACACATGCTGGGAATCAACGCTTGCGCCATGGTGGTAAGGCAAGTTCCGACTGGCTCGGCAAATTGTCAGTTTAACTCGGTCAGTGCTCTGTAGGTAAATTGTGTTTACAAATGCCAACACAAAAGCCAGACGTAACTGGGATGAATCATGGACTGCCTACTAATGGCTACACAACCGCGTGGCAACTTTTGTCAACATGCACGGACATAGTGCAAAAACAAACCACCAGCATACACCAAGTTTGGTGCCTTAATCTGCTACCAATAATTGAGACAGTTCGCAGCAACCTTTGCCTAAAATATTAGTGTAGTGATGTAAAAATAAGGCTTCCATTCCGACTATCCGATGTTAGGGAAGCGCTGCTGCCACTGGCCATTATCTGCCCTTCGAATCAGCCTACGGCGTCGCTGAACCAGTTTGTCGATCTACCTGGGCTCGAGCAGCGCTAATCAGTGCTGCTGCCCATCCGAAGAGGCTTCTATTTGCAACGTAGTTTATTGTTGCTGTTACGCGCGGCGACAGTAGGCCGAATCTGCCGTTGTCGCAAATTGCAAGCGGCAATTTGAATTCGACGCGCAAGGAAAGCATGCTAGTAGAGGAGTTAGTCCACTACGTGCTTCGCAAGTCTGGCGGCCGGTGGTGTAGTTGGGCGCCCTATGGTCACCAGTGGAGACAACCTATAGTCCCCCTCTACAAAATATGAAGGTTTTTCAGAGCTCTGGCAGAGGTGCGTGCATTCAGGAGCCCTCAGCTTTATCGAGGTCCAAGGCATGAGAAAAATAATTTTTCCACGCAATATATGCCCATACGCGGACCATGAGCTCACACACAATGAGCCGCGGGTCACATAGAGCACGTCGACATCGCAGAGTTACTTAGCGCACAACGTAATCTCCGTATACCTGCATTTTTATATTCACCAGCGCTGAAGGGGGATAGCGATTGGCGCCTGACACTGAGTTCGAAGAAGAAACATGATGCCTCCTGCCGAACGTGACACGCGCCACTAAGCGGGCACCATACGGGATGTAGAGGCAAAGCATTTCGATATGCCTTGGTTTTCGTCTCCTACAGCGGCCGCGGCTACACCCTAGAGTTCAGTCCCAGCTGCCGGACACTGTAGCTACTGAGCCTCCGGAATGACATCCAATACCCCGGCCATTCATCAGTTACAGCACTCAGTCGCAGAGGACACGGACATCAGCCGAAATCTGAGGATTAAAAACGGAAGGAATGTAACCGAAACCAAAAATGTCCCACCCTCTAGCGATTTAGATATACAAGTAGTGCAGTCGCGCCAGACCTACCGCTGCAGCCGAAGAAGCAGAGGGTGGAGCAGCTGTGGAGGGCTCGAGAGTGGTCGTCGTCTCAGGCGCAGTCTTTATCGCAGAAGTAGCCGTCTCAGCTTTGGCGCCTTTACTTTTGGAGCGTCGCTTGGAGCGCTCCGCGGCACCCTTGGTCTGCGTCCGAGACTGGGTTGGCAACTTCGAAGCTGTAAGTGGTTCGCCGGGTGAACCGATGGCCTCAGTAACCGTGGCGGTCTTGTCGCTTCCTACACCTTCCGCGAAGTCGGAAGAGCCAGGCCTGGCACCCTTCGATTTCTTCGTCACCTTGGACGGCATGAGGCTGCGAGAAACTCGACACTTTGTGTAATACCTAGAAAGAGCAGTAAGACGGCGATGCCGAAGCAACGATCAGGCGCTTTCTTCTTCTTCTGTGCGTGCAGCTCGTGCGCGCTTGCTATGGCTGCCCTAGAGCCACTGGTCGAAAACGATAGCTTAAAGAAGTTCAGGTAAGTAGGAGACAGAGAAAGAAATAACATTTATTTGCACCCGTCAAAAGGTTGTCGAGAATCCGAGGCGCAGCTCTGTCCTAGCCAAGTCCTCCCCATCAGCCGTGGGCGTATCGCCGTTCCCCGAAAACTGCAGCAACGGAAGTGCTGGGGGCACCACTCAAAAATAAAACACAACCTTACGTTTTGTCCGAGCATGAACCGCAGTACGGAAACTGAAATGAAATATAAATGAAATAGTTTTATGGATTGAAATTACTTACCTTGAAGAGCGTAATGCATCAGTAGCGTCCGTCGCGCAATCTTTGCGACGTTGAATAAATTAACTTAAAAAATCACCGCGGCGTAAATTCGTAAAAACTTTAAAGCATGTTAAAAGGTGATTGCTGTCTCTGAACGCAACCTAAAGGTAGCATACAATCACTTATGACAGGAATTGATAACGGTAAGGGTAATTGAATTGTGTAACCGTTGTCGTACCATTACTGGCTGCGTTCGCGGCTGGATTTGCTGCTGTTAAGAAGAAAAACATGCTATTATGCTACCTAAAGGGGAACATAACCCAGGAAATATGGTCGTAGTATATTTGAATGTGGTGAATTTAAAGAAAAACAAAATGTGTACCTGTAGGAATCGAACACATGTCTTACAATCAGATACATGGTGTTAATTCATTGCGCTACAGAAGCGACGGGTAGTGCGGTCTTTAAATGCGCTCCTATTCGGTTTGAACAACGTACTAAAGATGGCGCGACAGACGCAACTGGCATAATCAGAGGATTACTGCAGGCAATTTTAATCCAGCAAACTATTTTACTTCGTATGCATTTTAGTTTATGCACTGCAATGTATACTGAAAAATACATATAGCTTTATTGACTTCCATTTTGTTGTGCTTTATTTTTGAGTGACTCATGTGGGACCCGTTGCTGCAGTTTTCCGGGAATGGAATACGGCAACCATCGACCGGAATATCCTGGATCTGAGCGGCGGTCAGGGCGAGACGGATGACTTCACCTTAGATTTTTTCGTACTGTTTGTGTAGTAGTGCCTCCCAAGACTGATCTGTTCTGTCAGGTTGTCAAAATCTAAGGCACTACCATATCATGTGGATCATGCCCGCTATGCCATCGGGACGTTTGCACCAGGGGCTAAAATTTACGGGTGAAACATGCTGTAAAGCGAGGGTTTCAGAAATGCACCGGTTTGTAGCTCACGCCTGATAACCGCCTCTGCCTAATTTGAAATGATTTAGGATATCATGATGTGTATTAAAGTTATCATTGAACTCTGATGGCTAATCATCCTCAAGGGGTACGGGGTTGCGCATGAGACGTTACTGAGATTCCGGATGGTGGTGGTGAAAACTTTTATTGTCCGAAGGAGGCGACACCGGAGCTCCGGCACCGCTAGCAGGCGTCCAGGGAGCCCGATGTCACCCCAAGAGGCAGGGGCTAGTAGACAAAGCGGTTCGCCGCTTCGGTTGCCAGACGGACAATGTTAGCCTGTGTCGCCGGGTCTTCGCTATGAAGCGCGGCCTCCCATGCTTCTCCGTCCTGGAATAAATTGTAGCCCGGAGAGTGGCTGCACTCCCAGGGGATATGTTTTAAATTTCCTATATCGCTACAGAATCTGCAGTATTGGTCCTCTGGATTTCCAGTTTGCGTGAGGTATCTCCATCTGGGAGACATGTGGTTCTTGGCTTGCAGGCGGCGCCAGGTGACTGCCTCTGTGGATGTGAGGGACCCATCTGGGGGTGGATATTTCCGCCGTCCTAACTTGTAGTGCTCAATGACTTCGTTGTAGGTGGCGAGCGTCTCGACCTTAAAGTTAGGTTGAGGCCGGCGTCCCCCCCGGATAATGAGCGCTCGGGCAAGGGCGTTGG
This sequence comes from Amblyomma maculatum, assembly GCF_055883805.1. Lineage (NCBI taxonomy): Eukaryota > Metazoa > Arthropoda > Arachnida > Ixodida > Ixodidae > Amblyomma > Amblyomma maculatum. The sequence goes on along the minus strand of NC_139353.1, from coordinate 105,410,564 downwards.
CCGCTTCGTTTCCTGGCATGTTGGTGTGAGCGGGGGCCCAGGTTAGGGTGATCCCACTGTCTATGTTGCTTTTCGATAATATGTTCAACGCGTAGTGTGATATTTTGCCTTTGCAGAAATTCCTTATTGCTGATTTGCTGTCACTGATGATCACCTTCGCGTTCGTACTAACGCACGCTAGGGCGATCGCCGCTTCCTCCGCTGCCGTGGCGTCTACTCCGCTTGTATATATCTTGCCTTGCTCTATTCCGGACCCGTCGACTACCACCGAGACAGAGTTCCGGTCATCGTCAAAAGCGGCGTCTGTGTAGGCAACCGTCTCGGGTGGCATTCTGCTTAGTTTTGTTACCAAGTGTTTGGCTCTGTGCTGGCGTCTTTCCTGATCGTGTTGTGGGTGCATGTTCTTGGGTATCGGTGAGATCGTGAGGGCTTTCCTAATTTTGGACTCAATGTGGAATGTCTGGTGTTTAGTGCCTCTGTTCCCTTGTAGTCCTACCCAGCTTAGAATTTGCTGCCCTGTCTCAGTTAGACTTAGGCGTTCGAGTTGCGCCGTTCTCGTTGCTTCCGCTAACTCTTCCCATGCGTTATGCACCCCCATTCCCTCTAGTGCCAGGGTTGAGGTCGAGATTGGGAGTCCCAGTGCTCGTTTTGTGCATTTCCTTATTATGGCGTCTAACTTGTTTTTGTCTGCTTTTTTGATGTTAAGGAATGGGCTTGAGTAGCAGATCCAACTCAAGATAAAGGCCTGGACCAGCCTCAACTTGTTCTTATCCTTTGGCCCTCTACCTCTGGCCGAGATTCTTCTAATGATGCCTACCACTTGGTTTGCATGAGCGTCTAGCTTAGCTATAGTCGTGGGATTGTTTCCTGTTTTGCTTATGAGCATGCCCAGAATTCGGATTTCATCTACTTGCACAATTTCTTTCCCGTTCAATTCTATCGAGATTCTGGGAGGAGATGCATTGGCTGTCCTCGTTCGAGGCCTGATGATTAGTAGTTCCGACTTCGTCGGGAAGCAGCTCAGCCCCTTATTTTTGGCATGGAGGTCTATGATGTCGGCTGCCCGCTGGAGCCTTTCCTCGATAGACGCATCGCTGCCCTCATTGAGCCAAACGTTGACGTCGTCTGCCTAGATGCTCGTTTTTAGCCCTTCGATGCTTCTTTATTTGCGCGGGAGGTCTTTCATAACTAGATTAAATAGGAAGGGGGATAAGATGGCCCCTTGTGGGGTGCCCCTGTTTCCTAATTTAATCTCTTTCGAGCTGAGGCTCTGCATATGCAGAGTTGCTGTTCTGTCTTTGAGGAATGATTTGACGTAATGAAAGGTCCTCTTCCCTACGCTAATATCCGACAGGCCGTCAAGGATTGCCGAGTGGCTGACATTATCAAACGCTTTCGTTAAGTCTATGCCCAATATTGCTCTTGTATCTTTGGTCTTTTGTTTGTCTATTATATCGTGTTTGAGCCTTAGCATGGTATCTTGAGCGCTAAGGTGTGGTCTGAAACCTACCATCTCGTGGAGCCAGATGCTGTTTTCTTCCGCGAATCGAGTTAGTCGCGTCTGAATTACCTTCTCCATTAATTTGCCTAGACACGAGGTCAGTGAAATTGGCCTGAGAGTTTCTATACCCGGGATTTTGCCCCTCTTATGGATTAAAATTATGTTGGCATGTTTCCAGTGTTTAGGGACGTCTCCGGATTCCCAAACTTTGTTAAAATATGCTGTAAGGTGAAGTATAGAGTTGTCGTCTAAGTTCCTAAGCATGCCGTAGGTTATCTTGTCTGGCCCAGGCGCTGTGTTTCTTTTGAGGTCAAAGAGTGCGGCTCTGACCTCTGCTACTAGAATGGGTTCGTCCAGTAGCGGATTTTCCGCCCTCTGATATTCTTTATCCACTGCCGGGAATGCGGGGCCCCTATATATGTCTTTAAGTCGGTCGATGAGCTGTTCATCGGTTCCGTCAAATTTGTATCTGGCCTTGATTTGCTCAATGTTGGCGTGGGTTTTGGTGTTGGTGGGATCTATGAGGTGACGCAGCATCCGCCACGTGTTGGGATGGCTCATAGTATTCTTCTCTAGCTCGTCGCATTTTTGATCCCACCTTTTCTCTTCTAGTTTGAATGCGTAGCTCTCTATTTCTCTATTGTGCTCGGCTATTTTCTTCCTGAGCTTCCTGTTCCATTTCTGGCGCTTTAGCTTATTCTCGAGAATTGTTTTTCGGTTCCACATATTTCTAAGTTTGTTGTCTAATCGGAATGGGAGGTCATCTCCCTCTATTGTTTCGGTGGCCTGTTTTACGTGTGAGACAACGGTTGACGTCCACTCTATTATGTTTCCGATTTCGCCTAAGTCTGCTGTTGATCTGATATCCCTGAATTTGTCCCAGTCAGTTGCGGTGGCATGTTTTGAATTGTGTATGGGCACCCCTAGTTTCCTATCAATTTGGATTTCGATTATAAAGTGATCGCTGCCAAGATTTTCGCCCGTGTTCTTCCACGACGTTTTGCCCGTCCTGTGTCCTAGTGTTAGGTCCGGTGATGTGTCACAGCAGATGCTGTTGCCCGTTCTGGTTGGATCGTTCGGATCCGTGAATAGCGAGAGTCCTGTCTTCTGAATCGCTTCCCACAGCATTCTACCTTTCCTATCGATTTTGGAGCAGCCCCATTCGTGATGATTTGCGTTAAAATCCCCCACTATGAGCAGAGGGCATGATTTTGCTGTCCTCAACGCTTTTTTAAATGTCGCCTCAAACTGTGCCTTTTTGTGACGAGGGGGGCTATAAGCGTTCAAGACGAATATGCTTCCCCTATTCTTTTTGCCGGTGAGAATTTCTACGAGTACGGCCTCCACTTCATCCGTACTTGCGTCATGTTCAATTGCCGCAATGTTATTCTTGACTAGGGTGGCTACTCTAGATTTGTCCCCTCTTCCGCTGTCGAATGTGCGATACCCTGAAATTTTGACTGGGGGTTTTCCTGTTTCTTGTAACGCCACAGCAAGCGGAGGCTCTCCTTGATTTAGAATGTGGTGTTGCAGCGATGCTTTTTTTCTTTTTGAAGCCCCTGCAGTTCCACTGCCAAATTATGGTCCCTGTCTTGTCCATGATGAGTGAGAGAACGGGGCTTCTGGCCTCGAGGGAGGCTTCGGATCGGGATGAGCTCTTTCTTCGCCTCCTAGCATGGTCAGAAGTGAGTTCATTTGATTTGTTATAGCCTGGACTTTCTTATCTATGATATCGCTTAGCTTGCTTAGTATGCTTTCCTCGTGTTCCTTGAGGCGCGCTTCTAGTTCGCTCTCGTTAATGTTTTTGTGCACCTTTTTGTTTCTCTCGGGTTGAGCCATCTCATGATCCTCTGCCTTCCTCTTTGCGGCGCCTACCGTATCTACCTCCATGCTACCTCCATGCTGCCTCCATGCTGCCTCCATCTACCTCCATGCTACCTCCAGAGAATAGCCGCCTGTGGGGCGGCTATTCTCTGGACAGGGGTAAGCGGTCTTTCTTGCGCCGCCTGCGTAGCTCGCACTGTAGTGTTCGTTAGCTGCCCAACTTGCTCTTTGAGTTGGTGTACTGTTACCGTTAGAGTTTTAATTATTTCTTTTAGATGGCGATTTTCCTCATCTCTCTTTTCTATCTCTTTTTTAAACATATTGGCCTGTGCCTCTAATTCTGGTGTCATATCATAGGAGACCGCGCTTGCGAAGCTGACAGGCATACCAGAGTGGGTCCTCTTTTCTCCTGGTTCCCGCAGGTCCGGCCTATGGGTCTGGTTGTCTCTGGGTGGCGGCTTGGGTGCGCTTGTGTCTCTGGACTCGGATCGTTGTTTTTTGGCTGCAGGTGGAAGCATGACCTTCGTTGGAGGCCTGCCTCTGCCCGTGGTCGCTCCTTTCTTGTCTTGTTCGGCCCTAGCCTCGGCCTGGGCCGCGTCGCGTTGTTTAACCCAGTGAGGCTTCCTGTAGAGTTCCCTGCACGTCGGGTCCCCTAACTGATGCTTTTTCCCGCAGAGAAGACACTTCGGTTCGCAGGCATGCTCCTCTTGCCGATTTCTTAGCCCGCAGCCTCGGCAGCGGGTGCTGGTTGGATCTGGGCAGACGTCTTGCCTGTGCCCAATCTTGCCGCATGCGTAGCACACGTCGTACTTTTTCTTATATAGGTTGCAGGGAATCCATTGACTGAAGAATTTTACGGCCCTTGGTACTTCCAGTTCTTTGAAGTTAATGATGACTGTTTCGGACGTTCTTCCTAGTCTTCTTACTGCCGTATACGTTGGGTTCCGTGGGTTATCCAACGCCTTGTGTATTTGTTCTTCCATCAACTGCAGATTAATCCCGTAATGACGCCTTTGCCCCCCTCGGGCATCGCCGGGATGCGTCATTTCGACATCTTCTTCTCCGACTCGGATGTTCTTGATTTAGCTAATCATCGGACCAGTACTTGCGTTTTCTCGTTCCCTCTCAACCCCTAGTGCGCCGGTGTCCAAACGAGCGTAATCTTCCCTGCCGGTGGGTTGCCACCACTGGTCGATACTTATACCGCTATGGCCTAAAACGGCCCGCGTCAAAGTTTCAAATCGCTGACTTTGAGTCACAGACAATCATTTTGACCTGTTGCTGGGTTAATTGAGTGCAATAGTTACCTCTTCTATCTTCATTGCGGTCGAGTGTCGGGTGCTGCAGCTCACTACCGAGCCCATGTTTTCTCTAGTTGTTACCGAAATGCGTCCCATGCACACCGCATATTGTACGGCATCTGTTACAAGAAGTCCTGCCTGCCCTTAAAACAGGCTTGAAACGTTGCTGCTCTATCACTGCAGCAGCTTCATGGTAGACGAGGTGCATGTTTTGGGGAGTGGAGGTGTCTTCAGTCGGTATGACGCGGCAAGAAACTCGAGAAAGCGATGAATGTTGCTGTTGTCCTCATAAAACTTTCGCATACCCACAAGGGGGATTGGCCACGGCCAGCCGGTGATTACAGTTTCGAAGCTTCCATTCTTCAGAACTGAGATCAGAAAATTCAGCAAATCCGGTTCAGTGGCAGTGATGGTTAAGGGTTGTGCATCGGCTTGCCAAAATATACATGTATGCGAATAAATAATAATAATACCAATAATAAAATAATAACTAAGAAAAACACAATTAGTAGTAACAAAATTGTGTAGAAAATCAACGACAATGGATTATAACAACCAGCTATGATGGAAAGCGATTTCATTCTAGCAGAACGTTTTGTACAGCAGAGCATACATTCCCATCAGCACGTCGACGCAGAGAAGCCCGAAGAGAAAGAACAACTGCTGACGACAAGCGCAAGCTACGATTCTGTAATGGCATTTCTAACAACCGACTACTTAGCGATGTATATCGCCGATAAAAGAGTAAAGACTCTTTCTTATTCATCACAATATTTGCACGAAGGAGAGGTTGCAAGGCCAGGCCTGTAACGGTCAAACCTTACCTGACGGAGACGACAACGAAGTCGCGTGAAGGAAACCAAGTTTGCGAGACCGCCAGGCTTTACCCCTCGAAGGGAATAGAAGGCGCCGAAAATCATCAGGTGAAGTAAGCGCAGAGGTGCCTAATTCTTGCAGTAAAATATATGTACGAAAATGTGCTGCTGTGACGATCGCACAAGTCGGAAGGAGGTCAATGATCGGACCACTCAGGGCTGCCTTTTCTTAAGCATCAGAGGACTCATTCAAATAAAGGAGCCTGTGACGAGCACCCCAAACAACCTGCTAGTAACTCCGCTAAATAAACAGTTGTGAAGTCTGGAAGACTTGGGGAAAACACCAGTCAAGGAACTGAGAGCAAATGCCCCCGCCTGCCTATTCTTCGCACACCAAGGCATTAGTCGAATTATAACAGTGAGCAAATGGTCCTAAAGTATTCCTGTGGTATGCAGTCTTTCAAGAAGAAAGGTAGTCATTTTAAATTGCGTGAATAAATGTCATCGACGATTGTATTTATATATGATGTGATTGATCGCATCCGAACAATTTCAGAAATTTGCACATTAAGTGGTTCCAGCAAGGATTCAACGAAACAAATTTGGGGAGACTGAAAGCGAGACGACCTTATACTTAAGAATTCCCTTGGATGCATAAGAAAAACCAACTTGGTCACATGTCCCCCAAAATCACATAATTTTAAGAATACTCGGACCGTCAGAAAGCGAAATATCGAGGTAAGACATCGCAACCGTGCTTCAAGATATAAAACATTGTTGGACACGAACTTAGGGAGTCCGAAAAACATGAAGAGCTTCTCTCTCTAAGAGTAGAAGATTACGTAATTTATATGCAGCGGCTCCAGAAAACAAAACACAGCCAAATTGTGAAATTTAGTGAACATAAATTTTATAAATCATCAACACAGCTTGCCTGCGCATACGGCAGCGGCGGCTGCTGAGTCCACACACTATTCCAACAGTCTTGACTTCTTGCGCAGCAGTTTGTTCTGCGTCGGCATAATAAGTGAGGCGTCACATGTAACACCGAAGTACCTTATAAGGCACTCCTGGGGTATCAAATTATGTTGTGAAACAGCGAACAGCCATTTTCTTCTTCTGCATGTGAAGCTCGAGCGCACCTGCTATGATTGCCCTATCGCCACTAGCCTAAAAAGATTGCTGAAAGAGGTTCAATTAAAGTAGGATCGTGGAAAAACAAATATTGACACGAATTCTCGTGCGTCATGCATGCTGGTTAATGTAGAGCATCCTACAATTCTAAAATATATTTCCTGTCAGCCCCAGAAATCTGATGGAGATTTGAGGACAGATGTCGTTCACCGCTAACTCTTGGATAGTATTGACATTAAAGTTTATCTTCGAAGTATGTGGACTACAAAATTAGATATTTTACTGTTTGCTGATTTATTCGCTATGTTGAATCGTGATAGGAATCTCTCCGATCGCTCCTAGATACAGCTTTTGCCACGTTCCACCACGGTTATTTTCTACGCTACATTTGGTACAACCTGCTTGTCATGCCTAATGTACATATGTAGATGCCCTAATGAATAAGGACGTCTGAAAGCATTTTAAAAGGTGACTTTGGGTTTATAGAGCAGCTCATAATTCTATCTAAAGCAAAAAAGCACACCTTTGGAAAAATTGAACTTTTTATACGCTTTAATTATTTTCAAAAGCAAAAAGGTGTGAAAAGTTGAAAAGTGACTTAATCTTCATAACAATTCGTTGCTACTCTTAAGCTGCATTATTATACCGGCTCCTTGACCTATTATTTAATGACACTGATTCTTCAGCTGGGCAGAACGACAAAACACGTTCTCAAATGAAACCCCGCACTATGACATACTTTTTGTACAATGTCGGACAACGTTGTCGCTCTAGTACCAGCCACAGGTCATCTCACGTGTTCTAATTCAGCAACACACACAATATATTATTTGTTTTCACCACGCTTGTTTCCTTCATTAATCACCAAATACTATCCACTAATCAATTATCCAACCAGTCACACTATTAATGACCCTAATCGATCAGTCAACTCTAGGTATATAATATGCACTCCTTACAAGGCATCCACATGTGCCCCTTGAGGAAGAGGTTATGATTCTTGGCGCCACCAAGGATCCCTAGCGCCCCTTCTTAAGCTGACATTCCTACCGTGGGGATAAGTTGTGAGGTGAAGGGCAGAAACCATGATCCGTGGCGGTGGAGCTCAAGGTCAAGCTCCGGCTGGTGGACTACTCATCTGTCTACCAGGCGACGGGCTCCGGCACCTTCGTCTGTGTGAATGTGAATCAGAGGTGACAGAATTTCAGGAACGCGTATTGTATACAATCCGTATGGAATAGCCTGCAAAAAAAAAAAGATCGGCCCTTCACAAGGGGCCGCAGATACATGAAACTGATGGCACAGAAATCGGAAACCTCTTGATAGTCTACTTAATTACAGATGATCCAATAATTAACTTGTCTGCTTTCGTCATCGCCAAAACGACCAAAAACTGCATTGGACGAAACCTCAAAGCAAAGAAGCACAGAACAGGACACCTTCTGGTGGAAATAGTGCCATAAGAGCCATTTAGTGTCTTGACACACCTCCGCCGAAGTACGGCGACGTTCTCGGGAGCCAACGCGCCCATTGAGATATCCCGTTCTTCCCTCCTTCGCCTCCAGCCGCCTTCATTCCCCAGTGAGACATTTAGTCTCTTGACACACCTCCGCCGAAGTACGGCGACGTTCTCGGGAGCCAACGCGCCCATTGAGATATCCCGTTCTTCCCTCCTTCGCCTCCAGCCGCCTTCATTCCCCAGTGACCGGCCCCTGTTCGTTCGAACCCTTGGCGTATTTAGGAGAATCTAGCAATTTATTATGAGTGTGGTGTCCCTGGACACATTTAGCGTTATTGTCGTCGACGCGTCATGCCGCCTGCAGATTACTCCCGGCCCTACGACTACGCGACTCCTAAAAGCACGTCACGTACCTCCTCTTCCATCGACCTTGATACCGCTGCCGACCGGCCGCCTGCTCGCCGCCGTTCTCCATCACCGATGCTCTCGATTTCACCGCTGCGTCGATAAACCAACGCATCTCAGGAAAACCAGTTAGCGTAGTCTCTGAGGCAATAATTGCATGTACGCCGACCGATACAATACAGGCTATTGGAGTGCACAACTCATTCGAGGAGATTCATGAGGCCGTCCTCCTCTCGCAACGCGCACGCCTACTTGTGCATCACCAGAAGGCAAATTATGGAGCGGGTAGGCTACCCGGCAGAAGTCCAAATCATCCAGAGCACGACAAACCTCCCAACAACATATCGCTCGAAGGGCCACGTCACCCAAATTCCTAAAAACATGTCGAACGGAGCCGAGACCGGCAGACGATGAGCCAGAATAAAATACATTAAGCAAACTGTGGCCCGCTGCCCCCATACAGTCTATGTCTACGCAGCAACATACAGCGAGATCACGAGGGCGGCTGCAGTTGCTGTGAACTCATCCCCCAACGAGGTTGTCAGCGCATTGTTGAAATACGCGACGAGCACGGAGGCAGAAGTGGCAGCAATCCTGCTAGCAATCCAGTATGGCGATGGCCTAGGCCAGAGTGTACACGTTATGGCAGACTCCCAAGCAGCCTGTCGGCTCCTACTTGCAGGAAGAGTACCCAAAAAACTTTGAGGCCGTCAGATCACGTGTGTGCCTGGTCACGCGGAATTAGGGGGCAACGAGGTCGCCGACGCACTAGCTCGAGGACATACCAACCTAGCGGGCTCCAACGCCGACTCAAATTCCCTTCCCGAAGTTTCCGCCACTTACAGCACACGACACCACTTCCTGAGACAGCAACGACAGCACTTTCCCCCTCCGCACAAGAAGCTAAATGCTCAGGAAGTTCGGAACTGGAGGCAACTCCAGAGAGACACATTCCCCAATCTCCACAAACACAGCATAACTTTTCTCAAGCGCCATAAAGGTGAACGTCCATGGTGCTACGGTAGGCCCGACACATACCGCATTAAATGGGGATGCAAGGCCGCGAAACCCCCGGACATCAAAACATATAAAACGAAGGAGCAATGGGAGAGCACTCTGCTCAGCTCAGAGCTTGAAGTGCAGCGCGCACTCGTTGCTCAGGCTAGAGCGGCAGCCAAGGCCAGTGGAGTTTTGAAATGAAAACACTAACCATCGTAATTTTCCTCGAGTCTTATTTTCCTGGCTAATAAATGTTTGCTACTACTACTACTACCGATGGCGCCTCTCCTCTACAAGGAGGACCTGGGGTAGAAAAGAGGCTTTTTCGTCGAACAATAAAGTGATTCACTTACTAACTCGAACACGGATACTTCGTTAAAGTAGTCTGGCGTGTTACTACCGCACCACCACGGCAGGGCCTGCTTCTCTATGTTTTAGAGAAATGAAGGCTCAGTATCATTTCGGTGAGCACCAAGAAATCGTTGAAACAATATAATTTGGTCAACGGATACGAACGGAAAATTTACTGTCACACAAAGATCTGTTATACCTAGCGTAGTGAAGATTTCCCCTCCATTGTAAACTGGTTAATAAGAAAGGAAAGGCGCAGTATCTGTTTAGGTCACTTGAAGATGAAAACCGCCCATACTCGAATTCGCAGTGAAACTGTCGCTTTAAAAGAAAAGTGAGCGCGCGAGAGCGCTCGGCACACAGGCTGAGGTGTCTAGGGCGTCAGTCTGCGGGGAGCCCAACACTTATCAAATTTATTTATTTACACACATGTTCGAGCCACCGAATCAGATTTGACTTGCTGCCAGACCCTTTCATTTTATTCATGAGATGATTTGAGTTGAATACTTCACTTCATTCACTTACATATGCAGGCCAGAGCGAACTCCCAGCCACTGTCACATGTCCGCCATAACTGCAGGTATTTCAAATACGATGCCGTTCAAACATTTCTCCTTTTGTTGCTCAACGATCTGGCCATCGCAACGCCCGCGGCCATTATCGCCTTTGGCATCATAAGCTTTTTGAGAAAGCATGTCATAATCAACAAGAGGGTACATGAAACCCCACTCGGCAAACTTTACATGACCTCCCTTTCTTCAAAGGCATTAATCTCACGGATGAAAATGGGATTCTCAAGATTGCGCTTGATAAAATGTTTATATCTACACATTTCGAAGCATAAAAAATTTAAAAAAAATGTAGCGTATGAAGCGAAAAGAACAAACAGCAACAAACAACATGGCAGACGTTCCGACCATGGAAAAACACATTATGAAGCATAAAAAGTGTTGTACCAATCTGGATGTTAAGCGTAAAACTGATAAAGTCATCACCGTCACTGTCACTGATAGTACTCGTTAGGCTGCTGAGCTGGTAGTTGCGCGGAATCGAAGTCATTCAAGTAGAACTTTGCATTGTCTTGAAGCCATGAGAGCGGAATTCGATGCGGTAATCTTTAAAGCGCAAGCAAAACAGATAAGGTAGGTGATGTTTCAACACTCTTGCTGTCGATCAAAGCTATATCCTAGACATATGCAAAACTTTATTCCGTAGATTTCGGTTCGGAAACACGCATGGCTTATTAGAGCAGTTTACAAACGTTTTTATCGTGCTAAATCCTGCTTAGTGCTTGCTTAGTGCTAAATCCTTGTGTGCGTGACTTAGTGCCAGCAATCAGAAAATCGTTGTCCTCCGCACGGTCTCTGAAAGAAGAGAGGATCAATCAATAAGCCTGGTATTTATACATCCTCCTGTTCAGCGGAAGCCAGCAAAGCAGTTTGGTTTGGAAGGCAGCAAGCATAGCAAGAAATATATCCAGACGTGAGAGGTATGTAGACAACCATTCCTTATAAGCAATTCTCCTATGATCGATGAAAAGAAATGTTATTGCTGGTACGGTTCAACGAAATTATTTTGGGCCACTGAAGTTTTGTTGTCTGCAATGTGTTGGGTTCCTGCAGTGGCATCGCTACTAAGTTTACGTGACCATATGGCAGGAGCAGCGACGTCTCCATGTTACGTAGGAGGTAATTTTATAATAACCTGGGAATATGCAGAATAGGAAACGCAATGTGAGTGTAGGAATCAACATTGCTGTTAGTCCTTACCGCTCTCGTGTAGTTTGTTAAATAGTTATGCTGCGAAAAAGACAGCTTTAACTTAACTTTGTTGAGACCTTTAAGAAATCAATCGAATGGCTCAAGTTCTTTTGAATATTCATTTTATGTCAAAAAAGAAAATCTTCAAACTTTCAAACACAATTACTATAGCAGTGAAGGTAATTGAAGTGGCCGTAAGAATTTTCAGAGCTTATTCGAGGGTCTAAATTTCAATTCGAATCATCGTAATTTATTTTGTCAAACTCAAGGTTAAGACGTGTTGTGAACAGAAGATACTTGTTTTATGATCCAACCTGAGGTATTGTCTACAAAGATATGTTTCAACGTAAGTATCGAGACAATATTTGTTATACATTTCATTGGAGCACACATCGTGCAGTCTGAAAAATGATTAACCCTCAATTTATTGTTTTTCAGAACGTCATTTTCTCATCGCACTACTGCTTGTATATTGCCTGTGTGCTAATTTATTTATTCTATCACTAAGATGACGTTGGAATAAATAAGAACATATTATGTAGCATTTAGATGTAAAGAATGAACACCACCTAAACATTTAGGCTTATCAAGTGAAACAGGGGAACCAAGGAACATGTGCTACATATTGAAGATGAAATAGATAGCTCCGGCGCCGTTTATATTGGTAAGTAATGTCTCGCAAGAGCTCAGACGTTTTTGTTCTACTTCCAGCTATGCCATTTATACACAAGCTTACCACCACTCAACAAGGAAATACTCTACAAATTTACAGACGCAATGAGACAAAAGCAGCTTCCGAAACAGTGTCCTAAAGTTCTAATTCTATTCAACGAGAGCCAAGCTTGTGGGAGCCAACAGCGTGTGATTAGCGATGATGCGCGATTCGCTGTCCGCTTGAGGGGCGGTTCTGTATTAACTCTCGTAAGCATAATACGCGAGGTAGACACAATGTCATTTGGAGAAAATGAGTGTGCTCTTCAGCTCCCAAAAATATTATTGTAGTCAATCCAAACGTTGTTGGTGATAACGAGAGCTCTATTGCAGGTACAGCTGCGGGAATAATTGAAAGGAGCACGCTTTTCCGTTCAAATTAAAATCACTCATTCTGCACTGAAAATAAGAAAATAGTAATTATTCAGTTGAAAGGGCACTGGCGTCTACTACTGGTTCACGCATACCGCGACTGCTTGTTTTAATTACACAACGCATGAAAAAGTTTAGAAGCAAATAGCGTACTCCGTTTACTTCTGTCCGCAGGGGTTCACACCGGACCATAGTAATTGTAGGTGCCTTTTGAATTGACGTTCGTTCGAAGAAAACGGGGTTGGCCATCTTGTCAAGCTTTTCAGGTATATTGATAAACTACGTGGACGGGTTTCGTTCCGCTGTGTGCCACATCACACAGCTTTGGTAGAATAAAATGCGTTGGTAGAATGCGTTGGTAGAATAAAAAATATGCCTATTCAACGAAAGACCAGGAAAATAGTTGAATTCCTGAACACTTCTCTGTATGAGCAAGTGGCCCACTTTCACTTCGTTGAACCATTACCGAATGGAAACATACGGAGGTACACTGGCGACAATTTCAACAGCAATGTGCGCACACAATGAATAACGAGTTACGTCGGAATGTAGACTTCTTGTTTTATAACACATGAAAAGATATGAATGCCTGACTTAATATACTTTTCACAATGGCTTTATGAATAAAACCAAAGTATGCCAATGAACGAATGCCACTTTATGCACAATTATGTAGCTAAAATGGCCAGCGTTATCTAAAGTCACAGGCTGCATTTAAAAAACTAACTGTACCAAAGCGAGAATATTTTCCATAAGGATGTGTGCCAAAGCAGCCTAATACAAACAATATGCTACAACAAAAAAAAAAAAAAAACAATCAACAAAATAATAAAATCAATAATAATAAATGCAATTTAAATATAGCGCGTTTTGACTTGATTTGGCAGATGAGGCAAAAGCAGCTGATTCCATAGGTAGGTATCTTTTGATCGCTCTTCTGGGCCGGCAGACTAAATGTCCTGCACTCGGATAACTTGTGAACATCCTGGAATGAGAGGCAAAGGTTTAAACTGCACAACATAGAAAAAATGCCTAACGGCCAGTTGAAACTGTGAAATTATACGATTGGCACTGGAGAGTGTTTTTTGTTTGCCAGCCAATACATGAATTTCTCACGGTGAGTGCATTTTACACGATTGGAGTCATGAGTGGCTTATCCCTAAGAATTAGTAAGCTGTTTTGTGATTTCGCTTCATTTACGAATTTTTATTTTGATATGTATTTTGGTTCACGTATTCAATGTTTCGATTACGTGCTTCCTTTTTATTTTATTTCTTATTTCTTGAAGGCTTTTGCGATTTTCACTGGCCCAGCAACATACATATAATCCGCACTTGTTCCCAAACCACCTAAGCGGGCTTACAGCAAATGAATATGTGTCTGAATGAAGTCTTCTGCCCAAATATCATACGCAACTCAATTATGTTCCATGATCAGTCAGATTGCTGTGTAACTCAACCATGATAGGTATCAGCAGATTCTTTTTACCATACACGTGATGTTGGTATTATCATTATCAGCCTAACTGGAGCCACTGTCCCCTAAACCACAAAAGCACGAAACACGTTCAATTCTTTGTCATGGGTCCTGTTGTCCTCCCTTCACAATCAACGTCGAAGTTGATTGTGATTGGCTTTTATCTGCATGACGAATATTTTGTGCATACAGGACACCAAGCGCAGAATCGTTTCGCACAGTCCACGACGGTGAATAAGCATAAAGGCACTTCGTAAGGAATGCCGCCTTAGATTCCTCGTGCCGCGAGTTTTACGGTGATGGTGTCAATCCGGATTTTTTTCTGTGTGGTGGCAAGGCCCGCTCGCGTGACAGGCGCCTCACCAGTGTGTAAGGAAAGGAAGGTTTTCGCAAGGAGAGTGAACACACCTCAAGCTGATACCTATGCCAGTAAAGGGATAGCTTTTTTCTCCACTTCGCTACCCGGGTTTGAGCAGGGACGCTAGTCCCCTGCTTCAATCCCCACTGGCTTTATTTATGGTGGTGGCATGCTTTTCGGATCGGGTGAAATACGGGCTGCACGGCAAAGACAGCGCCACTGACTTATTTTGTTGTTGCTTGGTTAATTGGTTTGTGGGGTTTAACGTCCCAAAGCGACTCAGGCTATGAGAGACGCCGTAGTGGAGGACTCCGGTAATTTCGACCACCTGGGCTTCTTTAACGTGCACTGACATCGCACAGCACACGGGCGCCTTGCTTTTCGCCTCCATAGAAAAGCTGCCGCCGAAGCCGGGATTCGAACCCGCGTCCTTGGGAACAGTAGTCGAGCGCCGTAACCACTGCGCCACCCCGGCGGGGTTTATTTTGTTGTGTGAGTCCTTCTGGAATCAGCTGAAATTATTGTCTCACGCCCCACAACGATGGCGCCTGCGAAGCCAGCTGTGGTGATGGTGGCTTAGGCGAAAAGGAGCGAGCCTCAGCTATGCCGATACGACTCGGCAAGAGAAGCGAAGGGAGAAATTATAGAGGCAAGGGGAAGAGAGTGAGGGGTGTGCTGAAGCCCGCGGACACTTCATGACACTCCATGAGGAAAACAATGACACAACCATTGATATTCCACGGCCGCCAGATCTGACGTAGTGCTCCTGGCGGAACAGCACACGTGCTATTTCAGCAATATCACTGCGCTGAAATTCAGATGCGTTCTCTGCTTGGAAGTAGGTCCTTCTTAATACTCTGAAATGTATGTAATGGAAAGGCACGCATGATTTAGGTGCAGTGTGTTCGGGTGTATGAGCGGCAAACCAATAGGCCGCGACCTGTCAGGACACTCTTACCATAACAAATGATACTAAGCAGAGATGTATTTGAAATTTGTTTTATTCTTATTCCTTCTACCGATGCTCTGTGCCCGTCATCGGTCCCCGGCACTCATTTTTTTATTTCCCATCAGTGTGAAACACCGACATTACTACTCTCTTTATAGCCGCCACATAATGTCTTAGCTTTCCCTGCCCTCACAACATGTGTTTCCACTTTCGGCTGAACAATCCTGCACCATCAGACATGTCTTCGCTATTTCCTTTTCCGCTTAACGTAGCACCTCTCTTTGAATAAGGTATCTGCGACATCCGTTTAAATCCGAGAATAAGACAACTGCCTATGCCACGTTGCGCATTATTTCACCCATTAAAACTGTTCTACTCAGTATATTCAAAATATTAGAAGGAAAGAAATATTGAAAGAATTTCGAACCTTAATAGCGCGTAATAATTACTGAAAAATTGCCAAGGCCTGCTACCTCCTAGCAAGTAACCAGCGTATTATGTGCCAAACTTTACGCGAGATCGTAAGGGCTCCAAGTCGCAGAAAAGCCGGTGCCGGCTTTTTTGTCCGTCGCGACGTGAAAATCGATTATGAATGAAAAACAAAAAGTGCAGAACATCCTCTGTGTGTGTGAAACGCTATTGCGTAATTTACGGTGGAGTCCCCCCGTGTCGCAGCGAACGCAAAGAGCGCGTTCCACCCAACGCGCGCGACGACGCATCAATATTTGAGAAGCGGCGTTCGAACTTACCGCTCACTCATCGCTCGGCAGGCCATAAGTGAAAATATATAAAACATAAAGAAAACATCTGAGATAACTACTTTAGATTGCGTGAAACGCTATCTCTTCTAACCATTACTGGCAGAGCTTAAGTGTCCCCCTAATGTTTTACTCCGTTTTGTGAAGCGAAGTGGTGATATTTATAACCTGTTCCTACACCCAAAATTTGACCTCATCGATGTCAGCGCTCGTTAAAGTTCCCCAGGTGGTCGAAATTACTCCGTAGCCCTCCACTACGGCTCCCCTTTCTCTCTTTTCACTTTCACTTCCACCTTCCTCCCTTCCCTTACGGCGCGGTTCAGGTGTCCACAGAGCAGATACTGCGCCTTTCCCTTCCTGTGAACCATTACAATTACAATGTGACCAAAAGTGATGTCTAAACTAATTCGAGTATGGCCAAATAAGTGGGGAGCTCTAAGTCGGGATTGCTCATTCCCAAAATTTCGCCCCTTAGACACGAAAAATTTGACCTCGTCAGAATGTGACTAAAGTTGATGTCTAAACTAATTCGAGTATGGCCAATTCAGTGGTTGGTTGGTTGGTTCACAGCAAGGGAGGGTGCACTCACACATTGCTCATTTGCGCTGTGGATTTCGAACGCTTCTTCGATTTCCCTGGATATCCTATCCCGTCCTCTAGCAAGAATTGTGCAGCGATTGAAATGTGAGTAGTAGGTTTTGTCCGGATCATCATCGTTATGTTTACACTTTTTGCAGTCCTCTGCTTGTCGCAAAAAGAATTGGAATTTCTCAGAGGCAGGGTAAATGTTTAATCCTTTTCATGAATCCCCCTCTCCGCTACTTTGTTAATCACTTTGTGTCACGATTTTAGTTCCGTGTTTTTTACCGTTATTTTTTAGTGCTTTTACTTACCTTTTTGGCTATGCATATATCTGTTTTTACCGGTTTTACTTTCCGTCCCGGCCTCTTACACCGTTGTTTTTATCGCTTTTACGCTTTTCGGCTTTTCACCTTTTTTTATCGTTTTTATCGTTTTTACTCTTGGACGTGACTACACTGTTTCGGTGATTGTGCAGGATCGCATTTGACCCCCCCTCTTTGTACCTTATATATGTGTCCTGCTTCGGAATAAAAATTCAGTTGTTAGCCAGCGCCTGTGCCTTTGTCTCCGTTCCTTCGTGTTTCGTCCCGTTCCTTGCGCTGTTTTATTTTATTATGCAGTACCAACTAGCCCGGCATCTTGCACTTCTAAGAAGCTTCGTAGGGCGGACTTGCGCCCGGACAAAAAAAAAAGCTAAGCCATTCAGTGGCCGCGATTACAGCAAACATGCTCACTGGTAGTTGAAGAGAGAACGCTCGTTACACTCGTCAGCGCTCAATCTAAGGGCGGGGAAGAAACATCTAAATAAAAACCGCCAACAGTGTCTAGCATAACTTGAAACATGGCAGAAACGCAAGCGCGTGGTTGGAACCCTTAGAAATACGTTGGAAGCACCTTGCGCGACACAGAAAATAATAAAGAACCGTCTCGAGATAACGAGCATGAACAAAGAATACATAATCGATCCGAGCGCTAAAAGCAAGGTATACTACAAGTATGTTTATAGGCGGCTGTCGAAAACAAAAATGAAGGTTGAATTGTTCGCGACCATTTCATGTCTTTTTGCAGCGTGTTAACATCAGATACATACTGTGTGAAACGCAGAATGACTGGTAGCCACTGTTCGTCATTATCTGAAGGACACAAAGGTTTTTTTTACCTTCTAGACGAAAACAAAACAATATTCAGACAAGTCCAAACAAAATATATTAATATGACCAAGGACGTCTTATAAAACTACGAAAGAGAAACAAATTTTAACAATTCTTTTACTCTAAAGAACACTAGGGCTTATGTTGCCAAGTAGAATGACCATTGTGTTAACATGGCGTCTCTATAGCTAAGAACAATCAACTGGGCCAGTTAAATGTTGTTCGAATTTTATTGTTATGTCTGTCCATTACTCTCTTACACAGTACATCTTTTGCTGTGACATGTGGACATGTGCTCTGCCTTCATTTGCAAAGGTCCAGGAGCCTCTGTTTCCCTTATTCGTTGTTTAAAACGTGTGACTCTTGTGTCGTGATCCCATTTCTCTGTCTATGTACTTCACTGTTAACTTTAGAACAAACAACCCAATAGGCCCACGTTGCGTTACCTTCCTGCGCTACCTTCCAGAAATATTTTACACAAGGCACTGCACATGCAGGCAGTGTTTGGCTGTTCTCTTCTTACCTCCGTTTTTCGAATGCATCCTGCAAAAAACAAAGGCACTGCTGCCTCTAGCTAGTCGGGCTTGCTTAACGAAGTACAAATCTTCAAGGCGCTTTTTTCGCATGCTTTACTGCCAAGAAGCTGCCAGCCACAAGTTTTACGCCCGAAAAGAAAAAGCCTGGAAGAACAGTGCCCATCACTTTATTCATATTGCACAGTTTTCGCGAAGTAACTCATAAATAGCCACCGTCTTAAGAAAAAAAAGACGACAGCTGTGCATTATCACCATGCGAGTTTTTATAAACTTTATTACGTTGCTCTGCCCTAAACCATGACCGCATTGGTCGGAAATCCTCTTAGTGAACGTCGGTGTGGTGTGCCTCAACAAGTGCGTTGTAGCAAGGGCTCTATGGCATTTTGCTTTTCGAAGCTGTTGATGCTTCCCACTTCATGACATCTTGCGACGAATAGGCTCCAAAGTATAAAGTGACCAGTACTGGAATTAGCGGGATCGGGAATCCTGAAGCAAAGAAAGAATAAAATTATAATTTAGAATGCGTCATAAGGAGATGTAGATGGTCTTCAGTTACACCAACAAAGCGGCAATCAAGTAGTGCGAGATAGAGAAGGAAGAAGACAGGAAGGTTCACCAAGTAAGAACAGGAGTGCGATATGCTGTAGTACCAATATCTAAATAAAAAAAGCTTTTCATGTTGAGTCGCTCTCGAGTTGATTTCATTGAGACTAGGCAGCCATTGTCCTTTGTCCTTGCTCTTTAACGACTCACTTAATAAATGAGAAGGTGGCTTTTCTCAACCTCTACACTCTGGCGCTTACGCAATAAGCTTAGGAACTGCTGTTACGCGGGAAATAGACACACTGAATACAGTATGACACTCTAGGCACCTAGCCCGCTAGGAAGTACTACTGAGCTTCAAAACAAGGGCGTTCAAAAGCAGCATGGAAGGTTGTACAACTGGCGTTCAGGTATTTCGTTTGAGAGCTAAATTCGTTAAACAAAAGAGAGAGAAAGGCAGGAATTTGCACTCTCATCGACATAAAAATTTCGCACGGTTAAAAAAATTGACTTGATATTTTAGTTACTGAAAAAGAGTAGAAGCGCTTTGTTATTCTTAGGGAAACACCCAAATGTGGTTCAGATTTTGTAAAAAGGGAGAAAATACGGCTATATTGGAAAAGTTTTACAGTTTTTATAGAAACTGCGCTCCTGGTATAGAGTTCGAATTCGATTCCAGTGCACAAAAAGTCCCTCTACAAATGAGCAAACAGGATGAACAGTAGCTCCAGTGTATGAGATGATGAAGAATAATGTACAACAAAAAAAAATTACTATGTCAATCCCGCGTCATAATTTGCTCCAAATGTGAGCAGCTTTGTGGCGACTTGTAGTGCGAAAAAAAAAAAAAAAACGGGCATAGGGCTAAATGGGCCTTGAGCTATTACCAGACTTAAGGAACACAGCCTCTTTACCAACTGCCTTATTCCGTCTCCATTGATTGATAATTAAAGGCAATTCAATTTTCAACCAGTCTTTCACACTGCATCAATTTGTTGAGGCGTCGCGAAGTCCGTACCTAAGATTGCGAATTTAATGATTAAGTTTAATTACATGAATTTGAGATACTGATAATGTTCTTCGTGCTATGAGGATTTTCATGCTAAGCTCAGCTGCGGATGAAACCTTACCTGTTCTGAGGCTGGCAGATATTTTGCCACGTCTTTATTTTCTTGTACTGTTGACACATTAAGATTTTAAGAGCGTTTATGCACACTAATAATTTTGTGTATGTGCTACTTCTGAAGACGTGTACAACTTTGTTCAAAAAAATTGAAAATTCTAAATGTTTGTTCACCACCTTTTTATGCACATCGTTCTTTCCTCGCTTATTATGTTAAAACAGCGCTAGAAACACGGGCAGATAGAAATACAAACACACATGGTTCTCATTTATCTATCAGTGTTTCTAGCGCTGTTTTACCATAATGTCCAACCAACTCGCCCAACAAGGAAATTTTATTCGCCTAGTTTGCGCCGTTTCAAGTACCGCGCACGTTTTCGAATTCACTGAACCGTCAACATTAAAGGGAACAAAGTGTAGAGCACAAAACAAGGACGGACAAAAAAGACACACAAAGCGCGAACTTACAACTAATAGTTTTTCTCGAAAGGAAGGATGGTTTTTATGCCATCGCATATAACATGCGCCTAAAGAACATGAGCTTGCAAAACGTATCAGCCAGATACGCAATTTTCTTTGGCAACAAAACAACATAAGGGCAACTTATACATTCATCTTTCAAAAGAGCAATCCATTCAGCTTCAGTTATTTCACGCTCTAACCGGTTTTTGTGCACTTTTAAAACCAAGCGTTTATTGAGAAGGGGAATGCAATTGCAAACACGGCGATGAGCAAGCATACCTTTCCCACACTTGTTACTAACATCCTGGCTATGCTCACAAAGCGTATCCCTGAGGCATCTGCCCTTTTACAAATATATTTCTTACGACTGGATGTAAGTATCTGATAGACTACATTTCGAATGCAATTACAAATTTTTCCTTGTGTTTCTCTGCGCAGCCTACCATAGCATAGCCCTATCGTAAACGATTTATATTTAGCCCGGCTTGATAGGTTTCTTGCGCATACAGCAACTGATGTTATTAGGAGTTATAGGTATGTCGACGGCTGTCTCATTGTACTTAACAGGAATGACGGTTCCGTCATGGATGACGGTCGTATGTCCTCGCGCAGTTTTGTGACCAAGCCTCTAGAAATAACGTTTGAATCACTTAAAGCAGATGTTATTCAATTCATAGATATTACCTCAATACTGCGTCATAATCGGACGTGCTGGATGTTCAAACCTCGTGGCGAAAAACCATTGTTACCTTTGAATTCATCGCACTCTAAACCTGGGAAACGTTTCATTGCTAGTCTTTGATTTCTTAATTCTATCAAGAAGTCTTGCCCGCACCTCATGCATGACAGTCTTTCACAACAGCGTAAGCGACTGGAATGCGCTGGGTATCCTTCCTATTTTCTTGGAAGGTGGCCGTGGAGGAAGGTGTTCTCAAGAAACTATGCAAAAAAAGCGGATTTCAGAGAAGAGGCCGCGCGCAAGAAGGAAAACATTGCCAGCATCCCTTACATTCATAGGTTTTTTTCACAATCTAAAGAAGATAGCTCAGCGATCGAGAGCTAGAGTGACGTTTTTGGCTCCGAATAAGTTTATTTCTCTATGCTCTAAAACTTCGTCAGAAGCCAAAAAGGTGGTCGGCTGCGCAAAGAAATACAAGCAACAATTTTTTAATTGCATCCAAAATGTATTCTATCAGATATATCTATCCTGTGGCCACCAAAATATTGGTCAAAGGGGCAGATGCCTCAATTATAGGCTTCATGGACATGGCCGAGATGTTAGTAACAAGTGTGGGAAAGGTCTGTCGGCTCATTTCCGAGTTTTCAATTGCAATCCCCTTCACAAAAAAAGCTTGGTTTAAAAAGTGCACAGAAACTGGTTATAGTGAGAAATAGTTGAAGCTGAATGGAATGCCCTTTTGAAAGATGAATGTATAAGTAGCCCTTCTCTCGCGTTGTGGCCAAAGAAGATTGCGTATCTGCCTGATACGTTTTGTCAGCGCATGTTCTTTAGGGGTACGTGTTATTCGGTGGTGTAAAAACCATTCTTTCTTGCTGGAGAACATATTAATTGGAAATTAGCGTTTTGTGTGTCTCCTTCCTTCGCCCTTGTTATGGTGCGCTAGATTTTGTTCCTTTAAATCGCGTACCAACCACCCCAAACATCTACCCGTCAGTCTTAGTAAACCTGCATACTATCAACTGATTTCTAAAATAAATGCGTTATCTGAGTCGTTGTTGTTAAAATATGATGAGTGTAGATCTCTGTGCGCCCCATATTAAACATATGACGTGAAGACTGTGAAATTTTGTCTTCATGTAAAATTTTGTGCTTTTACTTCGCAAGGGTTTACTAGTACTCGGACTTAAAATGCGACTGTCACGGTGCAAACAGTAGTGTTTAGTAAAAGCTGAATGTTCCTACTTAACTTACAAACTTACTTACTTACTTAGCTTACGTAATTAATAATTTGTTTCTTTTGCTGTTCAAAGATTATGCTACTACTCACTACCAAGTTCAGCAAACTTATTTTGAATGAAGGTTTAATGTCTGCGTATGCAAGTTTGCGCGGTCTAGGAACTTATTAATACTAGTCCAATGTTTTGTTCTTTTTGTTCAAATTTAGGTGTTCGCTTACAAAGTTTGAAATATAGCTTACCAAGGATGACCCTTTTGAAGCATATAGTGGTGACTTCTATAGTAGTCAGGTAGAACACGCAGGCGAATATAGTGAGCAGGTAGTGCGGTGATCCAATTGCTGCCTTTAGAAATCTGCTGGAGGCGGTGTTCATATACTTGCTCTGCAACAATAATGGATCCTTTAAGGCAACTCCACCAGCGAATTTTGACATAACAATATCGAATCATCAGTAATTTTTATTTAACAAGTTTCTGAAGCAAATGCATGTTTATAATGTTATTACGCGATGCATTGTCACACTGATGCGAAATATAGAAATAAAAATACACATAAACTATCTTGCTGAATGCATGACGTCCTAGCAGGTATCATTAGATGTAGAAACAAAGCATTATAATACTATACCTACTGCGGCAATGCCGAATACCATGAAATTTCGGCTCATGTGCAGATATACACATGCATGTGGGCAGAACAAGCACAGAATAATTGGGATGCTTTTGTGATATTGTTAACGAGTTTTATGTAACAGCGGTGTTGGCAAGATCATTGAGAATAACTTTTAATGACGCAATACCACCTCATTCCAAATAGCACCCCATCATGGTGCAATTAGCCACGGAGCTTAAGACCAGCTCTCATGAATTCTATCTCGTATAGAAAAGTCATGCATCAGACTGGAAAGAAGCTTGCGCGCGGTATATCACGAAAACGAAATAAGTGGTACTATGAGCAGGGAGCCATGCAAATGTGGAATGCACAGTTTGTATTCAAAGCGCCGAGAAACCTCTGCGGTATGTGAAAGTGAGGCTATAATATTGAAATGGTGCTCGCATGAAATCAAGATATTTCAGAAGATACATTTTCTGGAACTAGGTGGTAATATTGCTCTATCCTGTCATTGTATATTTGATTAGGTTGACAGGAAAGTTGGATGACTTCGAATGATTCCAGGCACTCGCTTATGTTTCCGCAGTGTGCGAGGTTGCACTGGTCATGCTTCGCAGCTTTATCCAGATGCTTCATGGCAATCTTCCTATGAACGAGGAAACGATATTCAATCTCTTTACATTATTTTCGAGCCGAATTTAAAAATTGCACAAACCGAATTATTTTAAAAAAGCATAAAAATCACAGTGTTAAAATCCGGATTGGTCGAGACAAACCGCGGAGGGTGAGACGTTGCATGCCACGAGCGAGAAGCGCAAAATCGCATAGGGCGGTGGCGGCAGCTGCTTTTCGGTCACTGCCCTCGGCAGCATCCAAGCATGAAAAGCACTCCGTGAACATGAAGCCATATGCAGACTCTCCACGCGCAGTGGACAGAGGCCACCAAGTAAGTGTTGTACAGATGTACTTTGCTGTAGCACTTATCTGTACGCCGTGCGGTTTTTCGCATGATTGTGAAAAAGGGAAGTGTGTTCGTGTCGGTGCGACCGATAGAACTGGACTTATTATCGTGACCCAATATGCCCGTAACGACGAAACATAAGTGTACTCAAGTATTCTTCCTTATTGTCGGAAAGACATCGTTACAAGCTTTTTTTATTTACAGAATTCGTGCAAGATTAGCTAACAATAAACGCTGTCTTTCGCTATATGAATCCCAGTTTCTTGTTATTCGATACAGGGACAATTCACAGACAATAAGGCAGATTCAAGTGATGTATGAAATATAGCGGTACTAGTGAATCGATGAACAAGTTGCTTAGCTGATTTTCACCATCGACCTTAGCACCCACTGGAAGGTAAATACCTCTCCATTATTACTCGAACTAGCCTGGTCCTCTGTCAACTGCACAAATCTAATCCCCACTATCTTCCTAATCTTTTACAGCCGCACAAATTTCTGCCGCCACCTCCGACACTTGCTTTGTTTTTGGAATTCTGTCGCTTTCTGGTGGCAATAGTCGGTTATATTGGTTTCTCGTTAGATGCCCTGCACATGTCGATTTCTTCATGTGCATTTCTATTATTTAGAGTGCTATTACCTCATGGTTTCTTTACCAACCACCATCCACGCTGCCTATGTCAACGTTACATCCTTTAAACTTCGTAATTCTTTCCGTTGTCATCAACTTAAGCACAGCCTTTTTCGTTAGCTCCACGTTTTAGCGCCATAGGTAAGTACTGGTAACATGCCACTGTTATATACTTTCCTCTTGAGCGTTGACGGTAAAAGGGTAAAAATGCCGGGCAAATGCGCACCATCCTATTCTTATTCTCCTTGCTTTCAAGCTTCAATCCTCTTGTACTTCTAAGTCGTCGTACAGATCTGCGATCATTACCTGTCCCAACTAGGCGTATTTCCTTACAATTTTCACTGCTTAGCTGCGTATCCTAAACTACTCATCTCTTCTGAGGATTTTGCACATCGTCTAGTGTTCTGCATAACAGTTTAAAGAGCTACTGTCCCGCTTTACCTGTCAAGGCCACCAGTGATCCTTCGAAATTCCTCCCTTGAGTTACTTAGTGAGGCAACTGCACCAGATATTAGCTTATTAGTGAGATAGGGGTCATGCGTGGTTATTCATTACTGTCAGGAACTAATACTTTTCATTATTTCCTGTAACCTAGTGGTGAGCAGCATAAGAAATTTTGTGTCTTCGTGGAGAATGCGCTACACATTGTTATTCTAAATTATTAGTGTCTTCAAAGATCCGTTCGGTTGGTGTGCAGGCACTATGAACATTCCCTCTAACCATTCAAATTATTATTTGTTGCTTTCCAATAGCCTCTAGCATGCGCCCGCATCACCGTGATTCTAAAGCAGGGAACGAATTATTAGTTCAGAGTCGTTGCCGCGAAACGTGGCTTCATCAGTTTTGTTGTCGCGCAAGATGCGCCTGGATGACCTCGAATGATTCAAGCCACTCGCTCCTGTTTCCGCAGTGTGCGAGGTTGCTCTGGTCATGCTTCGCATCTTTATCTAGATGCTTCCTGACCGAATTCAAATTCAGCGCTGACGAGTGCAACCGGCATTCGCAGAACGACGACTGATGTGCACATTTCCTGTTATTGATGTCCCCAAGTTGCTTAGTTCTGCGGGTGCCAATCAGCCATAAAGAGAGTTGATTAGGCTCAATTAAAGTGCCATCGTTGATTGCATTAGGCCTCGTCAGCATTACGTGACAGTATCCGCCAAGAGTCTCGCATATTGCTCCGCTATCCCATTATTCTACAGCGCCCAAATGGACGCTGCGCTAAATTTTTTACCGTTTGAGAGAAACCGCGAAGAACGGTTGCAAGGGTATTCAGGTACAAGTAAAACAAGTAATTTCGCACGCGTATTGTTTTATTTTTATTATTAGTAAAATTACGGTGCATCCGGTTTTTTCTCTGACCTGTATTGATGCTGTCAAGTGAACTTGTTTCTGGAGATCGCTTGCACCTGTCTTAGTTTAACATGTACGTTCATATCTGTCTTTAGAAAGGCCGGGTAAAATTCATTAAAGGCACGCCTCGCGTGAACACGGTAGCCCGAGACGCCTTTTTAAGCAGAGGTGCTCCAAACTAGGCCAGTGTGGTGACAATCCCATACGAGCAATGCGGTAGAAAAATCGCTGGCCACTCTAGCGGCTCCTGTTTTTTGGCGGTAAAAACTCTGATCGTTAAAATGCATTCGTACACGCAAGTAGAACAAGATATATAGTGCATTAAATAGCTGTATTTTGTCATTACTAGCACTGAAAAAAATATTAGCAATCTGTACGACCGGTAGAAAACTCAGGTTTTACTGATAATTTAAAAGCATTGATGTTCGCTTCAATATTGCGCAATCCAATCTTGCCGCAACAAGCCAACCCAATCCGTTATGGCAGCGAGCGCGTTGGGAGCGCATACCACAGTTACACCGCAGCTGCTTGTTTTTTGAAACGGTTTGTGGCGTGCGGGTCTCCCCCAGCGCTTCCGAATTGTTTTATCTAGCACCCACATTTTGTGTGTATCAATTTTTCTCTTGTAACACCTCGAGCGCGATGGTAAATCTGTAGCAGAACGTCTCTTGGCGTGAAGCGCGCACGCGAAAGTGCTCGCGTGCTACCCAGACTGCACCACAAAATATTCGGCATGAATTGCACACTTTATTCAAACAAAACATCAGTCTTGAAATTTTACGTGCAAAAACGACGCGTTTACGCTCGCGGGTAATGACGGCAGTTGCTAAACTTACGTGCATTCACAATGACGACACTTGACATGAAGAAAGTGCAACGCGACCGCATTTTCACTGTAATTGTGCTAACATATTCATTAGAGAATCATTCAAAACAGTTACCTAACAAAAGTATAATAAACATAGCGGCTTCAAGGCCTAAGATGGCTAACAGTGTCGCTATTGGTTGCAATGGTTTCGCTGCCGATTTAGATGAAGTGGGAAAAATGCATCTGATAAGCAGGGACTGTAGAGCTCGCACAATCCTTAGTAGCCGGTACTGTCGCACAGATAATTTACATAGAACAGATAATTTACATACCTCTTTGTGCGGCGGCCGGTTTCGAGAACAAATTCTGCAGCCGAAGTTAACTTCCAATGTCTTCTTTCACCTCGCACTTTGTTCTTTTCCTTTTTTTCTCATCCTTTTTCTTTTATATTCTCTTCGCGAAAACTGTTAAACAAGTTACTGTTCTTCACTTTTTCATCCGCCGACGCACGGAAGTGCGCAGTGGAATCACAAGGAAGCTATAGGAAGAAAGGACTCACGCTCCACAAAATTTTGTACAGCTAGGGGCGCTACCTGAATGTGTTGCGCGAATAATAAATTGTGATCGAGAAGCTTACTTTCTGCTCTATACAAATGTATTTGTTTGTATGTCAGCTGTATACAAATCTAGGAGACTACATATAGATGATTCTCACAAGCACTGTTCTTAAGTTACGCTTTGTCACCTCTCACACAGTTCTGTGATTATTGAGAAATTATATATTCTAATTTCGTCATCAGTAGTGTTAACATTTTCTAGGTCACAGAGTATACAGTGCATGCATATCCCAAGAAATGAAAGATTGTAAGCGATATGCTTATTAAACAGAAAGAAGAGAAGGGGACCCAATACGCACCTCTTCGGAACGAAAGATGTAACAGGTATGACCTCAGGAGTACCAATTAATCTAACAAACGGTTGCTGGTCTGTTCAGAAAGCCACATTACGTTGTTATATATTCCATATCACCAACTTGAACTGATTTATTGTTTGAGCCTTATTCGAAAGTTTTCGGATAACTCAAGAGCGTTTCTTGAAAGTTCTATCTGTATTATTTAATTTATTGATTCTCCATCTACATATGTAGGTTCGATTAACTCAGCGGTTGTATAGTTATCGCACCTATACCGACTGTTTAATATTTCGAGGACGCTTTGTTCGCAAATAGGCGATCATACAGTAATTGTATAACTATATTTATAATTAGGTTTTGCAGAATTCTCAGGGTGCAGAGAAAACTGAAATTTCCGGTTAATCGTGACGGCATGATTTATTGCCCCTTCTTTGTGCATGGTTAAAATGGGCCAAATCGACATCAAAAAGAAAAATAAGGATTCATGTGAACAGGCGCTTTTAACTTGTGAACCTCAACTGATTAGCCGAAACTCCGCGGTTCTGTCTTGTGTCGCTAGCTTTGTTCTGATATTTCGAGAGTCGGTCGGTAACGAATGCTAATCCGGAAAGGGATTATAAACGATACAGCAATGTTTCATTTACGATAACCACACAGCGTCCAAGAGGCAACTGCGCAGTGTCATCTGGCTCTAATAATATTGCCAGATAACACTACAACTTTCTCTTGCACCTAGATTTATTAAAACGTTACAAGCACACAACGGAACTCACCATATCATATATGTAAAGCACGAACATGCTAGCTTGTCGACGGCAACCGTTATCTTCCGCAAAAACGATTTTGAAATTCGATTACTTTAAAGCAGAACAAATTTCGCCACCCTTAGAGATAACCACATCAACTATTGAAACTCATTCAGAACGAATAATTAGTGTATAATGTTTCAAGGGATGTTAGCGTAATGTGTTAATGTTATAAGAACAATGTTAGTTTAATTTTTGTTATTTTGTGTTTGAAATTTTAAACTGTACTTCTTGGGTTGTCGTTTTTATAAAATGTTTAAAATAAGGTAGACGGAACCCTTTCCGAGTGCCGAAAATTACACGAAGACAAGTCCACTTGTCAAAGCGTTCGCTCGGCTTGGGAACTGAGGCTCTCCATTTACCCTGGTTCAGTGCTCATTCAGTCTATGTAGCCGTTCTTTCTCTCATTCTACCCTAGTCCGAAAGAGGATCGCACAGTGATATCCCATACAAAAGGAAAGCTTTGAGCGTTTTTTAATGGCTTGAAAGCGTAACAAGAGTACATTGAATAGTGTTTAAAATCGTATGATCCCAGTGGCAACGTGCGAATAGGCTATTAAAGCATATTTACTTCTTGAAAACTATAGAATCGTACTGAACACCTTTTGGCTGATAACCAAAAACTGCAAACAAGCCTCTGAAAAAGTTTCTTTGCTCGTTTTGGTGCAAATAGAATGTTGAGTACTTGTTCTCCGTTTTGCGGACATAGGTAAGTGGAAGGTTTTAAGGAGGTACATTTTTAGGGAAGCAAATATCTGTCATTGCTATGCACTCAGGTACTTGTGTCTAGTGAGCTCTGGGAGATATTAAATTCTTCCTGACAAGAACGCCGGCCATTCGTTCACATAAAACGACAACATTGCGTCGCAACAGAGGACAGTCTCGAGCAGCCAAGATGTCCTTTGCCAATTATGCCTTCCTTGACAGGTTAGACGCACTCGTGATTTTCTGTGTAACACACGTCACGACTCCCCCTCCCTCCCTTTTTACGTACCTCTAGTCTCTTGCAGCAGTTGAGCCTCCTGACTTCGTCCAGTACCACCTCTAATGCGATGCCAACGAAGCTCAGCGTCGCCCAGAAAGTGACGGCGGTGGTCATACTGTGCCAGACCCAGACGCACCCGAAGGACGTAGCCACTGCGATCATCCTCCAGCCGGCTTTCCTTTCTGGACCAACAATGGGCAGGTAGATATATCTGCGGTGATTTTGTGCGTTTTAGATAAGTACTATGTAAAAGCATAAATCTCGTTGAGATAGAGTAAAACTTTACAAAACAGAAAGCTTAACATGGCAGCAGGTTCACAAAGGAGGATCCGCTTTTCTTCCCTATACAGAATATTATAAGGAACACTAGGGCTTGACTCCGCAGCAATCTCTATTGCACAGCTCGTCAATCCGAGCGGCGAAGAAAAATTGCTTTTATCCTTTGCAAAGCACTAAGGAGAGAAATTAATATCTGTAGTATTTCTATAGTTATTAACTTCCCGTTTGAGTACATAAAACGCGGAAGCAAATATGTGTTGTCTAGTTGCGCCTAATAGCTTGTGGCGGCTTAGAACTACAAATGTAGTTCCACACTGTAGAACTACACTTTGCTATGCAATCTATACCGTGGCCTCTATTTGCATGAATTAGGAGCTGTACTGTGCTATGACAAATGTAAACAAAACCGAAGAAGAAAGGCCCCAACTCGCGCCGCCATTGTATCGCAGATGGAGGGACAACCAATCAAGCATGAAATTAATGATGCAACAACCATGATCATTGCCTAGATGTACCCCTCCAGGGTGGTGCAGTGGTAGGGTGCTTGATCACTGTGCCCCAGGAAGCGGTATTGAATCCCGGCATAAGTGGCCACTTTTTGATGAAGGCCAAAAAGCTAGGAGCCCGTGTGCTGTGCGATGTCGCTGCACGTTAAAGAACACCAGGTGGTCGAAATTTCAAGAGCCCTCCACTACGGTGTCTCTCATAGCCTTAGTTGTTTTGGGACGTTAAACCCAACAAACCAAAACTAAACGATTTCTTAGATGTGTATGATAAAAAAATTTGTCATAGACCTTTAGAACTCTTACGTGTAGGAGCGTGAACATATCTTCATGAGTACATATGATTACAGTGCGCAATTTCTATGCACACCATGGTGAACACAACCTGCAGTACGTTGCTAGAAAAGTGCTGAGTAATGCTCTATTGCGCAGTGTACCTAAGTCAGGGGTCTTTGAAACGGTACGATTCCTCGGTCATGTCTATACATGTACCATTACATACGCTTTGGTATCGCATTCGCGTTCGGAGCGAGTGTCCGACATGCTTGCCTATGTAATGTAGCATATGCGGTAGATTGTCACTGTTATGCACGTCGAAGCTCTAAAGGGAAAAGTGCCTTTGTGTTTCGGTTCAGCGTTCTGCGCTGGCAACGCGCCAACTGTTCTGCTTTTTATCACATAGACTGAAAAATCAGACTTCGTAGCGAGACGCATGATGGAGAATCAGACGAACGCAGCGAAGGCGAAATGTCGCTCGTCAGTACCACAAGTGTTCGCTGGTTGGAGTTGCTGGATAAAACCCGGCATCGGTGTTCCGGCGTTTTCGCCATCTAAGACGCGCGTAATTTCCGGTCTGACAGTTCGTTGCTTAATACGCCGTTAGGAGACTGCGTCGACTGCCACGGAAGTTTCGTATCGCGTCACAATGAATAAAAGACGGAATTTTTTATAGCCTTTATCCAATTGATCCTTGCTTGGGTGGTCTATTGGGAGCACAACTGTTTAAGAATTTTCGGCCAAGTATACCTATACAGACCACATTTTCAGAGCTACACTTGCACGACTAAACATGATTACAGCAATTGTAGACGTTTCGAGGGTTGCTATTGCATTTCGCTAACAGAAACAGCAAGATGTGACACTACCAGACTCTTTTTTCTGCAGCTTGAGCGCCCTAGATATATTTAAGGACAGGCATTTTACTACCTTGAAGAATTTATTAATTCATTGGCTTCTTGGCACCGTTCACAAAGACTGTTCTGTGGTTAAGAAAATATTATCACTTTTTCTCCAAGTTATAAGGCGTAGTTTAGAGTTGCCAATCGACACTGTTAGCGACATGTTCTGGCAGAAATGTCAACTGCAAGAAATATTTTAACAATACGTGAGACTTGTACAGCACTGAAGAAGCAGATTTTTCACTTTCTGTACTGGCATCCTATGTTCCGTCCTCCCAGTGGTAAGGGTAAAGAAGTAATCCTTTTAAAGCAGGCTGCCTATAACCCCAATAACAAAATTATATATACTCATAGCTTTGTTGTCTAATTACTTTAGTTGGCCTAGTATAAAAACCCGAAAACGTAACTATTTATTCGTTGAATTAACACAAGCTTAACACGTACTTTTTGATCCATAGGTGGAGGCCATGGTCGAAATACCTGAAAAAGAGCATTTTAGAGAGTCACTTTGATCGCCTGTGTTTGCCTCCAAGAGCATTATAAAACTATAGCTCACACTGGATTGCATTGGCTGTCTAGAAGTTCGAGTATCCCTCTCGGATGAAATGCTACAATTTTTTACCATAGCGACTTGGTGCCAACATACTGGGATTCTGATGGGCGCAAGGTCCTCCGGTCGCGGTGCTCTGTTTTCAGGTGTGAAATGCTTAGAAGAAGGGTCTGTAACTATAGCACTTTCTCTTCGATGGGTTCCTTGTCTATTCGCGTTGTTACTCTACCATACGAATTTAAGCCAAATAGTGAATAATAAATACGTTCGAAGGCACACTAAATATATGTATTCATGTAGTATGTATACTCTTATGCTAATATAAGGTAGTGGTAAAGTGTTTACTGCGCTCAGTTGTCTTCAAATGGATGTTCTCCAGAGCCAGCACCGTCCATAGCGCCGGACATCTATGGTGCTGGTTTACCGAAACCGTCACTTGGAACGTGATTGAAGGGTGCGAGCGCCAACTGTGCAAGAACTGCCTTTTTCTACCTGATGTATCAGAAATGCGGGAATCAGGTACTCATTTCTGCTAATGTCAAGAGGACGGTAGGTGAGGAGCTGCTGGTCATCGTCAACAAATGAAATGAGCAAACCGGTTTTGAAATCAACATAAACATCCCGTAAAGGGGAACATAAGAAACGATTCTAAAAAAACCGCAATTTTCAACGTGTTATGCACACGGACGGAAAATTTTATACCTTCCAGCGGCCACGAATTACTGTGCTAGCGCCTATTGCTCCTTAAGTTACGTCCTACAGTTTGGAGGCCAACTATAGATAGAACCATTTTTGGCACGCAGGGAGGGGTCGTTCGCACAGCCGGGCGCCTACAAACGCAAGAGGGGGGGGGGGGGGGGTAGATGATGTCTGCTCTCCGCAGGTCACACGACTTACAAGCATATGCGGGTAAGCCTTTAATGCACGTTTTCGCCAACTTTTGCATTGCTGCTGGAATCTGGTCTCAGTGTCACGTCTAGCGCGACCAGCTCGCAGCAGCAAAGGCAAAGTAGGCGAAGTACAATAAATGCATTTCGCTCGCGGACATACGCGGGTTCGGAGTGCGATCTCCGGAGAGCACAATTTAGCCAAATATCACGTCTAACGTGATCTGCTTGCAACAGCGGTGAGAAATTAGGAATTAAAGTGCAATAAAGGGAACTTGAGAGAGCTCTCGAGCATACGCGCGCAATGCATGCGACCTCGCTCGTAGACAGCTGGCGTTCACCGAAGCGAGAAGGGCGCAAATACACGACTGCACGTTTGTGTTCAAAATTTGCACGTGAATTGAATCTGTTCTAAAATTGGGGTGACGTTCGTGAGAACGCAGCTTACATAAAATACATACATACATCACGTACGGGCGAAATGTCGATTGTGTGCTTTCGCCTTGATGTGCTTGTCCAATGTCTTTAAGAACGTACCGACTCTTCTGCGTGTCCATGCGAGTTGTATCCGAACAATTTGTAATCACCCTGGCGAATGTAGTAAGTCGACACACAAAGGATTCACGGCGCTAGATGGTCGGTGCGAGTCGCACAATATAAACCGAACTGGGGCAGTGTCAAGAGATAGGGACAGATTTCGAACATCATGTGCGCAAAGACAAACACTGCTGCAGCTGTCGTCACACTGACGTGATGAAATTACGAGCACGTGAAGTAACAACGAGACAAAGTGACCGGATACACAAAGTATACGCACCAAAGGCAACATCGGGAAATCGGCTGGCAGAGCTCCCGAAACAAACACACAACATTCAAATTACGCCAGCGACGGGCAGTGCAACGGTCGTAGGATAGCGGCGGTGGGGTAGTCGAAAGTTCGAAAGTCAGACAGAAGCGACGTAAAAGAGACATATCAATTGAAAAGAAGCGAAGGATTTTCTCCTCGCGCCTACTGCTCGGCTTCCAAGGCTGAGGAGGTTCGTCAAATCAGCCAAGACGGAAGTGGGCCGCGCTTTCCTCCCCGTGATGTGCATACAAAGCAATATTTTGCGTAATATAGGATTATGCCGTTGCAATAAAGGCTTCAGCAGAACATAAATTGCGACATTTGCAGTTGTCTGCTTTTATTGCTCAGATAAATAAACCATCCCATTTGTTTCTAATGGCAGCCTAATGTGCTCAATATCAGTTCCGTATAAACTTGACAGCAAAATTCAAGAATACATCGCAAGGGTACATCATTCCTAGTAATATATTCTTCTTTTTTTGGGTCTTCTTTTGGAGCATTCCAGCTTTGAATTTAGGGGAAGAAAACCCTGAATATACGCGAATATTTAAAGGGATCGGCGAAAGGCCGTTCTGCAGCAGTCTCCAGGTGGCTTTCTAGGATTTATTAAATGGCTTACGTGGAGTCCGATGGGGCCTTAGACTTTTTCTGTTGCCCTATATTTGTAAAGCGAAGAACTTGCAAAACTTTCATCCGGACAGGCGAAACGTATAGCCGCTATGCGCGAAACCTGAAACATGTTGAAATGGAAGTGGCCGTGGATGGCTCAGCGAAATGTAGATATGGTTATAATTGTTGCGTTTAGATTGCCTTTATTAGTGAATATTTGGGTATTGAACGCGCTTTAGCATTTACAAAAAAAAAAAAAGCGTAGTTGATCATTTAGACGTTTTATTTGGCGTCATCGTGAACATGCTTGGAGAATGGGCTTTGGTGGTGACACCTATGCTGCATTTTTTTCGTTTGGAGGAAATGCCCAGGCGAATTCGTATCAAGCTTGTAACACTGTCGCACTTTGGACAGCGTTCAGAGTAGTGCCATATAATTTCGTTTTCTTTTTAGCATCCATCTTATCAATGTTGGAGGCTAGTTGCGGTAGGAATTCGATCCAATGACACATGCGTCTCTGAAAAGTGTAGCTGTCCACTCTCTTCCCTTGCTCAGTAATTGTCTTAATCAAAAATAAAGCATCCAGGAAATAAAAATATAGTATTAAAGGTGTTGAGACCGATACTCTCTATTCTTTCCTGAAAAAACCTAATTAAAGCGATAATATAAAATATTCGTGGAAATAAAATACGGTGTTAAGACGCTTCGCGTCTACTCTGAAGGCGAAGCTTGACCTGGGAGAGCGGTGGCGTGGCTGCTTTCAGGCTACAGGTCTTGGAACATCAGGCCCTTCGCCCTTTGCGGTGGAAGACCATTTACGCCTGTGTATCTGAAGCCTTGTACATGTCGTCATAGCAGTAGCCACTGTTTCGGTGGCGGACGATGACTGTTGCGAAGCGCGTCTCTCTCTTTTTGTCTCGTCCCTCAGTTCTTCATGTTCAAGGCATATGATGACTAGCGGTAAAGACAACGACAGAAGAGAGACGGACACCACGAACGCATGACATCAACTTGATTCTATTCCTGAAAGCCACATTCAATATATAGACAAACCATGTACAAAAAATCACAACCATATTTGTAACGACAACTTCCGGTTCAAGAAAATGCAATTCTTTGGATAATAAAGATAAGGATATTTCAGTGATTAAGCACGCCAAGTGCGTAAGCAAGCCATCCTTATCTTTATTATGCAAAGGATTACAATTCTTGAATCGGAAGGTGCCATTGTACTTGCATTTTAGGGTATGATTCTTTATACATGGCTTGCCTATATATTGAATGTGTCTGTCTGTAATAAAAGCAAGCTGATGTCTAGTGTTCGTGGTGACCGTCTCTCTTCTTTCCTTGTCTTTAGCGCTAGTTACCTTGAATCTAAAGGTCACCAACTAGCCCAGTTGTCCGCTTTAAATGTTCAATTCATTGTAGGCACAAGACAGCGGTGACAGCTCATCTAGAGCCAGCTGGCAAGCCCGAGCATTTTCCCTAACTCGTACCTACCGTCGCAACAGCTCTCCGAATAGCACATTATATTTATTCTTAGGAGGTGGAATGCTATTAATACACGGCATCCTCAGTTTCTAATTAGTATACCTGTAAGCTCCGCCTTTAAAGGCATGACGTGCCCACGTTAATGGCTACCGTTCGCGGCTCTCGTTGAAATCATAGTTCGCGTATGTGGAGTTAGCTCCCAGCATAGCAATATGTACGAATATCAATGCGTGTCCTCGAAATTCGCACCTGTCGTCCCCCAAAAGCACAGAGGGCCCGATTCACATCTGATTCTCGCAACGAATTTAGCAAATCTAAACTGTCATGGGCAGCCAAGTGCTCCATGTATGGTCCTGAATTTTTACACTCCATTGGATTCGTTCCCCGCTATGCCACCTGCCACAGCATGTCCATAATTATTCGCTCAAAACGCTGAATCAGTTGACGTACGATTTTCTGGAGAAGGGGTCTTATACAACTGGCACGGTGAGACAATTTTCACTGCTTTCCTTCTATTTTTGAGTGCTGGAGTTTTTTACACACACACATACACACACGTCACATCGCTGAGTTGCTGCTGCCCTGCAAAGAAGCTCAATTGAAGCTGCATTACAGCTTAAGTAATATTCTTAGTGCTCGCAATACACTGTATCAGTTGCCAGCGGCTCTGAGTGTTCATTTTTTATGAGACTATTGTCACATGATCTCCAGGTGAAAAAAGCATTTCATCTTTTAACGCGCCTGCTACCTCTGTATTTGAGCATCGTGCGTTGATTTCGTCACAATGGCTAAGAGCAGCTTTGTAAAAGGAAACTTCGTGGTGGCAGAGTCCTTTAATCAAACGCCACTCAATATAATGTGCCTTGTTTCAAAAGGCAAATAGTGATGGGAATATTGACTATGTGGAGGTTTCATTGGGTGTGGTTCTTTATAAGGACCGAGAGATACTAGCCCTTTTACCCAATAAATCAGACGTCGGCGCTGCAAGCAAAACTCACAAACATGCTAGTTATGCGGCAGTAGCGGTAGTTAGGTGGTAGTTAGTAGGTGCCATTTCGGACAGTGACATGTCGGGAAGTTGTGTGAAGGAACGAGACTAAATCAAATGGTCGAGTCGGCAGCACCTGCCAACTTGGGCAGCTCCTTTCACATGGCCAGAGTCGGACCTTGTGGCCACAATTTCAGAAATGTAGCGGATGCTAAAAGACGGGTTAGAACATCCAATGGCAGGCCGCCAATAAACTGTCCCATTCCCGCCATAAGAAACTTGTTTCAATAGTTAGTTGAATTGCTTGTGGCACTAATTCCATAAGCGGATATAAAAGACGAGTCGAAGAATTCTTGTTCGGTAAAACGTAATATTTACCTTATCAGATGAATGCTATGATACGTTGGCTTTTGCTTTTAAAAACTCTAGCTTGGAAAACACACGAAAAAAATGTTTCGACGATGATTCCGCGGGCGCAAGGCTACTGCCTAACTCGGGCTGTGACCTCTTTGATCTCTTTCGGCTGCTGTGTATGTGCTGTTTGTATACAATCTGTTTCTCCTGTATGCATGCACTGTCTCTGTTTTTGTTGCTGTATAGGTGCTTTACAACACGGGTCTAGATGTACATTGCTGATTCGTTTGTGTGGCTAGAGGAAGTGATCACTTGAGTGTTATGGCTTTTTGATCATAACGCTAGCAGTAGATTGCGTATTCAGAAGTGCAATGTATTCAGAGACGACACTTCGTCAGGCGTTCACCCAACGAATTTTGCCCCACAACAATGCCAGAATTTTGTAAATATTTTGTGACTTTAGTGTGCTTTGTGCGTCCATCACTGTCAAAGAGTACAAACAAGCAGAAGACTTCGTGCCATTTAATAATTCAACAAAATGTATCATTCATTACTTGCATCAGTTTATTCGCAAGAAAGGCGCTCTTATAACACATTTGAAGAATTTTGGTGTTTTTTAAAGAAGTAACGCCCCTACTTCGCGATTGACCGGTATGCATCTCATCTGAGTATACTTTCAACTAGGAATTCAACCATGAACAATAGAAATAGTATTCCTTGTTACTGCTGAATGTTTTTATACGAAAAAAGTGCGCTTAAGACAAAACAAGCTTTTGAATTGTCTGAAAGCGTTCATCTTTAAGTGTTCTGTTAGACCAATGATAACAGCTCGGCCAAAACTGTGCATCTGACGATGGCCAACAAACGTCCCCCATTGAGCAGGAGTGAAAATAACGTCTCCTCATTGAGAACTTACCTCCAGAAGTGCGAACACAGGTGCGACCTAGCGACGCATTTGGGAGGACTTGGAAGGCGAAGGCCTTCTATTCGGGCACAGTTTCCAGAGAAGCCATACTGGATGAGGTACTTGAGGAAGAACATTATGTTGATTATGACTCCATAGCCCAGGAGGCTCGTATTGTCCAGCCTTTTTACCAAGTGCGGTGCCGTAATCAGCGCGGAACTGCAAAAATAACAAAAAAATCAGTTTTCAGAAAAAAAGAGACACGCAATTAGTGAGATCATGTGTAGAAAATGCACTGTTCCGTAACTCGTGCAATGTATTCCATAGGTTTTGCCAAGTTTGCTCTTTGCATCACACAAATTTCATTACTACAGGGACAAGATTTACAAAACAACACGCATATCGCCATGGCCCCTGGTGTTCTGATTGAGTTTCTAGCCGCTGTTCCCGCAGCTCCTGCAGCGGTCGACGACTGGAGTCAAGTGGCTGCCAGCGATCGTCTGGTGCACTTTGCAAGCAAAGGTGCTGCGCAGCATAGCTTCCACGCACTGAGGAGAAGCCTCAGCTTCGGTCGGGCTTGTTTGGACTCGTCAGAGCAGTCGCCAGGCAGCCTTCCACCTCAACGATGGCCGGCGCCATGAAGGCGCGCCTTCCTCTAACCTTCCCCCCCTTCGTGCTTCTGTAGAGTGCCGCCGATTTGTGCCCCCCCCCCCCCCCCCCCCCGCGGAGAAGACAATTCAAACGCCAAGGACATTCGGGGCCTATAAAAGAAGACGCTGCTGTTTGTGGGGAGAAACCTTCATGATCATCGTCAAGTGCAGCGCTTCTCGCCTGGAGCGGACGTGGCGGAATCTCCCTGGCACTCGCGGTCAGCGAAAGGAGCCTTCACATCTCGTACCGAGGCATGGCAGCTGGACGACAGCGCTGGGATGGTCGGTATAGTGTTCTTGCTCCGGTTTGCTGTGGCTATCGTCTTCTCTCCTTGAGTATTGCCAGGATTAAATTAAGGGCTTCTTCGTTGCAGGGAAAGTTTGTTGTAGAAGCCTGTTTGAATTTGAAACTTGCTTTGCACCAACCTACTCCTGAGATACTCGCAGCGACTGGATAAAGCTGTGAATCACGGACCTAACCTTGGCATGTGAGGAATGGCTTGATTGTGGCGAATAGAATTAAAAGGAGCAGACTATCAAATCGATCGAAGGCGACGGCTTTGGAGATGAAGATATTGTGGAATATTGTGCAAATGGGAAGAGATAAATCGGAAAGCAGTAGTGGAGGAGCTGGAAAATAAAGAGGAAATAGAGCAAAGAAGAAAAGAAGAATTGAGGAACGCTAGAAAGCAAGCGATTGGAAATTAGGTTAGGGAAAGCGCAGGCAGATTGGGCGAATGCTAACGGTTCCGCTGTTGCGAGCCCTTAAACTTTCAAGTGGCCTAATATGAATGACCACCAGTCATTTTTCACAATGAGCGAGGATATCGATCTGTTTCTTTTTGATTTTGAGCACATTTGTGAGAAAAACGAGATTTTCAGCTCCATCTGGCTCCTGCACCTCTTAACAGTTTTACATTGCGAAGCGGCCTACGTGCTTGCTAGGCTTATCCAAGAGAAGGCGGACGATCATGAGAAATACAGGCAACTTTGCTTAGAAAGTACCACCTCTCGGCGGACGTCTTCCGTGAACGGTTCCGGAAAGCAAGGAAAAAGCCGGTGAGTCTTTTCCGGAGTTCGCTCAGTGTCTGAATGCAAATTTGATCTAATGGCTCAAATCCGCTGATATCTATGATGATCGGGACAACGTTGTTGAAGAAATCTGTCTAGTACAGTTTTACAACAGTCTGAATGAGGTAATGCGTATGTGGGTGCAAGACAAGTCCGAAAGAAAAAGCTTGGATCACCTCGCTGAGCTCACAGAACAATTGTGGGTTAGGCGCGACGCAGCTGCATAAAGTTTGTGGGCAGTCGCGGAGCCCCACAGGAATTTTGTGAAGCGCCCATCGCGGGATAAGAAACGTACACCGCTCCGTGTGTAGAGAAAGAAACTGGTGAGGAGGACTGAGAAAACGGCGCACCCTTAATAGACTACACTACAGAAGCAAAAAGGAAGAAGGAACGTACTATAGCATTTGAAAAGAGGAAGTCGACAGCCTGTTTCCGGTGTAACGACCCTGGGCAGATCTCGAGGGGCTGTCAAAGGGAAAGGGTTGCTTTTCGCTCGCCAACATAGACGCGGAGAACGTGAACTTCCAGGAACTGTACACGCGCGAACTGATTGTGAATGGGAAGCAGTGTCAGGTTTTACGTGACTCCGCCGCCTCGGGGAATGTGGTGCCCCTGCACTTGTCTTGATCGGCGAGTGCGTGCGGATCAGGCAAGTGGCACGGAGCGACATCGTTTCTCTGATGTGCACGCGCGTCACAATAGAGGGTTCGTTTGGCGTACTGCACACAGAGGTGGCTGTGTCGGTCGCCTTTTCAGAGCAGTTGCCTTTCCTTTTTTCTAACCGTCTGAGGTTCATGTGGAAAAAAGGGGATTGGGCTACGTTGAACACTCTGTACACGCACGACGAGTTTAGAAGCCCGCAAAATCGTGGACCAGTCGCTACATGCAGTTGAATCTGAAGATGCATGCTCCCTGCGAATGTAATGCTCAAGCAACGACAGCTGCTTTCGAGAACTAGATGCGTTCTGCCCCGCTGAGTAAATCAATCGCGGACCAGTCAGAACGTTCATGTGAGCATGCTTCCTGCTAGTGAAATGCTCATGTAGACAGTGCGACAGCTGCTTCGGGGAATGAGGCGCCTTCTGCCCCGCCGAGTGAGGGATCTGAAACCAGTCTACCGTCTTTCCAATCAGGCGGCTTCCTCGAACTGACGAAGGCAGACGGGGATGTGATAGCGGCACATCACGCCAGCAATGACAATCTGTCTGAGCTTTGAGGTGTCCTGCCGGTGAAGAAAGGGCGACAAATAACGTGCGAGAAAGCGCGCGGGAGCAACCTACAATGCAGCGAACGGAGCAGCACCGCGTTGTCGTGAAAGGGAAGCACGAGAGGCAGGTTGCGACCCCGAAGGCCACGCCTAATAGAGAGGAAACCTGTCACCTTTGATTCACATTCAGGGCAGTGTTTTGCTACGTTTCGGAATACCGTAGGAGCAAGCTACTTTGACATCCTTGTAGAACTAAGACTTGTGTATTTGCCTGATATGCGCAGAAAGAGGTCGCGCTCTTTCCTTGCCGGGGGGGGGGGGGGGGGGGGTATTTTGCAGATCTCATCATTGATTACACTGGCGGTTCGGGCTTGTTGGTAACACATGTGCACAAAAATAGCACAGGGACAGAAGAAGGGCAAGCAAGGGCACGCACTAGCGCTATAGCGCTCACTGTGTCCCTATTTTGTTCCTACGCTATTTTTGTTGTCATCGCAGATGCCATACCTGAGACAGCAGACATCTCCCTTGTGTGCAGGATCGGAAACCAGCCAAGCTGATAAGGCCTATTCAGAGGACAGCGAGAATGTGTGGCCCCTTTCAATACCGCCTCGGTTCCCGAGGCTCTTGCAGCGTTCGAGGACTGGAGCCAAGCGGGTGCCGGCGAGCGCCTGGTACAAGGTGCTGCGCCGCATGAATTCAGTGTAGTGAGGAGAAGCCTCAACATCAAGCTTGGCTGCATTCGTCAGAGCAGTTGCCAGACACCCTGGCGCCTCAACGACTGCCGGCACCATAGAGACGTGCTCTCCCCCCCCCTCCCCTCGCGCCGCGGAATCCCAGTGCACTGGCCGTTGGCGCTTTCGAACAATCGAAAATTCCTGCCTCCGGAGAGGACAGTTCAGATGTCAACAGCTTTCGTTTCCTATAAAGAAGACACTGGCGTTTGTCGGGCGAGACCTTCGTGAGCGTCGTCGAGTGCAGTGCTGCTCGCCTGGAGCAGACGTGGCGGAGTCTCCGTGGCCGTTGCGGTTAGCGAAAGGAGCCTTGACATCCTGGACCGTAGCGTGATATTGCTTTGTATCTGAACAACCGAAAACTCTTGTCTTGGTTTTAAAAACAATATCTATTAAAAAGACTCGCAATGGTTTGCCTACCGTCCAAAAGTGCTTATACTGTCTGGCCTCTTGGTACGCCGGTCTATTGCTGCTTCAGGATAAGTAGGTGGTACAACGATGGTTCATAGCATCAACAATACGGAATTCCAAATTAGCTTGAACATGTTGGCTAGCGGCGGCAAGACGCGTAAAAAGTTCGGTAATACGTAGGACGCAAAACCAAGCTTTTAAAAGCAGCTTGATCAAAGAAGATTTCTCTCTATTATATGGAGTGCAGGTTCCAAATATGTGGTCTTAAAATAATCACGCCCAGACAAAAATAGTTCTGCCGCCTCATGTGTTGTAGCGATAGCTATGAAATACTGATACTCAACAGTGAAGGTATCCAGTAGCTTTGCTACTAGTCATTTTCACCTTCACTAGGAGCCTTGTTCCGCCTGCTCTTATTAATGCGCGTGCAACGCATGCACTATTAAGACAAATAGACAAGAAAAACACACCTACCACTGTTATGCATGCTTCGAGATAGTTTCATTTAAAAATTACTTGAAAGAAAACACAACTAAATTACGGTAATATATAAGCCTACCAGTCCGAAATGTTTAGGTAGAAAAACACCACGATCGTAAAAACAATTAAAGATAGCTTAGCTCTGCAATGCTGGATATATGTAGCGAAAAGCAATAATTTCTCCAGTCTTCTGTGCCGTTCGCCAACAGCTAAACTCTCTTTGCGCATCTAACTTCACCGGCGTTCTGTAATTCGTTTCAGAAAAGGAAAGGTGCAGCATCTGTCACTTGCGGAAGGATCCAACGCCCGGAGGCCTTGGTTGGTTGGTTGGTTTGTGGGGTTTAACGTCCCAAAGCAACTCAGGCTATGAGAGACGCCGTAGTGGAGGACTCCGGAAATTTCGACCACCTGGGGTTCTTTAACGTGCACTGACATCGCACAGCACACGGACGCCTTGCTTTTCGCCTCCACCGAAAAGCTGCCGCCGAGGCCGGGATTCGATCCCGCGTCCTTGGGAACAGTAGTCGAGCGTCGTAACCACTGCGCCACCCCGGCGGGGTGGAGGCCTTGGAGCGCAATGGCTCTCGCTTGGGCCACCCACCCCCTTCCCCTCTAGGCCTCAGGTCAGCCTCATGAATAACGGTTTGTGAATGAATAAATGAGTCACACCTGATGGCAGATGGGTGACGTCACATCCTTAATGTAACCATAATTGAGTGACCTAACTATTTTAGTTTTTGGTACCTTCAAATCGCGCGCCGATCGCAGTATCAGTGACTCGCGGAATCCCACTGTCATCCTCAAGGTTCAGTTCTGTTCAGTCGTGTCCGACTCTTCGCGACCCTATGAACTATTTTACGCCACGCTTTCCGGTCTCTCACTAGTTTCCTAACATCACATAACTTGAAGTCAAGAATTTGAC
This sequence comes from Amblyomma maculatum, assembly GCF_055883805.1. Lineage (NCBI taxonomy): Eukaryota > Metazoa > Arthropoda > Arachnida > Ixodida > Ixodidae > Amblyomma > Amblyomma maculatum. The sequence continues at coordinate 105,366,941 of NC_139353.1, read as the reverse complement.
GGAAGCCCGTCTGGTCGGGATGGGACATGACGAAAAATAAACGACACCGACCAAAAGAAGAAAGATGGAATGACGTTTCGGCTCCCACACGGGAGCCTTGTCATTCCATCTTTTTTCTTTTGGTCGGTGTCGCTTATTTTTCGTCATCACATAACTTCATCTTCAGCACCTCCAGGATGCCATCTAACCTTCGCGTTCGCTGCCTACCCCTTCTCCGGTGACCCTCAACCTTTCCCAACATCAAATCTTTCTCCAGCGACTCCTCTCTTCTCATCAGATGACCAAAGTAGCTGAGCTTTAACTTTAGAATTTGACCCTCCAATGAGCAGTCAGGGTTTATGGTCGACAATATCGACTGATTAGATCTTCCGGCAGTTGCAGTCCAAGGAACACTCAAGAGTCTCCTCCAGCGCCACAATTCAAACACGTCAATTCTTCGGCGGTCAGCCTTCTTCACAGTCCAACTCTCGCATCCATACATCACAACCGGAAAGACCATAGCACGAGTTATACGGATCTTGGTTGCCAGTCTAATGTCCCTGCTCTTTACTAGGCGGTCAAGGCTAGCCATAGCTCTCTTTCCCAGAAGCAGGCGTCTCTAATTTAATGGCTGCAGTCTCCTTCCTGGGTAATCTTGGAGCTGAAGAAGAAAAAATCTGTCACAGCTTCCACTTCTTGTCCCTTGATGCTCAAAGACTCCAAGGCAAGACGCCATGATCTTTGTCTTTTTTAATGTTCATTTTAAGCCCAGACGTCTCACTCTCTTCTTGTACGCGCATCAGAAATCTCTTGAGTTCCACTTCGTTTTCAGCCAATAAAGTGCTATCATCCGCATATCTAGGTAGGTTGTTGATACGTTTCCCAGCAATCTTCACTCCAGCTGAAGACACGTCCGGACCGGCCGTCCTCATGATGCACTCAGAATATAGATTAAATAGGCGGGGTGACAGAATGCAGCCTTGTCTCACTCCTTTCTCAATCAGAATCCAATCAGTAAGACCATGCCCAGTTCTGACTGTGACCTCTTGCCCTTTATACAGGTTCCTGAGGAGACAGATGAGGTGAATTGAAACTCCCATCTCTTGGCGAGCTTGCCACAAACTGTTGTGATCTACGCAGTCAAATACTTTCGCATAATCAATAAAGCAGAATTAGATGGGTCTCTGGAACTCTCTTGCTTTTTCCATACTCCAGCGAAGGTTGGCAATCCGGCCTCTAGATCCTCTGCCCTTGCGAAATCCAGCTTGCACATCCGGAAACTTCCGATCCACATATTGCTGCAGTCTACCTTGCAGGATTTTCAACATCACCTTGCTAGCTTGCGAAATAAGCGCGACGTGCGGTAGTTGGAACAATCTTTGGCACTGCCTTTCTTTGTAATGGGGATGTAAACTGACCTCCACCAAACCTGTGGCCACTGCAGGATTGTCCAAATCTTCTGATTTAATGTATGCAGAATGTTACAGCATCATGGTTGAGGTTTTGAAGCAACTCAGCTGGAATGCCATCAATTCCGCTAGCTTTTTGCTCTTAGCAAGGCTGCGTAAGGCCCATTCAACTTCACTCTTCAGGATGCTCGGCTCGAGATCAGTAATCACAACCGCCTAATGTTGGGTTTACACATCCGGGTCCTTCTTGTACAGTTCTTCTGTGTATTCCTACCACCTCTTCTTTATATCTGAGGCTTCAGTGAGGTCCCTGCCTCGTTTGTCCTTTATCACGCCCAGCGTAGCACAGAAGCTTCCTTTGATGTGTTTGATTGTCTTATACAGAGCTCTTGTGTTCCTCAATTGGCTGTTCTTTTCAACTGCTTGGCACTGTATGTCTAGGAAGGCATTCTTATCTCTCTTTGCTATTTTCTGAAAATCCGCATTGAGAACCTTGTATCTTTCTCTTTCCCTCATAACTTTTGCATTCCTCCTTTCCTCAGCTATTTGAAAAGCCTCTTCAGATAACTAGTTTATTTTCTTGAATTTCTTTTGCTTTGGAACTACTTTAGTAGCCACTTCCTGTATTATATCACGAACATCAGTCCATATCTGTTCAGGTTCTCTGTCTTGTAGATCTAATTCTTGAAATCGATTCCTCACTTCCACAGCATATTCTAATGGAATTTGATCCAGATCATACCTGAAAGGCCTTCTAGTTTTCTGCGTTTTCCTCAATCTAAGCTTAAAATTGGCAAAAAGAAGCTGATGATCGGTGCCGCAATTGGCCCCAGGCCTTGTTTTTGCTGCTTGTATAACACTTCTCCATCTCTGCCGGAAAAGAATGTAATCAATCTGATTCCTGTACAGACCGTCCGGTGAATTCTATGTGTACTCTTGTGCTGTTGAAAAGAAGTATTCGCTATGGTGAGGTTCTTTTCCGGACAGAACTCTACTAGCCTCTGCCAAGCTTCATTGCGCTCACCAAGACCGAACTTGCCTGTAATTCCGGAAATTTTTCCACTCCCCACCTTAGCATTCCAGTCTCTTATGAGAAAAAGGACGTCTGAATGGAGTGCGGTCTAAAAGGCATTGCGGGTCAGCATAAAATCTCTCAACGTCAGCTTCTTCAGCAGTAGTGGTTGGTGCATAGACTTGGATAACTGTCATGTTGAAAGGGTGACCTTGGATTCGAAGTGAAATCATTCGGTTGTATTTGTAGTTGTACCCTAGCACTGCTTTGCCCATTCTTCTGTTTACTATAACAGTGACCCCATTCCTTCTCCTAGATTCGTTCCCACAATAAAATACATAATGGTCACCGGAATACATTTTCCCATTCCGGTCCACTTGAGCCCGCTGATACCCAAAATATCAATGTTCAACTTGTTCATTTCTCGCATGACGACATCCAGTTTACCTTGCGTCATAGATCTTACATTCCATGTTGCTATGTGATATATCTCCTTGCAACATCGGACTTTCCGGTCGCTTCCCGACACATCCACAACTGAGCGTCCTTTTGGCTTTAGCCCAGCCGCTTCATTCGTCCTTGAGCTACTAGGAATCGCCCTTTGTTTAGCCCCAGTAGCATGTGGGACGCCGTCCAACCTGGGGGGCTCATCTTCCGGCACCCTATCATTAATTCTATTGTGACTGTCCATAGGGTTTTGTTGACAGGAAATACTGGAGTGGGTTGCCATTACGTTGTCCAGTGAATCACATTTTGTCAGAACTCTCTGCCGTGACCTGTCTATCTTGAGTGGCCCTACAAAGCAGAACTCACGACTTCATCGAGTTTCGCAAGCCCCTCCTCCACGACATGGCAGTGATCCATGAAGGGGATCCTCAAGGTGGTCAAGCGGAATTATGAAGAGCGTTTCATGATCCGACAGTGGGTAAACTCTCCTCGTCTTCCATGTCGAGCGCGTCTAACTTGACTGGCGTTCTATAATTCGTATACAGGAAAGGTAAGGCGCAGCATTTGTCACTCGCGGAAGGCAAGAAGCGTCGCCTGGCGGCTTTGGAGCACACTCGTTCTCGCTTGGTCCTCATAGCTGACGACAGATGAGTGACGTCACATCCTTGACATCAACCTAATTGAGTGACTTAGCTATTTTAGTCTTTGGTGCTTTCAAACGCAATATCTCTTACGGAATCCCGCTATCATCCTCAGGGTAGACAAGCGGAATTATGAAAAGCGTTTCATGACCTTGGTGTTTTACATATTTTGCTGTTGAGGGTTTAAGGTACAAATATAACTTTATCATTAGGCGACATTTTTACGGGAAGGGTACCAGTGTGAAGCTTAAAAAAAAAACAATTTGACGGTCGATTTTACCGGCAGCTTCCAATCTTTTTTTAGGACATCTTGTCCTGAGCCTCCACAATATCTGTTTCGGTATAGGGGTACGGGTAAAAAAATGTTGAGCAAGCTTTTGTACAATTGTTTCCTAGATACACTACTAAGATACTCAACCGAAAATTGGACACGCAAAATTTGTAACGCTAAAACAGCTTCTCTTAAATATCCAGTCTGGCCGGATAACTAGACACAACAAAGTCCAGCATCACGTTACCTAAGCGCATCTGCTTCATTGTGCGCAAAAAAGGGTCTGTTTGATCGCGCAAAAAAAAAGGAAATCTTGATACAAGTTGTCGCTGAAACAAGTTCAAAAGACCAAGGCCACCCCTTTTCATGGGAAAAAAGGAATTAGTGCGCCTAGTTGGCTCCCATTTTGAGCTGGGATCCCGTTTTTCACTGGCATATATTGTAAAGGACTTTAAAAACAAGCACCACCCAATAATCCTTACGGCATCCGGTTTGTACCCGTACAAAGTGACATGATTAATCCACAGCATTTGGGATACGCGGATGTCATTTAGGCACGCCGAAGAGAATGTACGATCGGTCAGGGACAACGTCATTGAAAGTGTCACATTTCTCAAAGATGTTCTCCGCAGTCAGCCTGAGCAGTCTCAATGAATGGATGCGATTGACGCATTGATCACAATGAAAAAGTTATAAGACATCGCTTAAGTCAAAGGTAGGCTAGTGATTTCTATGCTTGTATGCACTTTGTTGACCGGCAATGAAGAAAACAAAAAAAAAAACGTGTCACGACCGTTTCACGTGGTACAGCGGTGAAGCGCTCGGCTGGGGATCCACTAGATGGAGGTTGGATTCCCGGATGGAAACAAATTTTTGTTGTTGTTTGTTTAATGAGGATGAGTCACACACCTCTTAAGCTTTGCTAGGCAAACGCTGGAGGAGCTTGGCGATGGGGCTGAGCAGCTGGCCTAGGCTGTGACGCTACGGCATACGGTATACGCGCGCGAAGCTCGGCTCCGACCCTCCTAGTGAAGCTTTTCTCTTAGAAAGGTGAAATGGTGGCGAGGAGACAAGCGTGCAGTAGTAGCGGCGGCGCACATGGGCAGTACCGTGCGCCTGCGGCGAAAGGTGAGGCGACGGCTGTGGGGACGGCGGCCACCTGCACTGCGCGTGACGTCGCTCGGTTTCGCGCATGCGCACAATATGGCTTTGGCAGCATACTGCCCACGCAAAGCTTGACTCCGACCTTCGTAGTGAAGCTTATCGCTTCAAAGCTTAGGACTGGGAAGTGGAGAGGATAAGCGGTAATCATCAAGCAAGGCTTTTACACAGGACATGGTGACTGGAAAATCTGCACTTCTTAGTGTACAGTTTAGAGAAAAATGACAAGACGTTCGCACGTTGGGCTCAGATATGAAAATTATTGCCAAAATAAACAACACAATACCCAAAAAGTGCATTCTCTGATTAACCAAAAAACCGTGTCTCGTTGTCAGAATAGCAACAGAAGTGACAATTACATGTTTGTTAAGTCCATGTTTACGTTTGTTAAGTCCGTGTTTACGCATGATAGCTGTAAGGTCGCGAATAGTGAATGTTTACTTGGGTTTTCCTTTTGTGTGTGTTTGTGTGTTTCCTCCCGTTTCGGAGAGCCGGCCCGCGAGGCGCGCGGGTGGAGCGGCGCCCTAGGCGCCCGTACCCAGGGGGGCGGGGGGGGGGGACCTTTCTTTTTGTTTTTGTTCACAGTGTGAAGTGTCCCTTCGTGTTCGCGTTGTCTGTTTTATGTCTTTCTTGAGGGGCGGGGGGTCTCGCGCATTGAAAGGCGCTCGGCCGTTCTGTGTTTGGCCTGGTGGTTAGCGCGCGAGGCTCCGAACGCCGTCGGCGGACCCGTCGAGTGCACGTTGGGTGTTTGTTTTCTTTGGTATGTGTAACAGGCAGCCGTAAATTTCGTGCGCGTCCTCGAGAGTGGAATGCCAGTGGTGGAAAGGCCGGGGTTGGGACGCTTCGGCGAACTGGACCTCGGCTACGATTTTCCACGAATCTGTGTGAACGGGGAGGGGACACCAAGGACGTTTTCACGAAAATGTGGGGCCGCGCGAAAACGACGAGGTGCGATGGGTGACCCGGGGAGTTGTGGCCCGAGCGACGGAGAAGACGGACGTTCTCCTGGTACGCTCGCTTGGGACGACGGACGGTCCTAAGCCGGAGGGCGACCCAACTCAGTGTCTCTTCAGTTTTTTATTTCGACTTTGCTGTGCTTGTTTATCTAACCAACGAATTATCTTAATTAAACCAGCTTGTTAATTTAATTCAGCCCATTGAAATTCTTTCGGCGAAGCAAGGAGACGGGACCTTAAACAACAAGAAGAAAAAAAAAGAACTTCAAGAAACATCAAAAAGAAGTTTACTGGCGCAGCCGAAGACAGGATCACAGTCTCCCGTCAGCCTTCGGCGATCACAAAACAACTTGTTCAGCAGGAAGACTTCCGGGCCGATGGACAGCGCCTGAGGAGGAGGTCTCCGTTGAAAGAAGGCAGCACGAGAAGACAGCAACATTGTGGCCGACGGACTGAGCCATCATTTCAGATCGATGGACCGACACTGAAGCTGAAGGAGCTAGCGGCGCAGCATCGAAAGACGCCCAGAATGGTGGCCAACGGACTGAGCCATCAGTGCGCGTAAGGTGCGAGCCGCGCAGGCAGCGAAAGACGCCCCGCGCATCACGGCCAACGGACCGAGCTAGCGGTGCTCAGCGCATCAAGGAACTGAAATCAAGCGCGCCAGCCAAGTGATCAGGCAGCGAAAGTGACATCAGTTACTGATGGACTAGCGCTGGACTGCTCGTGTGTTTTCCAAGGTTTACATCGCGCACTGGCAGCGCAGAGGAGCAAAGCCCGGGCGCAGGAACGGCAGACGACGCGGTAGTCGGGGAAAGCAGGGTGGCTACGCCAGCGGAAAGGTGAGTGGCCCTTATGCTGGTCCTCAGAACCCACTGGTGCCGTGCGTTTTGTAGCGTGTAACAGGAATTGTGCATGATACTACGTAGCAGTGCAAGGGTTGCGATAATGAGTGCGGAGGAGAGCGGGAGCGATAGCGGAGATTCCAGAGCAGAGGAGGTGACAGGGGCAGATGAGAGAATGGGAACAAAAGGGCCTGCGGGAGCAGATGGGGGCGCTGGGGAAACCCTCGATTCAGCTATGCGACGGCTGGAAATGGAGCTGGAGCTGAGCAAAACCACGCTGCTCATCGAGCGAGAGAAAACGCCGAAGTTGGAGCTGCACAGCGGTTTACTGAAGTGCTCGCACTCAGGCGGGAGGCAAATGCGCGAAGACAGGCTGGCGTATTTTGCTAACCGCCTAAATAGTTTGCTCACACCGATTCCGACAGACCCAGAAGTGCCGGTATGGCTGGAGGGACTCGAGGGCATATTCCGCTCCTATCAGGTGCCCGACAATGTTAAGAGCCATTTAGTTTTGCCCCTTATGACCAAGAGAATCCCGCACCTGTTCTCAAAGCTTTCTACCGAAGAGCTAGATAATTACGACAGGGTCAAAAAGACCATTTTATCTGAGCTGCGACTGTCTCCAGGTGATTATCTAAGGCAGTTCCAAAATGCGCTGCCGGCTGAGAACGAGACCTGGCAACATTTTGCGTCGCGAATCGAAAGCTACCATGCTTTTTATACGGCGGCGAGGGGAATCAAGACGCTCGAGGACGTGATTGATCTTAATGTGGCAGATCAGATGAAGCAGGCACTGAGCACTGAGGCTCACAAGTATGTCAAACGAGAGGAAGGGGACAGCTGGGTGAAGCCACACGAGATAGCAAATTTGATGGAGGCTTTCGAGGATTTCGAAGGAAATGGGTCAGGAAGGAAACACATAATTGCAGGCCGACGCCCCTCTGGCAAACAACAACCAACTTTGCAAAAATCAACTCTTTCTTCGCCGGCGCACCCAGGGTCTTCCAAATCTCCTGCGTGCTTCATTTGTAATGGCCCACATTTTGCAAGGTCTTGCCCTGAAAACCGCACCAACAGGGGAGCCGGCAACATGCTGGGGAATAGAGAAAACATTGTAGGGCAGGAGAGTTGTGGAGATGCTGGCAGCGGCGGCGGCGGATCCATGGTTGAGGCCGGACGGGGAGGTACCGTTGATGTTCAGACTTGCACAGTATCATTATTAAGGAAAGAAGTCTCACGGGAATACGTCAACCTGAGATGTGGTGACGCGGTTCTGCGAGCGCTAGTTGACAGTGGCACCGAAATAACTGTCGTAACAGAGGGCGCGCTACCTAACAATGGGACAGAGAAGGTGGGCGATGTCACACTTGTTGGCGCCTTTGGTAATAGAGTGCTAGCAAAACTAGCTCGAGTTCCACTCAGCTTAGAGGCAGGCCAGAGTCAGCATGTCGGGAAAAGCGCGTCACTGCTCTGCGCCGTAACAGGGGAACCGGCTTCCAGGGAGGCAGACTGCCTGCTTTCTGCAGACGCTTGGCACACGCTTGAACAACAAGCACGCAACAGCGGTTGCGAGGTGCCCGATATGAGAGGACGGGCGGCTGTCACCTTGGAGGCAGGTAGCGGCGAGAGAGGTAGAACCTCGCTCGTTGGAAAACGCCGAGAGGGACCGCAGAGCGGAGGAGGTTATTGGAGACGCAGAAGGAAGACGTGGCGCAAAACTGAGAGTAGCATAGGAACTAGGGGTAGGCTGCGGCAAAATCAAACATGCGCATAGCAATCATCGGCACCTCTATCATGGCGCAACAGGCCACCAGAGCTGTTGAAGCCCACTGTGGTTTCCGAGGGCAGGCACGGGGACCACTCTGAAAAATGTTTTCGTGTCGGATGCGTTCGCATGGTGCCATGCTAGATGCCTCGCATGCGGCGGTTGCCTTGTGTCTCAGTACCTAATTGTTGAAAGTGGCGTTACGTTTTTTTGTGCGTTGTAATGAAGTTGTGACGACCTTTGTGTTATTTATCCTGTGCAACAACTAGTGAGGTTGTGGTAACGATCTTAGGAGGGGCGTGTAAGGTCGTCAATAGTGCATGTTTACTCGGGTTTTCCTTTTGTGTGTGTGTGTTTCCTCCCGTTTCGGAGAGCCGGCCCGCGAGGCGCGCGGGTGGAGCGGCGCCCGTACCCAAGGAGGAGGGACCTTTTTCTTGTTTTTGTGTACAGTGTGAAGTGTCCCTTCATGTGCGCGTTGTGCGCGGGTGGTCTCGCGCATTGAAAGGCGCTCGGCTGTTCTTTGTTTGGCCTGGTGGTTAGCGCGCGAGGCTCCGAACGCCGTCGGCGGAATCCGTCGAGTGCCCGTTGGGTGTTTTTTTTTTTCTTTGGTATTTGTAACAGGCAGCCGTAAATTTCGTGCGCGTCCTCGAGAGTGGAATGCTAGTGGTGGAAGGGCCGGGGTTGGGACGCTTCGGCGAACTGGACCTCGGCTACGATTTTTCACGAATCTGTGTGAACGGGGGGGGGGGGGGGGGACACCAAGGACGTTTTCACGGAAACGTGGGGCAGTGCGAAAACGACGAGGTGCGATGGGTGGCCCGGGGAGTTGCGGCCCGAGCGACGGAGAAGACGGACGTTCTCCCGGTACGCTCGCTTGGGACGACGGACGGTCCTAAGCCGGAGGGCGACCCAACTCAGTGTCTCTTCTGTTCTTTATTTCAACTGTGCTGTGCCTGTTTATTTAACCAACCCATTATCTTAATTAAATCAGTTTGTTAATTTAATTCGGCCCATTGAAATTCTTTGGTCGAAGCAAGGAGACGGGACCGTAAACAACAACAAGAAGAAAAAAAAGAACTTCAAGAAACATCAAGAATAAGTTTACCATAGCCACTTCCAAAACCTGAGATCTGACAGCAGTCAGTAGAAAATGCTTCAACGACATGATGCGATTGTACTTTTAGCTTTCGAAGCATAGTGAGGGCGTCAATCTTCGGAAACATTGCATGAAATACGAATGTTTTGCTCCGAGTTCAACCCAAAGTTATTGGCAGTTGAACATCACAACTGGAGATATCATTTCAGTTTATTCTTTCAGAATTACCATACATTAGAGCACACATATACACAGGCATGAATGCATGGAATAAGCATCTGCTTGACGTCTCCGGAAGTAGGCCTTCTGCCGCTCTTTTAAGTAAGGAGTTTCTGTTCTTGACAAAAACAGCGACGCCCATTATTAAATGTGTATTTTGCTTTCTACAACGGGAGATCATCAAGCCATTTTTTAGTTAACGGCACGTTAGCCGTATGTACATAATTTTGCCGCACCATTGTTGCTAATAAATTTCAGTTACCCTGGTTCGCATATTCATCTTCTATACCCTCAGTGCCTCCTCAAACTACAGCTAGCTTCATGTTCAATTGAGAAAACAGCTTCGCAGTCATCCGTCTGTGACACTGAAAATGTTTTTAAGTACATCTGCGATATTTATAAGAAAACCAGAGTGATCTTTATTGATCTTATGTGAATGCCTGTCAGGATACTTTTGGATATATCTAGTCAGTATAAAGTTTCAGTATTCATCAGAGTTAGAAGCGCGATGCTTTACGACCACTCAGATCACCTCGTTTTTGAAGCCTAGCAAGTATAATATCACCTGTAAAAGTAGTGGCACATGATGTCTATGAGCAGGATGTGGGCAGCCGAGCGCAAAAGTCCGGCAGCGTAGTTGATAATCTCACGCACCGTGATCGGAGGCTTCGGTCTTTCCATCTGAAAGTGTTGCACGTATACAAATTTATATCACCAAGGCTACAAAGTATTTTAATTTGATTGCAGTCTGAACAATTCTGACGTACTTCGGGACGACAAAGTGCCGCACGAACTATGCCTACGCCATCGGAACGTGTAAAAATGCTAAGCAAGCATTTAAGTAGCATTCCTATAATTGCTGAACTGTTTGCCATGGAAACCTCTTAAAGGTACCCGGCGAACTTGAAGACACTACGTATACCTTTCCTTAGCATAAAATGTAACAATTGCTGAAAAGCGTACATTTTAGAGGTTACAAGGTTGGCTGAGACTTTGAAAATGGCTTCCAAAAATTGCCTGCTAGACTTTAGGGTAGTTATGAAAGGTCTGGCTACGAAATATGCCAAGAAACGTAAAAATATATGCTGGTTGTATCAGAGTTAAACATTGGGTAGATATCTTGAGTATACATGTTACATCCATTTTGTATATAAACTCATATGCCATTTTCTCACACAGCACTGGGTGGAGAGACTAAAAATGTGACAAATAATATAAATAGCCATGTTACACCAACGACCGTGGCTATTTGCTTGAAGCTAAAATATATTTGTTACATAGTCTTGTTTTCCTCTTCCGAACAACCAAATTGCCAACCATGACTGAATATTTATTTATATGCATTCAAATTGGGTTCGGATATTATATTCTAGCCTCTCGACTGTTTATTGACAAAACAAATTCTGAACCCTTCCTAATTCATCCTTATTGGGAAGAGGCTTCACTTTTACGAATTATTATGCAATCTACAGTGCATTTTGCCTGTTGTGGACTACTGAAACATCTTACTGCATTCAGGTATGTGGTTTCTTTGGGACGTTAAACCCCACAAACCAACCAACCATCAGGTATATGGTTTGAAATATATAATGTCCAGATGTACGCTAAATTAGGATTTGGGCATACAGGCGGGTATTTTCAGGCTAAAGCTCTGCACGAAATTCTGATTTGTGGAATTCACATTGTGGAAGCAGCTTAACCGAGCTTACAAAGGCGTAACGTTACATGAAGATGAGAATTAGGGCCGTTAATTTGTATCGTGCTTTCTCGTGACAGGCAGCGCTGAATAAACTGAAGGGCATGTTTAACTTACTTTCATTGTTAAAGATCGTCACGCCGATGGTGCGTACCAGGCAAAGTCGACTCAGCAGCGCTCCCTCGAAGAGGTATACTAGTTAATATGCAAGCTATGCTTCTTGAACCGCTATTTTAATGTTTTGCATTTTATGGCACGAATGAGAAACCTAACCGCTTCCAGACAGGTAAGAATGATCAATTTCACTGGACCCAGCTATCCAAACTGCCTGATTTCTACAATCCGTTTCAGATGGCATTGATGGTAGAATAACTTGAAGAAAAAAAAAAGAAAAACGCCCCAATCGAGTTTTTGTTCCTTTATATTGGCATAGGTACTTCATTTCTACCAAGAAACCATATCCTATGGTGGCATCGAAGGCACATACCCAATTCGTAGACACTGAATGCTTTCAGTTTTGAAGCATGCATGCATGTATGCACAAAAAGGGGCACAAACGTACAAGAAACACTGTATATCGTCCTCATTTCAAGAACAAATAATCGCGTACAATTCTTTAGAAGATATGCATGAAGCATGTTTCATTGCATGCTTCCGCTAATATACATTATAAACGAATATTTGTGCATATGCAGGACATGGCTGCACACTTTGCCATTGGAAGTTGCAAACGGCAGCTCGGTGCTGCAAGGGCAAAGCAAGAATTAAATTGGGAGCTCCTTCACGCTAGACGGCAAAAATTACGGTTAAAACAATTTCATAGTATATACCATTCTTTGGTAAATATAGAAAGAGATAAGTATATTAGACGTCCCTACTATGTCTCTGAACGTACAGACTCGTTTAAAAGTACGTGAAACCCCTTGTCGTACAAGCATATTTAAGGCGTCATTTTTCCCCAAGCAGTTTCAGAGTGGAACCAGTTCTCTCGTGATGTTGTCAGCGATGATGTTTTCGATGTTGAGTTGAGGGTTGCCTGTAGCTCTGAGTATCCAATTTTTGATATTCATTGGTTTTGAGCATTGTGCATGCATAATGCGTAATTCATTAGCCTTATAGCAGAAGCTCATGTGTCTTTGGTCTGCGTCTAACTTTGTCGACTTCCATCCCCCACCCTCCCTGCTGTAATGCCTATGGGTGCTGTGGGAACTGAATAAATACTATATAAGTAAATAATTGCGATTAGCGAATTTCTATTCTATTTAAATTAAGTAGCAACAGAGATATGCATGCGCACATCTCTTGGTTTCGAATTCATATCTGTGTTAGCTATTTCAAGTAATCTTGTAGAAAGTTGACAAGGAGCTACTGAGAAGTCATAGGAAGTGTAATGAAGCCTGCTCTCATCATTTTTATTTTTATGTCATGCCCAAGATAACTCTTTGCTCTGATATCACAGATGCTGCTCAAAAATGTGACCCTTGTCCTGCATCTTACTAGTAAAGGAAAAAAAAAAGAAATATGCAATAATTTTATCTATTTATAATATTCAAGAACTTTAGACAGGCATGCATATTGAATCGCGATGACTTCGCTTGACCGCAACTTGGAGCTCTCGCAATAATATCGCGTACAAAGCTCCCACTGTGATCAACTTTCATTTTTAATGCTAGTGTCCTTTCTAACTTGTCGGAGAACAGAGTGTCCTTCTGTGTTTCACCGCATACCTAAAGCGGCCTACCAAGTCCTTGTTCTGGCTATCAGACGTGGCAGGACAATATACACTAATTTATACTCGCGAGACTTCATCAGAGAATTGGTGAACAAAATTCTGAAACCAAAGCGTCTTCATGTCTAAGGCCGAATGTTGTTCTTAAGTCTTTGCTGGAGCAGCTGAGCTATTTTTCACGCAATGAACACCGATTATTTAAACGTAATAAACCATCACTCAGCAAGGGCGTGAAAACTGTACGCCGTAGAAAAAGCAGGTGGAAATTAGCGCTGAAATATTCCATGTCATTTGTGCTTCTTTCAAGTACCTCGTCTTAGGCATTCTGTAGTTCAAAATATTGAAACACATGCCCTGGAAATTCTTCTACGCAATTATATCTGGGTAATGTGTGTGCAATATTGATTTAAATCTATCCTTACAAATCGGCATTTTTTCATGGATCAGCAAACACTAATACTAAAATACTGAAAGGCATCGCACCGACTTGATGAAGTCATCGTAGTTCTGTAGCGGTCCCAAGAAGAGGGGAGGCAGGTAGACTACATACGCCAGTGTCTTCCAATACTCGGGCCAGCCCGTAGAGCCGGCGTTCTCTTTGTCAGATGACATGTAATCCATGCAGAAGCTGAAGCAGCGGAGTACCGTCCAATAGAAGGCCACCACGCTCATGAAATAGCAGTAGTCACCGTGGCTTTCATAGACAACCTGAAAGGGGCAAGATGCTGTCCACTCAGATCAATATAAGGGGTTACAACCTACACCGGATATTTTGCATAGCCATCTGCAAAGCATTATAAATTTCGGTGCATTACATCGATAGCGCAAGCTCTCTTTTTAGAGAGATAAAGTGGTGATGGGGGAAAAGGCGCTCTGTTATTATGTTACGAGCAACAGTAAAAAGATGGCGTTAAGGAGACAACTGAAAAGGCACTATGACTTGAAGGCCGCAAGCAAGAAAATATTTAGTGGGCGTGCTTCTTACAGTAAATAGAGACAGGCGTTTATTGCATACAAAGGCAGACAATTCGGTAGCAAAGTTAATTATGTGCCCTGCTACAATGGGCACGGGAAGAGGAGAAGTAGTATTCTCGTGATGAGTGACAGAGTGGGGAAAGGTAGATTGAAAATATGTGAGGCATCACTTGCATCACACAGGCGAGTCAAGTTCCGTATCTCTACAGATTCGGGAAAAAGTCTATATCGCTAATAATGATTTGCACTCCTCCGTTCAAGCGCCTGGTAGCAGGTCTTGTGACAAAGGCCTTCTGTCGCAACTACCGAACGAAGTGTCTAGCATTAGCCTTTCGCGCGCAAATACTGTTAACACCAATCGTAAAGTGAAGGACAAAAGTTTGCGGGATGTGGATTTTGGGAAAAACATTTCTGTCTGTGTTCATTATAAGTTAAAGCCGCCAAAACAACACGCACACACACACAAGAAAAGAACGGGACAGAGCACCAAGATGCTGCCCAATAGTTGCCAGTGTTGCCAGTGTTGCCTCGCTAGTTTTTTTCTGAGATATAGTTTCTCTGATTGGGGCGTGCATGTCCTCTTGTGATTCAGAACTTTTAATTCACCATGTTAGCCCAGCAACACAGAAGTAAATAGTTTTCAAAGAAGTCACGTCCCGCAAACTTTTGTCACTGACTGTACATCTTCCGCCGACGTATTGCAGACACATTAAGACTTCTTTCTGGGCGAGTTGGTTCATTTTGGTTATAGGAAAATTTGAAACAGCGCTAACGCACACAACCACAAAAGAAGAACGAAGACACACGACGGGACACAAGCGGTGACTGTCTATTGATTTTTATTATAAAATTCAGTTGACAGTCAGCCTTGTGTCTCGTCGTTCGTCTTCTTTTGTGGTTGTGTGTGTTAGCGTTGTTTCAAATTGTTGACACAATTGGATCATTCTGAAGCTGCCCGCCTGCGCAACATAGCTAACGCGTGAAAGCCACTTCTAAACGCAGGCTTATGCACCCGGAGCACATGATGACCCGCAATTTCACGCGGAGCAGAAAATGTCATTGTCGAACCGATCGACTGCGAACGGATGAAACAGGATTTCGGCAAGGCCAAGTAAGCCTTTTCCGCGCTCCTCATCAAACTTGAAGGAAGGAAACGAGTATCCGGTTGCGGAAGATGCACAGCTTTGAATCATAGCCTAAGTTTACCTGTAAGTATAAATGCTGTCATTATCATCACGAGCAGCCTGAGGAGGACTGGCTGCAGAGAAATGCATCTCCCATATTTCTACAATTGAGCCAGTCCGATGCTAGCTGCCGGCATCGAATCTCCGCAAGCATTCTGACGTCCCGCCGAATATTCTCCCACCCCGATATATTTGCATTCAGTTGGAATAAGTTACCATAACCAATTATCAGTTCTTCTCCCATCCCCGTTTCTTCTTGAGTTCGCCAGGAAGTAAGCAAATCAAGTTACCTGACCTAACCCTCCACACTCCGGTGACTTCGTGTATATTATTTTTACATCTGGAGCGCTGTGCATTGTTCTCTACTTAAGTTCAACCGTTTTTGTTAGCCCCCATTTCTCAATCGCATAGGTGAGTAGCGGTCAGGTAGCTCCGCTATATATGTTTCTCCAGTGGAATACTTGTAAGAAACAATTCTTGATGGTAGATTGCTTGTGCAATGCTTTCCACTCCTATGTTATACTATAGTGATTTCTTTCCTGTGGTACTAATCAGTGGTTACCACCTGTCGAAATTAGACGTGTCGCTTCATGCAGCCCCTTGCTACCTGTAGTAAGCTGCTGCTATTTCCAGGGCTGATTAGAAAAACTTTAGCTTCATGCGTAACAGCTTTTTTACAACATCACGTCTGCGAACGGCCAGACAAAAATCTTGGGGGCACAGATTTCTAGTTGCAACAGTCCTCGTAAATGGATTCGTACAATGCAACGTAACTGGACCCCGATGTTGCTTATGATTCACCGGATTTCAAACAAATACGGCGGAGCCCGGCAAAAATCGTGCCAAACACTGTCTAGAGCGATTGCTGTCGGCAGGATTCTGTACGGGGCACCTGTCTATGAGTTTTCTAATCGCGACGTTAAAGACATCGAAAAGCTACACAGGGCCACTCTTCGCACCATTACTGGGCTTCCTAAGCACACGAGGAATGAAGAGCTGCTTAAGCTGGTCAGCATACCACCCAGACAAGACATTATAAGAGAAGCAAAAATAAGAATGCGATCCCTACTGGAAAACACGACCCAAGGGCAGCAGATCATGGCATGGGACAACCGAATCAACACTGCTCCGAGGCCCCTGGGGACAGACACTTCACCCCCGTGGGAGGCGCCGGTAATCGCACTAAGGCCACAACGACCTATTAGTAGGCGGAATGTGGTAGCTAGGCAACTTTTAGCACAGAGAACTGCCCTCACGAGACCACTCAATACAATAGACATCTACACTGACGCTGCAATTAGAAATGAAAGGGTGAGTGTGGCATGGGTGTGTGTGCCAGCGCCTCAGCACAACGGACAGCACACGTGCCACCTACCTGGAGGAACAATTTTACACTCAGAGTTGCTTGCCATATGGGGAGCCATAAATACCATTACGACCGCTGCAGCCAGAAAAGATAACTTCAATGGATATCGAATTTTAACCAAATCATATGCAGCGATTGCACAGCTGACGGCACCAACTACAGATGACGCAGTGGCCAAGGACATCAGAAAGAGGCTGAAGGGAATGCGGGAAGTTGGAATAGAAATTCAAATTATATGGACACCGGGACATACTGGCACGGACGGCGGAAACGCAGCCGCGCAAGCGGGTGGGCTTGCTGAAACGTACAATGCCCCACACCCCAACTCCATGCCTAAACGGATAGACTTAAATCCTTACCAAACAATGCTCACTAAAGGCTCCCCTGGCAGATCGATGATTCACTATGTACGCATCAAAATAAAACACGACAGTAAGCTTAGATTACATGAAGCGACACCAACGCCGGTGTTTGAGGACACGAAAGGGCTCACTCGACCACAAGAGATATTTCTCAACAAAGTAATAACAAATGCAGCTTACACACCTCACGTACATCACGCGTGGTTTCTCGGAAGACACAAAACACTCAACACAACATATGCACGCACTGTAAGGAACAGTGTACAGCAGACCTAGAACATCTTATATGGCAATGTCCATCGTTTACACGAGGAAGAAACAAAATTACGCATATTCCCCACGACGACATGCCCACATTAGCAGGTCAGGTTATATCAAGCACCGAAATACAACACTCCATTGCTACATACGGCAGTGAGAGCGGCCTGCTTCGAGTAGTGTGAGAGAGGTCGACTTACAGCGCGAAGATCGGCCGCATGGCAAGCAACAAGCAACAGCTTAAAGAACCGTTAAGACGAAGTTACACTCTCCTAACTCCCCAAGAACCCAAACAGCGGCCGAGAGCCATCCTTTCCCTTCAATAAAGGCTTCATTCATTCATTCATTTCCATTTATTATGTCATTGATCATTATTTGTCATGAGTCCCCTTCGTTACTAACAAGGCAATGTTATGAGCGAGTCGCTGGTCAATAGGAAGTCTTCATTACAACTGGTCTTTAACTGTTAGAATCATTTCCAAGATTACTACAGGAATGTGCAGTAAAGAAATTCGTAAGCCTGAGTGTTGCTGTGTTATCAGCGAGATGTGTCAGCAGGAATTCGCGAATGACAGATACTGCGCCTTTCCGTTCCTGTACACCAATTATATAACGCCGGTGAACATTGATGCTTTCAATGAAATGCTGGTTGCGAGCCACAAAGGCGCGCGATGTACCGCGTGGAGGAGCAACGCTCAGGCTCTCGCATTTCACCCCTGCAGATTCTGCAGTTCTCAAAATTTCCAGACAGCAGTTGTTTGATTATCTCTCTTTACACACTCTCTAACCATTCCCCCTCATTTGTGCATGCATATCGCCCCCTTTTCCACTCGCTCACGTTCAATCATTTCAAATTTCCCGACAGAGGAATTTTGGCCTACGGCGCCGGTAGATGATTACAACGTAATCAGATTTGGACGTCGCCATTACTCTTCCCGACTATTTCGAAGTCTGATTGACTTACCTGGCTCTAATTTTTCCAACAAGCCCCAATGTTTTCCTTGCCGAGTTCTTTTATTCCTTTATATAATAATGCATCCATTCTTTTATATCTCATTTCGTTCGAACTAATCATGCGGACAAACTCGTGAGGACATCAACCTGGAGACATACTCAATTAACAACGTACGCATTAATCAAGGCCCTTGAGTACATTCGCTAAACAAGCAGTGAACACCCATGGGGAGACAGTGTCTTGTTATTTAAAGCCCTTCCTTAGATGGATTTTATTACTTTCTGTTGGAGGACGATGGTGGCTTGACATCTCCCAATAGTTTCGCATATCGCTCATCAATGCCATGTCCCTGTGTCATACGTAAAGGCCCCACTAAGAATACTGCCCTATTTTCATAATACAGAATGGTCAACGTAAGAAGGAGCTAGAGGGCTATATATATGATATTACAATAATTACCTTAAATTGAAGCATAAGCGTGTTGCAATCGTTTAAGTCGCGTTAGCTAATTATGTTGTGGTTTGCAGCCTATGCGTAACAATGATATTTAAATGACCTTGAAAGAGGTTCCAAAAACTCCTTATTAATTGCTTGCAAAAGAGGAGATGCGCTTCTGTATGCCCGCTGAGGAGAAGTCCATAAAAGAGAGCTGTTTATATACAACATATTTAAAGATTATCGATTTCGCTTTCGCGCAGCGACCCGCCTAGCCGGGCATCCTCCCGAGTTCCCGCCCATTACATCAACTAGCACATGTGACGTGGAGCACTAGAAAACCATCACTGATTCGCACGCGTCACGGAGAAAAAAAAGTGAGGCGATCGGGCGGGCTGCAGGAGACCGCGGTGTGTCTCTCTTTCCACCCTTCATTTAGCTGTTTAGCTGCGAAGAGAGAGCGAGAGCCAAAAACAAAACAAACAGAACGAGCCGGATCGGGCTTATCTTTGCTTTTCTCGCACCAGTGTGGAAGGTCAGAGGGTAACACGGATGCCGTGAAAAAGACACGACATTAACCATGTTTCGGGACGGTAATAGGCGGTGCAATATCTGCAAGTTTCGTTGGCTTTCATCTCCCTATAGTTGGCCCCAAATTTTAGCGCACTTGTAACGCCCTCCTTCATCATGGCGTCGTGAGCACAAGAGGATGATTTTGGACGAGCAAGGGAACAAATAATTTAACCTGTGTCCACTGCAGCGTAGTCTTCTCTTGTAAACTTCCAATCGAACCTCGCCCGATTGTCCTGCGGCCCTCTTATCCGCAAAGGTTTGCTAATATTCTTTGCAGAGCAGAACGTTTGGCCCTCCCAAGTATGCCTGCACTCTCGTCGTCTGAAGGCAACACCAGGCGACGGCCTACCTGCGATTTCGAGACTGGTCCGTTATGTATGGAGTTAACAAAATAAAATAAATAAACAGTGATCCGTGCATATTACATGCCCTGTCATGGATATTTCTACGTCTTAAGCACGGCTAAAGACGTAGGCTCTGTCACATCTGGCTTACTACTTTGGGCTCCAGCCCACGAGTCGCCCAGCGGAAACGCCCAGACGCACACTCTCGCTCGAGAGCTCAGCTGCCGAGCCGAGAGTATGGTCAGCCACCTTGCTTCCACTGACACTAATATATCACGTCCTTCTGTACTCACCACTTACACGGACAAACTCCAGCACTACCGACTACGAAGATGCACATATCCTCTCGCACAAGGCACTATAAAAAGACGTGAGGCCGTCCAATGGCGTAAACTACAAACTGGCAGCTTCCAACACCACCTCTTATACAGCAGGATCTTTCCGGAACAGATAGCCCCCATGTGTAAACACCGCTCAACTCCGGCCACTCTCATACACATGGCGTGAACCTGTACACACTACAACACAGACAACTCAAACACCCCAGAAAAGTGGGAGTCTCTCCTGCGTACTTCCGAGCCAGCAGATCAACGCTGGCTTATCCAGCGCGCGGTGGAGGCCGCGAAATCCCTAGGGATCGCCGCCGACCTCCTCTAAGTCACCGCACCCGGTCCTTTGACTACTCTCCGGTTTTTGGGCACAATAAAAGAATTCACCACCACCACTCGGCTATAACGGTATAATTTCGTGTTTGTTCACTGAGCAAAAATTCATGTCTAGATCTCGCGGACTGGCCTAAATTTAAAGTGAAACTTCTTTATTCAGTTCATGGACACTCCGCGCAGTGCAATGGTTAAGCCGCTCGATCGCTGAGCCAAACGACGAGACTTCAATCAGGAATTACGACGGCTGCGTTCCGATGGAGGGTAGATGCAAGGCAGCCTTGTACTATGTAATGCGAGTGCGCATTAAACAAAAGTTGGTAGGCATTATTCTTCTTGCCTCCACTACAGCGTCTTTCATATATGCAATGTTGAATTTGACCTTAAACCCTGTATTCTTTAATCACAGCTTGATAGCTTTCAATTTATCCCTACATTTTAGTACAGGATATATAAAGGAGGTTTGGCAGATCGAGAACTAGAGGCAAGAAGCTTCACAGAATGCAGCGTCGCAGACTGGTAAAACAGAGTGAAAACAAACAGGGGTTGCTCCGTGGCCTACTCTGCAGTTCTGTGTTGTTTCCTGAAATATGATGACAAAAAATTACCAATGCCAGATTTAAGGGCCGAAGAACACATTGCCAGTTCAGAAGTGTTAAAAAGCCGCCAGCATTACTTAAAACAAGCCACATGGCGGCAGTGTTTACAACACGTTGCAATTTGAAAGTGTTTTCCCTCACAGCCTCAGAAGAATTTGTTCTGTAGAATAGCTAAAGTCTTGCCGCGATACAACCTCAGCATTCCAAGATCCGTCTCACAACGACAGCCTTTCTTCCCTCGTAGGGCCCACGTCGTGTGAGAGAATGTGTAAGCAAGGCGGCAATGGTGATACTGATATCGAAATTTTTTCTTCTGTCTGATTCGGTGTTTGCTTTCTTGCGCGTCTTGATCCAAGGTATTCCTTGGCACATCGCTTTTGGATTAGATTGCCATTATTAATTTTGCTTGTGTATTATAAAAAACGAAGGTTATATATAACGTGTGTTTCTTGCAAGAAAAAATTGTGAGTTCATATTCCTTTCCTGCATTCCTGCCTCTTATGGAAGCCGGCTCCTGGCCGGCAGGTATTTAAAGACTGGCGCTATACTGGATCTACAAAAATGCCGTTAGGATAGTCAGTTCAAGCATAAAACGTGGCACTGCGCGCTGATAGGACAGGCGCTTTTCATTGTGCTGACCTCAGGCGCGCGTGTACTGTGCGATGTCATTGCCCTTTGGGGAACACGAGCCGGTAGTCATTTCCGGAACCCTTCACTAAGGAATACCGCATAGTGTGAGTCGTTTCGGGATGTTAAGCCATGTAAATTAAAGACCACTGAATGAAAAAAAAAAAATCACCCGCCGGGGTGGCGCAGCGGTTAATGCGTTCAACTACTGTTCCCAAGGACGCGGGATCGAATCCCGGCCTCGGAGGCTGCGTTTCGATGAAGGCGAAACGAAGCGGCGCCCGTGTGGTGTGCGATGTAAGCGCACGTTAATGAACCCCGCATTCGTTTAAGAAGGCTCGATCAAACATTAGAATTTTATGTTACGCGTGATATTCCGCGTCATCAGGTATGCTTACTACATAGACTTCGTTTAAACGTGGCTTTCACGCACAAGTACTTACATTTAATTGGACAGATGGACTCACCGGAATGTTGAACTTGTGGCATCCCAGAGACTGTGGACCATATATTATTCGTGTGCCCAGCGTATGCGCACGAAAGAAGTGTGCTAGCGGCTTCCTTGAAGCGTTTAGACAAGAGGCCTCTGTCGGAGGACCTGCTGCTGGGCGCTTGGCAGGACAAGGGGAAGGGTGCCCAGGCAGTGCGTGCTCTTTGCCGTTTTTTTGTGCGCCAGCGGACTTGATTCGCGCTTGTAAAACAAGCTACTGTGTCTGTATATGTATTTCATATGCATTCTTCCACATCGTCACCCATCATGATCTTCTTTCTTCTCTCCTTCCCCTTCCCCAGTGCAGAGTAGCAGGCCAGATTTGAATTATTCCGGCCAACCTATCTGCCTTTTCCTTTCAATAAATACATCTATCTATCTACCAGGTGGTCGAAATTTCCGGAGTCCTCTACTACGGCGTCTCTCATAGCCTTAGTCGCTTTGAGACGTTAAACCCCACAAACCAATCCAAATGAAGAAGTCCTTTTTTTTTTGTCAGGATAAGTAGCGTTATTGAACTGTGCCACTTCTCTCTTTCCACTTTTTATCCCACCTCCCTTTTCCTACGGCTCGGTACAAGTGTCCACAGAACAAATGTGACAGATCCTGCGCCTTTTGCTCTCCTGAGCACCAAGTATTATTAATAATTATTAGTCTCTTCGGCCTCTCCTCAAAGCGCAATTCGCAATACCAGTTTCTAAGCCGATATGGGAAAACACATAGAGTCTAATTAGAGATGTATAATAGAGGTGATAAGCCAACTCGAACATTATGCACTAGCAGCTGAACGATACCGCGTAAGTGACGAGGACGCTCCTAGTCGCACTTATGCGCTCATTTCAAATACCGCGAGTGTCCTTCCGAGTGTTACACAGCAAATATTGACCAAATAAGCACATCGAAATTGCAATACAAGAATAAGAAAACTTTGAAAAGAAAAGGGCAGCCTCAGTACAGTTGTCTCTTGGTCAAACGTTCTACGCGCTAAATACTGATTTTTTTTTTCGCGCCCGCTAGCAAAGTAGGGGCGTTATAACATGCCATTGGTCTTTTATATTTGGCAAAGGCTAAGGACAGTTAAGGAAACGCACACGATGAACGAAGAGGTGGCCACCCTAGGGCACCAGACCATTGAATGTGTAATTTAGCTCACAAGTGTTCTCAGTGGGTAAGGCTCTTCGAAGAGTACAGAGGGCAAAATGCATGTCTAGAACGACCGAACTGAGTGCTCCGGGCCGCTCGGAGCCACGTGCGCGACATCTAGCTGTAACGCCTGGTAACGCCGCGGCTTTACCTTCTGCTTCAGTCGTCAGAAGCGCTGATGTGCGCTGCCAGTCTGCGAAAGCGCATACGCGGCGGAGAGCACGCCACTGGCTTCTCTTTTTTTTTACTTTCATTTTGTGCACTATCAAAGCTCTGGCAGGGAGCATTTCACCGCATCATTCACGCGCCGGTGTACTGCATCGTCACTCTAGCCGCGAGCCTTATATCAGTGATCGAGGTTTGGCAGTTTTCGTTCTTCGGCAATTGCAGGAAGGCAAATTAGTATTAAAGGTGCCGCGAAGTAAGTGTAAGCGGCGGGTATGTCTTTATTTCACTGTTCTTCTTTGGTCATTAAAGAAAACAGATTGCCGGCTTCTCATTTCACGTTCTTTTATTTTTTCCACAAGTTTACTGTTTATTAGGGGATGGAGAGGACAAACTAGTACGAATAGGGGCTCCCCCAGATTTCTTTAGGATCTCAATCCTCTTCGGCAGTGACTCGTAGAGGGAGTCGACGAGAGCGCGGTCATTGCGGAGGTGTCCCCACTCATTTTCAATGGCTTCCCATAGCCCGTCCGGATTGCAATTGGAGAGTCCCGATTTCTTGGATAGGCTTTTCTTCATCAGTCCCCACACGTTTTCTATAATGTTAAGGTCAGGGCTTCTTGCAGGCCATGGAAGGGTCATAACGCCAAGCCTTTCAAAAAGGTCTCGGAGAGTCTTGGCTGAGTGCACAGAAGCTCCATCTTGTTGAAAGTGATAGAGCCCATCCGGAAACGGCCCATCAAGCACATAAGGCAAGAGGACCGTTTCTGCCACCTCCGCGTAGACTTCTGCAGTCATACGCCCAGGAATGCGGTACAGGGGTCCTAGTCCATCGTAGCTGATGGCTCCCCACACGCTGACTGAAACACGGCCGCTGCTGCGCACATTCCAAATGTATTTTTCTTCGTCCCTGCATGGTGGTAGGGAAATCAGGTTTTCTTAGAAGAATCAAATTGCCATCAGAGCTAATGATACCTGATGTGGTAGCAGTGAAGGACTGGGAACGACGAGAGTGCAACGCATTAAAGAGATTGAAGCCCATTATGGTTCAAAATATGGAGCGTCAAAATGTCCGTTCGCGAGCTCGTTAAGCTGGCTTTCCAGCATTGTAGATTTTTAATATGGCGTCGCAGCGCACAGTATAATACCCGAAATCAATCATACATCTTTTATATGATAAAATACACATGCTGTTTTAAAATTCCCCACATCTTAGCTTAAGGATACAATTTTGTGGGTGTGCCATGCAGAAAAGGTAACCTAACGAACATTTAAAAGTGTGATTTTGATGTTCTATACTTCAAAAAACATTGCCGATTCCGAAAACGTAAGAACTGAGCTCGCATTATGCATTCACGACCTTTAATTTTGAGATTTACTGTTTCGCCCTGAAGCCGAAAATAAAATATACTAATTTAAGTTCTTTATGCGTGTTTCATCTCTATTGCCTACATAATGCCCACCGTGCTATACAGTTTAACAACTCAGACTGCACTCACCTCACTGGTTTTAAAATATAAATTTGACAGCCTAAAAGAAAACTCCGGGTATATTCTCAGACGTGCGAGCACATTGAAACAGACTACAGTCCTACCGTGCTTTTTCCGGCCGCCACACCCGCTTCTGCTGGTCCCAGCGCGTGCAAAAAGTGGCTTCGTCGCTGAAGACGACTGCTCTCCAATTGTCTGGGGTCCAGTCTTCCACCACAGACGCGAATTCCAGGCGCGTGTCCCGATCCGCTTGTCTCAGTTGTGTTTTCTGCGCAGCTATTCTACTTTTCACACCTGCTGCATGAAGCCTGCGCCTGATTGTCTGAGTGGATGCGTTCAAAGCGAACATGTCACGAAGCTCCCTGGCGCTGAGGTACGGATCATCTGCTGCTCCTGCGACAACAAGCCTGTCTTCTTCTTCCGTCGTCGCTCTTGGTGGCCGGCCGCGCGCAGCATCCTTAAGTCGGCCTTCTTTGTGGAATGCCTGCAGTACTCTGCTGACTGTGGCTAAAGGGCGTCCAGTAGCTTGAGCTATAGCTCTTTTGGTTATTGTCCAGCCCATCTCTGTGATGGCTTTCCTTTGGTATACTGTGAGTCGCGGCGCCATCGTCGATGCCTTTACGCATCTCGTCTGTTCACTTGTAGGGATGAAAACTTTATTCAGGTTATCGCATATCTGATCTTGTGTATACGCCACACTTAAGGTCCTAGTATGCTTTCAGTAATAGCATGCCGATTTTGGCATTATTTGCCGGCAAATGCAGCCTGCCAAA
This sequence comes from Amblyomma maculatum, assembly GCF_055883805.1. NCBI lineage: Eukaryota > Metazoa > Arthropoda > Arachnida > Ixodida > Ixodidae > Amblyomma > Amblyomma maculatum. The sequence goes on along the minus strand of NC_139353.1, from coordinate 105,341,314 downwards.
CCTCGATCACTGATATAAGGCTCGCGACTAGGATGACGATGCAGTACACCGGCGCGTGAATGATGCGGTGAAATGCTCCCTGCCAGAGCTTTGATAGTGCACAAGAAGAAAGTAAAAAAAAAAAAAAGAGAAGCCAGTGGCGTGCGCTCCGCCGCGTATGCGCTTTCGCAGACGACTGAAGCAGAAGGTAAAGCCGCAGCAGCCTGCGAGCCCCGAAAAGACAGACAGTGTTATCAGCTTGGCCGCGCATGCTGACACTCCGCCCGTCTCGAACCAGGCGTTATCGCTAGATGTCGCGCACGTAGCTCCGAGCGGCCCGGAGCACGCAGTTCGGTCGTTCTAGACATGCATTTTTCCCTCTGTACTTCTAAAAACGAAGTTAGTATTTTCAGCGCTTCATTTTCAACGGCTTACAATCCTCCTTTTGCTCGATTGATCCGCGCATGCTCAAAACGCTAGCAGCACATCATGAAGCCAGTCTCTATGGCCTTGCTCCGCACTGTTTGCGTAAGAGGCACATTCACGAGGTGCTGCTATGACCGTCTGCTAGGCCTCGTGTTAGTGCCTTCTGTAATGATGGCGCCACGTTTCTGCAAAAGGTGGATTGTGCTACGCCGCGGAAAGCATGCGCTCTCGTCACAATGTGTATAAGACGAAATCCTTTTAGCCTTATCGTTGTCGTCAGTGAAAGTGTCACGCTTTTGCGAGGGCTCTGTTTGGTCGAGACGAGATGACGTCATGGAGGTATCGACCAATCACAGAGCCCCACCACAGTATGCGTGAATGCGTGCCTTATATAGCCATATGCCCATCAATTATTAAGTACTAATTATTGACTAGTTAATAATTACTCATTAGTGGTAGCGGCGCAATAAATCACAAATAATTTCATATTTACTGAATACTGATTACTAATCATTTACTAATTACTAAAGAGTGGGTTGCTAGTGAGCTAATTATTTATTAATGCCTCGCACTACGGACTACAGTATGCCCGAATGCGTGCCTTGTAAAGCCATATGGCAATGAATGCTTAAATAATAATTAATGCTTATTATTTAAATGATTTCTTAGCATAAATACTAAGTAAGTGCTAATTCCTAATAATTATAATTACAACTAGGTCATAATCACGTAAATACTAATTTATGACATCAATCATTGTTTATTGTCAGTTGCCCAATCATTTCTTAATAACTAATGCCACCTTATACTTCCATATGGCGAGCAAGAACCAATTAATGATTGTTCACTAACTAATTGTTAACTAATTACTGCTGAATAATGACATTACTAATTAGCGACAATTGGGTAAATAAAAATTTATTTTCATTATTGATCAATAATGCCGCCTTAAACGGCAATATGGCTTTCAATGCCCACTTAATAAATAATGACTAATTAATAAATGTCTGACTGAATAATTACTAAATAATGATTTGATAATTTGTACTTACTAACCAGTGACAGTTGCATAATTATCTAATAAATACTAATTATGCCTCGCAAACGGTAAAATTGCGTAGCAGAATGCAGCACTCAAGCTTTCGTCGTTCATCAGTTTAGTCGCCAAAATGTCCTCGAATTTTTCAAAGATGCCGATTTGGCCTAGCCGTGTGAGTGAAACATCAAGAGCTCTATTTTCGAGAAATATCGATCTGCCATACAACTGTAGAGATAATAAATTTCATCACATACATTTTGGCCTAGCAGCTGTTGGCTATCATTTCTTGAGACACTGCATCCCCAACCCTGTTCCCCATATGTTTCAAAAGAAATACTTTGCTTCATATGTCGAACATTTAAAGAGTTCCACTTATAACTAGAACCTAAGTGGTACGAGGAAAATACAGTTAAAAATTGGAACTGGAAGAAACGTTTTAAACATCTGTTTAACCAGACTAAAACTATGGGCAAAATTGTCCATCAAACTGAAATCCTCAAAAGGCGAGGCAAGATGTTCGAACAAAATCCACACGCGAACTTTGCCGCGTCTTAAATAACAGCATGGGAGCCACATGCATGATCATTTATCGAATAACTTACGTTAAGCAGGTCCAGCTGAAATAAATCGTACAGTGACACCAGAATTAACGCCACTCCGTAGCAGAGTGCAGGAACCTTCATCCAGGCGAGTGCGAAGAACACGGCGTGCTGGGCGAGATAGCAGGCGGCGCTGAACCAGGTCAACTTTAGTGACACGAAGGCCACCGAGAAGGCGGCGTGGTAGTGGGGCAGCAGCTGAGTGCAACAGAAGTGATCGAATACAGAGTTAATAAATTTTATTTTGCGCGAAAGGAAATTTTAGAATTATTTGGATGAATAGCAACTTTTAAGCACCACGTGCTTCCCATTGGTGCCTTGTAACAAGCACTGGTTGACACTGACGTTTTTAAATAGAAAATTGTAAACATTTGCTGTTGTTGCAAACTAATTAAATGAAACAATTAAATAAAAATCAGAGTAAACACATAAGACCTACGAAAATAAACACATATGAGTCTTCACAAGAAGGATATCTCGAATTTAGTTTGCTAGCAATAAACCAACTTAAAAATTCATCAGCCTGACATTTTTTATACTTAGTCCCAATGCTGTCTAAAAAATCTGCTATGGGCGTCTTGGTACAGGACTGAAGGTAGTATATACTGGAGCGAAGATGTCAACGTTGTAGGAGTTGTAAATAATTATATATAACGTTCACCACACGAATGTTTTCTCTATTTTGTCCTAAAGTTTAGACTAGGAAATAATCCGCATGACTGGCTTAGTACGGGAAAACAAATTCCATGTATTGGAGCATAGAAGTTTACAGGTATATGGCGTTTACCGCCGAATTTAGAGCTCCAAGACTAAAGTCATCTAGCTGTTCATGTTGTCCTTCACGAATTTTGTATGTGCGCATGAAACCGTGCAAACGCTCTACAAGACATGCATGCTCCTTACAGGTGAATTCAAACGGCGGACCGTGGATACTTTCAGCTCGCAAATATGGCGTCATGTGATGTTCCAATTGAGCTCCGTGATTTACCTCCTGGCCGTGCTTGAAAGAAAAAATGTCCAGAAGTAATTACCCGCTACCACATATAGATTGCCGTAAAGGTGCAGATTTCGCATAGTAGTAATAAGTGATACACACACGCACGTACGTTTACCATGCTGCTAGCCACCGCTGTTATGATATCACTAACATGACCTCAGGTTCGCAAGAAAACCGGTCCGTGAAGTCGTATGAATACGTCCCTTAGGGACGCTTAGTGCAGCAAATATGTTGCTCCGTACCGGCATGATATTCTATTTTAGCACTACTATATGGATGTCCCCCAAACGGCAGCTAGACTGGTAAAGTGAGAAAAAAAATCACAGGCGCTCATTGAGATGCGCATGGCCCCAGCGCCTGAGCGCCCTGCTTGTACAGCATCATACGCGATTATGTTATCATCATCATCATAATCAGCCTGACTATACCCACTGCAGGGCGAAGGCCTCTCCCATATTCCTCCATTTATCCGGTCCTGTGCTGACTGCATCCCCTTGACCCCTGCGAACTTCATAGCCTCGTCCGCCCACCAAGCTTTCTGCCGGCCTCTGCTACGCTTTCCTTCCCTTGGAATCTAGTTTGTTACCCTAAGCGACCATCGGTTGTCCTTTCTTCGCACTACATCTCCTGCCCATGCACATTTCTTCTTGATTTCCACTAGAATTTCAGTAACTTGAGTTATTACTCTGACCCAATTTGCAAGCTTGCTATTTCCTAATGTTACCCCTACCATTTTTCGTTCCATAGCATTCTGCGTTGTCCTCAACTTAAGTAGAGCTCTTTTAGTTAGCCTCCACGTTTCTGCCCCATAGGTGACTACAGGTCAGATACAACTGCTGTATAATTTCCTCTTGACCAAATACCGGTAAGCTGCTAGTCATATTCTGAGAGTGCTTGCCAAATGCGCTCCATCCCAATCTTATTCTTCTTGCTATTTCCTTTTCATGGTCCAGATCTGCAGTTACTGCCTGTACTAAGTAGAAATATTCGCCTACTACTTTCAGTGCTCCGCTACCTGACGTAAACTGCGGTTCCTTTCCGAGGCTGCTGAACATTACCTTAGTCATCTGCATATTTATTTTTAACTATTATGTTATTCCATGTAATTAAATGAGAGACGCAGCCTTATAATCATGATGTGGACACTAATGAACCAGACATCTTTGAGGGTTTGTTAGAGGTGGGAAGGAGATCTGTATAAAGTTTATTCGCTGGGTTGAAGCAGGTCCCCTGGAGTTCCACAGGATTTTGTGCCATGTAAGCCTCGTCTTTAATAGATGGTCCGGCTACAGTAACGATTCCACTCTGTTGTTACCCTTACGGACTGTGGTTCGATTACACGCTACTCCATTGATTACTATTTCTTTAGATTTTGCCTCTCTTTTCTCAAAGTGGGGAGCACATCGGCCTAAAAGACCATACTACGTGAAGGTTCTCTTGTCAAAGATATAAACGCCAGCTTCAATCGAGCTGTTCGAGCTGTCTTCGTTTCCTAGGATGAACGTGTCTGACCTGATGGCTAAGGTACCGGCGTTCTATTGCCAACTTGTCCTTCCACCTCAAAAGAGCATCTGGAGATAACACAGCCACACGGAGAGTCCATTTCATGTGGTCTGGTAGTGTCACATATCTTGCCAATCAAGCAGAGACCGGCTGTGGCACCTACCATCTATCATCTTCCAGAGGCACTGTCATAATCATTTGAGGCTGTGATGCTTCAAACGGTCTGCTAGCCAGCGACAGACAATTTTTTCTACATGGCGTTCTAACGTTCACGCGTTAAAAATTGAGCTTGCATGTCACTAGCACGAAATTTGAAACATGAGGTCTGTGTGGCAACCAAGATTTTCAGCGCTGGTCTGAAGGGATAGGCTGATTGAACATCAACTTAAACATGGTGACATAATTATTCTTTGTGGCGCACACGTTGCATGTCTGAGTAGAATGGATTTAGGTTCCTTTCTTTACTTGAAATTATGTGCAGTTAAGGAGCAATTTAAGAAGGCAAATCACAAGCACGAGATTCAGCAGAATCGATTTTGTTAGAGAAAGTGACTTTCTAGTTACTTGCTTCTGCATACTGGAGATTGCAGAGCAGAATATAGCACCGACGATACCAAAAGAATGCAGACACAAGCGCTGAATAAAAACAGTATTTTACTGTCTTGAGCCAGGTTATTTTGCCGCTAGTTCCAAAACAACAAAACATCTACGTAGGCGAAACATGGAGGTGCCTGAACACAAGTTTGAAAGAACGGAAAAGAAATCTAAGGAATCCAAATTCAGGGTCACTTTCCTTATATTTTAGCCTCTGCGAGGGCTGCATCCCTGACCTTGAAAAATATACAGCTATCCTTCGCAAGTGTCGGGAAACTACCATAAGGGTGATAGTACAGGCTTTGGGGATCTCGAAATTCGCGGAGAAATGTGACAGCAACCCTCCACACGCCTTAGCGAAGGATAAGTGTCATTTCTGTAGACCAATGATTATATGATAGTCTGAAGGAACGGGAGAATATGGCGATAATTCTGCATGGATGCGTGATTTAATAGAGTAATTCATCGTTTTGGTAGGTTTGGGCCTATCGCCTATTTATCTGATTCAGGATAATAAAAGAGAGATGTTAGTGAACACTTGTGCTTGCATTTTTTTCGTTTCTTCCGCGTTAATACTGCACTGCAATCTTCAGTAATCGACTTGCAATAAGAAATATTGGATATAGTTTTCTTGAATCATTTTAATTTCAAATTACGGGACAGGTTGTAAAGTGTCCTTTCGTTTGTAGTATTGCTAACTCTTTAGATCCCGTTGCAGCCGCTTCACATTCCCTTGTAGATACTTCTTAAACCAAAGTCTCAACTGATGAAGGCTTTGTTTAATGGGCAGATGTTTTACGGACGTAGTTTGCCTTACGAGAAGTAGATTATTTGTTGATCATATCTGTGAAATTATTTTTTCGATTCTGCATAACACATCTGCGCAGTCGCCGACAGAAAACGCGCAATTCAAATCTCCCGCGCTTCTCGCGACTGCTACAGAGGAGAAAAGCAGGGAGAGACACCTTGCTTCTGCGTCTGTTGTGACGTCACCTAAGAACCGGAGGCATTTAGAACCACCTGAGGAAGCTTTCGGCATGCCCTCTTCTTCGTCTTATGTGCATTGTGAACGCACAAAACATGTCAACTTAGTGTTGTGCCCGAAACAACAATGTTCTGCATGTGCTCGAACGCACGAGCAGCTGTGGGAGCTATGAGACCATCTTCCATCGTTTCTTGCAATGTCAAACGCTCGAGGCGCAATGGCACGCTGCTGAGAAGAGAGATGAATTCAAGCCCTCTAAAGAAGACATTCTACTCGAAGGATTTTCGTGGCTGTGACAACGTGCAGGTTGTTCCTAATGCGATTTCTACAGCGCTTTGTCAAAAAAGCATGGCTGAACCATGACGCGGTTCCTTCCATTTCCTCGCATAATAGGGTCGTGGCAGTCACCGTTCTATAGAACCGCGTATATTGAAGGAAGAAAAAGGAAGTAAGGCTTGAACTTCTGACTGTAGTTCCTATAATTTCTGAATATTCAAGCCTCGGCATATGGTTGTTATTACGTGTCTCATTTTTTTTGCGCAAAGGTATGGGTAGCGGCTTCCTTGCTAAACATCGGACAACTCAGCAGCCGTTCGCGCTATTTGCTAAGCATCAGACAACTCATCAACCGCACGCGCTGATGATCCTTTGCGAATTAACGAGCAGATGATCAAGCATAGTCCACTGTTTTGTCGCAGCTAGGTTGTGGCGACTTTGCGTGATTCTTTCCAGCAAGGCACGTGCCTGATATGTTCATGGGACACCTACGGGAGTATCATTAGAAGATAAGACGGTACCACTCCGCTGAGTATAGGCACGGCCGCTCGATGGAAGCGCAGGTGCGGCCTGCTGCTTCGCGCCGCCGTCAATGGGCGAGCGTGTCCTTGGGGAGTTTACAGTTGCGCCCGCTGTTTCTGCTGAGGGCGCCACTGTTCAAGGACACGTCACCGTCGGGATTGCGGGCTCGGGGCGCGCGGTTTTGTTCGTCTCTGGACGCGTTCGCCTCAGGTCGGCGTAATCAACTCAAGTTTTATTGTGTGCGCGTGTGTGAGCTTGTTCACGTCTAGACGGGACGCGTTTACGTTGTGTGCTGCCCTCGCTTCGTGCTTTTTGCTGTGCGCACGTGCGGTGGTCAGTCTCACGCGTGCGGCGCAATGCCGCGAAACTGCTGTGTGCCGCTCTGCGACACAAACGCGAGAAAATACCCTACCGTGAGGTATCATGAGTTCCCATGCGACCTCCAGCGTAGGGAAGCGTGGCTCAAGAATATCTCCCGCCAAGGACAAGCGGGAAAAAGCAGCAAGTGGGCGCCTAGCGACAGGTCTCTGGTATGTTCCTTACATTTCACAGAGAATGACTACAAAAAGAATACCAAGGTGAGGCTCCTGCTTCCCACTGCAGTCCCGACTGTGTTTCATAGATATCCCCAGTACATGCAAAAGGACAATGTCCAGTCTAGAAAACGCCGTCGAATAAGCTCTACTGACGGCATAGTAGTTGGGATAGACGATGATGAGCGTGGAGGCTCAGGAGAAAACCTTCACGATAGTGAAATTCATCTGCACTCTCCTAGCCACGCTGCAGATGCCCTTTCTTCACAGGATGCCGTAGAGACATACGCGGAATGTAATTTTCCGGTTGATCAAGCCTGCCAAACTACACTGGATATTTTGCATGTGTTGGAAGAGGCGAAGAAAACGGAAAACAGACTGAAAAAAAGGTTGCACGCCAAGGAAAAGAGCTCCAAAAATTACAAACGGATCGTGATGAATTGAAAGAACGTCTCCAAATCTACGAAGACAACAAAGATTTGCAGGCATTTGAAAAGGTATTGGAAGCAGCGGAAAAGGGTGACAAAGCGGCTCTTTTTATCAGCAACCAAGTGCAAAGTTTCAGCAAGAAAAGACCAGCCTACAGTGAAGGCATCCTGCGGGAATGCGTTTTGTGGAAGGCCTGCTCAAACAAAGGATATGAGCATGTTCGAAGCAAGGGCCTTTTAAAGCTTCCATGTCGTGCTACGCTCCAGAACTACGTAGGACAATCAGCCGGGGAAGTTGGTGTGACTTCACTGATAAAGGAGCGGCTCCGTGTGGAACACGCAGGATTAAGTGTGGTGCAGGAGGTGTACTGTTCTCTTATCATCGATGAGATGGCTATTGCCCAGAAAGTTATATACGACCGTCAGGTGGATAAGATATTTGGTCTTGTTGATATGGGCCCCGAGGAAGAGTCAAGCACAGTGCCCAGAGTGGCCAACCGCTTGTTGTGCTTAGTTTTGCGAGGACTATCAACAGCCTATGTTATACCTGTTGGTTATTTCTTCACGCGGTGCCTCAAGAACGACAAGCTTTCTATAATGGCTATGGAAGTGATGAAAGCAGTGGAAGATGTGGGCTTTCGTGTAGTAAGGATCGTCACCGACAACCACCAGACAAATGTTGCTTTTTTCAAAGGTCTTTCAGAAGATGGCACGCTTATTCATGCAGTGCCTCACCCTCTGCGAAAAGACCACCCACTGTTCTTGTCATTCGACCCGAATCACCTCATAAAGAACCTTCGCACTAATTTTCTTGAACGGGAGATGATGGACGGCGAAGCACTCATCCAAGGTGGTCTCTACTTGAAGAAGCTCTTCGAAATTCAGTCACAGCTACTGGTTAAGCCAGTCAGGTTCCTTACTCGTGCACACGTTGAACCAAACAACCTGGAGAAAATGAAAGTTTGCAGGGCCACTCAAATCTTTTCTCCGGCAGTAATAGCAACGCTACAATTTCTTCAAGAGAACCCGGAATGTCATCCAGAAGCATGCCACTTCAAAGACAGCTCGGCTACAATATACTTCATGTGAATGGTTGCGAAATGGTATGCCCTACATGATATCGGTGCAGTGAAGGCAAGCGGGACGCATGAGAAAGCATTCTTTTTAACAGATGATGAACGACTCTCCTGGCTGGAGCTAGATTTCATCTGTTACTTGGAAGACCTCGAAATGAATGCTGGGCGGTCGAGGCGAATCACAAAAGAGACCTACGAAGCAACACTCCTGACAACACGGTCAACAGTGGCACTGATTGAATATCTTCTTGACCACCTAAAGTAGGTTCTTTTTTCTCGGCTCAGTTTTACGTTGTTTGCAACAGGTTACTCAAATGAATTTCATAATTGCAGCTTCCACTATGTCTTAACACGCGGGCTAAACAGTGACCCTGTGGAATCGCTGTTTAGCTGTCTTCGGCAGTTCAACGGCGGCAACGACCGGGTGGATGCCAGGACTGCACTTTTGACAGCGGAGAAACTGCTAAAGGTACTGCTTAAAAATATTTCAAAGTGTGCTCATCAAGGTCACATTAACATGGTGATCACTTGGGCCAGTTCTTGTGTCCCCGTGTCTTTCCCTGGTACAATATGCAAGGTCACATTCCTCTCTTTTTTTTTCTTCAGGTTGGCATCCTTCAAGCAGCGAAAAGTGGCAATGCACCCACTTCTTCTGAAATGAAAGCAGCGCTGAGGGCAACAAGTCCAGATGCTGAAACATATGCTCTGCCAACTGCCATTGAATTTGCTACCAGGGAGCTGGCCAGTGAACTCGGATTTTTAACGCTGTGTTCTGAAGCAGAGGAACACTTTGAGGTGGCACCAGTAGCGTTCCTCGATGGTTATGTTGCGAGAACATGTCAGGAAAAGGTATGAACTGATTTTTTTTACATAAACATACACATTGTTATAAATTTTCCTCTTGTCTGAACGGCCTTGGAAGCAAAGAAACCTGTGCATATAATATTTGTTTATACTCTTGAGATTGTCTGAGTAGGAGCCAATGCGATAGCGTTAAAAGCCCCGATCCGCAGAAACAATGGCGACCGCCTTGTCGGCAAAACGCCGTGAGAATGTCTGTGGCAGGAGGTTTTTTACAGGTGATGTGGCCGGACCCTGATTGTTCGGCGGGATATGTGGTGCAACGAGACCACATGACATGATAAAGTTGGCAGGAGCTGCGAACTCTGCAGCTTCATTAAGATGAGAGGGTGAGATGGGAATGGAAACCGGGATCCTTGGATCATGAGTCAGGCACGCTACACCGAGACTACACAGGGACGTTCGTATGACTTGGTTAAAGCGGGGCTTTATATCTGTGTAGGGTGGTATATTTAACATAATATGATTGCCTCCGACTGTATGCTAAAGAGTATGCATGAAAGGGATAGAGGCGGTAATTAAGGGATGTGTTTAATAAGCGGGTAGCACGTGCATGTATGCTAACGAGGATCCGTAAGGGGAGAAAGCTCCAAATTTGTCTACCACTATACCAAGTTGTTGGTTTATGTGATATTTTCTGATGGTTTTCAGGTGACATGCGAGTCGTGCAAGACCCTGTTGCAGGAACCAGAGCCAACCGACCCTGTTTACGGGCTAATGAAAAACATGGACAACGGAGGCTTGGTATACCCCAAAATGGAAGCAATCAAGCTTTGTCAGCTTACGTGCGTCTTCATTAACCGGATAATGAAGTCTCAAGAGGTCCGGCGAAGCAGCAAGCTGTGTGAACTGTTCATTTCAGTATTGCTTCCGCACTTTACGCAGTACCCGCAGCTAATCTGCGAAAAAAACAACCGTGCCCACACTGAGGAGCTTTGCAAGATATTCCTGAGTAAGTTGCTGCGCCCACTGATAGCGAACTGGGCCGGGAATCTCAACGCAACAGTGGAGCGACTTTTAAGGCTATGCCATAAACCTCTCTCCAGTAAGGTTCTCCGTTTGTGAACGTCTTCTTCCTCTTTTTGTGTAACTGTGCAATAAATGTATCTAGTCTTGCTGAAGCAGTTTGTGGTTTCCTCGGCTCCAGTTGCGCTTAGAAAAATTCACAACTTCACTATACTAAATGTATTTGTTTTTCTAAATTACAACAGTTTACAACCTTGGTGTTCCACGGAAATGTGCTGAATATTAGCGAAGCATTAAGCAATTTTTCTGATCGCGGGTAAGTTAGTTTCAAACTGGAAGACTGGATGCGCAATCTTGAGACTAGAAATTGTTGAACGCTAGCTGTAAGTTGCACAGTAGAGTACAGTCGCCCAGTCACAATAGGATCACATTTTCTTATTGGATTGCGCTGGCAGCATAGAACAGGTTGACATCAATCTTTTGTATACGCGTTTTATGCAAGAATGAGTAAACGGTGTGAAAATGACACGCAAGGAATTCGCGACATTGTGATGTAAAGGATAATGCATTGTGCTACCTTGGCCGCTGAACAGCTTCCAATTGCTGACAGACGAGTGAAATTTTCATCTGACAAACAATTTGACCCGAATGCACATCAAGGTAAAGCGCGAACTATCGAGCGGCTTTGAACTACCGTCACAATAAGTTTTTGGTGTACACGCCGGTATATACATCCTTGCGAAGAAAACGCGGTAGTGCTGACATATTCACACTAGACATGACAGTATATAGGAATTCATGTTTCAAAATTGTGTGAAAGGGAGCTCTTAAATCCTTAAAACAGTAAGCTCCGACCGTACCGACGCCTCGCTCAAAGCGAAGCCAGGCGCAGCTCTCCGCGCGCGGCTGTCCCAGAACGGTGGCGCCGCGGCGGCGGCGACGGGAAGTAGGCGCCTCCCGCGGCTTTCGGGCGATGTAGCAGGCCGCACCTAGTGCGCGCTTCCATCGAGCGGCCGTGGTATAGGGGAGCGCACTGAGCGAGGTTTCCCTTGATGCGTCCAAGCAAGCAATAATCGAAGTTGTCATATATGGCCTCATGATCTTGCCTCCGTTGCTGCCTCGTCATTTTGCATAGTTCTGTCTTGTTTGAGGATGCAAATGAAATCAGAAATGAAACAGACGAGGCCCTTGTCAGAAAATATTTTTGAACATCGTGCGCTCGTGAGGTATTTTAGTGCGGTGGAGCTGCAGATTGGCTTTCTACACACGTCACCATCAATTCACTAATCAAATATTTTGAGCGTACGATACAAGGGAGAGGTTCTCTACGTCTGCTATTTGTCGCATGACTCAGGCAACATTCTGTGCGTGTTTTGTGTGGTCTGCAGTACAATAGCTCCGTCAGTGCCTCGCGTGCATCGCAGAGCTCGGCAACAGCGCTCCGCTTACAGTTCATTTGTCTGGTGGCAGCTGTGTACTGCTTCACTCTTTCCATACCATTCTTCGTTTCCCCAAATTACGAAGCATGGCACTCAAAGCAGCATTTGGTACACCACGCAGTAGGCCTTTTTTTCACAAGAATGACTTTTCTAGCGGAGCGGGAGGCCTGAGATGGAAGTAGTCGGCTGGTGCATCCCTCGCTGCCTTTCTATGTGAGGAATATGCACTCCGAGGTTCCGCTGACGGCCACGCAGATTCTGCTAATAATGACACACACACTACTTTTAAAAATGCCTTGCCCTATACCACAGCAAGATTTCATCCAAATTCTGCGCTCTCCGCAACGGAAGTACTGCATTTTGGGCGCATTTGGTACCAACACATGCGGTGAAAAACCAGTCGAGTTGAAATGGGTATCAAAATCACTTCCACAAAGCCGCAGAGAACTGCGATCGGCAAGCAGCGTAACGGTAGAGCGGCATCGGTAGCTTCCCCTGTGCGAAAAATGTCTTCAAGCGACGTCTTGACCAATTACTGGCGGCGCGACCCGCGGTTAGCCCCTTCACCCGGGCTGCGTATTTCAGTTGGAAAATACAATTTCTGTCTTTTTTTCTGCCTGATTTATATCTGATATTTCATTTCGTAGCTGAAAAACTGTGGGTTTCTGCTGAAATCCCAATTTTTGCAAAAAAAGTGTTGCAGTGCCCTTTAAGCTGAGAGTAAAGCAGAGAGCCCTAGATCGGACAGCGGTAAGTGTGACGTTATGAGATAGGAAGCGTGCAGACTTGGCCAGAGAAACAATTGTAGTTAGTGACATTCTAGTGTAGAGAGAGAGAATAGAATAGAAAGGCAGGGAGGTCAACTAGGCGATGCCCAGTAGGCTACCCTACACGTGGGGAGCAGAAAAAATGAAGAGCAAAAGGGAGCTAGTCATTCTAGTTGAAATAAAGAAGAAACCGGGATTCTAGGGTATGTGGTGCGCAGAGTGAATAATCGGTGGTCGAAAATGGTATAAAAATGGATGCCTTACTAGAACCTGTATGCGGGCTTGTTGGTTCGATGAATCTGATGATTTCTGTTGCTGCATTGGCCACCACATACACACATTCCTATGAGATTATAACATCTACCGTGAGTAGCGCTCAACAGAAATGAATTGCTACTGCTTCGTCTGGGCGATAGGAGAAGATGGTAGACGTATTTTCTATTGTTGAATAGGGAACTTCTTAATCTCATCCGCCCACCTAACTTTCTGCCGCGATCTGCTACGCTTTCCTTCCCTTGGAATCCAGTTTGTTACCCTCAGCGACCATCGGTTATCCTCTCTTCGCACTACATGTCCTGCCCATGCCCATTTCTTCTTCTTAATTTCCACTAGAATGTCGGTAACTTGAGTTATTTCTCTGACCCACTCTGCACGCCTTCTATCTCTTAATGTTACCCCTACCATTTTTCGTTCCATAGCCCTCTGGGTTGTCCTCAACTTAAGTAGAACTCTCTGGGTTAGCCTCCACGTTTCAGCCCCATAGGTGAGTACAGGCAAGATGCAACTGTTGTGTACTTTCCTCTTGAGCGATACCGGTAAGCTGCTAGTCATAATCTGCAAGTGCTTGCCAAATGTGCTCCATCCCAATCTTATTCTTCTGGTTATTTCCTTTTCATGGTCCGGATCTGCGGTTACTACCTGTCCTAAGTAGACATAATCGCCTACTACTTACAGTACTTCGCTACAATAATGTAAACTGCTGTTCCTTCGCGAGGCTGTTGAACATTACCTTTTCTTCTGCATATTGATTTTCAAGCCTACCTTTCTACTTTTCCTGCCTAGGTCATCAATCGTTATTTGCAGTTCATCCCCCGAGTTGCTTAGCAAGGCAATGTCATCAGCAAATCGCAGATTACTGAGGTATTCTCCATCTACCCTTATCCCTAACTGCTCCCATTCCAAGTCTCTGAATACCTCCTCTAAGCAAGCTGTGAATAGTACTGGGGAGATTCTGTCTCCTTGCCTAACACCTTTCTTTATGGGAATTTTGTTACTTTCTTTATGCAGAACTATGGTTGCTGTGCAACCACTATATATATATATATATATATATTCCAGCACTTTCACGTTCGGCTCGTCTACCCCCTGATATCGCAACGCCTGCATCACCGCCGAGGTTTCAACTGAGTCAAATGCTTTTTTCATAATCAATGAATGCTATGTATAGGGGCTGGTTATATCCCGAGCATTTTTCTATCCCCTGATTGATGGTATGGATATGATCGATAGTAGAGTACCATTTCCGAAACCCTGCTTGATCCTTTGCTTGATTGTAGTCTAAGGTTGTCCTGATTCTATTAGCGATTACCTTAGTAAATACCTTATACGTAACAGACAGTAAGCTGATTGGTCTGTAATTTTTAAGGTCCTTAGAGTCCCCTTTCTTGTGAATAAGGATAATGTTTGCATTCTTCCATGGTTCCGGTACCGACGATGACACCAGGCACTGCGTATAAAGGGTGGCCAGTTTTTCTAGCACGATATCCCCCCCCCCCGTCCTTCAGCAAATCTGTAGTTATCTGATCCTCTCCAGCTGATTTCCCCCTTTTCACAGTTTCTAGTGCTTTCTTGACCTCGTCCTTCGTCACTGGTGGAACGTCTGACTATTTTTCCCTACCGCCAATCTCATTACGGTCCTGACTACGTTGGCTACTGCAGAGATGTGTATAGAACTCCTCGGCTACTTTGACTATTGTTATGATTGGGGTTTGCGCGCCCGTGTAGAGCACCGCTGACGCGCCCCTCGGTAGCGTTGGCCTGGCGGCTTTGTGGACGGCGGACGGCATCAAAGGTGCCAGCAAAGACGAGGCGACTTCTAACGAAACAACAACCTTTACTACAACATCGTGAAGATACGGGCAGAGAAGCTGACCCGGAGAGATTACAGACACTCTCACACAGACGGTGTCTAGCGTCGTCTCAACGGCGCGTCAAAGTAGTCTCTGTCCCAGCGGAGTCGGCCGCTGCTTTTTATAGGTTTTCCCGTTCACAGGAAAAGGGTAAACCCTCACAGGAAAGGGAGAGCCAAACATGTCGGTTCACGACGAATGACTCAATCGCAGATGGTCCGACCTCATCTCCTCCACCTCCTGCAGACGGGCGAGGGCGGCGCCCTCTCTCACGAGCTCCAGGCTTGGCCGGCGTTTGCACACACACACGCACGCACACACATTTGGCGCGTGGCAGGAACACGCTGAGACTTGTCGGCGGGAGGAAGCGTCGCGCGGCCGATGAACGGCGTCGAAATGGCCGATCCGCTCGCGGTTCTGCCTGTTGCTATGCGGTGGCCGCGTCAGCTGTCCCACTTGTCGGTGGAGAAACGTAACAGACTGCCCCGCCGGGGAAGGGAGATCCCGAAGGGCAGGGGACTGCATCCGCTGTCCGGAGGGATCGGGATGTTGCTGCTAGCCGGGTTCATCCGACTCTGTTTCTCTTGAGCCAATTAGCCTGAAGAATTCCTTGGTAACCCTTACGGAAATCCCATATCTGCTTCAGATATGGAACATATGCTGCCAGATACAAATATATAAGGCAGCAAGTAAGTCCTTATCTGGGCCAGATAAGGAAATATATGTGCAAAATGTTGCCCTTATATAGCTCAGAATTGGCCATATCATGCAACATATAATCCATATCTGAACGGCTAACGGGACCTTATATGGCTTGATCAGGGGCATATATGGTATCCTCGCGACCTTATGTGGCCTGATAAAGGGCATATATGGCATCGTTGTGACCTTATATAGACAGACCAGGGCCATATGCCTGGCATCAACAGGACTTTATACAATCTCATCGGGGCCTTAATTATGTAGGCGCCATAGTTATTGTATATTAGCAATATATGGCCTTCGTCTACCTTCTGCAAATATCCAATATTTGCATCATGTGGTCGAGCTTCAATTTTTCTACACTCAGCATGGCCTGCGTGTTAATTGTATCCAATTTAGAAAATAGCTACGACTCATATTTCAAATATTCTGCAGATTTCGCTGCACTATAATTATTACACCATGTGTTCCTTAATCCAGGAGGGCGCTGGGTTATAGCTACATGCTCCTCTTTCCGCCTACTAACTCGCATTTTCATTTAAAATGCGGCCGCAGTCCGCGGCACAAAAGCATGGTCGGTTAAGTTGAGCGATTCAAAATATCAAGAAAATGATGGCAGTTCAGTATACGGCCCCCTCCGCGCTGTCAGACGGTGACTCACCCTCAGAGACAGCAGGCGGTTGCTTCGTCGAGGGCCGCAGTGGCTAGACAGTGACTCCTCCTCTCCCTCTCAGACAGCGGCGGCCCCTGCGTCGCTGGCTCGCATTTCATCTCTCCTCCTCGCTGCCACGCTCTATACCGCGTAGGCCTCGCGCTCTCCGTTTTGTGTATGCTTGCTTCTTTCTCCTCCCCCTTTCAACTCCTTGCGCCTAAGCACTTGGTATCTCGTTCCTTTTCGGTGGCAGACATCGGAGTTCGGTGCGGCTGGCGGGCATGCTGCATGTTGTGTATGCTGGTGTGTGTGTGTGTGCCAGCGCCTGTTCGCTATTAGCTGTGTGCATGTAACAAAAATGCGACAGCAAACCTACAAGAGCTTCAGTCTGACTGTCGGCACAGAGGAAATTACTGTGTCCCACTGCGGGTGGAAGCTGCCTCTACAGCCCTGGCAGCGAACCTGATGGTCGATTGAGCTTTTCGGGGAGTCTGCGCTGGGTGGCCCGGCCAAATCTTCACCATTGTGTCGGATCGCACCCTCATCGTGCCGCCTCATCTTCACGCCCGATCACCAAAACCGTGAGCGTGAGACTTCTTGTCGGGAACTAGCACTTGCCAGCCTCAGGATATTGTTCACTTTATTATTTTGATGGAAAATTAATTTTCCAATTATTAAACGGGATGGTGATTGCCAGTATGCGATATTTTTCCGTACATTTCGTTGCTAATTTGTCCTTCGCTCTAGCAATTTTGACAAATTTCAGTAAGTGGATAGGGTCCTTCGTTGTTTATTATTATTATTATTTGCACAACCTAAGTAGCTTCATGCTTGATTTGGTTGAGGGGCAGAGTTTTCGCTGTCATGACAAATGCCATCGGACATGCTTTTTTTTTGTTTTCTCTCCTAATTTGAAAAGCAACCACGAGTTAGGCGCGTTCGCTCATTTTGCACTGCAGTCTCTGCTTAAGGTAACACCAGTACTTCCTGACAGCCTATATGTACTTTGCTAAGGTTTAGGTATTATGAGCAGTCCCAGCAGTGTGTGTTTTATCGCCCTACGGTTTAGCGGTACCTTTTCCGGGTGTCGACAAAACTTTAAATTTCATTTTAATAGTCTAGTTCGATTAATAGCCGTTTATTTTATTTAGCTTCTTAAGTAAACCAGCTCAAACTAAAAGCATTCACTGGTTATAGCTCTGTGTGTAAAAGAGCAGAATAAAAATGTAATATCTAATTTAATAGATTAATGTATTTCACTTTAGCTTCTCGTGTAGACATTATTCTGTTCAGATATCTCGTTAGTTTGTTATAGTATCGCGCGTAAATGATTGGTTTGGTTTGTGGGGTTTAACGTCCCAAAGCGACTCAGGCTATGAGAGACGCCGTAGTGGAGGACTCCGGAAATTTCGACCACCTGGGGTTCTTTAACGTGCACTGCCATCGCACAGCACACGGGCGCCTTGCTTTTCGCCTCCATCGAAAAGCTGCCGCCGAGGCCGGGATTCGATCCCGCGTCCTTGGGAACAGTAGTCGAGCGCCGTAACCACTGCGCCACCCCGGCGGGGTGCGCGTAAGTGAGTAGAAGAGCATGTCTTTGACCCTCGGTATACACACGTAATTCAGGGCCGTCTTTGAACGATCATATATAGGCAGGGAAAAAAGAAAATTTGTGGTTTCAAAGCTATTTTCCTGTAAGGTTTGAAATAAAAGGGGAAATTCAGGTTTCCCTTGGCAAACTTGAATGAGCGTGCATTTAGCTGGAATACTGAAATTGTTTTGTGTGTGTTGTAATAAAGTGTTATGTTGATATGCAGATATATAGATCTATAGTTCAAAACCTACCTGCCATGCGGGCTAGATCTTTAAATCAGGAATTGAGTAGATAAGGCATATCTGACCAGATATGCCTTATCTGGTACTCGAAATCAGGAATTGGGCAGATCAGACATATACAACCAGATATGCCTTTTCTGGTACTCGAAATCAGGAATTGGGCAGATATGCCTTATTTGGCCCAGATCTGTCCTAATATACCATATCTGCCCAATTCCTGATATACCTGATCTGGATTTTTTTTATAAGTCCAGGTATGGCATTTCTGTAAGGGAAGTCCGGGTTTCCAAGGCACTCTGCAACTTGTCTTCAGGAGAGACTTCTGACAACCTACAGCATCACAACCACGTTAAAAACTCAACTGGTCAGCCAGCAAGCACGGCACAAAACTTCACTAAGTTTTGCCAGACTATTTCCCTCTTATGCCCCCTTCTATATTAAAGGGCAGCTTAGCAGCACACGGAACGCATCCACAAATTTGAAAATTGCGCTTTCAAAAACGTCCCTTCAAACAAAAATAATACAATGCAATATGTTTAAAATCCTAGGCCAGGAAGAAAAACACCAACAAGTGAAAACTGAGGCTTCTTCTCACGTTATGGGCTTCGACTTAAGCCCTCGTCATTACTGTTGAGATCACCCTTTTCACTAAAGCTTCGGCTGTCCGTTTCACGGAACAACCGTACCTTCCTGTTTCTGTGCAAAGAAACATATGAGCATGAATCGCTCACTTTTCGGAACAACCTATCCCTCTCCTTACGGGTTGCGCACCAGTCACGCATTTTCGCGGCACGGGCGCATTTGTGCCTTTGGGATAGTCGCTTTCTTTTTCGCGATAGCCTCAACTTGCTCCAATCTTTCTCGCGCCTGCCTTTCCGCTTTTTTCTGCTGCAGCACTGGAACACGGGCTTTCTGCTTTCTTTTTGCAATCGTATGCGTTTGGTCTCCTTACGATGGCAGCATTCTTTCTTGCGCCTGCCTTTCTGCGTTTTTCGGTGGCAGCACTTGAATACTCTAGTCCCACTTTCTTTCGGCGCGAGCTCTGGCAAGCTAGTGGTCAACGTTCTAGCGGTAACCGGAGCCAGTCGGGCATGGTTGTCGTCGAAGTGATCAAAGTGCGGCGCCGCGTTTGCATCGTGGCCAGCAGCGCATGACTCACTTTTAGTCAAGTCCGAACAACAACGACTGACGTCAGTCGCATCAGTCCCCCTTCTAGGCATTTGCTCTGGAGGCTCGCCACTCAGTGCGTCGCCTCGCTCAGAGCTAACCGGCGCACGATCAAGCTCCTTCGACAGCTGGGGCGCTTCGGATTGCGTGAGGGCCATAGGTGCTATGTCCGCGTTCGCAATGGGGTTGCTTTCGCGAATACAACCTAGCGTGGTGTCAGGGCACGAACGATTCTGACTCTGCTCTAGACCTTCGCTGTCGCCTTCGCAAGTCTCGCTCTCTACAGCGGATGCGCACTCCTCGTCGGTCTGCCCTGGCTGATCAAAACTCGCGGGCTGCGCAGTTTCCTTGATCGGCACTTCGTTTTTCTGCGTGCCCTGCTCTACGACACAGCTGATTTCGAAAACAGAAAGTTCCTCCTCTCCTAGCTCGTTTCCAGCTCCGTCGCGCTCTACACAAGCTTCTGCTTTCGACTCGAGAGGCGGTTCAGTTACTGCCAATTCCCCACTCTCATTTGATGGAACTGTATTTCCTGCAGCTACTTGGGTCGGCATGCAGTTCACCTCGCTTAACGGCGTCACTTCGGACTTCTCGCCGATTAAGCCTGTGCTAACCGTCTTAGCTAGTGGCTCGACCAAGGTAACAGGATACTCTTCTGTTCCAGGCTCGGTCGGCTCGCTACTGCGGTCACATTGCTCGGCCGCTTCCCCAAGCTGTTTCTCACACTCCGGTGCAAGTTCGATTTGCTCCGCAACTTCCGCACTGTCTAGCCATTCGCTTACAGCGGCTTTCAACTGATAGGCCAAATCAAAGTATGCCTTATTACAATGTATCTCGCTCTCATATCTCTTCCGAAGATCCTGAGGCGTTATCTGATATCGTATCAGCAATGACTCTTTTAGTTCATCGTAATTTTTCAAGCGGTCGCCAACCAATCGCTTGATTTCTTCCGACGCTTCAGCGGAGAGAAGAGCTACCAACTTCTGCGCCAAACTATCTCGCTCGAAGCGTTAACTTCTGCAGACATTCTCAAAGTCTGCCAAATAATCTGCAATATCCTCGGCGATGAGGAACGGTGGTAAACCATCTCGCGGTATTGAACCGTTACACCGCATGGCATTGTTAATGGCATTGCAAAGCTTTTCCGCACTCATTCCATGTGCTGACACCTCCAGCTGTATCAGTTTCATTACGCGGGCAGACTGCTTTTCTCTCTCCTCGCGACGTTCCCTACGTTCACGTTCCTCTTCCTCGTGACGTTCGTCAATGATCTCGAGGCATTCCGAAAGCTCATCATCTTCAGCTTCCAACGCAAGAATAGCCTTTAACACTTCTAGTTTTTTGAGTTTGCCTGACAAATTGAGACCCAACTCCTCCGCAAGCTCCAGCAATTTCGGTTTGCGCAACGACTTCAGATCCAAACCCATGGCTGTTCCGAGTGCTGCCTTCTCTACTGCTCACTACTGCCTTCCTGCAATTAACCGAGCAACAACGACAACACAATTACCAGCTCTGTTCTCTACTTAACAAAAGCCTGGCAAAACTCAGTAGAAGAAAGTCCCGCACTCACCAAACCTCGCAGCCAAGAATCCAACGCAGTCGTTCCGCTGCAGGCAACCAGTCATCACACAGGGCTCGTTGCACTGCTCCCGCCTTTTCCGCTTAGCTGCTTGTTTCACGGGTCACGCCTGTGACATCTCCGCTCTTCCCACCAGATGTTGCACTTTGGTCAGGCCTGGCTCGTTTCACCGACCACGGTCACTGCTTGGTCGTCCTCGTCTCTCCGCTGTTCACCAGTTGTTGGACGACGGTATCGCCTGGCTCGTCCCTCCAACCACGGTTACGGCTTGGTCGTCCCACCGATGTCTACCAGTTGTTAGGTTTGGGTCGCGAGTGCCTGGGTAGCGTACCGCTGACGCGCCCCTCGGTAGCGTTGGCCTGGCGGCTCCGTGGACGGCGGACGGCATCAAAGGTGTCAGCAAAGACGAGGCGTCTTTTTTGCCGTTGTCAGATGGGGAGGGGGATTGACACCCGGAGGTGCCGTGCCCCAGAGTCACACATAACTCATCAGCCCATCATCATCCATTCAACACCTCCGGCAAAGTCCCCCCCAGGGCCAAGTGGGGTCTGGGAGAGTTTTTTAGTTCGAGGTGAGGGTCCTACCCGGACAAGGGGGCCGCCGCGTGATGCCCTCACAGGAGTGAGTGTCATCAAACGCAAAGACGGCCTGCAGCGCCATCGTGGCATCGAGCCGACGAGGCGAACCTTCATGACAGCACAAGTGTCACTAAGGACAACCAATCCCTGTGAGAAAATCATAATGACACAGAGAGTGTTCCACCCTTAACCGAAAAAATCACAGACGGTCCGCACCAAATCTTCGAGAACCTCTGCTCGCCAAGGATGCGACGTTCCCGCTGCAGGCAGAACCAGACCTCTTTCCGTACTTTTGCAATTACTTCATGGAGGCCCGGAACTCTGCTGTTGTATGCGGCCGCGCAGCGTGCCAGCCATACTTGGTACGCGCACTCTACGAGCAAGAGGACGAACTGGTTAACGGCCACACCTGGCAACGGGTTCAGGTATTGCACGGTCTGGTACGGTATACCCGGAAGCTGGAAGAGGTTAGCTACACGACGGAGAAGCGCTTCAGGAAGGAGACACTGCGAGAATATGTGCACAGTGTCCTCTCTACCACCACAAGTCGGACAAGTTGGTCGCAGGCTGGTCCGTGTAAACGCCGGCGCCTTAATGGGGAGGACTCCCCTGGCGAAGCGGTACATAAAGGACGCTCTGCTTGCTTCCAAAAAATCCGCTGTGATGTACCGCCAGCTGGGCTTAACATTAGCGAGGTCGTAAAGACGGAGGTGAGGGGGGAGAGAGGGAGTCAGAAGCCTAACTAGTTCCTTTAGGGGAACCGAAGCCACATCAATGTCCGCCTCCTCCTTACGCAGACGCTCAAGGCAGGTAGCTGCCTGAGCATAAAAAGGGGAAGGAGAGCCCGATCGTGGCACGCAATGAGAATATGTGCTCTGGGCGAAAAGGCGGAGTCGAGTATTCAGAAAAAACGAAGTCAGGCTTTGAGTCAGAGGCATGTCCGAGTTCAATGCCACTTGGGTCCACCTGACGTGCAAGGCTGAGGCTACGATGCCAAGGTCGGAGATGCCGAGGCCTCCCCTCTCCCTAGGCAGCTTCACCACAAGTCTTTTGACCTTGTCAGGAGCTCCACTCCACAAGAAACGGAAAAGGATCCGCTCCAGGTGAAGCTTCGTCCGTGCTGACAAAGGTGTTACGCCAGCGACATAGGTCAGCACCGAGAACAGGAGGGACCGAGTGATAGTGGCTCGAGCCGTAAGCGGACACAAGAGCTTCTCATACTCTCTTGCCCTCGATTCAATTTTCTCTTGAGCAGAGGACCAATTCCTATCTGAAAGGCCTTGTGAATTGAAATAAAAACCAAGGAGACGGACTTCAGCCTTCACGGGAAGACCATGAGTGGGCTGAGGACTGGATGGTGCACACCCAAAATAGAGGGTGGCACTCTTCTCTCTATTAACCTTAGCCCCACTCGCCTTACAGTACACCTCCATGACATCCAGAACGGAGGAGACAGAAGCCTCATCCGGGACGACAATGGTTAGGTCATCTGCATAGGCAAAGATGGGAGCTGGCGGAGAACCTGGCGGGAGCGGAAAGCGAGCTATGCGACTCTCTCGAGAGAGCCTTTGTAACAGGGGTTCAAATGCGAGCACGTAGAGGGCAGGAGATAGGGGACATCCCTGCCTGACTCCACGGCCCACGTCAAAAACTTCGGAGGTGCGTCCTAGCACAGTAACGGCTGAAACTGGCCTGGTATATAGAGCTCTGACCATGCGCTGGAAATCAGAGTCTTCGTCTTCTAACGAAACAACAACCTTTACTACAACATCGTGAAGATACGGGCAGAGAAGCTGACCCGGTGAGATTACAGACACTCTCACACAGCTGGTGTCTAGCGTCGTCTCAACGGCGCGTCAAAGTAGTCTCTGTCCCAGTGGAGTCGGCCGCTGCTTTTTATAGGTTTTCCCGTTCACAGGGAAAGGGTAAACCCTCACAGGAAAGGGAGAGAGAGCCAAACATGTCGGTTCACGACGAATGACTCAATCGCAGATGGTCCGACCTCATTTCCTCCACCTCCTGCAGACGGGCGAGGGCGGCGCCCTCGCTCACGAGCTCCAGGCTTGGCCGGCGTTTGCACACACACACGCACGCACACACATTTGTCGCGTGGCAGGAACACGCTGAGACTTGTCGGCGGGAGGAAGCGTCGCGCGGCCGATGAACGGCGTCGAAATGGCTGATCCGCTCGCGGTTCTGCCTGTTGCTATGCGGTCGCCGCGTCAGCTGTCCCACTTGTCGGTGGAGAAACGTAACACTATCTTGCCCATATTAATGATGACGTTGCCCGCCTTGTCCTTTATCGCACGCATCTGGATTTTGCCTATGCCCAATTTCGTCTTTACCGCTTTAAGGCTTCCCCCGTTCTTTACAGCATGCTCAATTTTCTCCATTTTATACTTCCTTATATCGGCCACCTTGCGCTTATTGATTAGCTTTGATATCTCGGCCAATTCGATCTGGTTTGTTGGATTGGAAGCTTTCATACTCTGGCGTTTCTTAATCAAATCTTTCGTCTCCTTAGACACCTTACCGGTATCGTCTCTAACTATCCTACCGCCAACTTCTACCGCGCACTCAGTAATGATATCTCTTAAATTATTGTTCCTTGCCTCTAGGGTAATGTCGCCATCCTCAGTTAGAACTGAATACCTATTCTGTAGCGGGATCCTGAACTCTTCTGCCCTCCCCCTCACCGCTAATTCGTTGATGGGTTCCTTTCTTACTAATCTGTTGCGTTCCTTCTTCAGATTTAGGCTAATTCGGGACCTCACCATCATGTGGTCACTGCATCGCACTTTCCCGATTACCTCTACATCCTGTACAATGGCGGGGGTTGAACACATTATGAAGTCGATTTCATTTTTAGTCTCTCCGTTAGGACTTTTCCATGTCCATTTCCGGTTCTTCCGTTTGCTGAAGAAGGTATTCATGATTCGTAAGTTATTGCGCTCTGCAAACTCAACTAGTAACTCCACGCTGTTATTCCTAGAACCAATGCCATAGTCACCTACTGCCTTGTCTCCTGCCTGTTTTTTCCCTACCTTGGCATTGAAGTCGCCCATTAGTACAGTATACTGCGTCTTTACTTTTCGCATTGCCGATTCTACATCTTCATAGAAGCTTTCAACTGCCTGGTCATCATAACTACATGTAGGTGCATAGGCCTGTACGACCTTCAGTTCATACCGCTTATTAAGCCTAATTATGATGTCTGCAACCCTCTCATTAATACTATAGAATTCATCTATATTACCCGCTATATACTTATTGACAAGGAAACCTACTCCTAGTTGTCGCCTCTCAGGTAAACCTCGATAACACAATACATGCCCATCCTTCAGTACAGTATATGCCTCATTCGGCCCCCTAACCTCACTAAGCCCTATGACATCCCATTTCATGCCCTCTAGTTCCTCTAACAGCACTGCTAAACTAGCTTCACTACCTAGGGTTCTAGCGTTAAACGTTGCCAGGGTCAGTTTCCAATGGCGGCCTGTCCAGCGGAGCCAGACTTTCTTAGCACCCCCTGCTGCGTCACAGGTCTGACTGCCGCCGTGGTCAGTTGTTCCGCAGCCGCTGGTGACTCAGGGCCGGGGTTTTATGGAGCTTATCTTAGGAGGTTGTGGCCAATTACTGCACCAGGGTGGCCAACTCCTGTTCTGGTGAGGGAGTGCGTTGCCGGAAATGTTCACTGGCATCAGGTCGCACCCCAAACCTGTTTATGCAATTCCATCGACACGCGGATTTTTCTTTTTCATTTTTTTTTAATCCGGTGGAGAATTGTGCGGCAACGGGATTTGAACCCCGGTCCTCTTGCATGCGAGGCGGATGTCTACCGCTACGCCACCACTGCACTTCTTCCGACTGGGCGCTGCACTTCTTCAGAACGATGGCTGTCCCCATTCCGCTTGCTTGGGTATATATGTTCACTAACAGGTTTTTAAACATGTGAGCGTGCACCAGCGCCACCATATATATATATATATATAGTATGCAAAACGGTGTGGCGCCCGTGTGCTGTGCGGTGTCAGTGCATGTTAAAGAACCCCAGGTGGTTGAAAATTCCGGAGTGCTCCACTACGGCGTCTCCATATCCGAAGTCTCTTTGGGACGTTAAATCCCACAAACCAACCAACCATATATATATGATATATATTAATTGATGCAGTAGCTATAAATTTGTAGTCTTGCATTGATGTCTCTCAGTAACAAATGGTTTGCGAGCAAAGCAATGAAGTCACACACAGTAAGACGAGATTTTAGTTGTTGGGAAGGAAGCTGTATCGCACTTCGTTTTGATTTCGCAGACACAAGACATTATATGCAGTAGAGATCTTCGTTTGTATTGCTTATCTTATCTCTTGTAGCTATGTGTTTCAACGCTAGCGTTATTTATCAGGTTCGAGTTTGTTTGACATTGATTGTATTCTGCTGGTTCTCAAGCGCCCGGACCAAATATAAATTAGGCGCATCTCGTTTCCGGACGCTACGCTCAGGTCATTTGTTATCACGAAGATTACACGAAGACCATGACAGACGAGTGAAGCATGGTCGCTTTCAAGATTTGCATTGTCGTGACGCACCTATGAATGTAATCTTCAGTGAATGAATCCTGGTCATGTGGCGTAATACTGCGTTGCTCTTTCAAGGCGAAATCCTTTAATGCCTCGTCGTTACGACAGGTAGTTGCCAGCAGAAGGTTGTCAGCAAAGGTGTCACGCTTTCAAGGGTGAGATATGAATAAATTGATAAACCATGTCTCCACCGGGTATTGAACCTCCATCCTTTGGATCTTCAGACCAGCGCTTTAGCAGCTGAGGCTGATAAAACTTTATTCACAATAAGTGGGAGGAATAGGGGAAGTCAGCTAGTGTGCCGAAGGCCATGGAGAATTTAGGCAACGCCGGCCTATTCGACGGCCTTGAACTAAATACCAGGGTCATCGCTGGACCTTAGCTTGTCCCAAGCATCTTTAGAGGGATCAAGGAAAAGTTCTGAGCGAGGCTTATGCGGTTTGCACGTCCAGATCATATGCTCGAAGTTGTCTTTCTCCCCGCAAAACCGGCAGAAGCGATTCATATCCTTATTTAAGAATTTTGATATGTAGTTTGTATTGGGGAGGGTTCCCGTCTGTAGGTGTCTCCATATTACTTGTTGTTGTCTGGTCAGTGTTTTATGGGATGGTGGGAGTGTTCTTCTCATTGCTTTGTAAAGTGTAGTGAGTTCGTGGTATGATACGGCTGGCTCACCGAAGGGTTCCGGTTTCTGATTTTGCGCCACAGCTCGACCGGCTAATTCTCGAGCGTATTGGTGGGCAGCCTCATTTCCCGGACTCCCCGCATGAGCTCGGGTCCATATTAATTCGATATCGCTCTCGAGAGGAGATTCTCTGATTTCACTGAGTATTTGTGAGGCGCGTTTGGAGACTCTACCTCTAGCAAAGTTACTGATTGCCAGTTTGGAGTCGCTTAGTATGGTTGTTTTATGGAGCTTATCATGAGAGGAAAGTATACAACAGTTGCATCGTACCTGTACTCACCTATGGGGCTGAAACATGGAGGCTAACCAAGAGAGTTCTACTTAAGTTGAGGACAACCCAGAGGACTATGGAAGGAAAAATGGTAGGGGTAACATTAAGAGATAGGGAGCATGCAGAGTGGGTTAGAGAAATAACTCAAGTTACCGACATTCTAGTGGAAATTAAGAAGAAATGGGCATGGCAGGACATGTAGTGCGAGGAGAGGATAACCGAGGGTCGCTTAGGGTAACAAACTGGATTCCAAGAGAAAGAAAGCGTAGCAGGGGGCGGCAGAAAGTTAGGTGGGCGGATGAGGTTAAGAAGTTCGCGGGGGTCAAGTGGATGCAGCTAGCACAGCTAGCACAGAATTATACCCACTGCAGGGCCTTCGCCCTGCAGTGGGTATAGTCAGGCTGATGATGATGATGATGACTATGGTTGTTGCATTAGTAAAAGCGATGGCCGCGATGATGGCGGCCTCCTCCGCTGCTAGGGGTCTGGATGTGGAAACAGTCTCCGCCATAACGAGTCTCGCTGGGTTAGTGTTGGGCTGTGTGTCTCCACATATCGAATATTTGTTAAGGCCTTCGCCCTACAGTGGGTATAGTCAGGCTAATGATGATGATGACTATGGTTGTTGCATTAGTAAAAGCGATGGCCGCGGCGATGGCGGCCTCCTCCGCTGCTAGGGGTCTGGATGTGGAAACAGTCTCCGCCATAACGAGTCTCGCTGGGTTAGTGTTGGGCTGTGTGTCTCCACATATCGAATATTTGTTAAGGTCTTCCACGTCTTCTGCGGCGTCGACGTAGATGACATCTTTTACCCGGCTCAGGGTTTTGTGCAGGCTCTTAGCTCGTGCTTTTCTTCTGCCTTGATGGGCGTGGGGCTTCATGTTCCGAGGAAGAGGTTTGATGCTGATCCTCTTTCGGATATCGCGTGGAATAGTTTGAGGGAGGTCTTGTAGGGATTCGCCCTCAATACCTAATCTTTCAAGTATTGTCCTACAGGCGGGCGTGCTAGATAGGCGCCTTATTTGGGCGGTTCGTTGTGCTTATTTGAGTTCCTCGTAGGTATTGTGAACCCCGAGTTTGAGAAGCTCTTCGTTGGGAGTCGAGCGAACCAGGCCCATTGCTGTTTTGTAAGCCATTCTAATGATGGCGTCGGTTCTCTCAACTTCGTTTCTTTGGAGGTTTAAGTACGGGAGGGAGTATGTAATCCTGCTTATGATGAAGGCGTCTATGAGTTTTAAGAAGTCGTGTTCTTTCATGCCTCGTTTTCTATTAGTGATTCTTTGTATTAGTCTGGCTGTTCGGTGAGCCGTCCATTTAAGTTTGTTGATTGCTGGTGCGTTTCTATAGCTTGTTTGTAGCCTGAGGGCCAGGAGCTTGATCTCTTGAACCTCTTTTACTTCCACACCCTGTATAATTACTTTCGTCTAGGGCGCATTTATTTTGCCTTTATGAAACACTATAAGCACCAATTTTTCAGGGGAGCATTTTAGGCCCGCTCGCCTGGCCTCTTCATCGATGAAGTCTGCAGCTGCTTGAAGAGCGGCCTCGTTTTCACCATGAGAGCCCTTAGTTGCCCACACCGTAACATCGTCCGCGTAGAGGCTGTGCTGTACTCCTGGTATTTTGACGAGTCTATCTCGGATCTTGATTAATGCCAGATTAAAGATGAACGGAGAGTGAACAGCCCCCTGAGGGGTGCCCTGTTTCCCAGCTTTATCGAGCCGGATTTCAAATTGCCCACGTGCAGTTCCACCGAGCGCTCACTCAGAAAGGCCTTGATGTAGTTGTAAGCCTTTCGTCCAGGGTTAATCGCGTTTAGGGGCTCTAGTATAGTATAATGGGAGACATTGTCAAATGCTTTCTTTAGGTCAATAGCCAGGATAGCCTGCGTATTTACCGTTTAAGATCTGTTAATTATGTCATGTGACAGTTGAAGCATGACATCCTGTGTATAAAGTACTCTTCTGAATCCCACCATGGTGTGGTAGAAGCGAGTATTCTTCGGCATAGTCCTGCAGTCTATTAAGCACAACATGCTCCATTAGCTTACCTAAGCACGAGGTAAGAGAGATTGGCCTTAGGTTATCAAGGTGTATCATGTTGTTAGTTTTCGTAATAAAAATCCCCTTGGCGTGCTTCCAGGATTGGGGTATGCTACCACTCTACCAGCACTCATTCAAGTATGCCGTGAGCGCTGTGACCGACTTTAGATCTAAGTTCCGCAGCATCTTATTATTGATTTTATCTGGTCCAGGC
Source organism: Amblyomma maculatum (assembly GCF_055883805.1). NCBI lineage: Eukaryota > Metazoa > Arthropoda > Arachnida > Ixodida > Ixodidae > Amblyomma > Amblyomma maculatum. Next base: position 105,311,892 of record NC_139353.1, on the reverse strand, counting down.
GAAGATTTGGTCTTGAGTTGAAACAGTGCGGCCCAGATATCTGCGTCCGAGAAAGGCTCGTCAAGATTTGGGTTGTCGCGTCCCGTGTATTTCGGGTACAAATCCCCATCTTTGCTGGAGTTTACATATTTATCTTGCAGTGACGATAACAATTGTTCACCGCTTCCGGGATATGCATGGATGATCTGGTCTATAGCGTTTGTGTTGACTATCTTGGACTGGGCTGGATCAAGAAGGTGGCGGAGAAGGTTCCACGTGTTCTTGTTTGCAAGCTGCCCGTTAAGTTCGCCGCATACCTGATACCAGTTCTGGCGTGTAAGGTTAATGGCGTGTTCTCCAATTTTCTTCTAAAGCCATCCAATGCGTAACTTGAGCTGCCGATTATTTCTCTGCTTTTTCCATTTCTTCATGCGCGCGTGTCTGGCTTCGCACAAGTGCGCTAGCCTGGAGTCTATGATGGTCTGCTCCCCGTCCGTTTCTATGCTACTGGTATGCTTAAGGACGTCTACGCATGTATCCTGGACCCACTTCTCCAAGTCCGAGATGCTACACGGCGCATTACTCTCCCTGTCCTTCCTGAATTTACCCCGTTGGTGTGCTTACAGGAGTTCCATGCCCTCTTATTACGTGAGTTGGTTTGTATTGTAATGGCGAGAATGTAGTGGTCGCTATTAAGGTCTTCTCCAGTATGGAGCCATGTAGGATTGATCGCGTTTGGAGCTAGTGACAGATCAGGATTAGTGTCCCTCTATATACTGCCTGTTCTCGTGGGTTTGGTAGTATCATTCAGTAGCGTGAGGCCCAGCTCCTCAATCCTCCCTAGTATTACTGTGCCTTTATCATTAGTCTTCGGGTAACTCCATTCAGGGTGTTGGGCGTTGAAGTCCCTAACTGTGATAAGCTGATTCCTTTTGGCCTTTCTCACAATTTTGTCTAGGAGTTTACTTTTTTCCTGGGTGTGATTCTTGGGTGAGCTGTAGACGTTGAGGATGTAGGTGCTCCGCTGTCCCTTCTCAGCGGAAATGATTTCAACAAGCGTATAATCTAGGTTTACGTCCTCAATTCCATGCTGCACAGAGCTGATGTCCCTTTTGACCGGTACAGTTATTGCTGGATATCTGCGGCTAGTTCGCATTTGCATAACGGTAACATAGCCTGAAAAAGTAGCCACTCTGGAGGGTTTCTGTAGAGCGATAATGTCTGGTTAGACTGGTGTTCTGGACGTGGATCTGTCGGTTGGCCTTATTGCGTGCGTACCCCCTACAGTTCCACTGCCAGACTGTAATTATTTTCCGTTTGGCGGAATCCATGTTTTACATTGGCTTGTCCCCTCCGCGCCGGATTGAGATACGGTAATTTTCTGCTGCCCCATCACGCCATGCAGTACCGATTCTAAGTGCTTAATCTGCTGATCTGTGCTCTCATGCGCAGTCTTAAGTTCTCGCAGAATCTGGGTGGCCTCCTGCTGCCAATGTCCGAGCCCAGCAATGGAGTTCGCAAGTTCTGACACTTGGCCATTTAAGCGCTCTTCTACCTCATTCATTCATTTAGAGAGCGGGAGTTTTGGGGCACTCCCCTGGGAGCATTCTTCAATCTTTTCCTTAGCGGTAGGGGTCTCCACCTCCTCATTGGGCGCCGGTCTCTTAGTTGGGGAGCCGTGATCTGTTTCCATGGGTGGGTTATTTGAAGTTTCCGTAACTAGCCCTTTTTAAGATTTTTCACTTTTGAGGGATTGAATGAGTTTGACTTGTGTTTCTAACAATTTTTCTAGTTTATCTATGCGTGAATGAAGCCTCTAAATAACTCTTGCCTGATCCCTCACCTTATCATCGTTGTCTTTATTCTTCCAGGAGATGGTCTTGTCATCCGCGACACTGCAGACATTCTTGGAGTCCCTCTTTTGGCTGGGGTTTCTTGACCTACGTCCGGAATCGCTCCTGCTCTGGTTGGACTTGCTCCTATGCCTTTGAAGAGGCGGGAAAGAAGATGAGGAGTCTCTATGGTAGCCAGCTGCGTTCCGGGTCTCTGGTCTTCCTCTTGACTGTTGGGAATTGTCAGTGTCGGTCTTCTTGGCACTTGTCTCTGGTGTTCTGCCTTTGACAAAGCGGAACTTGCAGCTGCTGCCTGTACTGTGGGGCCCTTTGCATACAATGCATTGGGCCTTGCAGGTCGGTTTTTGGTCTTATGGGGGTGGCGGGTGCTATCTCCGCATCAGTGGCATGTCACATTTTTAGTTTGGGGACATACGTCCTGTCTATGTCCTGTTCTTCTACAGTTGAAGCATGCTTCCACCCTGTTGAGAAACAGAGCCACTTTATGTAGGGCTCCCGGATACCGGAGCACTCTGGGAGGCGTCGTACCAGCCACGACAACAACAATGTGGTTGGATTTCCCATGCCGTCTTGCGGATATAACATCAACATCCGGGTTCATGTGTCTGTAGTTAAGCTGCAGCTGCTCGTCCGATTCCCCGCTCTACTCATTGTGTACTATGCCCTTAACAGAGAGATCCGGGGCTGGTACGTAGGTTCTGACAGGGTACGTCTTTTCGTTGAGGGTAAAGGCCACTACTTCCCTATAGGCTTCTCCACGAGCACTGCTGGGATGCTGATAGTAATCGTTTGGCTGACTGGGTGTCACTGGGCAATATCTTCTTCGAACACTCGGGCGTCCTTGATGCCAGTTGCGCTGCCAATCGCCTGAAGTAGAGTGGCCCCTCCTTTGAGAGGGGGGGTCGATCGGAACTTGCGGTCTGAAGACAACCTTGAAATGATCGATAGGCAGCTGTGGGAGCTGGCTCTTCCTCATGTATGATGCCCTAGCCTTTGTCTGCTGTTTATCCGCCTGAGCGTTCATGTTGTCTCCGCCGGCGTTGTTCCCCATGCGGACGAGACGCCGTCACCATCGGGGTTACCGCTGCCGCTCGGGCCAGCGGCATTAGGCTTACGGTAGAGCTCCTGGTACTTGAATGGCGTAATCCAGGAGCCGTCTTCCAGCACTTCAGGGGTGATGAGTTGCCCTTCCGTAAACACTTGCTTAGCGATGGGTTCTGCGGCCTGTGGGAGACCGAGAAATGCCACAATGACGGCGGGTCTCGCCGCGTTGCTCGACTTTGTTCGCTACACCAGGCGTGAGACGCACGGTGTCGACGCACAGAATGCCCCTAATATTCAATCACATGCACGAAGAAATAAGCTCCAGAATGCGTTTACATGCCGCGCGACGAAAGACACGCCGAACGACGGCGGAGCCAGAATGATGCTACCAAGAGGCGGTTAAGGACGCTGTAACATTTCAGTTAACGTAAAACTTGAGAGCTGAAATAATTTCCGGTAAAATTGGCTTAACAGTTACGGTGTCCATTTGGCACTTTATCCGAGCATCGTTTTGCCTCCTTCGTCCTTGGCCTTGTATTCCGTGGTATATTGAAAAATTAAATATTTTATGCTAATTATACGTCACTGTGACGTAACCTGTTTCCGGTAAATTACTTAACATGAAGTGATTCGATGTCATTTCTTGGCATCAGAGCTCGCTGTGGGTGCCAGGAAACTCAAGCCTCACTCCCTCGTCACGGGGGTCTTAAGGGCACTTTCGATACCATTATGCCCTTATACGTTGATGATACGCAGGTGATAGTTGTAGTGAGGCGACGGTGTCCGCTTAAACTTTCACAGTCGCTGGCGCCGTAGGGCTGACGCGGGTGGAAAAACCATAGTAAAAATATGGGCCTGCCGCAACAACGCCGCGCAGAAAAGGCTGCAGCTAATTTCGTTCGCTCGGACCACGTTTCAAAACAGCACATTTCTGTGGCGCTTGAATGTGACAATCAAGGGATTTTTTTTGTATTTGGCGAGTACTGTTCGGAGATCTGAGAGAGAAACACGTGAGGCTTTTTTCAGTGCCAGTAAATGAAATATTGTGAGCGCGGTGCCAGAACTTTCACTCTTTCACCTGTACATACGCAGCATCGTCATCATTCATCATTCACCGGTGTTCGCAAGATCACGCGTAGCGTTCCATATTGTGTCTGGAATAAAGACGTTCGTTGAGCGGTGGCTCACAATATCAGCTACCAAAGGTGCACTTAAACTTTGTAGATCAAAACTATTGTTTAAAGTCCGTATTTAGTAATTTAAAGGATTATCGTAAACACAAATGAAAAACAAAAAAATGCCAATGGTGCGCAATACGGATGGCAACTCTATGCAAAATGTTTTCGCGTCCTATCTGGGATGTCGTATTTTTTCTGCCTTGAAATAAGGTGCTTGCAACGCCCTCGTATGCAGGTTGTTGCAGATGACATAAACCAAGATTAAAAAAGCTCTTTAAAGCGAATCATGGCGAACTCAGCGGCATATTGTTAGCCGTCATGAAGGGCTCCTCAGAGTATTGTTATATTCCTCTCAATTAATTTTTAAAGTTAAATTCTGCACAACATTTGTTATCCAGATTGCGTCAACTGTATTTCACCGAGGGGCTTAGGGGATTCGGAAACGACCGATGCAGCTTTCCACCAATGTACTTATCTGTGAAGCGGTTGTTTTTATAACGGTTTGAAGAATACCCGCGCGTGAAATAAAAAAAAAAAATGTCACGTGACGGCACTTAAGCGTTCTAATACTGCAGCTCTCCCAAAACTGTTTGGTCGAACAAAAAGCATGCGGTGACTATGGCCGATTGAGCAGTCAACGCTAATTTAGTCGAGTTCTACCCAAGGAGCTTATAAAAATATTGCTGTAGAAAAGGCAAGCCCGTCGAAGCGTCTACCCTCCTCCTCATAAATCTCTAAGCTACTACAGGTGACGTGGCACCAGCTTCAGTCCCGTACATTCCCATCCCCTGCTTTCTTAGCTTTGATCCATCGAGTACTGTTCTCGCCGCAGTGCACTCTGTGTGGGGCACCAAAAGCTGATTTCGAACACATCATGATAAAATGATCGGAATTCCACTCTCCAGCTACTTGGAAAATCTCCGACCTCGAGCAATGGGAGGCTGCGGTGTCCAGCTCTGTCCCGGTCGTTCAAAATCGGCTGACGGACTGGGCTTTGGGAGTCGCTGGGAAGCACCAGCTTCTGGCCACAAAACGCAGCCAAGAGCCGACCTGTCATTAGGATGTCATCCCTTAAGGCTCCCAACATTGCATAAAGTTTTTCACCACCACCAACACCGTCGAAGCCTCCGCAATACCATCTTGAGGGGGCAGAAAAGCAAGCCAGTTGCCGCAGAGCGCGCCCGCTAAGAAGCGCACGGATGAGTGGAGGTTTTTCAAATGCGCGGCATGTAACACGGTCAAGGAAAACATTGTTAGTTCATGCATGGCTTACTGTTTTACGAACCGCGTAAAAACGCCACTAGGAATCACATTTCACAAATTGCACTCGTTATTGCTCATCCCGAACTGACCATGCTCCTTGCATTGCAGCGTATACAATCCGTGCGGGCATACGGCATCTAATTATTTTCTGCTAGGTTTCCGTAAGAAACTTAGGAGCGAACACTTACAGGCTGAGCAAAGGCGGGGGATGCTTGTGTTCGGTTCATAATATTCCAGAATATTTTCACTAGACTGGACAAACGGCACGGTTGCGCATACGCTCTTCGTCGGCTCTGTTATTCCCGGAGTGGCTACACGCGCCGTATATAGTATATAGGCTCAGTATATGGTATTGAGTAGTCAATATATATATATTCAGCACAGTTTCTTCTGTGTGTTAAAGTATAGGAAGCATATACAGATTGTTCGGTTGGAAAACCGTCATCGTACCCGAGAATTATGAAAAACGCGTCGGAAAACATATGTAGGCCTTCTACCTTGTTTGAGATGCAGTGGCATCGTAAGTCATGCCCATTAATGATGTGATAAGTACGAAAGATTGCGGATAAATGTGGCTTATGGGTCGATTAAGGATGATTTGGTGAAGAAAGTTGGAGTGAATTTTATTAAGTTAAAATAATGATCAGTTCATGAGTAAGGGGGAATTAAAGCGTATTAGGTTTTATTAAGCGCAATAATATTAAATAGAGGTTACGTTTAATTGCGGTGGTTCAAGTTGAATATGGCAGTTTGCGTGGAATTAAGCACGATTACTTTGGAGTATCTTGCATTATAGCGGACTACGTTTTTTGAGAGCGATTACGTTGCAATTAAGAGTAATCAGGTTGCATTAATGTGGATTAGGATAAATTAAACGCATTCCGCAATACTCTTACGTAATCCATTTTTGGGAGACTAATTTTTGTTATGCTAGATTCAGTTCAGTTCAGTCGTTCAGTCGTGTCCGACTCTTCGTGACCCTATGGACCACGTCACGCCATGCTTTCCGGTCTCACTATCTTCCTAACATCACATAACTTCATCTGCAGTGCCTCGAGGATGCCATCTAACCATCGCGTTCGCTGCCTACCCCTTCTCCGGCGACCCTCAACCTTTCCCAACATCAAATCTTTCTCCAGCTACTCCTCTCTCCTCATCAGCTGACCAAAGTAGATGAGCTTTAACTTTAGAACTTGACCCTCCAATGAGCAGTCAGGGTTATGGTCGCCAATATCGACTGATTTCATCTTCTGGCAGTCTAAGGAACTCTCAAGAGTCTTAGCCAGCACCACAATTCAAACGCGTCAATTCTTCAACGGTCAGCCTTTTTCACAGTCCAACTCTCGCATCCATACATCACAACTGGAAAGACCATAGCATGAGTTATACGGATCTTGGTTGGCAGACTAATGTCTCTGCTTTTTACTAGGCGGTGAAGGCTAACCATTGCTCTCTTTCTCAGAAGCAGGCGTCTCCTAATTTCATGGCTGCAGTCGCCTTCCGAGGTAATCTTGGAGCCCAAGTACAGAAAATTTGTCACAGCTTCCACTTCTTGTCCATTGATGCTCCAGGACTTGATAGGGCAAGACGTCATGATCTTTCTCTTTTTAATGTTCAGCTTAAACCCAAACTTTGCACTCTCTTCTTGTACGCGCATCAGAAGTGTCTTGAGTTCCACTTCACTTTCTGCCATTAAAGTGGTATCATCCGCATATCTAAGGTTGTTGATAGGTTTTCCAGCAATATTTACTCCTGCTGAAGTCTCGCCCAGACCGGCCTTTCTCATGATGCACTCTGCATATAGGTTAAATAGGCAGGGCGACAGTATGCAGCCTTTCCTCACTCCTTTCTCAATCGGAAACCAATAAGTAAGACCATGCCCAGTTCTGACTGTGGCCTCTTGTCCTTCATACAGTTTCCTGACGAGACAGATGAGGTGATTTGGAACTCCCATCTCTTGGAGAGCTTGCCACAATCTGCTGTGATCTACGCAGTCAAACGCTTTCGCATAATCAATAAAGCAGAAGTAGATGGGTTTCTGGAACTATCTTGCTTTTTCCATGATCCAGCGAAGGTTGACAATTTGGTCACTAGTTCCTCTGCCCTTGCGAAACCCAGCTTGCACGTTCGGAAGCTCCCGATCCACATACTGCTGCAGCCTACCTTGAAGGATTTTCAACATCACCTTGCTAGCATGCGAAATAAGCGCGATCGAGCGGTAGTTGGAACAATCTTTGGCACTTCCTTTCTTTGGAATGGGGATGTAAACTGACCTTCTCCAATCCTGTGGCCACTGCAGGTTTGTCCAAATCTTCTGAAATAATGTATTCAGAATGTTAACAGCGTCATGGTTGAGGTTTTGAAGCAACTCAGCTGGAATGCCATCAATACCGCTAGCTTTGTTCGTAGCAAGGCTGGCTAAGGCCCATTCAACTTCACTCTTCAGGCTGCCTGGCTCGATATCTGTAATCACAACCGTCTTATGTTGGGTTTGCACATTCGGGTCCTTCTTGTACAGTTCATATATGTGCATTCCTGCCACCTCTTCTTTATCTCTGAGGCTTCAGTGAGGTCCTTGCCTCGTTTGTCCTTTATCATGTCCAGCTTAGCACAGAAGGTTCCGTTGATATCTTTGGTTGTCTTATACAGAGCCCTTGTGTTCCTTAATTGGCTGTTGTCCTCAACTGCTTGGTACTGTATGTTCAGAAAGGCATTCTTATCTCTCCTTGCTATTTTCTGAAAATCCGCATTGAGAACCCCATACCTTTTACCATTCTCCTTTCCTGATAGATTAAGGTAGATTAAAGAATTGATTTTGCACTCAGAGCAAGTAAGCGGCAGCCCTCTGCTTACAAAAAATATTTAAGTAATTTGTAATTTAGGGAAAAGAGAAGGACTGCATCCGTTGCAACCAGTATTTGATATCATTATTTGTTTTAAAATACGAGTCACATACGGCTAGAAGTTCTGAGCCTGTCACCAGAGAAAAATACTTTTTCACAGTTGAATCAGCGTCTCATAGACTAGAATCCTTGGCCAAGCATTTCTACAGCTTTGAATAGTAGTAATAGAGCTCCATGGAAAGTCATGATTCATTACACAACAAAAGAGTGGAATATGTTTAGTAGAAAAGATAAACTAAGGTCCGTCCTTTCAAGGTGTTTATTACAACCTAATGAATTTTAGTATGCAGCATCAGGATCATGACATTAACTGTGACTAATATCATTGCTTATAGTTTATAAAAGAATGCGTGTAACTCTGATGCCGCATTGCGTTTTCGGCTTCATCCAAGCCATAGCAAATTGGCGAAATAGATATTCCGAAGAGATCATGCCTTCTATACACATCAGCAGAGTAGCACTTCTTGAATTTGGTAAATTATTTGCTTTCCTGTTTGTGAGTTGCGCCTAATATTTCTATTTCGAACATAAGTAACCTTTAGTCAGTAAATTCTATGTCTGCCAAAATATAAACGGTTTGACGCTCGTATTCTAAATGTTGGCAATATTGCACAACGGGGTAACCCACTCGAATTAATGTTCCTCCTGGATACTGTGCTGTTTCTCGCATAGTCAGCTGGACAAAAATGCTTGGTCAAAGAACATGATAGCACCTGCTGCTTTCGACCTCGGTAAAGTTGCTTGTATCAGTGTGATGGTCGGGTATGTTATTTCCAGCAGTGTGGATTTCTCTGGCTGAAGCATCGGAAGCTCAGTTTCTCCACTAGCTTTTTCTTTTTCAAAATACTGAACTTCATTGCTATTCCGGTTTGCGCCTGCACTGTTACTTCTCATGCTTTGAATTACTTTTATTTCGACAATTTAAAGAACTGTTCGCTTCTGCATCTCAACTGAATGCATCAAAGAATATGAAGCAATGCGAATTTCAGTGCATATTATTTTCTACTTTAGGCCGGAACTAGGTATATTTGATGCGATAAAGACAACTTCAACTCCAGTTGCAGTGGGCCTTGGCGCGAAGGCATCCGCCTCCTAATTCACAGGTCACGGGCCCAATCCCATTCGGGGGATTCTGCATAATAGTGGCGCTACAATTGAAAGAAATGGGCCGCCTAATTCGGTTGAACGGAGGTAGTGAGCATTACCAGTTTTGCTTGGCTTTTGCGTTCTTCAGCGTTTGATATTGGAATCTGCTCATTAAGGCCTCCAGGTGGTTCAAATCGATTCAGAGACGTCTAGTATTGCGAACCTGATACCCCACAGCATTGCATCTAAACTTAAATAATCACAACAATCAGAACCACTAGGTGGACCCAAGAAAATGGGCAATCGTTCAACCAAGCCCAGAAAAGTTAGCCTATCCAAATATTTTTTAGAGCTGACCCAAAATAACTCAAGGACTTTCAAACACGTGGCTGAATGACGAAAATTTCGTTTTTGCCCCATTCAGAAACAACTTGGCTCGCCTCAAAAATTTTCGTTTGGCTAATAAAATGGGTTGGACAGCCCAGATTTTTAGTGTGTAAAAACGGATTAGTTGGTACATTACGGTGTCGCTAGATGAATTCATTAGCTTGCCCAAAGATAAAAGTGTAACTTAGTGCAATGGGTGAAGACTGCTGGGTGAATTAGTGGAAAGCAGGGTTATTAAAACCCATCCTACTCAATCTATGAAAAAATATCGGGACATTTGAGAAACAGGTGACTCATGCCTGCGACAATTCAATATATCGCATTTCGTTTTTACACAGATGCTTATGAGGTTCCAAAATATCCTTTCTTTCCTAGGCCTCTCTCCCGCTTTTCCAAATCTGGTGCTAATTATACGATCACAAATCAAAATAGCGTCTTAGGTAAGAACCACTTGTATGATTGTCTTCTTTTCCGCACTAGCTTGGAATTTTTCTGACACCGCATCTTCATAATATTACTCACTCGCAGTCTCAGCGAAAGATCTATTCCCGCAACAGAAGAATACTTCGTTACACACGGATAATCGTTTTCTTACGTAGTCTAAAAAACGGCCCATTTACCTTGCGCCAGCGTTTTAGTTCACACATCCGAAATCCGTTTTCTTACTCATTAACATATAATATCCGTGCGACACATTCCTGCCGCAAAATATAAAGAGCTCAATTCTTCTGAAGAGTGTGTGTTTGTATATTAAAACTTATCACGGCTCATAAATAAACGTTTGCTTTCATGAAGGCAGGAACATACAGAATACGTAGCCCCAAACACTTCATGTCGCTGAGAAAAAAAAGTTTGAAGCTATAAAAGAAGTCTATGGGCTTCCTCCGTATGTAAGGTCACCCACGGCCAAGTAGGACTGGAAACAACGCTTGACATATAATTGAATTCAGCACTAAACTGCCACTAAATGCTCTTTGTCGGGGTCGAGACCTACCGCTACTGCGATGATGAATGACATATGACGCTGTGAACGATATTTGTATACAGTGGCGTCATAGCGCTGTCGCGTGACGTAGTACTATCAACGGCCGGACGCTCCAGATGTGTCAGCCGCTGCATGGGTGGTCGGCTGGCTGATCAACAGGCTGCGTCGCTGTTGCATAGGCGCCCGAGTGAAGCTTTCACGCTGAGGACACTACACCCTCTCTATAGCTTCTCTTTTTAATTTGTTCCAAAAAATGATGAGACGGGTTCAAAACTGCTTAACCGAATATTTATTTATTTGAACATACTGCAGCCTCGATGAGGATATGGCAGGAGTGGGGAAACAAAGAAAAGTCCATCAAGACAATGCAAACATATAAAACAAAGAAAAAAAATAAAAACTGCACTAGGAAGCAATGGCTGTCAAAAAGTATTCAACTGGTAGCGAGCGGACGTTTCCAGGCAGCGCATTCCAGAGTTCAATGGTCAGAGGAAAGAAGCTGTGTTTGAATGTCACAGTGCGGGAAAAGAAAGGGATGAGATTCAGACTATGGGAACTTCTAGTTATGGAAGGCTTGCTAATGTTCAATTAATTATTTAGTGATGGAAGGCGCTGATAGTGAACCATTATGTGCAAAACCTTCAAACATTCTATTTGTCTCCGAGATGGTAGGGCTGTGAGACCTAAATATGAATAAAGGGATGAAGGCGAAATATCTCGGCAGTAGTTGTGAAAGTTGAAGCGTACTGATTTCTTTTGAACTGATTCTATTTTTTTTATATATATGAGAGCAGTTTGGTATCATTTGGGGCTTTACGCAGTGTAGTATGGAGCTAACCGCGACGTTTAGGAGCTTTGTTACTTATGATGTCAGTTTGGACCTTGAGATGTCATGAGAGAAATGAAGGCCGAGGTATCATTATTCCGTGACTCGTTCTACATCCTGACCGCGAAACCTGTACGTGAAATGTGAAGGAGATGGGCGTCTAGAAAATGACATAGAAACGGTTTTAGAGAAATTAATATTCATTTGCCATTCCTTGCACCATCTACAAAAATTTGCAAATGAGTCGTTACCTATTTCATGGTCAAGTGGGGTATTAATGCGATATAAGACGCAGTCGTCAGCATAAAGACGAATTTTTACAGACACAACATGGAAGGTCGTTAACATATAATAAGAAAAGAAGCGGGCCGAAAACGAAACCTTACGGAACGCCGGATGAAATACTAACAGAAGGGGAAATAGATGAGTTAAAGTGTAAAGACTGCGAACGCTGATTTAAGCAACTGGATATTCAACCAACCGGGGAAGGTGTTTTTAAAACAGTGTTAAGTTTGTGTAGGAGTTTAGGGTGGGGGACAGTGTCTAAAGGTTTGGATGACTCAACAAAAATTGTCAACCTGTCTACTTAGATCTAATGACTACGAAATGTCGTACACAAATTCAATTAGTTGGGTAGTGGTGCTCAGCCCCGGACGGAAACCATGCTGGTAAATGTTTAGGATGTTGTGGGTTTCAAGAAATTCAATGATATTTTTGTAAATAACATGTTTGAGTAACTTTATTGAATGGGCTGTTAAGGAGATAGGTCTGTACCTATGCAGTAGTTGAGTACTACCGGATTTGTACAATAAAATTACCTTGGCAAGCTTCCAAGAGTCGGAAACAGTGCTGGTGGATAATGATTTACGGAAGTGAGTAGTGCATAAGGAAGGAGTTCGGTATGGCATCTGGGCCACAGCTCTTTTTAGTACCTAATTGGAGGATCATATTGAAAACACCTGTACCAGAGACGACGACACCTTTGATGGGAGGGTAAGAGTCACAGCTAAAAGAAGGAACGACAGAGTTATCCAGTGTGAATACAGAATGAAAATAGGAATTAAATTCAGAAGCATTTGTCAGTGGATCTGAAACAGGAACGCCGTAACTATAAAACTGTTGCAAGTAATGTTACTGAGTAGTACCGATTTCCAGAATTTGCGAGGGTTCGTTTTCATTAATTTTCACAATGTAACAGAACAGTAAAAATCCTTGGCAGACTTCAAACTGAGGCGCAGTTCCTCCTTGGCATCATTGAACTCTGCAATTTTGACAGGATTGCCATTTATTTTCGACTTACGCAATCTATCGTGCGAAATTTCGGCCCGTGTGCTGATATAGTTCGTAATGGAGGGTCTTATTCACAGGAGGGACGATTCTTTACATCATCGGACACACACACGAACAGCATAAGCGAAAAGCCCCCCTGCCAGGCGGTGTGTGGTCAAGCATTCACAGATCGCCTTGCAGCTATCATTGAATAGGCAGTGTCGCTGGTGGACACATTAAGCATTTTAAATAAAAAAAAGGCTGCGAAGCTCTCGAAAAACCAATTTAAAAGCGAGTATACTGGTCAAATCGCAGAAAGAAGGTCCAAGGATTGCCAAACAATGCTTCTACGCTTTGAATCGTTGCCCTGGTTGCTACAGGGTGCTTGGCCTCCGGGAGCATATTGTCACGGTGTTGACGACTGGGGCTAGATTAACAGAGCCGGTACAGGTAGAATCACTAGGTCCAAGGTTTAGGTACGTCCTGCGAGTCCGGAGCCGATTCACTTCAACGTCGTCTTTCACTCTGAGCGCCCCCTGGCATTCCTCCCTCCTTAAGCGTAACGCACACAGTTACACGTGCACACAAGCGTACAAAAGCAACCTCCCCCCCTCAAAAAAAAGTTTGTAGATGTAGTTTGTCAGTCACCGTGCAAAGTACGGCTTCAGTCGCAAGACATCAACTGTCTCTGGACGAGGTAGCCGACGGCCTGTGTGCTCTGATCCATCCGGGAGCACCTCGTAATTGACGTTACTGATGCGTCGCACGATTTTATACGGTCCGAAGTAGCGGCAAATTAGCTTGTCTGAAAGGCCGCGGCGTCGAACAGGAGTCCACACCCACACCTGGTCCCCGATGTTGTAGGAAGCTTGTCTGTGGCGGAGGTTGTACCGGCGTGAATCCCTGTCCTGTTGCTGGGTGATGTGGACGCGTGCTAGTTGGCGTGCTTGCTCAGCATCTTGGGCAAACTGCTCGGCGTCAGAAGAAAGTTCGGTATCTGTTTGGTAAGGGAGCATTGCGTCCAGCATCGTCCGAACCTCCCTGCCGTAAACGAGGCGAAACGGCGTGAAACGTGTAGTCTCTTGGACTGCCGTATTGTATGCGAACGTCACATATGGTACGATCGCATCCCAAGTCTTGTGCTGAGCGTCGACGTACATCGCCAGCATATCCGCGATGGTCTTATTAAGCCTTTCCGTCAGCCCATTGGTCTGCGGATGGTAAGCAGTAGCTTTTCGATGCGCCGTACCACTGAGATCAAAGACTTCGGCCATCATTTTTGAAGTAAAGGCAGTCCCTCTATCAGTAATAATACAGGTAGGAGCACCGTGCCGTAGTATGATCTGGTGTACAAAGAAATGGGCAACTTCAGGCGCTGTACCACTAGGTAATGCTTTGGTCTCGGCATAGCGAGTCAGATAGTCTGTGGCGATGATTATCCAACGGTTGCCACCAGAGGACCGAGGGAAAGGACCGAGAAGGTCCATGCCGACTTGATCAAATGGTGCTCGAGGTGGTATTATGGGCATGAGGAGGCCCGCAGGCTTTGATTGCGGAACCTTCCGACGCTGACATTGCCGACAGCTCTTGACATAGCGCTTAACAACAGTGGCAAGGTTGGGCCAGTAGAATGTCTGTCGTATCCTAGCAAGTGTGCGAGAATAGCCCAAGTGGCCAGATGTTGGTTCATCGTGGCACGCGGAAAGGATTTCCTCTCTCAGAGCTGTGGGTACCACGAGGAGGTAGGTTCTTGACTCGGATCTAGAGTTCTGCTTATAAAGCACACCACCTCTCAGGCAGAAAGTTGAGAGGCTCCGAGAAAAGCACTTAGGTATGGTGGCTGGCTGACCTTCTAAATAATCAATCAGTGCTCGTAAATCTGGATCTGCACGCTGCTGATGTGACATATCTGAAGCATCAACAGCTCCGAGGAAACTGTCAGCGTCATCCGTGTCTGGTGGAGCGAGCTCGACAGGCGCGCGGGAGAGCGTGTCAGCATCTTCATGCTTATGTCCGGACTTATAAACAATAGTGAGATCGAACTCCTGTAGGCGAAGGCTCCATCGCGCCAGGCGGCCGCATGGGTCACGCAGGTTGGCCAGCCAACACAAAGAATGGTGGTCAGTGACAACTTTAAATGGGCGACCATAAAGATAGGGGCGAAATTTCGCAGCAGCCCAAATAATGGCGAGGCATTCCTTTTCAGTAGTTGAATAGTTCGTCTCGGCGCGGGATAAAGTACGGCTGGCATAGGCGATGACTCGTTCAACACCCTGTTGACGTTGCACGAGAACCGCCCCAAGGCCAATGTTACTGGCGTCGGTGTGTATTTCTGTCTCCCCCTGCTCATCGAAATGGGCTAGAACAGGCGGCGATTGGAGACGGAGACGCAGCTCGGCAAAAGCAGCTTCTTGTTCGTGCGTCCAAACAAAAGGGGTGTCTCCCCGGGTGAGCTGAGTCAGCGGTTCAGCGAGATCAGCGAAGTTATCGATAAAACGCCGGTAGTAACTGCACAAGCCGAGAAATCGACGAACAGCTTTCTTGTCACGTGGAATCGGAAATTCCGCGACAGCAGCAATCTTGTCAGGGTCGGGCTTCACGCCGGCGGCGCTGACGACATGGCCGAGAAATTTAAGCTCTCGGTAGCCAAAGTGGCATTTCTGTGGCTTAAGTGTCAAGTTAGCGGATCGAAGGGCTTCGAGTACTGACCGCAGGCGCTGAAGATGTTGTGCAAATGATTCTGCGAAGACCACCACGTCATCTAGGTAGACTAGACAACACTGCCATTTAAGGCCGGCGAGGACAGTGTCCATCATCCGCTGAAATGTGGCCGGCGCGGAACACAGGCCGAAAGGTAGAACTTTAAATTCGTAAAGGCCGTCGGGTGTGACGAAGGCCGTCTTCTCACGATCTCGCTCATCGACCTCAATCTGCCAGTAGCCACTTTTTAGATCGATGGACGAAAAATACTTTGCACGCCGAAGGCGGTCGAGAGAGTCGTGAATCCGCGGCAAGGGGTAGACATCCTTCTTGGTTACGGCGTTCAGTTTGCGGTAATCGACGCAAAAACGTAACGTGCCGTCTTTCTTTTTAACTAGAACGACCGGGGAGGACCACGGGCTAAAGGAAGGCTGGATAACCTCATCTTCGAGCACTTCCTTAACTTGTGACCTAATAACTTCGCGCTCGGTCGAAGAGACGCGGTAGGGGTGCTGGCGGATTGGGCGCACATTATCGAACGTCACGATCTGGTGCTTGGCGATGGGAGTTTGATTCACTTTTGACGACGATGCAAAACACTCTTTGAATTCGAGTAACAATGAAAACAGCTGGTCGCGCTGGCTGACCGATAGCTCTGAGCTGACATCGAGATTGTCGAGGGATGTGGGCTGTGGCACGGTTTCTGCGGACAAGCACTCGGAGACATCAGATATGCATTCGGCGAAAGCTACGGAAGTGTCACGAAAAAGGTGCCGATACTCGTGCGAAAAATTTGTAACAAGTACCTTGGACTGACCACGGTGAAGATGTATCAAACTGCGGGCCACGCAGACTCCTTGTGTCAACAGTAACGATACGTTAGTTTCGGCTATTGCGTCACCGTCGTTAAGGGCATTGCATTTGACATTAACGAAGGTGCTGGTTCGGGGTGGCAGAGTGACACTGTCCTCATAAACTCGAAGCACATTGAGTGGTCGCTTTGCACCGCTGAGGGCCACTGCTTTCTCAGTAGAAAACGAGACCTTAGAATTCCGGAGGTCAATAATTGCGCCATATTCACGAAGGAAATCTACGCCCAGAATCAGGTCACGCGAACAGCTTTTCAGAACAAGGCAGCTTACCACAAATGTTGATTCTTGAATTTGAACTCTGGCCGTGCACATGCCCAGAGGAGTAATCAGATGACCACCCGCGGTGCGAACGTTTGTGCCAGCCCACGGAGTCAAAACCTTCTTGAGAACTGCGGCAAACTGGCTGCTCAAAATAGAATAATCAGCGCCAGTATCCAACAGAGCCCGAACATGGCGACCATCCAGTACTACGGGTATGTCCAACGAAATCTGCTCGCGAATGTCAGGCTTCTGAGTCTTTGAGTGCTCTGCGTTGGTGTACGCGGTCTGCTTCACCTGCAATTCGTCGTCGTTGCAGGTGCGTTGTTGCAGCGTCCGTTCCACCGGCAGTTCGTCGTCGTTGCGGGTGCCTTGTTGCGTCATGTGTCCCACCGGCAATTCGTCGTCGTTGCGGGTGCGTGGTTGCGTCGTTTGTTCCACCGGCAATTCGTCGTCGTTGCGGGTGCGTCGTTTCGTCGTCGGTTCCACCGGCAATTCGTCGAGGTTGCAGGTGCGTCGTGGTGGCGTCGAGGTGGCGGTATGATCGGTAACCGCGGACTTTTCCAATGTCGATGCGTAGTCTTTCCGTGTCCGCATCAATGGGGGGTCTCCCGCGCCGCGATGTCCAGCGAGCCTACCCCCGAAGGTCGCTGGTTTCAGTTTTCCCTCTGGGGACTGGGCGAGCGGCCCTGCGCTGCCCATGAGGAACTCGTAGCAGATGGCGACGGGCGAGACCTGGGTGACGGTGATCTAGATGGTCGCAGACGAGACGGAACGGTCCGGCGCTGATCATTGACGAAATCTTCAACGGCTCGAGGCCGTTCGCCGTAGCGAGGCCGCGGAGAATCAGCGGAAAACCCTTCGAGACCTAGTCGACGGTAGGGACAGCGCCGATAGACATGACCCGGTTCGCCGCAGTGAAAGCATAGCGGCCGTCGGTCGGGGGTACGCCACTCGTCTGCTTTCCGTGTAGGCGGTCGAGAATCTGTGACGTACTGGATCACGGGGGCTGCTGTTTTCGGCCCAGCTACGTTCGGAGGAATCAGGGACGGCGACGAGGGCGGTGAGTATTGCAGCACCTGGGAGTATGTAGGGCGGTGACACTCTGGTGGTGTAAGAGGAGCAGTAGGGCCAGGTTCACCGATTGGAAATGGAGGCCGGAGCGCTTGCTGCACCTCGTCGCGGACAACGCTGGCGATGGAGGAAGGAGCTGGTTGAGGTGTGCCATACATCAGTTGGAGTTCGTCGCGCACAACGGAACGTACGAGCTCCCGTAGCGCCGATGTGTCCATGCTATGCGATGGGAACTCAGCAGAGACGGAGGCGGCGTGGATGGTGGGATCCCGTGCCGAAGCTCGCTGCTGAAGCACTTTCTCTATAGTGGATGTTTCAGCAAAGAATTCTGCAACAGTTTTCGGCGGGCTGCGCACCAGGCCAGCGAAAAGCTGCTCTTTGACGCCACGCATGAGGTAGCGCAGCTTTTTGTCCTCGGACATCGTAGGATCCGCACGCTTAAACAGGCGCGTCATGTCTTCGATATACGCCGCTACAGTTTCGTTAGGCATTTGGATCCGAGTGTGTAGAGCGCGTTCGGCCCGTTCGCGGCGATCTGAGCTTCCGTAAGTTGCCGCAAGATGACGTTTGAACTCACTCCAAGACGACAGCTGCTCTTCATGGTTCTCGAACCACGTCCGAGCGCCATCCTCGAGGCTGAAATATACATTTCGAAGCCGTGCGGCGTCATCCCAGAGGTTGAATGTAGCTACCCTTTCGTAGTGCTGCAACCAGTCGTCGACGTCTTCATAGGTGTCCCCGTGAAAGGTCTTTGGGACGCGGGGGTTTTGCAACGTCACGTAGGTGGGGGTCGCGCCAGGCATTGCGACGACGTCGTGGCTACTGGTAGTCATGCCCGAGGGGGAAAACTCAGGTAGTAGGCCTCGTTGCCTGCGGCTAGTGCGGTGAACGGGCGTTTCCTCAAATATATGACCAGCACTCCTGCTTAGCGTAGGGGTACGGGACATCAGACCTGACCTCCACCAGATTTGTCACGGTGTTGACGACTGGGGCTAGATTAACAGAGCCGGTACAGGTAGAATCACTTGGTCCAAGGTTTAGGTACGTCCTGCGAGTCCGGAGCCGATTCACTTCAACGTCGTCTTTCACTCTGAGCGCCCCCTGGCATTATTAGCAAACCATATCCCGTAGGAGCACTCGAGCAGACGACGCTTTGGCACGTGATTCCTTTGAGAAGCGCCACCTGGCGACAAATAGTGTATTTATTGTCTAAACCGAATAAGAGCGTATTTCAAGGCCACCTTTCCCGTTGTTTTGGTGACGCAATGGATCAATAATACCCATCTATGCACTGATGCCAGTGAAACGTCTGTTCGACTCCTGTGTTGTAATTTTTTTCTGAATATTTTTTTTTTGCAGTTGCCTTTACCACAATTATATCCTGCCTTCAGTGAGTTTTGTCACATTTAGGTTGCGTTCAGAGAGACTTTCAGCAACAATCCGCATGACAACAGTTACACTAAGGAATTACATTCCCCATTATCATTTCCTGCGTGAGTGAGTGTATGTTACCTTTAGGTTGCGTTCAGAGATATCTTTCAGCAACAATCGCCGTTTACAGTGAGTTATGTTACCCTTAGGTTGAGTTCCGAGAGATCTTTAAGCATAAATCGCCGTTTAACTCGCTGAGAGCGTCGCCAGCTACAGTGCGCCTACGGGATATGGTTTGGCAATACGCGGCCGGGTACGTTGAAACCTCTGCAGACAATGCGGGCATTTTATTCCTTCTTGAGCCACGCTGGACTGGACTCGCTCTTAGACACTTTACTATGCCTGTAAAATTATTACATACCTCTTCGCATCACATGGTTACTCAACACGACCCTCATTTTAGCCTTTTTTCTTTACCTGGTGCCGAATAGCAGGCCATATCCTCAACTTTCCGGCCAACCTGTCTGCGTTTGCATTCAACACACACGTATATATATATATATATATATATATATATATATATATATATATATATACATATATATATATATATATATATATATATATATATATATATATATATATATATATATATATATATATATATGTATCACGCACGCACACACGTATATACATATCCTCCTGAGACCGGGAATGCATTGGGTGCACAGATTTTTCTTTAACTTTCAGAATAAGTCAGTATGGTTATGAAGGTGAAAAGTATTAAACGTTTTTTGAATAGCCCTGATAGAATTGGCTCAGTGCGATGTCCAATATATTGGACACTGGGATTCTACCCGTTCTTTTTTCACCAAACGCGTATGTATTTACATGCCGCAGGTAATGCTCTCAAACTCCTGTGAAATTTTATTTATTGACTTCTAAGGTAAAATGGTGAAAAAGAACGTAAAAGCGAGCCTTCGTCTGCTCAAAAAAAAAAAAAAAACTTTCGCGCTTGCTTCTTCACTTTCTGTGGGCAATTTCGAAACATCTTCTGTCCTTTGTGATGCAGAAGAAGAGCCGGCATTTGGTGCAAAAGAACATTGTTTTATATTATAAAATTATAAAATTTTAAATTTATAATTTATGATGTTATAATTTAAAATTTTAATTTTTAATTAAAATTATAAACTTGCGTCAGCTGTCTCATCAGACATGCGAGGCCGGTCTGCTACACAACAAATAGTGGCGATTTTGTCCGCAAGGCGCTAAATAGCAACAATACTCGCCTGCTATTCATAACAAGGCCGTGGCAAAAGCGCGGTCAAAATGACCGGGTTGAGTCCCAGCGTCCAACACAGTGGACACGCGAAATCAAAGGACGCATGAATAAAAGTAAGCGCTTGAACAGTTTAAATTTCTTATTCTGCACATTCGCTGTTGTATTACCTTTAATATAAAATAAAAGATATGCTTTGAAAGCAGGTAGAAATACGAGAAAAAGGACTTACTTCGCCGACAGGTGCCATAAAACGCCGCGCCGCTGAATGTCGCCCTTTTGAAAAGTTTTGGCGGGAATTTGAACAATGCGTTTTCATCTATGTTGCATAGATGGCGCTAGCAGGTGTCCAATATATTGGACTGCAGGGTTTTATGAGGATGAATGCCTTGGCATAGGAGTACTGTCTGACTACTTAGTGTCCAATATATTGGACAAATCCCCATAGCCGGGTCTCAGGAGGATATATATATATATATATATATATATATATATATATATATATATATATATATATATATATATATATATATATATATATATATATGTATATACGTGTGTGTGTGCGTGTGTGTGTGTGTTGAATGCACAGGTAGTCTGGTGTGTACATTGTCGCGGTATAAGACGTGTGCGAAGTAAGCGCGTGGATGGGAGATGAATGAGAAAAAAGAGAACGATGAAATCGCTGTGCGGAGAGTGACTGTGTCGGTTTCTGTTGCTGCGTCTGTGAGCATTCCCCGTGTGCGTCTGTGCCCTACGTGCGCTCCTACCCCTAATATTTTGGTGGCAGTGGTGTGATAATGCCACACACCAGCTCCCATTACCAGGCTCCTGATCTGGCGGACGACCGGCGTTCACCACAAGTCAGTGCTGTCGAAGTCGCGGCAGCCGGCGCCTCTAGGCCTAAGTACTCGAGGGGCTCTGTCCTTCCCAGAAGCTGGAAGCTGGTGCTCAGTGCTTCCTGGAACTATTCTCCCAGAAACTGGACCCAGAAAATGGCACGGGAAGGAGACCCGCATCTTGGTACTGACGCCGCAGCTAGAGTAGCGTAACGACACCCTCGGGGAGCTTGAGCGGTCGCGCAAGCAGTTACAGCTGCTTGCGCGACCGCTGAGGCTCTAAGGGAGCACTTCAGGTGAGGGGTCAAAGGAAGTACCTTTGAAAGACAAACAGAACCACCTATGCAGGCTGCGAGGTTCGAAACTGGGTTTGGGCCCACTGCGGAGGAGGGGCGCGCAGCGGGGTTTACGGAGCTTCTCCCAAACGCACACCCCTGGAAAAGCCGAGCGCCAGGCCGGGGGACGCTTGTACCCATTTTTACCGGTGGGTGTCCGGCGGTGGGTTTCGAACTAACCACCTCCCGCAGCCGAGACGGGCGCTCTCACGACGGGTCTCACATTGCTATTCCTGTGAAACGCACACCTGACCCACCTCGTGCGTTTCACAGGAATAGCAATGTGAGACCAGAAATGAAGAAGGAGAAGAGGAAGTGTACTCCCATGTTTGACCAGGTTAGGATTTTGTATTCCCACAAAGAAAAGTTGACGAGAGATATAGTTGAAGCATATTTTATTTTAAGGGACAATAGGTGTGTCAGCAGGACTCCTCTTGCTCTTCCAAGCGAAGAGATTTCTTTTTGAGTGACTTTTTGTGTAGCAGGTGAACCCAGGGGTTGATTCACGGGATTGCTTCGTTTTCGTCATATTTGTTTTCATCTGGGCCTTGGAGTAAAGGCTTAGTCTGAGTTGTGAGTCAGCGCTTGTACTGTGGCTTCCTTTTACCTTGTCCTGTGTCATCCTGTTCGCGCTGTTTAAATTAAGAATGGATGTTTGCCAACTCGCCGAACAAAGTATCTTGGTGAGTGATTGAGAAGTTCTAGAGGTTCATGAGGGGTGTCAATCCATAGAGGGTGACGTAATGTTGTGTCCGAAAAAATAATTAGGCCAATAAGCTAAATAGGTAATTAGGAAAATTGATTCACAGGAATGTAAATGCGCAGTATCTGGCACACTCTTCTGTGGACACCTGCACCGCGCCGTAAGGGAAGGGAGGAAGGTGGCAGTGAAAACGGTAGGAGAGAAATGGGTGCCATCGTGAATATGACGTAAAGGATGTGACGTCACGCATCCGGAAAAAGAGCCGAAAAAGGGCACAGGAAGGTATTGGCACGCAATTTGAAAGTACCAGACTGAAATGGGCAAACAAGAAGTAAATTAAGCAACTAGAAGCAACAAGAAGCGAGCAAAAGCAGCGCCCGTGCTTTCGTATTACTCCAATTTAGAATGCAGGGCTGTTTAATTTTTTGACCTAATCTTTCTGACGCCGTCTATCGCTACGTCAGAGGCTGCCGCGAGTGTCAACGTCAAAAGGCGCCTCCTCTCAAGCCCGCGGCCTTGCTCCAACCAATTACGCCGCCTCAGACGCTGTTTGTCCTGATTCTATTAGCGATTACCTTAGTAAATACCTTATACGTAACAGACAGTAGGCTGATTGGTCTCTAATTTTTAAGGTCCTTAGAGTCCCCTTTCTTGTGAATGAGGATAATGTTTGCATTCTTCCATGGTTCCGGTACCGTCGATGACACCAGGCACTGCGTATACAGGGTGGCCAGTTTTTCTAGCACGATATCCCCCCCCGTCCTTCAGCAAATCTGTAGTTATCTGATCCTCTCCAGCTGATTTCCCCCTTTTCATAGTTTCTAGAGCTTTCTTGACCTCGTCCTTCGTCACTGGTGGAACGTCTGACTGTTTTTCCCTACCGCCAATCTCACTATGGTCCTGACTACTTTGGCTAGTGTAGAGATCTGTATAGAACTCCTCGGCTATTTTGACTATCTTTTCCATATTAGTGATGACGTTGCCCGCTTTGTCCCTTATCGCATACATCTGGTTTTTGCCTATGCCCAATTTCTTCTTTACCGCTTTAAGGCTTCCCCCGTTCTTTACAGCATGCTCAATTTTCTCCATGTTATACTTCCTTATATCGGCCACCTTGCGCTTATTGATTAGCTTTGATATCTCGGCCAATTCGATCTGGTCTGTTGGATTGGAAGCTTTCATACTCTGGCGTTTCTTAATCAAATCTTTCGTCTCCTTAGGCAGCTTACCGGTATCCTCTCTAACTATCCTACCGCCTACTTCTACCGCGCACTCAGTAATGATATCTCTGAAATTATTGTTCCTTGCCTCTAGGGTAATGTCGCCATCCTCAGTTAGAGCTGAATACCTATTCTGTAGCGAGATCCTGAAGTCTTCTGCCCTCCCCTTCACCGCTAATTCGTTTATGGGTTTCTTTCTTACTAATATGTTGCGTTCCTTCTTCAGATTTAGGCTAATTCGGGACCTCACCATCCTGTGGTCACTGCATCGCACTTTCCCGATTACCTCTACATCTTGCATAATGGCGGGGGTTGAACACATTATGAAGTCGATTTCATTTTTAGTCTTTCCGTTAGGACTTTTCCATGTCCATTTCCGGATCTTCTGTTTGCTGAAGAAGGTATTCATGATTCGTAAGTTATTGCGCTCTGCAAACTCAACTAGTAACTCCCCCCTGCTATTCCTAGAACCAATGCCATAGTCATCTACCGCCTTGTCTCCTGCCTGTTTTTTCCCTACCTTGGCATTGAAGTCGCCCATTAGTACAGTATACTGCGTCTTTACTTTTCGCATTGCCGATTCTACATCTTCATAGAGAGAGGCCTTCACCCTGCAGTGGGTATAACCAGGCTGATGATGATGATGAGACGCTGTTTGATTATGTCGGCCTCGACCTTCTGGACCCATTTCCGCTGTCATCGGCCAGTAACAAATGGATTATAATCAAGACCGACTACCTCACACGGTATGCGGAAACCGAGGCGGTGCAGGGTGGCACATCATTTGAGATCGCTCTGTTCTTTATGCAGCAATTCGTGTTACGTAATGGCGCACCGTCCCTAGTCAAAACCGACAGAGGCACCGAGTTTACGGCAGAGCTAATGCATGACGTATTGGAGCTTAGTCATACGCGTCACCTCAAAACCAGTGCCTTTCACCCGCAGGCGAATGGCCACACAGAGAGACTCAGCAAAGCCATTGCGTACATGATCGCAATGTACATAAACTGGGATGAAATTCTCCGCTACATCACACATGCCTACAACACGGCCATTCAAGAGACAACACGCTTTACACCATTTCGCCTGGTCTACGGAAGTGACGTTCAGACGATGCTGGAAGCCATTCTTCCGTGCTGCACTAATGATCATCTACTCACGCCAGACGCCGAACAGTTTGCTCAGCGCACTGAGGAAGCACGTCAACTTGCCCGCATTCACATTCAGCAAAAGCAGGTCACGGATGCACGCCGCAAAACATTGGTTCAATGGACGCGTTCAATGGATGCGGGCGGCGTAGCTTGCCAATTGGGCCCCGGAATAGGGGAGACACAATCTCCCCAGTACTATTCACAGCTTGTTTAGAGGAAGTATTCAGAGACATGGAATGGGAGCAGTTAGGGATAAGGGTAGATGGAGAATACCTCAGTAATCTGCGATTTGCTGATGACATTGCCTTGCTAAGCAACTCAGGGGTTGAACTGCAAATAATGATTGATGACCTAGACAGGAAAAGTAGAAAGGTAGGCTTGAAAATCAATATGCAGAAGACTAAGGTAATGTTCAACAGCCTGGGGAAGGAACAGCAGTTTACATTACGTAGCGAAATACTGGAAGTAGTAGGCGAATATGTCTACTTAGGACAGGTAGTAACCGCAGATCCGGACTACGAAAAGGAAATAACAAGAAGAATACGATTGAGATGGAGCGCATTTGGCAAGCACTCGCAGATTATGACAAGCAGCTTACCGGTATCGCTTAAGAGGAAAGTATACAACAGTTGCATCTTGCCTGTACTCACGTATGGGGCTGAAACGTGGAGGCTAACCAAGAGAGTTCTACTTAAGTTGAGGACAACCCAGAGGGCTATGGAACGAAAAATGGTAGGGGTAACATTAAGAGATAGAAAGCGTGTAGAGTGGGTCAGAGAAATAACTCAAGTTACCGACATTCTAGTAGAAATTAAGAAGAAGAAATGGACATGGGCAGGACATGTAGTGCGAAGAGAGGATAACCGATGGTCGCTAAAGGTAACAAACTGGATTCCAAGGGAAGGAGAACGTAGCAGGGGGCGGCAGAAAGTTAGGTGGGCGGATGAGATTAAGAAGTTCGCAGGGGTGAAGTGGATGCAGCTAGCACAGAACCGGGTTAAGTGGAGAAATATGGGAGAGGCCTTCGCCCTGCAGTGGGTATAATCAGGCTGATGATGATGATGATGATGATGATGATGATGATGATGATGATGATGATGATGATGATGATGATGATAGGGGCTCAACCTAGTATTGTGAGGGGAAAAGGCCAATACGTATCTAACCCAAACACCTCTCTAACCATTTAATGGGTAATAAATATTTTAACCACCACCGCCATGCCGCTACAACCTCCGTTATAGGCACGTTAGGTACCATCCTGGATAGAAAGTTTGGGTGCGGACCCTGGTGAAATGGCATGGCTTGTATGAAAAACTGATCTCACGTTACTCTGGACCTTACGAAGTTTTGCGCGATGTCACGGATGTGAAATACGAAATCCTTTCAGCTGAGAATGTGCAGCCCTCGCTTGTTCAACCCCGCTCAGAGATCGTACTCGTTGTCAGCATGAAGCCGCAATTCACGCGGTAATGTTCAATGTGCGCTTGTATCGGCCATTGCTCGTGCTCAGCCTCAGCCTTTCTTTTTTTAGGAAGGGGAGTAATGCCACCTGGTGTTCTCTGGTGACGCCTGAAAGAAAAAGACTGAAATGGATTCGCGCCCTGTCGGTGAAACGCTGCTTGTAGACAAAACCCTCGCCTGCCTTTTTCGTGACGTGTAGACCTGCTTTCGGTGACAATATTGTAACGGGTATTGCGCCAAACCTCCAGGCAACGCCCTGAGCCTAGAAGACTGCCGAAGTCCGAGAGCGGTCCGAGCAGCGGTCTGAGCGCGGTTCCAGGCAACCAACTTCGTCGTCTACGCCAACTAGCAACCACTTCATCGTCTACGTCAACTAGCCACTGATTGTCTCCGCTTCGTCGTCGACTATAGTTTGTATCACTCTTCCACGGTACACAAATGTGGACACTCCGCGACGTCTTGGAGGAAGGAGATCACCGTGCCTTTGACGAGGTGCTAAAATTCGTTCGAAAAGTTGGTGAGCAGAACGGTAGTGCAGCCATCCCGTTGGTGGACGAGGCCTCGGACAACAATGAGACCCCTATCCAGCAGCAGTGGGATATGACCCTCCGCCATGCCCTCAAAGTCATGAAATAGGTCATTCTGCACGCGCATTACGACACTGCACTCATGGTGGCACCGTGACATCATCCTCCACAATACGCAGAGCATGGCTACAGGAATTGCGGGTGTCTAAGCGTACCACTGCCCGTCTGGTCGAGAGAGTGACTCGTGCCTCGTGTAGGTCTGTCACAGCACCATTTGCCTGCAGAAAGTCGAGCCCAAGAATCAAATCTCTCGAACATTCGCGCGAGACAACGAATTCCCGACGTAGACGAAACCGCGGATGCCGATTCGGGATGTGCACCTTCCGACCGGGCTAATCAGGTGACCTCCAGCCGTGCGAATGCTAGGGCCTAACCATGGCGTCACAACTTTGCTCAATTCCTGGGCAAGAGCGTGGCTCATCACTGAATAGTCGGCACCGGTGTCAAGTAAAGCGATCGTGTCAGTTCCGTCAAGTGTCAGGCACAAATCAGAAGCAGCGCATCGGATGCTGTCACTACCCTGCTCCTGTGAGAAATCAGCGTATCGGTGTATCGGCGGGGGAGGATCTTCAATTTTTCCGACAGCAGCGGCCTTGCCTCCGGGGACCGCTGGAATTAGTTTTCCCGGTGTAGACTGGGAGAACGCCGCTCAGTATTGCTGGGGTCTCTGCGAGGGCTTGGGGAACGGTACCGCAGCGGAGATGACGATCCTGAGTCATAGCGCCTGTATCTCCCAGGCCTCTGACTGGCCGACATGTGAGCTCCGGCCTCCCCGCAGTGGTATCAGATTGGCCTGCGGTCCCGCGTATGCCACACGTCCGACTTGCGAGGGCGTGGAACTGGCACTACAGCTTGCGCCGATACGTCATACGGACTGATGTGACTAACCACCGATGTCGGGTCAATAGGACCACAGGCAGCTGCTTGACGTGCAACGAACGCGTACGTTCGTTTGTCGTCGACCCGTGGAGGCATGGTAGCGACAGGATCGTAGGGAGTTTCCTGACGAACAACGGATGTGTGCGTGGGCATTTCATCGACGCGCTGCAGCACGTTGGTGACCGGGAATTCACGAGCAGCCTGGCGTACTTCATCTCTGACGATTTCGGTCAGTGATGTCACTGGCGCATTCTGAGGCAGACGGAAACGTCGGAGTTCCTCTCGAACAACCGACAAAATGAGGTCACGTAAGGCATCCGCACCGCCTCCATGGCACGACGAAAAAACATCTGGGGCCAGGCTGCTGAATCTAGGTTGTACTGCCGGGCCCGTTGTTGGAGCGTCGTTTCCATGATCGTTGCCCCCGCGAGGAATTCAGCAAAGGTACGCGGCGGACTGCGAACGAGGCCCGCAAAGAGCTCCTGCTTATCTCCACGCATGAGGTGGCGAAGCTTCTTCTCTTTCACATTGGGCTCTGCGCGCTGGAAAATACTGGTCATGTTTTCACAGAACATGCGTAAACTTTCATTTGGCCGCTGGTTTCTGGACTGAAGTACAGCGGCAGCTATCTCGCGGCGATCGGCGTTGGGGAAGGTAGTCAGAAGTTCACGGCAAAATGCTTGCCAGGTGGTAAGGGCGCCCTCGTGGTTTTCGAACCACGTACGCGCACTCTTCTATGGCGAAGTAAACATTATTGAGCTTTCGCTCGTCACTCCAGCCGTTGTACCGAGCCACTCGCTCGAAGGTAGCCAGCCAATCCTCAGCGTCTTCGGAGACGTCGCCGTGAAAAGATGGTGGTGTTCGCGGCGGGTGGCAAAGGATCGGAGCTGAGAGCCTGGGATCAGTGGCCATGTCGAGATGGCTCGAGAGTTGCGGCTGCGTGATCCTCGTAGGGATGGAAAGGGGCCCAACCTCAGGCGACTGTTCGCGGAGGCGACAACTGAGTCGCTAATGGACAGGAGTCAGATCCGTCGTGAAGCGTGTAAACGTGGGAAAGCGTACCCAGCGCACTCCACCAGACTGTAAAGGGTATTGCGCCAAACGTCCAGGCAAAACGCCCTGAGCCTAGAAGACTGCCGAAGTCCAAAAGCGGTCCGAGCAGCGGTCTGAGCGCGGTTTCAGGCAACCAACTTCGTCCTCTACGCAAACTAGCAACCAGTTCATCGTCTACGTCAACTAGCAACTGATTGTCTCCGCTTCGTCGTCGAATATAGTTTGTACCAATATGAATCCCAGACTGTCCATCACGCGTCATGGAGCAGTTCACAACTACAAAAGCAAAAAATGAACCAGCAGAAGTATCGACATCTCAACACACTTTTGCAGTCTTTTGAAGAGGAAAATTTGCGCCAGTGCTTGTGTGGGTTTCCTCTCAAGCGGCTAAGTGTTTATACCTACGTTCTTTGCCTTCAACGAGTTTCTGAAAAGTCATGCTTATGATAGTAATTTCGGGGGCTTGATATATATTTGAAACCCATTACCTATATACTCGAAGGTACGCAGCGCTTGTAGTACATGCTATTGTACCATTAAATTATGAAATAGTTTTGTACGAACTGTTGAACTTGGAAGTGAAAACCAGGGTGTAAATTTTTTCACTATACGTTTTTGATACAAATAAGTGTTTCCGCTACTGGCAAGTACATGTCCAGCCATGATGACAAAAGTAAGGTTTAATTTAGGCCGGAGTTCGTCTGAGATTAATTAGGGATTTTGTTATATTTGTATTATTAATTTTTGTAGCTTCCCCATAGTTGAAGCTACATGTGAAAATGTTCATGAGTGAGAACTTGCTTATGAATTGCCCCTCTATCTCGGATACATCTAGAGCTGCCAGCGCTTTTAAAGTGTAGTTCACAGCCGTCCTCGCAATAATGGTTGAAACTTCCATTTTCCTTTTCCAGCTGCTGATTCCTATTGACGACATGGATATTACAGAATCTTCTGTACTTTTCGCAGATTCAACTTAGGTAAGCGAAACGCAGCTCGTTCAAAAGATCTTCCAAGTACCTTTTTATTGATGCACGCAGAACTGTCCTCCATATTTATTGCAGTTATTTACCGGGGCTCTCTACGTGCAGATTTCGCCCTAGCGAACTGAAAATTATATATAAAAAATGAAGGGTTCAACGCTGCTGAAGCGAATGTGGGGTGACATTAGCTGCGAGTGACCGAGCGTTCTTCTTCTTCGTCCTCTTCTTTGTCGCCTTCTTCTTCTTCGTCGTCGTCTTCTTCATCGTCTTCGTTTTCTTCTTCGCCTTTTTTCGTCTTTGTTTTCTTCTTCTACTTATTCGTCTTCTTCGTCGTCATCGTCTGTTTCTTCGTCTGCTACATCGTCGTCGTCTTCATTGTCGTCGTCGTCTTGAAAACCTACCGCACGTAGTTTTCGGGTTTTCGCTACTTTAAAACTGCTCTTTAGAGGGCGCAAAATTATCTTATTCTAAAAACCTCCCCATCGCCCTTAAAAGCACTGCTCTAAGCTCTTAGAAAGTAAAAAAGTATTTCGGAACAACCACTCAATTCTGTGCGGCACCCAATACTGCTAAAGGCTCGGCTTCTCTAACACAACCCAGATAGTAGACACCGTTCATAATTTCGCGTTACCAGTTATTGATTGCCGTCAAATTAAGGAAGCGTTTCTGTACTTTCTCAAAGCGTTAAAAAATCGCGTTCCCGAGAAGGATTATAGACTTACGGGTTAATCTAAAAATAAATTCGTGGAGATTAGATACAATTTTATTTGAAATGTCGACATCAGTGGGCTGTGTTTTAAAAAATTCCTTAAGCAATACTGTCATCTTCATCTATATTCCAGAGGGCACTGTATTGGCTTGGTTGGTCATTTAGATCTTGATAAAAGACATTGGTGAAGAGGAAAAGTGCAAGATGCCAGTCTACGGTGATAACTTCATCTTATAAAGTGTTATTAATTACAGCGAAAAGGGTACATCATAGCAGGAATCTAGAAATGCAGTACAATTCTGTGACAAATAACTGATGATGACTGGTGTAACACGCAAGCATGTAGGAAATACTAAAGGCGCTTTTTCGAGAAATGTGCCAGTATTTATGCCGGCAACTCTAGGGGTGAGGCATGGGCACTGGGCGTCTCGTGCACACGTGTTGCTGACAGTGTACACTGCCACAAATGGCCAATGTCATGTAAGTAAAAACCCATAATATCGAGGAATAACCAAAAATAACCAGTGATGATGCAGTACTTAACCAGTCGATGCTCATGGAACATTTAGCGAGTAAAATATTTTAGAAGAAAAAAGAGAGAGAAACCTGCACTCGGACTACCGCGTATTGTTATGAATTACGAACAGTGCAGTAAATAGGCTATATTCGTAAAACGAGCTCCCCATACCCCTCCAACTGAAAAAAAGCGTTTTCGATTTCAATCCCTTATAAATTGACAATTTATATCCGAATATATTTTTATCTATTTACTGGTGTCCAATTTATAAGAATGGATACAAAACAGTAGAAGGGTTCAACGCTACTGAACCGAATATAGAGCGAAAGCGTTAGCTGCGGGAGATATGTTATGGCGCGCATAGCCTCGCGATTGATAGCTACAAGGAAGTCGCATTGACGAAGGGTGAGGCGCTGAAATTGTGCCTGCTACACTATCCGCGGCTGAAGGATGGAGCTTCACCGGAACTGTGCGATTGGAAGCATCTATTGTGGACCTGCCCAGCTACGGCATCAGTGAGACAGTGCTACCTACGGAAAGTAGGGCTGCAGTGGGGCCGGGAATGTGATTACAAAAAGTGGATGCTGAATAATCAGTTTATCGGCAACCTGTGTGATTATCTTAGGGAAACCTGTTTTCACTCTTTCTTCTAGTTTCCTCCTAATCCCCGCTCCAGTTTCACTATGCCTGATGGCAAACTCCTCAAATAAAAAAAAAGTAGCTGCGTTTGACAGAGCGTTGTTGTTCTTTTTCTTCTATTAGGCGCAGCACCGGCATGGGGACCACAGACACAGACACGGCACAGAGCGACGAGCGGTTAGACCTGGCGTAGTATTTATTGCTTTCGCAATAAAAAAATCAAAAATCTATTTTCAATCAGTACTGACTGGCGTCTGTTTTCCGCCTGAATCAAAGGACACGGCTCATATTAATGCATTGACCACTATACCTACTTTGGATTTCTCGTTTAAAAACAATATAAGGTCCTCTGAAGAGCAACAGTTAAAGTATACTAGGTTTTATTCGTGTTACACACTGACAGTAGGTAAAGCTTTGCATTTCAGTGCTATGGCGAAGCAATCAAATATTCCTTATTTCCGCACACTGTGGCAAACTTGAATCAACTTAAAGACTCTATTCTCCGCTCAATGACTGGACATTTGGCCGCTGCTTTTGTGCCACATATTTTTGAATATATTTCACCGATCCTCAAAGCGTTGTACGCCTGTTCCTGTTCAATTGTTGTGTTGGTTTCTGTTTATATTTTGCAACTTAGCATAGTACTTTCACTTCCTGCTTGACTATTCTATTTTGCTTGCTCCTGTAATTTTAGACCTATTAAGCCTGTTAAAATGCAATTCTACTCCTGCTACAACTGGTTAATCTTGAAGCACCATAAATATCTACACACATAAAAATCATACTCTTGCCCATGATCGCCCACAAATCATCATTGTTAAAAAAGACCGCTTGTTTGTGAAAGTTAAGTGAGGGCACATATAAAGCAGCATATGCCCCATGACGAAAAATGTTTCCACATTTTAATGCAGAACTATATTGCACAGGAAGCCAGGGTAAATTTGCAGTAACCTGGCTGAAACACAAACTCAAGTAGAATTTTCTCTATGACAAAGATGTTTTTATTACATAGAGTTCGTTCCGAAACATAAGGTCTAATTGTGTATCATATTAAAGTTAGTAATTTAACGCACAATACTATTTTTTTTCAAAATCTAATAATAATATTTTTCTTATTATTTACAGACTCACTTGGTCTAGCAGATGCCAGGCAGAACAGAAGAAGGTAGGGCAGCAGTTCCATCTTCTATACAATTTTGCTCAGACACGTGTCCGTAAAGTAGATTTAGAGGTCTTGCAGACAATAATACACACGTTTGAACCGCTTCACCCAAAAAAGAATTTTCTATTCTACGACGACTCGCGACTCCCTGATGCTACTATAGCCCTCGCACACATCCACTGCTTTGTAATTTGTTTTTCAAGCGCCGCTTTGTGAATACAAATGTCCTTACCGAATGGAACAAATTCCGACAGGAGTTTCTAGCAGCCCTGTGTTTGCAGTTTGTGCGTTTTGCAGTTTTAGGGGCAAATTTTTGGCCAAGTCAAACGTCAGCAGATGACACCGTTACCTATAAAGTTCAAATAGCTGAACACTATAAAAATGTACATTTAGCAAACCCGCATACTGTAATTGATGTCTTGGAACTTCGAGAGGCATGATAGAAAGGCGGGTAGACACAGAACGCATGCTATACTCACGCTTTGTTGCCATTACGTCAGCTTTATTATGTCTCTCTACCCCTGACATTATTTATCTGATGCGATCTTGGCCAATAAACAGCTGGTATTAGCAGTGTATGTTCATTCTTTTAATGCACTTAGCAAAAGCCTAACAAAATATTTCTCTCTTCCTCCGAAGAAATGTCCTTTTCATCTGCATAAAACGGATCGTTCATAAATTAGGAAATATTAAATAGCATGCTTTGAATATCTGCACTGCAGAAGCGTGAATTGTAAGTAAAAATTTCGAGAGCACTGTGGAATCTGCACTGCACAAGTGCGAAAACCTGAGTACTGCTGCTGCACACTGTTGCTCTCATTATCAACTACGTGCACCGTCATTATCATCGCTAGAGTCTTCGCTGTCATTAGCACCAATTGCAGCGTCATTGTCACCGCTACTATCATCTTCATAATAGACAAGGAGAAATATTATGTGCTTCTCACTGTCCAGGGTCTGGCCGGGCCTTACGCCATATTGCCGCGTGCCTCTCTGAAAAGAGGACAAAGAGGACAAAACTGAGTGTAGCGCGTGGGACTGTTTCGATCAGTGATCGCTGCCTTGTACTCGTTACATTTTCTGGTGGAGGTGCGGGGTGGCCAAACACCGCATTATGGTTGACGCGGAGACCAAGCCGATTTCACAACACCCATACCGCGTGTCGCCAACGGAACGAGAGGCTATTCGGAACCAGGTGCAAGAAATGCTTACCGACGACGTGGTACAGCCGTCTACCAGCCCCTGGGCTTCGCCTGTAGTGTTGGCGAAGAAAAAAGACAACACCTTGCGTTTTTGCATCGATTATTGTAAGTTAAATCAGGTAACGAAACGGGACGTATACCCGCTCCCACGTATCGACGACGCATTGGACAGGTTACGCAATGCCAAATATTTCTCGTCGCTTGACCTCAAGAATAGCTACTGGCAGATAGAAGTGGACGAAAGGGACAGATAGAAAACAGCGTTCGTCACCCCTGACGGCCTTTATGAATTTAAAGTGCCTCCTTTCGGTATCTGTTCTGCGCCAGCAACCTTCCAACGAATGGTCGACACCGTTCTCTCTGGACTTAAGTGGCAAGCGTGCCTAGTGTATCTTGACGATGCCGTCATTTTCGCGGCTAGTTTTGAGGAGCACCTCGACCGGCTGCGAATGGTACTACAGGCGCTGCGTTCATCCCAACTACGATAAAATCACAGAAATGCCATTTCGAATTCAAGGAGCTCCGCTTTCTTGGCCGTTTTATTAGTGCTGAGGGCGTGAAACCGGATTCCGAAAAGACTGCTGCTGTGGAAAACTTCCCGCGCCCAACCGACAAAAAGTCCGTTAGAAGATATTTAGGGCTTTGTGCCTCTTACAGGCGTTTCGTCGAGAATTTTTCAGCAATTTCCGAGCCCCTTACGCTTCTTACCCGAGACAATGTTCCTTTTGCGTGGCAAGATGATCAAGAGGATGCCTTCAACGAGTTACGCCGACGACTGCAGGCCGCCCCGATACTGGTCCATTTTGATGAAAAAGCTGCTACGGATATTCATACCGATTCCAGTAATTTTGGACTCGGTGCCGTTCTGATTCAGTGGCAAAATGGCAAAGCAGAGGCACACTATTCAACCACAGAAAAGGAATGTCTCGCGGTAGTTTGGGCGATAACTAAGTTCCGACCCTATCTTTACGGCTGCCCTTTTAGGGTTGTGAGCGACCACCATTCGTTATGCTGGCTAGCCAACCTCAAAGACCCCTGTGGACGGCTTGCAAGGTGGAGCCTCCGTCTCGAAGAATGCGACTATACGGTTGTATACAAGAGCAGCCGTAAGCACAGCGACGCCGATTGCTTGTCTCGTGCAAAAGTTGATGCTACTCATCCCGACCGTGAAGACGATAACTTCCCGTTTCCTGCTGTCGTCACGACCACCGACATGGCCCAGCGTCAACCGGCTGACCCTGGTTTACTCCCGCTAATGACCTCGGTTTACGCCCCCGGTTTACTCCCAAGAGTTGGCGGCATAAATACTGGCACATTTCGCAATAAAGCACCTTTCCTGTTTCCGACATGCTTGCTTGTTACAACAGTCATCATCTGTTATTTGTCACAGAATAGTACTGCATTTTTAGATTCCTGCTATGATCTACCCTTATCGCTGTAATTAATAACACTTTATAAGATAAAGTCATCAGCGTAGACTGGCATCTTGCATTTTTCCTCTTCACCAATGTCAGTTATCAAGATCTAAATGACCAACCAAGCCAATACAGAGCCTTCCGGAATATAGATGGAGGTGACAGTATTGCCTAAGGAATCTTTTTAAACACAGCGCACTGATGTCTACATTTCAAATAAAATTGTATCTAATCTCCACGAATTTATGTTTAGAGTAACCTGTAAGTCTGTAATCCTCCTCGGGAACGAGATTTTTTAACCCTCTGAGGAATTACAGAAACGCTTCATTGATTTGACTGCAATCAATAACTGGTGACGCGAAATTATGAACGGTGTCTACTATATGGGTTCTGTTAGAGAAGCCGAGCCTGTAGCAGTGTTGCGTGCTGCACAGAATTGAGTGGTTGTTCGAAAATACAATTTTTCTTTCTAAGAGCTTAGAGCAGTCCTTTTAAGGGCGATGGGGAAGTTTTTAGAATAAGATAATTTTGTGCCCTCTAAAGAGCAGTTTTAAAGTAGCGAAAACCCGAAAACTACGTGCGGTAGGCTTTCAAGACGACGATGACAATAAAGACGACGACGACGCAGCAGAGGAAGAAAAAGACCATGACGACGAAGAAGACGAAGAAGTAGAAGAAGAAAATAATGAGGAAAAAGGCGAAGAAGAAAAAAGCGAAGACAATGAAGAAGACTACGACGAAGAAGTAGGCGACAAAGAAGAGGATGAAGAAGAGGAAGAAGATGACGAACGCTCGGTCACTCGCAGCTAATTTCGCCCCACGTTCGGTTCAGCAGCATTGAACCGCTCATTTTTTTATACATAATTTTCACTTCGCTAGGACGAAACCTGGACGTAGAGAGCTCCGGTAAATAACTGCAATAAATATGGAGGACAGTTATGCGTGCATCAATAAAAAAGTACTTGGAAGGTCTTTTGAACGAGCTGCGTTTCGCTTACCTAAGTTCAATCAGCGAAAAACTACAGAAGATTCTGTGATATCCATGTCGTCAATAGGAATCAGCAGCTGGAGTAGGAAAATGGAAGGTTCAACCATTATTGCGAGGACGGCTGTGAACTACACTTTAAAAGCCCTGGCAGCTCTAGATGTATCCGAGATAGAGGGGCCAGTCATAAGCAAGTTCTCACGCATGAACATTTTCACATGTAGCTTCAACTATAGGGAAGCTACAAAAATTAATAATACAAATATAACAAAATCCTTAAATAATCTCAGACGACCTCTGGCCTAAATTAAACCTTACTTTTGTCATCATGGCTGGACATGTACTTGCCAGTAGCGGGAAGACTTCTTTGTATCAAAAACGTATAGTTAAAAAAATTACACCCTGGTTTTCACTTTTAAGTTCAGCAGTTCGTACAAACTTATTTCATAATTTAATGGTACAATAGCGTGTAGTACAAGCGATGCATACCTTCGAAAATTATGATATATAGGTAATGGGTCTCAAATTTATATCAAGCCCCCAAAATTCCTATCATCAGCACGGTTTTTCAGAAACTCGTTCAAGGCAAAGAACCTAGGTAAAAACACTTAGCCGCTTGAGAGGGAACCCACACAAGCACGGGCGCAAATTTTCCTCTTCAAAAGACTGCTAAAGTGTGTTGAGATGTCGATACTTCTGCTGGTTCATATTTTGCTTTTGTAGTTGTGAACTGCTCCATGACGCGTGATAGTCAGTCTGGGATTCATATTGTCACCGAAAGCAGGTCTACACTTCACTAAAAAGGCAGGCGAGGCTTTTGTCTACAAGCAGCGTTTCACCGACAGGGCGCGAATCCACTTCAAAGTCTTTTTCTTTTAGGCGTCACCAGAGAACACCAGGTGGCATTACTCCCTTTCATAAAAAAAGAAAGACTGAGGCTGAGCACGAGCAATGGTCGGTACAAGCGCACATTGAACATTACCGCGTGAATTACAGCTTAATGCTGACAACGTGTACGATCTCTGAGCGTGGTTGAAGACGCGAGGGCTCCACAGTCTCAGCTGGAAGGACTTCGTATGTCACATCCGTGACATCGCGCAAAACTTCGTAAGGTCCAAATTAACGTGAGATCAGTTTTTCGTACAAGCCATGCCATATCACAAGGGCTCGCACCCAAACTTTCTATCCAGGGTGGTACGTAACGTGCCAATAACGGAGGTTGTAGCGGCGTGGTGGTGGTGGTGGTTAAAACATTTATTACCCATTAAATGGTTAGATAGGTGTTTGGGTTAGAAACGTATTGGCCTCCTCCCCTCACAATACTAGGTCGAGCCCCTATTCCGGGGCCCAATTGGCAAGCTAAGCTGCCCGCGTCAGTTGAACCAATGCCTTTTGACCATTGAGGTTTTGCGGCATGCATCCGTGCAATTCTTTTGCTGTATGGGAATGAGTGCAAGTTGACGTGCTTCCTCACTGCGCTGAGCAAACTACTCGGAGTCTGGCGTGAGTAGATGATCATTAGTGCATCACGGAAGAATGGCATCCAACATCGTTTGAACGTCACTTCCGTAGACCAGGCGAAATGGTGTAAAGCGTGTTGTCTCTTGAATGGCCGTGTTGTAGGCATGTGTGATCTAGCGGAGAATTTCATCCCAGTTTATGTACATTTCGATCATGTAGGCAATGGTTTTGTTGAGTCTCTCTGTGTGGCCATTCGCCTGCGGGGGAAAGGCACTGGTTTTGAGGTGACGCGTATCACTAAGATCAAATACGTCATGCATTAGCTGTGCCCTTGCGGTGCCTCTGTCGGTTATGACTAGGGGTGGTGCGCCATGACGTAACACGAATTGCTGCATAAAGAACAGAGTGATCTCAAATGATGTGCCACCCTGCACCGCCTTGGTTTCGGCATACCGTGTGAGGTAGTCGGTCGCGATTATAATCCATTTGTTTCTGGCCGATGACAGCGGCAATGGGCCCAGAAGGTCGATGCCGACATGATAAAACAGCGTTTGAGAGGCGTAATAGGTTGGAGCAAGGCCGCGGGCTTGATAGGCGGCGCTTTTTGACGTTAGCACTCGCGGCAGCCTCTGACGTAGCGATAGACGGCGGCAGAAAGATTAGGTGAAAAAATTAAACAGCCCTGCATTCTACATTGGAGTAATACGAAAGCACGGATGCTCTTTTTGTTCGCTTCTGGTTGCTTCTAGTGCCTTAATTTACTTCTTGTTTGCCCATTTCAGTCTGGTACTTTCAAATTGCGTGCCATTCCCTTCCTATGCCATTTTTCGGCTCTTCTTCTGGATGCGTGGCGTCACATCCTTTACGTCATATTTACGATGGCACTCATTTCTCTCATACCGCTTTCACTGCCACCTTCCTCCCTTCCCTTAAGGCGCGGTGCAGGTGTCCACAGAAGAGTGTACCAGATACTGCGCATTTACTTTCCTTTGAACCAGTTATTCTAATTACGTATTTAACTTATTGGCCTAAATTTTTTTTCGGACACAACATTACGTCACCCTCTATGGATTGACACCACTCATTAACCTCTAGAACTTCCCAATCACTCAACAAGATACTTTGTTGGGCGAGTTGTCAAACATCCATTGTTAATTTAAACAGCGCGAACAGGAAGACAGGACAAGGTAAAAGGAAGCCACAGTACAAGCGCTGACTCACAACTCAGACTAAGCCTTTACTACAAGGCCCAGATAAAACCAAACATGGCGAAAACGAAGCAATCCCTTGAAACAACCGGTGGGTCCACCTGCTACACAAAAAGTCACTCAAAAAAGAAATCTCTTTGCTTGGAAGAGCAAGAGAAGTCTTGCTTACACACTTATGGTCCTTTAAAATAAAATATGCTTCAACTATCTCTCTCGTCAACTTTTCTTTGTGTTTATACAAAATCCTAACCTGGTCAAACATGGGAGTACACTTCCTCCTCTCTTCATTTCTGGTCTCACATTGCTATTCCTGTGAAACGCACGAAGTGGGTCAGGTGTGCGGCTAGGTTGGAAATATCGGCGATGATCAGAGGTACTACGCACACAGACCCAGGAAATGTTTCAAACTCCTCTTCGTGGCCAGCTGTAGTTCAACCTCCAGCTCCTCCAGGTACGCCTTCTTCGCAGCCAGCTGGTTCTCCAGACAGTGCTCGGTCTTTTCCCAGTCATTCCCTGCGGTGCCTTACGAGTTAACCAGGTCGTCCAGCTCCAGCTGTAACTGCTTGCGCGACCGCTCAAGCTCCCCGAGGGTGTCGTTACGCTACTCGAGTTGCGGCGTCAGTACCAAGATGGGGGTCTCCTTCCCGCGCCACTTTCCGCTCTGCCGTGTCCCGCTCGGCGGCTATCCGCTCCGATACGGTCTCCTTCTCTGCCAGCAGCTGGTCAAACTTGCACTGCCTCTTCTCCAGCTCCGAACCCTTGGCCCTCTGCTTCCCAAGCTCGATGGTGACGTCCCCGACGTCTGCCTGGAGCTTGCTCTTGGACTTGTATAGCTTTTCGTTTAGGGCACGCAGTTCCTGGATCTGCCGCTGCTGGGCATCCATGCCTTTCTGGAGTAGCTTGCGGGCATCCTCCGCCTGCGCGGTAACCTCGCCCTGCTTGTCTACCTTCTTCTGGAGCTTCACCACCTGCTGCTTGAGGATGGCGATCTGCTTCTCCAGGTTGCGCTCTCGCTCGGCCAGCTGCGTCCGTAAGTAGTCCTCTTGGTTGCGGGCAACGGCAGAGGTGCCCAAAGTCATCTGACCCGCTGTGTTCAAGTGAGCCGTTATAAGGCATCGAACCTCGCGCCGAAGAGCTGCCACTGTCGCAGTTTGCGCAGCCACTCGGGCCTTACAAGCGTCCAGTTTCTGGGAGAATAGTTCCCGGAAGCTCTGCGCAAGAGCTTCCAGCTGCTGGGAAGGACGGAGCCCCTCGAGTACCTAGGCCTA
Source organism: Amblyomma maculatum (assembly GCF_055883805.1). Classification (NCBI taxonomy): domain Eukaryota; kingdom Metazoa; phylum Arthropoda; class Arachnida; order Ixodida; family Ixodidae; genus Amblyomma; species Amblyomma maculatum. The sequence continues at coordinate 105,271,788 of NC_139353.1, read as the reverse complement.
GATGCGCCGGTCGCCGCGACTTCGACAGCATTGACTTGTTGTGAACGCCGGTCGTCCGCCAGATCAGGAGCCTCGTAATGGGAGCTGGTGTGCGGCATTATCACACCGCTGCCACCAAAATGTTAGGGGTAGGAGCACACGTCAGGCACAGACGCACACGGGGAAGGCTCACAGACGCAGGAGACAGATGCAGCCACAGAAACTGATACAGTCACCAAGACGCCCGACTACTGTGCCGGAGTTCCCGGGATCGAATCCCGGCCTCGGCGGCTTCGTTTCGATGGAGGCGAAACGAAGTGGCGTCCGTGTGCTGTGCGATGTCAGCGCACGTTAAAGATCCCCAGGTGGTCGAAATTACTCCATAGCCCTCCACTGCGGCCCCCCTTTCTCTCTATCCACTTTCACTCCCACCTTCATCCCTTCCCTTACGGCGCGGTTCAGGTGTCCACAGAGCAAGTGTGACAGATACTGCGCCTTTCCCTTCCTATGAACCAACCAACCAACCGAACAGCGATTGCATCGTTCTCTTTTTCTCATTTATCTCCCTTCCAAGCGCTTGCTTCGCACAAGTCTGATACCGAGACAATACACACACCAGTCTACGTTTGCATTGAACACACACACACACACACACACACACACACACACACACACACACACACACACACACACACACACACACACACACACACATATATATATATATATATATATATATATATATATATATATATATATATATATATATATATATATATATATATATATATATATATACACGTGTGTGTGTGTCGCATCACATCATTACTCAAAACGACCCTCATTTTAGCTTTTTTCTTTACCTGGTGCCGAATAGCAGGCCACATGCTTACCTTTCCGGCCAACCTGGAATGGAAGCGCAGACAAGTTGGCCGGAAATTTGAGCATATCGCCTGCTATTCCGCACCAGGTAAAGAAAAAAACTAAAACGAGGGTCGTTTTGAGTAACGATGTGATGCGAAGAGGTATGTAATAATTGTACCGGCACGGTAAAGTGTCTCACAAGAGCGAGTCCTGTCCAGCGGGGCTCAAGAAAGAATACAATGCCTGCATTGTCTGCAGAGGTTTCAATGTACCCGGCCAAGCACACTGTCGTAACCAGGGCGACGCTTCACAGCGTAGAAGCATTGCTTCGCAATCCTTGGACCTTCTTTCTGCGATTTGTCTAGTATACTCGCTTTTAAATTGGTTTTTCGAGAGTTTCGCAGCCTTTTTTTATTTAAAATGCTTAATTTGTCCACCAGCGACACTGCGTATTCAATGATAGCTGCAAGGCGATGTGTGAATGCTCAGCCACATACCACCTGGCGGGGGTGCTTTTCGCTTATGCTGTGTGCGTGTCCGATGATGTAAAGAACCGCCACACCTGTGAATAAGACCCTCCATTACAGTCCGCAACTTACGAACTATATCAGCACAGTGGCCGAAATTTCGCTCGCGATTCCCGCGGAGCCTTTCTAATGCAACAGCGCAACAGCGCGAGACCATAGGACATGAATGGACGAGACCTCCGGCCTCGTGCCGTTGTGCTATTTCCCTAAAAATCATGAACGTGCACATCATTCATTTTTTCCCGCGAAGTCGTAAGGGCTACATGTCGCAGAACGGGGCGGTCGTCAGCTAAAATTTGATTGGCGTTTACCGCTGAGTGTTGAAATGAAAATATATGAAATGTGTTCTTCCATAGATTATTTTGTAGTGAAAGCTACACTGCGTTAGGTTTTCAAGTCGTCGGCGTGGCACAGTGCTACCGTGGAAGTCGAAGTACCATGCTAGAAGTAGACGCGTAGAAGACTAAGAAGAAGAAGACGAACGCTCGATTACAGACAGCTAATGCTTCCGCTCCATATCAGCTGCACTGTTCCCTGACCTCGGTTCGAGTACAGCAGTTTTCGTGACTTCAGCCACGCCAATGATGTTGGAGTAATTGACACATTAAGTGAATCCTCTGAAATGTTTGAAGAACTATCTCTGACCAGTGATGTTGATGCTGTTGTGGGGCATTTTGAACATATTGTTAGAGCATGTATTAATCGCTTTGTTCTGCTGAAAACAAAAAAGAAAAATAGAGATTTACCATGGATAACAAGAAACTTATCGCGTCGTGTTGCAAGATTGCGTAAGTCGAAACGAAATGGCAATCCTGTCAAAATTGCAGAGTTCAGTGATGCCAAGGAGGAACTACGCGCCAGGTTAAAGTCTGCCAAGGATTTTTACGATTCTGTTACATTGCCAAAATTAATGAAAACGAACCCTCGCAAATTCTGGAAATCGGTACTACCCAGTAACAGTACGTGCAACAGTTTTATAGTTAACGGCGTTCCTGTTTCAGATTCACTGACAATTGCTTCTGCATTTAATTCCTATTTTCATTCTGTATTCACACTGGATAACTCTGTCGTTCCTTCTTATAGCTGTGACTCTTACCCTCCCATCAAAGATGTCGTCGTCTCTGGTGCAGGTGTTTTCAATATGATCCTCCAATTAGGTACTAAAAAGAGCTGTGGCCCAGATGCCATACCGAACTCCTTCTTTGTGCGCTACTCACTTCCGTCAATCATTATCCACTAGCACGGTTTCCCACTCTTGGAAGCTTGCCAAGGTAATTTTATTGTACAAATCCGGTAGTACTTAACTACTGCATAGGTACAGACCTATCTTCTTAACAGCCCGTTCAATCAAGTTACTCAAACATGGCTTTTCAAACATATCATTGAATTTCATGAAACCCACAACATCCCAAACATTTACCAGCATGGTTTCCGTCAAGGCCTGAGCACCACTACCCAACTAATTGAATTTGCGCACGACATTTCTCAGTCATTAGATCTAGGTAGACATGTCGACAGCATTTTTGTTGGTTTATTCAAACCTTTCGACACTGCACCCTAAACTCCTACACCAACTTAACTCTGTTTTAAAAACCCCTCCCCTGGTTGGTTGGATATCCAGCATCTTAAATCAGCATTCGCAGTCTTTACACTTTAACTCATCTATTTCCACTTCTGTTAGTATTTCATCCGGCGTTCCATAAGGTTCTGTTTTAGGCCCGCTTCTTTTCTTATTATATATTAACAACCTTCCATGTTGTGTGTCTATAAAAATTCCTCTTTACGCTGACGACTGCGTCTTATATCACAACATTAATAGCCCACTTGACCATGAAATAGTTAACGACTCATTTGCAAATTTTGTAGATGGTGCAAGGAATGGCAAATGAATATTTCTCATTTCTCTAAAACCGTTTCTATGTCATTTTCTAGACGCCCATCTCCTTCACATTTGACCTACAGTTCACGGTCAGGATTTAGAACGATTCACGGAATATAAATACCTCAGCCTTCATTTCTCTCATGACATCTCAAGGTCCAAACACATTGACATCATAAGTAACAAAGCTCTTAAACGTCTCGGACAGCTCCATCGAACACTGCGTAAAGCCCCAAAGGATGCCAAACTGCTCATATATAAAACAGCTATCAGCGCATTCTTGATTCCGGCTGTATTGTATGGATCCCTAATACGAAATTCGATATCAAAAAATTAGAATCAGTTCAAAGGACATCAGTACGCTTCAACTTTCACAACTACGGCCCGAGATTTTCCCCCTTCCCACTATTCAGATTTAGGTCTCACAGCCCTGTCATCTCGCCGACAAATAGAATGTTTAAAGCTTTTGCACACACTGGTTCACTCTCAGCGCCTTCCGTCACTAAATAATTAATTGAACATTAGCAAGCCTTCCATCACTATAAGTTCCCATAGACTGAATCTCATCCCTTTCTTTTCCCGCACTGGGACATTCAAACACAGCTTCTTTCCTCTGACTATTGAACTCTGGAATTCGCTGCCTGGAAACGTCCGCTCGCTACCAATTGAAGAATTTTTGACAGCCATTCCTTCCTAATGCCATTTTTATTTTTTCTTTGTTTTATATGTTTGTATTTTCTTGATACGCTTTTCTTTGTTTCCCCACTCCGGCCATAGCCTCATCGAGGCTGCAGTATGTTCAAATAAATAAATAAATATTCGGGTAAGCAGTTTTGAACCCATCTCTTCTTTTTTTGGACGAAAATAAAAAGAGAAGCTACAGAGAGGTCGTAGTCTCCTGAGCGGAAAGCTTCACTCGGCCGCCCATGCAACAGCGACGCCGCCTGTTGATCAGCCCAGCCGGCCACCCATGCAGCAGCTGACACATCTGGAGCGTCGGGCCATTAATAGTACTACGTCACGCTACAGCGCTATGACGCCACTGTATACAAATATAGTTCACAGCGTCATATCATCGCAGTAGCGGTAGGTCTCGACCCCGAGAAAGAGCATTTAGCGGCTGTTTAGTGCGGAATTCAAATATAAGTCAAGCGTTTGTTGTTTGCAGACCTACTTGGCCGTGGGGGACCTTACATACGGAGGAAGCCCATAGCATTTTTTTATAGCTTCAAACCTTTTTTCTCAGCGCCCTGAACTGTTTGGGGCTGTAAGGCCGCAGTGAAAAGCGACTCGCACGTGGAGTCGAGCTGGCGGTCGAACCCCCCACGCGCCGAGGCCAAGGAGCGAGCGCTGTTGTTTTTTTTCTCCTTTTTTCCGCTTTTCTTGGGCGCGGGCGCACGGGCGCGCGGGAGGCTTGGTTTGTATCGTCCTTTCGCCCCGAGGCGTCGCCAGGAAGCGAACGACAGACGCATCCAATTATCAGCCGGGAACAACAGTGGCACGCTTCTGTGAACCACTTTACGGCCAGCTCGTCCAGCGATGTCCCGCCGTGGCGCCAAGCATAGCTGCAGGGAGACGCCGTTAATGAAGCCTTTTGCACTGCCACAAGCGCTCACTAAATTTCCTGCAGAAGGCGACAATAGGCGCGACCCTCGGTCCTCCCAAGTAGGCAATCAGCCCAGCGATCTCCCGCTGTGTCGCGAAACGTCGGGGTTGTGGCATGTTATTAAATAATTTGATTGGCTGCTTCATTTTCGGGGCGGATCACCTAAGGTGAACGCCCTTGGGCCTTTGTTCATGTCTGGTATCAAAAAACGGTCCTCGGACCATGTTCGACAGTCAAGATTGAGGCTCCATGCTTAGCACGTATTTACAGGCTTTAGCCGAAATGCTCGGCAGAAAAGTAAGGGCTTGTAGAGTGACTTCTCTGTGACCCCGATAATGAAGCCGTTTTGCCCTGCCACGAGCGCTCACTAAACGCCCTGTAAAAATCGACAATGGGCGCGGCACTTAGCCCCTATGCAGCGGCTCATCGGGTGCGAGCAACGACAACGCTACAGTTCTCTGGGGCGGTGCTGCCCCCCCCTTTCCCCCTTTTCTCGAACGGGACGGCGGGGTGGCCTAGTGTCCGGAGCCCCCGCGGCGTTTCATTCACAAAGGCGCCAGCTGCAAGGTCGCGTCGCAAACACGCTGAGGAGGGGAGGCAAAGACAGGCGCCGTGTGAGAGGGTTTGGGGACCGGCGAGTGGAAAGAGTGTGTGTTTTGAATGTTGTATTTTTATTTGACGTAATTAAGGACCTGGGTCCGAGATTATTCCCAACCCACGGGGGTTGTGGCATGTTATTAAATAATTTGATTGGCTGCTTCATTTTCGGGGCGGATCACCTAAGGTGAACGCCCTTGGGCCTTTGTTCATGTCTGGTATCAAAAAACGGTCCTCGGACCATGTTCGACAGTCAAGATTGAGGCTCCATGCTTAGCACGTATTTACAGGCTTTAGCCGAAATGCTCGGCAGAAAAGTAAGGGCTTGTAGAGTGACTTCTCTGTGTGAGAGTCTACTTTGTTTTAAGTTGCAGTTGTCTGGGTGACCCTTGTTACTGTAACTTAAAGTTTGCCAATGTATACTATCTTGCTTCTGTAAATATATATCTCCTCCTGACCATCATCAGATCATCGTCTTCTGCTTCTCTACCTGCCGAACACGAACTAACATCACTGGCGCAGTACGACAGGGTTCGGCGACCAGCGACCACGAGCATCACCCAGAGCACCCAGGCCCTGGGAACCCACTAGGCAACAAGCGTCCGCACGTCCAGCCAGAAGCAGCAAGGTGATCCAGGCCCCGAACCAAAGGCAGCGTTCTGAGGAAGGACTCCGACGAGGCTGCGGCACCAAGGGACGGAGGCCATTTGGGGCCACGGAAGACAAAGACCAGAATTAAGTACAGCTTTTTCTGGCCAGGCTTAGAAGGGGACGTAACGCGACACTGCAGGACATGTCACGGCTGTCAAGTCCGCTCAGACAGGCGAATTAAAATTAGGGTTCCCATCACACCTCTCACCAGACCCGACCATCCGTTTCAGGTCGTAAATGTGGATATAATCGGGCCGCTCGATGTTCCGTCGAGCAGGGGTCATAGGTACGCTCTCTGCCTCGTTGACTTGTGCACGCGGTGGCCGGAGGTAGTCTGTTTGCGATCCCTAACCGCTAGGGCAACATGTGACGCCTTGCGTGCGATTTTCAGCCGCACAGGCATACCTGAGGTAGTCTGTTCAGATCAGGGAACGAACTTCACGGCGCAGCTGACGCGTGAGACATTAGCAAGACTGGGATGCGCACAGCGCTTTTCGACTCCTGAGCATCCGGAGAGCAACGGAACAGTGGAAAGGTGGAACCGCGTTTTGAAGAACATGTTGTTCCATGTTTTTGAGAAAGATCCCAAGAACTGGGATAGACTGGTCCCGTTCGTTTTCTGGGCGTACAGGGAAGTCCCCCATGACACTACAGGCGTGGCGCCGTTCCGGCTCTTATTCGGTAGGAACCCTATCGGACCACTGGCAATTCTGCAGCGAACATGGACAGGCCAGCAACCCCTCCCGAACACACTCAGAGAAGAACCCGCGAAGTATTTGCGACAGCTACGCGAGCAGCTAGAAGTGGCAGCAGAAGTAGCGGGTTTGACGGCGAGCGCACGTCAGGGAAGTTACGCGCAGGCGTATAACAGGCGCGCACGGAGCTAGACGTTTGTCGTCGGAGACCAGGTATTGCTCTTTGACACAGACCCTGGCAGTAAAATGGCCCCAAAATGGCTCGGTCCATTCGTCGTAACCGCGCAAGAGAGGCAGAACTCGTACAGAATCGACAAGGGAAAAAAGGCTACAGCGATAGTGCATGCGAACAGGCTGCAAACCCTACTATGCACGTGTCAGCCATATCGGAGTAGTTTTCGAGGAAGACGAGGAGTTTGGTGAAATCGAGTACACCCCTCGGTCTGTGCCTGAGAGATGTGGTGGTTGTCTGATAGATACGGAGAAACTCGCACACCTACTTACTCAGGACCGCCTCGAGATCTCGGAGGTGTTTGCCGCTTACGCTGATTTGTTCATCGAAACGCCGGGAGCCGCCGAGTTGGGGCACATAAGATAGAGCTGCACGAAGGCCACCAGCTCAAACACACTTTCCCATATCGCGTGCCGGAGTTATTAAGGAGTGAGGTGAGCCGCCAGGTAAACGAGTTGCTAGACCTCGGGCTGGCGTATCCGGTGGAAAGCGAGTGCGCCCATCCCGTTGTATGCGTGGGTAAGAAGGATGGATCGGTGCGCATGTGTGTCGACTATCGCGCTTTAAACGCAGCGACGCGCACGGATGCCCTTCCAATGTCACCCCCTAAAGAGCTCATCATGAGGGTGGGCCGCGCTAGGTAAATCACTCTTATCGACTTGCGACGCGGATACTGGCAGGTGCCGGTAGCTCCGGAGAGCCAACATCTGACTGCCTTCGTAACTCACGAGGGACAATATGCTTGGCGCGTCATGCCGTTCGGCCTAAAGAACGCCGCGGCCACCTTTCAGCGGATAATGAACACCCTCCTCTCGAAACATCAGGCTTATGCGGCCGCATACCTCGATGACATCGCCATTTTCTCTTCCTCGTGGACAGAACACTTGCGGCACTTAGAAATAATTTTTGATTTGTTGCGCGACGCCAAGCTTAAAGTGAGCCGGGAAAATTGTCAGGTCGCACAGGCCCACATTAAGTACCTAGGACACATAATGGGAGGCGGAACCCATGGGCCCGACCCAGAAAAGATATCGGCCATTCGTGGGCTCGTGCCCCCCGCAACAAAGAGACAGCTACGGAGTCTGCTAGGCTTATGTGGTTACTACCGCGATTACGTTGAAGGATATGCTGAGGTGGCCGCACCACTCACGTCTCTGACGAGGCGAGGTGTACCTAACACGATTCCGTGGAGCCAGGAAGCGCAAAACGCGCTCGACAGGCTCAAGTCAGCTCTGTGCGAAGCTGCATTGCTGAACACCCCCGACGTTAAAAGGTCATATTGGCTGTTCACCGACGCGTCCGCCGTTGCAGCGGGGGCTTGTTTGTCGGAGATGGGAGGCCAGGGGCGGGAAAGGCCGATAGCGTTTGCCAGCCACCGGTTCACGCCAACGCAGACCCGCTGGTCTACGATCGAGCGGGAAGCATTCGCCATTATCTGGGCACTAAAGAAATTTGATCATTGGTTGTACGGGGCAGAAATTAACGTGGTGTCTGACCACAACCCCCTCTCCTATCTCACTACTAGTACGCCTCATGGGGCAAAACTCGCGCGGTGGGCGCTGGCCCTACAGCGCTACAATGTGACGGTGACCTACAGGAAAGGGTCAAGCAATGGTAACGCCGACGCGTTAACCCGTGTCCCCAATGTGACTTGGGGCGTAGAGCAAGCACACGCTTGAGCCATGGCCCTTCGGCGACGCGTGAATGTTCCCGCGTACCCGGTGCAATGTGTGATATGAACGGTGGAGTGCGCGTGAACTTGGCGTAAGCACATCCAATTGCTCGCGCGCGGGACTTTCACGAACACTGTCCGGTCCGCCGATGCGAATTTGTGATTTGTTTTGTCTTATACCCATCTTGTGTCGCGAGATTCATTTGGTGTTCCATTGACGTGCGAAGTGTCTTACATGTTTTGTTTTCTTCGCGGGTTGTTGCGGCCTTTGTTGTGTTAGGCTGAAATGACCGGATTCCAAACTCATTTACCCTCTTAGGAGGGGCGTGTAAGGCCGCAGTGAAAAGCGACTCGCACGTGGAGTCGAGCTGGCGGTCAAACCCCTCACTCGCCGAGGCCAAGGAGCGAGCGCTGTTTTTTTTTTCTCCTTTTCTCCCCTTTTCTTGTGCGCGGGCGCGCGGGAGGCTTCGTTTGTTTCGCCCTTTCGCCCCGAGGCGTCGCCTGGAAGCGAATGACAGACGCATCCAATTACCAGCCGGGAACAACAGTGGCACGCTTCTGCGAACCACTTTACGGTCAGCTCGTCCAGCGATGTCCCGCCGTGGCGCCAAGCATGGGTGCAGGGAGACGCTGTTAATGAAGTCTTTTGCACTGCCACAAGCGCTCACTAAATGTCCTGCAGAAGGCGACAATAGGCGCGACCTCCGGTCCTCCCAAGTAGGCAATCAGCATAGCGATCTCCCGCTGTGTCGCGAAACATCGGGGTAGAGAGACCCCGATAATGAAGCCGTTTTGCCCTGCCAAAAGCGCTCACTAAACGCCCTGTAGAAGGCGACAATGGGCGCGGCACTTAGCCCCCACGCAGCGGCTCATCGGGTGCGAGCAACGACGACGCTACAGTTCTCTGGGACGGTGCTGCCCCCCTTTCCCCCTTTTCTCGAACGGGACGGCGGGGTGGCCTAGTCTCCAGAGCCCCCGCGGCGTTTCTTTCACAAAGGCGCCAGCTGCAGGGTCGCGTCGCAAACACGCTGAGGAGGGGAGGCAAAGAAAGGCGCGTGTGAGAGGGTTTGGGGACCGGCGAGTGGAAAGAGTGTGTGTTTTGAATGTTGTATTTTTATTTGACGAAATTAAGGACCTGGGTCCGAGATTATTCCCAACCCACTGGGGCTGTGGCATGTTTTTAAATAATTTCATTGGCTGCTTCATTTTCGGGGCGGATTACGTAAGGTGACCGCCCTTGGGTCTTTGTTTATGTCTGGTATCAAAAAGCGGTCCTCGGACCATATACGACAGTCATGATTGAGGCTCCGTGCTTAGCACGTATTTACAGCCTCTAGGCTTTAACCGAAATGCTCGGTAGAAAAGTAAGGGCTTGTAGAGTGGCTTCTCTGTGTGAGAGTCTATTTTGTTTTAAGTTGCAGTTGTCTGGGTGACTCTTGTTACTGTAACTTAAGGTTTGCCAATGTATACTATTTTGCTTCTGTAAATATATATCTCCTCCTGACCATCATCAGATCATCGTCTTCTGCTTCTCTACCTGCCGAACACGAACTAACATCACTGGGGCTACGTATTCTGTATGTTCCTGCCTTCATGAAAACAAACGTTTGTTATGAGCCGCGGTAAGTTCTAATCTAAAAACACACACCCTTCAGAAGAATTCAGCTCTTCATATTTTGCGGCAGGGCTGTGTCGCACGGATATTATATGTTAAAGAGTAAGAAAACGGCTTTCGGATGTATCAACTAAAACGCTGGCGCAAGGTAAATGGACCGTTTTTTAGACTACTAAGAAATCGCTTTTCCGTGTGTAACGAAGCATCCTTCTGTTGTGCGAATAGAACTTAAGCTGAGACTGCGAGGAAGTAAGATCATGAAGACGCGGTGTCAGAAAATTTCCAAACTAGTGCGGAAAAGAAGACAATCATACAAGTGGTTCTTACCTAAGACGCTACTTTGATTTGTGATCGTATAATTCGCACTAGATTTCGAAACGTTGGAGATAGGCCTAGGAAAGAAAGATATTTTGGTACCTCATAAGCATCTGCGTAAAGACAAAATGCGATATATTGAATAGCCGCATGCATGAGTCACCTGTTTCTCAAATGTCCCGAGATTTTTTCATAGATTTAACAGGATGGGTTTTAATAATCCAGCTTTCCACTAATTCACCCAACAGTCTTCCCCCATGGCACTACTTCACATTTTTATCTTTGGGCAAGATAAAGAATTCTTCCAGCGACACCGTAATATAACAACTAATTCGTTTTTACACACTAAATATCTGCACTGTCCAACTCATTTTATTAGCCAATCGAAACTTTTTGAGGCAAGTCAAGTTGTTTCTGAACGGGTCAAAAACAAAATTGTCCTCATTCAGCCACGTGTTTGGAAGTCCTTGAGCCATTGTGGGTCAACTCTGAAAAATATTTGGATAGGCTAACTTTTCTGGGGTTGGTTGGACGATTTCCCATTTTCGTGGGTCTACCTAGTGGTTCTGATGGTTCTTATTTTTAAGTTTTGGTGCAATACTGTGGGGTATCAGGTGCGCCATACTAGACATCTCTGAATTGATTTGAACCAGCTGGAGGTCTTGATGAACAGATTCCAAAATCAAACGCTAAAGAACGCAAAAGCCAAGTAAAGCAGGTAATGCTCACTAACTCCGTTCAACCGAATTAGGCGGCCAATTTCGTTCAGTTTTAGCACCACCTGTATGCAGAATCCCCCGAATGGGATTGGGCCCGTGACCTATGAATTAGGAGGCGGATGCCTTTGCCCAGGCCCACTGCAACTGGAGTTGAAGTTGTCTTTAACGCATCCAGTATAGCTAGTTCCAGCCTAAAGTAGAAAAAAATATACACAGAAATTCATATTTTTTTCATATTCTTTAATGCATTCACATGAGATGTAGAAGCGAACAGTTCTATAAATTGTCAAAATAAAAGTAATTAAAAGCATGAGAAGTAACAATGCAGGCGCAAACCGGAATAGCAATGAAGTTCAGTATTTTGAAAAATAAAACGCTAGAGGAGAAGCAGAGCTTCCGATGCTTCAGAAAGAGAAATCAGGTGCTATCATGTTCCTTTACCAAGCATTTGTGGCCGGCTGACTATGCGAGAAACAGCACAGAATCCAGGAGGAACATTAATTCGAGTGGGTTACCCCGTTGCGCAATATTGCCAACATTTAAAACACGAGCGTCAAACCGTTTATATTTTGGCAAACATAGAATTTACTGACTGAAAGGTAGGTTCGAAATAGAAAGTAAATGCGCAACTCACAAACAGGAAAGAAAATAATTTACTAAAATTCAAGAAGTGCTACTTTGCTGATGTGTATACAAGGTATGATCTCTTCGGAATATCAATTTCGCCAATATGCTATGGTTTAGATGAAGCCGAAAATCGCAAGGCGACATCATCGTTACACGCATTCTTTTTTAAACTATAAACAATGATACTCAGTTGATGTCATGATCCTGATGTTGCTTACTGAAATTTCATTAGATTGTAATAAACATCTTGAAAGGACGGACCCCAGTTTATCTTTTCTACTAAACATATTCCACTCTTTTGTTGTGTAATAAATCACGACTTTCCATGGAGCTCTATAACCCCTATTCAAAGGTTGTAGAATTGCTTGTTCAAGGATTGTAGTCTATGAGACGCTGATTCAACTGTGAAAAAATATTTTTCTCTGGTGACAGGCTCAGAACTTCTAGCCCTATGTGACTCGTTTTTTTTTTTTTAAATTATCGATATCAAATTCTGCTTGCAACCTATGCAGCCCTTCTCTTTTCCCTAAATTACAAATTACTCAAATATTTTTTTAAGTAGAGGGCTGCTGCGTACTTGCTCTGAGTGCAAAATCAATTCTTTAATCTACCTTAATCTAGCATAACCAAAATTCAGTTCAGTTCAGTTCAGTCGTTCAGTCGTGTCCGACTCTTCGTGACCCTATTGACCATGTCACGCCACGCTTTCCGATCTCTCACTATCATCCTAACATCACATAACTTCATCTGCAGTGCCTCGAAGATGCAATCTAACCATCGCGTTCGCTGCCTACCCCTTCTCCGGCGACCCTCAACCTTCCCCAACATCAAATCTTCTCCAGCGACTCCTCTCTTCTCATCAGATGACCAAAGTAGCTGAGCTTTAACTTTAGAATTTGACCCTCCAATGAGCAGTCAGGGTTTATGGTCGACAATATTGACTGATTTGATCTTCTGGCAGTCCAAGCAACTCTCAAGAGTCTTCGTCAGCACCACAATTCAAACGCGTCAATTCTTCGGCGGTCAGCCTTTTTCACAGTCCAACTCTCGCATCCATACATCACAACTGGAAAGACCATAGCACGAGTTATACGGATCTTGGTTGGCAGACTAATGTCTCTGCTCTTTACTAGGCGGTCAAGGCTAACCATTGCTCTCTTTCCCAGAAGCAGGCGTCTCCTAATTTCATGGCTGCAGTCTCCTTCCGAGGTAATCTTGGAGCCCAAGAAGAGAAAATCTGTCACAGCTTCCACTTCTTGTCCATTGATGCTCCAGGACTTGATAAAGCAAGACGCCATGATCTTTGTCTTTTTAATGTTCAGTTTAAGCCCAAACTTCTCACTCTCTTCTTGTACGCGCATCAGAAGTCTCTTGAGTTCCGCTTCACTTTCTGCCATTAAAGTGGTATCATCCGCATATCTAAGGTTGTTGATACGTTTTCCAGCAATATTCACTCCAGCTGAAGACTCGTCCAGACCAGCCTTCCTCATGATGCACTCTGCATATAGGTTAAATAGGTAGGGCGGCAGTACGCAGCCTTGCCTCACCCCTTTCTCAATCGGAAACCAATCAGTAAGACCATGCCCAGTTCTGACTGTGGCCTCTTGCCTTTCATACAGGTTCCTGAGGAGACAGATGAGGTGAATTGGAACTCCCATCTCTTGGAGAGCTTGCCACAATCTGCTGTGATCTACAGTCAAACGCTTTCGCATAATCAATAAAGCAGAAGTAGATGGGTTTCTGGAACTCTCTTGCTTTTTCCATGATCCAGCGAAGGTTGGCAACTTGGTCTCTATTTCCTCTGCCCTTGCGAAACCCAGCTTGCACGTCCGGAAGCTCCCGATCCACATACTGCTGCAGCCTACCTTGGAGGATTTTCAACATCACCTTGCTAGCATGCGAAATAAGCGCGATCGTGCGGTAGTTGGAACAATCTTTGGCACTGCCTTTCTTTGAAATGGGGATGTAAACTGACCTCCTCCAATCCTGTGGCCACTGCAGGGTTGTCCAAATCTTCTGACATAATGTATGCAGAATGTTAACAGCCTCATGGTTGAGGTTTTGAAGCAACTCAGCTGGAATGCTATCAATTCCGCTAGCTTTGTTCTTAGCAAGGCTGGCTAAGGCCCATTCAACTTCACTCTTCAGGATGCCCGGCTCGAGATCAGTGGTCACAACCTTCTTATGTTGGGTTTGCACATTCGGGTCCTTCTTGTACAGTTCTTCTGCGTATTCCTGCCACCTCTTCTTTATCTCTGCGGCTTCAGTGAGGTCCTTGCCTCGTTTGTCCTTTATCACGCCCAGCTTAGCACAGAAGCTTCCTTTGATATCTTTGATTGTCTTATACAGAGCTGTTGTGTTCCTTAATTGGCTGTTGTCCTCAACTGCTTGGCACTGTATGTTCAGGAAGGCATTCTTGTCTCTCCTTCGTATTTTCTGAAAATCCGCATTGAGAACCTTGTATCTTTCTCTTTCGCCCATAACTTTTGCCATCCTCCTTTCCTCAGCTATTTGCAAAGCCTCTTCAGATAACCAGTTTGCTTTCTAGCATTTCTTTTGCTTTGGAACTACCTTAGTAGCAACTTCTTGTATTATATCACGAACATCAGTCCACATCTCTTCGGGCTCTTTGTCTTCTAGATCTAATTTTTGAAATCGATTCCTCACTTCCACAGCCTATTCTAAAGTAACTTGATCCAGATTATACCTGAAAGGCCTTGTAGTTTTCTGCGTCTTCCTCAATCGAAGCTTAATCTTGGCAACAAGAAGCTGATAATCGGTACCACAATCGGCCCCAGGCCTTGTTTTTACTGCTTGTATAGCGCTTCTCCATCTCTGTCGGCAAATAATATGATCGATCTGATTCCTGTACAGACCGTCCGGCGAAGTCCATGTGTACAGGCGCCTCTTGTGCTGTTGAAAACGAGTATTCGCTATGGTCAGGTTGTTTTCTTGACAAAACTCTACTAGCCTCTGCCCAGCTTCATTTGGCTCACCAAGACCGAACTTGCCTGTAATTCCGGATATTTCTTCACTCCCTACCTTAGCATTCCAGTCTCTTATGAGAAAAACGACGTCTGATGATGGGGTGCGGTCTAAAAGGCATTGTAGGTCCGCATAAAATCTCTCAACGTGAGCTTCTTCAGCAGTAGTGGTCGGTGCATAGACTTGGATAACTGTTATGTTGAAAGGGTGACCTTGGATCTGAAGTGAAATCATTCGGTCGTTTTTGGGGTTGTACCCTAGCACTGCTTTGCCCATTGTTCTGTTTACTATGAGAGAGACCCCATTCCTTCTCTTGGATTCGTGCCCACAATAAAAGACATAATGGTCGCCGGAGTTAAATTTTCCTATTCCGGTCCACTTGAGCTCGCTGATACCCAAGATATCAATGTTCAATCTGTCCATTTCTCGCTTGACAATATCCAGTTTACCTTGCGTCATAGATCTGACATTCCATGTTGCTATGTGATACATCTCCTTGCAACATGGGACTTTCCGGTCGCTTCCCGACACATCCACAACTGAGCGTCCTTTTGGCTTTAGCCCAGCCGCTTCATTCGTCCTGGAGCTACTAGGAATCGCCCTTTGTTCATCCCCAGTAACATATGGGACGCCTTGGGGGGCTCATCTTCCGGCGCCATATCATTAATGGTATTGTGACTGGCCATAGGGTTTTCTTGGCAGGAAATACTGGAGTGGGTTGCCATTACCTTCTCCAGTGAGTCACATTTTGTCAGAACTCTCTGCCGTGACCTGTCTATCTTGGGTGGCCCTACACAGCAGAGCTCACGACTTCATCGAGTTTCGCAAGCCCCTCCGCCACGACAAGGCAGTGATCCATGAAGGGGATAACCAAAATTAGTCTCCCAAAAATGGATCACCTAATATTATTGCGGAATACGTTTAATTTAACCTAATCCACATTAATGCAACGTGATTGTACTTAATGCAACGTAATCGCTCTCAAATAACGTAGTCCGCAATAATGCAACTTATTCCAAAGTAATTGTGCTTAATTCGACGCAAACTGCCATATTTCAGCTTGAACCACCGCAATCAAACGTAACCTCAATTTAATATTATTGCGCTTAATAAAACGTAATACGCTTTATTGCCCCTTATTCATGAAGTGATCATTACTTTAACTTAATGAAATTCACTCCAACTTTCTTCACCAAATCATCCTTAATTGACCCATAAGCCAAATTTATCCGCAATCTTTCGTACTTATCACATCATTAATGGGCATGACTTGCGACGCCACTACCTCTCAAATAAGGTAGAAGGCCTACATATGTTTTCCGACACGTTTTCCGTAATTCTCGGGTACGATGACTGTTTTCTAACCGAACGATCTGTATATGCTTCCCGTAATAATCGCGAGCAGACTCATAGCACTCTATACTTTAACAAAGAGAAGAAACTGCGCTGAACATATATAATGACTACTCAATACGATATACTGAGCTTATATACTATAAACGGCGCGTGTAGCCTCTCCGGGAATAACAGAACCGACACAGAGCGTATGCGCAACCAGTCTAATGAAAATATTCTGGAATATTATGAACCGAACACAAGCCTCCCCCGCCTTTGCTCAGCCTGTAAGTGTTAGCTCCTAAGTATCTTACGGAAACCTAGCAGACAAAAAAGCTGATCTATGCCCGCACGTATTGTATGCGCCGCAATGCAAGGAACACGGTCAGTTCGGATTGAGAAATAAGGAGTACAATTTGTGAAATGCGATTCCTAGTGGAATTTTTACGCGGTTCGTACAGCAGTAAGCCATGCATGAACCAACAATGTTTGTCTTGACTGTGTTACATGCGGTGCAGTTGAAAAATTTCTCTTCATGCACTTAGCGGGTGCACTCTGCGGCAACTGGCTAGCTTTTCTGCACCCTCAAGATGGTATCGCGGAGGCTTCTACGGTGTTGGTGGTGGTGAAAACCTTTATACAATGTTGGGAGCCTTAAGGGATGACATTCTAATGACGGGTCGGCTCTTGGTTGCGTTCTGTGGCCGGAAGCTGGTGCTTCCCAGCGACTCCCAAAGCGCAGTCCGTCAGCCGCTTTTGAACGGCCGAGACAGAGCTGGACACCGCAGCCTCCCATCGCTCGAGGTCGGAGTGCTTCCAAGTGACGGGAGGGTGGAATTCCGAGCATTTGATCATGATGTGTTCAAAATCAGCTTTTGGGGCCCCACACAGGGTGCACTGCAGCGAGAACAGTCCTTGATGGATCAAAGCTAAGAATGCAGGGGATGGAAATGTATGGGACTGAAGCTGGCTCCACGTCACCTGTAGAAACTTAGTCAGAGATTTATAAGGAGGAGAGCAGATGTTTCGACGGGCTTGCCTTCTACTCCAGCAATATGTTTATGAGCTCTTTGGGTACAACTCGCCTAAATTAGCGGTGAACGCTCAATCGGCTATAGTCACCGAATGCTTTTTGTTCGACCAAACAGTTTTGGGAGAGCTGCAGTATTAGAACGCCTAAGTGCCGCCACGTGATAATTTCTTTTTATTTCACGCACGGGTTTCCTTCAAACCATTATAACACAACCGCTACACAGATAAGTACGTTGGTGGAAAGCTGCATAGATGGTTTCCGAATCCCCTAAACCACTCGGTGAAACACACTTGACCAAATCTGGATAACAAATGTGCAGAATTTAACTTTAAAAATTAATTGAGAGGAATATAACAATACTCTGAGGAGCCCTTCATGACGGCTAACAATATGCCGCTGAGTTCGCCATGATTCGCTTTAAAGAGCTTTTTTAATCTTGGTTTATGTCATCTGGTACAACCTACATACGAGGGCGTTGCAAGCAACTTATTTCAAGGCAGAAAAAATACGACACACCAAATAGGACGCGGAAACAAGTTGTATAGAGTTGCCATCCGTATTGCGCACCATTGGAATTTTTTGTTTTGCATTTGTAATTACGATAATTCTTTAAATTACTAAATACGCACTTTAGACAATAGTTGTGATATACAAAGTTTAAGTGCACCTTCAGTGGCTGACATTGTGAGCCAACGCTCAACGAACATCTTTATTCCAGACAAAATATGGAACGCTACGCGTGATCTTGCGAACACCGGTGAATGATGACGATGCTGCGTATGTACAGGTGAAAGAGGTGAAAGTTCTGGCACCGCGCTCACAATATTCCATTTACTTGCGCTGAAAAAAGCCTCACGTGTTTCTCTTTCAGATCTCTGAAGAGTGCCCGCCAAATACAAAAAAATTTCTTGACTGTCGCATTCAAGCGCCACAGAAATGTGCTGTGGTGCGAACGAACGAAATCAGCTGCAAACGTTTCTACGCGGCGTCGTTTCGGCAGGCCCATATTTTTACTATGGTGTTTTCACCCGCGTTAGCCCTTCGGCGCCGCGACGGTGAAAGTTTCAGCGAGCACCGTCATCTCGCTACAAGTATCACCTGCGTATCATCAATCTAGAAGGACATAATGGTATCGAAAGTCCCCTTAAGACCTTCCTTGACGAGGGAGCGAGGCTTGAGTTTCCTGGCGCCCACAGCGAGCGTTGATGCCAAAAAATGATATCGAATCATTTCATGTTAAGTAATTTAACGAAAACAGGTTACTTCACAGTGACGTATATCTAGCATAACATATTTAATTTTTCAGTTTACCACGGAATACAAGGCCAACGACGAAGGAGGCAAAACGATGCTCAGATAAATTGCCAAATGGACACTGTAACTGTTAAGCCAATTTTACCGGAAATGAATTTCAACTGTCAAGTTTTACGTTAACTGAAATGTTACAGCGTTCTCAACCGCCTTTTGATAGCATCATTCTGGCTCCGCCGTCGTTTGGCGTGTCTTTCGTCGCGCGGCATGTAAACGCATTCTGGAGCTTATTTCTTCGTGCATGGTATTCAATATTAGGGGCCTTTGAAGTCAATTCTGGGAACACATGGATATTGAAAGGAATATCTTTCTGCAAGAGGCATGTGAGGGGGTAGGCTACGTCAGCAAACTTAGGGATGAAGCGCCGAAAGTAAGAGCAAAGCTCCAGGAAGCTCCTGAGTTCTTTCACAGACTTGGGCTCTTTGACGCAGCTGACACCTTCAATCATCTGTGGGTCAGGCCTAACACCGTCTTTGTCAACCAAATGCCCAAGCACAACGATCTGGCGTTCAACGAAGCGGCACGTCTTAGAGTTCAGCACGAGACCCGCTTCCTCCATGCAGTTAAGGACCACAGCTAAGCGGCTGTTATGCTCGGCGAAGGGCCTTCCGAAAATCACTACGCCATCTAGGTAACACATGCAAATTTGCCACTTCAGTCCACGCAAAAGAGTGTCCATAAATCTTTCAAAGGTAGCCGGAGCGTTGCACAGGCCGAAAGGCATCACGTTAAATTCATATAAACCATCGGGAGTCACCAATGCCGTCTTCTCCTTGTCTTTCGGATTCATCGGTATCTGCCAATATCCGGACCGTAAATCAACAGATGAAAAGTAGGAAGCTGAATGGAGAAAGTCAATGGCATCATCAACACGCGGGAGCGGGTAAACATCCTTCTTGGTGACAGTATTGAGGCGGAGATAGTCGACACAAAATCGCCAGGTGCCATCTTTCTTTTTCACGAGAATCACAGGGGCGGCCCATGGGCTAGATGATTAATGAATGATTCCTCTTTGCATCATATCACGGACCTGTTCGTCAATTATCTTACGTTCTGAAGGCGAAACACGGTATGGTGTGTGTCTAATCGGATGTGCAGATCCAGTGTCGATCATGTGATGGGTGCGGGAAGGCGGAATCGGCGGTGGCTGATCTCGAGCAAAGTCGAACAAGTCCGCATGTTTCATAAGAACCTCCATCAATATTCGGCGGTCGTTGGTGGGTAGCGATTCATTTATCATGGACTGAAACTGGGAATCAGCATGATCGGGACGTCTAGTTGAACGAGCAACGCCGTCACTGAGCGCAGCGATGTGCATAGAAAGGCTTTCTTCAAAGTCGGCGAGTTTCAAACCACGCGGCAATGCAGCAGGTTCATTGGTATGGTTGACAGTCCAAAGCGTGGCACGGCCCTCGTTCACTCGAACAACGCTGCGGGGCACCAACACACTGTTTTTGGCACCGGAAAGGGAAGCGGGTTCCACCAGAGCGTCGAAGGCATTGGGAACCGCGCCCGAAGACACAACTGGGACGAAAATGGCGGACATAGCCGCAACGACGGTATCCTCGAAGACAGAAAACAGTTGGACAGCCCGCGGTGATTCTTTTATAAGGGCCGATCGAAGGCTGGGGCTTATTGAAATCTCGCCACTGTTGAAGTCGAGAGTTGTGCTACGCTGCTGCAAAAAGTCAATTCCTAGAATAACGTCGTGCGTAGAGCGAGGGAGCACCGTAAATTCAGTTCTAAACTCGTGTCGAGCCATCGCTACATTTACATAACAAATACCAAGCGGAACCAACGATTCTCCGCCTACACCTCGAAATATGACAGTTCTATCCCAACCAAACATAATTTTGCTGCCGAAACGGTTCTTAAAATTTAAGCTCATCACGGAAACTGTAGCACCCGTATCCACTAAGGCCATAACACAAACACCATCCACTAACACTTCCAAGCGGTTCTTCAGCATAACGACGGGTAGAGGAATTGGCAATATCGATGGCCTGGCGAGCGCACCTCCATCGGCCGCACACGCTAGTTTCCCGGTGGCGGAGAAGAACGGCGGGGAGAAGGCGATTGTCGGGAGCGGCGGGCAGGAGGAGTCAGGCTGCGATCAGAAACTGGTGAGTCGTTGCGTGGTGGTACGTAGCGGTAGGAGCCCGAAGGAGGGGGATAGGTCAGGTCACGGACTTCTGGATTCACGGTAGAACGGCGATTCCACCATTGGCGCTGGCAGCGTGGTGCCGGGTTCCGGCGGCGGCAGAATCTCTATATGTGGCCAAGCATACCACAGCGGTAACAGACGGGTGGTTCACGAGCACGGTCCGAAAAATAGTCCTCGGTAACAGGATCGCAGCGATCAGCAAAGTCCAGCCGTTGGAGTTGTTGCGGAGGAGGTGGCGCCCTGTAGTGGGTACGAGCAAAGGGAGCAGGGCCATATGAGTCGTTACGGTGGTCACGGACGGAAGGAGGAGCGGTAGAACCCCAAGAAGAGCGCTGGATGGGAGCTGCCTGCAGGGAGCAGCTATCCCAGGGGGTTGGACTGCGGCTCACATCTTGATGGCGGGAGAGCTCTTCACGGACAATTTGGCGAATCATGTCGGCCAAATGCGGAGGCCCATGTGAATGCTCGTGAGAATCCACGCTTGCAACAGTGGTCACGTTTAGGTAGACGGCCGAATTTCGGGGTTATGCGACGCAGCTTAAAAGTTTCGAACGTACGACTGTGCTTGATAACGGTCGTGGGAGAATCTAAGTTTTCTTTTGTAATTAAAAAGTTATATACGTCCACCGCGATGCCCTTTAAGAGGTGGCACCTCTGTATTCGTCAGACATGCTCGGATTCACCGCTTTGAAGAGTTTTAGAACCTCTTCTATGTACATTGCGCATGTATCACCAGGCCCTTGGGCTCGCTGGAATAAAGTTTGCTCAGCGCATTTCTTTTTGCCGTGGTATCCACGAAACAATTTCAAATCTCCTCTTCAAAACAATCCCAGCTCGTTAGGGACGCTTCATGGTTCTCAAACCATGTCAGGGCTGTGGAGTCCAAGAAAAAAAACATTTGCCAGCATTACAGTGGCATCCAAGCGATTGTACTTGCTCAATCGCTGGTAATTGGTGAGCCATTCGTCCACGTCTTCGCCAGCCTTGCAAGGAAAGGTCCGCGACTCACAGTAATGCTGCCATGCGGGTGCCGTTGGATCTGGCTGCCGTGCATCGCCGTCTTGGATCATTGTAGGTGTCAAAGGGGGGAGCCCAGCGAGTCGTCGGCTCGAACGAGTTAGAGAGGAATCCGTGGTGATCGTTGCACTTCTACCACACTGTCAAGGTTTATTTACAGAGGGTTCTAACCCTTTAGCCTGATGTGCTAACCAACATATGGTGAGCTTCCTCTTCTTCCACTTCTCTTCAGGAGAGCCTCTTTCTGCACTTCCTTGTTCTCTTCTGTTCGCATGCCTGACATTTCCCTCACATACCTCTTGCAGAAAGATATTCCTTTCAAATGGACTCCTGAATGTGATTCTGCGCTTCGCCAGCTCAAGTTTCTTCTTACCTCGCGGCCCATACTGCGTCATTTCAGCCTCACAGCTCCCACTGAACTCCACACTGACACAAGTAGCATCGGCGTGGTTGCTGTGCTCATACAACAGCATGACGGAAACCAACACGTTGTCGCTTACGCAAGTAGCACCCTTAGCAAGTCTGAACGCAACTATACCGTGACGGAGCAAGAGTGCCTTGTCGTCGTTTTATCCGTGCAGCGGTTTCGCTCGTACCTTTATGGACGTTCCTTTACAGTCATCACCGATCATCATTCGCTTTGCTGGCTGGTGAATCTACGCGACCCCTGCGGTCGGTTGGCCCGCTCGGCATTACGCCTTCAGGAGTTCAACTTTACAGTGTCGTACAAAAGTGGCCGTCAACACGCTAACGCTGACTGCCTCTCGCGACTGCCTCTCGCAACTACCCTCTGCGATGACAACTTTGACGACTATCTTGCCGCCGTTACCATACATTTTTTTCCGGATCTTGCCACTTTCCAGCGAGAACAAGTAAAAGATCAAGACTTGGTATCATTTTTTGAAAAAGCTCGTGATCCGGAATCTGCGAACCCTTTGTGCATTCGCGATGGTTTGCTGTATCGAAACAATTACTCGTCCGGCGGTGCACGCTTTCTGCTAGTCGTTCCGGCTAGCCTCTACTCCTCTGTTCTACACTCTATGCACGATGACGTTACAGCTGGGCACTTGGGGTTTGTCAGGACACTTACACGTATTAAGAAACGTTTCTACTGGGCAAATATGCGTCGAACGACTCAGCGTTACGTGAACGCCTGCGTGCAGTACCAGCGGTTCAAGCTCCCCACGACGTCTCTGCCGGGCCACTTACATCCGGTGACACCACCGACCACACCATATGAGCAAGTGGGTGTTGACCTCATAGGCCCGTTACCCCCTCGTCCAAAGGCAATCGCTGGGTCATCGTGTGCTTTGATCATCTCACGCGTTACTGTGAAACTGCCGTCATCCCTTCCGCCACCGCCCCTGACGTCTCGTTCTTTCTTCTTCACGCTGTCGTCCTCCGTCATGGGCCTCCTCGTGTAATTATCAGCGATCGAGGCCGCTAGTTTACGGCAGATGTTGTGGAACAGCTTCTGCGCTATTTTACTTGAAAGTTGCGTACCTCTACGCCGTACCATCCCCAGACAAATGGCCTCGTTGAAGGTACAAACCGGACACTGACGAACATGCTTGCGATGTATGTTGACTCTCGGCATAAGAACTGGGATGACGTGCTGCCATTCACTACTTACGCCTATAACACTTCGAAGCATGAGACAACTTCTTATAGTCTATTTTTCCTCCTCTACGTCCGTCCGCCTCGACGTTCTCTCGACACCATTTTGCCGTTCTCTCTCGACACCGAGCCTTCTGTTTCGAACACCCTCCGCCGCGCTGAAGAGGCTCGTCGGGTCGCCCGATTACGCACTCTGGCCTCGCAGGACCGCTCTAAGCAGCGCTATACGATCGTCGGCATCAGGATGTCTCCTACCTTCCCGGCGACTTAGTGTGGCTCTGGACACCTCTCCGCAAGCGTGGTTTGTCCCAGAAGCTGTTGTCGCACTACACAGGCCCATTTATTGTGCTGAAACGCATAAATGAGTTGAAGTATGTCGTGTCTCGCCAATGTTGCCAAGGTCGCCCCTCTCAGAAAACACAGGTAGTTCATGTCGCAAGAATGAAGCGCTGCCACTCCTGCTCGGGACTCTGACAGCCCAGGGGCTTCGTCTGCGAAGGGGAAATGTCAGGCATGCGAACAGAAGAGAACAAGGAAGTGCGAAAAGAGGCTCTCCGGAAGAGAAGTAGAAGCAGAGGAAGCTCACCATATGTTGGTTAGCACATCAGGCTAAGGGGCAGAACCACTCTGTAAATAAACCTTAACAATATGAATCACATGACTAGTGATTTCGCCTAAGGGATTAAAAAACTATAGAGGGCACTTTGGACAACCAAAGTGCGACAAGGTGAAAGTTGTTATAACGCGGTGCATTGTAGCCCTCCACTACGGCACCTCTGCCTCCCTCTCTTATTTCACTCCCACTTTCCTCCCTTCCTTTACGGCTTTGTATATGTGTCTGGGGAGAATTATGACAGATAGCCCGCCTTATGTATTCTGTAAATCAATTTCAAACACTGCTGATGCCTTCTGTACTAACGCCTCCTAGACATCTTGGTCTGCTTCTGTTTGCTGTTTGGTGCGGCGTTGAGAAAGAGGGAAATGGCGCCGCACGGACGCTCGGACCGGACGTGGGGCGGGGTCAGCTTCGTTATGCATTAATCACCTGGTGACGTCCTGATCTGTCGTGACTGTACATCGCGTGCCCCTTGTTGAACTCAACCATCAGTTCATTGAAGGCATCAAAGTTCACCGGCGTTCTATAATTCCTCTACAAGAAAGGGAAGCCGCAGTATCTGTCACTAGCGGAATCCCGCTATCATCCTCACGGTAGACAAGAGGAATTATGAAGGGCGTTTGACGGAAGTCCAACACTGGCTGATCATGACAATAATTCCTGTTGATTGCCTTGTGTGTCTTTTTTCATGTTTACATCAGATTATTGTGTTGTGTCGTACGTCAAAGCTAGGCAATAAAAAAATAAATCTGGGGTATGGCGCAGTTACTAAAGCACTGGTCTGAGGATCCAAGGTATGGAGGTTCGATACCCGGTGGAGACAAGGTTTATCAATTTATTCATATCTCACCCTTGAAAGCGTGACACGTTTGCTGACAACTTTCTGCTGGCAACTATCTGTCGACAACGACGAGGCATTAAATTATTTTGTGGCTGTAGGAATAAGGAAAAGAAAATGCACGCGCCTGCTACTAGCTCTGTAGCTGAGCCACCTTGATTGATTGATTGATTTTTAAGAAGGGGAAGACGCGGAAACTGTCCCACTTAGTTTCTGTGGACACCTCAACCGCGCCGTAAGGAAAGGGAGGAAGGTGGGAGTGAGAGTGGAAAGAGAGAAAGAGGAGCCGTAGTGGAGGGCTACGGAGTAATTTCGACCACCTGGGCATCTTTAACGTGCGCTGACATCGCACAGCACACGACGCCTCTTCGTTTCGCCTCCACCGAAACGCAGCCGCCGAGGTCGGGTTCGAATCCGGGTATTCCGGACAGTAGTCGGGCGTCTTACCACTACGCCACCTCTCGTGCGTCGGAACACATTGCGAGCGGCAACGCTTGTAAAAGCACCCCTCCGCCATATATTATATTATTATTATTATTGTTATTATTATTCGCAGCATGCAGCGACACCTGCAGCTGGCGTCGCGCTTATACAGACAGTACAGAGTAAGAATGATACCCGACGCCTGCATGGGGCCCGATGCCTGCCCCGTCGTTAATTGCATGCGTAGCAACGTCAACGGGATCCTGCAGCCATGGATGAGGATTGTACGAACAGACCTCGGTGGCAGAGAGACCCTGCTTCCGTGCAACCGCTTCTACGTGCCCACGTTAGTGCGCGCAGCCTACGCCGCGGCCGCCGCCGCCTCCGACGACGACGACAAGGAGCCCTCCGACGACGACGACGAGGAGCGCCTACGGACGGCGCTCGATCTAGCCGAGTTCCTGCTCAAGCACCACCGCCACTGCATGCCCCAGGCTGCCGTAATCGTGAACGCGAGGGGATCGCTGTTGCCGGTCACGGACAACGACGAACGAGCGGCACGGCTACCTGCGACCACATGAGACTGCAGCTTACGGGACTGCCGGTCGCCGCCGCCACCGAGCAAGAAGCCCTGAACGCCGCGGTCGGCCACCTGCTCGATTGCGCCGTAGAGTCGGCGATGGTCGACACGGGCGACATGAGTGCATGGTTGGACTTTTTGACGGCTCGTACCAGCACGTACGCCGTCGGGCCCCGGTCGCTGCTCAAGCTATCGCGCTTTGCAACGCAGGTAAGCCCCCCCCCCCTCCCACACCAAAGTATTGACATGTAACACTTTGTCTTGCAGGTTGCACTACCAATGCCTGCGCCGATCCTGGACATGCTGTGCGGCTTCTGGCCCAAACTGCACACCCTCGACCTGAGCACTTGGCACAATCTCATCCTCGACGCCGTGTGTAAGCTGGCGGCCGCGGCGCGAGTGTGTTTTCCAAATCTCGAGCGGGTGCTGCTGTCGCTCACCATACCCGAGCCGCCCGACGCCGTCTCTGCGGAAGACGTCGAGTCCCTGTTCAGGCCCAGGCTGTCAGAATGCGTGCTCGAGAGATGGCCGTGTGCCTACCACGGTGCACTTGGGTGGCGGCAGCGCAATGGACGCGCTGCGATCCGCTGCTGTTTCGCTCCGCTTTGGCAAACAGACTGCACACTCTAGACATGCCAAGTTGCGATCCACAGCGCTGCGTCGCCGACACGCGCCAAGAGGTGGCCCTGCACCTGAGAAATCTTATAGGGGGCGACGACAGTGCGCTGTGCGCGTTGCGGCTGGCTCGACAGGTCGTCGACGACGATGCTGCTCCGCCGCCGTTTCCGACAAACAGACTGGTGGCACTGCACTACCAAGAGGAAGATCCCACGGCTTCCCTCGTGCAGGCCTTCATAAAGGTCAAGCGAAACGTTGACGCGTTCAATATTACGGCTCGCGCCGTTGCCAGATACGCCCTGCACGCGACGCGCACAGAGGACGCCGCAGTGGCGGTCATCGACAAGCATTCCAAGCGCGATCGTTATCGACGCAACATGCTGCGCCGTCGACTGCGGCAAGAAAGAAACGTAACGCTAGACGACGATTACGACGACGACGTGTCGCCGAGCCAAGTCTACTCTACTATGAACAATTTCGCCAACTTACCCGTATTTGCATTTGCAATTTCAGTCTACATGGGCTTCGCGTTGCTTGGAACGGCGAGACGGGCCTTGGCCTCCGTATTCGCCGCTCAGCATCGGCAACAGCCACAAAGCGAGAGGTCTCCGTGCTCGCTCCGAAACTAAAGTTTCCGATGTGTGTACATCTTTATTGAACATCCCAATGCAAAGGGGGGGACGGCCCTCGGTCTCGGTGCTCGTGTGAATCCCCACTTAAAGTGTTGCCCACCCAAACTGTCGCTTGAAGCGCCGAAACAACGGGCCTTCGGCCTGCGTGGCTCGCTCAGCATCAATAACCGACAATAAAGAGTGTGAAACAGAACGTAATGTGTGTGTGTACATCTTTATTGAATCCCCACCCCACCCCCGCTAACTGCCTCTTTATGCCGCTGCCTTTTCTTGTCTTCTTCCTTGTGGTCGACAAAGCCCGATGCGACGGCGATGGAGGAGGCACGCTGTATAATAATATAGGCGCTCCCTCGACACAACTTGGGAGGCACCGGTGCGCAAACTATTCGTCCCCCATTTGCTAGATGGAGTGAGAGGGCGGGTGGAGAAGCTCAACACCTGACGCAAGCCGAGTCGGTAAGACCCCCTACCTCGCCAAATGCCAAACTTCCACCAACGTCACACATCAGCTTTGCCTATAGAAGGCGAATACTTTGCTCATAACAACTGTCTCCCTCGACACGCCCTGGGATCAACAGCTGTAGTAGGCATCTCGCCCCAAAGACGAGACGCAAAATGGTTTATGTGGTGTAATGCGTAAACTACTCGTCCCGCATTTGCTAATCCGGGAAAGGCGGGCGGAGAAGCTCAACACCCGGCGGAAGCCGAGCCGGTAAGACCCCCGACCTCGCCAAATGCCAAACTTCCACCAACGGTATCCCATTTCACCTATACGGGGCGAGTACTTTACCACCACGGGGGGTAAATGGACGTTCGCGCGCGGCGCCCAAACGGATCCCTGGCATCTCTCTTCTGAGTGGCACTCCCCATTGTGAGAGCAGAGGCGGGTGGAGAAGCCCAGAGACCGAGTGAAAGCCGAGTCAGCGTGCAAACCCACGCCCCCGACCGCACCAAATCCCAGACTTCCACCAACGTCCAACTCTCTCGTGCACTCTCCGATCGAGCCTCACCGTTCGGGCATCCCAAACCGCAGCGTTCACGTCAATAATAATATAGGCGCTCCCTCGACACGACTTGGGAGGCACCGGTGCGCAAACTATTCGTCCCCCATTTGCTAGACTGAGTGAGAGGGCGGGTGGAGAAGCTCAACACCTGACGCAAGCAGAGTCGGTAAGACCCCCGACCTCGCCAAATGCCAAACTTCCACCAACGTCACACATCAGCTTTGCCTATAGAGGGCGAATACTTTGCTCATAACAACTGTCTCCCTCGACACGCCCTGGGATCAACAGCTGTAGTAGGCATCTCGCCCCAAAGACGAGACGCAAAATGGTTTATGTGGTGTAATGCGTAAACTACTCGTCCCGCATTTGCTAATCCGGGAAAGGCGGGCGGAGAAGCTCAACACCCGGCGGAAGCCGAGCCGGTAAGACCCCCGACCTCGCCAAATGCCAAACTTCCGCCAACGGTATTCCATTTCACCTATACGGGGCGAGTACTTTACCACCACGGGGGGTAAATGGACGCTCGCGCGCGGCGCCCAAACGGATCCCTGGCATCTCTCTTCTGAGTGGCACTCCCCATTGTGAGAGCAGAGGCGGGTGGAGAAGCCCAGAGACCAAGTGAAAGCCGAGTCAGCGTGCAAACCCACGCCCCCGACCGCAACAAATCCCAGACTTCCACCAACGTCCAACTCTCTCGTGCACTCTCCGATCGAGCCTCACCGTTCGGGCATCCCAAACCGCAGCGTTCACGTCAATAATAATATAGGCGCTCCCTCGACACGACTTGGGAGGCACCGGTGCACAAACTATTCATCCCCCATTTGTTGGCTTGAATCCCTTGAGACACTGTATCCCTTGCAACACTTTATCCCTTGCAGCACTTGAAATGGAGGCAGTCCCTTGTACACTTGGATCCCTTGAGACACTGTATCCCTTGCAGCACTTTATCCCTTGCGGCACTTGAAATGGAGGCAATCCCTTGTACACCTGGATCCCTTGCAACTGTTGGTAAACGCATGCACGTGCCCTCGGAGTAGTGAAACACTTGGAAGGTATAGAGAAAGATGTTCCTGTACTGTGACCGAAGTCGCGTAGCTCGGAACGAAAATGATAAATGTGACAGAAAAGATGTTCCTGTACTGTGACATATGTCGCGTAGCTCGGAACGAAGGAAGGATGGCAAGAGAAGAGACAGACAAGGTAGAACACCAAGGGAGGGCACATGCGCGTGTCTTCTTCTTGCGGCGATGACGAAAGGCCCTATCTTGCGGCCTTTCTGGAAAAGGCAGCGGCAGCAGGTGGGGGATGGGGATGGGGTGCGGGGGGGGGGGGGTGTCGGGCTCTCTCGTACAGCCCGTGCAGTTAAGGGAGGGGGGGGAAGATCTCTACGGCACCGACAAGGGGAAGCTGGCAAAGTAACTGTTTACGCAGTAATAGCAGGATGGTACGGAAGGTGTGGGCCAAGCCCTGTTGCATCGCCCGCAATGTGACGACACCCCGTGCCCCGCTTCATTGCGGGATCCTGCCTACCAGCCCCCTTCTTGTCGTGCGTACACACACACACGGTCCGACTTGCGCTCTCTCGTACAGCTCACTGCAGCAGGGGTATGCCATCTCTTACGGCCACCCCTGGCCAATATCTCGTACGGCCCCAACAGCAACTCTCGTTCGACCGGCGATGACACAAAGTATCACAGAAGTGGGATGGTACGGAAGGTGTGGGCCAAGCCCTGTTGCATCTCCCGCAATGTGTGACGACACCCCGTGCCCCGCCTCATTGCGGGATCCCGCCTACCGGTCTCGCGATCGTCACTGGTTGCAGTAGTCGGAGGACGATTGTATTGCAAGGTTCGCTACGGAGGGATACCGAAGCCGGCCGTCTCCGATAACCGTGCCCGCAAACGCCTTGCAATACAATCGTCTTCTTTGCAACATTGCTCAGCACTGCATCTTGACGCAGGTCAACACTTGACTTCTTGACGCATGCCTGTAAACAATGGCGTAACTTGATGGGGTTATTCTCGCCGGTGCGGCTGCGGCACTCTCACTGGCTTTGCAGCCTTTCACTTCACGTGCATCTTCACTGGCTGTGCAGCCTTCACTTGACACGTCGCCCGACCTGCGTTGTCCGCTAACACTGACTTGAATTGCGTTCATCTTGACTGGCCTTTCACCTGGGTTGCCCGCTAAGCACTTCACTTTCATTGCAGACATCTTCACAGGCCTTGCAGCATTTCACTTGACACGTGCAGCTTGACTCCTTTCACTTCACTTGCATTGCAGGCTTTGCAGCCTTTCACTTGACACCTGGCTTGTTCGATAATTCACGTCTATCGCAGACACCTGTGTTGTCCGCTAAGCACTTCACTTGCATTGCATACATTTTCACCGGCTTTGCAGCCTTTCACTTGAGACGTGGTCCACCAGATTTGTCGGCTAACACTTCACTTGCATTGCAGGCTTTGCAGCCTTTCACTTGACACGTGGTCCACCAGATTTGTCCGCTAACACTTCCCGTGCATTGCAGGCTTTGCAGCCTTTCACTTGACACGTGGTCCACCAGATTTGTCCGCTAACACTTCACTTGCATTGCAGGCTTTGCAGACTTTCACTTGAGACGTGGCCCACCAGATTTGTACGCTAACAATTCACTTGAATTGCGTGCATCTTCACTGGCTTTGCAGCCTTCACTTGACACCTGGGTTGTCCGCTGAGCACTTCACTTGTATCGCAGACACCTGGGTTGTCCACTAATTCACTTGCATTGCACGCATCTTTCACTGCCTTTGCAGCCAACACCTTACACATGGCTTGTCCGCTAAGGGCACCTTCCGCGCAAAATTACCGCATGCAAGGGTTGTTAGCTACCAGGCCGGCCTCCCGATAACCGTACAACGCCGCGCAATATGGCAACCTTGCACTGATCCATCACACTGCACGCTTTTTGTATTCTTGCTCCCGGAACGCTGTATGTGCGAAGTCGTTGCCACCGAGGAAAGGAGGAAGCGTGACTGTTGGGATTCCGTTTTCAAATCTCACGCCCGCTGTTGACGTCGGCCGCTTGTGCAGAGGAAATTCCGAGTGATTGCGCCGGTTCCGTAGAAGGGGGCTGTTCACATGACACCGAAAACATCACTGGTTACACTGGGGCGATGCGAAAGACGTGCACGGAGCGACGAGCGACGTGACCTGACCGCGTGGAAACTACCGGACGACTGGTGGTGGTGGTGGTGGTGACTATGGTTTATTTTTTGGGGAGGGGGTACTGGTCACGTCTTATGTTGGCCATCTTTGTGGCATCACTCTTGGTGACCAGGGGGAAGGGGAAGTTGGGTTTAGGGGAAGGTTGGGGAGGGGAAGGTTGCTGACGCCGACTATGTCGCCGCCATTTCCGCACGAAGCACTATGGGCCCATGCAGGCCTACAGAACAGAGCTGAGGCCAGACTCCTCCAGATAAATCAGGAGGAGCCGGTGAGCAGAAAGTTGGTTCCGAGATGGGAAGAGCAATTGTCCTTCGGTATCAGCAGGGAGACCAAGATTCCGATAGCCATTCAGAAGTTTCTGGCGATGGCCAGCGGAGGCTGGACACACGAGGAGTAAATGTCCCAGTGTGCCAGTATTGCCGCAAGAGGGACAGGCTGGGCTGGGAGCTCGGCCACAGGCATACATGCGGGACGGAGTCCACGTGCAGCCTATTCGAAGTCGTAGGAGGAGGGATTTGTCCTTCCGTGAAAGTTTGTCAGAGAGCCGTTGGAGATGTTCACCAGCGGCAATACGACGGTCAGGATGGAAAGACCTTATCGACCTTCTCAAGAGGGGTCTTGAAAAGTCAAAAGGTGTGACAGCCTCAGTGACTGGGGCGCCGTTGTCATGCGCCGCTTTGGCCAAGGCATCCGCCTCTTCATTGCCCTGGACTCCAGTATGTCCTGGAACCCAATGTAGGGCCAGTTGATACCCCGAGTCCTGAAGGGCTAGGAGACGGGCTCGGAGAATGTTCACCGAGAGGTTGGTGCCGTGGTAGATAGTCAGGAGCTGCAGAGCAGATCTGGAGTCGCACAGAACATTCACAGGTCCAGGAGGGACACTGGAAGCGATGAACTGTGCGGCTAGGTGTAGGCCGGCCAGCTCAGCAGCTGTTGAACTGGCAGGGAATGACAGGCGGCAGGACCTAGACTGGTCTAGCTGCGGTGCTGTCATAGTAGCAGCTGCTTGGAAGGTAGCGGGTCGAACCGAGCCATCCGTAAAGAGGAGTGTAGATTCTCTACACTCCTCAAGGAGGGCTGCAGTTGTCTGCTGGAAGGCAGCTACAGGGGTGTGACGTTTGGTGTGACCATCCGTATCCAAAAAGACAGGAATTGGGGGTCGATTGGGTGGAGGGGGTAGGACTGAGAAACCTGGGACAGGACCGATGATTTCTCTGTACACTGTATACAGCTTACCCATACGAGAATGGGATTTGCTGTGCAGCCGTGCTAGGAGTGAGGCACCATCTGGAGCATGGCTGAGACGATCAATGTGGGTCAGTCCCCTCTGGGCGAGGAGAAGATCCAGAGGGTAGATACCAGCTTCCGCAAGGGTAGCGGGAATCTGTGAGGATTGAGGGACTCCGAGGAATCTTCTAATCCAGCGCCTTCGAATCGTGTCGAGACGAATGACTCGAGTCGACCGAAGGGAAACGAAGGGAAGGGCATATAGGATGACCGAAGTCGCCGCTGCCTCGAAGAGCTTGATTGCCCAAGTGGAGGAGCAACCATTGCCATTAGCAAGGAGACGCTGGACTGCTCTTCCCACACGATCGAGATGGGGAATGAGGGCTTTGTCAGCTGGGATCCAGGTGAGACGGTCGTCAATTGTGAGACCTAGGTATCTCACCTGGCGTTTCCATGGAAGAGGGGTTCCTTCGATATGCAAAGTTGCAAGACGGCGGGAACTCCGTGCTCCTCTGGGATGGTAGACGAGGGCCTCAGACTTAGTAGCCGAGAGGGTCAATCCTTTAGATGATAGGAAGTACTGGACGCCGTCCAGTGCCTGTTGCATAGCCTTCCTAGCGGAGACAATACGTCTCTTTGGAGCTCGGATCCAGAGGGCTATGTCATCTGCATAGATGGAGCAGGAAACTTTGTGGATTCTGATCTGCTGAACGAACTTCGGCAGGCCAGCTAGGACGAGGTTGAACAGCCAAGGACTGAGGACTGATCCTTGGGGAACCCCAGATGTAACAGGACGAGGAGAGCTAAGTGTTTGCCCAACTCGAACTTGGAAGGTGCGATTGGAGAGGAACGCCGAGACAAAGCTACGCAGTTTCCCAGTCACTCCAAGGGCATCCAGAGCCTGCTCAATGATGGCATGGGGCAGGTTGTCAAAAGCGGACTGGACATCCAGAAGGACCAGGAAGACAATATCGCCCGCATATTTGGCTTCCTCAAGGGTGGAGACCACATCTGCTATAGAGTCTGCAGTGCAGCGGTGCTTCCGAAATCCTGTCTGCATCTCTGGAAGGAAGTTGGTTGCTCTGGCGATCCATGTGAGTCGTTCCAGGGCAATGAACTCCATGGTCTTGCAGGCTGCAGATGTAAGAGATACAGGACGGTAGGAGGATAGTTGTTTAGCCGGCTTACGGGGCTTAAGGATGGGAACAACGATGGCATTTCTCCAGTTGTCCGGTAGTATGCTGCTGTCCCATATGTCGTTGAAGACTGCGAGGAGGCGCTTCTTCTCCGGGGCATCCAGATTACGGAGCATCTGGAGTGTAAGTCCGTCAGCGCCAGGAGCTGATTTCTTCTTCGAGCGGTTGAGGGCACGTTGAAGCTCATGAGGGGCAATGGGTTCATTGCAGAGGGCAGAGATGGTCTGTGCCAAAGCTGCTGGTGGTGAAGGGGTAGCCCGAAGGGGCGAAGGGGGATTCGCCACTGGAAGTCCAGCGGATGGGGGGGGCGTGGCTGACTTGGAAAGGAAGTCGGCAAGTTGCTCTGCCAAGTCTTGAAAGGAAATGCCTCTTGCGATGGCTGCTCCCAGGACAGGTTGTCGATTGGAGGCAACCTGCAAAAGGGATTTGAGGATGCGCCAGGCAGCAGAGGACTGTCTGGCTGACTGTATGGACCGGCAAATGCTGGCCCAGCTTTCCCGGGAACGACGATTAGCCTGACGACGGCAGCAAGCATCAATCCTGCGGAAGGCCTTCCAATGTTCGGGATGGTGGGTGCGCTCGGCCACTCGCTCAGCCCTTCGTCTGGAGGCCCTAAGTCCGAGTAGACGTAGGTCCGGGACTGGTGCATGTAGTGGTACTGCGCAGGTGATTGTGGAGTTCTTGGCACAACGTCCAAGAAAATCCAGGAAGTCACCTGCAAGTGGGATGTCTTTCACTCGTTCTCTGAACTCGGCCCATTTGGTAATGGGGTAAAGCTTTTCCCTCCTCCTACCCCTCACAGAGGGGTTAAGGAAGATGGGAAAATGATCCGAGCCCAAAGAGTCAGGTGCTCTGGCCCACGAATAGTGGCAGGCATCAGAGATGAGAGCCAGGTCGATGAAAGAAAATCGCCCTGGCCGAATGAAGGTTGGGGAGGTAGGCTGTAGGAAACGAAGGCCAGCCGCATTGATGGCGTCCAAGAGCTTTTTGCCTCGGGTGGTGCTGGACTGGTTGCCCCATGCCCTGTGGTGGGAGTTGAAATCCCCGCAGATAAGGACATCCTTACCTAGACGGGAATGAAGGGCAATGAGGCAGGAGGGGTCCCAAGGAACTCCTGGAGGGACATATACTGAAGCAACTGTAGTGTCCGTGTCACCCATACGGACGCGCACGGCACAGATCTCCAGTTGTCCTAGGTCAGGTTGGGCAACATCCATCAGTGTGTGGGGTATGTCACTCCTCACATAGATGGCTGTGCGGGGCCTGTGTTGTGGATGCGAAGGATCCAGACAGGGGGCATCATTGCAGTCCTGGTTGGAGCAGCATGAGCGGCCAGAGTACCCGGTGAATCCTGGTAGTCGGAGGTTCTCCGCTGGGACTCGGGTCTCCTGTAAAGCAAAGACATCAAATTCCAGAGATTTCTGGAGGATTAGATCTTTGAGGTCCGCGTGTCGTACTCGCAGGGAGTTGGTATTCCACTGCAAGACACGCGGTCTCCTGGGAACAGAGGGCGGTGAGCGGCGAGCGTGTAGTTATTGTTACCTTTCACCTGCCCTAAATCTCCTCTCCCGTCCCTTGCGCGCTACAGGTTATCGCGCGCGCTTGCCTCCTCTCTTGTCCCTTACCAGTTATCGTTTTGGCGGGGCGCCTTCTCGCCCCCCGTCCGTCTCGCGGCGGCGCGCATCGGGTATCGGCGCCCATTCTCATTCTAGAACTTTCCATCGCGCCGGGCGGGAAAACAACTTTTGTTTGGGGTTGTTGCTGGCGCGTCGTTTTGCGCAAGCGCCTTCGCACGCTACACTCTTTTATTAATAATCTGGGTAGCGCTTTGGAATACGACAAATGCCGTTGTGCGCCGCGTTGTTGCAAATGGGTAACATGTTTACGCGCCGTAAGCGGAGGGCCTCGGAAATGAGCGACGACGAGGAGAACGGCGGGACGCCGCTCATGGACGATCCCGAGACCCCGGCTAGCAAACGGTGGAGCGATCCTCCGTCGCCTCGCGCCGTCCCCGTAACTGACGACGACTGCACGCCTCCCGAGAGCGAGACGTTGATGCTGTTGGAATCTCCACAGGAGGAGATATTAATTTGCAACTATACCGATGACAGCAATGGGAACAGCAGCAGCAGCGATAGCAGCGGTACCGAGAACGCTGGCCCGAACTATGGGCGCGAGAGCGAAGAGAACGACTTGTCATACTTTTACAAATTATTGGAGAGCGCAGAGGCTGACATTGAATACGAAGCTGTTTCCGGGGAGGCGGAACTCACGCCGGCGACGTTTCGTGTCCGATAGATTTGGCAAAGTCGATGACTCCGGTGGATCCATAGTACGAGGGGGCGGGAACTTTTCGACGAGCTCGAATTCCGGAGGTTGGACAATGCATTGTTGAGGCAAGCGCGCGCTCTTATAAGGTTGCGCAGTGGGCGTGTCGGTGCAGCTGCCACATGCGGAGGAGGGGTCGCCGCTGCGTAGTCTTGCAATGTTGAAGACACAGGTTTCTAGGGGGAGGGTGAAAGACGTTTGCCTATATAAAAAGGAGTTCAAGCCCCGTGTCGCCACTCGCTGCGCCGCGTGCGCCCGGACCACTGCTCCGCTGACGGCCACCCCGCCTCCGGCATCTCCGGGCGGTACCGCCCGGTCTCGTCGTTCGCTGGTTCCTCGGTATCCGTACTCGTTAGCTAGGTTCGTACTCGTTCGCTAGGTTCGTACTCGTTCGCTAGGTAGGTACTCGTTCGCTAGGTTCGTACTCATTCGCTAGGTCCGTACTCGTTAGCTAGGTCCGTACTCGTTAGCTAGGTTCGTACTCGTTCGCTAGGTCCATACTCGTCTCTTTCACCTACCAGCTGGCTTACCGACGGCGTTCCTACGGGTGGTCATCGCATACGGGCATCATATATGGTGAGTGTTATCATTGTTACCTCTACCCCAGCACCCACCCTGCATGCATTTTCACCTCATCCTACCTGCTCACTTCCTTAACCTCTATTCCTTGCACATTGCACTTCTCCTGTGTGTTGTCCTGCGCGCGCTCCCACCTCTCTTCTATCTCTTCTTTCGTTCCGAGCTACGCGACGTATGTCACAGTACAGGAACATCTTTCTCTCTGTCTCCCCTACCCCTACCCCCTTTCGTTTCGAGCTACGCGACGAATGTCACAGTACAGGAACATCTTTCTCTACTATCTTTTCTCTATCCCCCCTTTGCATGCTGCGCTGCTTTGCATGTTGCTTGCTTGCATGTGTGTGTTTGTCCCTGCGCGCGCTCCCACCTCTCTTCTATCTCTTCTTTCGTTCTGAGCTACGCGACGTATGTCACAGTACAGGAACATCTTTCTCTCTGTCTCCCCTACCCCTACCCCCCTTTCGTTTCGAGCTACGCGACGAATGTCACAATACAGGAACATCTTTCTCTACTATCTTTTCTCTATCCCCCCTTTGCATGCTGCGCTGCTTTGCATGTTGCTTGCTTGCATGTGTGTGTTTGTCCCTGCGCGCGCTCCCACCTCTCTTCTATCTCTTCTTTCCTTTCGAGCTACGCGACGTATAGGAACATCTTGCTCTACTATCATTTCTCTATCCCCCCTTTGCATGATGCCCTGCTTTGCATGTTGCTTGCTTGCATGTGTGTGACTGTGTTTGTCCCTGCGCGCGCTCCCACCTCTCTTCTATCTCTTCTTTCGTTCCGAGCTACGCGACGTATGTCACAGTACAGGAACATCTTTCTCTCTGTCTCCCCTACCCCTACCCCCCTTTCGTTCCGAGCTACGCGACGAATGTCACAGTACAGGAACATCTTTCTCTACTATCTTTTCTCTATCCCCCCTTTGCATGCTGCCCTGCTTTGCATGTTGCTTGCTTGCATGTGTGTGTCTGTGTTTGTCCCTGCGCGCGCTCCCACCTCTCTTCTATCTCTTCTTTCGTTCCGAGCTACGCGACGTATGTCACAGTACAGGAACATCTTTCTCTCTGTCTCCCCTACACCTACCCCCCTTTCGTTCCGAGCTACGCGACGAATGTCACAGTACAGGAACATCTTTCTCTACTATCTTTTCTCTATCCCCCCTTTGCATGCTGCGCTGCTTTGCATGTTGCTTGCTTGCATGTGTGTGTTTGTCCCTACGCGCGCTCCCACCTCTCTTCTATCTCTTCTTTCGTTCCGAGCTACGCGACGTATGTCACAGTACAGGAACATCTTTCTCTCTGTCTCCCCTACCCCTACCCCCCTTTCGTTTCGAGCTACGCGACGAATGTCACAGTACAGGAACATCTTTCTCTACTATCTTTTCTCTATCCCCCCTTTGCATGCTGCGCTGCTTTGCATGTTGCTTGCTTGCATGTGTGTGACTGTGTTTGTCCCTGCGCGCGCTCCCACCTCTCTTCTATCTCTTCTTTCGTTCCGAGCTACGCGACGTATGTCACAGTACAGGAACATCTTTCTCTCTGTCTCCCCTACCCCTAACCCCCTTTCGTTCCGAGCTACGCGACGAATGTCACAGTACAGGAACATCTTTCTCTCTGTCTCCCCTACACCTACCCCCCTTTCGTTCCGAGCTACGCGACGAATGTCACAGTACAGGAACATCTTTCTCTACTATCTTTTCTCTATCCCCCCTTTGCATGCTGTCCTGCTTTGCATGTTGCTTGCTTGCATGTGTGTGTCTGTGTTTGTCCCTGCGCGCGCTCCCACCTCTCTTCTATCTCTTCTTTCCTTTCGAGCTACGCGACGTATAGGAACATCTTGCTCTACTATCTTTTCTCTATCCCCCTTTGCATGCTGCCCTGCTTTGCATGTTGCTTGCTTGCATGTGTGTGACTGTGTTTGTCCCTGCGCGCGCTCCCACCTCTCATCTATCTCTTCTTTCGTTCCGAGCTACGCGACGTATGTCACAGTACAGGAACATCTTTCTCTCTGTCTCCCCTACACCTACCCCCCTTTCGTTCCGAGCTACGCGACGAATGTCACAGTACAGGAACATCTTTCTCTACTATCTTTTCTCTATCCCCCCTTTGCATGCTGTCCTGCTTTGCATGTTGCTTGCTTGCATGTGTGTGTCTGTGTTTGTCCCTGCGCGCGCTCCCACCTCTCTTCTATCTCTTCTTTCCTTTCGAGCTACGCGACGTATAGGAACATCTTGCTCTACTATCTTTTCTCTATCCCCCTTTGCATGCTGCCCTGCTTTGCATGTTGCTTGCTTGCATGTGTGTGACTGTGTTTGTCCCTGCGCGCGCTCCCACCTCTCATCTATCTCTTCTTTCGTTCCGAGCTACGCGACGTATGTCACAGTACAGGAACATCTTTCTCTCTGTCTCCCCTACACCTACCCCCCTTTCGTTCCGAGCTACGCGACGAATGTCACAGTACAGGAACATCTTTCTCTACTATCTTTTCTCTATCCCCCCTTTGCATGCTGCCCTGCTTTGCATGTTGCTTGCTTGCATGTGTGTGTCTGTGTTTGTCCCTGCGCGCGCTCCCACCTCTCTTCTATCTCTTCTTTCCTTTCGAGCTACGCGACGTATAGGAACATCTTGCTCTACTATCTTTTCTCTATCCCCCCTTTGCATGCTGCCCTGCTTTGCATGTTGCTAGCTTGCATGTGTGTGACTGTGTTTGTCCCTGCGCGCGCTCCCACCTCTCTTCTATCTCTTCTTTCGTTCCGAGCTACGCGACGTATGTCACAGTACAGGAACATCTTTCTCTCTGTCTCCCCTACCCCTACCCCCCGTTCGTTCCGAGCTACGCGACGAATGTCACAGTACAGGAACATCTTTCTCTACTATCTTTTCTCTATCCCCCCTTTGCATGCTGCCGTGCTTTGCATGTTGCTTGCTTGCATATGTGTGACTGTGTTTGTCCCTGCGCGCGCTCCCACCTCTCTTCTATCTCTTCTTTCGTTCCGAGCTACGCGACGTATGTCACAGTACAGGAACATCTTTCTCTCTGTCTCCCCTACCCCTACCCCCCTTTCGTTCCGAGCTACGCGACGAATGTCACAGTACAGGAACATCTTTCTCTACTATCTTTTCTCTATCCCCCCTTTGCATGCTGCCCTGCTTTGCATGTTGCTTGCTTGCATGTGTGTGTCTGTGTTTGTCCCTGCGCGCGCTCCCACCTCTCTTCTATCTCTTCTTTCCTTTCGAGCTACGCGACGTATAGGAACATCTTGCTCTACTATCTTTTCTCTATCCCCCCTTTGCATGCTGCCCTGCTTTGCATGTTGCTTGCTTGCATGTGTGTGACTGTGTTTGTCCCTGCGCGCGCTCCCACCTCTCTTCTATCGCTTCTTTCGTTCCGAGCTACGCGACGTATGTCACAGTACAGGAACATCTTTCTCTCTGTCTCCCCTACCCCTACCCCCCTTTCGTTCCGAGCTACGCGACGAATGTCACAGTACAGGAACATCTTTCTCTACTATCTTTTCTCTATCCCCCCTTTGCATGCTGCCCTGCTTTGCATGTTGCTTGCTTGCATGTGTGTGTGTGTGTTTGTCCCTGCGCGCGCTCCCACCTCTCTTCTATCTCTTCTTTCCTTTCGAGCTACGCGACGTATAGGAACATCTTGCTCTACTATCTTTTCTCTATCCCCCCTTTGCATGCTGCCCTGCTTTGCATGTTGCTTGCTTGCATGTGTGTGACTGTGTTTGTCCCTGCGCGCGCTCCCACCTCTCTTCTATCTCTTCTTTCGTTCCGAGCTACGCGACGTATGTCACAGTACAGGAACATCTTTCTCTCTGTCTCCCCTACCCCTACCCCCCTTTCGTTCCGAGCTACGCGACGAATGTCACAGTACAGGAACATCTTTCTCTACTCTCTTTTCTCTATCCCCCCTTTGCATGCTGTCCTGCTTTGCATGTTGCTTGCTTGCATGTGTGTGTCTGTGTTTGTCCCTGCGCGCGCTCCCACCTCTCTTCTATCTCTTCTTTCCTTTCGAGCTACGCGACGTATAGGAACATCTTGCTCTACTATCTTTTCTCTATCCCCCCTTTGCATGCTGCCCTGCTTTGCATGTTGCTTGCTTGCATGTGTGTGACTGTGTTTGTCCCTGCGCGCGCTCCCACCTCTCTTCTATCTCTTCTTTCGTTCCGAGCTACGCGACGTATGTCACAGTACAGGAACATCTTTCTCTCTGTCTCCCCTACCCCTACCCCCCTTTCGTTCCGAGCTACGCGACGAAAGTCACAGTACAGGAACATCTTTCTCTACTATCTTTTCTCTATCCCCCCTTTGCATGCTGTCCTGCTTTGCATGTTGCTTGCTTGCATGTGTGTGTCTGTGTTTGTCCCTGCGCGCGCTCCCACCTCTCTTCTATCTCTTCTTTCCTTTCGAGCTACGCGACGTATAGGAACATCTTGCTCTACTATCTTTTCTCTATCCCCCCTTTGCATGCTGCCCTGCTTTGCATGTTGCTTGCTTGCATGTGTGTGTCTGTGTTTGTCCCTGCGCGCGCTTCCACCTCTCTTCTATCTCTTCTTTCCTTTCGAGCTACGCGACGTATAGGAACATCTTGCTCTACTATCTTTTCTCTATCCCCCCTTTGCATGCTGCCCTGCTTTGCATGTTGCTTGCTTGCATGTGTGTGACTGTGTTTGTCCCTGCGCGCGCTCCCACCTCTCTTCTATCTCTTCTTTCGTTCCGAGCTACGCGACGTATGTCACAGTACAGGAACATCTTTCTGTCTCCCCTACCCCTACCCCCCTTTCGTTCCGAGCTACGCGACGAATGTCACAGTACAGGAACATCTTTCTCTACTATCTTTTCCCTATCCCCCCTTTGCATGCTGTCCTGCTTTGCATGTTGCTTGCTTGCATGTGTGTGTCTGTGTTTGTCCCTGCGCGCGCTCCCACCTCTCTTCTATCTCTTCTTTCCTTTCGAGCTACGCGACGTATAGGAACATCTTGCTCTACTATCTTTTCTCTATCCCCCCTTTGCATGCTGCCCTGCTTTGCATGTTGCTTGCTTGCATGTGTGTGACTGTGTTTGTCCCTGCGCGCGCTCCCACCTCTCTTCTATCTCTTCTTTCGTTCCGAGCTACGCGACGTATGTCACAGTACAGGAACATCTTTCTCTCTGTCTCCCCTACCCCTACCCCCCTTTCGTTCCGAGCTACGCGACGAATGTCACGGTACAGGAACATCTTTCTCTACTATCTTTTCTCTATCCACCCTTTGCATGCTGCCCTGCTTTGCATGTTGCTTGCTTGCATGTGTGTGTCTGTGTTTGTCCCTGCGCGCGCTCCCACCTCTCTTCTATCTCTTCTTTCCTTTCGAGCTACGCGACGTATAGAAACATCTTGCTCTACTATCTTTTCTCTATCCCCCCTTTGCATGCTGCGCTGCGCTGCTTGCATTCTGTCCTACTTGCATCGTCATCATCTCATGCCTACCATCGGTCATGCTGCGATAGAGGTAACTCATCTAGTACACTGTGTATGCTGGTCGTGTGCCATGGCTGCCTCGGGACGCCCGTCGGTAAGTATTAGGTTCGGCGTCGTCGCTAAGATTGTTATGATCGCGCGCGCGAACGCATTGGGTTGCTCACGAGAGATGTCGGTGACCAGCCTCCCCGGTGCTAGTTAAGATGCGAAATGCATTTCTCGTCGTACATGAAACAGCCAGATTCCTCACACGTTCAGTTGTGTCAGCCTTGGTGGGTGAAAGAGTAGAGATCCTTATGGTTAGGATATATAGAGATGTTGGAAACACCCCCTTAGCTGTAACGCTTAGAAGTCGGGCGAGCTCGCTCGCAATACGTGGTGCTATGTAAGGTTCGCAGTCCCCTATTAGCAGATGCCTAGATGATTTGTTTCCCCGTGGTTGATAGCTGTAATTGTAATTGCGCACGTGTACACTTGCACCGTGTACACTAATGGGTAGCGGGATGGATAGTTGCTTGGTTGAACCTGAAGTGTGTGATGGCCCTGTTGTGGGACAGTCCACACGACTGGCAGTCTGGTTGGTTGATGTACGACGAGTCTTGCAGTGCGGATCTCATCTCGGACCACAAAGACATCCAGATAGCGCGTGCGGTAGTTAGGCATAGATTGAGGATTATGCGCGGGGAAACGTTTGTGCCAGCAGCAAGTCGCCGGCGTTGCCTAGAGTAGGTTACCGTAAGGGCGTACGGGAAATCGCCCAGAAAATAGAAATGTGCGAGGCCACGCATTAACGATAGGGATCCGCCGCTTTGGCCCGGCGCACTGGCACAAGCGTGTTAGGAGGTCCGCAGCGGTATAGGACGCGTTATTATAGCTTGCAATAGTGGACCGTCCTCAGGTGTGGGTTGGGCTTTTAGGAATACGCTGTAGCATGTGGTGTCTCCAGCCACGGGGAATAATTGAAGGGGGTGGTGTAGCTGCCGCAGAATTCGCATTGCTCGGCGTGCTATTGGGGGAACCATCTCAATTCACGGTGGAACGACGTCCATCCATTGGCAAATTATGGGCAGTCTTTCCCAGCACGTAAAGTCGGGCAGTGCGGATTGTTAGAGACCTCGCGAGTCGTTTGTGGTCATCGAGGCGACAAACGTCCCGACCGCTCCGGTCGTGCTCGTGTGAAGGGATCTGCGCCCCTTTCACTCTGGCACCTAGGGAGCAGAAAATGGATTGGCATTTAATTCGGCACACGTGCGCCTTGCACGCCACAAAATTATTCCAAAGGTAAAGTGAACGTGCGGTGGGACTGTGGTTGTGGACGTTCACTTTACACCCCCTTAAGGATGTTTGAATAAAGAGATTGAAAATTGAACACCTGGTGTCGTTTCTGGACGAGATGCCAAAACTTGACGCGCTAAACAATAGCGGCAGCATGTCAGCCTCCGGGGACGTTAGAGCGCCAGACGCTCATTTGTGACAATGATTCCTCCAGACGAAGTGCTGCGGCGTTGTTCGGCCGAGCGCCGAATCACGTTTGGCAGCGAATGGAGCTCGCACTTGGCAGACGCACTCTCAATGTGTGGCTTCTATCACACGGGCAACGGCGGCGGCGTGCGCTGTTCGTTCTGTAATTTGACTCTTGCCGAATGACTGGACGGGATGAACCCCGTTCGCGAACACGCACTGCGCCGCCCGTATTGTCCCGTGGTTACCGGGAGCGTGAGCGGCATGGAAAACGCCATGTGTAAACGTTGGCGTCACATTGCTAGCAAGAGGGCATTTGTGGATCCCGAGATGCGGCGCCGAAGCTTTGGCTCCGTACAATTGTGGAGGGCCTCGTGGGGCGATCGCACCGTCAAGCTGGAGCGCATGGTGTTGGCGGGATTCTATTACTACGGCTTCCGCAACCACGTGCGTTGCTACAGGTGTGACTTGGACCTAAACGACTAGCGTTCCGAAGAGGACCCGCTCGAGCGGCACGCCCGGCGAAGACGCGGATGCTCGCACGTGCAATCGCACCCGCGCTGGCCGGC
Source organism: Amblyomma maculatum (assembly GCF_055883805.1). NCBI lineage: Eukaryota > Metazoa > Arthropoda > Arachnida > Ixodida > Ixodidae > Amblyomma > Amblyomma maculatum. Next base: position 105,227,604 of record NC_139353.1, on the reverse strand, counting down.
ACTGCGAGAGGCGCTATATTACAAGCAAAGGGAAGACGACGACGACGAAGAGAACGGAGGCACCCCGCTGCTCGACAACAGCTGGGAGCTGGAGCCTCGCGTATCGGGCGCCTGCGAATCGTTGCCCTTGTCCCTGTTGTGTAAAATTTGCATGGATGCCGCGATGGACATGTTATTTCTGCCGTGCGCGCACTTGGTTGCCTGTAGTTACTGCGCGTCTAAATTGGGCAGGCGATGTCCGGTGTGCAGGGGAAAAGTGCAGAGTTGCCTGCGCGTATACATTCGTAATGCTGGGAATAAAGAGAGTGACCAGGAAGGGGAATTGCATTACTCTTTATTGAATCTCATAGTGGTGTGGTTGGCTAATCGTCCGACAAGATCGTTCGATTCCTGGAAGGAGCGGAGATGACGGCTTCCTCGTCTTCATCTTCTTCGCTGTCGCTTGGCACGGAGGACTCAGGTAAGGCGATGCTGCGCTGCTTCTTTGCGGACGCGGAAGTACCGCTCTTGGCTCGCTTGGCAGTAGCTGCGCCAGAAGAATGCCGTTTGGGCTGGTCGCCAAGCAGGACGGGCGAATGGGCATACACGGTGAAAGCGCGGGCAGTTCTGAAAGTTCCGCGTACGGCCGGGCACGCTGGATCGACGAAAGCGCCGTTGCGATAGCATCTCGCGACATAGAGCAGAAGTTGCCTAAGCTCGTCGACAATCTCGACCGAGACCCTGGGGCCTATTCCGGGAACCTCGTGCATGTGCCTGGTGTCGGGCATGTCCATGCTTCCGTCGGGGCGCAGCGCGGCTGCCACCTGCTGAACAAAGGCTTGCTGCCACTGGCGCACGATTCTTGCAGTGGGCACGGCATTGTGGGCGGTAATGTAGATGACGGCGTTCCAGACAACGTGTTGGAAGAGCGCTTTGACGAAAGGGTTGTAGAGGTAGCCAGAACAGAGGGAAATCGTGTTCGTAAACAGATCGCGCTCGAACGCGCCCTCGACGTCGCTCTCGGCAACCGCCGCAACATGAGCCGCCGCCGCAACCAGATGCGTGAAAGCCGGCTGTTTGGAAACCGGAACGATGGGCGAAAGGGCGAGTTCTGGCTTGGGCGTTATGTCTGGGTACTCGTTCAGCGGCATCGAGTTGCGCGGCTGCTGTTTACGATGATGAGTCTGTTGTGTCTGCCGCTGCTGCAGTAGCGGTTTGCACTCGGGTGACATTCCCTGCAGACGCGACATGTTGTGGCTGGTAGCAAACGGCAACGATGGCTCCCCGAGTTAAAAAAACGCCCGCTTAGGGTAAGGTAAAGCGGTATTAGGCAAACAATAGCTGGCTAATGGCGCTGGAAATGGACACCTCGGCGGCCGCCGCCTCTCACTGGGCCGTCCGTTGCGACGACTCGGTCGTGCACCTGGACGCAATAGTAGATTTCATTCAAGGCCAGAGCACACTGAGCGAGGCCGAGGCAGCCTTTGCGACGCAAAACGTGTCCATGTCTACGGGCAAGGCGCCCAAAGAGCTGCCCGGTCGCAATTGGTGGTACTCACTAGCGTCGGTGAATTTCGATGCCATCATTTACGGGTGGGAGCGCAAGGGCTGGCAAGAGGTGCAGCGACGGTTGGCCGCCCAATATCCCGAAGACTGGGTGCCGCGCGCCATGCGAATCGTGATCACCACGATGGCCCCCCCGCGAACTGTGCACGCGCCTTCTCGCGCCCGGGGAGTCGGCCACCGACAAAGAAACGGAGACCTTCAAGGCGTTGGCCGACGCGGCTCATCAGGCAGCGCCCGAGTCGCTGTTTTACGTGGTGGACAAAGCAAATGCCTGGACGGCGAACGCCAAGAAAGTGGCGTACGCGTATCTCGTGGACGCAGACGAGCCCACGAACGTGCTCTGCTCGGTGGATTGGCTGATCGCGCGCTCGGGTAACAACCCCGTCTCGTTGTCCTCGCCGTTCGCGGTGCACGCGACGCACCTGCAGCACGGGCCGGCCAACTGGTACGAGAACAACGTGGCCGAATTTTGCGCGCGCGCGCTAGCGCCGTACCACAAGAGTTTGGACGGCAACAACACGGACCCTCTGCCCGTCGGAGGCAACAATCCGAGACCTCCGCCCCTGGCGTTTTCCGAGCAGTTGCGCCTCGAACTTTTTCGGGGCGCGCTGCAGCGGGGGCTCGAACTCAACATGGAGCCAACGGAATGCGTGGCGTTTGGCGAAGCGGTGCTCGACCTGCTCGAGGCCGCGGCGCTGTACGCCTCGGCAGCCGCTCGCGCGTCGATAATCGAGTGCGCTAGCGGTGCCGCCAAACAACACGCGGAACAGGCAATGCCGGCGATCCCTTCGCCGATGGGCCGCTTCCGCGGGACCGCCGACAATTGGATGGCGGGGATCGAGGAGCTGATACCGTTCGAGGGATTGGGCGCCGTAACGGATCGAGAGGCTGCTCGGTTCCTGGCCGAACGCACGTCGCACCTGTCTGCGCTGCGCTACGTGACCACGAGCGTGGACCTGGTGACCGAGGTTCTGCTCTGGGCGATTGGCGCCGAGGGCGCGTGGTGCGTGTTGGAGGCGAAACACAGGGAAGCGCGCGGCGCCCCCGAGATATCGGTGCCCACCCTGACGGCCGTGGCGCCAGGGTGCGACGTTTGGCTGTTTGTGCAGCGCTTTGCGCCTTACTCGACCACCAAGGACAACACGAGTAAGAACATTATCGAGCCCTGGACGCATACCGTGGCCGCGGCCCAGCAGAGCTCGCCCAAGCGCGTTATGGAATTGCCGACCGCGGTCTTGGACGACGTCAAGAAGTACGTTTCGAACGACGAGTTGACGGCGTTTCAGGGCTGCCGCGACGTGTACGATAAGCTGGTGGAAGAGCTTCGGGCGCTGTGCTTGGACGACCACTTTAAGAAAGAATTCCAAGTGAGCACGGCCACTCACGTGAACGTTGCGGAGCTGAAGGTGGGGGCCGCCGCACAATTGGTCGTCGGAACTCTCGGCTACAAGAGTCGCGGCAACGCGATAGCCGCGATCCCGCCGACGCCCGGGCCGACGCCGGTGACCACGCTCTCGGAAATGATGAGTCCGGACGCGGGCGCTACGCTGGCGTGGCTGTACGTGTCCGCGACGACACCGCCGAATAAGGTGGCGTGCACGTGGCACTTTCGCGCGTCTTGTTTGGGGGGCGTGGTGCTCAAGAAATTGCTGGACGCTCACTTGCAACAGGCCGCAACGCAGCCCGCGGCGCCCCCGACGGGCGTGTGGGACGACGCGCACGAGTGGATGGACGTGGCGCTGCAGCACCTGGCGGATTCGATGGACAACGCGCTGCTCGTGCTGCTGACGGGCAACGTGCAGCCGAACGTGCCGCACGGGCTCGAACAATCGAAGCACCCGGCGGCGCCGTTTCTGCGCGACACCCTATACGCGCGATTGCCCGGACCCATCGTCGAGACCCTGCTAAACGCCCGACTAACGGTGGTATCGCACGTGAGCGACCGCTCGCATTCCGACCCGCGCGGAACCGTGGCGGCCAACTGGAACACGATGGTTACCACGCTGGCAAACGGGCCGGCCGCCTACGACGTGACTTCCGACACGAACAGCGAGTTCAGGCATTCGGCCGCGGCATCGGGGATGGATCGCGTGCGCAACACAATTAGCGGCGGCGTCGGGGCGGGCTCCAGATGGGAGCAGGCCCGCGCGCGCTACCACGCCGAAAGCGACTCGCTGATTCTGCTCATTCGACAAGAGAAGCCGCCCGCGTACGTGGTTGTGCGCGACTACGCGCCGGGACAGGGCACGGCCGCGGTGTGCTACCTGGACCGCCACCCCAACGACTACGCAATGCTGGAGCGCGCGTTCAATCGCTGGGAGAAGGACTGGAATGGCGCGGCCGCATCCGCGTGTCTTCGCTGGAACCTGCGGCAGTCGAACCGGGGAAACGCGGCAAAGGAAATGCGCGACCAGTTTGCAGATTCCATGGGCATAACGCAGGAAGACCGGCAGCTGTTGGCCATGTACGAGAATGCCGACGGCATGCCGGGCGGGCAGGCGCAAGCGCAGCGGGTGCTTCAATTCCTCGCGGACGCGGTGGTGCTCATCAACAAGAACGTGTGGAACGACAACGGCCCCGAGCTCGTGGCCGTGACAGACCCGATGTGCGAGGGCTCGGCCATAGAGTACAATTTCGGCTCGGGGGGAAGCGACGAGGGCGCCGAAGAAGACGTTGTGCGTCGCGCCGGCGACATCGTGTTCACGGGCCGCGAGGGCAAGCCGCAGGAGTGCGACGAAAACGAGCAGGTCCGGCGCCGGCTGCAGTCGCGCGATCTTTTCGAAGGAGGCAACCGCAACGACGATACGGCGATGCGTTACTGCACGCTCTACTCGTTCGGCTTCAGCGACGGCAACCGGCACCGGCGCCGCACGCGCAATCCCAACGCACCGCCGGCGCCGCGCAATTTCGCCGAGGTTGCGCGGGCGCTGAACGTCAACGAGATCGAAGTCGGGCTGCGCTACGAGCTGCTAACGCGAGCGTTCACTTGCCTCTGGGAGAACGAACACGAGAAAGCTGCGGGCGCCCGAATTCTGAACATGCAGGCGATGATGGCCGGGCTTGTGTCCAACAACGCGGCTTCGACGGAAACACGAGACAAGTGTGGCGAGCTCTTGTTTGGCGCCGAATGGTGGCGGCGGTGGAACGACCGGCGCGAGCAGAGGCATCGGCACCAGAGCGCGGTGGAAGTGGAAGACGAAGAAGAAGAACGGGGCAAAAGAGGTGGCGCGCGCAAGCGGCCGCGCGACGACTGTGACGGCGGCGACGACGACGACGATGAAGAACGCGCGGTGGCCGAACTCGAGGCCTCGCTGAGCGACCACGAACCCATGACTGCCAGCGAGACGACCGTGTGCAAAGTCAACTCGCTATGGAAGTACATGTGGGGTCTCGGCATAAAAGACGATGAATAAATATCAATAAATATAAATAAATAAATTTCGGTGTATAAAATAAAAAATAAATCTTTGTACCGTAAAAAGTGAAAAAAAAAAAACAACAACGGTGTGTGTGAACCGCAATTGAGCCATTGTTTTAACGGAGGAGTCTCGCAGTTTTGCATCGAATGCTAACAAGTTCCGCTGAACGCGCACAGGGACTCGTAAAGTTTCAAGAGGCGGCATCAAAGTTTACTGGTGATATTATTGCCCGGCAGGCTATAAGGAAACCAATAAAAGCAAATGCGCACGCATGTTTAACTTATTATTCCTGTCTTTTGAAGTTTCCTGAGCAGCAGAGGACACAAATCTGTTGAGTTCACCGGTTTATGTGTGCACCGAGCGCGGCTTCATGAGTACGCGGTTACGCTAGAAAGAGTGCCACGCGTCGTCTGCTAGCGCTGCTCCTGGACCCCTCGAGAGGGCGCTGGTTTTCCCTCTGAATTTAATCCTAGCGCCAGCGGAAATAATCTGAGCGCCGACTGATATAATCTAAGCGCCATGTAATTTATTTCGAATGCCAAGCATTTAATCATAACGCCAGCATATTTAATCCAAGCGCCAACTCGAATAATGTCAGCGCCAACCAATTTACTCCGGGTGCCAACGCAATTAATACAAGCGCCAGCGAATTTAATCCGGGTGCCAACCAATTTAATCCACATGTGGAAAATGAATGTGGTGGAGGGCTCCAAAGCACGAAACATGAATTCCAGAAATAAATAAAAATTGAGATCACATTCCAGACCATGCGACGAGTAAGCGTCACATCTGCATGCACTATTTCGCTTTGTTCTTATATTTTTGCAAAAACCAAGAACCGCGTGCAGCTGAAAAAATATGCAGTTTATGACACGTCTCTTGCAGTCTTAGCTTAGACGCATGACAAGTGAATAAATATACCTGTCATCTTCTAATTGTTTGGTTAGGCAATGCTTATCATGGGTTGCCATATGCACTGAATCTGCATGCTGATGGCAAGTGCGGCCTTCACACAACAGCCAGCTTTTTTAAAAATTGCAACCGGTGCAACTCCGACCACCCGCGTCCGCTTCGGCGGCCGCCACAGACGTGGGGGCAATCTCGGCTTCTCACGCGCTCTACAACAACTGCTCAACGACGCCAACTATATCATCGGCGCTCAGGACGAGGCCCGCAGGCTGCTGACGGCGGCGCAGGGAACCCCACCAGGCAGAACCCCCAATGTCAACACGGAGGGGCAGCACGCAGACGCTGCCACTTCTACGCCGCTCGCCCGAGAGCCGCCATCACCACAGCGCACCGGCGCAACCGCCCTTCAGTCCGCCAGCCAGCACCACGCGGAAACGGCCGCACTGCCGCCGCAGACACCACCAACGGTCTTCACCACCATAGCGATCGAGGCGGGGGAGATGAGTTCAGTCCTCTTCCACAGGGACTTTAAGGAAAATAAAGGAGATAAATGAAATGAAATGTGCCTGTGTAAATGTTCAGTATGTTATAGAGTCCTTTTTCTGAATAGGCAGTACTGCTGTTTTATATTTTGTTGCAAGTTTCTGCAATTAATAATTTACTAAAGTGCCATGTTTGTAAAACTGAAGTTGAGGGACATGCACATTTTAAAGCTATGTTGATGAGTTTAGTAACTGTTGACATTATTTGTGCTTCCTGTTCTTGAGTAGCCAAATCGGCTGTGTGCAATGTATGATTGTTGCAAGTTTCTGCATAAAACGATTGTCTTGAAGTAAATGTCTTACATCTGTGAAACTAGCTGCTGTATGTTAAGCTAATGAGTATACTGGAATCAAGCTTGCTGTTAGGCTAATTGAATAAATTCTTGACAAATAAAATAGCGCTAAAAAACAAATGAGGGTTATTTGTAATCCACATGCATATATATAAATCATTCTAATTGCCAGAATAACCACTTTCAGTGCCATTTTCAGGTCAAAGCAGCTTATAGCATCTAAATGAGCACTGGTACAGAGCTGATGAATATTACATTTAAGGTCTCATTCAGAGCAAACGGCTTGAAAAGTGGGAAAAAGCTGTGTTGTCCAGTGCAGCCTTTTAGGTATTCGTACTCCTCTGCACCGCACTGCCGTGTGGCAACGAGTAATGTTCAATTTCTCAGTCTTGTGACCTTAAGCTACCATAACCTTTGTGGTACGACGATACCATTGCACATGGTTTAGCCTTTCACAAGATAAATTTATTGAACAGCAAGCATCGATAGCTAGTGGCCATCAATGCGGCAGAATATTTCAGTAGCTTGGAATGCTGCCTGAAAGTTTCTGAAACATTACAGTAGCTTTGCAGCAATATTGCACTAATGTTGTTATGGGAATGTTGCCTGTGTGCAAATAAAAAGTTGTACCAATATTAAGCAAAGGTTGCAGCCATGTTGCATTAATATCGTCTTCAGAGGTGGCCTAAACATTGACTAAAGGTTGTAACATTGGTGCAATGTTGCTTCAATGTTGTCTTATGCATGTTGCATCAACGTGGCAAAAAGAGGACAGTAGCCACGTTAAGGCAATGTTGAAAGCAAACATTGCGGCTATATTGAGGCAACAAAGTGTGTTACTAGGGCGGCCTGGGTTCCTACGGGTACGGCCGCTAGACGAGTACGGCTGGCGCGTTGTGTACGGCCCGGGGTTCTACGAGCACGGCTATTTACGATGGCCGCGTGTATACGACCTGGGTTCCTACGGGTACGGCCATTCTCCGTTGTTACAATGTGTGTTACGCCGCAAAAAACCATACTGTACACTGCGGAGCGCTCGTCCATTCAGGTATGGGGACCGTTCGGAAATTACGGCTGGCGCGCTGTGTACGGCTCGGGGTTCCTACGAGTACGGCCACTTTGGATTCTCCATTGTTACAATGTGTGTTACGGCGCAAAAAAACCATACTGTACACTGCGCGAGCGCTCGTCCATTCAGGCATGGGACCGTTCGGAATTCGAGTACGGCTATTTACGCTTGCGCACTGTGTACGGCCTGGAGTAGTACGGCCGCTAGACGAGTACGGCTATTTACGATGACCGCGTGTATACGGCCTGGGGTTCCTACGAATACGGCCACTCGATACTCTTAGTTACGCCGCAAAAAAATCAGATTGTACAATGCGCGAGCGCGCATCCATTCAGACACGGGGACCGTTCAGAAATTTATTGTACGAGCGCGCTCATCCATTCACGGGCAGAAATTATTTATTGTACGAGCGCTCGTCCATTCCGCGCTAGACTTTCTCTTGTCAGGTGCTAGCGAATTGGGTCATGCAACGCGCAACGGAGTAGAAGCTAGCTGGAGTAGGACAGTGGCATCTACTAGCGTGCGCTCTCAACAACAGAAAGAAATGCGACGAGATGCGCGTGCTGCCGCTCGCGAGAGGAGCAGGCTCTAAGAGTGGTATGCGGCGCGCACCTGCAGCGCCGGTGCGGGGAAAGCCCTGAACTAACTTGCCATGTGCACGGCCGGTCTCGAGGGAGAGCGCGTTTCTCTCTTCTCTTACGGCCTCTCCAATGGGGTCTGTTTCCACCGCCCGCAGCGCCTCGGTGGGGTCGCCACCGCCCCACTGCTGCTCCTCCGCTACAGCCGTTCACGCGCAAGGGAAACGCGCGTTCGCTCTTCGCTCCGCCCGCATCGGTTGCACCGGCAGGTCCTGATATTTCACCCCATATGGCTTATAGGAAGAAGCCGTAATTAGCGTCTGATTTATCGTGTATGAGCAATAAAATTGTCAATAATGCGCGTGCGCGCGAGAGCGCGCGCTCCTTCGTCAGTGCTGTCGCGCATGGTCGAATGAAGTTTCGGGTGCACTTACATCAACACTTTTTGCCCCTAAATTTTTCACAAAACTATATGTACCATTTTATGCACTGTGCCTTTGAAAGCTGTAAGCATGTAGAGCGCGACCTGACGCTAGTGCATGGCAAACTGTTCGGTGGATTCTGTCAACCGCTGCCGTTTTCGTTTAGAGCAAAAGAGGCCCTGACGAAAATTCATAGCACGTCTCAGATTCAGAGTAAGGAACAAAAATTTACGCATACAGTTAAAATTTCAGTTGTCTAGTGAAGTGGGCTGTTCTAGCTTCGTTTAAAAAAAATCAGTAGGTTGAAAGACAGCAGATGTATACGTAGTCTCGCGACTGACGCACACGTAGACAGTCGTAGTCAGTTTAATACAGTGATAAAAAACATTTAATCAAGGAAATGGGCACAAACAGATATGCATAATTGAAAAGAGCGGCAAGCAAATAAAAAAAAAAAAATGTCCTTCAAAGTTAACACATTGCACTCATTCATCAAAACAGTACATGCAGCTAGAAAATTAAAGTCTCAAAATCTTTCTGGACGGTTTGTGCACATAAGGAGCTGGCCTTTCGTTCCTGTCTGTCACTTTCTTAGCATAATTGACAAGAAGGATTCTGAGAAATTTCTCACATATTAAAGAAGCGGACCTTATAGCATGGCTATTGTCAATGCCTTCCGGGCAACTCAGCAAAGGTGAGTTCTCAAGTTCTGGCTGGTTTAAGATTTGAAGGACTTCAAGGACATTTGTGTGTGGTAGGTGCACGACAGCTTTTTCAAAAAAAGACACAACCTTGTCCAAGAGGGCTACAAACTCTGCTTTTGGATAATGTAGTCCGCTAGAATCTTGTCCTCGCAGAATAGTGTACATGGGGCTGCTTCTTTCGCTGGTTTCAAGAAGGATAGCACAAGCGTCACACCCGAAGTCACTGATTAACTTCACAATGTATCCAGCGACGTAAGCTAAACCAGAATACGTGACAGTGGGTAATGGGATGACAGGAGATACCATCACTTCTTTCAATTCCTCAGTTACTGATTGCGGCAGAGCTGAAATGATTTCGTCGGTGTCGACACTAGATGCCTTGATTTGGCTCCCAGATGAAACTTCCATCTTGACAATGTGGTCAAGTGCCGCTGTTACGGCTCTCGCATCTAGCATGTCGTTCCTTCCGCACATTTGCCTTAGTTTTCCGAAGAGAGCCTCAATATTATGCCATGATAGGATCTGCCCCACTATATGCGCAGAAGCAGATCCTATCATGGCATAATATTTGAAAAAATTTTATTCGCGATTCGTTATTACGGACAACTCATTTTAAGGACAACCCGAGAACAAAACTGTCCATATTAATGAGGCACTACTGTAATTAATTTTTTTGTTCTCCTCCATTTCGGGCCAGCTATCGCTCAAAATATTACAGTAGTGTTCAATTTCAGTTTTGGTCAAATGTTATTTCGGTGTTCCTAACGTTCTTTTTTTTTTAACGCCTAATAGAGCTATAAATAAACGTTAGCATAACCTTTCTATAAATATTTTAACAACATATATCTAATATATGTGCAGCATTATACTAGCGTTCTTGAAAATGATAAAACAACCCTGCACGAGCATGTAGCCTACGTACCATTGGTGACGGTACACAGCTACGCAATACAGCGCGACATTCAACTCCTATAGTCACCTCTGAATAAATAGCACAGAGAAAAGTTTTTATATCCATTATTGAGGAGTGTCCCTTGAGTAACAGTGCCGAATGTGTAATAAGCAAAGCATTCTACCAAAATAATGGGACAGCGATTGCTCTCTAAGGCAGGCATTACTGCACAGATAGTTACAAGAAATTATTAGTTCAAAAACATACTAGAAAAAGAAAGAAAATATTGCTAGGAATTAGTGCTTGAAATAGATTTCCTGTTCTTTTTTTTTTTCATGAAATAGTTATGATATCATGCAAACATTTCATTAAACCAACGTTTATTTGCAAAATTAAAATAATGTTTATAATACAACATAAAACATTTGCTGGTCTATAAATTATAGCAAAATTGATAACAAAACTTAAAAGCGTTTTATGTCATGTAAGCATTGTGCAACTTACATTACATTTTTATAAAATTATTTTCATCTTCGGTGCTACATCAATGGTTTCTCATCTAGTGCTGAAAGACGGTTTTGCTATTGTCGCTGTTATGTTTGCCTTGAAGAAGCTTCGATGTGATCACTGCTCATTCATTTTTTTTTATTCATCTTCTTGTACAGGCTTGGGAAAAAATTCAGATTAAAATGAACAAAAGTAGATACCATGCCGCAATACATGTCATATATGCTTGTCGAACGTTTGCTGAGTGACAGTGTTTTTTTAATATAAAGACTCCATTCACGTGTGTAGCACGTTGACAGGATGCCGCTGCAGCATCTACCTTCTGTAATCTTTCATTTAGGGGCTGCACTCACCACGAAACCCGCGGGCGACAGCGCGAAATCAGGCAAAAGCTACCCGCCGCCACTGAAGCAGATGCGGAGCGAACGGTGAGCAGGTCGCGCCCCTTGCGGCGGCGGAGAGCGTGACTCAAGGAGAAAAATTCCCATTGTTCACGCGGCGATTGAGAAGGCCGTAAGAAAGAGCGCGCGCCCTCTCCTTCGAGACCGGCCATGCCATGTGCAACAGTTGGAGGAGCGCTCGGTGGCGGCAGCTAGGGACGGCGCCGGCTACTAGCGTGCGCTCTCAACAACAGAAAGAAATGCGACGAGATGCGTGTGCTGCCGCTCGCGAGAGGAGCAGGCACTAAGAGTGGTATGCGGGGCTAAGGCTCCTCTATTTTTAAAGGTAGCGACAGGTCTTGATCCAGCCGCCCCTCCCTCCGATAGGCCGGTTGGCTGCACGTGACCTCTTCTCCGCCAAGCTCCGCCCAAAGGGTCCAGCGGTGCTCGCTGCGCCGCTGAAATGCATGGCGGCCTGCGCTTGTCAGCGTGATATTGGCCGATAAGTTAAGCCAAAAGTACTTCACATGCCTCTATCGCATCATTAGGAGTCTATATGCAGTACTTAGTGTTTAACCGGACGCAAGAATTACATCTCTGAACTCAAATCTTGAAGCGTGCGCGTGACATGCGGCTGCGTCAGGCTGCTGTGCTTTCAGCTGCCGGTACAGTGCGGAAGACGCAAAAAAGTCATTTTCCATTCTTCGCGGTGACGATAATAGCAACAGAAGGAAGCTATCGCCTCAAGAAATCGGGCGTAAGATTTTCATGGCCACGGAAAACACCCGACTATGCGAAGTGATTTCTGTCTGCTTAAAAAGCCGTTCGCGTACGTGGGATGGCCTTTGTTGGGGCATGTGCTATTTCACGAGCAAAATATCAAGAACGCTATGACTATGTAGTCATTACTTGTACTGTGGATGTCTAGTGAAAAGTCACTGCCGTTTCGAGCCTCCTTACTTTCCCGAACAGATCAGGACTGCAATATTACGCGTGAAATCAATGCTGTCAAAATGCTCAGAATGAAAAGCCAATGCTTGATAATGCTTATTACGAAAATTTATTCCGTACAATTGATCAGTTAATTGATATAAATGAAAAATGAAACATTGGAAAAAGAGGAGATTGCGAATGTGTCAAAGTGATCGAAATGGAAATTCAAATTTTTCCTATGCTAAATATCGGTGTATAAAATAAAAACTAAAACTTTGTACCATAAAAAAGTGAAAAAAAAACAACAACCGTGTGTGTGAAACGCAATTGAGCCATTGTTTTAACGGAGGAGTCTCGCAGTTTTGCATCGAATGCTAACAAGTTCCGCTGAACGCGCACAGGGACTCGTCAAGTTTCAAGAGGCGGCATCAAAGTTTACTGGTGATATTATTGCCTGGCAGGCTATAAGGAAACTAATAAAAGCAAATAAATAATAGAAAAGTCAGAAAACATTATCCGTGAGCTTTGTATCACATCATACCCGATTTGTTTTGTATTTGTTGGAAGATATACATGCGTTGGTAATGCACAGCTGCAAAAAAGCTGACTTTTTCTCCAAAATAAAGCTATTGGAATACTGTAAACGAAATAAACTCGAGCCAAAAAAAGAGTTTGTACAACGGAGTATACCCGAACAGTTACAAACGCAATGACTCCCTTATTTCATCAGAGCTCTGTGCGCAACGATGTTTTCAAAAGTTGCAGAACACTCGCAGTCTACTTATTTTTTAGTAAGGAAACGAGCCCAATAATTTACTGAAATATCGTTTCTACTTCAAGTGTGCTATTAATTTCAAAGCATAATTAATGAACAGTTTCCTAGCTGCTGTACTGAGTCGAAAATGGTTCAGAAGAATGAGGTTGCTCATTTAACGCACGCGTTTTTTTTTTACATTTATGCTGCGCACGCATGATTAAGTTATTATTCCTGTCTTTTGAAGTTTCCTGAGCAGCAGAGGACACAAATCTGTTGAGTTCACCGGTTTATGTGTGCACCGAGCGCGGCTTCATGAGTACGCGGTATACGCTAGAAAGAGTGTCACGCGTCGTCTGCTAGCGCTGCTCCTGGACCCCTCGAGAGGGCGCTGGTTTTCCCTCTGAATTTAATCCTAGCGCCAGCGGAAATAATCTGAGCGTCGACTCATATAATCTAAGCGCCATGTAATTTAATTCGAATGCCAAGCATTTAATCATAACGCCAGCATATTTAATCCAAGCGCCAACTCGAATAATGTCAGCGCCAACCAAATTATCCGGGTGCCAACGCAATTAATACAAGCGCCAGCGAATTTAATCCGGCTACCAACCAATTTATTCCACATGTGGAAAATGAATGTGGTGGAAGGCTCCAAAGTACGAAACATGAATTCCAGAAATAAATAAAAAATGAGATCACATTCCAGACCATGGGACGTGTAAGCGAAGCGTCAGCTTATGGGATGACTTTCGTCAATATCATGACCTGGATTACGCAACCGAGAAGACGTTCATTTCCTCGCTCCGTTCGTGGTCCCATCTCTTGGATTACGCAACCGACAAGACATTCATTTGCTTCCTCCGTTCGTGGTCCCATCCCATCCCATTCCTCCCCGCTTCCTCTAATATAATCTTTTCATAACTCTCTTCATCTCTTCAATTCACCTATTTATTCATTTACTATTACTATCTTTTCCCTCTTTCTATAACTCCTGTTTTTTTTTTCTTCTTTCCTTTTCCTTTTTTTTATTATTATTACTATTATTATTATTGTATTTCACTGTGTACCATGGCCTTCCGCGTTCGTTTTCCGTTATCCCTTCGCGTTTGGCCTATTCGACACAGGCCCCGCTAGGCTCGCTCCATTTATAGAATGGATGAGCAAGTGTTCGATATTGCAGGCATCCGTGCCCGCATCAGCAGCCACAGACGAGCAAGAAGTGTGGGCTGCTCACGCGCCCTTCAGCAGCTTCTCAGCAAAGCGTCCAGCATCTGCAAGGAGCATGAGGAGGCTAAACGTATGCTCAGTGCCACCCAGAGGCCAACTGGCATGGAGGGAGCTATGGATCTCCGCACCTCCCAGGAGAGCTTCACATCTGCACAAGAACAAACAGGTGATGAACCTTTTGACTCCTCCATTCGGGAGGCTGATGTGTCGTTCGTATATTCATCTATTGAGCTACCGTCAGGGTACGCGTCCTCCCCCGCTGAGGGCTCAGATCCTCCACCCGTTATGAAGCCACAGGGCGCCGCTCAGTCAGGTACTCCACCCGTTATGAAGTCACAGGGAGCCGCTCAGAATAGTCCCACCAACTCAATCGCAGAGAAGGTGGCACAAACTGAGTCCGCCAGCCACGACGCTTCTGCTCTTAGCGCAGCGCCTGCAGTAGAGGCTAACCTAACCGCTAGGGAGCAACAACTCACCATTGTAGATGCCTTTAGCGGTGAAGAATATGCTCGACAGGCGCAACGGGGCAATCCTCGTCTCCAAGGGAACTCCGTTACAAACGAGGGTCAACCGGGCCATGAAGAAAGAGGCCAGCTTCCGCCCTGTTCACAAGGAAGCAAAAGCGGGCCGAAGGAGCGCAATGTGATGCAGAGCGTTAATCCCCCTTCGCAGCGCCGTCGACCGCGTTTTCGCCCCTTTGTACCACCCAGGGAGCCGTCTCCGAATCGCCGCCCCAAAAACAGGACCGCGCAGATTGAGACAGTACTATATCGGCCAGTGGGCAGAAAGGCCAACTTCTTGGCTCTCACACAAGAACGCATTGCAGCGCATTTTTGTAAAATGCAAGACGTTAAACAAGTCAGAGTGAACTTCCGTCGCAACATTGTCGCGGTGGACGTGAGAACACCTGACCTCAGCCCTTTTCTCGCGGTGAGCAGCATTTGCGAGCTGGCGGTCCGCGCCAAAGCAGCGAAAACAAACACCTGCTCAGGTCTACTTTTCGGTGTCGATCAAGACCTCATGTGTCGATGAGATTGCAGCCTCAGTTGAGAGCGCCGTACCTGTAGTGGGATGCCAGCGCAGTGGCAATGCAGTCGTTATTCACTTTGAGGGCACGCAGCCGCCTGAACAAGTGGCTCTATTTAAGCTCCGCCGTGCGGTCCGCGCTAGACGGCCACGCCCCACACAGTGCCTCAAGTGCGGATTGCTGGGGCACGCAACAGCTGTTTGTCGGAATGACAAGCGCTGCTTCCGTTGCGGAGATATAGAGCACGCCATGGCGGATTGCACAGCAGAGAAACCGCGCTGCGTCAACTGCAACGGCACTCATGCCGCAACAGAACCTCGCTGCCCTCGCTGGCAGTTAGAAAGGAAGGTAGCCACTCTCCTGGTTACATCAGATAAGCCGCTCACGCGCCGTCAGGCAGTGCAGATCGCTAAGGGTACGGGGAACGAAGCAGAACCCGCCCAAACAGAGAGCGTCGCACGCGCTCGTACTAAGCAAAGTACCGCACGCGGGACTTCCGCGCAAACGATTGCCCCTGCAGCAAATAAACCTCGCGCCGAGACAAATGCGGGAAAACCACAGCCTTATAAGGCAGCTCTGACGGGCAACACCGCAACTGCGTCCGAAGCGCAGAAAGATATCGTGATCGCTGCCCTCTCAGCAGCGGTGCAAGCCCTACTGGAGCACCTCCCCGTAAACTCGGCAGCGCGTCAGCTCTGCCAGGCGGCTCTGGCTGCGCAACAGTCTCTCAGCCACAATGGCTAACCAGCTAAGAGTCAGGCCGCGGATATTTCAATGGAACTGCCGTTCCCTCCGCCGCCGGCAGGCAGAATTAGCTCACATCCTCCCGCTTCGCACATATGATGTTCTCGCGCTACAAGAAACATTTGTGCGAGCGGAGGATTTTGCGCTTCCTGGCTTCGTCGGGTACAGCAGCGCAACCCAGTGCAAACTGGATTCGTGTCAGGATTCGCCCTGCCTCGACAACTCCCACCCGCCCGGCGCACCGCGCGCGGCTATTTACGTTCGATCTGCTCTTCCGCACGCGGTTATCTCGCTACACACTCTAAAAAAAAAGGTGTGATCTTAGTCTTTTTGGGGGGTAGACTGCTTGTCGCTGAGCTAACACCTTTTTGGGGTAAGGTTACGCTGTGTCTTGGAAGACTAAGTATTTATACCATTGCATGTAGTGTAACATTACGCTTCTGGTAGCATAAACTTGCACCTTCACAAGCAGTGTAACTGTATTCTACCTAGGCATAACGTTGCACCTTTCATAAAGGCCTATGTTTTAGTCTGTCGATGGCATAAGCATACCCTTGCATCAAAGGTGCAAGTTTGCACCTTGACAACGTAAGCTTATCCTGTATGTACAGGTGCAATGTTACCATTTTAGAGTATAAATTTATATTACGACAAAGAACGCAAAGTTTTGCACCTTTATGGTGTAAGCTTATACCACCAGGAGAAGGATAACGTTGCCCTCCAAGCAGTTTAAAGTAATGCCATATTACATAGGGTATCTAAGCATCATCTTGTGGTATATATATGCTATCCACACAAGAGTACTATTACCAATCTGCATCGTAAACTTGGTCACTGGAAGCAGGAATAAAGCTAACCAATACATTTCAAGATTTTCTGGAAGGAAAGATTATGTTGAAACATTGCAATATCTTTGTGTCGTCTGGAGTGTGACAGTGAGCAATGTTTCAGGTGAGGTAGGCTGTGTCATGTTGTATTCAAGCCGTAAGTTATGTTGCAGAGTGAACAAAAAGAATTTACAGAACAATCGGTTAAGATAACATACCATGGTGTTTATTTTACCTCATTATACACCGAAGTTGCAGCAAGGGACTGGATAATCTTCTCCGCACAGTCAGGGCAGGGATGTACCACGTATTTGACCTGCATAGAAAAGAGAACTTGTAATCAGTTACTCACGAAGAAAGTCTCACAAAACATGCTTATGGAGTAATTAATTCACATATAAAAATAACACTGCACAAAGGGCAAGTAAAAAGGAAGACAGATGGAAATAGTGCACCAGTACAGGCTTCCAAGTGTTTATATAATGAGAATTGTGAAATCCCACAATATATAGATCAATGAAAATTCTCCAAATCTGAGCTTTACCTGTGCCACTAACACACACATAGAGAACTAGCACATTGCAATCTCAGAAAAAATTGACAATATGCTTAATAAGACACAATATACAATGAGACATATTCTTGTTAGGAGCAGGGTCAAGCCATAGGCATCACTGATGTTGGACTACCCAGAGGGTTATTTAAAGAAATATGAATGAAAACATATTGATAAAATAGAAGCTAGCCTAATAAAGGCAAAGGATGTGATTTAAAAAACCCCTCCCTCTACTCGTTCATATGTGCAGTTCTCCTTTTTTTTTATCATTAGCTTTTTATGTTAAACTTCGTTTTATCACCTTCACTTTCACCTTTGTTGTTTGCTGGTTTCCACTCCAACACCCAAACATTATAGTTTGCTTTCACACCTGACCATACCAGTGGTCTTGTTTCTAGTCACTATGGTCTCACCCTCCTAGAAAACACTGTCTCTGGTCCTTCATGACATTATCTTATGTTGCCTATAGTGTTAATGTTTTCCTGAGACTACACTGTCTTTAGTCATCTGATCATCCATCACAAGTGACAACTGCAAATCTCTTCTTCTTCTTTTTTTTTGGGGGGGGGGGGAGGAGGGATGGGGGGAGGTTCTTTTGTTCTTGCATTCGTTGTCATTTCTCATGAATATAACGAATGAAGCTTGTTCCTGCAGAGCTTGCTCCTGCAGGGGTATGTCTAAGGCCATTCTATTGTTTCTGCCTTTAGTGCAGTTTACATTCCTGGAAAAAGGCATGAATATACCACAGAGGCTATGCCTTATAAAATGCGGGATACCACTTCTGAAAGATGGAACATTTCATGCTAAAAGAGCAATGATAGCAAGGCACATCCAAATCACCTTCTGCACATGTGCATTACTGCAGTGATGTCACAGATGCAGAATTATGTAAAGCATGACAATAAAATGCAACTTTTACATAAGTTCATTGCTAGTTTCACACCACACATCAGCTTATGCCGATGCCAAAAACTTCTCGAGACTGCCATTTCACTTCAAAACTACATTATCTTGCTCAGGAGGCAAAAAACAATACACTTCAATACCCCTATAATTCCTTGAACAAACCACAAAGCTTGAGATTCTATGTATTGCTGTTTCATGTATTGCTCGCAGCACATGCAGCAGGAATAAAACTTCTCATAAACTGCAATTTGCCAGAACTGTCAACTGCTTATCTCTTTAGATGCCTAACTAATGAAATTGTAAATGCTGACCAATATTATACAAGAATGATTATTAAATGTGTTTACAACAAATTTCTCGAAGATTATGTTCTTTACCTTTACAGATTGCAAATCATAAACTATGAAGAGACACCCGTGCAGTCTCTGCCCGGTGGGTTGTGCAGCAATGTGGACTTTGGGTACCTGGTACAGCTTCAGGATTAGACTTAATTATCTATTCTTTTTGTTTATAAGAGGCAATATGAAAACTGCAAAATTGAAGGCTATTAATGAGTGAGCCTAGGCCTAAAACCCTCCTAATCATCTATGTGGTCTAACATAATGAGCATCAAAAATATTCCTTTAAAAGCTTTGTAAGTTGGTTTTTCCACATTACATAACTAAAAAAAAGGGTGTTGCTGACATTTCTTATTCAGATAATATAGACATATTTTGTGTTTTTGATGATGCAGAAGAAGCTAACATGATTCTGGCA
This sequence comes from Amblyomma maculatum, assembly GCF_055883805.1. Taxonomy (NCBI): domain Eukaryota; kingdom Metazoa; phylum Arthropoda; class Arachnida; order Ixodida; family Ixodidae; genus Amblyomma; species Amblyomma maculatum. The sequence goes on along the minus strand of NC_139353.1, from coordinate 105,208,611 downwards.
ACAATACCAAGTGCAGCAACATTTTTTACATGCAATGTGGGAAAGCAAGACAATAGTTTTCAAATACGCCTTTCCTTGTTCAGTATTTTGAACTACATTGCTCTTTCAGAAAATTTAAGAACTGGGCTCACCTATAATATTGGGGACCCTCATTTCTGGTATATAATACTGTCCCCTAAAATTAAAATGCAAAAGTTAAGTCAATTTTGGTTGATTAGCCATTCAACCATTATCCTCTACCACAGACATGTCCACTGTGCTGCACAATCCAGTTCTAATTGTACTGCAAATTTCATTTCATTCATTCTCCCTTTATAGGCCCATAGACATGACATAAGGGGTGGGGGCATATATATATATATATATATATATATATATATATATATATATATATATATGTTAAATGGTAGTGGTGGAACACAAGGAAAATACGCTGAGTACAAATGGCACAAAACAATATAAAGAACACAAAAGAAACAATAAAGCTGAAAGTGCTAAAATACCGTCCATTACATATCACCTGCAGTACTTCATTTTTAGTTTCATTCTATTGTGGACATACCTAGCAACATAAGAGCATGTGAGTTGTTGAAAATTACACCCATCAGAGAACATAACCTTACTGCTGAGAACCAAGTGCAAACAATTTAAATATTAGGTTTTGAAGAAAAAAAGAAAAGAGGCATACATTAACAGCTCACTCAATAAAAAGAAGTCAACATGTTCAGATCGATTACATACTGAAAAAATTCCTCCCTTGCTAACTTGCTCAATAGCACTGAATGGTTCCAAAATCAATGTAATGCCAGGGCTATTGCTCCTCAGCATCGAAAAATATGCTCTTTGATAGACATAAAGCAACAATGAACAGACCACAATGCCACAGCTATGTCGAAAAATACATACCACACAAATCTTGCCGTAAGTAGTCGTCCAGCGCTGAAGAAAGCAGGTTGATCTTTAGAAGCAGGAGTAACAGCACTTCTACACCGTATTCCTCCTACTGGCAGGTACGCTGCAGCAAAGGTATCATTCATAACATTAGCATGATACTTGTAACTAGTACATACATAACTATAGTACAAAAAATAATGGCACCACACATGCCACAACAATGACTCAAATATTTTGACAATGAGCTTAAGAGCTACAACTCCTGTTCCTAGATATATCTGTAACAATATCTGCCACCTCTTTAGAGTCGAAATAACTGCTTAAATAAACTAGAATAGCAGATTTATGACAAACTGCTAGCACAATGACAATACACATTAACTTCAATGAGGGAATGTCTCAGTACCAGTGAATTGTAGTAATGAGTATAACACAATGTCTGACAACAGAAACTACAGAAGGAAAAGAATGTGTTGTTATTGGTCAGGCATAGCCTCCTTTCTATGGGTCAGGAGGCTGAAAAGTTCAGAATGGAAATAGCTGAGTAGAAACTATAGCAAATCCCCAAATGAAAAATATTAGTGATATAAAAATTTTCCTTAGCTCGCTAACGAAAATTAGCACATTTAATCAAAATAGCTGTTTGGGCCAGTTGGTTCATACTTACACCCTAAAAGACCAGCGAAAAAAAAAAAGAAAACAGGTACAAAGGAACACAAAACGTATTTCAGTGCCCGTCCTGTCATTTTTTGTTCCTTTGTCCCCGTAATTATTATTTTTTTTTGCGCTGGTCTTTTTATGTACCGATTACAAAAAGAAAGTCAGTCTTAAAGCAGAGAAGGGGTGACGCATGGTTTGCTTCAATGCTGAAGACATCTGATCACCATCTAACCCAGATTTTTCACTTGTTAAGTGATTTGATCGAGTCCAATATTTATTATCAGTTTTTAACATAAGTGATCAGCAAGTTAAATAACACCATTTACTCGCACACGCCCTCAAACACAATGAAACTCAATTGATAAGTCACTGTCTGGGCGTGCACCATATTGCACGGCATGAGCGAAAATGGCAACACGCAAGGAGACACACACATGGCACGCGACATAAATATTCTCCGACAAGAATCCCAAGCAGTATACATTGAGGCAGATGTCAGTGATCAGCAATATGTGCCACAAAAGTTCGCGTGTCAATTTAAACGCCCCTTTCTGGACGGAAACAATGCTTTGGACTTACCAGCACGGATAGCAGAGACCAGTTTCAAATTCTTTGAAGAAACGACAGTCTACGTTCTTGCGCAGACGAGACGAAGGACTTGAGCCTGCAGCGAAAAAAAAAAAAAAGCGTGAGAAATGTCTTTCCTGCACATTGCGTCACTGCGACAGTATACATGTACACGAATCGGCTCGGTCCCACCTCTGGTCTCGACGCCATCAGCTCAAAACTGCGGGGTTAAATCGGCGTTCTGAAAGCGTGACTTTAGGATATCAAGCGCGCTGCCTTCGAACGTACAAGTTGCTGGCAAAAGAACCGTAAACTTAACCCATCACCCTGCATGCTCTCCCGCATTTATGGCAACGTTCCCGTAAAGCAGCAACAACAGACGATCAAAATCGATTGTGGGCAGCGAGCAAAAATAATGCGGCATGCAAACACGTCAATGCGTATCACCGGGACTGCATTAGCGCTCGTCGACGCATACTTTCGACCGCGGGATATGCTTGTGAGCGTCGTAGACGACTAAAAATGCACCATTAACATCCCGCAAAAAGGTCGTGACCATCTAAAAATTTTGGGATGCGCCGCTCCTCCAGTCTGAACTAAGGGAGTGGTATGCTCAGGTTGGGATCCAAGACGTCGTGCTCAGAGGCCGTTTCACAGACAAACAAGCAGCGTCGCGGACGTAAGCAATAACAAAATATGTTCAGGCCAAGTTAAATAGCAGAGAAAAACACGTAAAACGAAATGTAAAACGTCACTTACATGCGCGGCTGAAATTTGGCGCCAAGGATCCGTTGGAACGCCACCACCGCGACGACCAGCCATCCGCCGTTTCATTCCGAAGTTCACACTTTCACGAAGTCGTTTCATAGTGAGGCATCGATGAGCGCACTCGATGAAATAATCGCTGAGAGCAACCGAACTTTTCTAAAAACACAGATGAGTACCAACGACAAAGAGCACGAACGCTGACTCGTGCGGCAATCGCCGTCGTCGTCTTCTCGGACTAGCAGAGTCGCAGGGAACGCAGGCAGGCTCAAGCAACTACGAACACGTGACGCTGCGTTGAGAATAAAAGCAACAAAACTAAAAAGCAACTGCTTCGCTTCTCGTCTCACCACCACTCCCCCCTCACCTCCCCTTTCTCCCTGTTTTGCAGCGTACACACTTGTCTGTCCACCCTTGTTCTGAGTTCGGCCTTGCTCTCTCCACGGTCAAGCTCGCGTAGGAGTCAAAAGACGGGACGGGTGTCGGGGGGGGGGGGGGGGTGAAGGGGGGAGGCACCGCTTTTTGTAAGAAGATAAGATGCTCCCAACTTTCGACGATTCCCCACCTCCTCCGGGGAAAAACGAGGGGTCCTTTTGTGGTAGCTCTTGAAAGGACATCGGACGGGAAGTAGGAACACAGCCGCACCCAGCTTGAAACCGGTTACCATCATAAAAAAAAAAGAAGAAACAAGCGGCAAACTTTTTTTTGCTTGAGCTGCAGGGACGAAATGGTGTAAAGTCATGCGAGAGAGACTAACGTCTTCCGTGCGGGTGATTGCGCAGGGTATATTTAAGCCATGCGGTTTCAGATAGCATAAATCCCGAAGTTACCCTCCTTTTACACTCTTTTTTTTTAGAGTGCACAACATCGGTACGGATAGCATAGAGTGTGTAGCGGTCAAGGTCCGCCTCGCTGGTACCGACACTTCTGTGGCATCAGTGTATGTTCGCCCCCTCTCCCAATGGGATGTACGCTTTTTAAACCGCCTCTCCGCATGCTTATCATCTGATAAAATTATCTGCGGGGACTTCAATGCCCATCACTCTGAATGGGGCTGCAACAACTGCACAAAGCAAGGCCGCGATCTGCTAGATGCAATTCGGGCGGGGGGTCTCACGATACTTAACGACGGCAGCCCCACCCGTGTTAGTCCGAGCACCACTCCCACTGCCATAGACCTAACTCTGGCATCACCGCGCTGCTCCTACAGCTGGAAAGCCAGTCCGGACACACAGGGCTCCGACCATTTGGGGATCGAGATAATTCCAAAGGATGCTCCCCCGCCAAGCAGAAAAGTCTATGCGGTTGTGCGGTGGTCACGATTCCGCGAACTTTCATCTAGGGAATGCGGAGACACTGACTTCTTCTCGCATATAGCCGAGTGCGCGCGGGCATGCTACCAAAATGTGCTCCGTTGCGTTTGGGGCCCCGGTCCCGGACATCAAACTCCTCAATGTACGTGCCGCCAGGCGCAGAGCACAACGCAGGGCCAGACGGACTGGCAAGGCAGAACATTGGACGATATATAACCGCTTAGACGCGGTTTGTCGCCGCCATGCGAAACGGCTACGCCGACGTAGCTGGGCTCGGCTCTGCAAATCACTTGACAACAATATCTCGCCAGCCAAAGGGTGGCGCATACTGAATGCGCTTCTTCGGCCTAGGACCCCCCACCACCCTGTCCTTGCTATAGCTGTTTCTAGGGGCATCACCAATGCCGATTTGGCTGAGGTCCTAGCTGACAGCTTTCTAGGCGCTAGGAGTGGGCAGTCAACGACGACACCGTCGCCACCAGTGCTCACTATTGTCCCAGCCCATCTCGCACCCGATGTTCTAGCACTATGCACAGAGCAATTCTCAATGCGGGAACTCGAGGCCTGTATCGCGGGGAAGAAAACTAGAAGTGCGCCGGGTCCCGACGGCGTCACGTATCAAATGCTAAAAAACCTGGACACCAATGAACGGTACCGTTTGCTCAGCAGCTATAATGCCATATTTAGGGACGGCAACCTTCCTGAAATGTGGCTAACAGCAACTGTCATACCGATTCATAAGAAAGGGAAGCCGACGAATAATTTAAAGGCATATAGACCTGTCTCGCTCACATGTGCACCTTGCAAAGTCATGGAAGCAATGGCGCTCAAAAGACTGCAATGGATCGCAGACGCAACCCAAGCCCTCGCACCGGAGCAGAGCGGATTCCGAAATTCCCGCTCTACTATCGACGCCATCGCAGATGTTGCGGCTTTTTTGGAGCAGGCGAAACATAATAAGGAGGCCGCTTACCTCTTATTATTGGATGTACAGAGTGCCTTCGACTGCCTGTCACATGAGTCCATACTCGCGGCAGTGCGTTCAATGGGAGTGACGGGCAATCTGTACAACTTTGTAAAGGCTTTTCTTTCTGGGCGCACATTTCGTGTCAAGGCCGGCGGACATTTCAGCGCTCCCCGTCCGATCACTGCTGGTGTGTCGCAAGGCAGCGTACTCAGCCCGTTTTTATTTAATTTAGTCATGGCTAAACTCCCCTCACTTATACCGAGTATTTGCACATCTCCAGTTCGCGTATGTTTATACGCCGACGATATTGCACTTTTTTGCCGCGGCCCCACGCTCCAAGGGCGAACCGTTCGAGCAAATTTGCAACATGCTCTCAATATAACACAAGACTTCCTTAAATCTGTCGGGCTGGCACTATCTGTCAACAAAACGGTAGCTCTGGTCTTCCAACCACGCTCTGCAGCAAGAAGCCTTATTCCCCCCCTCCAGCTAAACGGAGAGGCTATTTCATGGAAGAAAACAGCCAAATACCTTGGCCTGACATTCGACTACCTACTAAATTGGCAACCAGCGGTTAAACAACTTAGGAAGGAGGCCGGGCAAGTTCTCGCGGCAGCCTCTAAACTCATGGCCAAAGGCGACGGCTGCTCCCCTCTGCTGGCTCTTCGCTTCTATGAGGGCATCGCCGTAGCCAAGTTTCTTTACGCTCTCCCGTACTTAGACATTCGCCCACGACTATGGGATTCCATAGACGGCGACCACCGCAGCGCTATCAGGCGTTTTTTGCGGCTCCCCAGCTATTCCCAAGTCGCGGCAACCTATGCTGAGGCAGCGGCGTGGCCAGTTTCTTTGCGAGCCGAACGCGCGGCACTGAACGCAATCGAACGCATTAGAAGGGCGCCTGGAACAGGGCCCCTTATAGCGCGCCTCAAAGCGGCGCCAGAGTCCAAGATGGGGCGCGTGCTTAACCTCTTCGACGCACACATTGCTGAGCCTCCTCCCCGAGCTCCCATGCCCACACCACCGCATCGCTACTGCTCCCTGAATGTCAGGCTCAGCATTCCGGGCATTAAGAGCAAGCGCAGCACCCCTGTCTGCGCTTTAAGGCAGGAAACCGCGGCAATAATCTACGAGGAATTCAGCGGTAAAACGCTTCTATACACCGACGGTTCCGTCTCGCGCGACGGCGCTTCTGCAACAGCGGCGTGCATTGTCCCAGCTCTAAACTTGAGCAGGCAGTGCAAAATCCCCTATCGCGCGTCCTCCACAATTGCAGAGCTAGCGGCCCTGCATTTGGCGGCGGATATTATCCTCGAAAGACAGGATATTAGCGACGCTGCCATCCTAACCGATTCTCGCGCTGCTCTTATGCAGCTGAAGAATGACAGGCCACTGCCAGCAACTCGCTCACTGGAGGCGAAAATCCGCGCAGCGGAAGCCTACGGCAAAAGCGTCTGCCTGCAATGGCTCCCCTCCCACGTTGGGATTGCAGGCAACGAAGCAGCAGACGAACTGGCCAAACGGGCGCATAACAGCAATGCCCCCGATTCTAACGCGATCACACGCTTTGATGTGGCGCGTCTAAGCATATTCTACAGGGCCAAACAGAAGCACCCTGATAGCCGCGTCGCCTCAGGCAATGCGCCACGGGTCCTGCATCACGCGGATTACGACGCCACTGAGCGATCGAGCATCCTCAAGATGCGAATTGGATGTGTTTGGACGGCAGAGCGCCTGAGCAGACTACGGGGAATCGGCTCCGCTCTATGTCAGGATTGCGGAGCAGTGGAAACACTCTCGCATCTGCTATGTGATTGTCCCGCACTGGACGCACACAGGCGTACTCTTCAGGATGCCCTCGGCAAACTCGGGATGCCGTCGGCTTCCTCAAACGATATTTTATTCCCTAAGGCATCGCGAGAAAAAACGCGACGCGTACACGGCTATGTCCTCAAATTCGCCGAGGACGCGCGCATTCTTGCGCGGCTGTAAAGCCATGTTTACCTTTTTTTTTTTTTTTTTTAAATCTATCCTACTGTTTTTTTTTTGTTTTTTTTTGTATTTTCTACTTTGTCTTACTATTCTCTGTCCTACTCATCTATTTCCAACTGAAATGCACACCTTGTGCCTCTACCACGCGTCCCAACGCGTGCTCTCAGCCCGCTTTACGCCGGCTCCAGCATTCTGGCGACCTCCCTCGCCCCTCGGGGATTGGCGCTCTCAACGAGCCAATCAGCTCTTGCGCTCCCCATAGGTCCGCGCGCCGGTCATTCGGCCGTCGGCTCTTCCGCAAAAAAAAAAAAAAAAAAAAAAAAATTATAATGCGTCGCAGAAATAGGCAGCTAAAAGCAACGCAAAATGCTGATTAAAGATGTCGGATTCGCCGCATGCGTTCTGTAAGTATTCCTTTAATCTTCGCGCGCGCTTCGCGCGCGCTCGCTGTTCGTCGCTCGCCTCTGAAGGGAGCGGCCGCACGCTCCGTTGCCTCCCGACCAGGCGCGCTTTCGGAACCTTCAGCGAGAGCGGACCTCCGTCGCTCGCTCCCTTCGATTTCGTGCGCTCCCGTGGTCGAAGGAACCCCTCTTCCATGGAAACGCCAGGTGAGATACCTAGGTCTCACAATTGACGACCGTCTCACCTGGATCCCAGCTGACAAAGCCCTCATTCCCCATCTCGATCGTGTGGGAAGAGCAGTCCAGCGTCTCCTTGCTAATGGCAATGGTTGCTCCTCCACTTGGGCAATCAAGCTCTTCGAGGCAGCGGCGACTTCGGTCATCCTATATGCCCTTCCCTTCGTTTCCCTTCGGTCGACTCGAGTCATTCGTCTCGACACGATTCGAAGGCGTTGGATTAGAAGATTCCTCGGAGTCCCTCAATCCTCACAGATTCCCGCTACCCTTGCGGAAGCTGGTATCTACCCTCTGGATCTTCTCCTCGCCCAGAGGGGACTGACCCACATTGATCGTCTCAGCCATGCTCCAGATGGTGCCTCACTCCTAGCACGGCTGCACAGCAAATCCCATTCTCGTATGGGTAAGCTGTATACAGTGTACAGAGAAATCATCGGTCCTGTCCCAGGTTTCTCAGTCCTACCCCCTCCACCCAATCGACCCCCAATTCCTGTCTTTTTGGATACGGATGGTCACACCAAACGTCACACCCCTGTAGCTGCCTTCCAGCAGACAACTGCAGCCCTCCTTGAGGAGTGTAGAGAATCTACACTCCTATTTACGGATGGCTCGGTTCGACCCGCTACCTTCCAAGCAGCTGCTGCTATGACAGCACCGCAGCTAGACCAGTCTAGGTCCTGCCGCCTGTCATTCCCTGCCAGTTCAACAGCTGCTGAGCTGGCCGGTCTACACCTAGCCGCACAGTTCATCGCTTCCAGTGTCCCTCCTGGACCTGTGAATGTTCTGTGCGACTCCAGATCTGCTCTGCAGCTCCTGACTATCTACCACGGCACCAACCTCTCGGTGAACATTCTCCGAGCCCGTCTCCTAGCCCTTCAGGACTCGGGGTATCAACTGGCCCTACATTGGGTTCCAGGACATACTGGAGTCCAGGGCAATGAAGAGGCGGATGCCTTGGCCAAAGCGGCGCATGACAACGGCGCCCCAGTCACTGAGGCTGTCACACCTTTTGACTTTTCAAGACCCCTCTTGAGAAGGTCGATAAGGTCTTTCCATCCTGACCGTCGTATTGCCGCTGGTGAACATCTCCAACGGCTCTCTGACAAACTTTCACGGAAGGACAAATCCCTCCTCCTACGACTTCGAATAGGCTGCACGTGGACTCCGTCCCGCATGTATGCCTGTGGCCGAGCTCCCAGCCCAGCCTGTCCCTCTTGCGGCAATACTGGCACACTGGGACACTTGCTCCTCGTGTGTCCAGCCTCCGCTGGCCATCGCCAGAAACTTCTGAATGGCTATCGGAATCTTGGTCTCCCTGCTGATACCGAAGGGCAATTGCTCTTCCCATCTCGGAACCAACTTTCTGCTCACCGGCTCCTCCTGATTTATCTGGAGGAGTCTGGCCTCAGCTCTGTTCTGTAGGCCTGCATGGGCCCATAGTGCTTCGTGCGGAAATGGCGGCGACATAGGCGGTGTCAGGAACCTTCCCCTCCCCAACCTTCCCCTAAACCCAACTTCCCCTTCCCCCTGGTCACCAAGAGTGATGCCACAAAGATGGCCAACATAAGACGTGACCAGTACCCCCTCCCCAAAAATAAACCATAGTCACCACCACCACCACCACCATTTCGCCTCCAGCTCTCGGCGCGTTCGGACGCGTGCGCGGCTCGCTCCGACGAGTACGCGCGCGCTCATCGCGCCGCTCGTTCCCCGGCCGTGCTCCTCGGCGCCGCGCTGCCTCGGAAGCCTCCCCTGTGCTTGTGACGCGTTGCGCGTGTGCTGTGTGAGTGCCGCGGGGCCCCTGTGTGCTCCCTCTGTGGATTTTCACCTGGATTAATTACCGAGAATTCCACCACTCGGATTTTCACCGTGGTCCACTGAGGGAGCGCATCGCCGCCGCCGGCCCCTTCGGGGTTGTGCCGGGCTTCCGGCTGCATGGTCCCGCCTTGCAGCTGGGACCAACTCTTTGTCCTACCGTCGCTTTCAAGGTGAGCTTAAGCGCACTAATTTGCGGTTTCGGCCGCTTTTTTCGCTTGTAGTTTTTTCAGGTTTTTGTTGCTATGGAGCAACATGCCGCTCGCCGCGGCGGTCCCCAACCGGTCCGCCGCCGTACTCGCAGCCTCGGCCGAGATCCGGCATCCTTTCGTGCCGACATCGAGTGCCATGTCCGGGGACAACTTGAAGACTTCTACGACAGTCTTCGGTTGCTGACAACCCCCTCCATTGAGGAGTCCCGTCGCAACCTTGTCCCCCCTCCTGCCTCAGGGCCTCCACCGCCCCAGGTCTCTTCATCTCCGACCGGTAGCCGCAGCCCATCCCCCCCTGTGACCCGGTTGAGAGCGGCGCAATTCCTGAAGGATCCTGCCGACAACCCACCTCCCAAGCCTCAGCGCAAAGGAAAGGCCAAGCGCCAACAGCGCAAAGTCACCGATGATGCTGCTGCGACAGCCGAGTCGTCCGACTCGTGCCGATCACCTGTTTTGCTCCCTACCGGACAGCCAGAGGCGTCTCTCCAGGCACTCGAGGCTGTCATATCTGGTGAGAGCAACACTTCATCTACTTCCTTTCCAGCTGGAAAAGAAGACCTTGCCTCCCAGCTCAAGGCACTGGACGAGGTACTCGCAACTGCGAGCCGCCTCCGCAAGCCTCGTTCCTCCGGACCCTCGCAAGAGCTCACTTCCCAAGGTGAAGTAACTCTGCATAACTCCTTTGCAGCCTTAGGCGAGGATCTTGAACATCAAGATTCTGACAAGACCGCTGCCCTACCATCCTCCGGTTCGCCTCCGGAGGTTCCCTGGTTTACCTCCTCTGATTTAACTCAGGACCAGGCTAACTCCACCACGGCACAACAGCCTTCCCGCTCCAACCATCCGGCTCCTGATCGCGATCGGGATACCGGTGGTTGGACTACGGTCACACGCCGAATCAACCGCCCCAAGGTGACTCGTGTGGCCACGGTGCTGTTCACCCCTCGAGAGAAGAACACTTCTTTCAGGGCAACCATCAAGGAACACATGAGTGCCTATCGGTATGGCCAGCCAGGGGTCATCGAGGTCCGGCTCAACCGGAAACGAAACATCGTGGCTGCTGATGTGTCATCCCAGGAAGCCCGCGATCACCTCCTGACCCTCAAGTCCCTCCTCGATATTCCCGTTCGCTCGTTCGAGGCTTCCCGCATGGACTTCCATGTGGGCACTATCTTCGGCGTCGATCGCGAGGTCCGGGAACAGGACATTGCCGAGGGCATTGAGGCTGATGTTGAGATACTCGGCGTCCGTCGTCGAGGCCACCCTGTCTCCGTCCGCTTCGCTGCCCCTCCACCTAACCATGTCTACATCAATGGGATGAAGTTTGCTGTTCGACCACTGAAAGCTCGTCCCCTCCAGTGCACCCGCTGCGGAGCCTTTAATCATGTCTCCGCCGCTTGCACCAGGCCTGATCGCTGCTCCATCTGCGGCGGATCACACCACACTCGGAAGTGCACTTCTAGCACTCCCAAGTGTTTTCATTGCGGAGGTCGGCACCGGGCTGCTGATCCCTCGTGTCCCAAGTGGCGACACCAACAGCAGCTAACCACGGCTCTCCGCAAGACAACAACACCTGAAGATCGGCGGCAAGTGCTCAACGAGCTCCGCCCTCTTCAGCCCACTGGGTCTGGGTCTACCCAGTTCGAATCCTACTCAAAGGCCCTCCAGTCACGGAGTCCCAAGCACCCCAGCGTACCAGCTAGGGAGCCCCCTCAGCAACCTGTGGCGGTGGATATCCAAGCCACACTCACTTCGATAACCGAAGCGCTACGACTTGCTGTCCAAGCGCTCATGACCCAGCTCCCACCCAACTCTGGCGCTCGCCGATTGGGAGAAGCTGCTGCTCTCATTACTGGGAGCCCTACCACTCGCCATCATGGCCAGACGTAGGAACAGACGCAACCCTGTTCCCAGGAGACCGCGTGTCTTGCAGTGGAATACCAACTCCCTGCGAGTACGACACGCGGACCTCAAAGATTTAATCCTCCAGAAATCTCTGGAATTTTATGTCTTTGCTTTACAGGAGACCCGAGTCCCAGCGGAGAACCTCCGACTACCAGGATTCACCGGGTACTCTGGCCGCTCATGCTGTTCCAACCAGGACTGCAATGATGCCCCCTGCCTGGATCCTTCGCATCCACAACACAGGCCCCGCACAGCCATCTATGTGAGGAGTGACATACCCCACACACTGATGGATGTTGCCCAACCTGACCTAGGACAACTGGAGATCTGTGCCGTGCGCGTCCGTATGGGTGACACGGACACTACAGTTGCTTCAGTATATGTCCCTCCAGGAGTTCCTTGGGACCCCTCCTGCCTCATTGCCCTTCATTCCCGTCTAGGTAAGGATGTCCTTATCTGCGGGGATTTCAACTCCCACCACAGGGCATGGGGCAACCAGTCCAGCACCACCCGAGGCAAAAAGCTCTTGGACACCATCAATGCGGCTGGCCTTCGTTTCCTACAGCCTACCTCCCCAACCTTCATTCGGCCAGGGCGATCTTCTTTCATCGACCTGGCTCTCATCTCTGATGCCTGCCACTATTCGTGGGCCAGAGCACCTGACTCTTTGGGCTCGGATCATTTTCCCATCTTCCTTAACCCCTCTGTGAGGGGTAGGAGGAGGGAAAAGCTTTACCCCATTACCAAATGGGCCGAGTTCAGAGAACGAGTGAAAGACATCCCACTTGCAGGTGACTTCCTGGATTTTCTTGGACGTTGTGCCAAGAACTCCACAATCACCTGCGCAGTACCACTACATGCACCAGTCCCGGACCTACGTCTACTCGGACTTAGGGCCTCCAGACGAAGGGCTGAGCGAGTGGCCGAGCGCACCCACCATCCCGAACATTGGAAGGCCTTCCGCAGGATTGATGCTTGCTGCCGTCGTCAGGCCAATCGTCGTTCCCGGGAAAGCTGGGCCAGCATTTGCCGGTCCATACAGTCAGCCAGACAGTGCTCTGCTGCCTGGCGCATCCTCAAATCCCTTTTGCAGGTTGCCTCCAATCGACAACCTGTCCTGGGAGCAGCCATCGCAAGAGGCATTTCCTTTCAAGACTTGGCAGAGCAACTTGCCGACTTCCTTTCCAAGTCAGCCACGCCCCCCCCCCATCCGCTGGACTTCCAGTGGCGAATCCCCCTTCGCCCCTTCGGGCTACCCCTTCACCACCAGCAGCTTTGGCACAGACCATCTCTGCCCTCTGCAATGAACCCATTGCCCCTCATGAGCTTCAACGTGCCCTCAACCGCTCGAAGAAGAAATCAGCTCCTGGCGCTGACGGACTTACACTCCAGATGCTCCGTAATCTGGATGCCCCGGAGAAGAAGCGCCTCCTCGCAGTCTTCAACGACACATGGGACAGCAGCATACTACCGGACAACTGGAGAAATGCCATCGTTGTTCCCATCCTTAAGCCCCGTAAGCCGGCTAAACAACTATCCTCCTACCGTCCTGTATCTCTTACATCTGCAGCCTGCAAGACCATGGAGTTCATTGCCCTGGAACGACTCACATGGATCGCCAGAGCAACCAACTTCCTTCCAGAGATGCAGACAGGATTTCGGAAGCACCGCTGCACTGCAGACTCTATAGCAGATGTGGTCTCCACCCTTGAGGAAGCCAAATATGCGGGCGATATTGTCTTCCTGGTCCTTCTGGATGTCCAGTCCGCTTTTGACAACCTGCCCCATACCATCATTGAGCAGGCTCTGGATGCCCTTGGAGTGACTGGGAAACTGCGTAGCTTTGTCTCGGCGTTTCTCTCCAATCGCACCTTCCAAGTTCGAGTTGGGCAAACACTTAGCTCTCCTCGTCCTGTTACATCTGGGGTTCCCCAAGGATCAGTCCTCAGTCCTTGGCTGTTCAACCTCGTCCTAGCTGGCCTGCCGAAGTTCGTTCAGCAGATCAGAATCCACAAAGTTTCCTGCTCCATCTATGCAGATGACATAGCCCTCTGGATCCGAGCTCCAAAGAGACGTATTGTCTCCGCTAGGAAGGCTATGCAACAGGCACTGGACGGCGTCCAGTACTTCCTATCATCTAAAGGATTGACCCTCTCGGCTACTAAGTCTGAGGCCCTCGTCTACCATCCCAGAGGAGCACGGAGTTCCCGCCGTCTTGCAACTTTGCATATCGAAGGAACCCCTCTTCCATGGAAACGCCAGGTGAGATACCTAGGTCTCACAATTGACGACCGTCTCACCTGGATCCCAGCTGACAAAGCCCTCATTCCCCATCTCGATCGTGTGGGAAGAGCAGTCCAGCGTCTCCTTGCTAATGGCAATGGTTGCTCCTCCACTTGGGCAATCAAGCTCTTCGAGGCAGCGGCGACTTCGGTCATCCTATATGCCCTTCCCTTCGTTTCCCTTCGGTCGACTCGAGTCATTCGTCTCGACACGATTCGAAGGCGTTGGATTAGAAGATTCCTCGGAGTCCCTCAATCCTCACAGATTCCCGCTACCCTTGTGGAAGCTGGTATCTATCCTCTGGATCTTCTCCTCGCCCAGAGGGGACTGACCCACATTGATCGTCTCAGCCATGCTCCAGATGGTGCCTCACTCCTAGCACGGCTGCACAGAAAATCCCATTCTCGTATGGGTAAGCTGTATACAGTGTACAGAGAAATCATCGGTCCTGTCCCAGGTTTCTCAGTCCTACCCCCTCCACCCAATCGACCCCCAATTCCTGTCTTTTTGGATACGGATGGTCACACCAAACGTCACACCCCTGTAGCTGCCTTCCAGCAGACAACTGCAGCCCTCCTTGAGGAGTGTAGAGAATCTACACTCCTCTTTACGGATGGCTCGGTTCGACCCGCTACCTTCCAAGCAGCTGCTGCTATGACAGCACCGCAGCTAGACCAGTCTAGGTCCTGCCGCCTGTCATTCCCTGCCAGTTCAACAGCTGCTGAGCTGGCCGGTCTACACCTAGCCGCACAGTTCATCGCTTCCAGTGTCCCTCCTGGACCTGTGAATGTTCTGTGCGACTCCAGATCTGCTCTGCAGCTCCTGACTATCTACCACGGCACCAACCTCTCGGTGAACATTCTCCGAGCCCGTCTCCTAGCCCTTCAGGACTCGGGGTATCAACTGGCCCTACATTGGGTTCCAGGACATACTGGAGTCCAGGGCAATGAAGAGGCGGATGCCTTGGCCAAAGCGGCGCATGACAACGGCGCCCCAGTCACTGAGGCTGTCACACCTTTTGACTTTTCAAGACCCCTCTTGAGAAGGTCGATAAGGTCTTTCCATCCTGACCGTCGTATTGCCGCTGGTGAACATCTCCAACGGCTCTCTGACAAACTTTCACGGAAGGACAAATCCCTCCTCCTACGACTTCGAATAGGCTGCACGTGGACTCCGTCCCGCATGTATGCCTGTGGCCGAGCTCCCAGCCCAGCCTGTCCCTCTTGCGGCAATACTGGCACACTGGGACACTTGCTCCTCGTGTGTCCAGCCTCCGCTGGCCATCGCCAGAAACTTCTGAATGGCTATCGGAATCTTGGTCTCCCTGCTGATACCGAAGGGCAATTGCTCTTCCCATCTCGGAACCAACTTTCTGCTCACTGGCTCCTCCTGATTTATCTGGAGGAGTCTGGCCTCAGCTCTGTTCTGTAGGCCTGCATGGGCCCATAGTGCTTTGTGCGGAAATGGCGGCGACATAGGCGGTGTCAGCAACCTTCCCCTCCCCAACCTTCCCCTAAACCCAACTTCCCCTTCCCCCTGGTCACCAAGAGTGATGCCACAAAGATGGCCAACATAAGACGTGACCAGTACCCCCTCCCCAAAAATAAACCATAGTCACCACCACCACCACCACCGTCAGTCGCCTTTCAGCTCTCGGTGGGGGCGGGTGTGTGCGGCGCTCGCTCCGGCGAGCTCGTGCGCGCCCGCTCTCACCGAGCGCTCGCTCGCCTTCGCCTCCCTCCGGCGCTGGCTCGCCCTGCTCGCCCCGTCGCAACTTCCGTCCTCCGGTGCTCTGGTTGTTACCGGCGCACCTCCCTGGTCCTTTGGATCATCCCTGCTGGTTCTTCCAGCCCTCCAGCCGAAGCGGAGCCCGGACCCGTCTCCCAGCCCAACCCCCGACCCTTGGGCGTGCGAGTGCGTCCCGTGCTGCGGGCGTTGCCAGGTCTGTCCCTGCCAGCACACCCTCCTCCCTTGAGGAGTTATCGGTGCGGCCCCCTTTGACCTTGGTCTTCGCCTGTGGCGCACCGACGTCGCCCTCGCCCGAGGCGAGCCCCAGTGCTGGAACGGACTCGTGGTTCTTCGCCAAGGCTCCCTGCTGCTCCTTCGGGGGCACAGTCCTGCTGGCCCATGCCAGTTTCCCGCTGACCGCAAGGTTCGCGGGCCTCGGCGCATCCAGCGTCACCTGCCGCTTCTGCGGCCCTCCCTGCTGCTTCGGCAGCAATCCCGGGATCTTCCTGCTCTCGGGCCTCGACGCGCCGCCCTTCCCGGCGGTCCTTCCAGCGTCACCCGCCGCGCCTCAGCCTTGGCTGAGGTACCACTGCGGTCCCTTCCGCTGCCTCAAGGATTTCCCAAGAGACAGTGTCCCGTGTGCCTCTCGCGCACGGGCCTAGGAGTGCCATCTCCCGAGATGCCCCTACCCGCCGCGCCGCTGCCAAGGCAGCGGTTTGCCAGCGGTCCTCCCAACTGCCACCCGGACTTTCCGACGTGACAGCGCACTGCAGACCCTCTGCAGTCACCCCGGCGTCCTGATCTGTTACAGGAAAAGGACGCTTGCCGAGCAGCATGCTGCTCGCACCAAAGCCGAACCTGCACTGTGTGGTGACTTACCTGTGGTGGCTGTGCTTCTTCTGTGTGCTACCCGTTGGGCGCCCAGGATAGCCCTCTGTGTTCTGCGGACCTCGTCGCAGTGCTGCCGTTCTTCGGCCCCCGACTCTGCGGACTTCCTCGCGCGTCCTCCCCCCTCCCCTCCCTACCCTCCCCTATCCCATTCCCCTGGGCACCAAGAGTGCCGCCGCTAGCTCAGGCTGGCATACGTCGTGCCCAGTACCCCATCCCCCATCATCATAGTATCCACCACCACCACTTCGTGCGTGCGCTCCTGGCGCGGCTCTGCTCTTTTCCTTGTCTTTGCCCTCTTAGCCACGACCACCCCTTCTTTTTCTTTAATACCCATTCCCCGCATGGTGCAACGGCGGTGATTCCCTCAATAGAGGAGACAGTTGAAAGCACCACGTTACCCCCCTTTCTCCCATTCCAAACTAGAACATCAATCCTCCTCCTCCTCCAAACGCACTTTCTCGGCAGTGAAATACTGAATTGTCCCAGAGCTGTGGCTTACTGGCTCTATATTCCAAGAGGACAATTTATCCCACAAATGTGCGCACTGATGATTACAGAATATATACAGAATTAAAATGTCTTCGATGAAACACACAATTATTTTATCACACAATAAAAAAACGTTTTAATCAACCGTATCTAATTTAGCTACATGTAATTTCATCAGCCAAACATTACACAGCCAATGCCAAAAAGTTCTAAAGCAGAGGACAAGTTTTCCGCCTCCGTTTACTCGGTGCCGAATTGTCGTCTGTTTTTGCGCTATGTTAGGAGAATGGATGAAAGCACAGACACGTGAATTCACTATTAGAAATAGGTGTACTTTCTTTTGCAAGAAATATAAATGTTTTCTCAAAAGCATAAAACAAAAACCGCTAGAAACGCAGAAGACAAGATATTTCAAAGCAGGCGGCAATCTTCGCGCCTCTGTTGTGTGTGCCGCGTTGTTGTCTACATTTGCACGACGGAGTAGAGCCGCACGGTGGTGGTGCATGCTCGTATACTATAGGCAGGTCATTAATTTCGCATGAACTTTAAAGGGACACTAAAGACAGCCAAAGATGGTATGAAAATCTAATAAACTACATTTGGTGACACTTTCGCCGCATATCCGGCAGCAAAAAATCGAATAATTGCTGAGATATTGCGATAAGAAGTTGAGGTTTTTTCTTGTTCCCGCCGGTCGAATTCAAACTGTGGCCTCCAACTACGTAGTTGGAGTTGAGTGACGCACACTATGACGTAAGCAGAGACTCTGTGATAGCTAGCGAGCCGGCGCGGCCCGCGGCGTCGCATCCCTCAAGGGCCAACTTGGCAACGGCGAAATAAATAAAACGATGAAGGCAGAAATTTACCGAGCGATGGGCCCATAAAGGAAGAAAAAAACAGCGCTTGTAATGCACAATACTTTACATGTTTCTCAAGCTTTTGCGCTCCTTCTTGCACTGTGTATAAACAAACCGAGCCCTCGGTCATCGCAACGCTTCCTAACAAGTTTACATACAAATAAGATTTAGTTACCAGCAAAATAGTGTCCTCGCTGCTGCGCTTGTCAGTTTTGGAGCTTCGTCGCACTTTTTTCCTTCAAGGTTTGTGCTACAGCTCCGTGTTCAGCGAAAATTACGCCCACGGTAGCAGAACATGACCGAAGGGCCGGCGCCACAACATTTGCCAGCGCTGTGAAATTCCACATGTTAAAATGATTCCAGTGCACAATATAGTGCGCATAGGCATCCAGAACATTAGAGAGCAGGCAGCATGCGCCGATGAGCAAGAAGTTGTAATCTTTAGACCGGCAGCAGTAACACTTTATTGTAAATGGGGTCATGACATAAAAACTAGAAATATTTCCAAGGTTCTTGTGGCGCAGCGTAGCTGAGCGGTTAGCGCCGAACGTTACGGAGCAAGCAGTGGCGAGTTCGAGTCTTGCCGCTTGTTTTTTTTTACAAATAGATTTTTTTTAACCTTTTGTAATGTATTTCTGGTGCTTCGTTATTTTTAGTTTTTACTTTTTACCCGAGGCCCTTTTTTTTCGCCGGGCGACGAGCGCAATATATCGACGCTCTCCTTGGTATGAGCGGTAAGTATGCCCCTTTTGTTTACGACGTCTGAAAATTGCACGTTGAAGGTCTTGTTGACGCAGTATATGTTGGTCAGATGTGCCATGATTTAGTGAACAATTGAGTGATAATGCGTTTTTCCTTCGGTACTTAGCATATGTATGCTTTTCGTGGCGTACGTAGCTGCAGTCAAGCGGTCAGGTCGCAGTCGAAGCGGCAACGGCGGCGATATGTTGGCGCAGAAGTGTGAACGAAGGAGTGTGTCGGCGGTAGCGGATTTCGCTCGCTCGTGTCTCCGAATGCTCAAATGGGAACCATCGAGGCGCATCTGCTGCCCCAAGCTCGTAATTCAGGCGCTGCAGGTTCAAACAAACTATCCGAGTGCGCACGAAATGCCTGAGCCGAAACATAACCAAAACTGAAGTGGGCGCCTGTGGCGCCTCCAAGTATATTTTTGTATTTGCCTTGCAACGTTTACGTCGTCTTTTCACCGTCGTTTACGTATGATAAAAGCGTATTATCATCTTTGAGAAAAAACGTACTACCGCATTCAAACATGCAACGTAATTCGCATTTGTCAGCCTCCGGGATCCCTAGCGCGTCACGTGATTTGTAGTTGCGAGCCTCGGCCGTTTGGCTGTGGTGGCGATACCTGTATTTCTGTTATTCTTCTTTACTACCTTATAACAGCTCTGTTTTCAGTAAGAGTAGTCTTTTTGTAATCAGGAACTGGCATTATATCGATGTAAACCCACTTCCTTTCTCTCTTTAGTGTCCCTTTAACGCGCAATATTTTCTTCCATGGAAGCTGACGAGCACTGTCCTGACATCCTAATCGGGCACCAAAAACGGGGACCACCGTTCGAGCCTCCAGGGGCACCAAGAAGAAAGAATAGCAAAGTCTCCGAGCATGACAGGGCCAGAATTCTCGAAGTGTCGAGGCGTGGAGGAGATGTGAAAAATTTGGCAGACGCGCAGGGCGTCAATTTAAAGACGGCGAGATCCATTGCAGCGAGCGATAGAGATGCGTTGAAGAAAGGCGGAACATAGAATAAATTCGGAAATACGGTAGTAACGGCTCTAAAGAATATTGTATATAACAACCCTGCTTTCACGCTAAAGCAAATAAAGCAAGCAATGGAAGAAGAATTGCCGGGAATCGCCATCAGCACACCACCAACGGTCTTCACCACCATAGCGATCGAGGCGGGGGAGATGAGTTCAATCCTCTTCCTGACCCCCCCCCCCCCCCTAACCCCATAACACCAAAGCTCCGCCCGAATAACAAGACAGAAGCAGAATCCACGGCCCAACAATGTCCCCCGCAGGCCAGCACCACGCCGTCGGCGACAGAAGGGTCTTTATCCGACCAGCCAGCAACTCCTAAAGCGCCGCCATCGCTGGATGACGCCGCTCAAGCAGTCCATACAAAGGAGCATGGCAACAACCCAGCTCCAGACGCCCAGGCAAGAGCAGGCACGTCCACCATGAACGCCCCACCCTTCCACACCCACCAAGGCACGAGCGAAAAGGCAAAGCGGATTCAAAACTCGCGCCTGAGCACGGACGCCGCCCCTGCTCAACAGAGTCGCCATCATGCACCCGAAAAGGACACATATGCGGCGCCGCTTCCCCGCGACGACGTCGAGGTCTCCTTTCCCCCTCTTCCAAAAGAAAAAGGCAACAACACAGCTCCAGAAGCCCAGGAAAGAGCAGGAACCACCAACAACAAAGCCACACCCCCGACAGCCAGAGAGGCACGAACGACAACCCAAAGGGAAAGCGGGTTCAAAATGCAAGCCTGAGAGCGGACCCCGCCCCTCCTCGTCAAAGCGGACATTATGCATCCAAAAAAAGCGCCCATGCAAATTCCGGGGACAAGGCCCCGCCCTCCAGCGACGCGGAGGCCTCCTTTTCCCCCCTCTCCGCTCCCACCGTGCAGCAACAGGCCGACCGGCCTCCTCCTCCCCCGGAGCAGCGGCTGCAGCGCCACCAGCGGCCGCATTCCATCGCGTCGTCTGCTACTGCTGCAAAACATCTCCTTGCACCGCCGGCTCGCTTCGCGGCGCCGAAACATCACCGGTCGCAACAGGCTGGCCCCAAAACGATCCTTATCCACCCGGTGGATCGACGGGCCAACTTTGTCCAGACGTCAAGGGATGCGATCGCCGCCGAGCTCTCCAAACAACCAGGAGTGGCGCACGTTCGCGTCAACATCAGGCGCAATGTGGCGGCGCTGTCGCGCACGGTCGAATGAAGTTTCGGGTGCACTTACATCAACACCTTTTGCCCCTAAATTTTCCAAAAAACTATATGTACCATTTTATGCAGCGTGCCTTTGAAAGCTGTAAGCAGGTATAGCGCGACCTGACGCTAGTGCATGGCAAACTGTTCAGTGGATATTCTGTCAACCGCTGCCGTTTTCGTTTAGAGCAAAAGAGGCACTGACGAAAATTCATAGTGTTTTAAATCATGATTTAACACCGCTAGCAGAAAAGAAGGATTAGTGCAAAACACATTTGGTTCGGGCGGGAAAACTTAAAGGCAGAGAAACATTACCTCATATCACCGCTTTTTCAACTTTTCATTTCACGGCCACTACCACGGAAAGAGAGAGCGCGCCCCTGCATTTAGTCTGGCCGCCACACGGTAGAGTGAATAAAACTTCTGTACCGTGGAGCTTACAACCGAGGTCAGAAATAGCTACTGGCCTCTCACTATGGTCACCTTAGCAGCTGTACTTAACTTGCCTTGGCGGCAATCCTAGCGGCGTAAGTTGCCAACAACCAATAGGCACGTACAAGCACAGACGTAGCCGATTTGAAATGCAGCTTTATTTTCTGGGAGACATTGGTCTATGTGTAACTCGGCACTTTTTACAAATCTTCATGCAAAGCTGCCCGTATAAAAGTTATGGCGGTCGAAAGCAGCACACTCTACCCTTTGTATTTGCTGCATATATCGGGCAGCGTCGAGCAACAAACTGCGCCGAGGGTCCTTTTCAGCCATTCCGGGAGGGGTGGTTAGCACCAGGCCCCTCCGCTCGCTGAGGAAAGCTATGACTTCCGACTTGAACTTCGAAAACACTACCTATATTATAGGGTTGAAAAACGGGCTGTAAAGAGGCAGCCGCTTGATCGAGTGCATCTGACTAGCCGAGCTTGCTTCCGCACGACTGTGAGCTGGAGTGTTGTCGAAAATAAAAACCGCTTAAGAACCAGATTCACTTTCAACATGGGCTGATATGTTGCTCAAAATGTCATTGAACACGACCAAGTGAACCTTGTCGACGGCCGTCCAATGTATGACACCATTTGCTGACATGCAGGCGATGAAGAGTAAGGTTTGCTCCTTTGGTGCCAGTGGTCGTCTTCCCCGCAGGCTGTCCCATAACTGCACGGCCGAAGCTCCTTGAACACCGTATGTTATAGTTAGTCTCATCAACGTAAACCCTGCACAAGCAAGGTTCTTCACACTGCAGCCATTGCGCGTATGTTTTGCGGCTGCGTTTCACGTCGTCTCTATTGCAGTCTTGGCCTCTGAGTCACCAATTTCTAGGAGTATTCGTGCGAATCCAGTAGACGATCAACGCTACTTGTGTTGATGGCGATTCTCTTCAATCCTTCTTACACCGCTTGATTTATTTGCTTTAGCGTGAAAGCAGGGTTGTTATCCACAATATTCTTTAGAGCCGTTACTACCTCATTTCTTCGATGTTCCGCCTTTCTTCAGCGCTTCTTTATCACTCGCTGCAATGCAACTCGCAGTCTTTAAATTGATGCCCGCGTGTCTGCCAATTTTTTCACATTTCCTCCACGCCTAGACACTTAGAGAATTCTGGCCCTGTCATGCTCGGAAACTTTGCTGCTCTTTCTTCTTGGTGCACCTGGAGGCTTGAACGGTCCCCGTTTCCGGTGCCCGACTAGGATGTCAGAGCACTGCTCATCGGCTTCCATGGAAGAAAATAATGCGCGTCAAAGTTCATGCGAAATGAATGCAAGTATGTAGACTGCCATGTGCTTACAGTATACGAGTACGCACCATCACCGTCCAGCTCTAATCCATCGTGCAAATGCAGACGACAATGCGGCACACACAGAGGCGCCAAGATTGCCGCCTGCTATGAAATCTCTTGTTTTCTGCAAGATTTTTTTTATGCTCTTGAGAAAACATTTCTATTTGTTGCAAAAGAAAGTACACCTATTTCTAATAGTGAATTCACGTGTTTGTGATTTCGTCCGTGCTCCTAACGTGGCGCAAAAACAGACGAAAATTCAGTACCGAATAAACGAAGGCGCAAAACTTGCCGTTAGCTTGGGAAATTTTTGGCATTGGCTTTGTGATGTTTGGATGATAAAATTACATATAGCTGAATTAGGCATGGTTAATTAAATTTTTTTAATTGGGTGATAAAATATATGTGTCTTTTATCGAAGACATTTTAATTCTATATATATTCTGTAATCAGCCACGCCCGCATTTGTGGGCTTATTTGTCAGTAAGCCACACAATGCCCTCAGACTACTTTCTTTTTTTTCTCTTCCTCCTCTTCTTCTTTTTTTTATTTTTGTATGTTTAGTATCATCAATTCTTCCTTTATATATTGCATAAGGTCCCATGCACCTTCTGCAAAGGCCCTTCCTTCCCAGCCTATCTCTTGCATTTTAAATAATGGCCTCAGACTACGTTTTTATTATTATTACTATCTTATCTCCTCCTATATTATCCCACAAGGCTCTTTGCCCCTTCTGCAAGGCCCCACTCCTCCCCCCGCGCGCATCCAATTGCTCCCATAAGCCTCTATGACATTCCAAATCTCCCTATCAGCTTTTCCTTTTTTTTCTCTTTCTTTGTTTTCTTTTCCCCTCTCTTTAAACCTCACAATTATCTCTACGCGCGGCACGTCCCCGCTTCAAAATCCACCACTCCTTGTTGCACGAATGTTTACCCTTCAATGTTTGGCATTTTTTCTCCAGGGGTCTTCGACATCGACTACCCATATATATATATATAAATTATTTATTTATTTCAAAAAGTTACATACAAATACGAGCCTGCCCAAGCCAACAATGGGCTTGTGGGGCAGCGCTCGGCATAATGGAGCAAACCCAGGGGCGGCACAGTAAGTCAATTGCACAAGACTCAAACTAAAAACTAAAGAAAGGCAGTAAGCGGTCGCGTGGACGTAATGTTCTGGCGGGGACATACACGAGGCAACTCATTGTTCCATATATGGGAAAGGATTACTGTTTCTTTGAATAACAGCCTGAACGAGGGCATGTGCGAGGATGAAAAAAGACCGGGATTGTTAGTAATGTGAACACCATACATCACCGCCCGAATTATGGATTTTAGTAAAGAATCAACTTTATTGCGCCAAAACACTGAACAGAAATAAAAAGAACAAATTTCATATCTCAGCACACTGTACCGCAATGCATGTGCTATTGTTTTCCTTACGTAAATTGGGCATAGTGCTTTAATAGAATACAGCAGGCAGGCTATTTTGCGCAGCCTTTCACAAACGTTAGCCAAGTGAGTGTTCCAGGACATGTTAGAATCGAAATGAATACCGAGGTAATTGACACTTGAGAGGTATGGAATAGGAGAGCAAGAACAATTGTTACACAGAGGAGAATGAAGAAACACTGGAGTGATGACAGGAATAGATTTCAGCGGATCGTGAAAACATACTAATTTAGGTTTAGTTTGGTTAATCGAAATTAAGCTATTACGGTACCAACTGATAACATTTGTAGTGTCAGTTTGTAATTCAGCCACGGCTTGATGGTAATTAGTATGACGAGATACGAAAAGCGTGTCATCTGCATATTGAAACACCCGACAGTGAAAAATTGCTTGACTAAGGTCATTACCGGGCAAGTTGAATAAAAGGGGAGCTAAAATCGACCCCCGGGGTACTCCAGCGCTCAAGTGCCTAGGTTTGCTTTAATAATTTCCGAAAACTACTACTTGGATTCGACCGTGCAAATAATTCTCAAGGAAAGTTAGGAAAGGCCCTCGGAAGCCATAGCTATGAAGTTTACGAAGTAAAATTTTATGGTTTGCGGAGTCAAAAGCTTTTGATACATCTAGAAATAATGCACAAGTGAACGCACTAATTTCAAGAGTACTGTTAGGTTATCGGTCAATTCATCTAATGCTAATCTAGTGCCACGCCCACAAGTAAATCCGTACTGCTTAGGCGACATTATGTTGTGCGCATCAATAACGCTCTGCATTACGTGAAAAATATGCTTTTCAAGTATAAGAGCAATGCACGAAAGTATCGAAATTGGCCTTTCGCTCCCGCTTCCTCTCCACTCTTTCATTCAACCTTCCCCTATACTCGGCCCCGTTGCGGTGTATCCCTGCACGTACAGGAGACAGTTATAGGGCCGTGTAATCCCCCCTTCTCTTCCCCCCCCCTCAACAAGAATCTCATTATTATTATTATTGGAGGAGCGCGCGGTGGCGGCAGCTAGAGACGGCGCGGGCTACTAGCGTGCGCTCCGAACTACAGAAAGAAATGTGACGAGACGCAAGTGCTGCCGCTCGCGGGAGGAACAGGCTCTAAGATTGGCATGCGGCTCATAGCTGCAGCGCCAGTGCGGGGAACTCCCTCAACTAACGTTGCTATGTGAGCGGCATGCAGGACGCAGCGCCAGTGCGGGGAACTCCCTCAACTAACGTTGCTATGTGAGCGGCATGCAGGACGCAGCGCCAGTGCGGGGAAAGCCCCCAACTACCTGTGCTATGTGAGCGGTGTGCGGAACGGAGCGCCACAGCGGGGAAAGCCCTGGCGCTGTGACGTTGGCGCTGGGAATAAATGTCAGCGACAGGCGGAAAGAAACACCTTGGATACGAGCGCCGTGGAACAGACGCGCTCCGGCCAAAACACAATGACATCCTCCGTGCAATATGCCACTGACGTGTTTACGCGACACAGCCGATATATGTCTGTAATGGGGGGCGACGCTCGGCCTTTGCATTGCCGTATTAACGGCGACACGGCAGTTGTAGGCAGACACTACAAATGGGGCAGCGTGCGCATGCCCCCTTTTACGCGCATGTTCATTAATGCTGCGCCCTACTCGACGCCGCAGATCGTGGGCTTCACGTTCCTGGACGTGCCCAACATGATAGAGTCTCCCTGGTTGGGGGCGGCGTTTCGTTTGGACGTTGCGCCGGGCGATGCGCGCACCCCGAAATTGAAGGTGGCTCACGAAGAACATTGGAAGCACGCCGAGCGCAAATACGCGGCGTGGCGTTGGCGCATTCTCGACGACGAAAATCGCAGGGAGGTTACGTTAGCCAACCGAGTTGCAGCCGAAAGCGTGGATGGAGTTCGTATGATTTCCTACAGGCCAGAGAACGCCCGCGTTGGCTTTACGACCGTGCGGCCTCCCGAGGGGCTTCCGCGACGACTGCGCCCGGTTAGCTCAGAGGAATCCATATTGCTCGGCCTACGAGTGGCGGCGAACCCGTGGGGGTTGACGTGGGTTCCGTGCGACGGAGCGCTGCATGCGGTGCCGCTTTTTGGGCCTCTGGCGGCGGTGGCCGAGCGCCGTTTCGTCGAACTGGGTGGAGACAACGGTCGGCGTAGACTCACGCCCGGCTACGCAGTGTGTCGCCGTCAATTCGTCTTTAGCCCCGAAGACGCGCCGCATCCGACGCACCTGATCGTGCCGGGCCCACTACGCACCAATTATCCCCTGACGGGGGTGGTGTCATTTGATCTGTGGGGCACGATGAAACACGGGCTGGTGCAGATGGGCGAGTACGCGCGGGAATTTCTCCCCGAGTATTGGGCAGCTACTGCGTTGCCCGGCGGCAGCTGGACCGAAGCGCCCAACGAGCACCTGCTCCCCTATTACGACGTGAACGCTTGGCTAGGCGACTCGATTTTCCCATACGATCCAACGCAGCCGCTCCCCACGGGATACCGCACGCAAATGCATTTGTTGGCCAACCCCAATCTGGCCCGCTTCGTGTACTGGCTGCAAACGAGCAGGCCGGCATTGTGCACGCAGTCCATCAAGGGTCTGTTCCCGGATTGCGATGTTCCTGTTTGCGGTGTGCGCGAAGCGGACCTGCGCTCCACAATACTGGTTGTCGCGTCGCGTTTCGAAAAGGACAACGCCAAGGCGGCCGCCTGGTCCAAGCGTATGACCGACGAATTACCCGGGCCAAAGCGCGTCGCGTTACTTTCGGGGGTGGGTGTGCCGCGCGTAGCTGGCGATACCGTCAATCCCCTCGTGGGTGTGCACAATCACGAATGGAAAGAATGGATCGATCGTGACAATGTGCCCGAGTTCAGGCCGCCTCCGTTGCGCTTTGTGCGCCACGCAGAACTCGAGTCGCGCGCCGAAGAAGAAGCCTGGCGCGTGGTCGAGATTTGCCGGGTGCGAGCCCGAACTGTGCCTCCTTCCGGCGACAGCGGAGCCAAGGCCTGGTTGCGGCGCATACTCGACGAGAATGCGCCGTTCTGGAAAATGTACGAAGCGCTGTTCTACGCATTCGGATCCGAGGAACTGTACGACGCGAGCCCGTACGAAACAGTGGCTCGCTATTTGCGGCGGGAAGAAGCCGTGGCGTTCAACGCCGTCGTCGACCCCCCCGTGAAGTCTCATGCGTCGTCCCTCTTGTCCATGTCGACGACATGCGGAGTCGGTGCGATGGACGTGGCCATGCAGCTCGCGCATCAATGCGGTCGCTTCGGCGCGCCGCTCATTTCCAATAAAAATCACGGCTTATGACTTCTCCGTGCGTCCCTTGATTCATTGTGAGTCCGCGCACGCCCAATGGCGGACACCGAGACAGTGTTGGGCTCTCTACTGGGAGCTGGCCAGCCTATAATTGTGATTCCGGGGGCGGCGGCAAAGCCTTCCGCCACCACTCCCACTGCTTCAACAAAGCCAAGCCAGGCTACTCACGCCGCCACGCAGACACCCTTAGATCAAACGACTGCCTCGGCACAGACAACGTCGGGTCAGCTCAAACAAGATCAGGAGTGGTCTCGTAAAGTGGCCCTCGCGCCGCGAACCTCGTGCGATGTAGCGGCCGTCACTCGGCTACGCTTGCCGCCGCTTTTCTCGGGGGAACCCGACCGATCCGAGACCGAAAATCTGTACGGCCAATGGCGCGGTTCGGCGCACGACTACTTACCCACGGCCTTCTCCAAGACCTCGGGGATTCTCCCCACGCCCGATCATCTCTTGCCGCTGGACATGCTCGTGTCCCGCAACGCACTCGGTAAATGCGAGCGGCACGCGCACGTCATTATCAAAGCGTACCAGCAGGTGCCTCGATTTTCCAGTACGTATCCGTGGGAGCGTGCCGACGACGAGGCCCGTCGAAAGCAATTGGAGAAAGCGTGGGAGAAACGAGAAGACGAAAATCCGCTTCCTTTACTGGACGCGATCGCGAGCGCCACGGGAGACTCCTCGCGCGCGTGTTACGCCCTGCTCCAATGCGCCCGCGAACGAGACGCTGCGCACGCCGAGAAACGCCTTATTTCGGATCCCTTGGTGGACCGCATACGCTACGTGCTGGACCAGCTCAATACCGCGCTACCCATCGCAGTCGCGCCAGCCGTGTTCCTTGCGCTGTGCGAGCTGTGCTACGCGTATCGACACGAGCCGCACGTGGATTCCGACTTTGTGCTACAGAAGCTTCGCCGTGGAGATTTGACGGGCTACGGCGATGGTCGGGTCCGTATGCTACACAGACTTGTGGCCGCCATCGAGCTAGCGGCCAACGTGGTCCTTCTTTCGTTCGCGTGGAACGAGACCGTGTTCCGAACGACGCCAACCGCCAACATCGTGGCTATTATGTACATGCTCATCGTCACCGAGGGCAAGTTCGAGGCGCTGCACCCAATCTACAGCGTGTACGCATTTACGAGCGGTGACGTTGCTCAGTGGCACGTGGCTTCGACCGGCGGTGCCTCGGTCCAACTGCGCAACGTTGCGCTGTCCGCCCAGCCGTACGGCCGTTACGTGCCCCGCGTGTTCCGGGTGCTAGACGCATACCCTTCGTATTCGTGGGACTCGGCGTATCTGCCTCCGCTCGTGTCGCTCGCACTGGACCGCGTTGCCTTTCGAGCGCGCGGTACCCCCCATTTCCTCATGGACGTGGCTCTGCGCAACGCCTGGGAAGAGGTGCGCTACACCCCCGACTACGTACTCATTAACGAGCGCAATCCGCTGTTCATTGCCTGGGAGGCTCTCGTCGAAGCACTGAAAGCCGTCGCCAAGCACGACAAGTCGATGCTAGAGGGACCGCTGATGGATCCGACGGAGGCCGGCGATGCCGTGCGCCAATACGTGCGGTCCATGTCCCTCGTCAACAAGCACATCGTACCGCAAACTCGACTCTATCGCGGACACGCTCACCTAAAGCGAGCTTGGCGTTGCGCCTCCGATCCCGCCTACAAGGCTACGCAATTTGCGTTGGGCCAGATTATACAGGGAGTCGCCGATGGGCGCGGATCCGACAACGCCGAAACGTTGTTGCACCGCGTGCGCGCACTTACAGACGGAGCATGGGCACGCGTCAACAGCAACGGTGACATGCTTTACGATTACATCAATTGGATACGGCACTCATACCCGTCCGTGTGCGTGGCCGGACGCAATCCTCTGCGCGAGGCTCTCGACGACGGGATATTGATGGGTCGCGCCGAGATATTGCCCCGCTACTTTTGCCCGCCACACGACATCATGCTCGTGGCCAACATGGACATTAGAAGCCTGGCCTCCAACAACCAGGCACTGTACGATAGGCTGGCGGACTTCAAGCGAAAGGTGTGCGTGGAATATTTGCGTGGGCTCGGCGTGTACATGTTTCTGTTGCGCGACGTCAAACATCCACTGACCGAGCAGTGGGGTGAACGGCACAATGCATACAACGTGCTTTTGCGGGACCTAGACACACTAGACGTGGGAGCCACGGTCGAACGGCAGCGCACGGCAGAACTCAGACGAGCGCAGCAAGCTTGTTTACGGCGAAAACGGGAGGGCGAGTATGCGTCGCAGGGCAGAGGCGACAACGCTAGGTCCAGGCGCCGTAACGCCAACGACAGTGATGTAGCCGACGACGATGATCCCCGGGGCGCACTTCCTACGCGATTTCCACAGGGCTTTCCTCATAACAGAGGACATAGACCGGGGAGGCGTAGGCGCTGCGTTAATGTCGCCCAGGGTGGGCAATGTTACGTTTCGTGCGACGAAGACGACGATGAGAGCGATGATGATGAGAACAGTCGTACACGAAAAGTGCATCGCACCCCGTCACGAAACGGGAAAAGGCAGACACAGCAGCCTATGGATACGATCTGCAACCCGGAGTCATCGTTTTCCCTGATGCACCCGAGCGCCTTTGGGTCCAACGTTGAGCAAGCATCACACATGTTTCCCCCGTCCAATGCTGCGCAGTTTCCGAACGCCCCGTCCAACGCTGCGCAAGCATCACACATGTTTCCCCCGTCCAACGCTGCGCAGTTTCCGAGCGCGGGGTCGAACTTTGTACAGACATTGCAAGCCCCGTTTCAAATGGCACCGCACGCCCCGTTTCAAACACCGCTGTTTCAAATGGCACCGCAAGCAACGCACGCCCTGATGCCCCCACCGCAAAGTATGGACACTACCCCGCAGTACATGCCCCCGCCAGAAACTCCTCTACAACAACCGTATCAAATTCCACAATTTCCCCCGCCACAGATTCCTCCTTCGCAAATCCCCCTACCACAGATGCCTCGTCCGGAAGTGCCCCCGCCACGGATGCCCCCTTCGCAAGTCTCCCCGCCACAGATGCCTCTGCCCTCGTCACAAATGGCCCCTCTAAATTTTGCACAACCATATTCAGTTGTACAGCCACAGCTCCAACCACCCCACGCACAACCGGTGCTTGCACCTTATGTAGCACCGGTTCCGTCTAACCAACCCTACCTGCCCTATATGCCGCCAGGCACTACGTCGGCACCGTCCGCACTGGATGGCTATCGTTGCCATGTTACTTGTAATCGCAGTTGGCCTACGCACGAAACCATCAATATTCCTCTGTGTGCCGATGTTTCTTTTCGTACCCCATACGGACAAGTGCAATTTCCGTCACACAACGGAGACACGGTGCGTCACCCTACATACTTTACCATAACGCACTCTGCACAACCTGGATACACGCAGCAACATTCTATGCAAACTGGATACACGCAGCAACCCCCTACGCGAACTGGATACACGCAGCAACCCCCCATGCGAACTGGATACACGCAGCAACATCCTATGCAACCTGGATACACAAAGCAACTCTATGCACAACCTGGGTACACACAGCAATACCCTACGCAACCTGGATACTCCGCTAACACGATGCATCAGTATCACCCTACACAGCCGCCTGACACGGCACAGCACTCTGGCGAGCCCGCTGCAGAGTTGAGTACCAACAGCGAGGAATCGAGACTCCACCTGCAGACTCGATGAGTGCGACTACGCGGCCAAGTGTGGTGCAACAGGGCTCGGCGGCCTATCCTTCTGAGAGGCATCTTCACGATACAACAACGGGGCCGTTTTCAGAACCCCCAGTCGTGGGTTCCGCGGGTCCAGGACAGTTTCCAGAACCTGCTCCCGCAGGTCCGCCAGGGCCGTTTTCACAATCCTCTGCCGTGGGTCCCACAGCTCCAATTGCCGGCCCAGGAGAATCGTCTACGTTTCCAGAATCCCCTCCCGTGGACACCGAGTCAGCAAGGCAATTTGCGAGTGCGCAACAACAACACCCTCCCATGGACACCAAGTCAGCAAGGCGAATTGCAGGTGCAGGGCAAACCACCGAGAATGTCCAGGTTGCTGAACCCGAGTTAACTTCTGAAGATAGCGAGATGCTGATGACAAAGCACGGATATACACTGGACATGAGAGAACACCCAGAGACGATGAGTATGCGCGATGAATCTCTTCGCAGAGGAATACTGCAATACTATGGCGATATGATGTACGATACCCTAGGCAAATGGTACTAGATACATCATTATATGACGTCTTCAACACACCTTATGAGGAGCAACCTGCACTCCCTCCTTCTGAGGAGCAACCTGCACTCCCTCCTTCTGAGGAGCAACCTGCACTCCCTCCTTCTGAGGAGCAACCTGCACTCCCTCCTTCTGAGGTTCGTCAGGCACTTCCCAGCCCTGCTGACCGCCCTCAACTTCCTAGCTCTGCTGTCTACCCTCAAATTGAAGGCGCACCAGTTGTTGCATCTGCCCCGGCCCTAATGGCGCCTCCTCTTACGACGGAAACTTCTCCCTTGGCGATATCGTCTGCGAGTGAAATCCTGGCGCTACCGCCTCCAGATCCTCTTGTAGGACAACCACCACATCCCCCAATGCAACCGCCTCTAGGCATTCTTGTAACACAGCCACGACAAATCCTAGTGGAACCGGCTCCAGGTCATATCGTCACATCCACACCACACGAAGCCATGGATATCGATCTTGGACTAGGATATAAGAGCACCATGGAAATAGCTCCGTATCAACCAACTACGTCGGCAACAGTTGAGCTTTCTAGTGATATAACAAATCTCTTTTTGCAATCTGTCAATTTGCGCGTGTTGGAAGAGCAACAGCGACGACTGTTGGAGGCATTAAAGTAACAGCAGCAGCAACAGCGCGAATTATTGCGGCAGGAACAGAAGCACCGCCAACAGTGGGCACAGCAGCAATCTTTGGTTCTACAGCAACAGGCAGAGTCACTGGAAGTGTCGCAGCAACATCAGCCGGCGTGGTTACAGCGGTTGGCGCAGGATTCATTGTGGGAAGAAGAGCGAAGCAGAGCATTAGGAGTCCTAAATCAGATGCGTATAATCGTGAACAATACGTCCACTGTACCCACAGCGGGAATTGTCATATATCTTACAAGAATGCTTAAATTAGACAAAGACGTGATTGAGAGTGTGAAAGAGGCAATGTTTGCTGTGCAATTATCTGAACACATTGCAGCATGGAAGGAAGCGGGTATGGACCCCTGGGTAATGGTGTCCTGTTATATACAATAGCCGTGTCGTTGATGGCATACAGTGTGATCATGTCAAAGCAAGACGACGAGTTGGTGCTCAAAGCAATTAATAGATTTCTTTCCATCCTACCGCGCTTTGCCGCCCAAGAAGAAATTGCAGCTATCACGTGGCCAGATGAAATTCATGCGCAGGAACTTCTCACGTGGCCAGAACAAGAAAGGCAAGTTCTAGCGCTGCCAGGGCAAAGACAAGAGGCTGCACAACAGCTTATGGACACTGCCACAACTGAACCGCGCCTGACTATTCCACCAGGCATCCAGTTAAGTACATCGACAATGGATGTATTGCGGTCACTGCATTTCAAGACAACCCAAGCATTAGATTCAAATATGTTATCTAGTATAAGAAGAACGATAGACAGAATCCGTAACATTTTCTCTGCATCGGAACAGCTCATGGAAGAGACATACAAACAAGACGTCCTGACTATATTACTGGCAATCGACGAAAAGTGTGCCGAACTAATGGCATACCATCAACAGCGTAGCGGTGTCATTAATGCGAAGAAAGTTCAGGCTGCTGTGAATTATATTCAGCATAATGCAGAGTCTTTAGAGAACCGGATGAATGCGTATTTACAGACGCGGCGGGAGACGCTTGGAAGCGACGAGGAACATTTTCCTAGTCGTGATCGTTCAATATCCAGTGTGGATGTTACACCCGGGCCCATAATACAGTCAGCCTCTTCTTCCGACATCACTGCCATGGATAATGACGACGACAGCTCTTTGGAGGATCTCGAACAAGCGCGGGCCATTACAAATCCCGTACAAGGAGCGACCGCAGACTCTCAAGCTTTATCCCTGGTACCACGGAGAGTCCAAGCTATTGAACAAGCGCACGCCTTAGCCCCCGAACAGGCCTTCGAACAAGCACGGCTAGAAGAACAGCTCGAACAAGAACGAGAACGACTCGAACAAGAAAGGCTCGAACAAGAACGGCTAGAACAAGCACCGGAACTCCAGGCCCCCGAACAGACACACTCTCTAGCCCTCAAACAAGTGCATGACGTACAAGAACAGAGAGTCATCACAGATCCCTTAGCCGCCCTCGTACCACTAGGAGTCCAAGTGCAAGCACAGGAGGACATTCAAGCTTTAGTTCCCGTATCACAAGAACAGAAGGATTCAGATATTTTCTATTCGCAACCTCATCCACAGTAACCAGAAGGCCTTTCGTCGCAACCGCTAGTAGAAGGTCCTGTACTACAACCACCGTCAGAAAGTGCCTCATTGGAGTTTGAAAGCCTTCCACTCCAACCACCATTACAAAGTGCGACGGTAAGGCCGCCCCCGCTTTCACAACCAGAGGGCCCTCAGCCATCGCTGTTGCCACCAGAATATCTCACAGGCTCGGAAGAAGGCTTTGCACATGCGAACTCGGCACAAGTGGTAGGGGCCTCTACATCTGAGGTCATTATGCACTCGCCGCAGCAAGGCGAGAGCTTTACAGCTCGATCGTCTAGAAGTAGGAGTAAGCACTGGTCTATGGGTTCAGGTCGGCAAACTCGGTCTGAGAGCGAGGGTCCGTTACGGGGCATAAAAGGCCAAAAAGCTGGCAGAAAGGGTAAGACGAAGAAAGAAAGCGCAAAGACATCATTAGTCAAGTTATCAGAGGTTGAAGGAAAAAGAAAGTCTAGCAGGAAGTTCTTTACTGAGGCACACGGCGGTGATTATCAATTGGAAAGTGATGTTAGCGATGTCCAAGATATCGATATTGAAGATGAAGGTCTGCGAGAAAGCGGGGATACTGCAAGGGTGGTCGCTCCGTTTGTCGAAAGAGTGGCTACTCCTTTGGCGGCCCCAGAAGAAAGAGTCGGCGCTCCTTTGGCGGCCCCAGAAGAAAGAGTCGCCGCCGATACGGAAGCGGTCCCCCCGGAGCCCGTTGCCGCCGCAGAGTCTGCATATGTCGACGCTTTCGCACTGGAAGAGAACAAACAAGCGAAGGAGCTTGTCAATTTCATCTTGCTCGACTATGCTAATCCCAGTGGCATGGTTGTACCCGACACAGACATCATGAAAATTGTCAATGGCGAATCTAATGCGAGTCATTGGCGTCGAGTTCGAGAGAATCATTTGAATATGGTTCAGGACGAGGCACCGCCCAATGCCACTATTTCAAGATATTCTCATCACATCTCTCAGATTACGGGTCTAACACCCTGGGTTGTCGAGGTCACGGGCCACTTTTGCGGCGTATATACGTCGTGGTATCAAGATCATGTCACATCAGTGACCATGAGCAAACTATTGCTCGAATTCATGAAGAGCGATAATTGGCCCCTGCAAAGCCGTCTCTTGGATCCCGTGAAGCAGCTGGTCGGAAGAGATGCTAACGTGGTAGAGCAGCCTGACCGCAGTCGTGCCACCGGCTGGGTGCCACCCGAGTACATGACTCAAATAGCGGAATTACGAAATGTTACCAGAGAACAGCACGCATATGATGCAATTTTGAGACACGTATTCGACAAGTATAAGGACAACCCGCAGATGATATGCGAGGCAATGTTTCCTGTGAACCAGTCGATGCACAATTGGCATACGGAGAGCTGCAATCTGCCTGCACCGTGGGTGCCGTGTCCTGTACATTCTTTGCGAGATTCCAGCTACCCGCCGCCGCCAACAACGTACCTGCCGGCCCTGCTCTTTCGCTATTACTTGCACACGTGGGATCGTGAGAACGGGGCCCTCGTAAGAGAGTACATAGACAAGCTTGCATACGTTCTCTTTGGTGGGATCGCGGATTGGTTTCCAGATGAAAATATTTTGGAACATCCTGTGAAATGTCTGCCGTTGTGGGAGCAATATTTAGTATATCGTATGCAGCTGCTGGAAGATGTCACTGCAGTACAGAAGCTCAATTTGAAATTCCGCATGGAGTTTGGCGAAACACACCCCGTGTGGGATCTGCACCAACCTGGACTGGATAACAACGACGAAGTAAAGACAGAACGCATGCTCTATCAACTCGCGTCATTTCAAAGAATGGCATTCGTTGACACGTTGTCACCAAATGCGCACATTGCACCACACCAATACTTTGGAATGGTACTTTACGTGTTTGGGTCACATGCAGCGAGGCAGGTTTCCAACAGCTATCTGCTCTTTGTACGGGAAGCGATGTCATACATAACACGGCCGCAAGAGCATCATCAAGAGCCGGAAGCCGAATTTCACATAGGAAACCAGTTGAGCGGAAGATTGGAGGACGCATCACAGCGAATAGCCAAGAATACACGTCGCGGGGCTGCGTGGCATGATATGGATATGGAACAGGTGGTTAAGCAACGCGTAGTTCGTTTGGATGACGGGAGCGTGCTCTTGGAAATGGGAGGAAAGCGGCGCAAGATCGAGGCTGCAGCGGACTTTGCACCCCCGACGTCGCCGCCTCGAGTTCGCAAACGAGCGTCGTCGAAAATGCAAACGTCAAGAACCCCGGTCCCGTCGAGATCGCAAACACCAGCGCCGTCGAGGGCGCAAAGTCCGATGGGGGAAACTCCGTCGGTGTCGCGTTCCGTACTCAGAAAGCGAAAGGCGGAACTGAAGGTTGCTGAAAAGAAGCGTCCCGGAGTACACTTCAACATTGCCGTCCCCAACGAGCGCCTTATGCGCAACCCCGTGAGACAGATTACCGGAACGCTTGATCTAAGTAACATGTGGCTAGAACAATACACAACGCGGATTGTCGTGGATACGGCGACGTCGTATTCCAACAACAAAGCCATAGTGGCTACTACGTATAGGATTGTACCACGAGTTACGTTTTACGCCAAGCAAATGCAAACCATGTCGTTCGACCAACCACGAAGCTACGTCCACGAGTCGTTCTCCCGGCTGATGCCAGTGACGACATACGTATATCCCGCCGATTGCGTACCGCTCGTTCCAAAATTATTTGCGACGGCATTTCGACCACAGCACACAATCAGTGTACCTCCCGATTATAATCCGTGGTACATAGCCGCCGCATTCAATTCTATCCTGTACCCCTTTCGCATAAGTTTCATCTCTGCCAAACCCAACGAGTTACTGACAGCAGGTAGATTCGTACTCCACTTTCACGAGAACCTAATCGAGGTGCTGCCGGTGTGCGTCGCTGCCTTTGTTCCGCCCGTGTGGTTGAAATTTTTCTGGACGAATCAAATAGAGTTCAACGTAATCGATGCCATGGTGTACGAACTGTGCTACATCGATTCGCAGTACAGCGATTACGACGAGGAAATTGACGTGATGCTTCGTTCGTTGGGCTGTATTTTCAAGTGGGCCTCGATGATGCATTACGACGAAGCTCGTTGCATGTTCCTCCGCAGCACCTACGAGGTGCCGCCGAATTATATTTGTGTGTTTCGCGAGTTCCAGACTCGAACATAGGGGTATCTCGAACACATAATCGATAATAGGACCCCCGATTGTCTACACCCCTTCATGGTCTTCCCTATCCTCGCGAGGAAGACGGACGAGTTAAGCTACACAGACTTGTGCGGAGCGCTTACACCTCTGGCACAGATTAGTTACATCACGTACGCAGACCAGGCAGTCTGCAACGAAGCCCAGAAAGAGTTGACGGGCTACTACACGCAGTGCATAGCAAAGTGGCTCAACATACACAACCACGACCCCCAGTTCACCCAACACATTACTGAACGTCAGAATGAAATTATGATGCTATACCACGTGCCACCAATGCAGTTTCGGAATAGGACTCCGGAACTGGCTTCTCTCACACCATTCCGCACTCCGTACTTCTTGAACCTGCAAAACGCGGATTTGGAAACGGCGCTCAAATGGAGGTGTCACGTGCCACTGCCGGATAAAGGCTGGTGTTGGACGGTGTATAACGTCGACAACAACTTGGAACAATTCCTCAAGCATTCGGTGGCTGCCCACGCTCCAACAAACGTCATGATCGAGGCTGTAGTCGCGGAATGCCTTTCGCGCAATATAGTCATCAAGAACGCCGTTAACACGAGTAACCCCAATATTGCTTCCATCGCCCAGACCTTGTCCAAACACCAAATGGAGCTAGCTGTAATGGAATTGGGAGTTTGTAACACTACAAGATTTTGGTCATTGGACTTTCGGAACACGTTGTCAACACTCAGACTCTTTGCTGCCTACTGCTACTCGCCCATGGCCGTGGTAGCAGCGACACTGAAAGTTGTTGGCAGCCTTAGTCGCAGTCACTTACTAATTCCCGTGGCCACGAGTCGCCTTTATTCGCGTCACCATCTGTCTTTATTGTTGTCGCTTTATAGCGTGCTTGATCTACTGAGGTACAGCTGTACGAATTGTTCGATTGTGTGTTCGACTGCGGACATTACGCTAGAAGCCGTGGCGGCGATAAACACGTGCGAATTCGCCAGCATACTCGGCACTTCAATCTTGCCAGTTTCCTCTAAAGAACATCTAATGTCAGCGGCTGTCTGGGACGTGATCGTCCGCTTTGTCGCCCATCACTTTGCATTGTTCAATACTCTACTCGTGGACGTCGACACACGGGAAGTATTGAAACTTTCAGAGAAGAATTACGCCATCTCAATGTGGACAACACGCACACTGAGAATAGTAGATAAACACGACATTTATGACAGTGTACCAGAGGATCAAGAGGCCAGGATTACGCTGTTTAGAAACTTGCTACAGATGCCATGTGTTGCGTTCATGTTTCTCCTAATGGCACTACTGAAGCTAAACGCAGGAATATCTCATGGCGACGACGAGTACACGTATTCCAAGAAAGAAGAACTCAGCGAGCGCTTGCTTGATTACCTCTCCACAGACACCCGAGAATGGGTGCAGAATACACCAGACCTACGTGATCGATGGACAATACCCAACGGCATGGAGATGGAGATCAAAAGACAGATGTGCGAGATTGCCACCATGGGATATGACAAATAAAGAGTGTTATACACTATCCGTGTTCTTTATTGACCTCACTCATAGTCTAGTTTCGGTACCGTTGCTGCTGCTGCTGCAGAGAGTAGCGATACTTCCAACAATTGTTACCGTCTCGAGACATGAATGGGTGTGTGTGCTTCTTCCAGTGCAGGGTAGCTTCGTCCACTTGATCAAAGATGCGGCACGCCAGGTATGCCGAAACCACGTATAGCGGGTCGTCCTTATCGATTCGCAGCAGAAACAGCGGCACGTGGATCACGTCGCGGCGGTAGAAAAGCGTCGGCTCGTTCGTCGCATCGGTGCAGGGAAAGCGTTTCCAGAATACGACGCGGAATGTGTTGTTGGTCTTGGAAGCGCGCATCTGCATTTGGTTGCGCATGTCCACCAGAATGTACTGGGAAATGTTGTACCACACCGAACACTCGACAAAGTCGTTCGAACGTCGCATCAGAGTTGCCACGTACGTCGATCCATAACCGCAAAAGAAGGTCCGCAATCTTCGCTTCAACACCCCGTCCACAACGAACCGTACCTCCGCGTCGGAGAATGGCTCGAGCTGGTCGGGATCGTCCTCGTACACAATGAGCGCCACAGCCTTCGTCTTTCCTCGCCGCTCTTCAACCGTCGCGCTGCAATGCTCGTCCACCGACGCCCATCGTTTCGTGCACGCCGCGGCCCATTTTTCGGGGGGCACGTAACGAGGAACCTCGAGGAACAAGCGAAAGCAGGCGTACGGGACGAGGTGTCTGAGCGTACTGCTCACTCCGGCATTCACGTTGATTTGCACGAACCCCTCGCGCTTGCACCAGCGCCGCTTGAGCACGTCGTTGAGCGTGCGCGTGTATTCGTCCCGCTTGTAGTGGTAGCCCCCGTTGTATTCCACCATGACGCGTAACTCGGTGTTCGCCATGTCGGCACGGTACGGCTGTCTGTTGTTCTTGAGAAACTCGTTGCGAAAGCCCGAATACGTTGCTTCCAGCTCGAACTGCTTGCCCGTGGCGCGCTCGAACGCGTTGCACACCGCCCTGTTGATGACACTGGTGGTCGCCGCGGCTTTACGGGCCGTCTCGGCTTCGCGGGCCTCTCGCTCGGCCTTGGCTACCGCATCCCTCAGTGCCGCCTTGGCTTCGCGCGTCTCCCGTCCAGATTTCTCGGCGGCCGCTTTCCATGCCGCCTTCGCCTCGGCAGCCTCGCGCTGTATGCGTTCATTTACGGGCCGCCGCGCGGCTTTGGCTGCGCGCGCCTCCTTTTGCGCTTTCGCATTGGCGACCTTCCACGCGTTCTTGGCTTCGCGAGTTTCGCGTTGCACGTGTTCGAGAACAGCCTGCTGAGCGGCCTTTGCCTCGTCGATCACACGCTGCCGTTTGGCGGCTACGGGATCCTGCAACGGAGAGGCCTCGCGTTTCTTGGGCGCTGGCTTAGGAAGCGCCACCACTACGGACCGGACCTGCGACGGGAGGACGTCGTCGTACTCGATCACGATCGGGGGCGAAGGAGGCACTTCGCCGATTTCGCTCGACAGCTGAGCCATGCTTCGTCCCAATGTACGAGCGGTCTCTGCCTGACGCGTAACGAGGTGTAAACGACCGTCGGCCGACAGTCATACCACCCCGGGCCCGAGTTCTCGCAACTGTTTTGTCGCCTCGACCACCTCGACCAGGTCCGTCGCGTCACACGCCGTACACCCCCTTGTTCCGTAACGCGCCACTATGATGCAGCATCCACACACATGGAGGTTGTACAGCAAGAGCTTATTTTTCATGGCCGGTGGCTTGCAAGACAGGCTCACGCCGTTGACGACCCACATGTCTAGCGGCCCCACCGCGTCGCCCGGCGGCAGCAGCAGCCCCGGACCGCAGGAGATAATAAGTCCGTCGCCGTCGGGAACGGAAACCACGGTGTCGCGTAAGCGCCGTTGCACCAGCGTGCACGGAGAGAGGTGCGTGGCTCGGTCGCGTATGTAATGGGCAGTCGAGACTCCCGCTTGAGTGTTGCGCACCAGCAACCACGTTACCATTCCCAATGGAACTTCGGGGACCCACACCTCGTCCCAGAGTACGTCTTCTTGGTGACGATGGTCCAATGAATCTTGATGCGATGAATCTTGATGGCTGCGTTCTTGCTGAGGTGAATCTGTGCACTTTTGATGGGATGAATATCTCCACTCTTGCTGAGGTGAATCTCTGCACTCTTGATGGGGTGAATCTCTGCACTCTTGCTGAGGTGAAGCGTGATGGATGCAATCGTGACGATGGCAATTACAACGACGGGTCACGTCTTGACGACAACCCTAATCTGGGAGCAGGGCTAGAGGACCTCCGTCGTGCCACGTCGCGCGCTCCATGAAATCGCGCATGTGCCGGCGGAATGTGTACAGGACCTGTGCTACGCACGACATCGTGCCCGTCTGGCAGTGGCAGTCTGTTACATCTTACTACCTTCTCACACACCACATCCACACCAGACATCATTCTTTACTGCTGGCGCTGGAACGCTTGCGTTTCCGCCCGCCGCCAAGCTCGTGTAGGCACGGGCCAATGTCCCAGGCTCCGTCGCGCACTTGCTTCCATCTCGATTCGGGAGGCAGCACGTCTATCAAAGATGCCACGCGCTCAACTTGGCTTAGCGTTGTGCGTAGCGGAGTGTGCGTCGCCCATTTGCTCGGTGATCCAGATGGTAAGCTATACGCGGGGGACGCTGACGTTTTTGAAGGAGTGGGGCAAATGAAAGCCGGATGAGGTATGAACGAAAATGGGTCGTTGCCGTGCTTGCAATCCACGTCGTCGACGCTGTTTTCGGACGACGATATGCGCGGCGTGGATGATATCTTGGCGACCATTCTCGTAATGTCTGCTCTCCGCGCATTTTCCATTTCCTCGTCCATCTCTTCGTCGGCCATTTCTCCAAACTCTTCTTCGTCCGTTTCAAATGATGTGGTGGCGGGAGCGGGCGATTTCGAGGCCTGCGATGAGCATTCGTCCGAGTCGTCTTCTGCAAAATCGGTGCTGTCCCACACAACACCGATGGCGCCGTCGGTCAGGGTTGCCTCTATCTTGCTCACTTCGCTACCCAACTTGTCCCGCTCGCTGTCGGTCATGGACAACCGCATCCAACTGCGCAAATGGTCCAGTCTGACGAGGTTGCGATTGAATTCCTTGCGGGCGTTTGCCACGCGGTCGTCTTTGCCGATCTTGTTCAGCGGCGGGACGGGCTTGCCGTCGATAAAGCCAAACACGGCCTTTCGGGTGTACTGTACTTGATGCTTTGCGTTGGGCATGCGGGACTTGACAGCGGAGGCATACACTTCGAGATCGCTGATGCGCGCCAATTCGCCCAGTGGGTCCAGAGCGTTGGCGTCCAATGTCACTTAGGTCTGATCATGGACGAACCGCTTGTAGCGAGCGCGCAGCACGTACCCCACCACCTTGATGTTGTCGCAGTTGGACAGATTCTCCGTTCGAGTGAGAATCTCCGTTTGCCGAGCTCCTCCTCTCACGTGAAAGTCCATCGGGCCAGCGCCGTCCGCGCTGCGCTTCTCCAGGTCGCCCAGCAGAGCCTGCGACGCCGGCGACAGCTCGACGCACGCTCCTGCACGAGAACGAGCATCTCGTCGTGCTCCAGGTCTCGCACGGCTCGGATTTCGGCGTCGGCGCCGCATGCGTTCCCGTACACGCCGAGCAGCCACTGCGGCGGAGACTTGAAGTACGCGCGCAGTCTGCTGTACATCTGGGGCCAGCTGATGGTGTGCGCCGAGTTTCCAGTGTACACAAACAGATCGTGCAGCGCCAGACTCAGGGGGTCCTTGAATGCCTTGATCATGGGCACTCGCTTCTCGGCCACGTTGGCGATCTTGATGGCCACTTTGCTCAGCTTATCCAAGCCGCCGTCGCGGGGCACAATCCTGTTCATCAGGATACGCAGCAGTGCCGCTCCTAGCTTCGTCTTGCTCTCGACAGACGTGAGCGTCGGGTTGGCCATGACGCTGCGACAGCTGGGAATGGCGCGCACCGTGCCGTGCTGAATGGTGGACAGGTCAAACAGCGGTGCCTCTTCGCGCACGAGCATGTGGGTGGCTGCGTTGGCCGTCAACTGATCCTCGCAGAACACGTTGAACTTTGCGTTGACGTCTCGCGCGTACTCGCCGTACGTGCTCGGGTAGCTGAGCCCAAACACGCGGCGTCGAACGCGGTCCTCTGCCATCGCCGAGTAGATGGCAGCTCGGTGCTCGGCTCGGGACCGCATCACGTAACGCGTACGCATGGGTATGACCAACAGGCGCCCCCACTCAGCTACCTCGTCGTGGGTGAAATACGGTAGCTCGTTGCTTGTGGCCACGATCTTGGCCTTGTTAATGAAGACGCTGTTGGTCTTGGAGTAGGGCGAGCGAATGGCCACGGTGTCACCGCCGGAGTGAAATTGTTTCAGCTTCGCCTTGCTGCCCGAGTCCATCTTCAGTGGCTGCAGCTCGTTGGCGATTAGGAACCGCTTGTCCGTGGTGCATTCGCGGAAGGTGGCATCCATGATGCGGTCTCCCGCGGGCGTGAAGAATTTGTCCGGCAACGACAAAGTGAGCTTGTTGTCCGGACCGAACATGTGTGTTATCAAGTGCACCAGCATGCTCTTGCCGTTGGCCGTGTCGCCGTGCAAGAGCAGTGCTTGGCGGCACACGGGCGTTGCAGAAAGACACATGCCC
The DNA here is from genome assembly GCF_055883805.1 of Amblyomma maculatum. Classification (NCBI taxonomy): domain Eukaryota; kingdom Metazoa; phylum Arthropoda; class Arachnida; order Ixodida; family Ixodidae; genus Amblyomma; species Amblyomma maculatum. The sequence goes on along the minus strand of NC_139353.1, from coordinate 105,165,249 downwards.
AGGTAACTCAGCACCACGTCCAAATTTTCACTGTTCCCCATCGACTCTTCGAGCACCAGCAGCACCTTTTCCTCCCAGCTCACTTCTTCCGTGACAAACACGACGGGACCGCCGTCGTCGTCCACGTCGTTTCGCTCGAACACCTCGACCAGGGCTGGCATCACCACCTTGTTATAGAGCGACGGCCGCTTGTCCAACAGTCGGCGCACTACTGTGCGGTTGAACGTGTCCAAGTCCAGCTCTTGGCCCAGGCGCTTCATCTGAGCGTGTAGCCTCACGCCCAGGTCGTGCAGCAGTGCGCTGCATTCGTCGAGACCACAGGCGATGGAATATGCAATCTCGCTCACCTGGTTGGCTATCCTACTCCGGTATTCTGCACCCCCGCGCAATGGGTACACTTCCACTCTTGTGTGCGTAGTCGTCTCGCCGAGGCCCCAATTCGAGTCTTGCTCGACGCGGTCGCGTACGACTTGCGTCGGCGACCACGGCACGAGCTTGCACTCCTTCGTGTCATAGGTGGTTCCGTTCGAAAACACAATGTGCCGGTCAGACGTGAACTTTGGCGCCTGGGCAAACTCGGCCGTGTCGATGTGCACGGACCGTGTGTCGCGGTTCGCCAGGGACATCAAATTGTCGTGGAGCTGCGAAAGGCGATGCAGCGGGTCGTACATCATTTCCGACGTAAGTTCGTTGAGGCACATTCTGAATACGAACTTTGCCAGATCAGCAATCGTGGCCGAGAGCTCTTGCTGTTGATACACGCCGTATGCAGGGTTGTAACGGAGCACTCGGCGTTCGGCCGTGATCGGGTCGTGCACTACTGTGACATTAGAATACTTGGTTAGCGTGGCCACGTACCCACTCACGAGCATTGTCAACGGCATGTTGGCCGAGTTGAACTGCTGTATTTGCTTCCGCATGAAGTGCTCTAAGCCGCTGGTAAATGCAAACTCCGGGTCATTGTTGATGCTAATAATCTTTGTGGGGGCACACGACGGGTCGTCGGGTCTCACGGTACACCACAGGCGAAAGACACTGGTTGTACACGTGGCGTCGCACGAAATTGAAAGTGCGATCGTGGTCCGCCATCACCATGTTAAAGACGTGAAACCCCTCGTCGTACCTCATGTTGGACGCCAACAACATGCCCACGCGGTACACGACACTTTGGTGGGAATAGTTGCTGATTATGTCGATCGCCTGGCCGAACATGCGAAGCTTGATGTTGGCGAGGACGTTGTTCTGTCCTTTGGGGAAACGGGCCTGGATTACCCCAACGTAGTTTGACGCCATTTCAATACACTGGTCCAGTGTATTGAGACGCTCCGCCGGTGGGACAACCACGGACTTGGGCATGTGTTCGTCCAGATATTTGGGGAACTGGGGCGACGACACAGCCAGCGGCGGCGGCGGCGGCATGGCGAGGGCCGCCGCTGTTGAGACGGCAACATCCACGGGGCTTTCGCCCTCGTCAGACAAATCCGTGACCGAGCCCTGGCGCCGCTTCTTCATCCTGGGAGACACAGCGACGACGCTCTCGTCGCCACTGTCGTCATCGCTGAAAGCCACCTGCGGCGGCTCTTCCGTAATCGCCGTGTCCACAGTCACAATGGGGTTGTAGCGATGGGATGTTTGTGTATCCCAGTCGTACACGAGGTCACCACTGTCTGGTAAGCGGTGCATCGAAAGAAGCCGGCGGTGGCTGGTCCAGTCGGGCGACGACGCAGGCACGTGCTCAACATCAGAAATTTCACCGGTCGCCATCTTGAAAGTGGCTAGCGTTCGCAAGACGTACGGCTGGGCGAGTCTGTCTTCTGCCTTGTAATGTTTTGCGGACTTGTACATAAGCCACACTCTCGACCCCGCCTCTACGTCCATCGAGCCTTGCGCGACGCACGTTTCTGCATTGTCCCGTGCTTCTCTGTTGCGATGACCAAGAGGCGTCCCGCGGGTGCCCACGAGAATGTCGTGACGGAGGTTGGTGAGAACCGCACATCCTTGGTTGGGGGGCAAGGAAGAAATTGTTACACAGTCCAACACCTGGATGTGCCAACGCCGAACATTCTCGCCGCTTGACAAAGTCTTGGTCCGAGACGTGAATGCCAACCGTACGTTGCAGTTGCTCGAATCTGCAAACAGCCCCTCTCCCAGACACTTGCAAATGTATCGCGCCCACACACAAGCGTCTTCGAAGGTTGCCTCGAACTCGCAGTCAAAGTCGAAAACGAGGCGATACACAAACTTGCCGGAGACCGGGTCGATGACAGCACCAACAATTTCTTGAGTGTTGGGGTGGATATTGCAATCGTACATTAAGCTTTCCACATTGTTGGCGTCAAGCGTCACTTTGCCTTGCGCTAACTGATGAGTATATCCATCCCAAGCCGCCATCACATAATACTATCGCGGTCAGCAGTGATGCTTTATATACGTATTTTGATGGCCACCTGTAGCGCGCGTCAACATCCCGCGATGGTGGGCGTCGAGCACCAACAGCTGTCAACTTCCGTCGCCCCTCCCCCTCAGCGCGCCCTCCGTCCGGCGGCTGCCAAGCTTGCAATCGTACATTAAGCTTTCCACATTGTTGGCGTCAAGCGTCACTTTGCCTTGCGCTAACTGATGAGTATATCCATCCCAAGCCGCCATCACATAATACTATCGCGGTCAGCAGTGATGCTTTATATACATATTTTGAAGGCCACCTGTAGCGCGCGTAAGCATCCCGCGACGGTGGGCGTCGAGCTCCAACAGCTGTCAACTTCCGTCGCCCCTCCCCCTCAGCGCGCCCTCCGTCCGGGCGGCTGCCAAGCATGAATGACGACTTTTGATTCTCAACGATTCGTAACCCAACAACGCATAACGAGTGCTGCCCGTGCTCTGCCGCTGTCACGTACTCGTGGACGAAGCGGCCGTACTCCTACGTAATCTGTAGGCCCGTGCCGTAGAATGCGCCGCTGTCCGTACTCGTGGACGAAGCGGCCGTACTCCTACTTCTATCAATGCTGTCCGTACTCGCGGACGACGCCGCCCGTAAGCGACGACGCCGTTCTATCTTAAGCTGCTAAACGACGTCGTTGTACGTTTATCGGTGCGCGCCCCTTCTAGCGATCCCCATTGCACGACAAAGAGCCAGTGTTTGCGTGTTATAATACATTTATTCATAATTTTGAGCACTACTCGCCCTATCCAACGGTAGGGTTAACCATTTGTTTACGTTAATTGACGAGCCCGGCGTTGGTGGCATAGACTCATCGTCGGACTCGTCGGACAAGTGCAACTCGTTCGAAACCCAGGCGACGGCTGCATTTTGTTCGTCCCGGGTTACTGCAGCATGCTCTTGCGTTTCATCCTGTTTATCGTCCTTCCCACGAAACACATAACGTCTAATAAACTTCTTTAAACAGCTCTGGAAGGCTACAAACATCTTGTTCTAGAACAAAACCTCTCACAGATGTCGACGGAAAGAAGTTTCCTTGAAAACTTCGTTAGCACGTCTATACTAAGACGCCTTTTCAAAGACGTCTCAGATATGTTTTTTTGGAGGCATCAATTAGATATTTTTTCGATGACCTCTCAGGGATGTTTATTCAGAAACGTTTCACAAATACTATTGTAGAAAGGGTTTACTACTAAAAGTCCATAAAAAATACTCCATGTTTTCCCTGTTCAGAATGTTGAATCCCTATTCAAAGAATGATCACAAATCACAGCGAACATTTTCTACGAATGGTTTATTGCAGCCACGGAACTAAGCAATAATTACGGCACATAAATTGTTAGACAGCTTTGCTTTACTCCAATGTCTCAACTTGATTATTTGATAATCAGGAACAGAAGGTAAGAGAGCTCTTTAAAATAACCTCGAACTTTGAAACTGCGGTTCGTTCTAGCGGAAACCAAAGCCCCGTCATTTACGGTCCAGCTAACCTACCGCTCGTAAGACTGCACTGGGTTGGAATTGAACGGCGGCGCATCACGGAAACGGACACAGACAAGAAGGGGACACCACATGCGCACACTACCAACTATTTATTAAACGGAAAGGTGGCATATTTATACGTCCATCTCAAGCATCACACTCATCGCCACAGTCCGCTCCAAACCCAACACGTGAACTCTGAGCAGCACCAACAGGAAATCGCTGTTGGTGCTGCACGGAGTTCACGTGTTGGGTTTGGAGCGGACTGTGGCGATGAGTGTGATGCTTGAGATGGACGTATAAATATGCCACCTTTCCGTTTAATAAATAGTTGGTAGTGTGCGCATGTGGTGTCCCCTTCTTGTCTGTGTCCGTTTCCGTGTTGCGCCGCCGTTCAATTCCATCATGCACCAACTCGCCCCCCAGGCAGTTATTCTGCACTGGGTTGCACACCGGTCCTGAAAGACGAGGGGAGGCACGCGAATGACAACACTTTTTTATGCTGCGAATGCCTCTTCATTCCAGCTTGCCTGGCCAACACCAGAAAACCACCGTGTTGCCGTTCGTACGGCCGCACTGGGGTAGCACACGGGTCCTGTAAGAAGACGGGAGGCACTCGAATGACATACTTCTACTCTGGCTTGCTTGGGAGCACGAGAAAATCACCGCACTGCCGGAAAATGCATAACAAATAATGTTTGTTGCTTGGGCAAGAGAACAGTCAGCAGGAGAGCCGATCGTACGCTCAAACATCGTTCCGCACGCTGAAGCCTGCTGCGTGGTGGCGCTCTGCTCGATGCCGATGCAATTTACGATTTGTCAACATTGCTTTATTATTTCAGATTTTTTTTCTTGTTTCTTTGCAAAACATAAGGTTAAGTTGAAAAACAAAATAAAATAAACTCATAATTGCTTTTGTAATAGTTGAGTTTTGTAGGCATTTTGACATTAGCATTTTGGCATTTCAGTCGCTAGCGACTGCTTGCTACCCGCGCGCACCAATCGTTCAACTCATCTTTCCTAGTCTTTCGACATGCTCGACGGTTGCTCAACGTGCTCTCGATGGTGTGTGTTCGGTGTGCTGTCTTTGTTTCCCGCGTTTGGACATTTACTCTGATTTTGTTGCTTTCCCACGCTGTATTTTACAACCACTGCTGTGCTGTGATATGGAGCTCATATTTCTCAACAGTAAGTAACTTTCCACTTCTCTTGTATGGTGAATGCAGCGCGCCGAAGTTGAACAGCAGGTGCGTCTGACTAGCGCGCTACACGGGTAGATAGCAATGCGTGTTTGTCTTTCTATCTGTCCATGTTTTTAGCGCTGTTTTAACGTACTGTCCAACCAACTCGCCCAACAAGCAACTTAGCTGTATTGCATTGGCTTTGTTAACTTCACTGATACGGACTAATTGAGTATGTGCGGTAGCAAATGTAGAGCTGAAGTAATATATCTTGAGGAGTTATTTTGTTGCTAATGATCGTGTTGAAGATGTGAAACTATACGAGTCTTTTTGAAAACATTCCGGCACTTCACTGGCATCAGGTGTAGAATATTCGTGGTTTCTTCCAATAAATAGTTGGAAGTTGTGCGCATATGGTGTCTTATTCGTTTTTGTTGTCATCTTTGCACCGTACCGTTTTCAAATCAGTAACCTCAGCTCACTTTAAGTTTTTCTGTGTATGTACAAGGTGAATAAAATTTTCTTCACTAAACACACCAGCAAAGATTGTTCTTTAAGTTCACGGTAGGTCAATGCCCGAAGCATAAGGCCACTGCCTCGACCTCGTTTTGTGGTGCGAGCTATAAGGGATTTTTTTTTTCATGCATAGCGTACTAGGTGAATGATTTCAATGGCGTTCATGGTAGGTCCGGGCATTTTGAATAGATGCTAGTGGTATCACCGTATTTTGGTGTTTCCTTTCTCCGTGCATATTTTTGTTTTCTTAAAAACCCCACAAAACTCAGGCACGTAGCTCAACTGCCACTGCCTTTGGCTCGTTTGATTATTTTGAGCTTTTTTGTGTCTTTGCAGGTTGCTGGAATTTTGTCTTTCTTAAAGACCTCTGGAAAAGGCAGAACCTGGAGCTTACGATATGCCATTGAATTTAGCTCATCAGCCAATGCCGTCAGTGTGCATTATGATTTTATATATCTATGCAAGTTATAAAAAAAATATTTTTATGCAGAACCTTCTGGGCGGATGGTTCCAGTGAGTTTACACCAGTGCATTTGCATGCATGCCTGTAACTTAAATGTTTTTTGCCAGTGCAGGTTGTTTGGAGTTTACTTTTGCAGAAGAACCTTCAAAAAAGGCTTCTCAAATCCATATTGTCAACAAGTTTATTTGCTGATTGCTTTTACTTTTGTAGGTGGAGTGGAATAAAAATTCGGACTGGAGAAGCATGTGTTCTTCATACATTCAGCATGTGCATTCACTATTGAGTGTAGCGACTTGTAGTTTGTGCTCATTGTTCTCAATTCTGCATGTGAGATCACACAATAGTCTGCTTTGAGAGCATTTTTTTCTAAATTTTAAATTACAGTTAACTGGGGAGAGGGTGAATTGTTGAAGGCTTGCATTTTCTACAGCGCTATAAGAAACAGCTAGAGATGGCACATAATCGGTGGGGTGGTTAAAGATCAAAATTTAAAATTCTATAAAAAAAATTAAAATATAATTCTCTTCAACCCAACTGAATTTGCGCCATCTCTAGCTGTGTCTTATAGTGTTGTACAAAGTGCAAGCCTTCATCAATTCGCCTTCTCCCCAGTTAACTGTGTCATTTCATTAAATTTAGAAAAAAAAATGCTCTCAAAGCAGAGCACAAACTGCAAATCGTTACACATCTAAAACAAGAATAGAAACGGTCTAGCCAAGAGGGTTTAAAGATGTGTACTAACAGAGCTACAGCTAGAAGCAATGTCTAGAACAAGTATAAAAATTTTCTAGGCAAGAAGTTTTCAAGACTTCTACTGGCGTAGCGTTAGCAGAGCTAAATCGGAGCTACAGGAAGGCTTGTAGCTCTTGGGTCTACAGAACGTCTCAAATGAGTCTTCTTTTCGGAGTGCCCATTTATTGGCCTAGACATATTCTAGATGTCAATTAGCTCTTTTTGTGTTTCGTGGGTTGTCAGCTTGCTCGTCTTGTGGTGGCCCCACCAACGGTGTCGGTGACAACGGCTTCTCTTGTGGTCTCAAAGGTGTCGTTGGCAACGGCTGCGGCTTCTTTCTCGGCACTCGCCGTATACTCTTGTTGAGCAAATGTGCTGCGCGCGCTTTCTTGGCCTGTAGTACAACTTTAGACGGAGGCGTCCGACACCTCGAAGCGCCGTAAGACGGGCCAACGACGTCCAACTCCTCCGACTCACTTTCTGGTTGCTTCTTTTCGTGCGGTGATTTGTCACGCTGTGATGATGTGTCGTTATCGTGTTGCGACGACTGTTCCGCTACCTCCTCTTCTCGCGCCACTTCGTGTTCTTGGCTCCATTCTTCCGAGTGGTTGTTCTCCTTGGGCGATTTGGGGAGCACGGAACTTTCGGTGCCGGCTGCCACGCGCGCGATAAGATTCTCGAGCTCGGGTAAAGCGGTGAACGGCTTGCGTTGCCTCTTGGGTTTGCTTGCGGCGGCAGGTACACGATCGTCGTTCTCGTTTACCCTCGTAGTGGCACCCTTACTCTTCGGGCGGTCGGCTCCGATCTCTGCGCGCCGTTTCTTCTTGCGCTGCTTCTCACCACCAACAACCAGTGTCGTCGGTGGCCGGAATGGGCGAAGCTTGACGGGGGCCTCTTCCTGGGCGCCTTGCTCCGAGTGGAGCATGTCGGCCCGCAGCCGCAACAGCTTTTCGCGGCCCAGTGAGGCGCGCATCTCGAGCTTGGCAAGGCGTGCATGTTCCTCGGACGAGGGCCGCTTGCCGCGAAGTGTCTGCCGCATTTCAACCGTCTTCGTGTATTTTCCGAAGAGCCCAGTCGACAGTTCGAATAGGGAGGCGATGCTAAGGTCCGCTTGAAATTCGTCAACCGTGGGTACGTACGTTGGCCACCCCGCCTCGAATGGCGACGCTTTGTTAGCGTGCATGTGCATTAGAGTGTCGGTCACGTCCTGCACGAGCAACGCTACCAAAGTTTCATAGTCGCGGTTAGTGCGGGGCAGTTGTAGAGCCATGGCCAACGTAGCATACCTGTCGGCGATGACGGGCAGCAGCGAACAACATCGCTTTGCACCGGGGAACAACTGGGCTGGCAGCAGCACGTCGCACGTTTGCGGGGTCTTGCCTGGGGCCAGGAACATCTTGTCCGTGGTGAACGTTCCGCCGTCCTTCCCGAGTACGCGCACCTCGTTGGATGGCGTGTGTACGGCCGCGGGGCACGAGATCGAGGGCAAGCGGTCTTGACGCTTCGCGTTGGCCGCACTCGCCGCTCTCCAGGCGCGCGTCAAGGCCCGCACGGCGTCGTCGAGCAACGAAGCGGCTTGCGTCGCCCTGGCCGATATTTCGGCGGGGCTCGTGGTCGCCCCGCGCACGGCGTCCGTGGTTTGGATGACACAATGCACGGCCTCGTTGGCCTGCTTCATTGCCTCGACGCTAGCTGCAACCAGGGGCAGCTTAGCGAGCTCGACGAGCGTGTTACCGATGTCTTCCCCGTGGCGTCGCAAACGGCCGGAGGCGCATTCGATTATCCGCAAGGCTGCGCGCTTGCCCTCGGCCTCGTCGTCTTCGGCATCGGCGGACACGGCCTGGCTCTCCGCGTACGCACCAAGAGACCTGAGCGCCGCGTCGATGGCCGCCGTCGTGGATAGCTTGGTGTTACTCACTATGGTGTGCGCCGCTTGCTCCGCCATAGCCATCATACGGACCGATGCGTCGAGTACGGCACTTGTGGCTGCGCGGCTAGCATTCGGGGTGGTGCGGATTTCATCGAGCATGGCTCGCACTGTGCGCTGGGCCGGGTGTAGATGTCGCGCGATCTCGATGCCGCAGTCGGCCAGCACTGTGCTCCTCAGGAGAACTTCTTCCGGAACCTCCATATCAAAATCGGCCATGTCGGGTAGATTCTGTGAATGTGGCAGGCAACGGAGAGCAGGAGGATGTATTACGATCCCCAGACACACCCGTAGCGCAGACGAGATGTCTACACCAACGGTGGTCTGCACGGTGTGCTTTGGAAAAGTGCCGCCGCAAACGAGGCCCGTGTCGTCGTCTGGGAGTAGCGGTTACAAGCCTCGCAAATTGGTGCAGGATAGCAAGTGTTAATCGGGGCTCCCGATGCACCCACTCTTATACACTAGCGGTGGTGTGTCTATTGCGCGACTCGGGGGGCAGGCGGCAACGCACGAGGGAGGCGCAGCTGCGACCTCCTCTACGGTCTTTCCCCCTCTCCGCGTCCGTCCACGGAGCGGTGCAAGAAAACGCGGGCCGTCGCGTTATACGGGTAGTCGTACCGCGGCAGCGACGGCGGCAACGCAATGGAATCGCAGCAGCAGCAGCCCGGCCCCGAGGACATCGTCACTCTGCTGTACGCCGTCTTCGACAGCACTGGCTGTGATTCTACCGTGGGGCTGCTTCAGAACGAATGCTCCGACGTGATTGCCCGCAACCCATTTCTAGAACAGGCCTTGTCGTTTGTGCGTGAACTGCACAACACGATGGACCGGGCTGCCATCACTTACAATGTATCGAGTGCGCCCAACGGCTCGCTCGGCTCGGGCGATGCGCTGGTCAGGATGCGCGTCGCCGCCGTCTCGTCCATCGTCGAGACGTCGCGGTCCGGAGCAGTGCGTACTACGGGCTGGATCGACGCGGCCGACTGGAAGCGACTGTTGATGCACCCTTACATCCGAGAAACACGTACGACCGTCATGACAAACCACTGCCTCAAGCCCACCTCGTCTGGTACGGCTAAAATCACTAACCCGACGGCGAGCGCTTGGATCAACACGTTTGTCAAGGATGCGCCGTTCCTGTCGTTTGTCCACTTTGCTTATTCCATCGGCCTGCACCAACATCTGTTTGCGGCGTTGCCCAAGAACACATTCACGTCTTGGGCCACACGTTTCGACAAGCACAACTTTAGTACGGGAGAACGAGCTCGCAATGTGGACCGCAAGGACCCTCTAGTGACACAGGGTGAGGTGTTCTGCAACGAGTATCTTGCTCCAGTGGTCGGAGCCTCTCGGGTAGTGAACGTGGAGCTCGAACCAGTGAACGCGCACCTTTCGACCCAGTCGTGTACTACTACAGCTCCGTTTGTCCCTGACACGTCTGCATTGACTCGTACGAGCGCGGCCATGAAAGAAGTGTACGATCTGCCACCGCCAACTGTTCGGACAACACACTACGACAACGAAACGTACAGAAGCAGATTGAAGGCGGTGCTCACCATGTTTGTGGATGACGCCAAGGAAGATACTTTACGGCGCATTATGCAATGTTTGCACACTCCGTGACGCACAAGCAAGAACACAATAAAGAGTATTTACAATTCTTTATTTGCCGCCTACTCTTTTGCATGTTCACCGGGGGCTTCTTTGGAGGTTGACGGCTTGGCTTCTGGCATTTCTTCATCCGCATTTACATCCGGAATAGTTTCCCGCTTTTCCCGCAAAAGCTCGGGTCGATTATAAGAAGGAAATATTCCGTCTTCGCCGTCAACGGCGTAGTCCATAAATTCGACAAACAGATCGAGTTCCTTGGCATCTTTAGCCATGGTCAAACAGTTCTCTATGTCCATATTTGTGGACAACAACTCTTGCAGTCGACCCACGATGCGGAATGAGCCGTGACAGCTGCCCGTACAACCGTTTACAACGTCAGCAGATGCACCCCCGACCATCTGTATGTAACGAGCCAGGTTGCGTTTGCATTCCGCGATAGCCATCAGTTTATCGTCGATATTCGTTAACTTAATGGGACACGTGGTGGACTTGCGTTTCTCGTGCAAGTCCTGTTCTTGTTTGATGAGCGTGTTGCGAGCCACCTTAACCACGCTATCGAGTTCGACAGACGTGTTTTCGACAAGTTCGAAGTCGGATTCGTCGTCGTAGATCGTAATGTAGGATGGTGTGGTGGTCTTGAGCACACGTACCATTGACTTTTCGGGTACGCGTTTCCTCATGTTAGGGTCTAACACTTTGTACAACTTGGCTGATGCGGAGGGGTTGGATTGTACTTCACGATCATTCTCGAGATTCTCGCGTAATACGTCGTAAAGTAGAGAGACACATTTAAGTATGCCTATCTCGTTGCATGGGACCTTCACCAAAATACGCGCTTCGGGGATAGAGGCAGAGATTTTCGCGTTGTCGTTGTCCTTTACGTTTTCAGCTGCATAGAGTTTCTCCACTAATATACAATTATCGCGGATTGCGATATTGTAGCCCGAAAGCAGAGGGTACTCTTCGTCTACACACTGCCGAACTGCTAGGGGTGGATGTAAGGTGATATCAAATGTCTTATCGGTAGTATACGTATCATATATCTTCTCTATTACATCTTTCTGTTCAGATAGAATACCGCGCTTGTAAAACTATTTCACCACCGCGGAGTATCGTTCCTTGGTGCTTGTGCGCATCACATCGCTTACTCGATTACGCGCCGCGAGGATCTGTTTCCGTAGTCGAGTGAAATAATCGCTAGGCAACTCTTTGCACAAGTAGCGGCACGATGTCTTGTCGTGGTAAAAGCGTTTTCCGCCGTCCTTATCGTCTGGCACCCAGCTTTGTGTATTGAGAAAATGCACATAACGCATAAAGAGCAATGGCAGTGGCTGGTCGCGCCATGCGTTGGGTTTCAGCAACTCGTCCGTTTCTCCCAAACCGTGATTTTCCAGTGACGCCTTCACATAGCTGTGTTGTACGCTATAGGTCGTAATGGTGAAATCAAATATGCTCATGAGGACCTCGATGGGCGAATACGAAAGTAGCGACATTATGCGATGCAAAGTGGCAAATTCGATCTGGAAAGCGGCCATCATACTCTGTGCAATATCAGCCAGTGTGTAGGCAAAGTACAGCTCGAACGACGATCGCATAAAGCCGATACACGCAGGCCACGATTCGTGGTCGTGGATCTCCCTCAACGAGGCCATGTTGAGCATAGTCACCGGATGCATACTGAGTACTATTCCCCACTTGATACCACTCAACTTCTGACGGTGTGCATACGCGAGGCGAAACAGTGACTCGATCGTGTTGATTTGGTGCGCGTTGGCAGTACCATAGTGGGGGACTTTGTTTGTCAGCACTGTATTGTAAGCAATGATGCGCTGTTTAGAATCGACCGAATCTCCCACGGTTGGCTTGTTGGTAGCGATGATACGCTGCTCGTCGGCCACTGCTTCACGCATCATCTCAACGATGGTGTGCAGTTCGATGTTGGAATCGCTCGTCTCACCACCGAAAGCTTTAGATTGCATAGCGTTGCAACCTATCGTCTCCTTGTTCTGTGCCAGCTGTGTCATGCGCCCCAAATATACATCGCCGTCGCGCAATAGGTCCACCCCGCCGGGCACTCCGGGGCGCGGCGTGCTGAATTTAGCCAGCGTCTCTTTCACGCCGATTGCCTTCACGCCAAGGGCACCTTCGCGCATGGCGAGCACCTCACGATCCTGCTCTGGCATCATATCGGCTGCGCTCGTTATCCTAGTGGGTTGCTTGGTGCTGGCAAACGCCTCTTCGCTCAAACTGGTGGTGGAGGCCTTGTCTGGACTCATGTTGTATTGGATATTGTACTCGCCCAATTTATGGCGCTCCGAGGCAGACAGTGCCAAATTGTTGTACTGCTCAATCTCAGCCTTACTCATGTAAGGCAAGGGGACGAGCACCGCATTGATGTCTTGCAACGATGCGCTGTCGATGTTGGTGGTGCCCACGATTTCGATAGCACGATTGTTGTCGCCCACCGTGCCCAGCACGCGTATCGATCCCGGGATTTGCACGCCACCAGAGAGCAGCGGGGGAAAGATGGGCGACCACTCGAGCGTTGGGAACGGCAGACTCGTGGCAGCCGACGAAAGTGACAAGAGCGTGCGGTAGTATTCCGTGATCATATTATCGCCGTGTTCTAGTTGCAGTAGACGGTGCTTCTGCAACTTGTCCACGTACGTGGCAATGAGGCGCATGGGCTCGGCGACACGCGGTAGCATTTCGCTGTCATCCCCGTAGTTGCAGAACACGTACTGTTTGAACGCCGTACAGGACGTGCCGACCTGCGAGTCGAGAACGTGTAGAAGCTGCATGGGAACGATCCCCAGGTCTAAGTTGCCCCGCCTAATCTCTTCGCACAAGGCGTCAAACAAATTGGACATGCGATTATAAAGCGCGTGGTAGAGAAACGCATTGTTGGCCGCGTCAATGCGACCGTACTTGAGGAACGCGTCGTACTGCAGCTCCACGTAGCACTCACACAGCGAAGGACACGTGTAGCGCTTCTTGACGCTCATGGTGAGCGGCATGCCGCACGGGTAGACGCCCGTGCGCACCACGTCGAGTACGCGATTGAACACTTCCAGGTTGCTGTATACGTCGTACTTGTCGGCCCGGCACTGGACGTAAACGCGGGTCAGATTCTGCAGCAGGGACAGCGTGAGCGTGCTCGTCATGGCGTGAGACCGAATCATGGCAGAGATGGTCAGAACGCGCGCCTCGTCCGAAATGAACGTGCTGTAAAAGTCGCGCGGACACAGCAGCTGAATGCCCAGCACCATCTTGCAGGTAATGAAGCGATACATCCCCTCGCGATTGAAACGGTGCAGCATTTCGTCGTTCGAGGCGAACGGGCAGGAGAAGACGATATTGCGTACACGCGCCGTTTCGGTTAGCTCCATCGTGAATTGCACCGTGTCGTCCATGTCCATGAGATCGAAATTGTGTATCAGCCGATTTAGGTCGGCAATCTGCGCCTGCGGGTAGATACGCGGCGCGTTGTTCCAATTCAACACCTGCCTGATGCGGTCAAGGCGCTTGTCCAACACGGTGTCGTTGCAGGGCAGGAGGATTTCGCGCAGCAGCATGATGGCGTGCAACGAGAGCCACCGCTTGTATGTGGGGAACACCGAGTGAATGTTGAAGCCCAGCACTTGGGAACCGAACTGCGTTTCGGAGTCGACCGCGTCCATGAACTGCTCGATTGGCTTGAGAATCGAGTCGGCGTCTAGCTTGCTCGTCTGCACCACCACTTCTTGCGGCACGTTCAGCGACGCGGTGATGTCGGGCACGTTGGCCAGTGCCGAGATCCACTCGAGAAAGTACTTGAGCTTCAGCCTCCACCCGTTCTCCTCCTTGGGCTTCATCAGCCGGGGGAACTGGTCGTATAGGTAGTCGACGTACACGTTCTCTTCCGAGGTCTTTGAATAGCGACTCAGCTCTACCGCGAGCCTGGCCCCGATCGTGTTTACGAAGGCGGCACCCAAGATGATTCCTGTGCGGCGATCCGAGCCGTCCACGAGGCCGCCGCCGCGCATGAAATATTCTGACATGTTTGCTTCGCTCAGCGGATTGTAGTCGATGTTGAATATGCGTGAGAGCTTAAGGATGTCGGTGTTGGTAATGGAGGGATACGTTTCGTGACCGACCAGATCCGGTGTTTCAAATGTAACGTGGCGCATGCGTTTGGCCACGTTACTGGTGTGATCGTTGGCACGGTCATTGCGCCGCTCGTACGTCTCTATGTACGAGGCGTGCAGCGCACTAATGTCGTTTTCGCCGGGTTTTGGTCGAGACATTATTACCCATGCGGCACGCAAAAGAAGCCGCCAGTTTTTTTGGGGTGTAAGGTCGGCGTGGCATATCGAAACACACACACACACAAGACACAACGTACCCTGTTTAATACATTTATTCAAAGTTGTCCCACACCCACTCAATCAAGCGATCGCGAACGTCGGCCTGTGTGAGTTTGTCGTTGGCGCTCACGCGCCAATCGCCATGGGCGGCGGCCAAACATTGTTTAAGATCATCTAGGTTTCCGTCCACGCGACACATCCGTACGGTTAACAACTCGCGCATGTATTTGCGCTGTTTAGGGTTGTCGATCTTCTCGACCATTTCGACGAGCTCGGCGTTTTCGGGAAACATGTGTTTGTACAGCCACACGCAACGCTCTCGCGAACTGGCGTCGGCCAACGGATGTTTCGCGGTCAGCTCTTCGTCGCCGCTACCCGCTACGCCCAGCAACACGTCAACGTATGCGCGCTCTTTCTCGGACATGTCGGCTCGTGTGCGCGGCCTGTGCTCGGGGCAAGTGTGGACGATTTCGCTGTCCGATTCCGACTGCTGTGGAGGCGGCCGAGGAATGCCCCTGAGCAAACCTCGCCGCCCGGCGCGACGCTGCCGACGTCGCCGACGCCGCACTTTACGCCTGCATTCTGTATCGCTACTTTCGCTATCGCTAGTGCTACCGTCACTAGCACCACTGCTCTTCTTAGCTCCTGGGTCCGACGCCATTTCTGCTCTGCGCGGCAGCATGCGTCTCCGCTGGTCCATCATGCGCTTGGACATTGACAAGGCGCCGCCGCTATCGGTGGCGGCTTCCTGCGCGAGCGCGAGTGTATCGACTAGCAACTGACGATGCCGTTTCCGTCTACTAGCCCTGCTGCTGCCGAGGCGACTAGTCTCCGTCGCTACTGTCGTCTTCGCTGGCGCTGCCGCTGTCGTCATCATATTCGGGGTCGTAGACGTCTCCGTCATCTTCCTCTTCCTCCTTTGTCGTCGCGTCGGGAGGCGGAGGCTCTGACTTTTGTGCCGGAGCGTCGTCGGCCTGCGATGTCGTCGTCGGCCTGCGATACCGAGCTCGCGGTCGGACCGGGCGGGGGCAGGAGTAAAGCGCCGTAGGCTCTACGTTCTGCCACCGACTGTTTCACGGTAAACACCCAGCGAAGGAAGCGTTTAAGCGACCGTCGATGGTGCCGCGCTCGGGGGATGTGGAACGCGGCACACAGTTCGGTGATGGGCTGCGGCAAGTACTCCGCCTTGGAGAAATTAGCGCGCAACTTTGCGCGGACGGCGCTTGTAAAGTTTCGCACGTCTGCATCGGACGCGCTAGGTTTCTGCAAGGGCGCGTACACGGACTCGGGGATGCCGAGTAACTCGGCCAAGTGGGTAGTTCGCGGTCGAGATCCATTTACCACATGTCATGGCCAGCTCCGAGGTTTTGCCCACTACGCCACTATGCCCGGCACAGCCGGGATGGAGGAATCGCTGACTAATGTTCCGGCCGAGGCAAAGTATTCGGAGCTGTGCGGCAACGTCTCGACCATGCCCGCCGCACCGACAACCACGGCGGCGCGTTTCACGTACGCCACGTCAACGGCATGCTCCAGCGAGTTACTGTTTCGGTCGTTGGTTAGCCGCATGATGTCCATCATGTGATCGGCTATGAGGTTTCGCCGTTCTTCCGAAGCGGGCACGTCCCGGAATACGTTCTCCAGGTACTTCTTGCACACGTTGCGGTACGAGTCGCCCACCTGTATGTCGACCATGTTCTCCTTGAGAATGGCGTGATACAGTTTCACTTGTGCCGTCGGGTCGTACATCCGTGGCCGTCGGTGCATGTTCTCCGGCATGTCGTATGAAAATTTGATTACGTTCGACACGCCGCCGGCCGCGTACAGCTGATTGTACGCGTCCTGGAGCAGCAGCATGGGCAGGTTGATGAGCCCCCGGTCGCGGTCTTGCACCTCGCCGTACGCCGTCACTCCGTCCGAATAGACAAAGCGCACGAGCGTGCTGTACAATTGCGGTTTGCGAGAGAAGAGCGCGTGCCACACGAACCAGTAGCAGGGGTCCGATTGTACGTACGCATAGTCGGTTAGCGAGCGCGTGAACTCGATGTCCAGGTAGGTCTCGGCCAGCGCCAGGCACGTGTATCGCTTCACCACCGAAATGGTCTCGATCGAGTGGACTTTGCGCACGTGCTTGTAGCGGCCCGAGCAGATCGACTCGGCCACCTCGTGAAACACCTCGGCGTTGGTGTACCCCTCGTTGATCTCGTCCGGAGAGCGGCACAGCATTAGCAGGCTCTCGAGCAACTTGAGCGCCAGGTTGCTCGTCAGAGCGTGCGCCGTAATAGCGCCCGTGATGTAGTCCACCTTGCGGTACGGCGTAATGTAGATGTGGAAATCCTTGGGCTGCAGCGAATACATGCCCAGCACGAGTTTGCAGTACCAGTAGCGCGTCATCTTATTGGTGTTGAGCGCCATCATCTGCGTGTCGTTTGCGTAGGGAACGTTGAACGTAATGTTGCGCCGCATGGCCGTCGTGTTGACGGCGTTCACAAACTCGGGCGAGTTGTCCATGTCGACCACGTCGAAGGCGTGTATCAACGAATTGAGGTTGTCGATGGCGTCCAGCACTTGGTAACGCGGCTCGCGCATGCTCGCAAACTCGGTGCGCATCTCGGTGAGCGCACTGTCCAACGTTACGGTGCGATTGTACTGGAGGAACTCGATGAGTAGACGGATCTGCTCCATGCTGAGCCACCGCTTGTTGGACGGAAAGCGGTGCGAGATTTGCACGCTCTGCGTGAGCGAAGCGAGCACGGCGTCATGGTCGATGCCTCGGTACTTGGCAACGTCCCCCGGCTTGCTCTCTACCTTGTTGGGCAGCTCGCCGCAGACGAGCGCCTTGTTGTACATTCCAGGTACCACGATGGTCGAGTCGATGTCGATGTGCGTCATCACGTCGGGGACGCCGTTCAGCATCACCACCCAACCCAGAAAGAAAGTGAGCAGTGTCTCGAACGGAGCCGTTCGTTCGGGCCTCACGTCGCGCAGCGGCTTGAACTTGTCGATCAGTTCGTTGAGGTACGCGTCCAGGCTTTGCGCGTTGATGTGCTGGTGCAGCTCGCACATGAGTCTGTTCACGACCAGGCTCACAAACTGGTTACCCGTCACGTATTTCACGTTCTTGGGGATGTTGAAAATGCGGATCATGTCGCGCAAATCCTCGTTGGTCAACAGCGGATAGTTGTAGTTGACGTTCACGTTGATTGGCGAAAATTTGTCGGTGGTGTCCGTCTTCTTGGCCATGGGCAAATCGGTGTAGATGCCCTGCACTATGTTGCTCGTCATGAGTTTGCGGCGTTCGCGCGCGGCCGAGCTTTCCTGGTCGTGTAGCATGTAAATGTTATTGGTCTTGACGAGCCCAGCGAGCTCGGGATTGCTCACCGCGAACCCGCCCTTGCCCACGCCGACCGCCACGCTCGGCGCGTTCTCGGACTCGGCGGCCGCCATCTCTCTGCTTCTTTTATTCTCGGGCGCCATTGGTTGGTTTCAGAGAGCTGCGTTGATGCCTAATCCGCGCCCCGATTATCACCCACAAAGCAAAGCTTGCAATGCCAGCCCCGATTAGTGTATAACCTATAGCCTCTTCCTTGTGATATTTATAGGGCTTCATGTTGTGAATGACTAGCTGTGGGAGACGTGGGTTTTTGACGAGGCAACGCACAAAGCAAAATGGCCGAAACAAAACTGACCGACGCCGTCATATACGACTACTTTAATTTTCTGCGCCAGGACGTCAATCGAGAATGAAAGATCCTCATTGCGGGACCGTCGGGCGTGGGCAAGACAACGCTGCTCCTGCGCCTGCTCTCCGCCGCGGGCGAGCGCTTCGACGAGGTCTTTGTAAAGTGCAATACGCACGACCAACCCGTGTGCCGCACCATCACGTACCCTTACAGTCGATTCATGCACGATTCAACGGGCAAGGGCGCTGCCCCCGGCCGCGGCTCGACTCTCACGTCGGATCAAATGCTGGCGCCCCTCACTGCCAACACGGGCCGCAACACGTTCCCCGAAAAGTACAAGGTACTGTACATCATGGACGACTTGCCCATGAGCCAGTACAAGCAGAACGACTACTTTTCCGAGATGACGCGTAACGCGCGCCATCGCAGCATATACATGATCTTTCTCTTGCACGACATCGGAGCGCTGGACCAACGCATGCGTCAGGAATTTGACTGCTTCGTCATGAATTTCAACCGCACCTTCAACGAAAGTTTGCTGCGCTTCAACCAGAGCGCTTCGCAAGCTTATAAGAAGATGAGGGCCACGCGCGTACCTGCCGCAGCAGTCGGGGCCAACGCGTACGTGCTTTACTGTGGCCGCCGACACGGGGGCCGCGTATACTACATGCATAACAGGCAACCGCTTAAGGAGATGCTGCGCAATTGTGCACCCGAAAAGCTGCTCACCAAGCGCGGCCTCATATTTCACCGGCTTTACCTTAGTCCGGAGCCGCTAGCCTCGGCCGAGCCAGCCGTGGACGTTGCCGAATTTGACCCCTTTGCAGCCGCCGAGAAGGTGGTGCCAAGCTCGCCACCAGACGCCGATAGAAGGGGTAAGCGCAAGCGCGTGGCTGCTACTAAAACGCAGCTCGCAGCCACAGATGAAGCAATTGTCAATCCCGACGCCAACATGCCAGAGCCTACAACTACGGCGGTCGTCCCACCCTCGGAGGAGCCTGTCCCAGCTTCAGAGGCTGCCCCGGAGCCTGCCCCAGAGGCTGCTCCGGAGCCTGCTCCAACTTTGGAAACTGGCTCATCCTCGGAAGAGGCGGCTTTGGACAAGGCTGCCCCCCAAGAAACACAGCAGTCCGAAGCTGCAGCAGAAATCACGATTACTACTACGAACGAAGAAGAGCTAGTTCGCGCGGACGACGAAGAGGACGACACTGACGTCGCCAAAGACGATGGTTCTGGAAAACGAAAAGTGTCGTCATCAAAGAAGAGTAGCACGTCCCAGCGCAAACGCAGACGATGATCGAGGTACAATACAATAAAGACGTGTATCACAACAGCTGTTGCATTGTGTTTGGCGCGTGATCGACGAGGTGGTGTCGCGCTGCGCTTCTCCAGATGGCTAGAGAATGCACTACTAACTCGATTCTTGAAATACACAGGTGGCTGTCGCGATGCGCTTCTCCAGATAGCCAAAGAACGCGCAATCATACCGATTCCTGAAATACACAGACGACATTAGGACGCTGCCAAGGCATAACTCGTGGAAAATGGCAAAATTACAACCTCGCGTCACAGAGTCCAAACTACTTTCTCTTAGATCAGTTTTACGAGCGCAATTCAATTATGCAATTCGTTTCGCGATAGGACGCTCCGTTAACGAGATACCGGACCACCCCCAAAATGGCCATCCGCGGCGGGAGTGGTCAGGCGTCGGCGCCTACCCCTCAAACTACTACGGGCTATAACTTTGGAATGGCGCGGCATAGAGCGCTCATTCAAAGTTCCCTGTGCTCAGAATCACCATCCGCATCGATATAGCAAATTTCCAGAAAGTCAATTTTTGGACCGCAAAATTGTCATTTTTGGGCCCTCGGACCACTCAAAGTTCTACCGCCCATATCTTTGGAATGGCGCGTCGTAGAGCGCTCGTTCAAAGCTTGTTGTGCTCAGAATCATCATCCGCATCCATAAAGCACATTTCCAGAAAGTCGATTTGCGGACCCAAAATTGTCATTTTTGGGGCCCGGGACCCCTCAAACTTCTACCGCCCATAACTTTGGACCGGCGCGTCGTAGAGCGCTCGTTCAAAGCTTGTTGTGCTCAGAATCACCATGCGCATCGATATAGGACATTTTCAGAATTTAGATTTTCGGACCACAAAAATCGAAATTTTGAGGAAAATGTCGAAATGTGCTGAAATTTTACTGATGGGATTCAAATGATGTCAGTATCATTCCTGGAAAGTTTGGTTGTGATCTGACAAATATTTCGAGAGGTCATTCAGACACCCCCGTACTCGGGACCGCCAGACTGCCGGCTCGGCAGGTCGGGGCGGCCGCCGGAGAAGGGTTCGCGCGCTTGTGCGCGTCGCCTAAATTTTCGTGTAAAAATGGCTACACTGATTCTTGCACCAGGTCACAGTATACATCCTTGGCTGTGACCGGGTGCAAGGGCAAGTGCGGCAAATGAGCGGTTAGCGCGTGGTGAGCTTCAGTAGTTACGAGAGTCCGTGTCGACCTCGGTCCCGGAGCGAGCGCTCGCCCGTTGGTGCGAGCTCTGGCGTGACTACGCCAAACTCGGTCATGCTGATTCTTGTACCCGGTCACAGTATACATCCTTGGCTGTGACCAGGCATGCGGACAAGTAGGGCAAACGAGCGGTTGACGCGGGGCGAGCTCCACCAGTTACGCGAGCCCATCCCGGAGCGAGCTCTTACCGGTTGGTGCGAGCTCTGGCGCGACTACGCCAAACTCGGGCAAACTGATTCTTGTACCCGGTCACAGAAGGCTTTCGTGGCTGTGACAGGGTACACGGACAAGTAGGGCGAACAAGCGGTTAGCGCTTGGCGAGCTCCACCAGTTACAGCGCCACCGATCCGGAGCGAGCGCTCGTGCGTTGGTGCGAGCTCTGGCACGAGTACGGCAAAGGCGACTACAGTGCTTCCTATACCCGGTCACAGCCACGAAAGCCTTCTGTGACCGGGTACGCTGACAAATGGGGCAAACGAACGGTTGGCGCGGGACGAGTTCCGGCACTTACGGGAGTCCGTCTCGACTTCGGTCCGGAGCGAACGCTTACCGGTTGGTGCGAGATCTGGCGCGACTACGGCAAACTCGGTCATACTCATTCCTGTACCCGGTCACAGTAGGCATTTGTGGCTGTGACCGGGTATGTGAACAAGTGCGGCAAGCTAGCGGTTGCCACGTGGCGAGCTCCACCAGTTACGCGAGCCATCGTTCTGGAGCGTGCGCTCGGCCGCTTGTGCGAGCTCTAGAACGAGTACGGCAAACTCGGCCACACTGATTCTTATACCCGGTCACAGAAGACTTTCGTGGCTGTGACCGGGTACACGGACAAGTGGGGCAAACGAGCGGGTAGCGCGGGGCGAGCTCCACCAATGACGGGAGCCCACTCCGGAGCGTGCGCTCGCCCGCTTATGCGAGCTCTAGCGCAAGTACGGCAAACTCGGGCACACTGATTCCCGTACCCGGTCACAGCTTACATTCGTGGCTGTGACCGGGTATGTGAACAAGTGCGGCAAGCCAGCGGTTGGCGCTTGGCGAGCTCCACCAGTTACAGAGCCACCGATCCGGAGCGAGCGCTCGTCCGTTGGTGCGAGCTCTAGCGCAAGTACGGCAAACTCGGGCACACTGATTCCCGTACCCGGTCACAGCTTACATTCGTGGCTGTGACCGGGTATGTGAACAAGTGCGGCAAGCCAGCGGTTGGTGTTTGGCGAGCTCCACCAGTTACAGAGCCACCGATCCGGAGCGAGCGCTCGTCCGTTGGTGCGAGCTCTAGCGCAAGTACGGCAAACTCGGGCACACTGATTCCCGTACCCGGTCACAGCCAAGGATGTATACTGTGACCGGGTATGCGGACAAGTGCGGCAAGCTAGCGGTTGGCGCTTGGCGAGCTCCACCAGTTACAGAGCCACCGATCCGGAGCGAGCGCTCGTCCGTTGGTGCGAGCTCTAGCGCAATACGGCAAACTCGGGCACACTGATTCCCATACCCGGTCACTGCTTACATTCGTGGCTGTGACCGGGTATGTGAACAAGTGCGGCAAGCCAGCGGTTGGCGTTTGGCGAGCTCCACCAGTTACAGAGCCACCGATCCGGAGCGAGCGCTCGTCCGTTGGTGCGAGCTCTAGCGCAAGTACGGCAAACTCGGGCACACTGATTCCCGTACCCGGTCACAGCCAAGGATGTATACTGTGACCGGGTATGCGGACAAGTGCGGCAAGCTAGCGGTTGGCGCTTGGCGAGCTCCGCCAGTTACAGAGCCACCGATCCGGAGCGAGCGCTCGTCCGTTGGTGCGAGCTCTAGCGCAAGTACGGCAAAGTCGGGCACACTGATTCCCGTGCCCGGTCACAGCTTACATTCGTGGCTGTGACCGGGTATGTGAACAAGTGCGGCAAGCCAGCGGTTGGCGCTTGGCGAGCTCCACCAGTTACAGAGCCACCGATCCGGAGCGAGCGCTCGTCCGTTGGTGCGCGCTCTAGCGCAAGTACGGCAAACTCGGGCACACTGATTCCCGTACCCGGTCACAGCCAAGGATGTATACTGTGACCGGGTATGCGGAAAAGTGCGGCAAGCTAGCGGTTGGCGCGTGGCGAGCTCCACCAGTTACGCGAGCCCACCTAGACCTCGGTCCTGGGACGCGCCCGCTTGTGCGAGCTCTGACGCGACTACGGCAAACACGACCACACTGATTCCTATGCCCGTTCACAGAATACATTACTGGCTGTGACCGGGCACGCGGACAGGTTGGCGAACAAGCGGTTAGTGCGTGGTGAGCTCCAGGAGCCATAGAGCAAGCGCCCGTGCGAGCTCTAGCGCGACTCATTCCCGGTCACAGAATACATTCGTGGCTGTGGTCAAGTGCGGCAAACGAGCGATGGGCGAGCTCCAGCAGTTACAGAGCCGTCCGTTGGTGCGGCACGAGTACGGCAACGTCACATAGCCTAAGAACGCACCTGGTTCTAACTGCGCAGACGCAACGGGTTCGATAGATATACCTAGTGACTGGTGCGAGATATTGTTAGATTGCATCTGAGTACATGTACAAACATCGCGGTAATGCCCAAGCGACATCGATCTGTGTCTCCCGAACCATCACGTTCCAAGGCAGTAAAGCGGCGCTCCAACTCAGTGGAGCCTCCGCGTAGCCGACGGGGTAGACGAAACGTCCAGCTTTCCGGCCCCCTTCTGGAAATTGCGCAACTGCGACGGCGGCGCAAGAACCAAGCGGACAACGCTCCTGCTCCTGAGCAAACTCCTCCAACCCCGGCTGTTAATGTCGTCGAAAAGCACCCAAACCCCTCGTCGTCAGTAGCACAAGCATCGCCAACGCCACAACCACCAGCAGCTTCTTCTCTGCGAAAGGCTGTTCGCACAAGAGTAACATTTATGGACGACGACGCGCAGCAACAGCAGCAAGAACAACACCCCGGCACATCTTTGCCGCCGATCCCACGTAAAGTTGGGGAGGTTAGCAGGCTTATCCGAAAGGCACCGGGAATCCGGAAGGCTCCGCGTAAGCAACTGCGAAAAGCTTATGTTCCGAAGAAGCGAACGCCCA
This sequence comes from Amblyomma maculatum, assembly GCF_055883805.1. Classification (NCBI taxonomy): domain Eukaryota; kingdom Metazoa; phylum Arthropoda; class Arachnida; order Ixodida; family Ixodidae; genus Amblyomma; species Amblyomma maculatum. The sequence continues at coordinate 105,141,291 of NC_139353.1, read as the reverse complement.
AGGATATGGCGCCTGTTTACCCGCCAACCAACCGTAAGAAAGGCTCTAACCGACGCTTTCGGCCGGGCACGCTTGCCTTGCGAGAAATTCGTCACTACCAGAGGCAAACCGGCTGGGTCGTATCCAAACGCCCCTTTCAACGAGTGGTGCGCGAAATAATACAGCATTTCAAATCGGACCTTAGGTGTCAATCGTCAGCGCTAGCCGCACTACAAGAAGCAGCAGAAGCATACCTCATCGGCTTCTTCGAGGATTGCAATTTGTGTGCAGTTCACGCAAAGCGCATAACTATCATGCCCAAAGACATGATCCTGGCTCGTCGTATACGCGGAGAATGATTCTGAAATAAATATATCATCTTGAACACTCTTTATTTGTGTCCTATTGTAGTGGCAGTCGAAACGCAGTGGCGAGGTCCAAGCGTTTCGCCAGTTGTTCTAGACAGTACGTATCCAGCGTTGCTTCCGCAACGACTCCCATTGCGGGGAACACGAGTGTTTCTACGCGGCGCTGTAGTCTTTTCAGGTCCTTGGTGTCCAATCCCTGTTGTTCGACGAACGTCGGACAGCACACTAGTTGCGCTAACGCCAATACGTCTTCTATGTCGGGTAGCGCGCTGTCGTCCTCGGCGGCGAGCAATCGCCGGGCCAATGTGGCCGCTCTAGAACGCAGGGCTGCGTTGCGCTCGAGATGCGGCTTGAAGGCTGCGCAGCATCCGTCAAGCGGTGAGGAGGGCGCCGCGCGGTATCGCGAAGGCAGAAATTCGACTGGGACCGCGGGCGGACACAGCGAGGTTGTGGCGCCGATCGAGTGAAGTTTCACTTTGCACAGTACGAGATTGTAATCTAGTGCGGGTAGCAGCATTTTCTCCGCGTCGGCCTCGCACACGGGGAGTCCGTTGAGCGACTCTAGACTGCGGTGAGTCTCGATAACGTGCCGCACGGCGTTCACCAGGGTTCGATACTCGTTGCTCCGTTCCGCGCAAAACACAATGTAGGGCCCCGAGATCTTGAAACGCCGCAGCGTACGTGTACGAGCTAGCCCCTGCGTAAACAGCTGGGCCATTGCCGTGTACGAAAACGTGGGCTTGTGGAGAACGAACGTGCTTGACGAGATGCACGTACGCGTCCACGGTGCCCTCGACAATCAATGCGTTGGACAGACACACGCGCGTGCGCGCGGTCACGATCCCCGATGCGTGATAACAACACGGGGCGCTGATCTCCGACAACGGGAAGACGCGCTGCACCGAAAAGCGGAGCGTGGTGCCTCGTCCATTGCTCACGTCGAAAGTCGAGGTGACGATGGTACCCGAGCGCATGGGGTCTATGAAGACGGCCGAGGCCCACAGGGTGGAAGTGGTCGTGGCGTCTTCGGTAACGGTGTCTAGTGCAGTGAGCGCTTTCGTGATCGCGACGCCGTTGGCCCCAAACGCGATGGCCATTCGACCGATCATGACCAGCGTGTGCAACGGGCTGTGCACCACGACTCGCTTCAGCAAGGGGCCCCTGCCCGAAGCTGCGTACGCGAGCGCGATTGTGGCTAGCGGCGCGGGTGCGGAGCCTGGCAAAGCACGCCACTCGAACTCTTCTAGGGAAGGCGGGCACGCGGCTAGCGCGTTTGCCGGGTCCGTAACGCTCATGACGAGTCTCCGCAATCGCGTCATGCGGCGCAACGTTTCCACGAGCTGCGTTTCGGCAGCGACGGATACGTCGACCACCAGGTGAAACGTGAGCCGCAACTCCTCTGCGTGTAGGGCCACCGCGTCCAACAAACGCAGTACGTGGGCGTGCACGTACGTGTGGTCCGACACTACTATCGAGAGCCGCATGGGCGCCAGGCGTTCGGGGTCATCCGCGACGGCGTCGGCGAACGCGCAGCAAACGCGTTCGGTGGGATCGACGAGCGTGAGCGCCCCGTCGAGCGCCACAGTAGCCAGAGCCCTGCGCGCGGCCTCGTGCGACGCGAACACCACGCCGCGTGTCAGGTGCAAGTTCTCGGTCCGATTGGCGTACTCCTCGGTCACTTCGGCGCCGATGCCCAACGAGATTTCGGCCATGCACCTATCGGTGACGGCCAACGCTAACTTGCACGCTTCCCTGTAACGCGGGTTCCGCAGAGGCGCGTACGGGTTGTCGATGTGCAAAGCGCGCACGCAAGCGTGTTCGGCAAGTGACCTCGCCCCGGATTCGAGGTCGTCCGTGTCCTGGGCCACGTTACTAGTTTCCAGCCGCAACCCGCATCGCTTGCTTAGGCGTAGCCTAAAGAAAGCTAGCGGTGGTTGTGCGTTTTCGAGAAGCGAACAGACACCACGATTAGCTGTACACATTTTCTGAATCTTTATTGACTGTGTTGCGTCACGGCAGCGCCTCGATGACGAGCTTGTGATGAAGGGCCCATCGCAGAATGGCCTCAATGTATTGTTTGCGAGCAGTGCCGCGCTCGCTGCCGTCGCTGGCGGCAGTGGCAGTATGCCGCCGATACACGTAGTCGTCGTCCTCGTCCTCCTCTTCGTCCGTGTCGACGACGATCTTGGCTCCGCCTGGGGCGGCGTCGCCGTTCTGGGACCAGTAATGCTGGCGCGTGTTGCCAATCGAATGGTACTGCACGACGGTGCCGTTCTCGATGTGCACGTGCAGTCGTCGCAGGTTACACATGGGCATGTTGATGAGCAGGGATCCCTTGTACATTTTGCGCGAGATGCCGTTGGGGTTGCGGACGCTCTCGTCCACGACGTGCCGGCGCAGCGTGGTCTGGTCGATCTCGCCGGACGGCAACGTGACGGCCGTGAGAAACACTTCGCCCGTCGACAAGTTGGCTTCGCGCACGAAGCGGCGCAGACGCTCGTTCCCCGCCGCCTGCACTCCTTGCCGCAGGACGTGGTGCTGGCCCCCGCCGGACAACTGCGGTCTCTCTGGGGCGGCCGGTTGGTCGATGGCGCACATGAGGCTGTAGTCTTGCACACACAGCATGAGGCGCCCGTCTTGACCCGCGTAACCGTACGAGTAGCTGCTTGTGCCGATACGACACGCAACGCTGCCGAGTCCGGTCAGGGTGCTGTGAATGTAGGGTGCCACTAGCTGCGTACAGTCGGCCTCTTCTAAGAGCAGGTCTGCTTCCATCTTGGCTGGTGTCGATACCATCGAGACGACAGATTTGCCTTCTCGCTGCATGCGCCTGATGCCGCGTCGAATCACGTTCTCCCTGAACACGGCTTTGTTGATCCGCTGCTGGAGCTCGTGCCGAAAGCTGTCGTCACCGTCCTCGTAAATTCGCACGTGCACCATTGCGTTGGGGACGTCGTGCGAGCGGATCCTGCAGACCCGCCCCAGCGCCTGGAACATTGTGCCGCACTCGTACGTGGGGAAGGCGCCCACTACGTGCATGTGCGACACATTGCGTAACGTGTGGCCTTCGCAGAAGAAATAGTTTGTCACGAGCACGCAGTCGTCGCGCGAGTTGTATTCGTCGCGCACTGCCATGACAAGTGGCGTCGGGTCTTCCGGCTTGATGAAGTACACGTCCAGCTTCCTCCCGCTTTCGGGCATGCAAACGCTGAACGTGCGGTTGGCAATGGTCAGCGAAGAGTCGGGGATCTCTTGCGATCTTCTCCGCTTAGGGCCCCTGCGCCGCCATCGCTGCTTGTTGTCAGCCGACGGTTCGTGGTCCGCCGTGGGCCAGTAACACTGCTGTTGCTGCTCTTTGGATGCAACCGCCGCTCGTCCATTCATGCGTATCACTTGCAATTGAAGCCTCCAGCCCGGCATGCGTTGTCTGCGCACCGCGTTGATCACTTCGCCGCGGAGATCTCTGCCCGCTGCTCGAGCGCGTTGCGTTCGGTTGGGCTTCTTGTGATGCTTTTGCTGTTGCTGCTGCTGCTTCTGTTGCTGCGGCCGCTGCTGATGCCGGCGGTGTGGTTTCTCGCAGTCGCGCAAAGCGTGCAGAATGGCGTCGCGCACGGCATAACGGTACGCCACCACAAAGTGTTTGGTGCCTTCTTCCATTTGCCGTAGCACGCGGGCCACGATGCAAGATGTGCGGCCGCAGTCGTTTCGGCACATGCAATAGGATAGCGGGAAGTCTGCGGACGAAACGTGTGAGCGTAGGTTCACGATGTCCGGCCTCCCCGGCGGCCCTTCGTCGCCTACAATGAGGAGCTGCGAGTCGTACAGCACTCGCAGAAACGTCTCGTCGGGCATCAATAGCCGCCGTGCAAAAAAGGCCATGTTACTGGCGTGGCGCTCCTCTGCAGAGAGCTTGCTCGAGTCCGAAGAAGACCGGAACACGTTCACCCACATGTTGAGCTCCTTTTCGAATCGTGTAAAGAAGGGCGTCGCAGAGGCACACACGAAAATGCAGCGATTGTTCTCGTTCATCGCACGCACCGCCGAGCGGGCCCGCTGCTTGTAGCCGTCCTCGTCCATGTCTTCGTTGTCGATGGACGACATCGGTACCGGCTGCAGCTGCGATCGTGTGGCAGTGTGGTAGCTGCGCGAGATGAGCGTATGGAACTCATCGACGAATACGCCGTACACTTCTTCCGGGTTGGTGGTTGCGTGCAAATTAGTGTGCCGCACAAACTCCTTGCGAGTCATGATGCTTACGACGCGCGTGTAGTCGTTGCGGTGCCGATATCCCTCGTCGAACACGGCGGCGTAATGCTTTGCCGAGTCCGCCTTCAGGGACATCCGTGGCACGATAACTACGACGCGCGTGACGTAGCCGAGGCGCAGCATCCTGCACATTAGCAGCGCTCCTTTGCGGGTCTTGCCTGAGCCGGTGGGGTAGACGAGAAAGAATTGCGAGGCCGACAAGGAGTTCAGCAAGTTCCCCCACAAATTGTCGATATCGTCCATCCCTGGGCTGCGTATAAACTGGCATATCGGCGACAGTGCGCGGAAATTAGAACGCCCCGGGCCGCGGAAAGTGCTCCGCCCGGGCCGCCCTCTACGAGACGCGTCCACACAGAGATACCATATACATCTTTATTCACTGGCGGAGGCCGCAACCTCCATGTATTGTTGTGCTCGGAGCACACACACGCCGTATTGAAAATGCTTCTCGATCTTTATAGTGAAAGGCTGCATCGTTCGGGCCGTGTACAACGCGAGGCCGCTTTGTACACGGCACGTATAGTATTGTCTCCTTTGGTGAGGCGCGTAGAGGCTCTGAGGGTGCGCTCTATAGTCTCGAGTGCCTGCTCCGAAAGTGCCGCACTAGCGATAGCAATAGCCAAGTGCTCCATTCTCTTTTTTGCCGCTCCCGATGGCTGCCGCGAATGGCAAGCGTCAGTTGCGGACACCGGCGGACGTTCGCAACCTTCTCGTGGATGTGTACGATTCGCTTTCCACGGGTAAAAACATTTTGAGCAGCGTCAAGCCGCGCATGAACGTCTCCATGGCGATGGCGCGAAAGATACCCCTAGCGGCCCCCGTTGACACCACCGCGCAGAACACTGCAAAGTACGCCAAGCGCCTGGCCTCGCCGGTGCGTGCCGCGGTGAAGATCAAGAGAGAGGGCGACAGCAAGAAGAAAAAGAAGTCTTCGCTCAAGGGACTCGCCGTACGACGAAACAAGACCACCGCCGTGAGCAAGACAAAGAAGAAGCAGCAGAAGAATAAGAAGTCGCGTTGAATCCTTATTACCAAACAATAAAGATGTTGCCATAATTGTCGTCATTCTTATTTGCACAAAAAACAGCGTGGTTACGTGTGCATTCGCACAGGCGCATTGCTGTGTTTGTGTGGTGTGTGGAGGTCAGCGCAGCATATTCACTGCTATGGCATCCGTGTCTCTGGGCTCTAATCGGTCGCGAAAAGAAGTACGCATAAAGTCGTCTAACGGCCGCTGCACTCGCATCCCTGCATGCGACATTACCCGCACGTGCGATCTCCGAGAACGCGTCGTAGCATGCGTAAAACAACGCAAGCCAGAAAAGAAGTTTGTGGTAAGCAAGGTGCGCTACGCCCGCGACGAGAGCAGCGACGGGAAGTCCTCGTCAGACGACTATGACAACATGGGGAAGCGCAGTGGCGGCAGCACAAAGATTGTGCACCACCACCATCACTCCTCGCGCCGTAGCCACCGGCGGCGGCGGGACCGGCGGCGCAACCGCTCATCTTCGACGACCAGCTCGTCGTCCTCGTCGCGTTCGCGCAGCCCGCACCACTCGTCGGTGTACGCGCCGCCCATGTCGCTCTCCGGGTTCACGTCGCAACTGAGCGCCATCAAGGGCAGTTCCGCCATGGATCCAAATTCTAAGATGGTGCTGGACGGTCTGGTACGCAACGCATTCGGCTCCAACACAGAGACGGTGGTGATGACGTTGCGAGCGCGCGCGCACGAACTCTTGGGTCCGATCGATCCCGAGGCGCTCAACTACTACACGCTCGACGCCTCGGCCATCGACGAATACGGCCGTTACTTGCGGGCGCTCGAGCCGGCCGCGGGCAACGTGTTACAGCAGGCCTCGTTTGCGCTCGACAGCTGCTTTACACACATCGAGCAGGTGCTCGCCGAGTTGAGGCGCATCATGTCCGTGCGCCCAGACAAGGTGCAATCGCTGCTGCAGCCGGCCGGACTCAGCATCTATCGTAATCCCTTTTCGCCGGACGGCGTGTTGACCCAGTTGGAGAAACGCGAGTGGCGCCAAGCAATCATGAACCGCAAACGCAGACCGCCCACCATGCACGAAGAGCGCGAGTACGATAGGCGTCGACGTCGGAGCGACAACAATGGTCTCATATGGTTGCTGGAGCACTTGAGCCGCGTCCCCGAAGGCGTGGCGCCCGCTTACAGCGGCAGCGGCGTCGGACTATCCAATGCCGCGACCAGCATCGAACAAGGACTGCGAACGTGGGGGCGCGTGCTTTCCACGGGTAACGCCGGCAGCGTTCGCGACGAGGAAGAAGCGGGGGATGGGGACGACACGTCTTCGCTGTTCTACGCACCTCCGCGTACGCGCAAACTTCGCTCGGACGAGGAGCCGTCGTCGAAGCAAAGCAACATGACCTCGCTGATATCCAACGTGAAACTTGCTTTCATAACGCCTGGCGAGTCCAAGCCGTTGCCGATCGTGGAACATCTACCCAGTAAACACCAACCCATCTATGAGACGGCTATAAACTGTCTTGCCAAGACAAGCAAGATGCCTGATAGATGTCTCAGTAGACCTCTGAGATGGCTACTAAACATATATAATATGTCTCGACAAGATATGCAAGACATTGCCAGATGTCTTGATATTTCTTGTAGTGATCTTGTAGCTCAGCTAATGCACCCACTTTTTTAGGCTACAAGACGTCTTGCAAGATATCTCCTAGAAATCTGGAAGACAAATAACATACTAAACGGAAGTCAGTCTAGCAGATAGCTATAAGGCATCTTGTCGAAGATAAACAAGTCACCTTATAGACATCTGAAGTGGCACCCAAGACAGCTGATAGAAATTTAAAAGATGCATTGACAACATATGAAAGATGTTTTTATACATCTTGGTACATCTTGTAGCTGCCTTCTAGCTCAGCTAATGCACCCACTTTTTTAAAGCTACAAGACGTCTTGCAAGTCATCATCTAGAAATCATTAAAATAGATTCTGAATGTCTAAAATGAGCTCTAGAATCTCCTGCAATGCTCTAAATTATTTATTCCCTGCTATTTCTTGCAAAACTGTCTGAAATGCTTATGTATTTGCAGAGGTTTTCAACACCAGTGCCAGACATAAAATATAGTCTCATCAGATGCTACTACAACTAAAGCTGCATTGCCGTCACACACCCACAGTGCTCTTTCACACATTCAGTTATGATGCAAGCTAAACTGATGTACAATTGTAAATCAATAATTCTCACGCACTACAACTGTTGTCTAGTAATGAGAACTGTATGTTTTTTATTACAAAGCGTGCCACATTTCACTGTTAATGGCCATCAGGTGCTCTTTGGAAAGTTTGGTAGTACCTGCACCCTATGCTAGAAAATGACATGAGTAAACTACAGAACTCTTTAATTTCCTCAGCATTATACATTGCAAATAGGCAACTTAAACAATCTCACGCATGTTAAAAGCAAGGAAAGCCACAAGCAACAGTATGCAAATGACAAAATGTGGTTCTCTGAAGTCTAATATTGTACCAAGGAAGAAAACACCAGAAAGAGCCAACTCATGAACACATGACATGAAAAGAATGATGCACATTGTTATTCATTCTCACAGATATTAAAACTGCGAACAGTAAGTGAGATCTGTACACATTCTTTGTTACAAAACATGCCACACTGCACGGTGGACAGCCATCATTGGGTGCTCTTTGGAAGATTCGGCAATAACTGCAAAAGGTGCTAGGAAACAAAATGTGTAAATCATATATTTGATTTTTTTCAACAATGCACAACGAAGTTAAAAGCACAGAAACTAGACACTACAAGTGGTATGAAAATGACAAAATAATAATGCAGTTCTGTCCAAGCTTAAAATGATCTCTTTACAAAAACAATGAAAACATCCATACTCCAAACAAGAACAGGAAATGACTAGAAATAAATAGGGATAGGTATGCAAAAGTGTAAAAAACTGGTTGAGTGGTTAAACGAACTATCTGCATAATGTTTGTACAAAATAAAACAAAGCAACAAATTCAAATGAAAAAGCTTCAGTATACAGAAAAAGGTGCTTTCACAAAGGACCATCATCACCAGTGTTGCATTTCATAATACTGCATGCACATAATACTATATGTGCATGCATGTCACCAACTGAATGCTGGTCATACATACATCTTGTAGAAACTGTATAAACACTTGAGCATTAGGCACGACATCAAATCCATTAAAAAATCTACACTGCAAAAAAAGAAGCCAAGACTGCTTCACTGCTGCTGTTCCTGTTAACATGACTAGAATGCACTGAAAAAAAAAATGCAATGGCTGCATGCCTGTCATAATTACGTTCTACTATCATAACTAAAAAGCACTAAGGAAAAGGTAGCAGGTAAGGGTCGTACATCACTCTACAAGAAAAACAAGAAGGCACCATAAGGAAAAAAAAAGGAAGGAGCAAAAGGTTTGCATCCCTGTTATTGTACATACCAACCACTATATTCTATCTCAAAAGCTGTTTGCAGCACTACAAAAGATAAGGGCAGCATGAACCAGCCATGATGGCACAAACTGCCCTTACCTTTTGGAGTGCAGCAAACAGCTTTCGAGAAGTACAGAAGGCACAGCAAAAAAAAAAAAAAAATAATAATAAAATAAAATTCAGTGTTGCACACGGTGCTACTCTTCACATTCTGCTGGTATAAAATGAAGGAAGTTAACTGCGGAGATAGTTGGTTTTCAGAAACAAAAAAGGTATTTAGCATAACACAGACACACACAAGAAAGAAGACACCACGTGTACTTACTACAACTGTTTATTTAGGGGCAAGCAGTCGATGCATAGCTTTCACTGCTGATGTGCACATGTACAAGGCAACAGGAAAACAGCACCAATCTTATCAAAGCAGGTATGAGAAATATCTGTTCAGCCTCAAAGAAAAACTGAAGCGTCGCTGACACAGCTCGAACCTGTTTAATGTATAGATGGTATCCTCTGCTCCCTGAAAGCTTGGTCAGCAGAGCCATCACATAAGCTATGAAAGCAAACAGGTCAGCTGTCAAAGAGACATGGCCAGCATTTCGTAAAGTGCATAAAATTCTACTGTCATGTAGAAAAATCTTATTTTGCACAGGCAGGATTCTGCGTGAATGGCCAACTTTGGGAACATGCAAAAGACATTAACAATGAAGGTGAGCGACTTGTCTTGCACCATAGGGTTTGCACCAATTGTGAAAACTGTGGGTAACGGCTCATGAAACACTAGAAGCCCTTCATATAAAAAAGCAGGTTACAGCTGTGTCAGCAGCAAATTGGTTTTTCTTATCAGACTGAAGAAAAATTTCTCACACATAGTTTGACAAAATTGGTGCTGTTTCCATGTTGCCTTGCACCCGTGTGCATCACCTGAGTAGGCTATGTATATCGGCTGCTTTCCGCTGGACAGTTGTAAGTGGTGGTGGTGTCCTCTGTCTTGTGTGTGACTGTGTTATGCTAAATAGCCTGTTATTATGCATGGAGAAAAGGCATTGAAAAAAAAAACCAAACAAGGTCTAAATACCACTGCCAACATTCTGGCATGAAAGCATTGTAAAATGAGGGAGCTGGCATGGATTGTGCATCTGTTATTCTGTACAACCCCTAAAGGGCAGAGAAAATTGAAAAAAAAAAATAAAGAAAAGAAAACTTCTGGGGCTATCAGATCCACTGCAGTCAGTTACAAATTAAGAATGAAGGGGCGAATATCCCTCAAAGGAGGCTTTTCTGCCAATCAGATCGTTCTCAACACTGGTACCACTCCAGCCCTTGTCCACAGCTAACTAGGCTGGGCAGCTTTTTCTTTATTGGTACTGAACACCAGCTGCACTGCCTCTTTTTTGTCACCTACTGCCATGAAAGGGGGAATTCCTTTGTGGCTCAATTGATTGAGAGGCTCCTCTCTGTCAATTGTTGGAGGCCTACCTTTGAAAAATTACAAAGCTTCAAACTTGAGTTGTAACTGAGCACTGAAGGTGCCTTGATCCCAGCTGCTTGCTATTGTGGCACTGTTCATAGTGGATGTGCAGCGCCTTTAGATGTGGACTTGGTCTTTGTCACAAGGCAAACACCAACCACTCTTTTGTGACGTCGGCAAAACTAAGTTTCATTGGTGTTGAAGGCTTTCCATGTCACACCTGCCAGGATTAAAATCAAAAGCACGATTTAGATATATGAGCTCCCAAACAGAAGGAAAAAGTCCCACTGTTGGCAACTCTACGTTTTTGGCAGTCAAACCATACCTGTGTATTCAGTCAGTAGCCCGCGACTGCCCAGTGAGATGTCAGTCCCGTGGCCCTCATCACTAAGTTGTGTTTGCAGCACAGACAGGAAAGGATAGTTGCTAGGCAGCCGTGGAGGTGGTGGCAACCTGCAAGGTGTTCCAATGCTTTAACGATTTCTTGTGAAGTTTAATAAAGCAAATCACTGACTACAAAACACTGGCACAAATTCCACTATGGGATGAGAATTTAACCTCAAAATATGTCACATAAGGTTGAGAGTACTGAGTACACAATAGAAATATGTTTAACCAAGACACGCACTAGCAGCACAAAATAATGCTGAATATAATATATGTATATTAATAACTCCTTGATGACCTCGAGAGCTAAAACATTTCCTTGTCTTCACCAACAGACACACCTGAAGAGAACCACCGTTTTCCTGATTTATACATTCCTTTTTTTTTATCGAGAGTCACTTTCTATGCTGGGTAAGGTTTCTGCCTCTGAGTTTGCCAAGTGTTTCATTCGACATATGTAGAGAAGAAATAAATCTATGTATCATGTATCTATGTATGGATGCATTACCTATGTATGTATCTATGCATGTATATATGTAAGTACCTATGTATATATACATCACCAGTTTTTCCTAGCACAAATGAAAGCAATATTTTAAACAGTGAGCATGCACCCAGAGCAAAAAAAAAAAAAAGAATGCATAGCTCACTTGCTTGAGCTGTTTGGTAAGTGTTTTGCTTACATGAAAATTCGCGCAGACACAAAAAAACAAGAGCACCAAACACAGACACAACAGCACAATGTGAAAAAATGCATTAAATTAAATGAAGGCATTTCACCTTTGATGCCAAACACCTTCACTTCGGGAGGAGTCCATATGCTATCAAGAGGTTTGTGTGGAGTCACAGCTTTGTTGTTGAGGACAGCCAGAAGGCATACACTGAACCCATATTATAACATGGCTACATTCTATACGCCTTAAAAGTAAGTTAAGATTCAGTACTCTCTTTTCTTTTCCCAGTTCTGGACAGGAAGAGTCTATTGGCCCTGAAGCAAGAAAACAAATGAAATTGATATGTTTTCGTGTATTAATAATAGTCTTTTCGTTATACGAGGTCCCTCAGAAAGATTTGATTTCGACTTCCTTCTGTACCAATTGAACTGAAGCTTAATTTCTTAAAACATTTCCGCCAATAAAAAAAAAAAAAAAAAAAAACCTGAGGACCAAAGCAAATAGAGCACCAGCACATCACACAGCATGCAGTTCAGGAACTTAAAAAGAACTAAATTGTGCTTTCTGACTATATGAAAATGTAAAATCACTTAATCACTGAATATATACGGACTATAGTATTGTTGTGGCAATGTAATGCCTGACTGTAAACATTTTATGAACTATTAAAATTAAATCACTGCAGAATGTTTGTACGCCATTCCTATCTCGCCATGTGTTTCAACTTGTGCCTGTGAACAGGCCGAGAGTATTTTGCTAGCAGTTGGGAGAGTCGCTGTGGCCAGAATGCACCTTACCCTCCCCTCTAAGGCGGCTTACTGAGATCGTTCTTTTTCTTTTTCGCAACCGCGGCATAACTTAGCGCGTATAGAGCTCTGCAGGCTGCCATAAGCAATGCACGGCTTCCACTCGACGGTGCGTATTTTCTGTATCTTGCTGCAGAGTGAAGGCCACACTAAGCATGCAGACTTTCGTGCTCAGTTGTGTTTCCTGGGAAAGTGTTAGAACCAGCGGCAATCAACGAAAGACGTCGGATCGCCAAGCTCATTTTGAAGAATCACATCGCGAGGTTCCGCCGCCAATGGCAGTTCACGAAACGCGGCGAGTGGAATTACAAGCGCAAAACCTTCCTGCATGCACACAACTATAGATGCGCCATAAAACACCGCCTTTCGTACTGACTAAACGGTCCGCGCGCGCTTGCCCATACAGCCTGCGCCGGCGGATGCACACAACGGTCCTTGCAGCATTTTTATCGGAAAAAGAAAACACTCAGTCACTTTACTGCTCCATTAAGTGACACATTTAGAAGAACCAATTTCTTACTCACCCAGCGAAGCTTGCCTTGCAGCCAGAAGTAGCAGCCGCTGTGCGGGATACATTTTCAACGCAGTCACAAACCAACGGCCTAACGTGCAGACACGACTAGACACGACGAAATGGCCGGGGCCCGGCGGCCGAGCAGCGCATTGATACAATAACTTTAAAAACAATAAAAATCTGAAATATATTTCATAAAACAAGCTATAAAAGAAATGTAACTGTTGCTTATGCCGTATTTGTTTCAAAACGGTAAACACATCCTGCGTCTTGTGTAATTATTTTGGTGAACTATTTTCTATCTCGCTGTAAAGAGGAGTGGTGCAAAAAGGCCACGACGCGCGAAGTTTGGGAATGGCGGGTCGTGCATAGCTGGCGTTCCGTATTAACATCGGCGCAGCAAATCGTTCCTCTGTGCGAACTACTGGCTTTTATCTCACACGGATACATAGCTAGCTTACTGTGTCGTAGTGAACACTCGGAGTTTGGAGTCTTCCGGCGGGCTGGACTGCGCCCAGCGAGGTCGAACACAGATGTGGCTATGGGCTGCACCAATTAAATGATGCAGAAATGAAGGTGTCAGCGACTTTTGTACATTATGTTCAGATACCCATCGCCTAAACAGCATTTCTTGGTGCCATATTGGCCCTGCATGCTGGAAACAGCCCAGATTGCATGCTTAATTCAAAAGCGCAGGCACTTTGGATACAGTAGTTTGCAAGCTGAAAAATTGCTAGAACAAACCCTCGACAATTTATACTTGGAGTATGCAGAACAGTGTCGTCCAGTGAAATTGTGTGCATATTGCACTACAGGCGCATATGTGACCATGAAACGTCTTGTGAGGAAGTATGGTAGACTTCTGAAGCAGAACTCTAGAAGACATCTTGCGTAAGCCAGCTAATAACTGTCTTGCGTAGCTGAAGCACGGCCGCTCAATGGAGGCGCACTTGGGTGCGGCCCGTCGCGTCGCCCAGAAGAGCCGTATTGCGCCTAGTTCTCATCGCCACCTCTGCGGCGCCACCGCTCCGGGACGAGTCCGGGCGGAGAACTGCGCACAGCGGCCGTGGCTGTGCTTTCGTTTCGGCGTCTGCGTGGTCGGCGCTTGCTCAATTTAGGATTATAAGCGGCGTTTCACACATTATGTGATGCTATGTGCAAGTTTGCTATTGATAAGGTGATAGCGGCAAGTCATCATCACTAGGCTTTTCCAAGTCATTCGTGGTCTTCCGTTTACAAAGAGAATGAGGCAGTCGTGTGCTTCGCTGAGTGCGCACCCATTTAGTTGCGTTTCAACCACTGTAATAACGTATTAGATATTGCAATCTTGAAATCGGGACATGGTCTGGGGCCATTTATTCAGCGTGCACTTCTCTGGAAACTTACAATTCAGGACGTAGCGTTCAACATTATTGTTCAGCTTGTTCCTCCGTTTTCACTGGAAATAATATTCAAGTGGGCACCATCACCAAAACATACTAGCTAACACACAAACTGTTGCAAAAGAAACAACACAAGACAGCCAGTTCAACGACACGCCCGCAGGCTCAGGCAATTTTTTTTCTCGTTTGATTACGAAGCCGCGTGATGCACAGAAGACACGCAAGCTTATTTTACAAGCTAAGAACTTTTCTCGAAAAAGGTTTATGTGCAAGCGTGATTTTTTCCACTGTCTGATTAATGTTGCCTGTCCAGTTGGTCAGCAGTGGTCGCATTAGATTAGTTAGGTCCTTACTGTGACTGCGGTCTTCTCTCTCGCAAATCAACTCCGGAAATTGCACAGAATAAGGAAGAAGGGATGAAACTAACATATTGCATAGCTTGCTGCTTCTTATGAACTGTGGGCACTTCATCACCTTGCTAACAAAGGTGCATGGTGATTTTCAGATACCTTAGGCGTCCATCATCAAGAATTTTGATAAGTCCAGGGTTTTGCAGGAATCACAAGGCACAAAGTTAATAAATGGATGGGGGCTAATAAAATAAAATTATTGACACTCTAAAGTAAGCACTAGAAGTTATTTAAACTTTGGTATATATAAATAATGAAAACACGGGCAGGCACTGAAAAAAGAATAAATAAAAATGTTTCATGAGATTCTGTAAAACTATTCGTATACTTTCTCTTCAAATGGACGTGCAAGGTAACCAGCCAAGCATGCAATCGGTGCTAACTCTATGTCAGCTGCTGGTTCACACCACACATGAATGAATCCAAGCTGACTCGAAAACTCTCGCAGCAGACGTGATATGGCAGTTGGCAAGGCACTTTCATAATCACGAATACCAAGTTTTATAGCTGCCTATTGTTGATAGGTGCATTTGCAGACTGATGCTTGCAAGATGCCAACCTACACAAAGCATGGCAAAATGTGTATAATCTCAGTCGATATATATATATATATATTTTTTTTTTTTTGCTAGTGGTACCTTCAGTATTTTCTCCGAGGTGAAAACTGCAGCCCTTGCGTCAACTTTGTCGTTCCCGCCTTCGAATTGCCTTAGGCTGCTAAAAAGCGATACTATAGACCCGCTCTCAGAGCCTGCTTTAGGGCGTATCGGAAGCTGAAAATAAGATTCGGGTAAATGCAATGCACTAGTAAGGCGCACAGAAGACATTGTTGTAAGATACTTGATGTGATCAAGAAGGTCCTTAATTTGCGCCGCTGTGGATCTGGTTGTCATGATTGTCACTTCGTACGTTTGTTTGGTTAGCCTTTGCATCGACGTGCCTCCTTGGACCTGAATGTCTTCGATATGGCAAAGTCCAACTCAAACCAAGAGAGTCGCTCGTCATCTAACAAATAGAGCGGCTCCTCTTGGTGTCTCCATGGCTTCACTTATGCGATGTTGGGCAAGGCATACCATTTTGATACCATCATAAAAGTGATCGTGGCGCAGCTACCTTGAAACACACATGCTTCGGGATGACACGGGGGGTTGTCCAGGAGGAAATGAAGTGTAGCTATAACAAGTGGGGAAAATAAAGCTATTGACCTGCGCACATTACTTTTTTCAAGGTTGTTTGGCTCAACATGAGCCCGCGTGAGTAACTAACTTGTAATGTTGGCAGTTCGGGAACACGGAGGGGACAGCTGAAGGAAGCAGGATCTTCAGTTTTATGTTCTTCCTGTAATCGTCATCTATGAAGTGCAGTGAGTATACCAGTGACTTATCACTCGGCTCCCACCGGCTTCCTTTTCCGTCCTAGCCCTCCCGAGATATGTTTTTCAGCCATTCTGCTCGACGTTGTGAACCGCACGGGAACTCATGGTAACCGATCTTTTCTTGCTTTCGTGGCGCACAGCGGCACACAGCAGTTGCCTGGCATGGTGCTGCATACGCTTAGGACGCTGTTGACACAGGTACTCATGACACGCATGCAGAACTATAAGAACCACGCGGTTATGCTGAGTAGTCAAAACGATAACACGCGCCAACCCAGCCAGCGCGCTCCTTCCGCGTTGTCTGCTCGCCCGTGCCCAGCGTGCCGGCGGCGCTTTGTCCTGGAGTGGTGGCGCCCCCGCGGAGAATGACGGCGGAAACTGTAACTTCTCTCAATACGCGCTTCCCCAGCCATTGAGGCGTGACGCGACGGGCCGCACCAAGTGCGCCTCCATTGAGCGGCCGTGGCTGAAGACATAAAAATTCTTCACAAGACAGATTCCAGACATCTTGCCGATGATGTCTTCTAGACTAGCACCAAGCGACGTCTTGTAGATATCTTTGATAGCTCAAGATATATGTGACCAATATAGACATATCAAGACAGCTACAAGATATTCTGTGCTCAGTGGGTAAGCGCGATGTATCGACTGGATCGCGCATTGTGTATAGATACCATTGTTGAGATAGGCAAAGAACAACTGGACAAGTTCGAGGCTGCGATCAAAACAACAGACACCGCCTTACCAATCTTGAATGCACACCGCGTCAACATAGGCGCTTTGTTGGAACCTTACTCGTCTCGCGCCCCCCGCGTGCGTTCCTTGTTCGAACGTTACAAACAGCTCGTGTCCGACGTGAAGACGATGGCCGTTAACATACTACAGAAGGCCATAGACGAACTCAGCGATTCTGTTAAGGACATGTACACGTCCAAAGAGGCGTTGAAGCTGGCCATGGGGTGGTATCAACGTGCGCTCGAATACCGCACGTTCATCGACACGATGCACCCCGAAATATCCTACCCGCGCGCTGCGTTGAACAAACTCATGGACAAGATAAACACGGACAAGGTACAATTAGACACGAGTGCGGCAATTACTGTCAACGAGAGTGCCCCCAAGCCGTTCGCAGAAGACACAGAGTACGCCCGTTACAACGAGACGATATTAGACACAAAGCCCAAGCTTTACCGCGCAAAGATGATGTCGCCGATTTCCAAATATTACTACCCAACCTCTAAAGTGATGCCGGTTTCACAGTCGTTGACCAAGCTGCAGCAGTACGCCCTTAGAGCGGTCAACGTAGGTTTGGAAGAGTACATGCAAATTCGCAAAGATAGGCTACAAGAATTGAGGGAGGCGCAAACATTTATCAACGTGGCCGGCATCGGGCGCGAATACAGCTTCCTCAGCGAGGAGCTCTGTTACGTGTTCCCCCCACAGCCACATTTTGCACCGTCGCATCTGGATGGCAAGGAACGACTTGAACCCTTCTTCGCCGGTATTCGCTCCGGTAGAATATGTGCCACAGACGTAGATGCCACACTGACGGCGATCAAACGTCGCTAGTGGAACTGTTGAAGGGCCGAAATGCACAGACAACCAACGAACCTAAAGAGGAAGTTACAAGAGAGATGTGCTGTCTCTTTGGCGTACTTGACGCCAAACACCCGGCAGAGAATTTGTCGGACCAACACCTGATTCGCATCAACAAGTTCGTACAAGAGATAGAATAAAGAAATATGTTTGTTGCATTTGCGTTGTATTCTTTTAGCCGTCGCAGGGCAAAATGACGCGTCACAGGCTATACACTTGGCCTCCGCCCGGTACCGGTGCCGCGTCGGGTGGTGGCTGCGTGGAGGCGAACTTTACGAATACGCCCATGCCTACCGTAATCTACTATCCCAATACTTTGCCGGCTTCCACCAACATTTACAGTCATTACGGTGGCCGTCCGTCACTGGGAGGCGGGACCGCGCAGGGCTGTCGCAGTCATTCCTTGGCAGCAGCCGTAGCTTCCGCTGTTGCCGCCCGAAAAGAGAGTGGTTCGTCTTCTACCCTCGCCTCGCTCCGCCAGCACTTTTGTGGGCTGTGCGAAATATTGCGAAGAAATAAGGAACGCATTGCAGTCGGTGCCCTAGTCGTGTCCACGTTCATATCTGTGGTGACGTACATTTACCATTACTTTGTCGGGTAATGAGTTACGCGAAAGACCAGTCAGCCTCGGAATCAAAACATGAGGAGATTGCGGTGAACATGCGAGGACGATACTTTATTAGTTTCGAAGCCGAAGTTTCTGGCGACGGAGAAGAGCACCGGGACGAAGCAGGCGATGACGATGATCCGTACGGGTTGCACGACAAGCGCCCCAAGCGTTGGCGTCGGATGTATCGCATAGACGACGAAGAGGACGAGGACGAGGAGGAACCGGCTAGGCGCGACGACTCACCAGCCAAGCGTTGGCGCGACGAGGACAACGTGGAAAGTCCACCGGCCAAGCGTTGGCGCGACGAGGACGACGTGGAAAGTCCACCGGCCAAGCGTTGGCGCGACGAGGACGACGTGGAAAGTCCACCGGCCAAGCGTTGGCGCGACGAGGACGCTGCCGAGCTTTCCGACTGGAGCACGGAGGACGAAGAATTTGTCGTGCCCGATGACTACCTGAGCTACGAATCGGACGCGTCGGCTTCGACCGAATCTACGGCCTCGTTCACGCCGTCTTCCTTGAGTAGTAGTAGTAGTAGTAGCAGCAGTAGCTCATCCTCTTCGGACGAGGAATATGATCGCCGTTGTACCAAGTGCCGCAAGCATGCGCGCAAGTGCCGCAAGCTCAAGAAGAAGAAGAGGAGGAGGGCGAGCTGTCGCGGCAAGTCATATGGGCAGCAGAGGACGTCGGCGGCGAAAATCGTTGGCTGTGCGAATGTGGTGCATGCGCCAGATTCGCTTGTGTGTCATTCGCGACCAGTCGTAGACGACTTTGAATCTGAAGCACGCGAAGTACATGGTCAGGAGGTAGCTAAACAGCAAAGCGGGACTGAAAAGGGCAACGATGGTATAGCCGCACGTACGCATGTCGGACATGTTGCAGTCATTGACAGTAAGCACGACTCCGTAAGTGACAAATCCGTCCACGATGGGGACGGACATGATCACGGTCGAGACCACGCTCGAGTATACCAAGATGTGGCTCCAGCGAAGATATTTCGAAAGAAGAAGCAGCGTCGTCGGTCTCTCAAGAAGCCACACACAGTTGTTCAACCCGAACACAGCGAGTCGGAAACTGATGAGCCCCAAAACAAGGCGCCGACGCCAACGCGATCCCTCGACGAAGGTTAGCTGCTGGAGCCGGTCGTCGATGACGCGTCTAAGCCACATGGTCCACGGGCAGTGATCCGCTCCTGTACAGCGTGAAGACTACGTCGTGTGCCGTGGGCACGGTGTTCTTGTCTGGCCACTCGAGAAAGATACGGTCGTAGGGCGTGTCGGATGCGACTAGGTGGCGCACAGTGTACTTGGCTGTCACGAGCGACTTGACCTGATAATAGCGCTGCTCTTTGTAATCTACAACAGTGTTTGGCTCTCCGTAATTGTTGCCGTAAAACGTGGCGACGCCGTTATCCCACGCCACTACTCTCTGGTCCCAGACCAATATTCGTCGCAGGCGAGAGGAGGACTGGTAGACGCGCACCTCGGTCAGGTTTGCGTTGGTAACTGTCTGAACTGCGCTGACAAAACCTCGGCCCGCAAGAGCACTGCCGGCAGCTATACCTCCGAGCAGAGAGAGTACGAGCGCAGCCATGGCCACCGGTGGAGACGAAACTATCGGGCGCAGCACTCAGGGAATCACTCTTACCGAGCTGGCGAAAAAGTTGCAGGGAGCCGGGACGACGACCACGTGCAGTAATGCGTAGTTGCAGTTCAATCTGATTTTACCCATCGAAATGAGCGACGGCGAAAACAGCCTCACCGTGCCCCAGATCGGAAAATTCATTGCCCAGAACGAGGGCCCTCTCGGCTTGGCCTATGACGTCCTAAAGCACGTTCGCATTCACCAGTGGGGCGTGACCACTTTCAAGGACGGCACGAAGGTAATGAGAATGGTAGCTTCGGTGGACGTGGACGCAATTGGTGCGGCGACCGACTGCCTACACAAGGTGTAATAGTATTTATGATTTGGTACAACCACGCGATTGCCGCCGCGGTAATGGTGGATGTCAAACGAGTTACGTGTACGCAATACCTCGCCGCGCCAGACCAACCGACCCTCGTGTGGTTGTGCGAGCGCTCTGCCCGGGTGGTGTACGACCCGGACTGGAAGGGGGCTTACACCGTGCCTGCCTTTGCCCGCAACGTGGACGCCATCGACGTGGCCGGCGAGCCGCTGGCCCGCGGATTAGGCGGAGTGCAGCTGCGGATGTACGCCGACCCCGTCAAGCGGCTCTACACGTTCTTCCCCGTCAAGGAGAACGAGCACCACACGTACGTGTGGTGGGCTCGCCACGCACGTGTGTCTGGTCCGTCGGACCTCTACGTGCCCGAGAACAACTGCGCCGACCCGAGCAAGATGCGGCAGCGTAACGCCCGTATTGCGAGGCGTAGCAAGATTGCCATGATCGCCATGAACGTGTCCGCTAAGCGTTGCTAATAAAGAATATGAGGGCCACTCATTGTTTGAATCATTCTTTATTTACAATTACTCTTTGTCGGTCGCACTGTGCTTGCGGAGCCGCGCCATTACGAGCTGAGCGTCGCTTTTCCGACGACTAGCTTTGGCGCCTCCGCCAGCGACCATCGGGATGTATTCGTACTTGCTAGTGTCGATAACGTGCGGAGCACTGAGCACCTCGTAGTCGGAGGAGGAAACTTTGTCCGGCTGCTTGGCCGTCGTTGCTGCTCCGGTAGCGACGACAGCGGGGGGGTTTCCAAACACCTCGTCGTCGTCATCGTCGTCATCGCTGAAACTCGCCGCAGCAACGGCGGCCACGCGTTCGGCCTCGACGTCGTCGTCGGCTTCGTTGTCGCTGGACAAGGGAGACGACTCGTCGCTTGAGAAACACGTCGAGGTGGACGGCAGGGGCTTCTTTTGCATGGTCCGCTGCTGTGGCGGCTTCGGCTTTGCTTGCGATGGGTTTGGATGAGCGGGGGCAGCCGACGACGGCGGCGGCGGTATTACTTGTGGCGGAGGTTGGTCTTCGATCGACATCGGCAAGTCGTATGCCGTCGGCGTTGTGGCAGCCTCGGAGCTTGGGGCGGCTTTCTTTTTCGGAGCTGCGCGCTGGCGCTTGACAGGCGCATCGGCGCCGGCTGCGTCCGTTTTTCGACGCGGGGCCCTGGGCGCTCTCGGGGCCCTGGGCGGCTTGGGCGCTTGCTGTACCTGTCCGTCGGCAGCGGGCATGGTCCCGTGTTTGTGGTAGTGACTTATGAATGCATCCACGTCTTGAGACGACACGTTGGGGTCGGTCGCCTTGACGTAGACCGCTTCGAGGAACGCGTGCAGTGGAGTGCTCATGTCGCCGTCTGACAGCCTCGCGACCAAGGCCTGTCGTTTTATGGCCGAGTGGGTTGCGCAGCTGGTATCACGAGATCTCCTCCTCCCGTTATTCAAACAGCACGCACGTGTCGAGCGGCGGAGCGTGTGTTGTGTTTGCAATGTAGTCGAAATCGGAAATCTTGCCTTGTATGGCGCGCGGCAAAATGGGCTTTTCGATGGGCTGCGCGTTTCGCCCGAGCCGCTGACACAGCGGGTCTAACTGGAAGGTCGGGGTGCGAGCCACAACTAGGTCGACGCCGCCGGTGCGCGTAATGTCGTCGTAAGGAGAGAGCCGGGTATCCAGCACCACGTTGTTAAGCGTCGAATAGGTACGCAAGCGACGCTAGCCCGTCGCCGTTCTGTCCGTGTTCATGCCACGGTTGATGAGCAGTGCGCAGATCGTGTATTGCATCGTGCTGGACAGTGCGCGGCCGTAGCGCAGTCGGTCCACCATGTGTAAATGCCGGCTCAACAGCGAGACCAAAGCCCGTCGGCACATGCGTTCGCTGTTTGCTTGGTCTAGCATCTTTATGACGTCGCGGAATACCTCTCGTTCTGTCTCTGCGCGACTCACCGTGAGAATGTCTTCGATGGGGTGCGTGGTCAGGAGTCTCTTCTGCTTGGCTTGCTCCAGCTTGCACTTGAGCGGGCCTTCGGGCATGAAGCGGGAGTATTCAAATTTCCGCTCAACATCGAGCGGACAATCGATGTCCTCGACGACGTCGCACGTAAACACGGGGAGCGAGCCGGCGCCCAGGCCAGGGCCTCTCCGGCGGCCGCGCGGCTTGTATTTGTCCGGTGGCGGCGACGATTGCCTGGGCGGCGGCGCGGGAAGAAACATGTCTTCCCCTTCGTAGCAATCTTCCAAATAGTTTCCCCGCTTGCACGGGGAAGAGCTGGGCCATTTGCACTCCGGGTCTTCATCCGCCGGCCGCTGCTCCTTCTTGCTCTTGCGCGGAGCAAGGAAGCCGAGGGGATTCCTGGCACACTTTACGTGCAGGGCCTCGAGCCCGAGTTGCCGTTGCTTGACGCACCCCGTGCACTCGATGCGAGCGTGCAGCCGAGCGCCTCGCGTCAAACGCGTCGGCACCGCGGTGCGAGTCATCTTCATGGCGCGGATGTTGCTCCAGTAATCCTGGACGGCGCGTTGTCGAGCTGTCTGCCTGTCTACGTTGTCCATCTCTTCCTGCAGCAACGTTGCTTTGACCTGGCGTTCCGCTTCCTTTAGGCGGCACCCCTCGCGTAAGTGCTCCCGCATGAGAAGCGCCATGAGTTCGGACGTCAATTCGATGTGTCGTACCTGCTTGCGGAGTTCTGCCATGAGTTGTATGCGGGGCTGGCGTGGCAGTTCGTACGGGTACGGATCTAAGTTGGCACGTTGTATGTTTAGGTCTATGAGATCCAGAACGACACGGCGGTACACGTACTCTTGCGGGGGTACGATCATGTATGTAAAGTACTGGTCGTTCAGTTGCTGTTCCAGGGGACGCAACTCCTCCGTTTCCACGGGGTCTCCCGGCGCGTTCATGAAGCGCGCATCGAACATAAAGTGCGGTACGTAGTAGTCGTAAATGATCTCGCGCCGGCCTTCGGGCACGCAGCTCTCGTAGCACGCTTCGCCCCACCAATTTTCGATGAGCGCTTGGCGCCACCACTGCGGTTCGCGGGCTTCGCATACGAGAGCGTTGCTGGTCATGCGGGCAGCTATTTGTTCGTTCGAGTACAACACCTTGAACACCTCGAACAAGGCGTCTTTCTGGAACGCGTAACGCTTCCACTGCTCGTTCATTCTCAGCGAGGCCATGTGGTCGTTGATGCGACGGTCCATGTCCGCCAGCATGGCCTCGTTCATGTTGTATTTGGCAACGAGGCGCGAAAAGTGCTCTTCGCCGCGTTGCGCCTCGGCCGTGGCTGCCGCGATGTGAGCTTCCATGGCGGCTAGTTGCTCGCGAGGTTGCTGGAGCAAATATTCCAGTTCCCCGGGGGGACGGAACGGAGAAATGTTGTACAGGTCAATGTCGCGTTGTATACGCTGCATTAGATTGTAATATGCTTGTATCTGTGCGTGGATGGCATTGCTCTGGACATCTTGTTGAGCGCGAAACTGTTCCAGAATCGAGCGATACGTTCCCAGATTTGCCGCAGCCTGCTCCCTGGTCGAAGCCATCTCGCGCATTACGGACAGCGTGACGTCCTCCTCGCGCGCTTGCATTTCGCGGAGCCGCTGCAGAGCTTGCCCGTAAGCGTCGCGAACGCGTAGACGATGCGCGAGCAGATGCGGCGCTTCCGCTGCCATTTCTGGTGCCGCCGACGCTTCCTCTTCCTCGCTCTCGCTGCTCTCGAGAGGGTCCCCTCGTCGTTCTGCGTCGGCTCTACGGCGTTCTCGCTCGAGCGCCTTGGCTATCACGTGTACAGCGAGCTGCGGACTCCTGTCAATCTCTCGTTGATCCGGTCGCGCTGCATTAAGGACGTCGGAAACTGCGTAACCGGTCATGGCGCTCTCCTAGGGCCGCAGCGACGTCGGTTCGTCCATGGAAACATCGTCCGGCCACGGTCCTCGCATGTCCGCTGCATCTCCGCCTAGGGCTTCGATGAGCCCGGCGCCCCGGATGCGCTCCTCTGCGTCCCACGGCCTGGTCGACGGCCGAATGTAGCCTTCGCCAAACACGGTGCCCGTTACAGTAGTCGTCCCGGCTGACGGCGGCGGCGCGGCGCCCGTCGTCGAGTTGGGCGGATCGATGGCAGGTACAGCTACCGGTAGCTGTGTCGTGGGTGGGGTGGCCGTCCACCTCATTTCTTCCGTGTCGTTGGGCACTATTAGCAACGTTGCGCCCACCGGCAAGGCACCGGTAAGGTAGGCAGTGGAAATTCGCCTGTCGGTGGGCATGCGATTCGCGTACACGATGAGCCTCTGCTGCTGCAACATGGAGACTCGCGTCGGCGGTTGGGTAACACAAGGCTGGCGCAAATTGATGTGCTGAACGCGCGTCAGGCGGTGTCGGCGGTGACCGCGCCTGAGATTTATCAAATCCCTGACGAGGTGCGTAACGTAGCGACTGTTGGGGTTCAGTCTAACCGCCACTCGTCTATCGTAGTCGTCTTCCTGCTCGCTTTCCGAGCTTTCCTCTAACGCCTGCGTAATGTTGGTCAACTGTGCGTGCTGCTGCGGGTCGGTAATCGACCCGAGCTGCGTGAATTCCGCGTAGGAGTACTCTAAGGATGTCTTGCGCTCGTAATCCAATTCGCGACTCAGCGCGTCTTCCACCAACGTTTTCAAATCGGGCGGCATCGTCGCGCCCCCGACTAAAGTAATGGCATCGATGTTGTGGAGCCAGGCGCGGACAGCGAGCATGACACCTATGAGACGCAATGCGCGTAGTCGATTGAAGACGATGTTTCTCTTCATGTGCCGGATTCGCATGCGGAGCTGGTGAATCATCCCGTTGATCGCTATGCTCGTATCGCTAGGAATGGGCGCATTCATCGTTTGGATCTCTTCCGCCAAGCTGTGCGCACGCCTGCGGAAAGCATCCAGATCGTCGTAGAATATGGGCACGTTGTCGAATTGCAAAGCAATTCGGTTGAACGCAACCATGCGCTCTGCATTCGTCCGCCCATTTACGATGGTGTTCTCTGGCGTCGCGTCGAGGCGCGACCACAAGTCTTGTATGCGTTGCGGGACGTGGAGCGGGGCCCACGCCAGCTTCGTCATTTCGACATATGCCTCCGCCGACAGGTACATGCGTCCCGCACGCTCGGCTAGCGTAGATGCGTTGTTGGTCATGTTCATGATACCTAACCGCTCTTGCTCGTTCAACTCAAAGTAGTTGTAGTGCAGCGGCTCGAGTTGGGCACGCGGGCGCACGGGCGCCTGTTGTTCGGTTCTCGCCTCAAATACAGTGGGTTGCGCTTGCGGCACAGCCATCCGCGGCGCAGCTGCGAACGGCTGCTGTGTCTGTGGGCGCGGTGCTAATACCGGCATGGGTGGGGGCGGCCCCGCGGGTGGAAGAGGCACTATGGTTTCGGGGACGTCGCTCTGGTCTGGGAGTCTGATTACGGGTTCGGCGGGGGCCGCCTGTGCCGGCGGGGGCTGTTGCTGCAATGGCTGCTGCTGCTGGTACAGCGGCGGCTCCTGTCGCGCCCCTTGTAGCTCTTGCAGGAGCTCCCGCCGCCGCTCGTCTGGTTCCTTGCGCTTAGCGGCCGACGGCACGTGTCCCTTGGGACACTTTACCGTTTGCTTGTGCGTGCGGCCGTTGGTAACAGGCCTTATCGGCTTCGTTTGCTGGCGCACGGGGGCAGCCGTGGTGATGGGCAATATTGTCAAAGGAGTATACATAGTGCCGCGGTTTCGTAAGGCTATCGACCGCAACACACTCGCGGAAGGCAGTTGCACTTGGTTGGTCAGTCTGGGCGGAATGCGCACTTGTCCCTGATTGATGAGGTTGTTCACGGCGAGCTGTAGCACGGGCAATACGCCTGGCCCCAAACAGTACACGTTGCGTTGCACTACCATTGACAAGTTGGACGCGGTGTAGGCGTTAAAGAATGTGTACATTGTCTCCTGAACGCCGCGTCGGTCTTGGTCCGTCATACCGCCGGCAGCGTACGACACGTTGCGAGCCAACGGCATGTTAGTTACAATCGACACGGGCAAAGTCTGCATGAGCGGACTTCCGTCCGTGTCGGGCCCCTGGCGCGTGGGTTGCATGGCGCCCGGTTCTGCTCCGGCGGTGTTGTAGTCGTAATCGACGGCCTGTTCCAGAGCAGCACGTGCGACTAGCCACGCGTAGTAGAGCAGCGTGGCTCCCTCGGGCATGAGGGGTCGCACGAAACCGTTCTCGGTAAGCACATGCGAGAACTGCCTGTAGAAATCCAATTCACGCGGTTGCAGCCTTGCGCCTCCGACAATGAGCACGTGGGCCGTGTCCAGTCTGATTTCTGGGACGCGATCCATGACGGCTCGCACGAGCTGCATGGAACCTCGCAGCGCGAACAAAAAGGCTCCTTGGGGGGCCCGGTTTCGCCAGTTCTCAAATACGCTGGGCACGGTCTCACCAAATAGATGGCGCTGGCCCCACAGCACAAAGTCACAGTTACGAGGCGCGTATATTTGATCTGGCTGTAGCCGCGTGGGCTGCACCGGGAAGGGGCCTTGGTTGCGGGTGTGCCACAGGTACGTAAAGTCGTTGGGTGTCAGTATTCGGTACTCGCCGGCAAGTATTGCAAAGGGTTCATACACCTCGTTAACGAGTCGATGTCGTTCATACTGTCTATAGGGATTAACATATTCTTCGATGTGGGCGAGGCGCGTTGGGATTTCGTACACTTCGATCAGTCGAGAACGAGGCAACACTCGTTGCAGCCTCTCGAGAAGAATCGTCAGCCAACCATTTATGTTGATCCAATAGCGCCAGCATTCGTACGATGTGCGGCGAGAGCCCATGAACACCATGGCCATGTTGTGGCGGGCCAAACGACGTAGCAAGTGCGATTCCTCCAAATTATGCAAGCGATTGAGGTGCGAGTGTTCAAATGGGGCGTAAATTGCTTCGGGTACTGGCACGGGGAATACGCGGTCGGAGTCGTAGTGCGCCGTCGTGAGAGGCGGATTGACGTACAGCCTCGTATCGTAGTCCTCGTCCGTAACGTGCCAATCCTCGGAATTCTCGATCTCTTCCTCCACCCACATTTCTTCGGTCGGTGGAGCGGGCGCGGGTGTTGCGATAGGCGGAGGTGGTGCGGCGGATGGTTGTGGCGGGGGATCGGGCTCCACGGCGGGCGGCGGGTGGGAAAATGGATTCTGTTCGGAATCTGCGTAGTTGGGTGCGAAGATGCCCACTACGGGTGCTCCGGAGAATGAGATTGTGTCCAAGATTGCGGCATCGGAACTTTGTTGCGCCGTGGTGGAAGGTATGTTGAATGGTGTGTCGGCAGTGAATGGCACATCGGCAATGGGGAGTTGCTGTGGAGCAGGGGGTGGTGGCAATAATGCCCTAATCATGGTTCGAATATCTTGTATCTCTGCCTGGTGCTGTTTCGCGTCTCGTTGGTAATCTT
The DNA here is from genome assembly GCF_055883805.1 of Amblyomma maculatum. Taxonomy (NCBI): domain Eukaryota; kingdom Metazoa; phylum Arthropoda; class Arachnida; order Ixodida; family Ixodidae; genus Amblyomma; species Amblyomma maculatum. The sequence goes on along the minus strand of NC_139353.1, from coordinate 105,113,605 downwards.
GCTGCAGTGCCTGAACAGCGGAGCGTATTTCTTGACGCAACAGTTCCATTGTGGCTGGGTTTGAGAGTTGTTCCGATATGAACACGCGCGGCTGGTTCGAGACGTGGTGTGGCGCCAGCAGCATGGTGGATGGGTCGGCTGGCTGCATTGTTGGCGTCAGCGCCGTGGGGGATGCCTGCATCAAGGCGGCGGGTGGCAGCTCGGGGAGCGCCTGCGACACAGGAGATGTAGAGGCTGTTTGCGTAGATCTGCTAGGTGCCGTCCGAGGCGGCTTGGGGGGCGCCCGTTGCGTAGATCTGCCAGGTGCCGTCCGAGATAGCGTAGGGGCTGTGACTAAGGGTATCTCTACCTGGGCCACCCCTCGATGTGTCCGATACCAAGCACGGGTGTGGGGTCTCTGTGCATCATGGGCAGGTGGTCTATCAAGAGACGGGGTTCTAGTCTGCCTTGTAGCCGGGCCGAATTCAGCAAGTGCAGATTGTAGAGTAAATGAAGTCACCGTAGTTGGGCGCGTCCGCGTAGAGGTGGTCACTGCTGGGATGCTACCTTCAGTCGTGCTAGAGGTAGTTGGGCGCGTCCGCGTAGAGATTGGTGGACTGTGAATAACGCTACCCTCACTCGTGCTAGGGGTAGTTCGGCGCGTCCACGTAGAAATGGGTGGATTCTGAATAACGCTACCCTCACTCGTGCTAGAGGTGGAAACTAAAGAGGTGCTCAATGTTGTTTCTCGCGTAGACGTGAAGGTCGTCACTGAAGCAGTGGGGCTTGCAGTGCTAAATGTCGTAACTGCTGGGGTTGGACCAGAGGTGGTCTGATCTTGTGTTGAAGTAGACTTGTTTTCCAGTGGCGTTTGCTCTGAGGGACTCGCCGCCCCCCAAGGCAAACGCAGTGAGGGGAGGCTGAACAAATGCATTGTTCGCGAGCCGCCAGGTGGCCTAGGAGGCGCAGGAGCCGATGTCATGTTTCTATCCGTCATGTCAGACAAAGTCATTGACGGTGCGCCGTGCCTCTCCCTGGTTTCACTGCCAATCGGGGGAAAAGGACCACCGGTCGACGTGTGCGTCTGTGGGGGCTGTTGTCTGCTCTGCAATTGCACAGTCGGTTGCTGAACCTCGGTACCCGTCGTTTCTGTAGTTGTCGATCCGAAAAGCATCGAAGTAAAGCTTCGCGTGCTGCTTTGTGTACTGGACTTGGTACTCGGATCAACAACCTCGGTGTGGGCGCCTGCCCCGACAAATTTCTCGCTTTTGCCTCCTCCCATTCCCCCTCCGCGTGCAAATCCATCCCCAAACTGGAACACTCCGGATGACGGACCACTGCCAGGTGACGATAACAATTGCGACGCCAACTTTGGGGATGTTGGGGTGCCCTTCTTGAAAAACGTCAGAGTTTCATCGTGTTTGCGCTTGGAGGATCTCTGGGCATCAGTGTCGCTGGACGATGAAGTAGTTGCCAGGACCACTTTCTTGGGGGTATCTAGAAGACGAGGGGGTGATCTAATACGTGGTAGTGTATGCTTGGGGTTGGAACGGGAGACACCAAAGAATGAAGATATGCTACCCAAGAGACCGACAAAAGCTCTCTTCGTAAAGGCAAAGGCCGACTTGCGCTCCTCTGGTAACGCGCCCAGTGGCTTCTTGTACGCGCGCGCAATAGACGCGTCGTACATGTGAAGAAGTCCCTTGTCATCTAAGATGTTCTGTATTAATTCCAAGTATTTGACATTCGGGATTTCACACGTGATGGACTCGTGGAAGCGCTTCACCAGCACGCTGAATACGTTCATGTCGAATGCGTTATGCGTGGGATATGTGTTGACGTATGCCTCGCAGACGACGGCTGTCCACGTGGCGATGGTGTGTATGGGCACTGGGTAGTCGTCGGAGATAGATTCACCGCAAGCATCAGTCTTGTCTGTGGTAATGCTGCCCCTGGCATATGTCATGCATTCTATGTAAATATAGCTAAGTAAGCGACCGGTCACATTGACGCCATGAAATGTGTTCCAATACTTCTTGAGATTTTCCGCCACGTCAGTGGAGGACACTGTGAAATTTGCGTATTCACTGTTCTCGTAAGTTGGAAAGTTGTCTTCAATTAGCGCTAGCAACAGTTTGGTCGCCCTTGGGTGAAGTTTGTGGTGGAGCTTCAATGTCATATTACGTATTTCTGTCGCCGTCTTTTATCGGAATTGTCAAGACTTACGCTGCCTCCAGAAATCCTCCATACCGCCTTCTCAACGAGGGCTTGAAACACAGCGCGTCCTAGTTGCAGTTGGTCTTCCGGCATGTTCTCAAATTCTTTGGCATCCACCGCCAAGAAGTCGCGCTTCAAAGTTTCGCGCACGACATTGGCCTGGTAGCGAAAGCCACTCAGGTCGAAACGAGCCATCACTTGTCTGTATGCGATCAGTGAATAAAGGAACAATTTGGATTCCATTTCAGGCAGTTCGTTATGGTTCACGTACCTATATTTGCTGTGGCTGCTGCTATGCTCCGTGCTTCTGTTGTGGATCCACATGAGTGCTGTGTTCTTGATATCCGCAAACATTTGCGTGTATTTATTCACGGCCCACGCGTGCACGTCTTCGTAGTAGAGACGTAACAACATCAACATGTTGCAGCGAACTTCGGTGTTCCGTCTTGTGTTATAGAACGGATCTAACGACAGGTCTTGGCACCCCTCGCGCACCCACGCACTCCAATACGTATTGGCCAGGCAGAACAAGACTCCGCGAGCAGTGTTTCGCACACACTCTAAAAATGCCAAATCAAGACCGCGCTTGTTGCTTTGCTCATTGTCTACATGGCGGTCCTGGGCATTCATGTACAGTATTAGCTGCTGTTTGGCGCGCAATACTGCTGCTTTCTTTATGTTATCGCACCACAGTTGAGCCTTCACGGTGTTGGACATGTTCAGCTCTACGATGTCTTTGAAAAGCGCGTTGTTGGCGACAGCATCCTTGGATATGTCATGATCTAATACGAATAAGAAGAGGTCCCTAATGTGCCAAAAGTTATCCATGCCACATTTGTCGGGATAATAGAAAGTTTGCAGCGGTAGGTTGCTCGTTTCATGACGCTCTGCGGGGATTGCAGTGAAAGCAGTGGAGCGCATTTGCACCTCTATCAGTCGACGCATAGTGTACATTTCGAGCAACAAGTCGTGTACTTTCTGTTCGGGCCAAAACTTTACAAACGTCTTATTTCGAGCGTAAAAGTACACGGACGCCTGTCGCACAATAGAAGACCCCATCTCGTGGCACTCCAGTGCGATCATGGCAATGGCGGCGGCGATGTTGCCCCAACCGGCATGTTTACCGTGTAGACAAAGTTGAGGTACTGAAAATTCAACAACGCCTATCGAAGTGGCCGACACGCTCATTGCATCGGCATTCGCATGCTTTCTGAGTTTCCTCTCGTTGCCAATAGCGTGCCAGGCGAGATACAATAGATCATACATTGAGTCCTTCAGGGCGTCGAGCAGGGTATGCCTCCAATTCTCAAATGAATATTCAATCACCGCAATGTCTTGAATGAAGGGCGATTGCGAAGCTAGCGTGAGTGGCACCGGGGGAACTTGTTGCAACAACATTGGCCACCCGGAACAGTCGTGTGCGCTGTTTTCCAGGGCTTTCAGAGCCTTAATTCTATTTTCCCAATCGTGCAAACAATCGCGTACCCAGGAAGCTGTAACCGCAGACAGTGCTAGCTGTGCCCTTTGCGTGATGTTCATTTCTTCCTCTGGGTTGTAGGGTAAAACAATGTTTGCGTCGCGTAAGACATCACGCGGTATCGTTTGAAAAGTGGCTAGGTCCTTGCGGATCAGCAACCGTGCACGCAGCGCATGTACCGTCTTTGTGCGGTGATGATCGATCCAGGCGAGGAGATTAATGAATTTGGAGTCGGTCGAGTGTTGAAAGCGATGTTTGGACAGCTCCATGTAGCGCGTCCACAGTATCGTGAACTGCCATTCGTTATCCTCGTCTCCCTGGCGATTGTATTCGATAACTGGTACACGTTCGTGGGGCGTGTACGGTACGAGGCGGATGTCGGTGCGGTAACCTGGAGCATGCTTCGATTTGGATCTGGAGTAGTACACGTTGCTGGCATTTATCCACATGGCTGCCATGTAATTTGAACGAGCGACTTGGGCCTCGTCCTGCTCCCCGAGGAGGGGTATGAGACGCAACATCTCGGCCTCGTAAAAGCAAGCGTCCGCGGGTACCAATTCCAGCGGACTCTGGCTATACAAAGAGGGAATTTCGGCGTTGTTTAGCAGTGGCACGGTCGCTAGCTTCTCTTCCATTAGAGCATTCAATGTGAAACCCTCGGCAAGCTGGATCGCCATATTGTAAGATCTGCCTGCTTCGTCAAGTCTAAAGTCGCGGCTCCAAAACTCCTTTTCGATCTTCAAGTACAGCAGCCCCGCGACCGCGGCTTTACGACGTGCAAACGTCTCTGCCACCTTGATTGCACATTTGAAATCGTATGTCGGGTCCGTTCTCATTTGCTCGGCCACGTCTCGCAACTGGTCCAACTCTTGTTTGCAACGTGTAAGCAGAATGTGCATCTCCACGAACCGTGCACTCATCTCTAGCCGCGGATCCAGTTGCAGCGCGAAATAGCAGGACCTGTGCGCTACGGGACCTTGGTGGGCGTCGTGAAAGCCCTGCTCTGAATTGCAGTCGATTTTTAAAAGAGCCGATATGGCATTCTCGTGTAGTTTGCCGAAGGCATTGGTAATCTGTGTGTATCGGGAAGCCCATGCCACGTGCAGGGGGCTACCTTGCGCGTTTGTCGAGCTCAACTTATTGTAGTGAAGGCGGTATAGATGGCTGTACACGTAACTCACGTGTGCATGATACGCGTCAAACACCTCGGTCGAGATCGCGATTTCGACCGTGCTCAACTGGCCCGTTATCGTCGTCTTGCTGTTAATCACCATATTGGCCAGTTGCACCAACATGTTTAGTACATTTACAACCCACCTGAGAGATATCGTGTGTGGCGATTGCACTGTTTCGGCGTGTGCAAACGCGTACACAAAGTCGGCGTGTTTCAGGTGCAGTAGTAATCTTTCTTTGAGGTCTATGAGCGCAGTCACATTCGTGTCGGTGGGCTTGACACGTTCGATGACATCTTTGGTCACAGACACAGCAATGCGATCCCTTAGGACTTGACTCTTGGATGGCAGAATGTTAACAAGTCTGAAGTCTTCCATCTCATTCTTGGTGGCTTTGTGGATAATCTCCAGAAGGGTTCTCATGAGCACATAATCGGACATGGGGAGATTGTTGTAGGCAGCACTGTGCGACACGTATCTGACGACCGTGTCTAAACAGTGCTCGAGCTCCTCCATACTCGATTCGTGATGAAGCGCCGCCATTATTCACCCATAATTGCGTGTTGGACACAACAACCAATGTAGCCAGTGTTTTTATTCCACGCGTCGCCACAAGAACACATATGCGATTAGGCGAAATTCTTTATTGCAGACAAGTACAGAGCCATTTCAGAACACGCCACCGACGTCCCTCGGGGCCACCGACGTCGCGAGTCGCCGAAGTTCCGTTGCTACTGGGGCTGGCGCAGCCTCCCGAAGCATCGTGGGGAGTGGGACTTGTCTCAGGTCACTGCACTGCATGATATCGGAGACGCGGCTTCGCATTTGCTCCTGGACGGCGCGAGCGCCCGCTTGAAAGCTAGCTTCCGAGCCCCCGCCGGGCTTGAAGAATACAAAGTGTGCACCTCCGGTCCATTGCATGATGGCCGAGTCGCTCGGATTACCGTCCCCCAATCGAGTGTCCCACAGCACGTTTCCGGAATGCGAAAAGGTCCTGAAGCGACGCATGCTCGGGTTCGAGTTGACCGCCGTCGCGATCGCCGGCTGCACGAACTCGAGCGAACTAGGTCCGACCGCGAATTCTCCTCGGCCCATGTGTGTTTGCATGCAGTACATGCGGCTCGAGTCTGCACGCAGCGCACTGGCTGCTCCGGCCGGACACACGCCCAAGAGCAGCCCCGCGGTAGAATCGTACTCGGGCCAGGCGACGCGCAGATACACCATTAATTGTTTCAAACGATCCGCTTCCAACGTGGCTTGATCGTCGTCGGGCGGCGGCAGCAATAGGTACGCTGCTGCCAGACCCTCGCGGTTCGTGTTGGCGGCCACGCGCGGCCAGTCGATGCGCCTTGTCTTGGCCTTGCCCAAGAGGAGCTTCGTGTTCTGGTTGTGCTTGTAATCCAGCGCTGTGCCCAACGTGGGCAGCGCGGGCTTGTTTTCGTCGGCATAGCCCGTGAGGGCCTCCGCGCGCACCCGTATGGAAGCCGCGTTTGCGCCTTCCGTGTTAGCTGCTTGGCTACCGTACGCCGCTCCCTGTAGATTGACGTCTTCGAGGGACGAATCGAGAACGCGAACAAAGCATTCGTTGACTACGTGGTGGCCTTTGCCCAGCAGGTCCGAGGCCGAGTTGCTGCCGTCGTCTCTTTGCTGTTGCTTGGAGGAGGCGATCAGCGTCTCTGATTCGAACGCGTCCGTCTGTGCCAGGAGCCTGAGCGTAGTCTCGATGGTACCCTCGCCTGGCTGGTCGTCGCGCGTAGGTTGGTCCTGGTGGCGGCCGACGGCCTCGAGGAGTCTGTACGTACTGTGCGTAGCGCCGCAGAGCTGGCCCTCGTCGTCGTCGGCGTCGCGGACGACGAGTGACCGCGCGTCGCCGCCGGCGCGGAAAGCGTCCCATGCCTTGACGTTGGTGCCCTCGGCAGCACAGACGTTACGGAAGGCGCGTCGGACGTCTGCCTCGCTGCACTTGCACGCGATGTCGAACGCAGAGTCCGGGCCTCGCCAGTCGCGCCGTAGGATGGTGACTGCCCCGGCCGTGGCCTCTTTGTCGGTTGGTAGTACGTCGTTGTCCTTGTATGTGAATGCTTCCTTGTAAATGTCGAGTGCGGTTCGACGAGGCGGGGGGCCGGTGGTGGCATCACCGGCGGCGCGGCTCGGAACCGTGTTACCTGTGGCGGCTGAGCTGGGGCCGGCACTGCTCGGGACCATGATCGCGTTACTCGGGGCTGAGGCTGAACCGACACTGCTCGGGGCCGTGATCGTGTTACTCGGGGCTGGGGTTGAGCTAGGACCGGTAGCACGGCTCGGGACCGTGATCGTGTCACTAGGGGCTGAGGCTGAACCGGCACGGCTCGGGACCGTGATCGCGTTAGCGGCTGGTGTTGAGCTAGGACCGGCAGCACGGATCGAGACCGCGACAGTGTTACTCGGGGCTGAACCGGCGGAGGCATGGCTCGTGATCGTGACCGTGTCTGCATCGGCGGAAGGTTGGGGCTGGGGCGTAACGAGCGACGCGAAGCGCTCGTCGACGGCACCCTTTGGGTACGCGAGAACGGGCTCGCCTGGTATGATTGGTAAGAGCGGGGGATCTGTTTCTGACAAGACTGCGACCGCGATGCGGCGCGGGTCCTGATGCTGCTTGGCGGTGGCAGGGGGGATCCATAGGAGCGAAGCGCCCGCCTTGTGGCTGCCGTCAACGGTCGCGCTAGGGAAGACGGACTCGCTACCGTTGTCGGTGGCTGCGGTGGCGGCAGCGTCGCAGAGCGATACGAGCTGCTGGATCGCGGGATCCTCGCGGTTGGCTGCCGGGATTGCGGCGCCGCGCCGGATGCCCCGACAGAGCTTGAGGAGCGCAGCACCCGCGTTGATGGGGGTACCGGTATCGTCCTCGGTCTCTGCCTCGATGGGAAGTAGTGTCCGGTCCTTGAAGCTGTTCGGGTCGCTGGGGCTCGGCTGAGCGACGCCGTCGGCGCGCTTGAGCGACCCGCTCGGGCTGATGTAGCGAGACGCCCGGAAACGAGGCGACGACTTTGGTGATGGTGTCGACGACTCGAGGGTAGACGGCGGCGGTGCCTCTGCCTGCTCTCGCCTCCTCTGGCGAATGAGGTCGATCGCGTACTCCGCGGCGCGGGCAGTCCGCTGGGCAGCAGAAGCGGCGAGAACTGCTGCTGCACGCTCCGAGTACGCGGTCGCCTTAACGGCGCTATCGGGGGGCGACCCTTCCTTGGCTGCCTCGTTCTCGGCGGCGGCGAGGGGGGCTCGCTGCTCAGTGGTGGAGACCCGCGATCGCTTTCCGTCTCCCTCGCGCTGCTCTCTCCGTCGTCGTCGCCGCCCCCGTCGCGGGGTAGATGTGCCACCTTCACCCATTCACCCCCAGTTCGAGCAGCCGTGTGGCGCAAGTTTGGCAACTGGCTTTGCTCCTTGCACCACTGCCGGTATTTGCTGTTTGCGCGACGGTGCTCGTAATCGTCTCGTCTGCTACGGCGGGGAATGCGACGCCAACGCTGCCCGTCGGCGTGCCGGCCCGGCGACGGCGACTCAGAGCGGCGGCACCGATACGTGTAGTTGTCGCTGTCGTCACTGTCCCCGTCACTCGAGGAAGAGGAGTGACGTTTGTCAAACCTGCAATGAGGCCTGGGGTGATCAAGGTAGTCTTGTATAATAGGATGCATCTACCATAACGTGGCCTTCTTTTGCCAACCGAGTGACCACGCGCGACGTGTCAGTATTAAGAAAGGAGAACAATTGCACAACAACACACAGATCTTTATTAGAACGAAACTCCTGTATCTATGCGAGGAGCCAGCACGCGGCTCGAAACGTCGGTGCCCAGGATGCGGAAACGGTTGGCTGCAGCGGCGAGCTTGTGCATGCGTTCGGAAGTCTTGTTGTCCGAAGGAATTGTCAACCCGTCCGGGTAGCGCGCTAGGAATTTTTCCAGCGACTCGTCGGCCTCGCGGTAGCTCTTGTAGACCGTGAGAGCACTAGTGAAGGGTTCCATCTGAGAATTGAAGATGTACGGCATGCCTCCCGTGCGCGTGATTTCGTCGTGTATAGCGAGACGCGTATCAACGATGCAGTTGCCTTGGCTGGAGTAGGTTCGCATGCGCCTGCTACCTACGACGGTGGAACACACGTTCAGGGCTTTGGCCATTATGTTGGCGAGAATGTCGTAGAAGATGCCGATGGGTGCATAGCCGTAACGCAATCGGTCCACGAGCAACAAGTGTTTCGAGATGCGCAGTACCAAGCCGTAATGCGTGTGGTTGAATATTGTGGGTAGCTTATTCATGATAGAGTTGATGGCATCGCGAGTGTTGGTGAGCGTGTCCGAGGATACGCTGAGGTCGCGGAACACGCTAAGGATGCGGTCCTCCGGACGTATGGGTGTCTGCGACCCGAAAGGGGATGTCGCATTCTGGTTCGGCTTGGTCGCGATGTCGGCAAGCCGCTTGTTGTCAAAGAAGTTCTGGGTGATGGCGAGCTCGGGCGCTACGCGATACTCGGCGTTGAACACGTCCTCGTCGATATCTTCCGGGTTGCCGATGTTCAAACAAGCGTTCGCTTCGCGATGCATTTTGCGAGCCAAGACCTTTTCGCGATTGTTCTCGTGGTTGGCCACGTCGGCCATGCCGTGCGTCTTGATCACGGGGTCTTCATCGAGATTGACGCTTGTGAATTGTGCATCTTGTAGACGCCATTGATATTGTAGATTGGTGCGCACCGACTCCTTGCGTCGTTTCAGTGTTTGCCCGATCACTTTACGGCGACAACGCAAATAGTCATGTTTCCGTGCGTTGCGTAGTTCCTCCATATTCTCGATCTGAGGTTGCGGGCAGCTGGGGGTGACGATACATTTTGCGCGGAGCTCAGGGAGCTTCTGTTCCGCTTCTTCTTTCTTCTTCGCATCTGTAATTTGGTTGATTTCTTCGACCGCCTTCTTTATATTGGGGCATGTCGTTGCCATAGCAGTATTTATTTGAGCCGCTTCTCCCACATTTTTGCGTGCAAACGTCTGGCGGGGAATTTGTAGCCGGTAACGTCATTGTTACCGTTCGGTGTCTGTGGCTTCGATTCGATTGGATCAAATGTATACTGATTGCGCGAATTAAGGTACGCTTTGCGTAGACGGCATTCGTGTGGGGTGTAGCGACGCCACTCCGGAATATCATACATTGCGCCCTCGCTGAGCAGGAACTCTTTGTCTGGTTCCACATACACCAGGGGCTTCTCGGGGCAAGGTATGTCCTCGTTGTCATTGTACTCTTCGAGGTCTCTGGCATACTCAGGGTGATGACGCCAACGCCACTCATATAGCCGCCGAGCACAAATCTCATCTGTGTTTACAGTGGACTGTCGTGCGACTTTAACTTGCTCTTTATATTTGGGCCAGGATGTTTCATTGGGCAGATGTATATTGGAATCTATGTTCAGTGTCTTCCGTATGTATTCGTGGGCGTGTGCTGGGTCGAACCCCCGTTTCACCTCTGTACCTTGCGTACTTGTATTAGTAGCGGCCTCTTTCACCGTACTGAATGGTATGCCTCGCGCTTTAGAGACTATGCCGACAATGTCTAAATTGTCCCGCACTGGGTGCTTCGCTAATATGGCATTCTTCCTGAGAGCGTATAATTCGAACGAAAGTGCACGCAACGTTTCCACTCGTTGGAGAAAGTCATCTCGAGAGGCTGCATTTATGTAGGAGCTTACTTTCCGGACCTGATCGTTAAAAGCGTTTGCTCTTTCTTTGTAAATTCGCCATTCTGAACTGTATAAGTGTTGATCATACGATGTAATGCTTGCCATTCCGCGAATAGGCTATCGGACTGGAACTTTATAGACGGTGGCAAGTTCATAATAATGCTGCGAATAGCGTCCGATGTTTGTCGCAACTCTGCTTCTATACTGTCCTCTGTACGGGTCGGTTGAGTTTGCTCTTTCTGCCGCGGAATTTGTGCCTTCTGCTGCGGAGGAGCTGCGCCTGGTTGCGGAGGAGCTGCGCCTTGTTGCGGGGGAGCTTTGGACCCCAGCCGCTTCGGATCCTGCGTCGGAGTCTTCTGAGTAGTTGGGCCCTCGTGCTCCTGACCCTGATTGGCCATTTGCACCGGAGGCACCTCATCTGTGTCGCTCCCCTCGGCCGGGTTAGCAGTATCCATTGTAGTGGCGTACAGTGCATCGGAAAGCGCCGAACGTCACAGTTATTAGTTTTGATTCCAATCGGTGCAAGAAAGAAACGCAGACAAGAAGGCGGTGTCTATTATGCGACATGTGTTTATTTTCGGTTCGACGCGTTACCGTACCCCCGGAGCAAGCGCTGCGCCGGGTGGCATCGAATCGAGTAGCTTTTTGAGCTGCAAATATTGGGGGTTCGTTCCGTCGTGGTATTTCTCCATGAATTCAAAGTCGCCCTCGAACACGGTCGGGTCGTGGGGTAGGCGCGTGGAATATAAGCCGCCGCCCAGGAACTGTATCTCGTCCTGCAAACGACACCGAGCCATGCGTTCCATGTAAGATATCTTTAGCAAGTATGCCAACTCGCGGGAGTAATTGTACGGATTTTCGTTTAGCAATTGCAGCCTCCGTATCTCTGCTGTGCTGTCCTCTAATGTCCGAGTCAGTGCATTTTCTTGGGCCGTGACATTAGCCAATTCAGTGCGAGTTATCGGCAATTGCGTCTTCAGATCATGTATGATTGCGTTATTTTGAGCGATAGATTGCTGCGATTGTGCAGAGTGCTCGTTGTATCGTCTTTCTAGATCTGCGTGCTTTTGCTTAGCGTCGTTTAATTCACGTACCGCGTTTCGCAGCTGGTGCTGCAAATTCGTGTCGACCTTCGTGGTCACGGCGTCTAGCTCTTTCTTCAAGTCATTGTTCGATTTCATCAACTTCCCAATATTTTCCTTCAAATACTTTGACATCTCACCCAATGCCAACGCTGTGTTGAAAGCCTCTTGTTTTGATTGTTCTAAATCTTTAATTTCATTTTCGAATGTAGCTGTTATCGCAGCGATGCGCTCGTTTTCATTCTTGCGATACGTGTTGTCTATCTTATCTATTTCCTGTTCGTACCAATTGCGTAATTGAGTATACTGCTGGTGAGCGGCGTGCTCGGTGGCAGGATGAGTTAACAGCAAAGACATCCGGTCAAACGCTTCTTTCGTTTCTTCGCCGCCGATGGTTTCCGAATCGAAGCTTTTGCGTGCACGTTCTAGCCCTAGCGTTAGGATGTCGGCAGTGTATGCATCGATAAGGGAACGTCTTATTTCACGCGAATTACGTACAACGGTTTCCAACGTGTTGGAGACGTGTTGCAATTGCTGTGCGATGTCGGGATCATAGTTAGAGAGTAGCTCTTCTCGTGTGGTTTCCACTTTACGTTCGTGTTCTACAACTTTTGAAAGGGCATCTATCTGTTTCTGCAAATCGGACACTCGTTGAACAGCAATGTTGCGCTGCTCGATGAGATTCGGAATGCTGACATCGCTACCTTTGGTAACAGAATGTTTAGCAATCGCAGCTTGAAGTGTACGAGACATATTGCTGCGTTCTTCTTGCAGATGCTGTGCGTTGGTGTCCAACAGGTTCAGTGTGTGTTCTTCTATGGTACGGTTTCGCGTATTAAATGTCTCCAGTGCCGCTAGGATATTTTCATAGTATTCATCAGTCATCTCACCCCTGTTTACTGCCTGTTCAATCTTGTTTACATTGCTTTCCAATGCTTTCTTCAAGTCGTTCTCAACGACTTCATGTTGGCGTTCGCGCTCTTGTATTATCTTAACCCTTTCGGTCTCAATATCAGATTCCACCTTTGAACGCTCGCGAAGCAATTGCTCTAACTCTGGCGACATTTCCTCGTCGCTTTCTTCAACATCGTGTTTAGCCAACAACTTACCGCTGGCGATATTATCTATGCGCATTTGTAATTCCTTTAACAGGGTGTCACTTTCCTGCATTTGAATTTTCAGCTTAGACAATATTGTATCCGTGTTGTCATTAGTGCCCTTATTGGAGAGTGCGGCGTAGGCAGTGGCTTCCACATATTCATCACGTTTTCTCTTCAACTCGTTAAAGCGTTCGAGCACCAACTGTTGTGGCGACGACGACCGACGGCGACGTGCCTTTGCGATTTTCCTGCCGCCGCGTTCAGAGGACGACGGTGAGGACGACTCCTCCTCCTCGGACGATGACCGAATACCAGTTCCCGCCAGTTTGTGCTCGTATTGCTCTTGTAATATAACTTTTTCCAGAGTCCCTGCGAGGCGCTTGTTATGGACGAACAACATATTCAATACAGCATTAGTGTCTTTCGCCTGTGTGCGTGCCTGTGTTTCAAGGCTGTGCAACCTGAATTGTAAATCGGTTAGCGTACGTGTACTTTCTTCGCTAATAGCAGTGTCTTGCGGCTCATCGCCTTGTTTCGCCTGATGCGATGAGAGTTTCTGCAACTGAGCACGGAGGCTCCGCAACTCGATTTTCTGTGTGTTTATTGTATCACGTGCCGCTTGCAAGTCTCTATCGGATTGTTGAGCTTGAGTCTTCTCAATTTCTAGACTCCGTGTTAATGTTTTCACGGTATTTGTAGACGTTGTCAATTGTTTGTCTAATTCTTCTAGCTGCCCCTCTAGTTCTCGTTCGCGCGTCTGTGCATCTTGATATCGTCTTTGGAACGCATCACGGTCGACGTTTGCTCGATGTAATTCTGCTTCCAGATTCTGTATGGTTGTCAGTACTTGCTCGATGTTTTCATCCGCGTAGCCGCCTGACACTAAGTCTTCATAGTACGTGATCGTTTTTTGCAAATAGGCAATGTACGTCTTGGTATTCTCCGACAGGTTCTCCTCTTCATCGAAGTCGAAGGACGCCTGCAATGCTAGGGAAGGTTGTGTTGAGCAGTAGGCTTTCACTTTCTTCGTGGCTTCTGCTTCAAGTTGCTGGAGGTTCGCTTTCTGTCCCTCTAGCGCCCTTATCGTTTCGCGGGCATCTTCGAGCTCCGCGTTGAGCTTGGTGTAAAGGTGTCGAGTATTCGCCATCTCCTTATAACATTCTTTCATTTTCCCTTCCAGCATAGCCACTTTACTCTCGGCCGATTGCTCGTGTGAGTACTCGTTTTCGCGCGTTTTCATCACAAAATGGGCAAGTTGGCATATCCTATCGAGCACGGGATTGTCGTCGTTTTCCATGATTGTGGCAAGTTCGTCCAGTTCGCGAGACCATTCTTCGACGGGCAGAATCATGATAGTTCGCAGAATGCGCGCATACAATGCGAGTTGCAGCTCCACGATGCCTTTTGCCGCGTTCAGCTTCGCGCCCAGATTATGCACTTTGCGAAGAAACTCGTCTGCTTTGATGTCTTTCGAGATGAGCTGCTCCTTGGATTCTGGCTTACAGGTCTCGAGTAGTCTCGCTAGCTTCATTTCGCTGTACGTCAACGCCATCTTATGCATGGTTATGAGTTGTTGCGCGTACTTCTCCAGAACTAATTTTTCGGTCGCAGTAAATGACTGTAGATTCATTTTATTCGCAGAAGTTTCGAAATCGCGTATAGCTGCTAATTCGCGTTGGTGTGCCTCTTTCAAGGCTTTCATTCCTTCCTCGAACTGTCGATCTATGTTAGCGAGTTTGCTTTGAATCATCTGGTTGGCTACGGCGGCGCTACTATTTTTTACGACCTGCTCGAGTGCGGTCACCGCGTTATCTAGGCGGGCCTTGAATGCTGCGTCGTCGTCTATTCCCATGCCTTCGTTGATAAGCTTCTGTAACTCGGTGTTGAGCAAGTCAGTGGCCAAGCTTTGGGTACGTGTAGAATACAAAGCCCGAATGTAATTATCGCGAATCTGATTCGCGGCAGTTGCATAGTGGTCGTGTACGCTAGCTATAATTGTTTCGCGTTGTTTCAAGAGGTTTGTGTACGCCTTCTCTAAAGCATCGTGTGCCACGTTAATCACGTCAGTAACATTAGACTCCAAGCTAATATCTGAGGTATCGGTAATTATACGTAACGCCTTCTGTATTAATGTTTGCTGTTGCCTCCAACTGGATTCCATATCACTAAGTGCATTCGCCAGTGCAGCAGTTGCCGATTCTTTATCCGCTTGCAGGCGAAACGTTTCGACCTTACCAGCCAGTGCGTTCAGTACGCCCATGGCCTTGCTTATGTAGTCTTTGACGTCTACCTGGGTCTTCGCCAGTTCGCTGGTCTGGATAATCGATTCTTGGCGCGCCTGTTCCGTTATGTCCGTAGCCATTTTAACGAGCACTTCACATTCGGATAGCTGCAACCGAGTAACTGCCTCTTGTTGCATTTTCGTTGCTTTGAGGTCTGCGATGACCTGTGTTTGAACACCTAGTTGCATTACTGTGGAAAGCATGTGCGTATCCGATAAATTACTGCCCTGTTCAACATACCAAGACATACTGTGGCTCTCCTCTAATAACATGTCGATCAACGTATCGGTGGCTGGGTTCTCGCCTTTCTCAATTATTTCGTGCACGAGGGTAAACACTTTGGGTGCCGGTTGCTCGTGGTCAGGTTTGACGTGGGCAGTCAGTGCCTTGAGGTGATAGTTGCAGGCCTTTAGCGTGCCGTTACTGCGAGTGAGCTCCTGCAAGCGCTCCTTGTCGGTGAGGCCATCTTTCTGACTGTTCGCCAACTTCGTCTGCAAATCTCGCACGTTGTCCTTTGTGGCGTTGTAGTCTGTTTGTAATTGGTGCCTTTTGTCGCGGAGTTTTGTGCTTTCGATCAGAATATAATACCGAAACGCATACATGCGATATATGTCCCGTCGGAGAGAGTTGCTCGCTTCATAAACAGCATTCAGCAGCGCCGGATCGCCATTCAGTTTCCTCAGACGTTATTGTATGCGCAACAACACATTTTTGGCGTTCGTATTTCTATCGTCGTCGAAGCTTCCTAATTCCAGATCACTATCGTCATCATCTTCAACTTCTTCTTCTTTTTCGGGTGGAAACGTCGGCATGTCTCTTAGTTCTTCCCAACGTTCATTTAAATGTTCAGTTTGCCGGTGAAAAAATGCTTGCATATCAGCGAGTACTGATTCCTCGGCGTCTGCTGGCGGCTGTTGCGTCTTTAGAATGGCCGACCGGTGTGAAGCGAGACCCGCTTTCAACTCATACAAATCGGTTTCGATATCGTGCAGAATATTACTGGCAGCTTTAATTTCCTTATCGGCATTATTCATTTTTAGCTCGAGATCGGAAATGACATCGGCAAGTTTGTGCAGCGTGTTCGCGGTCTCCTCAATCCATTCTTGCCTCAACACGTTTTTAAGAATGCGAAGAACTGTTATCGTATTTGCACTTTGTGTACGCAAAGCATTCACAATGGTGGCCTCATGTACGTTTACAAATTGTGATAGTTCTTTCATTTGGCGTGTTTGAACTTCTACGGTGGTGTTCAACGCAGCAATTTTGCCATCCGATTCGTTTTTGGCTTCGCGCAACTTTGCAAGCTCCTCTTCCAGAGTCTTGATGTAAGCCTCGCGATCCTGCAACTCCTTTTGGGCCTTTTCGGCCTCTCTGTCGCCTTTTCTTGTTGGCTACGAGCCACTTGCAACTCGTGTTTGAGTTGAGTGATTTCCCGGGTCAGTTTGGTAATCGTTTCAGCGTCGCGGGTTTGCTGTTCCGTCAGTCGGCGTTTTTCGGCCTCTGCTTCTGCCAATTGTTCTTTGCAAACTTTGAGCTTGTTACGCAATCGCGTTTCAAGATCGGAAGTCTCTTGACGCCGCTCTTTCAGGTTAACCGAAAGTCTGCCGATGACGCCTTCCAACTGCTCCACCAGTATGCGCGCGCGTTCCTCTGGCGACGCATTTTCGTCCCTGAACGGTGCAACGGCGTAGATTTTCTCCGCAATCAGGCTCAAGTTTCTCTCTGTCTCTCGCAACTTAGCCTGAGCCGCGTGGTATTCCAGATTACATTTCGCCATCGCAGTCTTGAGGTTAAGAACTTCGCCTTCCAGGCGAGCCATTTCTTCGGTTACCTTTTCCAACTGGTCAGCTAGTTGCGAACGCAATTTATCGCTTTCGTGTAAACGCTTCCTGAGGTGGTCGACTTCTTTGCGATGTTGTTCGGAATCCCGTTGGCATTCGGCGAGTTCCCTTTTGCGCTCTAGCAGGTCCTCCACGAGAAGCTCGGTGTTGTCATGCAGTGCGCGCAATAGATTTTCCTTGTCCTGATTGGTTAACTGTAGGTGCTCATCGCGTGCAGTACGCATTGCACCGATACTTCTGGCGACTTGGCGTTCCGTTTTCCCGACGAGCGTTTCCAATTCCTGCACGCGTTCTTCGAGGACGCGCACTCTGTCGTTGGCGTTCCTTTCGGTTCGGGCGAGTTGTTCCTCGAGCTCTTGGATGCGAACGTTCAGCTGTTGCGTAGCGTTGGCATCTTCCGGTGCTTTCGCGTGTGAATTTTCCAGCGCGTCCTTCAAGCTGGCGACGTCGGCGGTCGCCTTGTCTAGTTCCGCTGCTCGCTTCTTCGCGTTCACGAGCTCGTTCTCCAATTGCAGAAATTGTTCCATCTGCTCCATCAGCTCGGCGACGTTGTCCGTGCTTTTGCCGTGCTTCTCTAGCAATTGTACTAGGGCGCTGTACTGCTCAACGTTTGCTTTCGCCTGTTCAAACGCGGCCTTGACCGTTGCCAACTCTTGCCTTGTACTCTGTAGCTCCTGTTGTACGCCTCTCGTAACATCGTTGGCCGTTTCCAGCTCTGTTTTCAGCCGCGTAACCTCGTCTAAACTTTCCCCCAAGCGTCGACTCGCCTCGGCCCCTTTCTTTGTCAACGCAGCGACGTTACTCTTGTGCTCCTCCAAGAGTTTCTCGAGGTCGTTAATGCGCCTCTTTGATTGCGTTTCGATTTCGCTCAACTCGCCCTTCGCCCCAGGATCGCGGAGCTTTTGCAACAGCGTTTCGTTTTCCTCTTTCAATTTGTTTGCCGCGTCTTCTGCTCGTTTCTTCTCGTTCTTCAAGGTTTCAAGGCCATCCTTTGGTTTATTCAAAGCTTCGGTGAGGGTGGCCGTGTGATCGTCGGCTAATCTCACCGCGTTTTCAGCGGCCAGCACCTTTTCCTGCAACTCGGACAATTGCTTTTTAGACGAATCCAACTGCTGCGCCTGTGTCTTCTCTCGAGATTCGCATTCTTGGATGCGTTGCTGGAATGTTTTCAGCAATTGTTGCGCATTTTCCAACTTTTCATCATTTTCCCGGCTGCATTCGTCGATTTGCAACTTGAGCTCCCTTACCCTCCCCTTTTTAGCAATAATCTTCTGTTGCTCATTCGAGAGTTGTTCACGCAATCCCTTTTCCCGCTTGATAGACTCTTCGTGTTGAATCGACAGTCGCTTCATGTCTTGCTCTGTCATTTCGAGTTTCTCCCGGAGCTCCGACAATTGTATTTCGTGGCTTTCCCGGGCAGTTGCGAGTTTCGAACGTTCTTTCTCAAGAAGTCGAGAATGTTCTTCGAAATTATAGGCTGTCTCGGTCTGTTTCTCGCAGCGATCTTTCAATGCGTCGTAATCACGTTCGAGAACAGATAGCTTCGTCTTAACGTTAACGTATTTGGATTGGAGCGCCTCCATGGTTGCCTCGTGGTTGGCCATTCGTTTCTTGGCGCGTTGTTGTAAATCTTCAATAGTCTTCTCGTAACCTGCCCGGGTACTCAACGTCTCGCTCTGTGCGTCTTGCAACTCCCTCTTAATCTTGGCCAAGTCAGCGTTATATTTGCGTAGATTTGCTGCATCCACCTCCAATAGTCTCTCTTTCTCCTTTCGTAGGTCCATAATCTCTTGGTTTAGACTCACTCCTCGGTACCGATCTATCTCCACTTGCATTTCTCGTCGCAGTTCCCCTTCCTTTGTGGCGAGCTCCAAAATTGCTTTGTTCTTTTCTTCGATGGCGTCGTCGAGTTGACTTCTGACCTGATCTAGGAACAAATTCTTACTCGCCAGGTTTCGTCTGTTAGTGTCCAACGCATCCTCGTTCGCCGCTATCTCTCGCATGGCGCCAGCGAGTTCCTTGCGCAACTTTTCGACCTCTCTGACGTATTCGGCCACTTTCTCTTTCTCCCGCTTGAGATCATTGGCGGTACGCTTGGATGTTTCCGTCAGCTCCTCGGTGATCTTCCTCTCCTTGTCCAGCTCTAATTTGACATTTGTCCAATTCCTCTGGTGTTTTTGGGCAAGGCGTTCGCTTTCTGCTAGCATGTCCCGCAATTCTTCTACGCGACTTTCCAGTTGTTGGACTTTGGCGTCCTCCTCATCGTCGTCCTCTGGTCGCCGTTCGCTCTGATAGTGGGCCTCGCATTGTGCTGCAATGTCGTCCATCAACGCAAGATTCTTTCGAGACTCGTCTTGGGCGTTCTCGAGATCATTCTCGAGTTTCTCTATCCGCTCTTTCTTTAGGGCAATCTCGTCTCGTAGCTTGTTGGCTTCTGTGTCGGCTTTCCGTTTGTCGGCGTGCATTCTGCTCGACAATTCCTTCAATCTCGAGACATTCGCCCAAACCGTTTCCAGGTTCTGTACAATGTCTGCGTCTTCAACTATATCATCGGCTGCCTTTTGCCCAAAAGCGATTTCGGTGAGCGAGCGCAGAGTGTCGATGGCCTGCTCAAGTGTGGTTTCACTCTTGCTCTGTTTCGCCTTCAGGTCTTGTAATTCGGCGTGCAGTCTGGCGTTTTCCTCACTCAGCGTCGCGCTCTGTTGTTCGTCAAAGCTGCCCATGGCTTTTGCGTCTCGCAATCGTGCCAATTCCAATTTAGCGGCCTTCAGCTGAGAGGTCAGATTTTCAACTGTTGAAGCGGTCCTGCATGACCGAGCGTAAAGATGTCAGTTGCATCCGATACATGTCTATATCTTTGCGATTCTTCGTCGCCTCCGCCAGTTGTTGTTGCATGGTGCTCTTGGCTTCGTTCACGCGTTCGTCAATCTGACGCTGTGCATTTGAGGCAAGCTGTTGGGCAATCAAAAACTCGTTTTCGCGCTTGGCGATGACCTCGTTAGCCGCACGCAATTCCTTTTCGAGGTCGTCGATTTTCACCAATAACGCGTTGCGCATTAGATTCTGTTTGTCGTTCAGCGCATTCTTGGCCTCCAACAAGTTCTGCTCGAGTGTATCAATTTGCATCTTCCTGTGATTGAGTACCCTGTTTAGTTCGGCGGTCGAGTCTCGGTGAATATTCTCTTCGTGTTTAGACGCGCGTAGTGCGCTCCTGTGTGCACGTTGTGCATCTTTGTTTTTCGAGCTTAACTCATTGTATTTCCTCTTCCAATGTTCAATTTGCTGTCGCAAGCTGTCCACTAGGTCCCACTGTTCACCTTCTCCGCGAGGTCTGTCGGTGCGTGTCTGCAACTCACCCTCTTGGAGAGCCTTTGTAAGCCGATCCACCGTGGTTTGGCTCAGAGACAGTTGCGTTTCAATGTCGACGCGTTGCTTTTCGGTCGCAGAAATCTTCGCCTGTAACTCGCTCTCGACACGTTCGTGTCGCGTATATTCCTGCAACAGCTCGTTCTGGGCGCGAGCCACAGATTGAAATAGCGATTCCAGACTGCCGCTGAGTTGTTCGACGTGAAGTACATCCGGACGCAACACGTCCCGCAAATCTTTGTACATTGCGGTAACAGTGTCGTTTACCCAACCACGCATCGCTTCTGCTTCAGACTTGGCGCTCTCCAAATCGCGGTTCAGTTGGGAGATCATACGATTGGCGTTTTCGAGTTCCGCTTTGCGCTTGTGCATTTCGGTCTCGAACTCATTACTCCTTCTGGTCATCTCGTCCTGCGTTTGCACCAGGTCCACCTTGGCCTGTGAAAGGTTTTCACTCAGTTCCCTCACGTGCGCAGCGTATTTATCCAGAGCTTCCCGTTCGCCTTGGCTCATCATGGATTTTGCGACTTCCCACGATTTAGCATTGCTGATCACATTCGCCTCAAGCTGCGCGTGTTGTTTCTTGTTTTCGGACAACTGTTCTTGCGTCTCGCGCAACTCGGTTCGCAACGCGCCTATCTTGGCCAAATATGCATTTGCTGTTGCTTTAGCACTCTTCAACTCCGACTCGCGTTCCTTCAGTTGTCGTTCTGTCAGCTGAATGTGATCAATGGCTAGTTTGTGCTCGCTCTTCAACTTTATCAGCTTCTGGTTCATCTCCTGCATGCGTTCCCTGTCGCTACTGCCAACTTCGATCTCGCGACGTAGGTTCCCAATGAGCGCTTCGTTGGCCGCAACAGTGTCGCGCAACTCTTTAAGCCTGACCTCGTACTGGGACGCTTTCTTCGTAGACTCTTCCAATAATTGGGAGGCGGTAACATGTTGCGTAACGAGAGCGTCCAGCTCGTTCTTGACTTTTGCGTGTTCCTCGAGACGCCGTTTCAACTCGTCTAGGCCGACGTTGATCTGCTGCTCGTAATCGGCCACTTCCGAGTCGACGCGCTCGAGTTCCGTTTTCACGGCAGTCGCCGCCGCCTCTATCTGTTGCGCCTTCTTGGCATCTCCGATGTTAACCAGTTCCTCGACTTTGAGCGTCAACTCCCGATGCGCTTGCAGCAGTGCATTTCTTTCGCCGACCAAGTGGTCGCGTGTTGCCTCGAACTCTTTGCGCTTGGCTTCGGCGTTGATTGTGAGTTTGTCTATCGTCTCCTGCTTCTTCGCAACGAGATTTTTGAAGTCTGTAATTTGCAAAGACAGATCCTTTACGCGGTTCTGCGATTTTCTCAAATCTCTCTGCGCGGTTTGCAGTTCGGTGCGCAACTTGGCCTCCTTTACTCCGGCGGTCTCGCGTTGGTCTTGTAATTTGCGTAGTTGAGTAACCACGTGCTCGGTGGCTAGATCCTCACTCTTGTCCAAATGGACCATCGCAGTTTCCAACTGCGCGATGGTCTCGGCCTTTGCGTTCAGCGAGGCGACTTGTTCCTCGTATTGCGATCTCAGTTGTTGGGCTTCGCCCGAAAGTTCCTCAATTTGCTTCCCGCAAGAGGCGTGTTCTACCTGAAGCCGTTGTAATTGGTCTGTGTACAACTGCACGCTGGCCTGCAGGTTCTGCACGAGCACACTCGTCAGACCCTCGTCGTTGTTGGCAATGGTGTCCGAAAGTTTCTCGGCGTGAGCTTTGAGCTCTTCGACTTGACTGATGTACGCGTCGCGTTCCCGGGAAGTAGTTTCGAGCGTTTCCCGAAGTTTGGCCACCGAATCTATTTCTGCCTGGCGTTTCTCGATCTGTTGTTGCAGCTCTTGGATCCTCTTGTTATCATCCTCTGTCTTTTGCGTCGCCTTTTCAACCTTCGTCAGCAGATCTTTGACTTGCTGTTCCGCGTCCTCGTTCGTCTTGCGTAATAGCTGGATGTGTTTCGCCAAGTTCTGCTCGGCTGTAATGCCAAGCGCAAAGTTGGCTTCGTGCAATTTCCTATTGAGCTCGTTAAGCTTTGATACCGCGTGCGGAGACGTGACAGACTGCAATTGTTGGATCCGTGCACGCAGTCTCTCGATCTCTTGCTTGGAACGAGTGGCACCGGGAGCCGCCATGGCCTCTTGCAGTTTCTGTTTAAGCTGCTCGATCTCTTGTTCGTACTTGGGACCTGCGGCTTTGAGTGTGTCTACCTTTCGTGTCAACTCTTCGATTTCGCGCAGCAATTTCTCTTTGCAGAATTCGGCATTGACCGTCGCGCGCCGACATTTCTCCAGCTCCACGTATACATCTTGCGAAAAGAGATCGCGACCTTGACTCGTTTCCAATTGGCGCTTGATTCGCTCAAGCTCTTCCACGGCGCGCTTAGAGCATTGGGATTTGATGAACTCCTCTCTCATGGTGTCGACCTTCATCTTGGTCGAATGCTTCAATGCCATCAACTCTTTGTTCAATTGGGCACTGTGTCTTTCTTCGACGTTGGCGTGCAGCTCGGCGTCGGCCACTCTCTTTGTCCAATCCAAGATCTTTGCTTCGGTCTCGGCGCGTACGTTTTCCAAATCAAGCGTACAGCGCCCGAGCGCTTCTTCGATGCTCTGTTTCTCTCTCGCGATCGCTTCGACTTTACTAAGCGCACTGCCCACTTCGGATTTCGTGGCGTGAAATTGCGGTATGCTTTCACTCAGCTCCTGCTTCGAAGTCGCGAACGCGCTCTGCACGGCATTCATCGCGTGCTCGAGATTCTTGTATTGCGCACTTACTGTTTGTAAGCTTTCGCCGAGAGTCGCGTATTTGCCGGCCGTCACGTCGTGCCTGGCTATCAGTTCGTCGTACGCTGTCTTGGTGATCTCGTACTCCTTGTTCAAGTGCTGTTGCGAGCGCAACTTTTCCTTTAGCCGATGTTGCAAGTCGGAAAGCTTGGCCTGGCACTCTTCTTTCTGCGCGGCGATCGCCCGGGCTTTCTTGATGTCGGCCCTTGTTTGCTTACCCTTTGCCTCGCACTTGGAAATGATTTGCTTCAGGCTCGTGATTTCCGATTCCACGAGCTCTTTGACCCTTTCGGCTGCCTGCAGCTGGTCCTTCATGTCGGTTAGTGACGATGCATACGAGATGAGATGTTCTATCGAACCGCAGGTGTTCAGAAACGTCGCTTTGGCCTTTTCGAACTCTGCAGTGAGCTTCTTCAACTTTTCCGTGCACTGTGTGTAGTTGGCCTCGTGGGATTGCGACGTTTGCTGTATTGTCGCTAGCCTGGACTGTAGCTCTGCGACCTGGTTGCTCAGACTACCGACTCTGTTGTGGCTCTCGTCCAGTTGCGCCCGCAACCCATTTATGGTTTCGTTGGCTTCTGTAATCTTTGCCTCCGCATTCTTCATCTGTTCGGTGCACATCTGCATGCTTTCCTCGATGTCCCTACGCTCCTGGAGCAGTCTGGCGGCCGCGTCTTCCACGCTTTCTTTTCCTGCCTCCTGGACATGGGCAGCTGCTTCCTGCGGGGCAGCAGGTTGCTCCACGCGTATCCTGGCCTTGTCGATAATGCTTTGCACTTCCTCGATGTTAATCTTGCCGACAGCAATAAATAGCGTGGCTTCTCGACCCAGCTGTTGATCGAGTTCAGCAAAGCGTTTGGATAGATCGTCCAACATGGCGGAATATTGCGTTCTGAAACGGTCCAAGCTCTTCGTGATGTGGTCGTCCGTGAAATTGTATATGTTCGCCTTTAGCTGTTCAATGTTCGCATTGAGACGCTCGTATGCCAAACGTTCCATTGTTTGCATCGCACCGTAGGCATCCGTCAGTATTTGGTCCACGCGCGTGCACTCGCGTACAAGAAGAGCGTCAAAATCTTGGTCCACCGCACACGTCCACGCTAACGCGAACCACGAAGCAACGATAGCCATTTCTGCTTCCCATTTCTCGCATTATTGCTGTACCAACACGCGATAATGGTCGAGCGTGGCTCTTTGAGACTCCATGGCTTTCAGGTCATCTTGCCGTAATTTCTTGGCTATGTCAACGCAATGCGACACAAACGCAGCTTTCAATTCCTCTATATCTCTCTTGTACATCGCAATTACATCGACAACTGCTTGTCGTTTCAGAATCTGGCCGGTCATGTTATTCATCACATACTGTTTCAGCTTAATAATAGTTGCGCCGAACTATGCCTTCATGTCTACTTGTGCCTTGCTCCACAAGTCAGGATGAGTGTCTCGTATGGTCGTTCCCTCTATGCGGCGTTTCTGCGCGACCACAATGCTGTCTATCGCCGATTCCAAACTTGCAACGGACGGAAGGAAATCGGGAATGGAAACGTGGAAGCTGTCATTATAACGTTCCCACTCGACCGCGTCTAGATTAGCCAGGGAGCTCTTGAGATCGGCGTATAAGAACTGTACGAACCGGCTACATTGTTCTGTCATGGACATCGTATTCTCCGATGGCTGTGTAACGCCCTTCATGGCGTAGCCTAAGGCCTCCTTTACTGATTCCGCGTCCACCACTTTCATCTCGGTGTAGTTGGTCTCAGTCGCTTGAACAACACTGAGAACTATCTTCAGGTATTCTACGGAGCCGGAGCCAATTTGGGCGTCAATTTGTTTACGCGCATTATCGACACTCTTTATCCACTCTGTGATCTCCTCAGCCACGTCGGCGAGTTTCGATAACGAAAGAAAGTAATCCAATAGCTTGAACCATTCATTCTCACTGCTGGGCAACTCTGGATACCGGAATATGCGCATTTGCTTGCTGACGATTCTCTTCATGTCATGGAAGACGGCGACGGTTGCCTCCATGTACAACATTGCATTAAAGATGGCAACTGTGTTGACCTCACTACTGGGTAGCGAAAGGACACCACTGTGCAATTCCTCCAACTCTTGTTGCATCCGTTTCAAGTAGTCGTTGACATTCGCCAGTGCCTCAAGCATGCGACCATTTGTTGTCTTCGTGACAGCAACCAATTCCCCTTGCTGCATGTTGTCCAGCTTCGTGCGCTGCTCCTCTCCATATTTCGTCCACTGAGTCAACGTCCGCAAGACTCGCGTAACCACTTTCAGATGCGCGTACACCCGAGTGCTGGCGGTAACCAGGAACCGTCCACGCCAAGACGACGACAATTTGTACTCGTGGAAGAAGACAAAGGCTCGCAATATATTGATGGTGCCCAGTACCATATCCGCATTATTTACGTCTTTGACGAGATCAGTGTGTACATCCGCTACCGCGGTGTCGCTATTACACGCGGAATTAAGGTACTGCATAAATGCTTGGAAGGTGACAGGCGCCAGTTCACGTTCCGCCATTGCACATTGAATCTGTTCGTAGATTTTGAGCAAACCGGGGACCCCCGAACGTGCAGTGTTGACCAGGGTAGTGATATTTGTGTCCACACGGATGTTGGTAGCAAACAGGCGCGAGCTCAGATTGATGGAATCGACGTACTCGACGATGTCTACGTCGCTATGCATCGGCAATAACAACTTTTCGGGGCTAATGTAACCAAACGACGTATCCGTAGAGTTCCTTAATTTCTCAAACTGGGTGAAGAATGGTTCCAGCAGAGCGAATAGTTTGGCCACTTGAATGTCAGTGTGGAGGAACGGCTTATCGGTATTGACGTTAGACGTGCACGGTTCGTAGACTGCAATGTCCTTCGCAACATTACTTACTCGGTCGGTCAAATAGTGCAACGCCGTAGCAATGTGGTATACATTCTCCAGAAACAACAAAGTAGCTCGTCGCTTCGCGAATGCTATCTTCTGGAGATCATATTTACTTTGCGAAGCGATCAGCACGGCGTAATAGACGTGCAAATTCGTCAGTCTGACGAACATGGGGAACGACGATGTATGCGAGATGGTAGAGAGTTGCTCGAGAATGTCGACTCCTTCCGGCGATTGCATGCTTGCTCCCACAACCTTGGCCATGTTTATATCAAGTGCTTGAAAAACGTCGAATATGGCCTCGTCAGAAATACTGAAGAGGAATTCGAAGTTGTTTGAGCGCTGTAGCCGATCCATCATGGCGATCTGGACCCAGAGTGACATCGAATACGTCGTGAATTGGATAGCTGTCGTCAACATCATTTCTTGATTCAGTTTCGTGCGCATTGACGTTATCCGCTTGTGCAGTGTTAGACAGAACACCGCGAACATCCTGCGAATGTCGATCGTAGAGTACTGTACGCTTTGGAGTACTTGCATGCCACGCTGGGTATACACGTAGGAGTCGTCCATTATGTCGGTGATGTAGAACCCTTGATATGTCTTGTCACACACCGCACGCAGAAACATCTCGATGCTAGAGTACACGGCCATCGTGTACGCATGGTCAAGGCCGGTATTGGTGACGTGCACGTAGTGAATGGCCTTCCACGCATTGAACAACGCGTGCACCGTGTCGGACATGTACGGGGTAATGTATGAGTCTGTAAACAGCCCGACGTCTTTCACGAACACGCCAAACAAGCTTTGGATGCCCCTGATAACATCTTGCAGTGAGCTCTTGTTTCGGGTTGCTTCGCTTACAATCAAGCTGACGCGACGCACGGCTCGTGCCATATTATTGACAAGCCAGAGGAGCTTGTCTGACGCGTTGACTTGGGCGGCGCCAACATTGGTCGCGCCATCGTACAGACTACAGGAATTGCTTTTAGCAACAACAGTAGCAGCATAGGCGGGCATCGCCATCGCTGCTGTGTTGCTGCCACTCTTTCCCGACTGTCTGATTTTTATTACAGAACATTGCACACACACACAGGGATTTCTAACGAAATATCTTTATTTGTGCGCTATTATAGCCAGCGACGCGCCATCGTCGTTGCACAGTCTAGGCCGTGCAGAATTTCGGGTGCGAAACGTAGGAATATTGCCAGCAGCACAGCGCACACGACGACTCTCCAGGGGAAGCGAAAATCGCCACGTTGCTGATTGTTGTAGACTACGTAGCCGCTGCCTGGTACGCACAGGGCAGACACGATACGGTGGGCCATGTCGTCAATGTCAAACTCCCCGGCCTCGGTTCCGGCACGCAACTGCTCCTTGACGACATTTACACGTGCAGTGTCCATCGTCATTGCGAGGCGTTCTTCTCAAACCTTTCTTGTCCCGAGGTTTTGACGCGAGCTGTAGGCGGAGGAAGATCGGGCTCGTTGTCGTCATCGACGAAACGCCGTTTAGTGACGCGTCGCTGCTCCTGCAGCGAACGCCAATATTCGGGCACGTCATGGGAGGCGGCGCGCTTTTGACGCGCGTCGTCGAGCCTTCGTTGCCGCTGTCGTTGGCTGGCCCTGGTGCGATTCACAAAGTCGCTCACCGCAGTGTAGCCCACGTACGTGCCGGCCGCGACGAGCGCGATCGCCGAGATGCCGCGGGCGCCCAGCGAAAGCACGCCCGTGGCGCCAAACGTTTCCTTGGTCTCTCCGTCGGGATCCTCAAAGTAATCGCGCTGGCCGGTAATCGTGTCGATGTACGGTTGCAGTACGTCTTGAAGTTTGCGCTTGGCCAGCGCGTCGACCGAATTAATGAGAGCCGCCATGTCTTGTTTGAGCGTGGCCAGCAAGTTCCCTCCTCCGCTGTGTGCGGCGGCGGCCGCGCCGGTGTCCGCCGCCGCAGCGGCGCCTTCGAGAGGAACGCCCGGTCCCACGTACATATACATTTTGTCGCCGCCAGCGGCTGAACGTGGTCATGCAAGTTTAGCCGCGAATAAAATTTGTGGTTCGCAAAATACACACGGGGCCGGGATTCCCGGAAAATGGCTACGTCCGCGTACGGCGACGCACCGAGCTCGCATCGAATTCGGAACGCGTCACCGAATTCCTCGAGTCCTCTGGGGCAATGTTGGGGTTCGACTACGCCTTGCGCGCCGCCACCCCGGCGGCGCAACGGGTCGTCGTGCGCATTGCCGAGAACGTGGCCGAGGCGCTGACCAAGAGTGCGGCCTCGATCGGAGTGGAACGCGCCGGCTCCGCGGCCGCGTCTTCCACGCTCGCCCGGTGGACTACGGAGGTCATGCTGGCGCGAGTCGTCACCGAAGCGACCGCGCAGGGGCTCCGCATCTCGGCACGCGTGCTATCGTCCTCGTTCAACGTGGCCAACTACGCCCTCGTAGGTCTCGGCATAGCCGGTCTCGTTTACGACATCATCGACAAACGCGGCTACAGCAAGATGCTCACCAATCGCGATCACATGGCAGCGTACGCCCGGGCCGTGTACAAGCTTCAACGCACAAACATGGCTTCGGGAGTCGCCCCAAAAGCCTGGCCCGCGCCCGTCACCCCGGGCCTGTATTTGCCGCCTCTATCGCTGAACGACGCGCTAAAGCGCGGCGACAACGAGTTAGTGCAGCGCTACGCCAAACACGTGAACACGTACTTGGCCGCGCTCAAGGTAAACAGCTGCGGCGAGGCCTTGGTCGACCCCGTCACCGACCTGACAGAGAAGCCCCCTTACTTGTTCGCGCCGTTCCACCCGGATAGAAGCAACAGCATTGATGCTTCGCTCAATCCGCACGAGCTGAGTCAACAATTGCTGAAGCGGTTTGCCAAGCTTTCAGCGACAGCTAGCGAACACGATCTGCTACTGCAGGACACGTCTCACGATCCGTACTTTAGCTACTTTGAGCGTTCGGCCAGCGGTAACGCGCGGCGCAGTGGTTCGTGGAGTCGCAAGCGCAAGCTGACGGCCCTCACGGGCGCAGTGGCTGCAACCAACGCGTTGCTGCTTGCGCTACTCTAGGGTGCAAAACCTCGGTGCATACTGTGGCCAGCGTTGATGTAGCCACCATGTCGTCGTTGCGCGAGGGAGAACGCGTGTCCGAAGATTTGGGTGCGCTGTCGCTCGACGACACGCAGGCCGGACCCGCTCGTAAAGTGGCCAGAACCAACACGGAGCGCTTTGTCGATAGTTTCATGGGACCGGCGCCCGATGCCGGGGCCAGGAGGGCCAGCAGGCGCGAGCCCGTCTCGCCCGATCCCGGCACAATCCCCGACCCAGACAACACCCCGCAAAAGCTAGCCGAACGAATCCCTCCGCCACCCAAACCTTCCTCTTCGGTGGCGGACAGCGGCGGCGGGGATAACGCGGCCGCAATACAGCTCCTTCGAGGCGCGTGCAAGGGCCCCAAGAAATGTTGGCTTTCCACCGTCGAGGGATTCCGCGACGCGCGCGAGCTTCTGCGAGGCTCGCCCATCGCACTGCTCGCCGCTGTCAGTCCCACTTCCGAAGTGCTCACCGAGACGGTGCCACTTGGCTGCCGCCGCCGCTTGCACGTCGCCGTGGGAATGGCGGACGGCGGTAACGACCGTTCGCCATTTGTGCTGGAGGTACTAACGCAACACTCGTGCGTGCGACAACTACGATTCGGCTACCCGACCAAGGCGCAGTGCTCTTTCGAGCTCGTGGACCTGATTCTCGAAGCCCTGTATTCGCCGGCGACTCCGCGCGACGTGATCGATCTGCGAGGCTGGCCACTGGCCTCGCTCATGACTAACGCGC
Source organism: Amblyomma maculatum (assembly GCF_055883805.1). NCBI lineage: Eukaryota > Metazoa > Arthropoda > Arachnida > Ixodida > Ixodidae > Amblyomma > Amblyomma maculatum. The sequence goes on along the minus strand of NC_139353.1, from coordinate 105,083,861 downwards.
GCATCAAATTTGCGACGTGCGCCGACGAAGACATCCAGGCCAGCATGTGTTCGCTGCTCGATCTGCGAGATCCCGTGGTGGAGCACCGCACCCGGCTGACCGAGGCTCCGTTACGAGCGCTCGTTCGGCGGGCGGAAGCGCTACGACTGTCCATCAACGACGAATCTCCCGCGGCCTTTCTGCTGGCGCGCGACGCCATGTGCCACGTGGGCTACGGCCTGCGAGATTTCGAGCTTCACGTCGGAGCAGATACGCCGGCGCGCTGCCCGTTTGACGCGATGGCCGCGATGGCCGTGCGCGCCCTCTCCAGTATTCGCCGGCTCGTGTATCGCTATCCCAAACAAGTATGTTCGTGCATGGTGCACCGCGGCGCCGACATAATGTTCTGCGCGTGCATGCAATTGCGCGAAATCGAGATCCCCGTTGAAATCTGCCAGGACGACGATCTGAGCAAGTTGCTCACGAGTACGGGCATGCTGCGAACGGTTCGTATCACGGGCATTCCCTTGAACGGAGCTCCGCGCTTCGTAAACGCCGTGTTCGACGTCAAGCAGCGAAAGTCGCCCGCGAGCCTGCGCAATCCGAACGAGGGTCCCATTGAGCTGTTCGAGATCGAGGGCGCAGACTGGAGCTCCAACGACGGCTCGTTGTTCTCGGCAGCGCTCAGCAACTGCAGAGACTCGTTGCAGCTCAAGAGCGCGGTCGTTGTACCGCGGGGCATTGTGAACGCGCTACGAAGCCAGATGGGCGGACTTGAGTTACGCATGCATCTAAGCGAGCATCCGAACCGCTTGGTGTGGGGGACGATTTGCGACGCGTTCGAGCTCGACTCGTGCCTGCACGAAGACGATGGACTGAAATACTTTACAAAGTCGGTTCTGAATCTCTTGCCCGACGACAGCGACGTGGAGCTCGATGCTTCTGTGCTGGGCAGCGCCCGCAGCAAAGAAGAAGTGCGGGTCGCCGCCGAGCTCGTGCAAAGAATGCGCAGCGTAAAAGGATGGCCCCTGTTTGGGCCAGGCAGCGAGGAAGGATGCATGCACTCGATTCTGCGTGCCGCCGCCCAAAACGACAGACTGCGAGAGCTAGAATTCCCGTCGCTAGACTACTGGCCCGCGAGCTGGAAGGGATGCGAGGACGGGCTCGCGGCTCTGATCACGTCGCACCCCTCTCTGCGCGTGCTGCGCAACTATGCCCTGGTGTCACCCGATGGCACCGAGTACCTGCTATCCCAATTGAAGACCGTCGAGAGCACGGGCTCTCTACAAGTGGCCGACAGCGTGTTTGATTTTAGCGAGCTCGGAGGGAGCCAGGAGACCGTTCGGGAACTTCAGCGTGCGCTGCGCCAAGTGTGCTGGCACAACGCAGTGGCGTAACCACACAGCAAAGTGTAACAATAAAGAAGTTCCCCCATGCGATAGGGCGTGTTATCTCTCGGCCGCGGCTCCGCCCCTGTTGCGGGGACGGCCCACGTATCCGGCTGCGCAGGCCGGTATGAATAGCGCTCCGCCGCGTATGTATCTCACTAGCTGTCGCGTAGTACGCTAACCATGTTCGGAGTAACTTTGGCCAAGGCGGCCACGACCCACCTCTACTGCGCCGGTCCCGGAAAATGCAAGCTAATCAATTCCGTGAACAAAGCCTACTGTACCCTCAGCCACATATTTCACCCCGATGCGCACACGCCGCGCCCCGAGTACGAGCTGGTGCGAGAAGTAGCCCTCGACATGTACCATCTCATGCACCCGGATTACTACCCCAAAGCCGACGACATGGACGCGGCGGTGGTCAACTCGTGCCATTTGCTACGCAACCACGGATGCGTGAGCGAGGTAGAGTACCTGCTTGGATCGTCGGCCGAGAATCGCTTGGCTCCCATGAAAGGCGGCATAATCGAGCAGCTTCAGCTGAACGCCAAGGGACGCCCCACTAATTTGACGATGGAGGTGCTGATGGGGACCGACCGGCGCCTAGACGTTCTGGGGCTGACCGTGTGTCGCGACGGGTACGTTTACATCCCCGAGGACGGCCTGCTAACGTACGACTGCCTGGACCTGATCCTGCAACATCGCTCGCTGTGGGACCTGACCCCCGAAGAAACGAGGGCCGTACTTTCGCTGCTGAACCGTTGACAGCGGCGGTACCGCCTCACGTTCTGCGCAGAGGACAACCTCGACGGAGATTGGACCGTGCTGTATGGCGTCCGCACCGGACGCCCCAAGTTGACCGGACTGGGTTCCGAGCTGGCGGCCGAGATCGTGCGCGTCAACGACGTGTGGGGGGACGGCAACGCCGCCTTGCCCTGCAAGGGGTGGCTGTTTGCCGACGATTCTTTTTCCGTCGAAATGCCGCACCTGCGCCAACTGCACGTGGGCTGCCCGTACATGACACTTCGCACCGCGTGGAATTTGGTGGAGATACTAGCAGGCAAGTTTCCCGGCCTGAAGCAAGTGGTGTTCGCCAGTCCGATCGTGTTGCCGTCCGAAACCAATTACAAGCGACTGAGGCGGATGCACGCGCGGGACTTGGAGCAATACGACGTGACGCCGACCGCCGCCGTAAAAGAGTACCTGGCGCTCGAGTCTTGGCTGGACGCCCTGCAGTCGGGGTTCGGCAACGACCAAGGAGACGACATACCCCCACCGCCGCGCCAACTGCTGGAGGCCGTGGTGTCGTTAGACGTGGCTTCCCAACTCGACCGCAGGTGCCTTCCGATATCCGGCAAAGTATGCGTGCGAGTGGTCGGGCCTCGGGGGATCAGGATGGACGTAGCGGTCGCGTACAAGGACTACCAGTGCAGTTGGACTGCGCGCACCGTGAAGAGGGCGTGTGACCTGATGAGCTGGGCCAGCGAAAAGGGCACGACGGAGCTGACCATCTCGACCGCCGTAGACAGATGCAGTCACTTGGCTGTATTGGTGTCGGCGTGCCACACCGTGAACCTCAACTACGTTCGCGGTAACAGCTGGGCGACCCTGGAAGGCATTTTGGCCCCGTCGAGCCGCACCGTGCAGCTCGTCGAAAATTGCAAGCAGGGAGATTGGTCGCACAGCATCACTACGCTGGACGACTTTTGCAATGTGTTTACCAAGTCTGAAATGGTAAGCGTGAGCTACAACCGCCGCTTCCCCGAATGCCACCCGGACACCGTTGAAAGGGACATGTCTCCGTTTGTGCAATGTGACGACCAGGTGGTGTCGCACGCGGCCTACGCCAAAGCGGTGGGCGACGCCTGGCGCACCAAGACGGTCCCCGCAAGCGCAGTGATCCGCGAATATGCCCGCAGCTTTGCCAACGTGTACGTTGTACAGCAAAGTGTTGCCGACGTCCTCGACTGGGCTCCCCTAAGCGAGGCCAGAAGCGCCCTGGCTTGGGTCGCGTCTCGTGGAAAACAATAAAGAGCTATGAGACCGTACACTCGAACATGTCTTTATTGACGCGGCGGCAATAGGTAGGTCACCTTTGCGGCAGCCTTGATGTGCTGTTGTAGTGCGACCGCCAACACTTGCGTCTGTACTTTGCAGACGAGGTAGGGAATTAGTCTTCGCTTGGCACGTTGCTGCGCGTCGCCAACTTGTTGGTACGCAATGTCTTCGGCGATCCGGTCGTAAGCGATGCGATAGATTCCCTTGTCAGCGGCCACGGAGGCGGCGATTGCAATGTCTACCGCGGCAAGGGACACGCGCTGCAGGGGCGTCAGTCGCTTGTTTTTGGTCGCACGAAATAGTATGGTCTCCAGGGGTACGTCGTGATCTCTGGGGAATCCAATTTCCACTATGGGCCCGGTGTCTTCGAGCACTGCGTCGGGCAATTCCCCGAGCCTGGCGTAGCCCTCGCGCACACGCAGGATATCGCTGTACACACCGGCAATCAATTCGCCGGCAAAATTACGAGCCCGAGGATCTCTGCACGACAGAGACAGGATTGCCGACGCAGCATCCACGTGTCTGCATATGGCGTCTCTGTCTCGTTGATCCTCGCCCGAATAGGCGTCTAGCAAAGCGTTGCACAAGTGGCGGCCAAAGCTAGTGGGCTTCTTTTTACGCTCCTTGCTTTGCCAACAGCCCATTGCACAGCAACGCTGAAATGAGCGAGGCGCGTGAGTGAAAACATTTATTCAAATAGAAACGGGTCCGATGCCTCGACGATGGCGCCGTCCTCACTGGCGCTGCAATGGGTCAGAACGTCGGAAAGCTGAATGCCGTGCGAGCTGAGGAAGTTGAGAAAGTCGGCGCTCAGGGTAGACAGGTCGCCGATTCCCCCAGAGGTCCACTTGTGCCAAAAGTCTGGGTTGCACCTATTGCGATAGCGGCCAATGCATTGCTCGGCAAACACCACGTTCCAGTCGCAGCGGGCCTCGACGAGGCGCCGAAAGTCTGAATCGCACAACTCGAGAAGAGTGTCGCGCACATCGTCTTCAGGGGCCGGCAGCAGCCACGTCGATTCGGCGCCTGCGGTAATGACGGCGTCGGCGGCCTTACTGATTCGAGCTCCGTTCTCCAGTATGCTGCGAGGTTCGTGTAATGGTCTGGCCGGAGACACGACCTCGGTCAGGAGACCTTCGTCGTTAATGGGCACGCTGGTCAGGCCGTTTGGCAGACCTGAGCGACACAGCGACAAGTAACGCAGGCTAGTGGAGCCGCCGACCAGCGCGACCACTTCTTTGCGCGCAGCCATGAGAGGTCTCATGGCTGCGCGTCATAACTCATGGCCATAACTCAAGTTACCGACATTCTAGTGGAAATTAAGAAGAAGAAATGGACATGGGCAGGACATGTAGGACGAAGAGAGGATAACCGATGGTCGCTGAGGGTAACAAACTGGATTCCAAGGGAAGGAAAGCGTAGCAGGGGGCGGCAGAAAGTTAGGTGGGCGGATGAGATTAAGAAGTTCGCAGGGGTCAAGTGGATGCAGCTAGCACAGAACCGGGTTAAGTGGAGAAATATGGGAGAGGCCTTCGCCCTGCAGTGGGTATAATCAGGCTGATGATGATGATGATGATGATGATGAGAGGTCTGGTCGGTGCGTCAATCGTGAGTCTCTGGAGACGGGTGTTGGCGGCTGCCGAAAGCATGGCTTCTTTCGGAATCACGTTCACGGCACGGGCGCTGCGCGTCCACGTAATGTTTTCCCCGCGAGGCCCACCGCACAGCGCGGTGCACATGGAGAGCAGACACGACAGGGAAACTGCGTCCGTGTCAGTAACAATGCGCACGGTGCAGTGTCGGGCGCGCACGATGCGATCGCCCAGCGACGTAGAGACCAGTTGACGGGCCCAGTCAAGCAGCAGCCAGGCGGGCATCTTCATGTTCCACAAATTCACGTCTACTTGGCGTTTGAAACGCACGTTGTCGCACGAGCAGAAGGGAGACACCGGATCCGGTCCGTGCCGCAGATCGCAGCAGCACATGCTGTACTCGACGGTGAGCCTCATTATGCGAGGGGCCTGGTCCGTGTATGCACAGTAGCGTGCGCGCACCGTGCCCAGGAATTCGACGCACGACACCTCGACGCCGGAGCGCTCGGCGGGCAGGGGTATCTTGCACCATTCAGCCAACTGGGCGTCGGGCTTGCTTGCGAGCCACGTGTGCTTGCGCAGGTTATGCAGCCACCGGCGCGTCGTGGACGATAGCATTTGGTCGTCGGCCAGGCCGTACGGACTCTTAACCAAATAACTGGCATAATAGGGATGCTCGCGTTCCATCACTGCGCACACTTCGGACCACGGTTCGTTGCGAAACACCTCTACCGTGCGCACCGACGAGAACCCGATGGTGCCGTTGCGGTTGAGACACTGCAATAGTCTGGGCGCCTCGGCAGGGACAACGGGGAATTCGACATCTTTTTCTGCCAGGAAACGAGCGCGCGTGAGATTCAACGAGACGGGCGCTGTAGACGAGTCCGAGTCGTCCTGTCGCGGCCGTTTTCGCTCCTCTCTTTTCCACGCAAGCAAACGTTGCCTTTCTCTGTGGGGCACACTAAGCGTTAGGCGTCTTGCAGTTGGCGGCGTGAATAGCGAAGCGACGTCGTGCTTTGGTGGCGTCAGATAACGAGCATCGTCTTCGCTTGCTTCGGCTTCTTCCCCGTCTTCTGTTTCTTCCGCCTTCTTCTTTAATGGGCGGCGCCGCTTGACGGGGGGGGGGGGGGGGGCGTTCTGTACTGTCCGACAACAGCGAGATACGCTCCATCTTGTGAGGCGAGATGCGAAGACGCAGAGCCGGTGGTTTGGTGGGAGATGGTTCAGATCTTAGGCGTTCGATCGACGGCGCCTTTCTCGGCACAGGCGTCATGCACGCCGTACTCGAGCCGTAGCGAAGAATGTGCAGCCGAGGGAGACCTGCCAGGATCGGCTCGAAGCTGGCAAAGTCGTTGCGCAGAGAGATTCTATACAGGTTGTCGCCGTGCTTCTTCAGAAAGGATTTGAAGCCTTCTCCCGCGTGAACGGAACAGTGATTCCTGCCGGCGGACAAGGGGCACGAGTCCATCTCGATATCGAGCGCCGTGAGAGACCCGACGAGCTGACTCAGGGGCGTGAGAAGGTCCTGTGTGCAATCGTACGCCATTCCTTGCTCGATGAAAAGAGAAACGGAGCGCACCTGTGGCATTTCTAGCGGATATATGGAGCGTAAAACTCCGTTCTTGGGCGCGTGCTTGCCTCCGCGCACGACAATCTTCAGGCACAGCGTCTCGGGCCCCAGGAGCATCCAAGCCCGATCGTTATCCCGGTACTGCGTGGTGACGTTGCGCAGTATGAGACGCTTGGCCCGCACCGCAACCGAAGCGTCAAAGCACATTGAGTCTACGTACATAAGTTCCAATGGAACGCCGCAGCTCAGGGCGGCCAGGGCAGCCCTGAATACGCCCATGGGATTGTCCGTGCTGGCTCCGTGACCCTTCAATCCCATGCGCAGCCACACTTGGCAAAAGCAGGTGTGTGCCCGTAGCAAATGTTCGGAGTAGCCCAACGCGCGGTACGACACTTGGCTGGTGACATTCATATCGACGACAAATCAAATGCACCGCCGGCTAAAGGCACGCGGAACTCAGACACGTGTCCGTCGTATTCTGGATACGGCACCGTGAACAGTGCGATGGCCGGGTTGGAAAAGAGGCACGAGCGCATACTTTCGTATTCCGGCGACGAATAAAGCGGGCATGTGGCACTGTTGCCTGTGCAGGGTGGTAGAGTTGGAATTTCTTCGCAGATTGCCGATGTTCCTTTAGGAGGTAGTATGCCGAAGATGGGACATACGGCGGCGGCCGTGAAAATCCGTTGAACGGGCTTTCCGGCCATGGCTTGTGTGTGTGTGAGTGGAGTTGGAAACTAAGACAAGCGCCCCTGTAGAATACGCGCCTGAAAGGGGGAAAGCGCCCGCCCCGCGGAAAGGGAGCGGCGCGCCTAACTGGTCGCGGAGAATATTGACGCGACACGGGAGCGCGCTCTTAAGCGCTGCCAGCGGCGGCAGCATTGGCGGAGAGATGGTAGACGAGGAAGAGGTTTGCGGTGGGCCCGACTGTTGCTGGCTGCGTTCTCCTACCGGATTCTACTTTGTTACGCGACGAATGAGCGGGCCGTGCTTTACACCGGCTCTGCTGCCTCGCAACAATTCCGACGAGGCCGCTTACGTTCCTGCGGAGGATCTCGGAGACCCCATCTACGTGGTGGGCAGGCCGCTCAGCCTTTGCGCACTGGTCACCGTGGGCGATTACGACGAAGCGTACACCTCGTCGCCCAACATTTCCTACGCTCTGTCTACCCTGAAACGGCATTGCTGCATCGCACAAGTAACTAACATTTTCTGCCACGCATTGCTGCACAGCTGTTGCATTGCTCTCACAACCTTTCTCCATTTGCAGTACCGAATCTTCGACCGCCGCACAGCCCCGACTCCGGATGACTGTGGCAACGCTATAATCTCCTCCGTGCTAACGACGGGCCATGCTCTACGACGTCTGGCGTTGCACAACGTACGAGCTGACGTAGTACTACACGTGGGGCGACGAACCATTAGTGCCGCCGAGATCCAGACCTACAACGGGAAACTACAGCCGCGGTCGGCGACCGCCGCATTATTTCCACAGCTGCTACGGGATACGACGCGACTCGTGTTGCTATCTGACGATTCTCGCGCCGACCTGGTGAGTATCGCTCTCTCTCCTCTGCATCTCTGTCTATCTTGTCATTGAGGGTCTCCTTCTTTTTTTGCGCAGCCCGAAACGTTGGCCAACGGCGTGTCCCCAAATCAACTCAGAGCACTGTCCCTGGAGGAACTGAGCCCCGTGGACGGCATGCACCTAACCGTGTTGCGCACGCTGATCCGTTCAAGCAAATCCCTGCAATATTTCCGCTACGGAGGCCACACGCAGCGGCGGGTCGGACTGGCAGCGGCGCTTTGGGACTGCCGTACTCTGGAGCGAGTGGACCTGGATTTTGCGTCGTGCTCGGTCATGTGGGCTCTGGCCAACCTGTCGTCGTTGGTGAAACTACGAGTGCGCAGCACGGACAGCGATATGCAACACAACTTTCCTCGCTGTGCGTATGCCCAAACGCCATCGACGCCAAAGCCTCGAGGATGGGTGCTGAGCCTGTGCAAGCACTTGCTCACGGATCCGCGGCCTGCACCGGAGCCTAAACAGACGCTGCGCAAGGTACGCCTGTTACACGACGAACAAGAGTGCACTATAACTATGTGCGTTACTGCAGACGCGGACAACGAGCGACACACAAACACGGACATTGTGCACGTGAACTGGCCGCCCAACTGCAAACGCAACGTGGCCTCGGCTGTGTTGCGACTGACCGAAATTTGCGACAGCGTGAGCATCACGCTGCGAGGCGCAGTCCGTTCGGACCTCTACGACGGCAACGTGGTGGCAGCCGTCGAGCGATGCGCGGCTACGTGCCGCCGCTTTTCGTTCGAGTCCAACGTGCCGCGGTACGGGACGTCTGTACACGGAGGCCAAGCGGCTCCTCTGCCCCTGCTGCTGCGCGCTCTCACGGCTGCAGCGACGAACGAGCGCGCTGAGAAACTGGCCCTGTTTGCCCGCGGTCCCGGAGCGGCGCCCCCCGTAACCACCGAGGGCCTGCACAAGCTACGCGTAGCCGTCGAGGCCGTGCAGGCTGGAGCGCCCAAGCTGCGAGTACTGCGGGGGCCCTGGGTGAGCAAACTCCCTTCCTCGACGTGGCGGTGCGAGTCTGCTAGCCTGCTGCTACGGCCCGACGCAGGGAACAAGGTAACGTCGTTGCTTGCTTGCTTGCCCAATGGAAGCCTGGGCCGTAACGTCTATTCTTCGCGCAGGAACCCGCACACGCAAACGCGCTGCGATTCCGCAACTCTGCACTGTACTCGGACGCCGTGGACCTGGTGGCCTCGGACGCCTGGGACGCGGTGCCTTCGGCCCCCGAAGCCCTGGACAATCTCGGACGAATGCATGAGCACATCGTGGCAAGCGTGGCCGAGGCGAGCTGCTCGGCTCACGAATTTGTCAAGGCGGTGGCGACGCGGGCGGGCGGCGACACGTCGGAGGCGCGATTCCGCTGCAGCCGCTTTGCCCTGTGGGTGGCTGCCCGGCTTTGGGGTCCGGACTGCGGCAGTAGAGACAAGGTTGTATAGGTGACAAAGTATTCGTTCCCCCCGGTATGCGCGCTGTGACAGTAGTCTTTAGTGCGCTGACCGTCGAGGGGGCTAACTGGTCGCACTGGGGACGCGGGAGCGGGGCGATGCTGGAGGCGAGCCGCTGGCTGTAACGCCACCTAAACAACGGCCGCGACCCTTGTCCTAGTGCGTCTTGTTGCTCCGTCGAACGGTCACGTAAGCGGCATTGAGATGCCCGTTTCGCTAGCGGTATTGCAGCGTGCATTGCCGTTAGCGAAGTGGGCATCAAGAGGGCCGTTGAGGAGATGTGCGTGGGCTATGGAGCGTCGCCACAACCTCTCCATCATCGGCCTTGCAAGGCGAGCTCGCTGTTGGCGGTCTTGCAACAACACGCTCGCCACTGCAACGCCGGTCTCGACAGTGCAAAGGAGCCAGTCCGGTGGAGCATGCTCATGCACCATAGCGTCGACCACGGTGTGTTTGAAACTACACCAGGCCTGCGTCGAGTCTCTGGTGCATGAGCGTGCACTAAATTTCTCCGTGCGATTGCTCGCCGAAAGCGTCGTGGCCTGAGATCACCCGACCAGAGGTTCGTCACGACAGCTGTCGAGTGGTTGGGCTGTAGCTTCAACGGGGGTCGCCCCGCCACCGGTGAGTATCCGCAACGCACCTGCGATAGCGCTCCCGGCGTGCTATTCCAAATATCACAGGTGCGCTCCGGACACGGGTCAGTGGCGGGACTGCTCTTTGGCACGCGTTCACCGCTCACGCAAAGACTACGGTCATGTACGGAGTCTTCTGCCCGGGTGTAACTCGAACGCCTTCTCCCGGTTAACCACACGAGTGGAAACAGCCACGATGAGGCGTTGGAGCAGAAACACTTTTAGCGCACTGCAAGGATGCAGTCGTCGCGACCCGATTGCGTAGATGTCTCCTTGCAGTGGCGTTGGCAGCGAGACGTCCGAACGCTAGGGCCACGCCAGTAGAGCCTATGGGAACCTTTACTGGTGGGCCCGTTGGCTCGTACGATCCGCGGCGCGGGTCACGGAACCGCCGGGTGTGTAGGATTCAGGGGCGAGGTTACATGGGCGAGCCTGTCACGCCGCGAGCAGTCTGGCCGGTCTCGGATCGCAGACGCCGCCCCGCTCTGCCGAGACTCTCCAGCTGAGGAGCGTCTCAGCCGGGGACGGCGCGGCTGCGACCCGCAGTTGTCGTACTCGCTGGCAGCGCGTCAGGTACGTCGACGCACCCTGGCACTTTGGATCCTATACATCCGGCGTTGCTGGCTCTCCTCGCAGATCGTCCGCATCAACGGGTAGGCCCTAGCGCTGCTCGTACCGGGGAGAACACCGGTGTTACACCGGCAGTAGCGTAACGGTCCCCCTCCCGCCGCTCACCGGCTGCCGTTTGTGCTCTCTCGCGAGCGCGCGCTTCAATAGTTGTAAATAAAGAATATGTGTACTTGAAAGCCTGCGTGGTTTCCTCTTTTTTCGGCGTGTGACGCTGCTGTCACACGTTAACATGACTGTGGGGGCGACGGTGATGGATGGACTGCATTATGTGTCGCGCCCTTGCGGCCTTACTCTCACTGTGCACACAATCATGGTGTCAGCGCTACGCCGACTACGCCGACCAAAGTGCCCGTTTAGGCATTGTTTACCTTGACCATTGAACGCTGACGCCGCTATCCGACACCGCGCCCAGCCAAGGCTAAAACGAACTTTCTCACGGCCGTCGGCACAGCACACGAAACCGTACAGCAAAGATCGCGTGAGGAGAGAGGGCGAGCCGTCTCTGACGTGTGTGTGACTGGTGTACGTGCCGTTACCAGGGATTCAAGCGTGGGAAGAACGGTGTGAGGGTGTGAAATGTGAATACCGAGAGAGTCAGTCGAAGCTGGACCGAGCGATAGAACGGACGCATCGCTACAGCGGAGTTCGCACAGGCGTGTTCCTCTTGCGGACTGACATCCACCTAATTTCCTAATGCGACCTCAATAAATCAGTTCTTGTTTATTTTGTTTCGGTTCTGGGAATGGAGTCGACTCAGGGGGCCCATCGCGCGTCAATTGCCTCAGAGACTGGGAGACGTCGCGGCAGATTACGTTGCGAGCTTGTTGCGGTTTGCAGACGTCGCAACGACTCCCTCTTCCCCTTGCCCAGAATGACCGCCCTTCTCCGAGAGCAAAGTAGCTGTGACCGCCCCCTTCTACCATGTAGTCGTAGTCGGGCCGACACACATATTAGAGCTGCTAATCACAGACCCCCATTTAGTGTAGACCATGTATCCCCCGTGCAGCGGAGAATTGGAGTGCTGGCTCTGCCACCCCGTGGGATTCGCCAGCGTGTGCCACGCGCTGGGGCCGGCTGTCACGCTCGGCTTTCTCGAGCAACCCATCGCACATTACCTGGTCCGAGCAGGGACACTTGTTCGCGGCGCGCGGCCTCTGCCCGGGACCGTATTTGCGCCGTGTCTGGTGGTGTTCGACGACGGTAATGCTCTCGAGAATGCCGACGACCGTAGTATCGCCCAGTCGTTGCAAGTAGCACTACAACTGGCCCGGAACTACCCCTGTATTACTGCTGCAGTGGTGGAAGATGCAAACGGGGAAGAGCTCAGCTACGAGTGTCAGCAACTCTTTCTCCAATTGCTCTTTGGATGTCGCGAACGCTGGGAAGCCGTGCGCCTGAGCAACGTGGGACTGCTGGCCTGCGAACCCGCCGCCGAACACAATTTGACGGAGATCGGAACGCTGGCGCTGGAAGACGTCCGCATGCAGTCGTCCGCGACGGTGCAAGCGCTGGCCACAGTGACACGCAACTCCTGTTTGCTGTGGAGCAAGGAAATGGCGAATACGGCACTGTTGACGTGTTCCGTGCTCGACGCGCTGTCATCAAATTCACTGCGTAGTCTGAACGTTAGTGCGGGGTTGGCGGTTAGCGCCGGATGGGGGAACGGTTGCCCGTTTCAAAGTCTGGCCGCGTGCATGAAACGCAACGCGTCTACGCTGCGCACGGTGCGCATGTTCATCAGCCCCGTTTGCTCGAATCTGAATCCCGTCTGCGAGAGCCACCACACGCAAATGTTGGTGGAGGCGCTGTCGCAATGCACAGAACTTTGGGACTTGAGTCTCAACTACAAGATGTGCGTAAATTCCGTCAACTTTAGCCACATGCAGTCGCTCCGCGTATATCGCCCCATAACGGGCATCGCGGATCCGAGATGCCTGCCTCAACTGCGCGCCATGGACCTCGTGGAGAACGACTCGGAGGCCTGCTACCTCTGGATGCACGACCGAATGCCACGGCCCGGGAAAACATCGACAAGTGGGTATACGACATCAGAAAATGGATAATTGAGCAAGACCCGGGCGCACCTCCTCCGTGTGCCGTTCCAGTGAAGTTGCACACGATTGAATGGGGGGGTACATTTGTAAGCTTCATAGTGCACGAGATCAAGACGCCGGACACGTATCGGCTATGCGTATCCGAGCTTACAGATGAAATTGCAGAAGGCCCACTGTCGTACACTCTGGACCGGATCACGGCACTGCTGGTTTCGTACGGCGAAAACAGCATCGTCAACATAGTGGAAGCAATAGATTGTGGTGCGGTCGACGAGAATGCCGCGGCTATGGCGCGATGCGTCGAAGCGGCGGGCAAGGAATTTGTCGTCACAGTCACCAGTACGACCAAACAGACGAAATCGTGGGATATGAAGCCGGTTCTCGAGGCTGCCGCCCGAAATCCTGACCTGAAGACATTGGACATTTCATTTGTGAGCGCAATGGGCGATCCTCTACCGTTCCCGGCTCCCGCAGCCTCGGTAAGTACGGCATTTCTCGAGTTGCGAGGCAACGTTTGCAATGTGGCTCACAACGTGGTTCCTTTCGTTTTCGCAGGTGTCCCGCTTCCTGGCCACGACTCGAGTCGAGTGTTTGGGCGGTTCAAGTTTCAAGATGTTATGTGAGCAGCAGGCGTCCGAGTTGTACAACAACCGGTTCCTGCTCGACAACCTCGTCTACCCTACAAGGGCCAACTACCCTCCCAACGACGGCGGGATCCGCTGGTACAGTTCACCAATGGACATGCTGTGCCTACGCAACCGAAGCGCAATGCACGCCGCGGCAGTGCTGGTGTCCAGGTGTGGCGATCCCCAAGGACTGCAACGCACGGCAGACTTGCTCGACCGAGTGTGCGACGATCACAGGAGGAGCGTCTTGCAGTACGCCATCGAAACTGCAGATCATCGGCGAAACTGCGCTTCCTTCGTTAAAGCCATCGAAATGTATATAGATCCATCGTTGGATTACATCGCGGACGAACATCGACGTGCCCGCGCGCTTATTGCACAGTTTGGCAAGCTAGTGACTCGGCGCTTCTGGCACCTCAGTCGCATATGGGGGGAATTTGGCAACACAAGTTTTGGACTCTTGCCCGCAGAGTCGCTCGTAGCAATAGCCCAGCATTTACATCTGGGCGACATTCTCGGTGTCCAATAAAGAAATATGTGTGTATCTCTCTGTGTGTGTCACTCGCGAAATAATGGCATACGGCGCTGCTTCGCCACCCAACTCTTTATTTCAAAAATTAGTGGTCGCCGTCATTGTCCGGAGTACTGCGCTGCTTCTTGGGAGGGAGGCGGCGATGAGGGGTCGGATCTTTGCGGTAACGACGGTGCTGGTCCGGCACGACGTGAAACACGGGCACGAGCAGTGGCGGCTGAGGCAGAGGACGCATGCCGAGCCTGATAGCTTCCTCAACCTGTTTCCAGGCTGGGTGACATTGCAACGGGGTGAGCTGTGTGCCCACGTTGTCCGTCATGGCCTGCAACAGAGAGAGCGCATTGTTGGTATGCGGTGAGGACGGCAGGACCGGCACGATGCGCTTGGCCGGTGGCAGCGGAGACGGCGGCGTCGAGCGCTTCTCGCTCAGGCCAGCCACGAGCAGATGATGCATTATTGAAATCTCGCTGTCGCTGCACTGGCACGCGACGCTGACTTGCGTCGGAGTGCGGCCCCACTCGCCTTCCTCGGCGTCTTCCCACTGCGTCTCGGCGTCGACGGTGGCGGCGTCCTCGGTGCTCGTGCCGCGGTCCCGAAGTCGACGGTGAGCGGTCTGGGAACGCACGTGGGAGCTTTGGCAGGCAGCGTTTGCCACGGGGGCCAGCAGCGCAACCTGGGTGGCCCGTTCGTAGGTGAACTGTCGCGGACGCACTTTAGTAGAGACGTTGCGAACACGCAGTGGCAGCGTTTGCGTGCCAGAGTTTCGCGTGGCAGCCAAGCGGGGATCCCTAGCGTTGTGGGCCGCCATCCACTGTTGCTGTTGCATGGCCGTGGCTAGCATGGACCACTGGAGCCACTGCTGATGCTGGCTCGCGGCTAACCATTGGGTCATGGCATGTGGCAACGGCGCAGGGAGACAGTATTGCCAGAAGAAGCTCGGAGAGGGGTGCTGCTGCTGTTGAGGAGACTGGACAAGCACGGGCGCAGAGTCCCTAGGCGGCAGCGGAGGTGGGGGAGGCAACGGCAGCAGCGCGCGCCGGTTTCGCTGATCGGGACTCATGCTCCAACGTCCACACTGCACTCGCTCTCGTGTCGCGTCGGGCGAGCACGCCTGCCATCTGTGTCCTCCCGAGAGTGACGCGATACCACGCCCCTGAGGTTCAGTGAACATCAACTCTGAAACTAGCTCGTCGATGACGCATGCACCGATGACGCGCAACTGGTGAAAGCCTCGTTATAAGGAAGCCACCCCAGTTCTCCGCCTCAAGCATTTTGCCAAACATGACGGTGTTTCTGAACTTGTCGCGCAATCTGCCCCGCCTCGACGTGTCGATTCTAGGGGATTTGACTCGCGGCTCTACAAGCTTCGAGCTCGCCGCCGCCGCAATTGCCGAGCACGATCCTCTTCTGCGACTGGGCGCGCACGTTGCGCCCTCAGCGCTGGGCGTACTGCGTCCGAACCTCGTCTACTATTTTGGCGTCTCGACGGCGTCCGTCGAGCGAGGGAGCGCCGTGCAAGTGGAGCACGCGAGTGGGCCGCTGTATCGCATCGCGGCTCAGGGCACCGTCGGCTACTCGCTGGACAAGGAATCTCTCCAGAAAAAGAGGCCTTGGTTCGTGTACGTCATCGAGGCGCACACGCGCTACCCGGTGTGCACGCTCGACTGGCTCGTACTGGCAAGCGACGCGTGCCCGCTGTCCTACAGGCCGCCGATCGCTTTCCTCAGCCCCGACTGGCGCGAGGACGTTGAGCGCGTTTCGCCTATTTCGCCTTCCATACACCAGGTGAACTGCTTCAGCTACACGCGTTGGCACCTGCGAGAGCGGGGCCGCGCAAACGACGAGCCCACCGCGGTCGCGCACGGGCGCAGCGAGGCCGTTCTCCGCGGCCGCGCTCCTCCGCTGCTCGTGGAGCCGGAATATCTGCGGCTGCTAGCCTGCTGTCGAACACAGGAAGACGAAGGGGATGGCCTGACAATCACCTAGGTGGCGCAAACACCGAGCCTGACCACTCTGGCCGCGAACCTGGGCTGCGCGGCGCTCGCCCGCCGACACACAGGCGTGGACGACTTTGTGAAACGAATGCCCGGCGACTTTTTCGAGCTGTGCGTGACGCTGGGCATTTCCGAGGACTGGGCCGTAGACACTCTAGCAAAAAGGTACGCGCAACTGGAACAGGTCGTTTACGCGACCGGTGGAAGCAGCGGGCGCGAGGAGTACATCGCCCGGGCGCTGGCCCGGCTGGCCGCGCGGGTGCAGGCCGGCCACGAGGAGCGGTGCCTGCCTGTGATGTCGGCCTTTTACAACACGGTGTACGCCTGCGGCCGAATGCTGACCGGCGGCGCGTGGTAGAACGCCTGGCTGACCAAGCGCGTTATCGACGAGCACAGCACGAGCACTTCTAACAACGAGGAGGACCTGTACAAACGAATCACAGAGCGCGTATGAACGGAGCCGTCGTGCTCAACGCATACGACGTAAACGAAGAGTACAAGGCATACGCGTGCCTGGCTGCAGCCCTGCGCGAAATGCCTCTTATGGCTCCGTCTTGTTGAAAGAAAAAGAGATTGAACACGGTTCCTGTGTGTGTTACTATACCAATCCTGCGCTCCGCGAGTGCAAAATGGTATCATTACAAAATAGGAGTGTGCTAGCTCCCCGTGTGTGTACCATTACAAAAATAGAGCGCTAGCTCCTCGTGTGTGTGTATCGTTACAGAATAGCAGTGGTAGCTCCCCGTGTGTGTACCATTACAAAATAGGAGCAGCTCCTCGTGTGTGTGTACCATTACAAAATAGGAGTGCAGGAACTGTCGAGCGCTCCTCGGGTACACACACATAGGAGTGCAGGAGCAGTCGAGCGCTCTTCTAGTACACACACAATTACAAAATAGGAGTGCAGGAGCAGTCGAGCACTCGCCGAGTACATTCGGAACCCTCCCCGTGTGTCTAGGGTGTCTAGCTTTGTGACCACCCAATTGCTGAGCACTCGTATGCGTGCGGCCATCGTTCCGGGGGGAACCGGTGGTTAGGATGGGCGGAGGAAGGCAACGGAAGCCAATGCGAAACATGGCCAAACCCAAACCCTGATACAGAGCCCTCTGTTTCCCGACGCCCAGCACCCCCCCCCCCGCAACCGCCCACGCTGCTCGAATTTACAGTCCGGAGCTTCATCGGCTGCGTGGCTATCACGGGGGTGGAGTGCGTTGACGAACCGAACGAGCATCAAGTCTCGGGTGGCTGTCGAGTGGAGTCCCAGCACGGGTAGCAGAGGACCGGTGTACGTTCGCGCCGAAATCCTCCTGAGAAGAGGGTCCCTAGCGGAATGTGGGAACCTCGTGTGTGGCGGCACACTGACTGGTGCGATTCATTCCCCTCTCTAAGTGCTAGCAGGATCGCAGTGAGGTTGGTAGGAAAGCGAACGGATGACGGCACGCGAATCGCATAGCTGTCAGATTTCTCAAAGGCCCGCACCAGCGCGCGTCACACTCTTATCGTTGCCAGGGGCCCGGGCAGCGGTAAGAAGTGTGGCGTCGGGGTCAGTTGGTACCTAGCGCAAACGCGGGTCGTAGACCGTTTGTAGGCCGGAGGACGTCTACGATAATAACCAGCACCAGCGTGGCGTGTGCGCGCGATTGCGCTGGGCGTAAGACACACACTTCTCGCGTCGCGCGTAACCGCTTCCCCTGTTGCTGGAATGTGTTTGTGTTTCCCTTGACTGGTCGCGCAGTACGTGTTTGTAATTATGTGCGTGAAGAGGAGCGAAACACTAGCGCCGCCCGCGCGCTTCTATATCCTTGCCAGCTAGCTGCTTCTTCGTTCTTGTGAGACCGGCAAGGAAAATGTCTCCACTACTCTCATTGTTACTCGTGCTTCTTTGTGACCACGTCAGCGCCGAGGATCGCGCACTCTACGAGATGGGGCCCACGCTGCGCGAATATGCGGCTCGAGTCGCACCGGGATACTTTCGTGGCGGGGATGCCGATCTGTTTGTGGAGCACGACTTGTACCTGACGCGGCTGGCCAACTACGAGATGCACAATTGCGACGACGGTCCCGCAGACGAGTGCGTGCTCCTTGACATCGAAGGAGGATTTGAAAGCCGCTCCAGCAAGCACGTCGAAACGGACCCCGTGCAAGTGCTCCAGTGGGTTAACAACAAGAAGCAAAGGGTTCCCTGCAATTCCGATCATCTGTCCACGTACGTTCTGGCCTACAATGTCATGCGTGGCAAATTCGAAGTGCGCGACGCGACGTGGTTGCTGGCCACGTTTGACGCGTGGGGCATGAGCGTTCCCTTGAGTTTCGAGGACGATATTCAGCTGTGCACGAGCAATCCGCGAGAGCGACAGCGAATCGAAACGCAATGCCACGTTAGGGCCGACGGTTCCATGTACGTAGTGCCTGTGGCCTCGGTGCTGTTTGTGCCCCTGCTTCACCTAAGCGTTTCCTGCGAGCCCAAAAGTCTGCCCGCGACCGAGCTGCCCTTCAACACCACGGGTTACTGTCCTCTGAGCAGCGCATCGGGCACGGTTTCGGTGGGATCCAACGCCAGTCCGGCACTAGGATGCAGCGGCGACTTAGTCCAGGTGCGTGCGCGACGTCTTCCGTGTCCCCCCCCCCATTCACCCCCGTCTTCTTTCTTCCTAGGTACGCAAGGCTAGATACACTTGTTCGCGAGCCGGCACTTGGAACCTGTTGGAGGGACTGCTGTGCGAGCAAGCGTGCGCCGTCCAAGCGGTGCGCGACGTCGGACGCAACGTTGCCACCATGCCGCCCCTTTTGGGGCTGGACGGTCGCGAATACGGCTTCACCGTCCGCTGCAAAGAAGGGATGCTCGTGAACGGCCTGTACGAGTCGCTCCAGGTGCTGTGCGACGGACCCAATGGCACGCTGACCGCCAACCTGGCAGAAATGTGTCAGTTACCGCTTCGCTGCCCGGCAATGCGGTACATGTCGAACGAGTTTGCGTTGGCGGAAGCAAACAAGAGCTCTGCCGTGCTTCGCTGGCACAGCTACCCAACTCTGTCAAACTCTTCCTTGGTATTGGAAGTGGGCCAAATGCACGTGCTCTCTACGGATGAAGGAGCGGGCTCGGCATGGTGCGCTCCGGGCCAACACGGGATGGCGGCTCTGTATATGCGCTCGGCCGGCGTTACACACGGTAAGAGTTGGGTGGGGGGGGGGGGCATTGAAGGGGTGTCGTGTAACTGCCTAGCTTTTGCAGGTCCGATGCTGACGGCCGACCAAGTGAAACGTGCGGTCGCGCGGCTGCACGTTCGCAAGCCGGACAACTGGGCTCCGCGCATGCGGCTCTACCAGTTGCACCCCAAAGAAAGAGCGCTAGCTTTGGTGTGGCCGGCGTCCGCCACGCCCAGACTCGTGGGCACAGTGGTGTACCGGGACCCGCGTTGGTTCCTGAGGCAGCCGGCGCACGTCATGTTCTACGAGGACGCCGTGGCCTGCCAGCACGAGGACCGCAGTCGCAAACTCATACCCGTGGGTTACGGCAGAGTCGAGGCGTTCGCCGTCGGAGCCATGTGTAACGGCGGCAATCGCCAAACCATGTCTCTGCGCGAACCGCTCGCCACGCTGCTCTACACGCTCAACGACGAAACGGGCGAGCGGTGGCACGGGGTCGTGTGCGGCGGAAGCGAGATGAGCGTGCGGGTGCCTTTCCCCAGCGGCCGACAGACGGTGGATAACGGCACGGGCGTCCACTTTGCGAACCTGCCATCGGCGACGACCGGGAAACCCAGGGCCGGCACGCTCGTCGGCGTGGTCGATTTTCGCCGCTGGATCTCGGTGGCGTCGAGCACCCTGTTTAGCGATTCGTGGGCTTCGGGCCACATCACTGTATACGGCGCCGAGGCGGTGTACGAGGCCGTGTGCGGGGCGTCCGCGTACGGGGTGGCTCACGTCGATCCCGTGGATGGCACCTTCGAAGTGACTGCCCGGAACAGCTACTACCTTCCCCGAGATCCCGGAAACGGCACGGACAACGTTACAGAGATGTACCTGTCTTCAGGCGGCGACAGCCAGGCTGCAGCGCAGCACTACGAACCGGGCCTGGTCATGTACGCCGAGGGCCACGGCGTGGGATCGTGGGCTCCGCGACAGCTACCGCCCGAATTGCGCTACGGAGATCATCACACCTTGCTGTTGGTGGTTGCCGTGTTGACCGTATTTGCGGTCGTGTGTGCGATAGTTGTGTTGGTCGTGTTTGTAGTTGTCACGAACCGCATATACAAGTACGTGACCGATAACAATGGCACTACCAGTGAATCGTTGCTGCTGCGCGTGTTGCCTAGCGAATGAAAATAATAAAGACGACACCGAGTATCCGTGTGTGTGTTTCTTTATTAGGCGTCCATCACCACGGATGGCCCGTGTCTGCGAGCACGGCGAGCTTGGCGATGCGGCCTAGATTTCTTTGCAGGAGTTCCGCAAAGCCGCTGCACAGCCAGGCCGCCTGGTCGGGGCTCGCGCAGCCGGCCGCGTGCATGACTGCTTCGACGAATTCCTCCCGGTTCCTGACGGCTTCGGCCAGGCTTAGCAGCTCGGGCGAAACGGGGCCGAGCAGACAATGAATGGCGGCTGCTCGGGCGACCTGCAAGAGCAATTCTTTTAGCCCCTTGCGGCCTTACTGTATCATCGCGTACCATGACCGCGGCACGAGAAAGACGATGCCAGTAGTGTAGATCGTGAATGGATAGATCTGCATTGTCGGCGCGAGCCCGGGCCAGCGTGTAGTTGCCTTCTAGTAGGCTCGCTGCGTCCAGAGCCCGTAGCGGATCGGCGAAGCGAATCCCTTCGACGGTGTGTAAAGTGCGGCTGCACAGGAGTGCGGCAATTTGGCTATCGCATCCGCCCCAGGGCATCTTGTCTGCCGTGTGCAGTACCAGCTTGCGCAGAGTGCGATTGTTGGCAGCCACCGAAAGCGCCTCGGCCAGGCTGCGCACGGCTACGAGAGCGTGCGCCTCGAACGTAGTGCACAGCGCCAGGCAGTCGCACAGCGCTCGCTCGTCGTCGCTCGTGGCAAACGAAGGCAGGGCCGACAACAGCCTTATCGTGCAACTGCCGGGCAATCCCGTGCGAGCCAGAATCAGGGCGTCCCGCAGCCAGGTGGCCAGGGACACGTTTGAAGAAGCAGTTGGGTCTACGTTGAGCATGACCTGCATATATAGAGCGCACGCTTAGTTGTTAGCCAGCTACGGCGTAGAGTGGCGCCTACCTTGACGGAGAGCCTGGGCTTCCTATGTGTGGAGACGCGAGAGCCAAGCACCAGGGTCTCTAGGTCCAGCTCCAACGTAATGTGCAGGTGTAAGGCATCCAGCGCCACTTCGAGCACGCGCGCTCCGTACGGGATCGGGGTAACTTTCACGATGCCCCGTCCAAATTGTTCGCGTAGCAACGCGAGCCAAGCGTGCAATTCTGGCAGCAGCGGGGCCGACTCCGAGGTCCCGTAGTATGCGTCGGTGGCGTCGATCTCCCTCAGATCTGGCATGACTCTCGGCCATTCGCGCAGCACCATTTCCCAGGCGAGACGACAGACGGCGTCCAGCGTGTTGAAGCCCTGGTGCGCGTGAAGAACGAGCGATCGCAGACGGGGGAGTTCCGCGGCGGCCCGCACGTACTCGCTGACATTGCCGTAGATCTGGAAGGAAGGAAAGAGTTTACGAACGAACGAGAATGGCCAACCAAATATTCTACTCACGTGAAGCACCCGCAGTTGCATGCAGGAAGCTAGTGCCAGGCGCTGTCCCGCGTCGCATGCCTGGGCTTTCTTGCAGCAGTGCAAATAGTTTGGCCCCACGCGAAGCTCCTGCAAGCTGTACGAACAGCGGGAAATTGCCACGGTGGCGTACGTGACGAGACAGGGAGCTTGTTCTTTGTCTTCTTCGACGTAGAGCGGCAGCCCTTCTCCGTAGGACAGATCGAGCGAGAACAGGGTCGGTGCCACGAGCCCCAGCGCTCCGGCTAGCGTGCGGGGCGACAAGAGCGAATTGCAGACGGGCTTGAAATCGACCGTTTGCCGAGAGCCAGCCACCAGCTCACCGAGGATGTTCCTCGCCGGCTCCGATTCGTGGCACGAGACGTGGGCGAACAAGTGCTTGCACGTTGGCACGGCTTCGCCGTCCCCCGTTGGAACGCCGTGTAGCCGGTACACTCCCCTGTGTCTGCGCTCCCGAGAATTGATAACTGCTTGCTGGCAGCCCATGGCGACGGCGGTGCCGATGTGCACGTTTTGCACACTGATGTGTTGGTAATCGTGACCGCAGCTCAGCAGCGTGCGCAGGAGAAGCACCGTGTCGTAGTGGTCACACACGATGTCGTTGACGCGAACCTGCGCTATGCACGGATGCTCCAAAATGAGGCTCTCGGCCAAAAGTGAAACGCCGGTTCGGTCTCCGAGCAGAGCGAGACATTCGTTACTTCCGGGCAGACAGCCGGTCACACAGAGGACTAGATCGAAGGGCCCCGCGCGGCATCCGAGTGGCAACGAAAATCTCGGCGTCCCCGCATCGTATGGAGTGTTGACAATTCCTAATTGCACGTGAAGTCTCTCGCCGTCAGCCGCGCTGCAAAGAGAGGCTAGTTTGGCCGAAGTCGCCCGAAAGCCTGCGACGGATCGAAGCCAGCACTTGTCGGTGCCGCCGCAAGCAGCCATGCCCGCCGGTGTTGTGTCGTCAGGCCATTATCATCGAGAGCCTTCGCCGTCGGCGGCTATTGCTATCTGCTGCTACTGAAATGTTGCTCCTTCTGTAGCCACCGCTGAGCGGATGTTCTGTGCGCGCCCGCCTCTAACGCGCGGCGCTGGCGCGTGGATAAGGAAATAGAAGGAGGTTGTCCGAGGAGAGCGGATGGGGGGAGGGGGGCCCGTAATATGCACCCTCTTTATTTGGAGTTCCCGTGTGGGCAGGGTTGAGAATTTGGAGTTCCCGTATGGGCAGGGTTGAGAGAGACGCGTTAAAGGGACACTAAAGAGAGAAAGGAAGTGGGTTTGCATCGATAGAATGCCAGTTCCTGATTACAAAAAGACCACTCTTACTGAAAACAGAGCTGTTATAAGGTAGTAAAGAAGAATAACAGAAATACAGGTATCGCCACCACAGCCAAACGGCCGAGTCTCGCAACTACAAATCACGTGACGCGCTAGGGATCCCGGAGGCTGACAAATGCGAATTACGTTGCATGATTGAATGCGGTAGTACGTTTTTTCTCAAACACGATAACATGCATTTATCACACGTAAACGACAGCGAAAAGACAGCAGAAATATAGCCAGACCAATATAAAAATATACTTGGCGGCGCCACAGGTGCTCACTTCAGTTTCGGTTATGTTTCGGCGTGGGTCCGCCTTATCCACTTCGTGCGTAGTTTCGTTTTACCCGCGGCGCCTGAAACACGAGCTCGGAGCAGCGGATGCGCCTAACCTAAGTGCTGATCGAGGATCATCACTCTGCACGCACCTGCGAAGTATTTTCGTGGACTTTTCAGCAGTTTACATCACGCTCAAGCACTGCGCGCTGCTTAGTGCCCCTGTGTGCGACGCTCAAATCCAACGTGCGCGGACGGCAGTACGTCGTAATCTCCTTTTTGAGCGACAAAAATCAGCACCCCCACAGCGTCGTCATCACGTTTTTGATCCGCAACAGTACAACGCCGTTCAGCTGGATGGAAACTGCTGCTACGGCAACAAAAAAGGCTGGGCAATGCGATGTCGTAGGCTGTCCGAACAGCCGCGCCGTGTCACAGCGAGATAGCGGCACTGCCGTTGACGTCGCTTACCATAAGGTGCCAAGAGATGAGCCGCGGCGCTCGGCATGGTTGTTCCGAGCATTTAACACTTCCAAGGAACACTGCTGCAGTTCCATGCTGCGTGCAGTGGAATGCATGGTCCAAATTTCAAATGACGAAAATAGTTGCATTGTAAGTATATTAGCTGACAGAACATTTTTCCTTTCCTCGTAGCGGCCATCGATGTCCAGACGCAGTGTGGCCAGTTGCCTGATGGCGGGACCTGTAGGGAACTGTTTCCGAGATGGTGGTTTGATGTGAGGACTGGGAAATGCGAGCCGTTCGACTACGGCGGCTGCGGAGGCAACGAAAACAGATACGAAACCGAGGAAGAATGTATGAAGACATGCTCAGACCGAAAACGTAAGTCATGTGTCTAAATCACGCACTGAAAGAGGTTTGTAACGGATTCCGTATGTATGTTTACCCTTTAACAATAATATTGCCTACATGTATAAAACTTCGATTATACAAGTTAAAAGCAAATAAGAAAAGCTTGGCTTCTAAATGCGAAACATAAGGTATAACTGACCGCTCAGTGTATAAAGGGGAATTGCCCCTTAAGTGCAACAGGTATATGCGGCGTAGTCAGTAATGAGATAGCAGGAAGCCTTCCATGGCTCCTCTCCGCAGCACAATATGTATTCAGATAAGAACGAAAATTGAGGTCCCATGAACATTTTTTTTTGTTTTCAATGAATTCTTTATATGTGGTGGGCAAATGTCTCCCCACAAAGGAATGAACCTTAGTTTTGCAAGATATGCAGCATATTTTTCATAATAAAATTATATATCACTACAGGTGGAAAACGCCATTTTTGCCATTTGAAAGCGTTGGAAGTTTGGAGCCCGGTTGCACATACACTAAACTGTTCTCGTGAATTATTTTCTTAGCGAATACGTTTATGAAACATTTGCTAATAAAAACATGAAAAGAAAACGTTTTAATGTAATATGTGTTTTATGAACAAATTGTGAACTTTGACTCAGAAGCAGTGCGCTGCACAAAACTTCAATTCAGCCCTTTATTCTGGCATGATGCTCCTAACGTTTTCCGCAGAACGTTTTTGCCTGCATTAAGGAGGTTATATTCTCTATTTGAAGCAAAAAATGCGGTTGTAAAATTGTAAAATTTCTTCCATGGCGCTTCAAAATTTCCTCAGGTTCAAAACCGTCAAAAAACGACCGAACTTGATTTAAATTAAAAAAAAACACCGTCTTCGGTATTTTTTTAATTAGTCAGAATAATTCCACATGTCTCACAATTATAACGCATTAAAACAGTGTTGCATTATATTGTTTCAAATTATAAAAATAAATACAAATTTAAGTTAATGTTTTCATTCATTGGAATTTCTTAAAATTTGCTCTCGGAAAGTGTCTTCTACGAGCCTTCCACCTAGAGAAGGCTAGGTATATTTCTACATATTCAGTGGTGTAGTTTTCTTGTGCGTAAGTGCAAATTATATGCGTTTTTAGCCATCATATAAGACAAAAACTCGTATTCGCTTTGAAAACGTGCGTGACACTGGGGCATGTTTCACTCGCGGTATATTTTAGGTCGTAATGTTTGAGGTCGGACATTTAGTGACAGTAGAGATATGTATTCAAGACGTGCGTTGCTGCTCTCCGTGTATCTTTAACTAGATGCCGCTGCTCACGATTGCAACCGCTCCGTAGGCGTATAACCTCCAGCGCGATCCCGGCTGTGATAACACCCCTTTTGCCGCTGCCGCGTGGGGAGCTAAGCTCGATCCCATCATTCTCAGTAGCAAACTACCTCTTTTTCTAAAACTTAACACATCTGTTTGAGCAATAGCCCTACACGTAGCCCAATCTATCTGTGAGCAGATGTTATCGGGCTTAGAATTTTGGTAAGGTTGCTTTTTCTATCAGGCTTCTCTGCACGCTCCCTCCGCGAGAGTGCTTGGCACATACATCCGCTCATACGTACTGCATACGGCTTTACACAACAACAGTGTTGCCGGTTCATAGCCAGTGAAGTGCGACAAGAAAGTGTGCCCTGGGACCTGCGTCTGCTAACAACTATTAATCGGAAGACACTTCAAAATAGATGAGCGTTTCGGACCATGAAGATCTATCCGAGGCGAATGATTTGCGCTGACTACTGAAAGAGACACAAGAATAAAATTGAAAGTGGGCGAAATTTTCACAGTGTAGTGGATCTAGATGCCGCGGCTCTCAGAAAAGTCCTTCTTCCCGAAGAGGCTCTCCGTGTGCGTGAAACCGACGTAACCTCGTAAACATCTCGCAAACGTCGTGCAACGCACCACAACTTGAGAAAGCCTGCGAATGAGGCCATACAAACGGCAAGCAGCTTCGTAGACGCACTTCAAGGAAGGCTTAAGAATGTCTATATTCTAGAGCTTGCACAGAGCAAGCTCGCAGATTTCCGTGAAAAGAAGGCAGAATGGAATGTAGCAAGGAAAATGGCTGGAGTCCAGCGGAAAAAATTTAGAAGCATCATGCCAGATTAAACGGCTGAAAATTGACTTTTTTGCAGCGCGCTGTTGATGAATCAAAGTTCACAATTTTTTAAATAAAACACATATTGCTTTAAAACACTTTCTTTTTGATGCTTTAATTGGTAAAGGTTGCGCAATACTTATATGCTACGAAAATAATTCACGAGAAAAGTTTAGTGTCTATGCCACCGGGTTCCAAACTTTCAACTTTTTGAAATGGTATGAACGACGTTATCCCCCTCAAGTGATATACAATTTTTTCCCGAGAAATCTACTGCATATCTTGCAAACCTAAGGTTCATTCCTCTGTGTCGAGACATTCGTCCACATATATAAAAAGTTCGTTGAAAATAAAAATGGTCTTGGGACATCAATTTTCGCTCTTATCTGAGCACACCCATATTTAATATATACATTGTGTGTGTGTGTGTGTGTGTGTGTGTGGGGGGGGGGGGGGGGGTGTTCGGCCTTGACCCTCCGTCCCTAAGCCGTCTCCACCCTCCGGGAGTTAACCGCCTCTGTCACTGCAGCGCTTGGCCGTCCCTCGTTGTTCTCTGGGTGCCCGCACCCCCGGTAGCGCTTTCGAACTTCCGTGTTTTTCTGATGACGCCGAAGCGTGGGTTCAGCTTGTCGATGCTGCGGCCCGGCGTTCCGCCTGTTCTCTCGCCATCACGCTCGTCGTCGCGGAAGAACATCTCCGTGGTGTCGCCCAGGCCTGGTACCGAAACGAAGGCAGCCGCTGCACCACTTGGTCGGCCTGGGCCGCTGCCCTTCTCGCGCCTTTACATCCTTGGCCAGTGCGTACGACGTCAAATTCACGACGATGAAATCGCGGCGCCAGGCTTCAGATGAAGACTTCGCCTTATACATTTACAACAAAGTCCGTCTTTTTCAGACCTGCAATATTTAGGGTCCCGTGCCCGCTGCTACGCAGTACATCGTCGACGGCCTTCACGATGCCACCCACGCATCCATTATGACAACACTGGACAACGACAGCCTATCCAACTTTGTCCACCAGACGGCGGCCTTGCATGACACCTCCAGTCGGCGGGGGTTCTTAATTGCTGCCACCGGCACATCAGCAGCACCCCAGCATTATGCCCACATATGCATAAATTTCCAGCACTATCCTGTTCCTTTCCTGCCGGTGCATGTCGACGACATCGGGGTGTTGACCGCATTAGTTGACACCGGCGCTAAGAAAACGGCAGTGCTCCAACGCCATGCACCGGTCCCTCTGAGTCAATTGACCTCGCCTCCATTGCAAGGCTTAGAGGGGAGCGCCGTTCCCGTAGGTGCAGTCGATCTCTGCATCCGCACTAAGGCTGGCAGCAAAGTCTTTGTGGGCGCTCGTGTATTTGTGAACTTACCTACTGACATCATCTTGGGTACGGACTACCTCGTGTCCGGGAAGGTGGCTCTATTCATCCAAAACGGTGAAGTACAGCTCCGCTCGTGCTGTACCGCTCCTAGCCAACCAGTGAACAAGCATCGTGAAGGTAAGACTAACCGCATGCATCGCCAACAGGAAGCGGTGTAGCACCCAAAGAGAGCCTATGTTTCTTGAGAGCGGATGAGTGGAACAGTTAAGTGGTTTAACGTGATCGACGGATACGGCTTCATCAAAAACACTCCCATAAACTTCGCCACATCCAGTAAGGGCAGGAAGTTGATTATGAAGTGATTCCAGTAGCACAAGGCTCCACTGCTGACTATGTCAGTGTGCTAGACGTTATGTCCGCGCTGGAAAACGTCGCGAGTTCGTCGGGAAAGAGCGAGCCCACACCTACCGGCGTACTCAGGGAAGCTGTGCACTGCATTGTGCTTCCGGTGGAAACGGTGCCAGCAGCCACAAGTACTGCGGTGCGGCTTCTTCAATTTCTGTCTCCAGTGGGGATGCTTCATGAGGGAAATTCCAGATCAGGGTAAACCATCGGACACCGCGAAAGGCGAGGAAGTCAACAGCAAGTAACGGCCATTAGGGAAATTTTCAGGAGTATGACTATCATCAAGGCCATGGCAGAAAGTCCAAGTGACAACTACAGTCCCGCACAGAGAGAAATGCGCCACTCACTTAAGCAGACAATATGCAAAGAATATCTGTGCTAATATTATCATGGCTCCGCAGGTGGACAACACGAAAAAAAAGTCATATGCAGCAGATGCGACGTCAGCGATGTTGTGGTGCTTCGATTAAGGACGCACCCAGTCTTGGCCGAGTGTGATGTACTGGCGACGGCGAAGTGAACAGTGCAGGAGCGAACCAGGAGATGAAAACATACATATATTGTAACCTCAAGAGGGGGGAAAACTGGGCAAGTTGGTATGGATTCATATTGTTGTGGCATCACAGTTACGAGGACAAATGCGAAGAGACAACACAGATGTTCTATCGAGTGACAAAATATTATTCGGACGTGGGGATCTTTAACGTGCGCTGACATCGCACAGCACACGGACGCCACTTCGTTTCGCCTCCGGCGGCTACGTTTCGATGGAGGGGAAACGAAGTGGCGTCCGTGTGCAGTGCGATGTCAGCGCACAATAAAGATCCCCAGGCGGTCGAAATTACTCCGTAGCCTTCCACTACGGCTCTCCTTTCTCTCTTTCCACCTTCACTCCCGCCTTCATCCCTTCCCTTACGGCGCGGTTGAGGTGAACCAATTATTATTATTATGTGTTCGTGGGGTTTAACACCCAAAGCGACTCAAGCTATGAGAGACACCGCATTATCTGTCACACTTGCTCTGTGGACACCTGAATCGCGCCATAAGGGAAGGAATGAAGGTGGAGGTGAAAGTGGAAAGAGAGAAAGGGGAGCCGTAGTGGAGGGCTACGGAGTAATTTCGACCACCTGGGGATCCTTAACGTGCGCTGGCATCGCACAGCACACGGACGCCACTTCGTTTCGCCTCCATCGAAACGCAGCCGCCATGGTCGGGTTCGAACCCGGGAGCTCCGGTACAGTAGTCGGGCGTCTTACCGCTGCACCACCCCGACTTTTTTTTTTTATTGCCTACTTGGAGATTCAAAACAAGACGATGGACAATAAAACGTCCCAGCACAATTTCGCGTGACACGGCAGGTTAAAACTTTTTCAGTTTTACTAATACAGAGGAGTTTCCCTTTGATACAATAATGCTCCTGGGCCTCCACAGCTTGTGGAAAACCAGAATGCAGTTTAACAATGCAGATATACAAGTAAATCCTGTACGAGAACATTTTATACACAGTGTTGGGTGGTTCAGGGAAATGCATATGACACTCCCCGAGCAGCCACAATGGATTCATGTGCCTGCACCACCCCGACGGGGCGCTCAAAAATCTTATATTCCCGTTTCTCTTTCAATACCGCAACTACTGAAACATGAGTCCGCCGACTGCAGCATAGTAAAATCCAGTTTGAACAAGCCACTTTGTGCCTTCTGTATTCAAGATAAAGTTGTCTGAGTACTTTTTGTTTGCTGTTAAACCTTTGTCGCAGTGTCTGAGTGATAGGGCGCTCGACTGCTGATTTCGAGAACGGGGTTCGATCCGGGCTGTTTCGAAAGGCACTGATCGACTGTGGAATTTGACTGCACCTTAAACCATCCCACGTGGTCAACGGCACCGAGGCCCGCCCCTACATCATCCAATCGTATAGCCGATGTCGCATGGCACGTTACGCCCACGCATTTAATTTCTTCTTTTTTTCTGTTGAAAAATTCTGCGCATCCGTAACATTGTTAATGAGCACATTTCGCATTAGAGAAACGTTCCAACGCTTGAGAAACTAATCTTCGCAGCACCTGTTACACTATTACATAATACACATAGATCAATGTACACTGGTAGCCGTTTAGAACCACTGGAACACCTTTTCGCCGGTGCTGTGTTTCAAGCAGAATGGAAGTTTCTGACAAGGGGACTAACATAGCTTGATATGGACTTAGCCATCGCTGTTCAGTTCAGGAATAAATACATATTTATTGTCGCATGATAAAGTGAACTCCAACATTTTCTAGACAGTTTAATATCCGGAATCTGTTTTGGAAGTAAACGACAGAACCACCCCGAGTCACTGCTCAACAATAATTTCAATGATAAAGAAATCTTTAGCCTTCAAAATTTCTTGCCAGAACATTACAGCGACCAAGCGCAGTTATTACGATGTCTTCGCAGCGACTGATTCACAGCTTACACTTTAACGTTACTGAAAGTTAATCGCTGGTATTCATAAATTTTGGGAAGGGTGCAAACGTTCTCTCACATGGTGAAATTAATTGTCATTGAAAAGAAATAATTAAAACATTAATTTACCATTTATAAACATCACACACGTTAGAAATTCCTGATACTTCTCTCGAATTCAGGAAGTTATTTAGAGTCATTTCACAGTGCAACGTACCATATTATTTGCCGCAAAAGCATCCGCCTTGTTGTGAGCTCGGCAAACTAAATCCATTCACGGCTCTACACGTGAGCAATAAGCTTTCCTGTGTGGCGAGGTTTCCTGCACTGTGTTGGCGTAATCTCGGTTTTGGGGAATACTTATACCTGATTGTCTATCCAGAGCTTTTTCTTTTTTTTTTACGCGAGAGCTGATTTTACTCAGTCTACGGCAACCCGCCGCGCAGTACGCTGTCGGTGCTATATTTAACCTGCGTAATCTTCGAGTAAAGTACGATATAATGAATCAGGCTGCCTCGATTCATTCTAAAGTACTGCAGATCAGAGCTCGAACCTTGTATCTCCGTGGGCTTGACATTAAATTCGCTTGTCTTACTCGTATAAGACACGCGCGCGCTGTAGAAATGGCGATAATATATGTCATGTTCAGGCCCAAGTATCATGCCTGCGAGGGCCGTACAACGCAAAAAGCGTGCAAAGCGATGGCAGTAAATCTAAAATATGTGTGGCTGAGCGCTTTGTTTTCCTAAACCCCGCGCATTTCACTTTTTTGCTGCATTGGCGAAATCCGCGGTTTTTTTTTCTGCAATATTGGAACGATTTTAACAGTAAATCGCTAATGCATTGCACAAGTCACGTTTTCATCGCCAACAAACCCGCCATAAACTCGGAAGCAGACATACGCCGCTTGCATTTCTGCGACCGCCGCCGGCTGCCGATCCCCACTATCGGAGCGATGGTGGCGCCACCTCTGGGTCGATCTCGCGGCGAATAGACGTCGTATATTTGGCGAGATTAGCTCTTGTGCTTAAATTCTTTTTATCGTAGCCGTTACATTGATTTCCAACGAATAATTTCAATAGAAAGAAAGAATAGAATAGAAAAACAGAGAGGTTAACTAAGCGATGCCCAGTAGGCTACCCTACACGTGAGGTGAGTAACAATATGAGAAAAGGGAAAGAAAGAAGAGGAAAGGGGTAGAGAGCCTACACTTGAAGTCTTGAACTCAATCCCTTAACTTAAGGAGCGCCTTCACTGCTTTCCTTCCTGATGAAGGTGTCGTCCAAGTACCCAGACTCTTAGCTTGTGTAAGAGGACGAGAGTCCAAGCGGCGGAGTGCAGCAGCCAGGAACGCATGCTCACGCTCAAATTGAGAGCACTCGCAAAGTATGTGAGTAATGTTTCAACCCAACCGCATTTCTCACGTGTTGGATTGTCTGCCCTTCCAATCAGATCGGAATAGGCGTTTGTAAACGCCGCTCCTAGCCACAGGCGACAAAACATTGTAGCACCACTGCAGAAATGCTTTAAAAAAGCATGATGAATGATGTGCGTCTATTGTATTAAGCGACAAAGAAAGGCATCTGGTTAGACAAATTTCTAACCTGTACCAAATCTAATTTGGGGTTTATATATAAAGCTGAAGGGCTGATCCTATTTCGACGATAGAATGCATCGGGTTTAGCACCAAAAGCACTCATTTCACTTCTTACCAAATGCCACTGTGCTGCCACTGACTGCGACGATTTCTTTTCGCAGCATCGGTGCAAGATATCTGCCGTCGCCCCGTATACTCTGGTCCGTGCGTGTATATGGAGAAACGCTTCTACTACGACGTTAAGACAAACCGATGTAAGGAATTCCTCTACGGGGGATGCAACAGCAACGGGAACAACTTCAAGACGCTTCGTCATTGCGTCCACTTCTGCGTCCGGATTGGAGGACACGAAGCATCGGTAGCCTAGAGGCATTTTGTGCAGTGTGTGTTCCAGGACAGAGCTGCTTCGCCACATCATCTACCGATCATAACAAACGGCTGCAATAAATTAAGACAGAATGATTTGCCGGTTAGCATATGAAATGTACAAATATATATGAAATAAATACGAACCACATTCAGTATATTTTCAGAAAGTATGGATTGATACTTGCGCAATATTTTAACCTTCTCGGTGATCACCCGAAAAGCACCGACATGTATACCCCCGAAAAATCGGTTAGTCGTTGTAGTCAGGTTATTCGAAGGTTGCCGTTTAGATCCTGGCTTCAGGTTCGTGGTGGCGAAAATTCACAACACATTAGTATTGTCGTTTTACCAAACCTCTTTTAATGTGCTGTTCCAAGTCCGCATTCATAAATAGCAGACTACATATTTGTACCAAAGAAAGATCTGCATATATATTTATGATGATCACATTCCATAACAAAGGGAAACATGCGTGCAATAATTTCATTCTAGAAAGTGTCCAAAATTTCTATGTTTGTTATAAAAATGCTATTTTCCTTCCACTTATGCAGAATTCGAAGTACCGAGTCAACCCCTTTATGTTCCAACAGGTTTACTGTCTTTGATGCGCTATTGCGCTCTACGCGGCAACGCATAGAATCAAATTGGGGAGCCTTGTGAAGCACATGCTATGGGATCGCGTCGGGAGCAATAGCGCAGTTCTCGCAGCGATCGTATTCAAGATAAGGGTGAACGGCCATGATCACTTAATCCCAGAAAATTTAGAAGCCAAGCTGCTATTGAGACATGACCGCGCAAAATGGTATCAGTTTGAGTTCAGTAAAGCAAAATTTATCTTATTTTCTGCTCTGAGTGTGCTTCAATAAGTGTATACTAGAAACTAATGGCTATATACTTTTTAAGCTAAGCGCAAATACAAGCTTTCTCGGCGTGGAAAATAACGTCCTAAAGGCAGCGCCTTCTATCTTTGACAAAACACTCAAAAACACCGCGACACAACCTCCCCACAATTTCTTCCCAATAGAGTACAGGTTTCTGCTTAGATAAGATAGTAATTCAGTTGTTGCACAAGCCCGCGCTGCTCCAGTCGATAAGAATTAAGTCTGAGTGGTGTGTTCACGCAGCGTTGTTTTATCTAGAGCGCTATCGTGACACTCTTAAGAACTGCTTCCTTTCGCAACCTGTCATCAATTCCACGTACTATTATCTCGGTGCTTTTAAAAGTATTTATGGCCATTGATGCCAGTTCGTGCACTTCGTGCATTCAGTGTTCCAGGCAACTCTAAATTTGAGACGTATGTGAATTTTCGATGTAATCCCCTCTTTGACACTTGTAGCTGTTGAGTATTGCTTATGGTGATAAAGGTGAAACATTTCAGTAGCACAATAAAATCGACTTGCCTAGGGCGTCAGAATTAAGTTTTTGTGTGCACTGAAGTGGATTTCAGCACCCATTTTCAAGAAGTTCTTTAAAGTTAGCGACAACACCGGATAAAAGCGTACGCCCGCTCAGTAACAAGCAGGTCCCCGGCGCAACTTAGGCTAGCACCCCTGCCATCCGCAGCATTATAACTTGATATGCACTAATTATTCTGGTCAGGAAAAATCAAAGTAAATTAGAGGCCAAAATAAGATATATCCCGTGTTTTCTTAAGGAGAAAGTGTGCATCCAAAAATTATGAAAGCACTGCACAAACAGCAGTTTTTGAGGTGCTTTGGACTACATGGCTGAGCAATCGCGATCTCTTTTTAAGCCAGCATATAGATGTAGCTTGCACACCCTCGTATACCGTGAGCATGAATTAAAGGAATTGTAACATCGATTATTTACCGCCAATATATACTGGAAGACGGCAAACTTTGTGTCCGTATTGTCAGCTGTAGAAATGCCTCAATTTTAGAATTCGTTGTATATTACCTTGTGTTATACAATTACCTTAATATTGTTACATTAGGCGGTGCATGCACTGATATCTGAAAAAGGACGGAAGAAGAACAATCTTGTGAGTTTCGGTGAAGACGACGTTTGAGTAGTGTCGGTGGCGCCCGGTTGACGCTGCTGTGTTTCTGTGTACTGCTTGCGGTATCATCTTGGACTATTTTCTTGGCCTTACCTTGCCACGTATCATCTTGGTGGAGGTGAATAAAGATCCCCGAGCGCTCAGAACAGAATATAAGAGCAAAATAACACAGAAAAAGCTGGGTTTGCGCAGTGGCCGCCGCATACCTGGGCTCAAAGCGACGTCAGCAATGACCACTATGACCTCCGAGGCAGCATCTGGCATCGCAGCAATATCGGCTCAGCTAGTGGTACTCACAAAGATTCGCCACCCTCCTGTCTTTAATGGCGAAGACAAGCCGCACGATGACGACTGGCTAGATGAGTACGAGCGCTGCAGCAGAAACAACCACTGGGACGCGACCGTTATGGTGGCGAACATATTCTTCTATTTTTCGGGAACAGCTCAGACGTGGTTCCAAAATCACGAGCAAGAGCTAGTGACCTGGGAAATCTATAAACAAAAGCTACAGGACTTGTTCGGAAAGCCGATTGGGTGGGCTCTCGCAGCAAAAACAGAACTTTCCATTCGCACCCAATCGCCGACTGAGTCCCACCTTGCCTATATTGAAGACGTCCTTTCGTTGTGCCGCAAGGTGAACATCTCCAAGCCAAGAAGTGACAAGATAGCGCACATCCTCATGGGTATAGTGGATGATGCGTTCAACATCCTCTTCTGTACGGATTGCGCTACCGTCGACTCGGCAATTCAAGTCTGTCGAAATTTAGAGCAGGCTAAACAACGCCGTCTCGTAAATCGCCTTGATCGCATTCCAAACACGGCGGCTACATCATCTTGCGTTGACCTGCCGCCTTTGGAACAGCCTTCTCATTCAGTGAACATCAGTAGGATCATCCGGAGAGAACTCGAGGCCTTGGCTTCTGCACCATTCACGTCTCCGCCGCCCGACACTATGGCCATAATACAGGCCGTTGTTCGCCAAGAACTCGCCAACGTCGGCATCTCCTCCAGCACCGTGCCGCCACCGTCACCAACGCACCCTGTTCATGCAGTGGCTGCTGCTACCGCCAGCCAAGCTTCCATACGTCGCTACCTTAGCCGCAATCCTGCAGAGCGCCGCACCTCAGACGACAGGCCAATTTACTTCATTTGCTGTCGCGCCGGCCACACATCTCGTTATTGCCGTAGCCGTACCTTCTTCGCCCCTCGCTCTTATTAGAACAACGCCGACCGTCGATACTACAATGGACCCCGGCGCTGCCCTGCCCAACCAGAGGAGCCCCGCGCGGCCTATGATGGACGTGAACATTATCTTCCTCAAACAGATCAGCCTCGCAACGAAATCGTCCCGACTGCCCATCGCTCCAGACAATCTCCATCCCCACTGGCTCGTCGATCCCGTTCACCGGTGCCTCATCGGAGCACCTCCCCATCACACGCCGGCACCTACTCGGGAAACTAGCGAGTGCAGCGCCCGCGAGTGACGCTGCATTACCGACCCGGATTGTCAACTCGGAACCGACCTCCACACCCAGACGTAACCTCATTGACGTTCTTGTGAACGGAGTCTCCGTTTCAGGCCTTATTGACACTGGAGCACATATTTCAGTCCTTAGGTCGTCGTTCCGCCAGCGCTTCAAAAACGTTCTTACGCCCGATAACACCTCTACAGTTCGTGTTGCTGATGGAAACACTGCTGCCATCATCGGAATGTGCACTGCAGGCATCAGCATCGCCGGCCAATACGTCCCTGTGTTCTTCGCCGTCCTTATTACTTGTCCTCAAGACGTGATTGTTGGCCTAGACTTTTTAACAGCCCATTCCGCTCTCACTGACTGTGCCTTCGGACATCTGCGCCTAGCCCTGCCTAATTGTGTTCATGACCCTAGTTCCCACCATTACCAGCCTCGCCTGCGGTCCGAGGCAGCAGTATACGTACCCATGCCACCTTTTCCCTCCCTTCCTGACGGCGACTACGTTGTCAACCCCATCACCGACGTCACTGTACAGTGCAACATCGTCTTACCTCATAACATTGTACAAGTCGCGAATAACCTCACCTACATTCCCGTCTTCAGCATGTCTTCGCAAGTTCTCCCGGAGGGCATTTTCCTTGCTGAGCGGTCACATTTGTCCAGCTTTACTATTATTGCAGTGCTGTCCGACCGTCACGCCGAGGTACCTGCACAACCTGTCTCGTCACATAGTCCGGGGGACCGCATCTCAGTCATGATTGCCTCTAACCTGCGTCCCGAATATGCCAGAGCCCTTGCCAGCCTTTTACGGTTCTACAGCGACTTTTTAGATTTCGGTCACGGGTTCCTGGGGTAGACGTCCGTCATCACACATCGCATTGTTACTGGAGATGCTCGCCCTATTCCCAGACGACTTTACAGAGTAGCTCTTTCCGAACGGCGGGTCATTCAGGAAGAAGTGGAGAAAATGTTGGCCAGCAACATTATTGAGCCGTCGAGCAGCCCCCGGGCTTCTCCGGTAGTACTCGTTAAAAACAAAGACAACAGCTGGATGTTTTGCGTAGATTATCGACACATAAATAAGATAACCAAGAAAGACGTGTACCCTCTTCCAAGGATCGATAACGCTCTCGACTGCCTGCATGGTGCCAACTACTTCTCCTCCAACGATCTACGTTCTGAATATTGGCAGACCTCTGTTGACGAGACATCGCGAAAAGACGGCTTTTGTCACCCCAGATGGCCTCTACCAATTCAAGGTGATGCCTTTCGGCTTATGTAATCGCCCTGCGACCTTCGAGCGCATGACAGACTAGTTACTACGCGGGTTAAATGGACTACATGTCTGTGCTACACCGATGACGTCATCTTATTTTCATCAACCTTTGAGGGCTTCCTCCATTATGTTTCGGCTATTCTTGGCGTCTTCCGACGAGCTGGCCTTCAGTTGACCTCCAAGAAGTGTAGCTCTGGTCGCCGGGAACTGAAGGTCCTAGGACACTTGGTCAACACCCATGGCATCGAGCCGGACCATGAAAAAATTCGAGCTGTAAGTGATTTTCCTATACCGAAATCTAGCAACGAAGTGCGTAGCTTCCTCAGACTTTGCTCATATTTCCGGAGATTTGTACCAAACTTCGCTGAAACCGCCCGTCCACTCGCGCAGCTTCTAAAACAAAGGGTCTCCTTTTTCTGGGGCCACGTACAATCGGCCACCTTCGTCGCTCTTATTGCCCACCTCACCGCTCCTCCAGTGTTGGCTCACTTCAATCCGTTAGCGCCCACAGAAGTACGCACCGACGCAAGTGGTCATGGAATTGCTGCCGTTCTAGCACAACGTCAGCTCGGTTTACCTCGCGTTATCGCCTATGCCAGCCGACTCCTCTCTGCGGCCGAACAGAAATATTCCATCACTGAACGTGAGTGCTTAGCCCTAGTTTGGGCCATTACAAAGTTCCGCCCTTACTTGCATGGGCGGCCATTCACAGTAGTCACCACCACGAATTGTGTTGGCTTTCCACACTCAAACACCCTACTGACCGCCCTGGAAGTTGGGCTCTGCGCCTTCAGGAGTAGGCATTTTCAGTAGTCTGGCCAGTTGCATCGAGACGCCGATTGCCTGTCCCGTTATCCAGTCGACCAGCCAAGCCAAACTGAATATGGCAATGACGCTTGCGTGCTCTGTATTTCTGACTTTTCCAACATTCGCCGGGAGCAACGCCTGGACCCTCAGCTTCGCGAAATTATCAATCGCCTCAACGCTGATCCCCATGACCCTTCCCTTCGTTTGTCTGTGCTCCACAATGGCACCTTATACCGGCACAATATGCGACCTGATGGCCCCGACCTTCTACTAGTAGTACCTAAGCACCTACGCACAGCCGTCCTTGAACAGCTTCACGACGTTCCCACAGCGGGTCATCTAGGCGTCTCTCGCACATACGACAGTCTGCGCCGTCGGTTTTTTGGCCAGGCCTATACCGCGCAGTCCGCCGCTACGTGGCTGCTTGTGACCGCTGTCAACACCGGAAAAAGCCATCAGTTTTACCACTAGGACTCCTGCAGCCGATCGACATCCCCATAGATCCATTTTCTCGAGTGGGTTTGGATCTTCTAGGGCCTTTTCCTCTGTCCGCATCGGGGAACAATTGGATTGCGGTGGCCACTGATCACACCACACGCTACGCGGTCACAAGAGCGATACCAACCAGTTGTGTAACTGATGTCGCTGCTTTCCTCCTTAACGACGTTATACTTGTCCACAGAGCTCCCTGCCAACTGCTCACCGACGGGGCCGTTGTTTTCTTGCGCGTATAGTCGACGAAATCTTGCGATTGTGCAACGTTCGCCGCTCTTTCACGACTGCCTACGATCCACAGACGAACGGGCTTACTGAACACCTTAACCTGACATTAACTGACATGCTGTTTATGTACGTTTGCGATGACCACCGCGACTGGGACATAACGCTTCCATTTGTGACATTTGCATACAATTCATCGCGTCAAGACACTACCGACTACTTTCCCTTCCATCTTCTATACGACCATGAACCTCTGCTTCCTTTTGACATCTTACACCCTTCTGCCGCCACTGCCAGATCATATGGTCGTGACGCCATAGCCCGAGCTGATTCTGCGCGCGTTGTTGCTCGCAAACGACTCGCCGCCTCCCAGCACTCCCAAAAAGGTCGCTATGATTCCTGTTATCGCAACACCCAGTATTCTTGCAGCTCTCTCGTGCTACTTTGGACCTCAGCTCGCCGCGTTGGCAAAACTTTTACCCCGTTATACAGGACCCTACCGCATTTTACGGCAAGTGACTCCAGTGGCATACGAAATTGTGCCCTTACACCCCGCAATGCTACCTCTACACCACGCACCGATACGGCCCATGTTGCACGCCTCAAGCCGTACTACACGGACCCTGGTTTGGACGCTAGTACGCACCGGGACGGTGCTTTTCAGCCGGCCGGGTAGTGCTACATTAGGCGGTGCATGCACTGATATCTGCATAAGGACGGAAGAAGAAGAATCTCGTGAGTTTCGGTGAAGACGACGTTCGAGTATTGTCGGTTAGTGCCCGGTTGACGCGTCTGTGTTTCTGTGTACTGTGTGTGGTGTCATTTTAGACTAATCTCTTGGCCTTACCTTGCCACGTATCAATATATTGCAAATAGAAGTAACTGAACGATTAGTAGGCCATCACTGGGCTTCAAAATAGGCTATGCACAAAGCTGCTATAAAATTTCTAAAACAAAAATAATTTATCCGCAACCTAGGAAGCAGACAGTTCAGGGTGGGCAGAGAAGCCCAGCAAGTGTTGAGTAAAAAATTTCACAAACAGCAATCCCTACCATGAATGATGGTGCTCCGCAGAAAAGGATATGAAAATGTGAATTAGGTAAGGATGACAGGCCCCTCAGAGGCAAGCGCCCTCTGGTTATGAATACAAGCCAGCCTGAACTCAGCACTAATACACTATGTAATAGTTACTGTACAATGATCGCGGTAACAATGAGTAAAAAAGGCAGCAGAGTGTATAAGGAGCAAGTTGCGAGTGAAGAACATTTCAGTAAAAAAACAAAATGAATGTGCATATAAGTGGGCCGTGTAACCCGAAATACGTGTAACAGTTGAATGGGTGCCAAGAAAATACGAAGGAGTCAGGGGCGGGAGAAAATTTGAATTCGAGATATAAATTTTGTGCTTGCTTTTTCTTTTTTCGTTAGACGCAGATCGTTTGGGTATTAGGAGCGAAATATCTACACCATATGTGTAACAGCGGCTCCTTGAGCAGAAAGCGGCCAAAAGGACGGTTTGAGAATTAGGAGCACCTTTTGCAGCTTCCTTCAGTTGAGCAGTGCCGAGGGTTTGTGATTCTAAGTAATTAAACAACATTAGGTAAAAAGCGTTATGAAATTTAGCCCTAAAAATGTAGATCACAGCATCGCGTCTGCGCTGTGTGTTTTGACCCCGAAATTAAGTTTTATAAGATTCGTCACAGTCATCTATCATATTGTCATGTCTAACATCCCTCTGCATTTTTTCTTTCAAAACTGTAATTAAGGGAATTGAATAATAAGCAGCTGTTGGTAGAAAATTGTTGTTTTCACCCTAATCAACACAGATTTTAGGTGTCTTGGAATTCCGGTTTAATTTTCTTGTATTTATCATCTACCGTTTTCCGTCTCTTCACTGTGGATTAGGTTGCATAACGAGCAATGAAGCATTTCAAATTTATATACAATAACCAGACCACAGTAATCACAGCCTCTGTTGTAACACTTGGATCTTTTTATTATATGTCGCAAAACAAATGCGCAACATAGTTGTGTAATTAATAATATGAATGTTTGATGTGCCTAATTGTATTAACACTGCCATCAAGCCTATTTCACCTGATTTAGTGAAATATTTTCTTTTCCATATTTCACATTAGCTAAGTTGTCGACATTCATAGCAACATAATAAAATCAGCAAGTCGGACTCTCTTTTACATATGCCGTATCGATTCCTTCTCTTTTAGCCACTTCGGCAACATGCTTTCCAGAAATATTCGCCAATCAAGCGTAAATTTTTTAGTGCTATTCTAAAGCCGGCGCTTAGGTGCCCCTTCCTGGTCAAGGCTTTGTCGTCGCCATGTCGGTGCCGCCACTCAGGTACTATAGATTAGAACAGAAGCCTCTCTAGTATTTGGGACTGGCCAACTTAGGGCTCTGGATTCGCCTGGGCTTCCCGCATCCTAACGTGTTCCTACGAAAAGCAGACATCTTGGGCAGTATGGGGAATGGCGGCGCGTTGTGATCGTGAGTGACTCTTTAAAGAGCGCCTCAAGCGCTTTTTCGACAATAGTGAGCCAATAGTTGATTTATGTTACTGAGGAGGTATACATCCCAGTGCGTGGTTACATTTTTACAACACACAAAATAATTATAAATAATCAAAATTTGAACCGAATTTGAAACTTCCGCGTGAGGCCCCGAGAGCATTCCTTTCACATGACATCACAGATGATGGCACGTACATGCAGTCGAGCTATGGCGAGCCATCCACACCCGCTGCTGTTATGTCGAGATATGTAAATATCAAACGCTGTCACGTACGGGTTTACGTGGAACATACTATTAAGATTACCGTGACACGTTATTGATGTTCTCGGGTGTTGACAGCCAGGACTCGCAATTCTGTTGAAATTTAAAAAAGCATAAGCAGTACTCGGCATGCATGACCAATGAGGGCTTGAGGAGCGACCCATTTTGAATGCGGATAAATTACTGCCGCGTAAAGCATTCCATAGAATGTATAAAAGGCAACTCCGGTGGCTTTTTCAGCATATTGAGATTTTGGTTCCATTAAATTCCACAGTGTGTCCTGATTCCGAAACAAAAAACCGCTCTTCGAAATTAAAAGTCGAACAATTTAAAAAAAAAAAACGGAAATCTAAAACAAAACTGTTCTCATAGCAAGAAATGAAGTTCCAGTTGACAAAACGGTGGCGTCACATACAGTTATGAAAAAACCCGTGCAAGTGCGTTGGATGTTCGAAATAGAGCATGGAAATCATTGAGCAGTACGCAAAACTTCTTAGGTACCCTAATACACGTCTCAAAATTTCATCATGACACGGGGGTTGGAAAATAACGCGGATATAATGTTTGTGACGTCACAATACATTGTTGCCCACAGACATCGACTCAACTGAAGCCACGAAATCTGCACATTTTAAAATCGTGTTGCGCGAATGAATTATTGCACGGCGCCCCAATTTGATAGAATGCGTCAGAGCGGTGAGGAAAACTGTCACAAGCCGTCGCGTTTGCGATCAACACAGTCTCGGGATCCCCATTACGGTTACGCGTCGTTCCTTTGTGAGATTTGAGGACACAGTTAAAAGTTAGGCTGGTCAACCAGTGAAGTACGTGTCAGTGTGTAACTGAGCTATAAGTACAAGAAAGCCACTTTTTTTACAAACAATTCCATATTGTTACGTATATGCCACCGAAGAGAACGACGATGGAAAACAGTGAGAGACGATGACGCCGAAGCCAGGTTTGGTGCTTGCCAGAACACTTACGTCTGTCATCAGCTGTTGTGGTTTTCTTGAACTAGCCTTCTGTCACGCATCATCTTGGTGGAGGTGAATCAAGATCCCAGTGCGCATAGATTAACTCATTTACACTGCTAAAAGCTGGACTTGCGCAGCGGCCATCCCCTACCTGGCATCACAACGACGTCAAAAACAGCCACGATGACCTCCGAGACAGCACCTACCACCGCGGGAGCATCGCCTCAACCAGTAGTGATCACGAAACTTCGCCACTATTGGCGACGACCACCCAGACGTGGACGACTGGCTAGATGAGTAAGAGAGCTGCAGCAGGAATAACCACTGAGACGCAACTATCATGCTCTATAACATCATCTTCCTTTTGACGGGAACAGCTCGAACATGGTTCTTAAATCACGAACAAGAACTTGTTACTTGGGACATCTACAAGCAAAAGCTTCAGGACCTGTTCGGGAAGCCCATTGGGCGGACTCTGGCCGCAAAAATGGACCTTTCTTCTCGTGGATGAAGCTCGTCTTGCGTTCCTTTGCTGTCGTGTTTGTCTTTAGCGCTGTTTTTCCATCCAATATGTTCCACCAACTCGCCCGTTTGGCTATAGTGTTTCTTCTCGTGTCCAGTCCCCCACGGAGTCCTACCTTGCCTACAAACCGGACGTGCTCGCGTTGTGTCGCAAGGTCAACAGCTCCATCTTGGAAATTGACAAGATAGGGCATATCCTCAAGGGCATCGCGGATGATGCGTTCCACAGACTGTTCTGCACGGACTGCTCTACTGTTGACCCGGTGCTACAAGTCTGCAGAAAATTCGAGGAGGCAAAACAAAGACGTCCTGTGAATGGCTGTGAGCGTCTTCCAAACTAGGCGGCTACTTCATCCTGCAATGACCTGGCCCCTTTGCAGCAGCCCTCCCATACCACGACCGCCACTCGGATCGTCCGGAGAGAACTCGAGGCCCTAACTTCTGCACCACTCCCGTCTCCGCTGCCCGACACCGTGGCCATGATACAGCCGTTATCCGCCAGGAACTTGCAAACGTCGGCCTTCCTCCCCGTGTCGCCCCCGCTAGCATCGCACCCTGTTCCTTCAGCAGCTGCTGCAACACACCAGTCCAACCTCCCCACGTCGCTACGTTGGTCACAATCCTGCGGAGTGGCGCACCTCAGTGGACAGGCCAATCTGATTTATTTGCTGTCGCGCCGGCAACATTTCGCGTTGTGGTCATAGCCGTACCTTCCCCACCCCTCGCTACTAACATAACGCTGACCATCGGTAATATTATGGACCTCGATGCTTTGCTACCAAACCAGCCGAGCCCCACCCCACCTATGATGGACCTGGACACTTTCCTCCCCAACTGGATGAGCCTCGCACCAAAACCGTCCCAACTGTTCGTCGCTCCAGTCGATCTCCATCTCCCCGCGTTCCTCGATCCCGTTCACCGGTACCTCGTTGCAGCTCCTCCTCATCGTAAGCCGGCACTTACTCGGGAAACTAGCGAATGCAGCGCCCGGAAGTGACACTGCATTACCGACCAGGGCTGCCAACTCGGTACTGATCCCCGCACCTACACGTAGCCTCAT
This sequence comes from Amblyomma maculatum, assembly GCF_055883805.1. NCBI lineage: Eukaryota > Metazoa > Arthropoda > Arachnida > Ixodida > Ixodidae > Amblyomma > Amblyomma maculatum. The sequence continues at coordinate 105,039,689 of NC_139353.1, read as the reverse complement.
TGATATTCTTGTGGATGGAGGACCAATTTCTGCACTTATTGATACTGGCGCCCACATTTCTGTCTTCGGTTCCTCGCTCCGACTCCTCAAAAAGTCCTCACACCCGCTACCCAATCTACAATCCGTGCTGCGGATGGCAACACAGCTACTGTTATTGGTATGTGTACTGCACGTCTTAGTGTTGCAGGCCGCAACATTATGTGTTATTTACAGTCCTCATCAGTTGCCCCCAATATTTTATATTAGACCTTGACTTTTTAACTGCACACCCTGCTCTTATTGACTGCTCTTCTGGACTGCTTCATCGAGACTTGCCTCTCACCCTGACGCACCAGCTCAAGGAGCTTCAACGCTCCGTCTGCGCTCTGCTGCATTTACTCGTATGCCACCTGAAACTGCTGTGTACATGCTCATGTCGCCTTTTCCCCCATTCCTGATGGTGACTACGTTGTTTCGCCTTTAACCGACTTGACTCACTCTTCAGCGTAGCATAGCTCTCCCTCACAATATCATGCGCGTAGAGAATAACCACACTTATATTCCCGTCTTCAACTTCAACTTTTCTGTGGAAATTTTTCCTGACGCCATTTCTCTCGTCGAACTGGCACCACTCTATGATTTTAATGTATCTGCACTTTTACCTGACACTACTGCTGGGGTATCGACACGACCTGCACAGTCCCCACCTACGGAGGCTCACATATCAGGAATGGTAGCTCCTGACTTGTGTCCCGATCGTTCTCAAGCACTCACGCGCCTTCCGACTTCGTACAGTGACATTTTTTGATTTTGGTAACCGACCTTTGGGACAAACGTCCCTCGTTACTCATCGCATCAATACTGGACACGCCAGACCAATTCACAGAAGACCTTACCGAGTCGCCATTTCTGAACGTCGCGTCGTACAATATGAAGTGGACATGCTGTTGGCAAGAAACATTATAGAGCCTTCGAGCCGCTCCTGGGCATCCCATGTCGTACTTGTTAAAAAGAAGGACAATACCAGGAGGTTCTGCGTTGATTACCGACACCTCAACAAGGTTACAAAGAAGGACGTTTACCCACTTCCCAGGATAGATGATTCCCTCGACTGCTTACACGGTGCCAGTTATTTCTTTTCGATTGATCTTCGTTCCGGTTATTGGCAGATCGCGGTCGACGAACGGGACCGAGAGAAGATCGCCTTCGTCACACCCGATGGCCTTTACCAATTCAAGATGGTGCCTTTTGGCCTATGTAATGCGCTCGCTACATTCTAGCGTACGTTGGATTCCCTTCAACGTGGTTTCAAATGAACGACGTGCTTGTGTTATCTCGATGACGTCGTTGTCTTTTCGTGCCCTTCTAGAGCCATCTTCATCACCTTGATGCCATTCTTGGAGTCACCCGAAGAGCTGGCTTTCAGCTGAATTCAAAGAAGTGTAGCTTCGGCCGACGTGAACTAAAAGTGCTCGGACACCTGGTCGATGCCTACGGCGCTCAACCCGACCTCGACAAAATTCGTGCTGTGAGTGCATTTCCTACACCCCGCTGTACCAAAGACGTTCGCAGTTTTTCTTGGCCTTTGCTCATATTTTCGGTTTTTTGTCCACAACTTTGCGGACACGGCTCGTCCACTCGCACTTCTTCTGAAGAACGACGTTCCATTTTGCTGGGGCCAAAAACAATCACAAGCATTTTCTGTGCTTATCGCAGCCCTCACAAACCCGCCCGTCCTGGCACACTTCAACCCCTCAGCACGAACGGAGGTACGCACCGACGCCAGTGGCCGCGGTACTGGTGCCATTCTCGCCCAACAGCAGACGGGCCGCACTCGCGTCATTGCTTATGCCAATCGCCTCCTTTTAGCGGCTGAGCGGAATTATTTGATCACAAAACGTGAGTGTTTAGCCCTCGTGTGGGCCATTCCAAATTTCGCCCTTATTTGTTTGGCCGCCCGTTCTCCGTCATCACCGACCACCACGCCTTATGCTGGCTTTCTACGCTGAAGGGCCCTACTGGTCGTCTTGGGCGTCGGGCGCTGCGTCTTCAGGGCTACACTTTTTCTGTCGTTCACAAGTCTGGCCGGCTACACACTAATGCCGATTGCCTGTCCCGCAACCCAGTAGATCCGCCGCCTGAAAGCGAGAGTGACGATGACACCTGTGTGCTGTCCATCTCTCACCTTTTAAACATTCGTCATGAGCAGCGCTTACATTCCAAGCTTTGCGGCATTATCAACAGCCTCAGCACTGATCACCCTGACGCTACCCTTGCTTTGTTTGTTCTCCGCAACGGCACTTTATATCGGCGGAATATGCGCCCTGATGGCGCTGAGCTTCTGCTCGTAGTCCCCGACCACCTGGGTGCCACCGTTCATGAGCAGCTGCATGACACGCCCAATGCGGGTCATATTGGCGTATCTCGTACGTACGACAGCGTCCACCGGCGCTTCTTTTGTCCAGGCCTCTACCGCTCAGTTCATCGTTACGTCGCTTCTTGTGACAGGTGTCAGCGGCGGAAGAAGCCCTCAGTCGTGCCTTCTGGATTCCTACAGCCGATCGACATTCCAATAGACCCAATTTACTGAGTTGGCCTTGATCCCCTCGGGCCTTGCCCTCTGTCTGCATCGGGGAATAAATGGTTTGTGGGGGCTACGGACTATACTACGCGCTATTCCGTTACACGAGCGATACCCACCAGCTGTGCAACTGACGTGGCTGCGTTTCTCCTCCACGACGTTATCCTGCTCTACGGTCCTCCACGCCAGCTGCTCACAGACCGTGGTCGTTGCTTCGTTGCTCGAGTAGTCGAAGAAATTTTCCGATACTGCTTCATTAAGCCCTACTTCACCACCGCTTGCCATCCACCAGCGAACGGACTCAACGAACGCCTTAATCTCACACTCACGGACATGTTGTCACTGTATGTATCGGCTGATCATCGTGAGTGGGATATTACTTTACCATTTGTTACGTTTGTGTGTAATTCCTCCAGTCATAATAGAATGGGCTACTCGCCTTTCTATATTCTGTTCTGCCGTGACCCCTCTCATTCCGTTTGTGAGCGTACTGCCTCACATCGCTGATGCAAGCTCCTTTGTTCGTGATGCCATATCACGAGCTGACGTCGCCCGTGTTGTTTGTTGCCCGCCGCCGACTGGCTTCTTCCCAGAACTTCCAAAAACTGCGCCATGATTCTCGACATCGTGATGTCCACTACTTTCCGGACTCTCTCATCTTGCTCTGGACTCCAGCTCGTAGAGTTGGGCTCTGTGAGAAGCTCTTGCCACAGTACACAGGCCCCTACCATGTTTTACGGCCAGTCACGTCTGTGACATACGAGGTCACCCCTGTGCACTAACGCCGACAGCTCGATACGCCACGTTGCAAAATCGTTCATGTCGCTCGCATGAAGCCCTACCACTTCAGCTGTAGTTTCCCGACGTAGTATACACTGGGACGATGCTTTTCGTGGCGGGGTAATGTTAGTTATATGCCACCGGAGACAACGACTATGAAAAAACAGTGAGAGCTAGACGACGAAGCCAAAGCCAGGGTTGGGGCTAGCCTGAACACTTACGTCTGTCATTAGCTGGGGTGGTTTTCCTAAACTAGCCTTCTGCCACGTATCAATATTTATAGCTAAAGGTCCTCATTAAACTGCATATTAGGAAAACGAAAAAAACGCTAACGCCGCGACACGATAATGATAAAATACGACTCAGTAAATGCCAAGGAAGAAAAAGGCAATGGACAGACATTGCAATAAAAAAAGACTATAAAGATAAAAAGCAAGTATTCCAGGTATAATAAGTAGGGGCCAGAATAACACAGAGGACGGCGTAAAAATGCTGTCAGATAAAGTTTAAACACAGGAGAAAACAACACTCTGTTAACAGATAGTCTGTGACAAAAAGGAATTCTCACGGCTTTCTCGTTAGATGAGGAGTCGTGGTTGCGGAGTTCATCGGTAGGAGCTGCAGTATCGATAAGAAGAACGATGACTTAATCGCGGGCTCGGTGAAAAACAAGACACTGTCCCAGAAGAAGCGGACGCGAGAGAGGTCCGGAAGTCTGAATCTTCCCAAAGCGCACTACCGCAGGCATGCTGCGATCTGCCTTTTTATACTCCCGGCTCCTTGCGCTGCGGCCCATCGTCAAGGACACGCGCTGGCTGCTCGCTGCCCTCAGATTCATGTAGGAGCTTGGTCGTAGGAGCGGGGAGATCCCGCAACTTCTCTATAATTGAGGTAGCTTGTGACATTGTCCCTCACTGAATAATATTGTATCAGAATATGGGTGACTTCCGCAAGCGCTGAATCTGGCTGAACGACGTTATTGTGCCCCAGTGCAGTGGGTTGATTCCGTCCGATGCACTGAAGATCGTTCACCACTCACTACGGTTCATGACGCGCACCACATGCCCACCCATCAGTACCCGCATAGTAGCACAACACTCTATTTCGGCAGTCATACACTAAGCTCATGTCACAAATCACTGATCCCCGCCGGGGTGGTACAGTGGTAAGACACCCGACTACTGTGCCGGAGCTCCCGGATTCGAACCCGACCACGGCGGCTGCGTTTAGATGGAGGCAAACCGAAGTGGCGTCCGTGTGCTGTGCGATGTCAGCGCACGTTAAAGGTCCCCAGGGGGTCGAAATTACTCCATAGCCCTCCACTAGGCTCCCCTTTCTCTCTTTTAACTTTCACGACCACCATCTTCCCTTCCTTACGGCATGGTTCAGGTGTCCACAGCGCAAGTGTGACAGATACAGCGCTTTTCCCTTACCGTGAACCAATTAATAATATATTATTATTATTAAGTCACTGATCCCCGATAATAATCCAGCAAGACCCAATATACAGGCACATCATGTACGATTTCATTCCACCAGTCAAAACAATGCTGCTATGCAACAGTGCAAGCCGTACAACTATTCCAGCCGACTAATAACCTGCTGTACGCTTGTCAGTCTATCGGGAATGTATACATGCGTGATAGGCTGCGTCTGGGAGTGCTTAGGAAGCTCTATTTCTCCAGCGTCTGTGTCTTCTTCTGGCAATATTACTGCACCAACGGCTTGCACAATGATTTCGTCTTCCTTTTGCTGGTATTTCTTTATCATGTTGATATGAGATACCTTTGTGACATTGCCCAATTCCATTTCATAGTCGACAGCGCTCCTGGGGCTGATGACCGTCCCTTTCAAGCATGATCCGCTTATTGATCTCTGTAGGAAAAAGAATAAGAACTTGCTTTCCCGGTTTAAGTGTGCGTTTGCGGCTCTTCATTTCGTAGTGGCAGCGCTAACGCTCCCCTATGCTCCAGCTTTTCATTGGCAAGTTGACAGGTTTTCTGTAGTATGCCCCGCAGAGCAAAGATGGACACACACATAGTTCGCAAATCGTCAGGCATGGTTGCATTAGTTCAAACTCTCTAAGTACAGTCAGGGGTCCACGCACCTATCGCCCAGATAGAAGTTCGAATGGGAAAGAAGCCAAGGCCTTCTTGGGGTACTTTACTCTTTCGAACAGGAGTGGTGTCAGGTACCGATTCCAATTAGTCGGCCTCTCCTGACACATGCACTTCAACATTTGTTTTAGCGTGCCGTTAAACCGTTCGACAAGGCCGTTCGCTATTGGGTGGCAGGGAGAGGTATGCAGCTGTTTTACAGACAACAAACGGTTCACCTTTTTCAATAATTCGGATGTAAAATTACCGCCCCTGTCACTGAGAACCTCTATGGGCACTTCTACACAGGAAAACACTTCGACAAAAGCTTCGGCTACCCTTTCGGTCCCGGTATTAGCAAGCGCGACTGCATCAGGGCACAGAGTGGCATGCAACGCCATGGTCACGATGTACCTATTGCCTTGAGTGGACTTTGAGTTGAATGGGCCAAGAATGTCGATCGCCTCCTTCTGAAGCATCTGAGAGCATTTGGACCGAGCGGTAAAGTAAAAAAACAGCAGAGTTAGTAGCAGTGATATCTTCCTTCCGCACCCAGTCCTTTTTTACCCGCCCCCCGTGTTGCAGCCTGTGTCTCTTAGGGCTCGAACAGTGTAGTCCCCATTCATACGGTCACGACAGGCATGCACTCCCTGGCTGCACATTCCTTATTAGTGAAACCGGCACTGATGACGGGGATCTTTCCTTCGTCCTTAAGTACAAGCTATCCGTTGTCATTGCCTACTGCAGTGAACGCCCGATTTTCCTCTCTGTAATTTGAGGCATTTGCCCAGCATCTCCAGCTTGGATGACCTAGCTTGCCGCATTTTCGGCCTTTCTTGGGCGGTTCTGATTCGTCGCCGTAAACAGCCAGGCAATTTTCGGGCCGATGTCTTGTGGGCGCACTATTAAACATTTGTTTCCATTGCGGCTCTTCGCGTCCGATGATGGAAGCAGTGTTTCCCTTCTCTCGGTAGGTTTGGAGATGGCGTTTTCCGCCTTGTCTTTCGGGAATGCTTTGCTTTCCGAAGTTTGACACGCCATGGGCCTCTATATACTTTTCTGCCCATGGTACAGTTTCTGCGAAGGATGTGCGCGAAAACAGTAGAAAGGGCAGAAAAGTCTGCTTGCTTGCTTGCTTGCTTGCCTGCCTCCTTGCCTGCCCCCTTGTTTGCCTGCCTGCCTGTCTCCCTGCCTGCCTGCCTGTCTGCTGTTGCAGATTCGCATAAAAATCTGCAAGTGGAACGACGAGGAAGAAGAAGAGGTGTTGGACTGGAAGAGGTGCGCGACATATAGACAGAGCGATATTTTGGCACATTGATAGCCAGGGAAAAGTCGGGTATTAAAGATAGTCAGAGGCGGTCGTGGTGTCTCACCCACCTCCCCAAAAATACGTTTCATTCTGTTGGGGGCCTGAGCAAGTTGCAGCTTTCTCGGAGCTTATTGCTGCTCTCACTACTCCACCCAATTGGCCCATTTCAACCCATCAGCTAATAAGAAACTCCGCACCGACGCAAGTGGCCATGGCATGGGAGCTATACTCGCTCAGCGACAATTCCCACCTTCCTCCCTTCCCTTACGGCGCGGTTCGGGTGTCCACAGAGCAAGTGTGACAGTTACTGCGCCCTTCCCTTCCTGTGAACCAATTTAACTTTAACTTAACACGGCCATCCAAGGCTGATTTCGTATGCCAGCCCACTCCTATCTACACCAGAACAAAATTAATCTATCACCGAGCAAGAGTGCCTGGCGCTTGTTTGGCCTATTAAAAAATTCCGCCCTTATCTATTTGTCCGCCCTTTTACTGTCATAAGAGACCATCATGCCTTGTGTTCGCTTTCCCCTTTCAAAGATTCTACTGGCCGTCTGGGGCGCTGGGCGCTACGATTGCAAGAATATACCTTTTCCGTCGTCTATAAGTCCGGCCGGCGTCACCAAGATGCCAACTGCTTGTCCCGTCATCCCGTCGGCTCCCCTAGTCCTACCGACACTGATGATGACGCATCTGTCTTGTCTGTCTCGGCATTTTCTAACATTTCCGACGAACACCATTTAGATCTTTAGCTGCATTCCCTTATCCTCCGTCTTACCTTCGACCGCCCTGATCCATCTCTCGCCCTATTTATACTACACGAGAACACCTTATTCCGATGTAATAGGCGACCAGATGGCACAGACCTTTTGCTCGTCGTTCCCCAAAACCCGCGTTCCACCATTCTTCAACGTTTCCATGATGCTCTCACGGCTGGCCACCTAGGTGTCTCTCGCACATACGACAGCCTGCGCCGACGTTTCTACGGGCCGGGGCTCTATCGCTCCATCCAGCTGTGAATTGCCCCATGCGAACTAGGTCAGCGTCAGATAAGCCCACAATTTAGCCTTCAAGTCATTTGCAGCCGATCCCTATACCGGCTGACCCGTGTTCCCATGCAGGCATTGACCGTCTTGGCCCCTTCCCAGTTTCTGCCTCTGTGAACAAATGGGTGGGGGCAGCGGTGGCGTAGCGGTAGAACATCCGCCTCGCATGCAAGAGGACCGGGGTTCAAATCCCAGTGCCGCGCAATTCTCCACCGGATGAAAAAAAAAAAAATCCGCGTGTCGATGGAATTGCATATACAGGTTTGGGGTGCGACCTGATGCCGGTGAACACCTCCGGCAACGCACTCCCTCACCAGAACAGGAGTTGGCCACCCTGGTGCAGTAATTGGCCACAACCTCCTATGATAAGCTCCATAAAACCCCGGCCCTCAGTCACCAGCGGCTGCGGAACAACTGACCACGGCGGCGGTCAGACCTGTGACGCAGCAGGGGGTGCTAAGAAAGCCTGGCTCCGCTGGACAGGCCGCCATTGGAAACTGACCCTGGCAACGTTTAATGCTAGAACTCTAGCTAGTGAAGCTAGTTTAGCAGTGCTGTTAGAGGAACTAGAGGACATGAAATGGGATGTCATAGGGCTTAGTGAGGTTAGGAGGCCGAATGAGGCATATACTGTACTGAAGGATGGGCATGTACTGTGCTATCGAGGTTTACCAGAAAGGCGACAACTAGGAGTAGGTTTCCTTGTCAATAAGTATATAGCGGGTAAAATAGATGAATTCTATAGTATTAATGAGAGGGTTGCAGGCATCGTAATTAGGCTTAATAAGCGGTATAAACTGAAGGTTTTACAGGGCTATGCACCTACATGTAGTTATGACGACAAGGCAGTTGAAAGCTTCTATGAAGATGTAGAATCGGCAATGCGAAAAGTAAAGACGCAGTATACTGTACTAATGGGCGACTTCAATGCCACGGTAGGGAAAAAACAGGCAGGAGACAAGGCAGTAGGTGACTATGGCATTGGTTCTAGGAATAGCAGAGGGGAGTTACTAGTTGAGTTTGCAGAGCGCAATAACTTACGAATCATGAATACCTTCTTCAGCAAACGGAAGAACCGAAAATGGACATGGAAAAGTCCTAACGGAGAGACTAAAAATGAAATCGACTTCATAATGTGTTCAACCCCCGCCATTGTGCAGGATGTAGAGGTAATCGGGAAAGTTCGATGTAGTGACCACAGGATGGTGAGGTCCCGAATTAGCCTAAATCTGAAGAAGGAACGCAATAGATTAGTAAGAAAGAAACCCATCAACGAATTAGCGGTGAGGGGGAGGGCAGAAGAGTTCAGGATCTCGCTACAGAATAGGTATTCAGCTCTAACTGAGGATGGCGATATTACCTTAGAGGCAAGGAACAATAATTTCAGAGATATCATTACTGAGTGCGCGGTAGAAGTAGGCGGTAGGATAGTTAGAGAGGATACCGGTAAGCTGTCTAAGGAGACGAAAGATTTGATTACGAGACGGCAGAGTATGAAAGCTTCCAATCCAACAGACCAGATCGAATTGGCCGAGATATCAAAGCTAATCAATAAGCGCAAGGTGGCCGATATAAGGAAGTATAACATGGAGAAAATTGAGCATGCTGTAAAGAACGGGGGAAGCCTTAAAGCGGTAAAGAAGAAATTGGGCATAGGCAAAAACCAGATGTATGCTATAAGGACAAGGCGGGCAACGTCATCACTAATATGGACAAGATAGTCAAAGTAGCCGAGGAGTTCTATACAGATCTCTACAGTAGCCAAATTAGTCAGGACCGTAATGAGATTGGCGGTAGGGAAAAACAGTAAGACGTTCCACCAGTGACGAAGGACGAGGTCAAGAAAGCACTAGAAACTATGAAAAGGGGGAAATCAGCTGGAGAGGATCAGATAACTACAGATTTGCTGAAGGACGGGGGGGATATCGTGCTAGAAAAACTGGCCACCCTGTATACGCAGTGCCTGGTGTCATCGACGGTACCGGAAGCATGGAAGAATTCAAACACTATCCTCATTCACAAGAAAGGGGACTCTAAGGACCTCAAAAATTACAGACCAATCAGCTTACTGTCTGTTACGTATAAGGTATTTACTTAGGTAATCACTAATAGAATCAGGACAACCTTAGACTGCAATCAAGCAAAGGATCAAGCAGGGTTTCGGAAACGGTACTCTACTATCATTCATATCCATACCATCAATCAGGTGATAGAAAAATGCTCGGAATATAACCAGCCCTTATACATAGCATTCATTGATTACGAAAAAGCATTTGACTCAGTTGAAACCTCGGCGGTGATGCAGGCATTGTGAAATCAGGGGGTAGACGAGCCGTACGTGAAAGTGCTGGAAGATATATATAGTGGCTGCACAGCAACTATAGTTCTACATAAAGAAAGCAACAAAATTCCCATAAAGAAAGGTGTTAGGCAAGGAGACACAATCTCCCCAGTACTATTCACAGCTTGTTTAGAGGAAGTATTCAGAGACTTGGAATGGGAGCAGTTAGGGATAAGGGTAGATGGAGAATACCTCAGTAATGTGCGATTTGCTGATGACATTGCCTTGCTAAGCAACTCGGGAGATGAACTGCAAATAATGATTGATGACCTAGACAGGAAAAGTAGAAAGGTAGGCTTGAAAATCAATATGCAGAAGACTAAGGTAATGTTCAACAGCCTCGGGAAGGAACAGGAGTTTACATTAGGTAGCGAAATACTGGAAGTAGTAGGCGAATATATCTACTTAGGACAGGTAGTAACCGCAGATCCGGATTATGAAAAGGAAATAACAAGAAGAATAAGATTGGGATGGAGCGCATTTGGCAAGCACTCGCAGATTATGACTAGCAGCTTACCGGTATCGCTCAAGAGGAAAGTATACAACAGTTGCATCTTGCCTGTACTCACCTATGGGGCTGAAACGTGGAGGCTAACCAAGAGAGTTCTACTTAAGTTGAGGACAACCCAGAGGGCTATGGAACGAAAAATGGTAGGGGTAACATTAAGAGATAGAAAGCGTGCAGAGTGGGTCAGAGAAATAACTCGAGTTACTGACATTCTAGTGGAAATTAAGAAGAAGAAATGGACATGGGCAGGACATGTAGTGCGAAGAGAGGATAACCGATGGTCGCTGAGGGTAACAAACTGGATTCCAAGGGAAGGAAAGCGTAGCAGGGGGCGGCAGAAAGTTAGGTGGGCGGATGAGATTAAGAAGTTCGCAGGGGTCAAGTGGATGCAGCTAGCACAGAACCGGGTTAAGTGGAGAGAGATGGGAGAGGCCTTCGCCCTGCAGTGGGTATAATCAGGCTGATGATGTTGATGATGATGAACAAATGGATCGCCGTCGCCGCCAATTACGCTACGCGGTACGCTATTACCCGAGCCATCCCGACTAGCTGTGCCAGAGACGTCGCTGATTTCCTTCTAGAAAACGTGATCCCTCATCATGGTGCCCCTCCTGAACTACTAACTGACCGTGGCCGCTGCTTTCTGTCGCGAGTGGTTGACAAAATTCTCCGTTCTTGCTCCACCCGCCACAAATTCACCACCGCCTATCACCCCAGATCAACGGCCTCACGGAACGTCCAAATTGTACCCTCACAGACATGCTGGCCATGTACGTGTGTTTGATGACCCCGCAGATTCGGGCGTTAACCTAGCCTTTGTTATATTCGCTTACAATTCATCTGTCCATTCTACCACTGGATACTCTCCAATCCTTCAACACCTCGCTACCCGCGGCAGACGCCACCAGTACTTGCGCCAGTGATGCCGCCGCCCGCGCTCATGACGCGCGCCGGATAGCTCGTGCCAGGCTTTCTGCATCCCAAGACTCCCAAAAGTTCCGGTACGACAGTCGCCACCGTGATGTCCATTAAACTCCTGGATCTCTCGTCTTGCTTTGGCTCCCGTGCCGTCGAATGGGTTTGTGTCAAAGACCTTTCCCCCGTTACACAGGCCGCCCTTACCGTGTTTTGCTCCCCGTGACTGACGTCATATACGAAGTAGAACCTGTGTATCTGAAGTCCTCGTCCATAGCGCCAACCTGCGAAATAGTGGATGTGTTCCGTCTGAAGCCCTATTATGCACGTTCTATTTCGCTAACGTAGAACGCACCGGGACTGTGCTTTTCCCGAGGGAGGGGGGGCGGGCTGTGTTGCCTAACGGTATTCGCTGGCCGTGCTGAGGACGATGAAGTGCGACAGAATCCCTGACGCTGAGGGTGCTGCAATCGGTGCTGTCATTAAGTTAGTTGTGTGGACAGCTATCGGACTGTGGTTCTTCCCGTAACAATATTATTCGTTGAACATCACCTGGCTAGATTTGTTGCGCTAAAACCGATGCTTCGAGCGCCCTTTTTGTTTCACGAAAATAAAACAGTTTGTAAACCTTCCTCGCTAGCTACCAACAGTGCAATATAGTGAGCATTTAGTAATCACGGCAACCGCGGTTCTACGGCTATTCTGTCTACTTTGCACACAAAATAAAAATAGAGGACGGTCTTCATTTGTTTTTCATACTTCTAATGTAGCAGTGCTTCTTATTCCATTCCATATGATTTCACGTTTACTGTCTCGGTGTACTTCCCGTCGGAAATAATGTATATATAACTAGATAAGTTCATTTTTAGCACATTTCTAAGGCGCTCCCTGTTTACATTGTCGTTTATGTACTGGGAACCTAAACTGAAGGGACAGTTTTCTGCTTTAGCTTTTTCTAAGCATTGTTTGTGGATACCAGCTGTTCTAAGTCCTCCGACTAACTTGTTTCTTTTTACTTATAATTGCATTTTGTATGTCTGCCTGTATCGTAAGAAATCTGGAGCAGCTGATATGCCTCCTCTCTTCTTTGCTTTTATAAAGGAATATTTTTTACTGAGTCGCCTGCGGCCCGAAATTCGCCTATTCGTTATAACTATTTCCAATGCTTAAAAAGTTCCTTTGCCAATTGAACCACATTCATGTTTCAACTAGTTCGAAATTTTTTCTCTCCTTTCTTATGTAAGTTCAGGTGTAATTATTTCCACCATTGCCAGTTTTGAGTGGTCTTAGCTAAAATGATTTCTATTCTGCTTCCCTGGCCTGCTCCTTTGTTTCAGAAGGTTACCCTCTTAAAGCTCCTTAATAACATAGCTTTAACGTAGTTCAGAGTTTCGCCCTCAAAATATTCTCTTTCGACGTCTTCGTTTCCGCTTTCTTGGATTCTTTTTATCCGTCCATTTATAAGGTCCCCGGAATACAATGACTGTGAATACATTGAATACATTGGCACTAATGACTATGACGTCATAACCAGTCATTACTGCCCCCTTCCTCCTTTTCTTTACAGCTCGGGTAAGGTGTCCGCGCAGAATTGTGACAGATACTGCACCTTTTCTTTGATGTCAAGCAATTTTACATGCTGCTGAGGCCTGCTATACTGTGTCTGTTCCTAAATTCTCTTTGGTGCGGCGTTCGAGGAAGCACCAAATTACGGTAGCCAAATGCAAGGCGCCACATGGACGCCTGGATCGAACGCGCGGTGGAGTCAGCTTCGTATATGTGTGATGTGATCTGATAACAACTTTATCCTAGTCCCCTCCCCCGGAACGTAGGCCTGATGAAAGAACGCCGGGACCTCCGCGATCAGAAGCAGGGAGTGAGGTCTTGGTTCTTTGTGGCTTCTTCCGCCAGGCGGATGGCTTGTTGCTTTGGAGCAGGGACCTCGCTCCGCAGGCCTGCACCACATGGTGTGGACCTGCCCACACAATCCTCCAGATGATCCGAATGCAGTGCCAACAATTGAGGGGTGGGAGGCTGCCCTATCCAGCTCTGGACTAGAGGCCCAACGGGCCATCGTGACACGTGCGCGGGTAGCAGCGGCAGCCGCTGGAGTCCCGGACTAGGGACCCCACCTACCATCCCCCTCCCTTAAATATACTTAATAAAGTTTTTCACTCACTCACTCACTCACGCTCCGCAATCCCAAAACGTCTAAAATTTGGCAATAGAATTGCCTGTCGTTATCAATGAAGTGATGGCTGTTGCAGCAGTACGTAGCTAGCTAGAACACACAGCCTTTGGCAATGGCTCTGCAGGAAACGCGAGGTGTATGGAAGCTTTCAGGGTACAAAAGCTACACTAAAAGCGAGTGCGCTCCGACGCCGCCTGGCAGCGCTTCTTGCCTTCCACGAGATAACACCATCATCATCATCATCTAGTGACGGATGCTGCGCCTTTCCTTCCTTGTGAACGAATTATACAACGCCGGTCAACTTAAACGCGCTCGACATGGAAGCCAAGGAGAGTTTAGCAGCTGGCGAACGGCGCAGAAGACTGGAGAAAAAATAACTTTGATCCCAATGTAGTTACTGCTTTTCGCTACGTATATCCAGGCATAACAGAACTAAGCCATCTGTCATTATTTTCTACCGGGAAGCGGGTGGTTGTCATCGCTTCGCTTCAGCCACCGGCATGTACTGCATGCTCGGGGGCTCGAACACAGAGTTGGCCGCTTCCTGTGGTTGGCCACGCTTGACGCTTCGCTGCATGTTAGTCCTGAGTAGTTCCATCCAAAGGAGTGTCCTGAACAATCTCACCCAAGAATATATATAAATATTGTTGCGAAGAGGATCGGCAGTGGCGCGAGAGAGGCCCTCACGCTAGGCCAGCCATTAACATCATTCATCCTGTCACCACGTTGTGCCGTCTCTTCGCTTGTCACCACGTAAATTTTTGGTTGGAGGTGCAGCGTACGTCATCTCCATTCTCACCTTGGAGCATCGACGCTATCTTTAAGCCGTGACCATCAACCAAGAGCCCTGGGATGCCGCCGCGCAGCGTCGCCCCAGCCTTTCCTGCCCAGACCCCACCAGCCGCAAATACCGCCATCCAGCCCCCAGACAGGATCTGAAGACAAGGCGCGCACACGAACTGACCCCAGATCAGATCAAAGACCTGACGGGGCTGAAGAACCGAAAGACCCGAACACGGAACACCCGCCCGACGCGACCTCGAGCCATCGGTCCTATCGGTGGTTTGTTGGCGGATGGCTGAAGAGCTCCAGGGGAGGCGGATCACTCAATAATCGAGGTCATCGTCATCGTGCTGACAAGCACATCATTCTCTTCTATCTCTTGAACATTCTCACCGTCACTTCGCCCCCAACTTCAACGAACCGATTGGAACGATCGTTCGGTGGCTAAAAGTTAAATTGGTTCACAGGAAGGGAAAGGCGCAGTAACTGTCACACTTGCACTGTGGACACCCGAACCGCGCCGTAAGGGAAGGGAGGAAGGTGGGAATGAAAGTGGAAAGAGAGAAAGAGGAGCCGTAGTGGAGGGCTACGGAGTAATTTCGACCACCTGGGGATCTTTAACGTGCGCTGACATCGCACAGCACACGACGCCACTTCGTTTCGCCTCCAACGAAACGCAGCCGCCGCGGTCGGGTTCGAACCCGGGAACTCCGGCACAGTAGTCGGGCGTCTTACCACTGCACCACCCCGGCGGGGCAACGTTCGGTGGCCCCGGAAGCGTATTTAGGTTTGCTCGGTACGGTGGCTTCGCAAGAGACAAAAACGATAGAAGAGACGAAGAAAGCGGGCTGTTCTGACCGGCATCTACCGCCCCCAGAGGCAACGGAATCGTTTCAGGTGTCCAGAGAAACAAGTATGACAGATACTGCGCCTTTCCCTTCCTTTGAACCAATTGATAATAATAATTTAAAATAACATTATTATTATATATTACTCAAATTATTATTATTATTATTATTATTATTATTATTATTATTATTATTATTATTATTATTATTATTATTATTATTATTATTATTATTATTACGGATATTTCATTATCGCTTCCCTTGCGCAACTCCCCCCTCTCGCTCCACCAGGAGCGTCCAACTGAATCTTCCTTCTCTTCACTGCCGTCGTATCAGACTTGATACCATATTTCTGTACAAACTCCTTCATGGCCACATTATGTGCCCTCAGCTCTTAGAGGACATCCTACTGCGCGTTCCGCGATAGAGCATGAGAGAATTCAGACCATTTCAGGTTTCTCCTCTTCCTTCCCACTCCCCTCTGGGCAGGATGCAGTGGTTATTTAACTCTTTTTGTCGTCACCTTGACATCTTCCAAAACTCGCTCTGTTCATTTACATTGGATGTTCGTAGCGTTGTATTCTAAATAGTACTTTATCACATATAACTCCCACTTTCTAGCCTTAATATTGTATTTACTTCACTTTTTGCTTTTTCTCCTGTTCAGTGCTGTCTGTATCTTGAACTACTTTTTATCCGTTTCTTACTTATATTTCAACTTTAAACTTTATATTCGAATCTTACTGTCCCTTGTTCAATTCTACTTCTTTATTGTATTACTCTATATTTCTAGCCTATGTTTTAAGTACCATGCACTTGTTGTGCCTGGAATGGTTGTTTATTTTATGTATATTTCTATACTACTATAATCAATGTCAGTTATTTGTTGTTGTGTTTTTTTTTTCTCTTCTATCTACCGTTCTTCTTTTATTTTCTTTCCTGATGTGCTCAAAAATTCTATCACTGTGTGTATAAGTGATGCTACTCATTGATTGCTTACTTTCCGTGATACTTTTCGTCTCAGTTTCATTTTATGTATTATTTATTTCTTCTTTTGTATTCTCTGTGTGTGTGTAAACATGTTTGTGCATTTTAAATTTTGTTTCTTTTTTTCTATTTGTGCTGCAGCACGAAGACCACATGGTTGTTCCTGCGCACATTAAATAAAGATTTATTATTATTTTTATTATTATTATTATTATTATTATTATTATTATTATTATTGTTGTTATTATTATTATTATTATTATTATTATTATTATTATTATTATTATTATTATTATTATTATTATTATTATTATTATTATTATTATTATTATATTATTATTATATTATTATTATTATTATTATTATTATTATTATTATTATTATTATTATTATTATTATTATTATTATTATTATTATTATAGGCTCTCTCATGGTAGTGCCGCGGCGAACATGACGCCTATTGAAAAAATATGGCCGATTTGAATAGTTGATCAAATACGATGTAGGTGCGTAGCACCGCTTATCCCCGCCATACCTTTCATGCATACACTTCAGCGATTTACAATCTCTCCAAAATCTTCCCTCAGCTCACGGAAGAGGTGGCCAGCAGTCACAAAGACCAACAGCGCCGGCGGTTGCGCTTCCGAAACACACAACACACAAACCTAAGACCCAAACATTCCGATCGCTGCCCTTGGTCGGTTGCACCCAGGCGGCGGTTTCAAAGGGACGCATGTCCGGGCATCTTCCCAAGAAGGCACCGAACGCAGCTCCTTCTGCCGCGCATTCTCCACAGCCCGTGTTTCGCCTCGTTCCAGAGATTTATGGCCCTCGCGCCCTTTCCCCTCAAACCGAGAGACAGAGCAGTAACGCCGAACCGGACCACGTGCGCGACCAAGGCACCTCTGCGAAAGCAAGAAAATCGCGTTCAAATATCCTGTAGCAGCTTGATTTTTCGCGAGCCTCTCAGAGGCGTGTACATTTTTGGCAGCAGCCTTCGCTTGCAGTCGAGCATCCCGTTGCCCTGGAGTTTCTACCGCACGTTTCTTCCTCCTCGCTTCGGCAACAATTTCACGCCGAAGCTCAGTGTCTTGAGGCGTTTCGTGAGCACGCTCGGCACGTTTCCTCGTTCTTTGTGCTTCTAAATTCATACACCGTTTAGCTGCAACACCAGATTCAGTAGACTCACGTTCCCGCTGCCTTCGTAATAATAGTGCATCAGCACGTCGAGCCCGGCGAACCTACGCCGCAATGCCAGATGGACCTGCTTCGTCCATTGCGACGCGAAGCAAAGGCACACACGCTTGTGCAACGCTGCCCTGGGACGGCCGCCACGTCTGCAACTGACACGCCCCTCTCTGACTGTCTTCTTCTCTAACTGGGTGCATTATGCTGTCGCTCCGCCCCCTCAGGGATGTAGCGTCGCCACTTTCCCTTCCTCCTCTCAAGTTTACGGAGAGATGGATGGAGAGAGAAAGAGAGAAGCTTCTACTACAGCTCCGTGGCTGCTCCACCTCCTCAATGCTGAGACACGCGCGAGCCAAAGTATCAAGGGGCTTTAGCGCGAGCAGCCTTCTCTTTCTCCGCTTCTAGTTCACGAAGAGAGAGAGAGAATTAGCGGCTTCGGATAGACCCCGGCGAAATCCGTGATTGCGGCTAGTAGTGCGACGCACTAAAAGCAATGCGCCGCGAACCGCTAGGCCGCTCGGCTCCTGGGGGCTGTAGATGCTAGTCGGAACAGCCCGCTTCGTCTCTTCTGTTGTTTTGTCTCTTGCGGAACCACCAGACCGAGCAAACCCAAATACGGGCTTCGCGTAGTGTTGCGAGAAGATGCGCAGTGCTACGAGAGGAGCCCTCGCAATAGGCCAGCCATTAAATCATCTTTCATCCTGTCACCTTGTTGTGCCGTCTCTTTGCTTGTCACCGCGTAACAATATATATATATATATATATATATATATATATATATATATATATATATATATAACACCGCCGGGGTGGCGCAGTGGTTGCGGCGCTCGACTACTGTTCCCAAGGACGCGGGATGGAATCCCGGCCTCGGCGGCAGCTTTTCGATGGCGGCGAAAAGCAAGGCGCCCGTGTGCTGTGCGATGTCAGTGCACGTTAAAGAACCCCAGGTGGTCGAAATTTCCGGAGTCCTCCACTACGGCGTCTCTCATAGCCTCAGTTGCTTTGGGATGTTAAACCCCACAAACTAAACATATATATATATACATGGATGTGTGTGTGCATGAGCTGCTCCACGGTGCTCCTAACCTTGCCGTGTAATTTCAGTAACCCCTTTTAGTTTTTTTGAAGTTGAAGTTTCTGATAACAACGATGTGCAGAGGCAGAATGGAAATGTGAAGGTTTTGTAGAATTTAGATTTTTGCGTTTGGTACTCAACTACAATTGTAAAATGCTGATTCTCGTCCTTACCACTTTTATGCGCTTTTTAGAGTGGCATTGAATCGCCCGAGGTGATGCTAGGTGATTATAGACCATTGTAACATTCAATGATGATAGACCGTAACTCTCATGGGATGATGTTCCCTGAAGCCGCAACATTATGTGTGCTTAAAAAATCAACTCGACCTCCGCAGGCTTACGATTAAGAGCATGTCATTTTTGTAAACGTTGGTGATGATCAGATTATTGCTATTCATACAGTTGTTCGCCTAGTTGCCTCCTTTACTTCTTTCTGATAAAAGAGCGTAATTTGTATGCATAAAGGACAATGGTTTGCAAAATAGGGAAAGCCTCCGGTAGCTAAATAGCTGGTTTGAAAAATGCGACCCGTCCTTCCATCTAGAGCGTAATTTGGATGCATAATGGACAATGGTTTCCAAATAGGGAAAGCCTCCGGTAGCTAAATAGCTGGGTTGAAAAATGCGACCCGTCCTTCCATCTCACTGATCGTTTGTAAATTGAAATGTTTGAAACCTAAGTACATTTTTATTAGTGGACGTAACTCTGCATGGTTTGGATTGTTCTGCTTTTTTAGTTGTTCTGCAGCAATAAACTTTTGGGAGTGTGCTTAATTTTGTATGCACATGTTTGCTCTAGCCTTGTATTATTTAGTGACGCAAGAATTGTGCCTCAATGCATTCTTATGTCGGATGGAAAGATATGCTGACTAGATTGCATTACACAAAACATTTTTTTAAAGGAGAAGCAGTGATGTTATGTTCGTGTTCGGCAGGTAGAGAAGCAGAAGACGATGATCTGATGATGGTCAGGAGGAGATATATATTTACAGAAGGAAACTAATTTACATTGGCAAACAGTTACAGTAACAAGAGTCATACAGACAACTGCAACTTAAGACAAAATAGACTCTCACACAGAGAAGTCACTCTACAAGCCCTTCCTTTTCTACCGATCATTTCGGTTAAAGCCTAGGGGCTGTAAATACGTGCTAAGCACGGAGCCTCAATCTTGACTGACAAACATGGTCCGAGGACCGCTTTTTGATGGCAAACATCAACAAAGGCCCGAGGGCGGTCGCCTTCGGTGATCCGCCCCGAAAATGAAGCAGACGATCAAATTATTGAAAAACATGCGACAACCCCCGTGGGTTGGGAATAATCTCGGACCCAGGTCCTTAATTACTTCAAATAAAAATACAACATTCAAAACACACACTCTTTCCACTCGCCAGTCCTCAAACCCTCTCACACGGCGCCTGTCTTTGCCTCCCTCCTCAGCGTGTTTGCGACGCGACCTTGCAGCTGGTGCCTTTGTGAAAGAAACGCCGCGGGGGATCTCGAGTCGAGGCCACTCAGCCGTCCCGTTCGAGGAAAAGGGGGCAGGGGGCACTGTCCCAGAGCAGTGTACAGTCGCCGTCGCACAGAATGTCTCGGGCACAGCGGGAAAGCGCTGGGCTGATTGCCCACTTGGGGGGGGGGGGGGGCAAGGGTCGCGCCTATTCTCGCCCTCTGCAGGCCATTTAGCGAGCGCTTGTGGCAGTGCAAAAAGCTTCATGAACGGCGTCTCCATGCACCCATGCTTGGCGCCATAGCGGGAGATCGCTGAGTTTGCTGGACGAGCTGGCCATGAAGTGGCTCGCAGAAGCGTGCCACTCTTGTTCCCGGCTGATAATTGGAAGCGTCTGTCGTTCGCGTCTTGGCGACGCCTCGGGGCGAAATGACGAAACAAAACCAGGCCTCCCGCGTGCCCCGCGAGTCCGCACCCAAGAAAAGGGTGAAAAGGAGAAAAAAAACAACAGCGCTCGCTCCTTGGCCTTGGCGCGTGGGGGGTTCGACCGCCAGCGCGACTCCACGCGCGAGTAGCTTTTCACTGCGGCCTTTCACGCCCCTCCCAAGAGGGTAAATGAGCTTGGAATCCGGTCATTTCAGCCTAATAAGGCCGCAACAACCCGCGAAGAAAACAAAACATGTACGACACTTCACACGTGAATGGAACACCAAATGAAACTCGCGACACAAGATGGGTATAACACAAAACAAATCACACATTCGCATCGGCTGACCGGACAGTATTCGTGAAAGTCCCGCGCGCGAGCAATTGGATATCCTCACGTCAAGTTCACGCGCACTCCACCGTTCATATCACACATTGCATCGGGTACGCGGGAACATTCACGCGTCGTCGAAAGGCCATGGCTCAAGCGTGTGCTTGCTTTACGCCCCAATTCGCATTGGGGACACGGTTTAACGCGTCGGCTTTACCATTGCTTGGCTCTTTCCTGTGGGTCACCATCACATTGTAGCGCTGTAGGGCCAGCGCCCATCGCGCGAGTTTTGCCCCATGAGGTGTACTAGTAGTGAGATAGGAGAGGGGGTTGTGGTCAGACACCACGTTAATTTCTGCCCCGTACACCCAATGATCCAATTTATTTAGTGCCCAGATAATGGCGAATGCTTCCCGCTCGATCGTCGACCAGCGGGTCTGCGTTGGCGTGAATCGGTGGCTGGCAAATGCTATCGGCCTTTCCCGTCCCTCGTCTGCCATCTGCGCTAAACAAGCCCCCGCTGCAGCGTCGGACGCGTCGGTGAACAGCCAATATGGCCTTTTAATGTCGGGGGTGTTCAGCGATGCAGCTTCGCACAGAGCTGACTTGAGCCTGTCGAGCGCGTTTTGGGCTTCCTGGCTCCACGGAATCGTGTTAGGTACACCTCGCCTCGTCAAAGACGTGAATGGTGTGGCCACCTCGGCGTATCCTTCAACGTAATCGCGGTAGTAGCCACATAAGCCTAGCATACTCCGTAGCTGTCTCTTTGTTGCGGGGGGCACGAGCCCACGAATGGCCGATATCTTTTCTGGGTCGGGCCCATGGGTTCCGCCTCCCACTATGTGTCCTAGGTACTTAATGTGGGCCTGTGCGACCTGACACTTTTCCCGGCTCACTTTAAGCTTGGCGTTGCGCAACAAATCAAAAATTATTTCTAAGTGCCGCAAGTGTTCAGTCCACGAGGAAGAGAAAATGGCGATGTCATCGAGATATGCGGCCGCATAAGCCTGATGTTTCGAGAGGAGGGTGTTCATTATCCGCTGAAAGGTGGCCGCGGCGTTCTTTA
Source organism: Amblyomma maculatum (assembly GCF_055883805.1). Classification (NCBI taxonomy): domain Eukaryota; kingdom Metazoa; phylum Arthropoda; class Arachnida; order Ixodida; family Ixodidae; genus Amblyomma; species Amblyomma maculatum. Next base: position 105,017,785 of record NC_139353.1, on the reverse strand, counting down.
GCCCGAACGGCATGACGCGCCAAGCATATTGTCCCTCGTGAGTTACGAAGGCGGTCAGATGTTGGCTCTCCGGAGCTACCGGCACCTGCCAGTATCCGCGTCACAAGTCGATAAGAGTGATATACATAGCGCGGCCCACCCTCATGATGAGCTCTTTAGGGGGTGACATTGGAAAGGCATCCGTGCGCGTCGCTGCGTTTAAAGCGCGATAGTCAACACACATGCGCACCGATCCATCCTTCTTACCCACTCATACAACGGGATGGGCGCACTCGCTTTCCACCGGATACACCAGCCCGAGGTCTAGCAACTCGTTTATCTGGCGGCTCACCTCACTCCTTAATAACTCCGGCACGCGATATGGGAAAGTGCGTTTGAGCTGGTGGCTTTCGTGCAGCTCTATCTTATGTGCACCAACCCGTGCGACTCCCGGTGTCTTGATGAAAAAATCAGCGTAGGCGGCTAACACCTCCGAGATCTCGAGGCAGTTCGGAGTAGGTAAGTGTGCGAGTTTCTCCGCATCTATGGGACAACCACCACATCTCTCAGGCACAGACCGAGGGGTGTACTCGATTTCACCAAACTCCTCGTCTTCCTCGAAAACTACTCCGACATGGCTGACACGTGCGTAGTAGGGTCGCAGCCTGTTCGCATGCACTATCGCTGTAGCGTTTTTTCCCTTGTCGATTCTGTGCGAGTTCTACCTCTCTTGCGCGGTTACGACGAATGGACCGAGCCATTTGGGGGCCATTTTACTGCTAGAGTCTGTGTCAAAGAGCAATACCTGGTCTCCGACGACAAAGGTCTTGCTCCGTGCGCGCCTGTTATACGCCTGCGCGTAATTTCCCTGACGTGCGCTCGACGTCAAACCCGCTACTTCTGCTGCTACTTCTAGCTGCTCGCGTAGCTGTCGCAAATACTTCGCGGGTTCTTCCCTGAGTGTGTTCGGGAGGGGTTGCTGGCCTGTCCATGTTCGCTGCAGAATTGCTAGCGGTCCGATAGGGTTTCTACCGAATAAGAACCAGAACGGCGCCACGCCTGTTGTGTCATGGGGGACTTCCCTGTACGCCCAGAGAACGAACGGGACCAGTCTATCCCAGTTCTTGGGATCTTTCTCAGTAACATGGAACAACATGTTCTTCAAAACGCGGTTCCACCTTTCCACTGTCCCGTTGCTCTCCGGATGCTCAGGAGTCGAAAAACGCGTTGCGCATCCCAGTCTTGCTAACATCTCACGCGTCAGCTGCGCCGTGAAGTTCGTTCCCTGATCTGAACACACTACCTCAGGTATGCTTGTGCGGCTGAAAATCGTAAGCAAGGCGTCGCATGTTGCCCTAGAGGTTAGGGATCGCAAACAGACTACCTCCGGCCACCGCGTGCACAAGTCAACGAGGCAGAGAGCGTACCTATGACCCCTGCTCGACGGAACATCGAGCGGCCCGATTATATCGACATTTACGACCTGAAACGGATGGTCGGGTCTGGTGAGAGGGGTTATGGGAACCCTATCTTTAATTTGCCTGTCTGAGCGGACTTGACAGCCGTGACATGTCCTGCAGTGTCGCGTTACGTCCCCTTCTAAGCCAGGCCAGAAAAAGCTGTACTTAATTCTGGTCTTTGACTTCCTTGGCCCCAAATGGCCTCCCCAAACGTACTCATGCGCAAGGCAGAGTACCTCTTCACGCCTGCTAAAGGGGAGCACAAGCTGCTTCACTTTGCTACCGGAGATCGAGTCCCAGTGATACAACAAGCCGTCTGAAACAAACATGCCTGCCTTCCCTGCCTTTGCGTCAGCCCACGCTTTCTTTAAGATTTCGTCTGATACTTGGTCGGATCTGAATACCTGGCGCTGTTTTAGGGCTGCGTCCGCGTCACCCTGGATCGAGATTACATCTTCCTTCTCGCTTTCTTCCAGATCTACTTCACAGGGCTGTTCCGTCGCCACACCCTGCGCGACAATCCACTCCCTCCGCCAGCTTATCAGAAAGCGCGCATAGAATGTCTACTGCCTCGGGCGCTGCTATGTGCGCGGTGGGCCGCCTGATGCTTACCGCAAGAGTGACCAGTTTCGCGTTAACCGTCTCCCGAAAAGCGGAAACTAGCTTTATCGAGCCGGATGGCTCCCGACATATACTTGGCACGAGGCCTTCCCTAACCACGGTTATCTCGCTACCGGTATCAATTATAGCTTTCGCCGGTATCCCTGCGCACTCAATCTCCGCCTGCTGTAGCTTCGATTTGCGTACCTCGTCGAATGATTGGGGCGTTTTCATCTCTGCTACTAGGGTTGTCTGGGAGGTTACTGACGCCGGTGTTTCGCATGCCTCTACATTGGCTACAGCTACCTTTTGAGCTCGAGCGCGTTTCTCCTTCTTTTCCACGTTTTGTGAAACGCGAGGGCATTCCTTGGCTCGGTGGCCAGGTGCGCGGCACTCATAACCTGAATTGGCCGTTTGCTATCATTGTTCGCCGCTTGCGGGGGTCCCTTCGGTTTTTCCGCATACACAACAATTTGTTTCGCTGCGCGCCCCTTGCCTTTAGCCTGTTCGAACCTTTGGAGAACGTCGGATATTTCATCCGGTTTTAGCCACCTCTCCTCCTCACGAAAACGCACATACTCTAAGCCCTTAGGGCTCAAGCTACCCTTTATGCGATCTGCGATGATCAATGATACCAGGTCGTCTTTGGTTTCTACGTTCCGTGACCGAAGGTAGTACTGAAAGTACGTCTTAGTGCGCGAGGCGAACTAGGACGTACTTTCAGTACTACCTTCGGTCACGGGACGTAGAGTGCGCGAGGCGAACTGCGCCCAAGTTTCATCGCGGCGTATCGACGCGCGCTCAAAGCGTTCGAGGTATTCTGAGGGGTTAAGCTTCACCTCATTTAAAACGGCCGTTTTTACCGACTCGTAGCTGCCACACTCATCGTCTCCTAGGTTACGGAGAAGGTACCTGACACGCTCAGCTAGTGCTGGCATGATTAAGTGAACGCGGCTTTCGTTTGTCACCTTGAACGTCGTGAAAATTCTCTCGACTTCCTCGAACCATAACGGCACGTCCGCGTCACACGGCAGCTTCAGTCCCTTAAGGACTTTAGCGCATTGGGAGACTGGATCGGGCCCCATTCGACGCTGATCGTCAATGTCTGACCTTACAGACGTCTGCCCGCTTCCCGCTATCGCCATTGCAACCGCTGGATCTAGCCCAAGTTTCTGTAACTCTAGGCGTTCCTGTGAAATAATTTTCAATTTTTCCAGCTCAAAATTTAGTTCCATGCGGCGAATTGCAACCGCATCGGATACCGACATCTCCGCTACTTCGCGTAGCGCTCCTTCTACAGGCTGAGTTGTCGCATGCTCCGACTGCTCGCTGTCATCTGTTATATTTCCCCCTGTCTCTCTCTCGCCTACGCTCGCCATCATGCTGCGTGTTAAAACCATGCGCCACTTTACACTTGAGCCATAGCCACTTCAACAAAGCGCAAGAAATCCCGCTTACCCGTGCTGGTGTCGCCAGTTGGGGCCTCCGTCCCTTGGTGCCGCAGCCTCGTCGGAGTCCTTCCCCAGAACGCTTCTCTGGTTCGGGGCCTGGATCACCTTGCTGCTTCTGGCTGGACGTGCGGACGCTTGTTGCCCAGTGGGTTCCCAGGGCCTGGGTGCTCTGGGTGATGCTCGTGGTCGCTGGTAGCCGAACCCTGTCGTGCTGCGCCAGTGATGTTATGTTCGTTGTTCGGCAGGTACAGAAGCAGAAGACGAGAACAGTAGACGATGATCTGATGATGGTCAGGAGGAGATATATATTTACAGATGAAAAATATTATTTACATTGGCAAACAGTTACAGTAACAAGTCACACAGACTACTGCAACTTAAGACAAAATAGACTCTCACACAGAGAAGTCACTACAAACCCTTACTTTTCTACCGAGCATCTCGGTTAAAGCCTAGGGACTGTAAATACGTGCTAAGCACGGAGCCTCAATCTTGACTGACAAACATGGTCCGAGGACCGCTTTTTGATGACAAACATCAACAAAGGCCCGAGGGCGGGCACCTTCGGTGATCCGCCCCGAAAATAAAGCAGCCAATCAAATTATTCAAAAACATGCCACAACCCCCCTGGGTTGGGAATAATCTCGGACCCAGGTCCTTAATTACTTCAAATAAAAATACAACATTCAAAACACACACTCTTTCCACTCGCCGGTTCCCAAACCCTCTCACACGGCGTCTGTCTTTGCCTCCACTCCTCAGCGTGTTTGCGACGCGACCTTGCAGCTGCGCCTTTGTAAAAGAAACGCCGCGGGGGATCACGAGACGAGGTCATCCAGCCGTCCCGTTCGAGGAAAAGGGGGCGAGGGGCGCTGTCCCTGAGCAGTGTATAGCCGCCGTCGCTCGGAATGTCCCGGGCACAGCGGGAGAACGCTGGGCTGATTGCCTACTTCGGGGGGGGGGGGGGGGGGGGGCAAGTGTCCCGCCTATTGTCACCCTCTGCTGACCGTAAGCTGGTTCGCAGAAGCGTGCCACTGTTGATCCCGGCTGCGTTCGCGTCTTGGCGACGCCTTGGGGCGAAAGGATGAAACAAACCAGGCCTCCCGCGCGCCCCGCGAGCCCGCGCCCAAGAAAAAGGGGGGAAAAGGAGAAAAAAAAACAACAGCGCATCGACCGCCAGCGCGACTCCACGTGCGAGTCGCTTTTCACTGCGGCCTTCCAGAAGCGAAATCCCAAAACAGCTTATTAATTCTTATGGGCAAGCCACTCGTGACTCCCTTCGTGTAAAATGCACTCACCGTGAGAAATTCATGTATTGGCTGGCAAACAAAAAACACTCTGCAGTGCCAGTCGTATAATTGCACAGTTTCAACCGGCCGTTCGGGCTTTTTTCTATGGTCTGCAGTTTAAACCTTTGCCTCATATTCCAGGATGTTCACAAGTTATCCGAGTGCAGGGCATTAGTCTCGCGGCCCAGAAGAGCGATCAAAAGATACCTATGGAATCAGCTGCTTTTGTCTCATCTGCCAAATCAAGTCAAAACGCGCTATTATGAAATTGCATTTATTATGCTTGATTTTATCATTTTATTGATTGTTTTTTTTAAATTTTGTTGTATTATATTGTTTGTATTAAGCAGCTTTGGCACACATCCTTATGGAAAATATTGTCGCTTTGGTGCAGTTAGTTTTTGAAATGCAGCCTGGGGTGACATTAGATAACACTGGCCATTTTAGCTACATAATTCTGCATAAAGTGGCATTCGTTCATTGCCATACTTTGGTTTTAGTCATAAAGCATGGTGAAAAATATATTAAGTCAGGTGTTCATATCTTTTCATGTGTTATAAAACAAGAAATCTACATTCCGATGTAACTCGTTATTCATTGTGGGCGCACATTGCGGTTGAAATTATCGCCAGTGTACCTCCGTGTGTTTCCATTCGGTAATGGTTCAATTAAGTGAAAGTGGGCCACTTGCTTATACAGAGAAGTGTTCAGGAATTCAGCTATCTTCCTGGTCTTTCGCTGAATAGGCTTATTTTTTTGTTCTCCTAGCGCATCACACAGATGCGTATATTTTGCCTGCGAAATAAAGCTGTGCGACGTGGCACACGGCGGAACGAAACCCGACACGTAGCTTATCAATATATCTGAAAAGCATGACAAGATGGCCAACTCCGTTTTCTTCGAACGAACGTCAATTCAAAAAGGCACCTACAATTACTATGGTCCGGTGTGTACCCCTGCGGACAAAAGTAAAGGGAGTGTGCTAGTTGCTTCTAACATTTTTCATGCGTTGCATAATTGAAACCAGCAGTCGTGGTATGCGCGAACCGGTAATAGACGCCAGTGCCCTTTCAACTGAACAATTACTGTTTTCTCATTTCCAGTGCACAATGAGTGATTTTAATTTGAACGGAAGAGCGTGCTCCTTTCAATTATGCCCGCAGCTGTACCTGCAATAGAGCTCTCGTTATGACCAACAACATTTGGATGGACTACAGTGATACTTTTCGGAGCTGAAGAGCACACTCATTGTCTCCAGATGACGTTGTGTCTATCTCGTGTGTTGTACTTACGAGAGTTAATACAGAACAGCCCCTCAAGCGGACAGTGAATCGCGCATCGTCTCTAAGCACACGCTGTTGGCTCCCACAAGCTTGGCTCCCGTTGAATAGAATTAGAGCTTTAGGACACTGTTTCGGAACCCGCTTTTGTCTCATTGCGTCTGTAACTTTGTAGACTATTTCCTTGAGAAACCTGAGTAATGGTATGCTTGTGTATAAACGGCATAGCTAGAAGCAGAACAAAAACGCCTGAGCTTTCACCAGACATTACTTCACCATATAAACGGCGCCGGAGCTAGATATTTCATCTTCAATATCTAGCACATGTTTCTTGGTTCCCCTGTTTCACTTGATAAGCCTAAATTTTTAGGTGGCGTTCATTGTTTACATTTAAATACCACATAATATGTCTTTACTTATTCCAACATCATCTTATAGTGATAGAATAAATAAATTAGCACGGCAATATACGAGCAGTAGCGCGATGAGAAAATGAAGTTCTGAAAAACAATAAATTGAGGGTTAATCATTTTTCGGACTGCACGACGTATGCTCCAAGAAAATGTATAGCAAAAATTGTCTCTATACTTACGTTGAAACATATCTTTGTAGACAATACCTCAGGTTGAATCACAAAACAAGTATCTTCTGTTCACAACACGTCTTAACCTTGACTTTGACAAAACAAATTACGATGATTCGAATTAAAAATTAAATCCACAAATAATCTCTGAAAATTCTTACGGCCACTTCAATTACATTCACTGCTATAGTAATTGTGTTTGAAAGTTTGAAGATTTTCTTTTTTTGACATAAAATGAATATTCAAAAGAACTTGAGCCACTCGATTAATTTTGTAAAGGTCCACCAAAGGTAAGTTAAGCTTTCTTTTCCGCAGCATAACGATTTAACAAACTGCACGAGAGCAGTAAGGACTAACAGCAATGTTGTTTCCTACACTCACATTGTGTTTCCTATTCTGCATATTCCCAGGTTATTATAAAATTACCTCCTACGTAACATGGAGACGTCGCTGCCCCTGCCATATGGTCACGTAGACTTAGTAGCGATGCCACTGCAGGAAACAAACACATTGCAGACAGCAAAACTTCAGTGATCCAAAATAATTTCGTTGAATCGTACCAGCAAAAACATTTCTTTTCATCGATCATAGGAGAATTGCTTATAAGGAATGGTTGTCTACATACCTCTCACGTCTGGATATATTTCTTGCTATGCTTGCTGCCTTTCAAACCAAACTGCTTTGCTGGGTTCCGCTGAACAGGAGGATGTATAAATACCAGGCATATTGATTGATCCTCTCTCCTTTCAGAGACCGTGCGGAGGACAACGATTTTTGGATTGCTGGCACTAAGTCACGCACACAAGAATTGACCGCTAAGCAAGAAGATCGACGGTAAAAACTTTTGTAAACTGCTCTGATAAGCCATGCGTGTTTCCGAACCTAAATCTACGGAATAAAGTTTGCATATGTCGAGCGTATACCTTTGATCGACAGCGAGAGTGCTGAAACAACACCTACCTTATCTGTTTTGTTTACGCTTTAAACATTACCGCATCGAATTCCGCTCTCATGGCTTCAAGACAATGCAAAGTTCTACTTCAATGACTTCGATTCCGCGCAACTACCAGCTCAGCAGCCTAACGAGTACTATCAGTGACAGTGACGGTGACGACTTTATCAGTTTTACGCTTAACATCCAGATTGGTACAACACTTTTTATGCTTCATAATGTGTTTTTCCATGGTCGGAACGTCTGCCATGTTGTTTGTTGCTGTTTGTTTTTTTCGCTTCATTCGCTACAATTTTTAAAATTTTTTATGCTTTGAAATGTGTAGATATGAACATTTTATCAAGCGCAATCTTGAGAATCCCATTTTCATCCGTGAGAATAATGCGTTTGAAGAATGGGAGGTCATGTAAAGTTTGCCGAGTGGGGGTACATGTACCCTCTTGTTGATTATGACATGCTTTCTCAATAAGCTTATGATGCCAAAGGCGACAAAGGCCGCAGGCGTTGCAATGGCCAGATCGTTGAGCAACAAAAGGAGAAATGCTTGAACGGCATCGTATTTGAAATATCTGCAGTTATGGCGGACATGTGACAGTGGCTGGGAGTTCGCTCTGGCCTGCATATGTAAGTGAAGGAAGGGAAGTATTCGACTCAAATCATCTCATGAATAAAATGAAAGGGTCTGGCAGCAAGTCAAATCTGATTGGGTGGCTCGAACATGTGTGCAAATAAACAAATTTCATAAGTGTTGGGCTCCCCGCAGACTGACGCCCTAGACACCCAAGCCTGTGTGCCGAGCGCTCTCGCGCGCTCACTTTTCTTTTGAAGCGACAGTTTCACTGCGAATTCGAGTATGGGCGGTTTTCACCTTCAAGTGACCTTAACAGATACTGCGCCTTTGCTTTCTTATTAACCAGTTTACAATGGAGGGGAAATCTTCACTACGCTAGGTATAACAGGTCTTTGTTTGATACTAAATTTGCCGTTCGTATCCCGTTGACCAAATTATATTGTTTCAACGATTTCTTGGTGCTCACTGAAATGATACTGAGCCTTCCTTTCTCTAAAACACGAAGAAGCAGGCCCTGCCGTGGTGGTGCAGTAGTAACACGCCAGACTACTTTAACGAAGTACCCGTGTTCGAGTTAGTAATTGAATCAACTTTATTGTCCGACGAAAAAGCCTCTTTTCTACCCAGGTCCTCCCTGTAGAGGAGAGGCGCCATCGGTAGTAGTAGTAGTAGAAAACGTTTATTAGCCAGGAAAATAAGACTCGACGAAAATAACGATGGTTTGTGTTTTCATTTCAAAACTCCACTGGCCTTGGCTGCCGCTCTAGCCTGAGCAACGAGTGCGCGCTGCACTTCAAGCTCTGAGCTGAGCAGAGTGGTCTCCCATTGCTCCTTCGTTTTATATGTTTTGATGTTCGAGGGTTTCGCGGCCTTGCATCCCCATGTGATGTGGTATGTGTCGGGCCTATCGTCGCACTTGGAAGTTCAGCTTTATGGCGCTTGAGAAAAGGTATGCTGTGTTTGTGGAGATTGGAGAATGTGTCTGTCTGGAGTTGCCTCCAGTTCCGAACTTCCTGAGCATTTAGCTTCTTGTGTGGAGGGGGAAAGTGCTGTCGTTGCTGTCTCAGGAATTGGTGTCGTGTGCTGTAAGTGGCGGAAACTTTGGGAAGAGAATTTCAGTCGGCGTTGAAGCCCGCTTGGTTGGTATGTCCTCGAGCTAGTGCGTCGGCGACCTCGTTGCCCCCTAATTCCGCGTGACCAGGCACCCACGTGATCTGACGGCCTCAAAGTTTTTTGGGTACTCTTCCTGCAAGTAGGAGCCGACAGGCTGCTTGGGAGTCTGCCATAACGTGTACACTCTGGCCTAGGCCATCGCCATAATGGATCGCTAGCAGGATTGCTGCCACTTCTGCCTCCGTGCTCGTCGCGTATTTCAACCATGCGCTTACAACCTCATTGGGGGATGAGTTCACAGCAACTGCAGCCGCCCTCGTGATCTCGCTGTATGTTGCTACGTAGACATAGACTGTATGGGGGCAGCGGGCCACAGTTTGCTTAATGTATTTTATTCTGGCTCATCGTCTGCCGGTCTCGGCTCCGTTCGACATGTTTTTAGGAATTTGGGTGACGTGGATCTTCGAGCGATATGTGGTTGGGAGGTTTGTCGTGCTCTGGATGATTTGGACTTCTGCCGGGTAGCCTACCCGCTCCATAATTTGCCTTCTGGTGTCTGCACGAAGTAGGCGTGCGCGTTGCGAGAGGAGGACGGCCTCATGAATCTCCTCGAATGAGTTGTGGAATCCAAGAGCCTGTATTGTATCGGTCGGCGTACACGCAATTATTGCCTCAGAGACTACGCTAACTGGTTTTCCTGAGATGCGTTGGTTTATCGACGCAGCGGTGAAATCGAGAGCCTCGGTGATGAAGAACGGCGGCGAGCAGGCGGTCGGTCGGCAGCGGTATCAAGGCCGATGGAAGAGAAGGCACGTGACGTGCTTTTAGGAGTCGCGTAGTCGTAGGGCCGGGAGTAATCTGCAGGCGGCACGACGCGTCGACGAGAATAACGCAAAATGTGTCCAGGGACACCACACTCATAATAAATTGGTAGATTCTCCTAAATACTCCAAGGTTTGAACGAAGAGGGGTCGGTCACTGAGGAATGAAGGCATCTGGAGGCGAAGGAGGGAAGAACGGGATATCTCAATAAGCGCGTTGGCTCCCGAGGACGTCGCCGTACTTCGGCGGAGGTGTGTCAAGAGACTAAATGGCTCTTATGGCACTATTTCCACCAGAAGGTGGCCTGTTCTGTGCTTCTTTGCTTTGAGGTTTCGTCCAATGCAGTTTTTGGTCATTTTGGCGATGACGAAAGCAGACAAGTTAATTATTGGATCATCTGTAATCAAGTAGATTATCAAGAGGTTTCCGTTGTCTGTGCCATCAGTTTCATGTATCTGCGGCCCCTTGTGAAGGGCCGATCTTTCTTTTTTGCAGACTATTCTATACGGATTGTATACAATACGTGTTCCTGAAATTTTGTCGCCTCTGATTCACATTCACACAGACGAAGGTGCCGGAGCCCGTCGCCTGGTAGACAGAAGAGTAGTCCACCAGCCGAAGCTTGACCTTGAGCTCCACCGCCACGGATCATGGTTTCTGCCCTTCACCTCACAACTTATCCCCACGGTAGGAATGTCAGCTTCAGAATGGGCGCTAGGGATCCTTGGTGGCGCCAAGAATCATAACCTCTTGCTCAAGGGGCACATGTGGGTGCCTTGTAAGGAGTGCATATTATATGCCTAGTGTTGACGGATCGATTAGGGTGATTAATAGTGTGACTGGTTGGATAATTGGTTAGTGGATATTATTTGGTGATTAATGAAGGAAACAAGCGTGGTGAAAACAAATAATATATTGTGTGTGTTGCTGAATTAGAACACGTGAGATGACCTGTGGCTGGTACTGGAGCGACAACGTTGTCCGACATTGTACAAAAAGTATGTCATAGTGCGGGGTTTCATTTGAGAACATGTTTTGTCGTTCGGCCCAGCTGAAGCGTCAGTGTCAATAAATAATAAGGACATGCTTTCAGATGTCCTTATTCATTAGGGCATCTACATATGTACATTAGGCATGACAAGCAGGTTGTATCAAATGTAGCGTAGAAAATAACCTTGGTGGAACGTGGCACAAGCTGTATCTAGGAGCGATCGGAGGGATTCCTATCACGATTCAACATAGCGAATAAATCAGCAAACAGTAAAATATCTAATTTTGTAGTGCACATACTTCGAAGATAAACTTTAATGTCAATACTATCCAAGAGTTAGCGGTGAACGACATCTGTCCTCAAATCTCCATCAGATTTCTGGGGCTGACAGGAAATATATTTTAAAATTGTAGGATGCTCTACATTAACCAGCATCCATGACGCACGAGAATTCGTGTCAATATTTGTTTTTCCACGATCCTACTTTATTTGAACCTCTTTCAGCAATCTTTTTCGGCTAGTGGCGATAGGGCAGTCATAGCAGGTGCGCTCGAGCTTCACATGCAGAAGGAGAAAATATCTGTTCGCTGCTTCACAACATAATTTGATACACTTCGGTGTTACATATCAAGCCTCACTTATTATGCCAACGCAGAGCAAACTGCTGCGAAAGAAGTCAGGACTGTTGGAATAGTGTGTGGACTCAGCAGCCCCCGCTTCCGTATGCGCAGGCAAGCTGTGGTGATGATTTATAAAATTTATATTCACTAAATTTCACAATTTGGCTGTGTTTTGTTTTCTGGAGCCGCTGCATATAAATTACGTAATCTTCTGCTCTTAGAGAGAGAAGCTCTTCATGTTTTTCGGACTCCCTAAGTCCATACCCAACAATGTTTTATATCTTGAAGCACGGTTGCAATCTCTTACCTCGATATTTCGCATTCTGATCGTCCAAGTATTCTTAAAATTTTGCAATTTGGGGGACATGTGACCATGTTGGTTTTTCTTTTGCATCCAAGGGAATTCCTAAGTGTTAGGTGGTCTCGCTTTCAGTCTCCCCAAATTTGTTTCGTTGAATCCTTTCTGGAACCACTTAATGTGCGAATTTCTGAAATTGTTCTCATGCGATCAATCATATCATATGTAAATACAATTGTCGATGACATTTATTCACGCAATGTAAAATGACTGCCTTTCTCCTTGAAAGACGGCATACCACAGGACTACTTTAGGACCAGTTTCTCGCTGTTATAATTCGACTAATGCCTTGGTGTGCGAAGAATAGGCAGGCGTGGGTATTTGTTCTCAGTTCCTTGACTGGTCTTTTTCCCCTAGTCTTCCCGACTTCACAACTATTTATTTAGCGGAGTTACTAGCAGGTTGTTTGGGGTGCTCGTCACAGGCTCCTTCATTTCAATGTGTCCTCTGATGCTTAAGAAAAGGCAGCCCTGAGTGGTCCGATCATTGACTTCCTTCCGACTTGTGCGATCGTCACAGCAGCACATTTTTGTACATATATTTTACTGCGAGAATTAAGCACCTCTGCGCTTACTTCACCTGATGATTTTCATCGCCTTCTATTCCCTTGGAGGGGTAAAGCCTGGCGGTCTCGCAAACTTGGTTTCCTTCAAGCGACTTCGTTGTCGTGTCCCTCAGCTAAGTTTTGACCGTTACAGGCCTGACCTTGCAACCTCTCTTTCGTGCCAATATTGTGATGAATAAGAAAGAATTGAAGATTTGTTCCTCTTTTATCAGCAATATACATCGCAAAGGAGTCGGTTGTTAGAAATGCCATTACAGAATCGTAGCTTGCGCTAGTCGTCAGCAGTTGTTCTTTCTCTTCGGGCTTCTCTGCGTCGACGTACTGATGGGAATGTATGCTCTGCTGTACAAAACGTTTTGCTAGAATCAAATCGCTTTCCATCATAGCTGGTTGTTATAATTCATTGTCGTTTATTTTTTATATAATTTTGTTACTTCTAATTGTGCTTTTCTTAGTTATTATTTTATTATTGGTATAATTATTATTATTTATTCGCATACATTTATATTTGAGCAAGCCGATGCACCACCCTTAACCATAACTGTCACTGAACCGGATTTGTTCAATTTTCTGATCTCAGTTCTGACGAATGAAAGCTCCGAAACTGTAATCACCGGCTGGTCTTGGCCAATCCCTCTTGTGGGTATGCGAAATGTTTATGAGGACAACAGCAACAGCCATCGCTTTCTCGAGTTTCTCGCCGCGTCATACCGTCTGAAGATACCTCCACTCCCCAAAACATGCACCTCTTCTACCATGAAGCTGCTGCAGTGATAGAGCAGCAATGTTTCAAGCCTGTTTTAAGGGCAGGCAGGACGCCTTGTAACAGATGCCGTACAATATGCTGAGTGCATGGGACGCATTTTGGTAACAACTAGAGAAGACAGGGGCTCGATAGTGAGCACCCGACACTCGACCGCAATGAAGACAGAAGAGGCAACTATTGCGCTCGCTTAACCCAGCAACAGGTCAAAATCATTGTCTGTGACTCAAAGTCCGCGATTTGAAACTTTGACGCGGGCCGTTTTAGGCCATAGCGGTATCAGTATCGACCAGTGGTGGCCACCCGCCGGCAGGGAAGATCACGCGCGTTTGGACACCGGCGCACTAGGGGTTGAGAGGGAACGAGAATGCGCAATTACTGGCACGATGATTAGCTGCATTCCGGAATATCAGTGACGTCTCATGCGAAACCCCGTACCCCTTGAGGATGATTAGCCATTACAGTTCAATGATAACTTTAATACACATCATGATATCCTAAATCATTACAAATTAGGCAGAGGCGGTTATGAGGCGTGAGCTACAAAGCGGTGAATTTCCGAAACCCTTGCTTTACAGCACGTTTCACCCGTACATGTTAGCCCCTGGTGCAAACGTTGCGATGGCATAGCGGGCATGATCCACATGATATGGTAGTGCCCTAGATTTTGACAACCTGACAAAACAGACCAGGCTTGGGAGGCACTACTACACAAACAGTACGAAAAACCCTAAGGTGAAGTCATCCGTCTCGCCCTGACCGCCACTCTGATCCAGGAGATTCCGGTCGATGGTTGCCGTATTCCATTCCCCGAAAACTGCAGCAACGGAAGTGCCAGATGAGTCACTCAAAAATAAAACACAACAAAATGAAAGTCAATAAAGCTATACATTTTTTGAGTATACATTGCAGTACATAAACTAAAATGCAAACGAAATAAAATAGTTTGCTGGATTAAAATTGCCTATTGGATCACGTCCACACATGACGGCTCCGTCATCTTCACATGATTCCGCAGTGATTCCTGTCCATTTTCACCCAAGTTCTTGCACCAGCAGTTTCGTAAAGTGGCAGGGAATTCGTGGATACCTGATTTTGAGGTGGGTCTTCATTTTTCAAGAATCTACAAGTACGTTTCTACCACGTGAACGCCGCCGCCGAACTAAGCCAAGGCGTGCACGCCAGACGCTAGCGCTAGCCAGAAACGCGCTAGCTCGGCGAGACGCCAGCTGCCCTTCGCGCTGGGCGCAACACGAAGATAATGGCAACCAATGAAATGGATAGCTGTGCGGAGGATTTACCACAAGTATCGACTACAGAAGACGACACTGGTTGGAAAGTGGTGACCAGCCGGATAACGAAGAAGGAACGCGCCCAACCTACTGCGCAACTTTCACAGCAAGCACAACATGCAAGCGACGGGCAGGTGAGCTCTTCTCGCAAGCCTCCTAACATTAACAACCGGGTGATAAGAGCCTCACGCATGCCACACCTGCCGCAAGACAACATCAAGATAGTGCTTCGCCCAAAGGGCGGCTTGAACTTCAAAAAGATCGGACCTACCTTAGTAAGCAAAGCCATAAAGGCAGCAGTTAATCTTGATCCACATCAGACCACGGAGGATATAATATGCCCCAATATTACGCAGAACATCATGGTGGCGAGCACGCCCTTTCGAGAAAATGCAGACAAGTATGCGCAAATAAGGGCTATCCGAATAGCCGAAAAAGAGTACGCAGTCAGCGCTTACGAAACTGCCCCAAGCGACACCTGCAAAGGGGTAATCAGACACATCGATAGTGCCGACGATCACAGGACGATTGAAAGAAACATTGTGAATGACCGCAACCCCTTGGCACTAGCGGCGAAAAGAATCAAGGGCTCAGGATCAATGATCATTGTGTTCGATGGTCTTCGCGTCCCAAACTTCGTTAGGTATGGACCCACACTGGTACCCTGCTACTTATATCGCAGACAAGTAGACATATGCTACATATGCGGCAAACTCGGACATCGTGCGGACGTTTGCCCCGAGCCACACTCAACCGAATGCAGGGGTTGCGGACGTCTTAACCCCACCTCATCCCATGTGTGCGATCCAAAATGCAAGCTGTGCGGGGGCTTGCACGTGACGGCGGACAAGGTGTGTAGGAAACGCTATCTCATTCCATACGTAGTACGCGCACGACGACAACTAGCGCGACAGGAGCAACAAGAGGAAGTACAGCCAGTTGAGGAAGACAAGCAGCACGCGGCACGAAGCCGATCTAGGTCCAAGACGCCGACACGCAGCCGCTCCCGCTCTCAATCGAAGAGCCGCACACATGCGAGGACAAACGGAAGTCGTTCTCAGGTGCGCTTCGGTGGAAAGGACAACTGAGGCGATGGCACGTGGGCGGACAAGTTCAGAGACGCTATCACGCCTCCAAAGAAAAGTGAGTCCCGCAATCATGATAAAGAGCGAATTGCTATGTTAGAACAGGAACTAAGAGAGCTAAAAGCCGCTTATATTAAGCTAACGCTCGAATTAACTGCAATGGGTAAAGCGAACAGCCGTAAACAAACGCTCACACCTGAGCCATCAACGGCTATCGAAATTCCCCAACTCGTTGAGACGAAGAGACATGAACAAATCGAAGAATGCCTGCCTTCTAAGAAGCGCGCTTTAACGCAACCGCGAACCACGAAGGACGCTATGGACGCCATGAACGAGAATATGAGGCTAATGCACGAGAGCATGGTGCGAATGAACGAGAAAATGGACATATTTAGCTCACGAGTACAGAAAATAGAAATGTATCTAAACAATACGGTAGTACCGGCAATGGCAAGGATGAGTTCACAACACATCGGTGCACAAGGCCCACCTCGCGATGGTCTCATTGCAAGCGAAGGAGGTTACAACGGCCAATATGACAGTGCCAAATAAGACACGCAGTCTCCGCGTCTGGCAATGGAACTGCAGGGGGATCGCATCAAAAAAGGCGGTCCTCCTGCAGATGGTCAAAACAGAAACCGAGAAACCACACGTCATCATGCTACAAGAAACACTCACAACCGAACTGGCCATTACGGGATATACGGCCGAAGCCCACAGAAAAGAGCAGGGCAGAGGCGTCGCTTTACTGATTGGAAAGAAGATCCCGTACATTCGGCATGAGATCCGCCACACAGCCTGCTATCTAGAACACCTCACGATTGAGATCATACCGAAAGACCACGTAGGGAACAAGCAAAGCATCTTCCTCACCAATCTGTACAGCAGCCCTAAGGATACGAGGCAAGGGTTTAGAGGCATTCTGGCCAAGATTGCGCACATCGCCAAAGACAGTCCGCTGATTATAGGTGGAGAATTTAACGCCCCACACCAGGCTTGGGGCTACGCGTATCCCTCTAGCAAGGGAAATCGTCTTCTCACGACTGCCTCCGATCTTGACTTCACGCTGATCACAGACCCGGAGACCCCAACCAGATGGGGCACTTCCACATGTCGAGACACCACACCGGACCTTACTTTTGTCCGGCGCCTAGAAAAATGTGCCTGGCAGAACTCGGGAATAGACCTTGGGAGTGACCACTATATTCTCCGAATTGATGCAGAGATACCGGGAAAGAGGCAAAGGGAATACAAACTTATCGAATGGGACAAATCTCGTGCAATACGGGCGCAGCCATCCAACTTATCAGGAGCAACCACAAAGCACACGAAAACGAGCTGGACCGAGCAGCTCAAAGCAGACATCGCAGCCTCGGAACGGGCAATTACCACGGACGTTAAGGTAGAGAGGATGGACAGTCGGCTAGCGAATCTTCTTGAAGCCAAACATTCCATTCTAGCCAGGTGGAAGGATCAGCGTCTTAACAGAAGACTATGAAGGAAACTTGCCGATCTCAACAAGACCATTGAATAATACTGCATGGTTCTCTCCCGACAACAATGGGATGAAGTCTGTAACTCCCTCAATGGGCAAATACGAAGAGGAAGTGGGTGGGCACTCATAAAACACCTCCTCGACGAACACGGAACAAAGTCCAAAACTATGCAACGGATCAGGCTAAGTAAATTAGTGCATCGCGAGAAGCAAATCAGTACCGCCGAAGCCCTTCTGGATGACCTTGCCAAACGGTACTTACCGCTTAAATTGGGGCTACCCAGTACCTTACAAAGGCAAAGCTATGACGGTGCCCCAAACTCAGAGCTAGATACGGACTTCATAGAAAGCGAAGTACGCTTCGCAATTCACGAACTCAACAGTAACTCTGCAGCCGGCCCCGATGGTATCACAAATCGGGCTGTCCGAAACTTAGAGGACGACTCGGTCACGTTCCTAACGCAACAAATCAATGAAGTCTGGAAAACTGGCCCACTACCTGCAGAGTGGAAGCATGTCAATACGATCCTCATCCCAAAACCGGGCAAGCCGCTGGGCCTACCCAACCTAAGGTCGATCTCACTGACGTCCTGCCTAGGAAAGCTAGCCGAACACGTCATCCTGAATAGACTATCGGAATACGTAGAAGAAAAGGAGTACTTCCCTTACAATATGATTGGCTTCAGGCCAGGTCTCTCAACGCAAGACGCTATGCTACGCATCAAGAAAAGTCTGTTGGATCGCCCCACACGAGACACCAAGGCGCTACTGGGACTCGACGTGGAGCAAGCTTTTGACAAAATACAACATCAAGCCATTCTCAAAGCCATATCTGACCACAATCTCGGAACACGCTTCTACCACTACGTCAAGGCGCTTCTGCAGGATCGAACGGCCACTATCCGGATAGGCGAACACCTCTCGAAGAGCTTTAATCTGGGAGATAAGGGAACACCACAAGGCTCAGTACATTCACCATTCTTATTTAGCATGGCGATAACAAAGCTTTCTCGCGCATTGGGTGAAATTGCTGATGTGGAGCACACCATATACGCAGACGATGTTACCATCTGGAGCACCGGTGACAGCGATGCGGAATTGGAAGCGCGCATGCAAGAAGCCATCACGGTTACCGAGGCCCATCTTGCCCCAATGGGACTTCGCTGCTCTTCTAGAAAATCCGAGCTACTCCTCTATCATCCCCCAAGACCAGGGCGCCCATCCAACGACTGGCGCCGACACCACACACCATGCATAGAGTTACACGACAGGGGTGGAAATCGCATACCCACGGTCGATAAAATACGAATTCTAGGACTAATCATCCAAAGCAACGGGTCCAACTGGGCGATGCTTGACAGCATCACGATCAAGATAGCAAGCGTGATCCGGATGTTTCGGCGCATCATGAATAGGCACAGGGGACTGAGCGAGGACAACGCTATTCAAATGGTCCATGCTTTTGTACTCTGTCACATCACATACGTGGCTGCAATGCTCAACTGGAAAAAGGAACATCAGAGAAGGCTTGAAGTACACATACGCCGAGCTTTCAAGACAGCGTTGGGGCACCCCGATAATGCCTCTACTGAACTACTCTTACAGCTAGGAGTGCACAATACCCTTGCCGAAATCATCGAGGCACAGCACACGGCACAGATTGCACGCCTATCAAGCACCAAAGCGGGCAGAGAGATTCTCGTTAAGCTCGGCCTGAACACCATAGTAGAAAAGGACAACGTCCTGCAGTTACCTAAAGTCGTGCGAGAAGCGATCAAAGTGTCCCCCTTCCCAAGAAACGTACACCCGATCCACAATCAAGGAAGAAGGCTCGCCCGCGCCAAAGCCCTCGCTGCGGGCGCGACACAGTTCCCCGACCAGACAGCTTTCGTGGATGCAGCGTACATACCGGGAAAGCATGCCTACTCGGTAGCAGTAGTCGACGGACACGGGCGTACGCGCAACTCACACTTTACACCAAGAAGCCAGAGGTAGCTGAACAAGCAGCGATAGCACTAGCTCTAAAAGACTCGGACTTCACAACTGTATACAGCGACTCTAGAGCAGCCACTCGAGCTTTCGCCAAGGGCGGGATAGACAAGACGACGCTACGGATCTTAGGCGGAAGTAACATCACCGATCACTCCATCGTATGGTTCCCGGCACACATGGGCAGCTTAGGGGGCGGCCTGCGGAATCTCAATGAGATCGCACACGAGGCGGCGCGAGGACTCATCGACCGCGTCCCTCATCTTTTCCCTGCTACTCCACACATCCAGTACAGAGATCAATTATTCACGTACAACAAGCTCACTAAGCACTTTTACCTAGGCAGACGAGCATTTCCCCTCCCGGATAAGAAATTAACCCGCAGCCAATCAGTCTCGTTACGCTTGCTCCAAAAGTACTTATACCCCAACCCCTGGCGCATGAAGCACATCGACCCAGACTACGACGGACAACATGTGTGTGAACGGTGCCGTGACCGTGTAGACTTTAACCATATGTTGTGTGGTTGTGCATCGAACGACGCCTACGCCAAGAACAAGGAACGTTGGGACAAAGTTTTAAAAAGTGCTACACTACATGATCAGCTTCGGGCTGTCCAGGAGGCCCGCGCGGCGGCGGAGAGCTTCGGGCTCTCTGTGCCCACGTGGGAGCTGCCCTCTACACCTGGCGCCTAGCCGAGTGTCCTCCAGGACCCCTACTGTGGAAAATAAATTTTTACTAAACCAAATCAATTAAAATTGCCTGCAGTAATCCTCTGATTATGCCAGTTGCATCTGTCGCGCTATGTTTAGTACGTTGTTCAAACCGAATAGGAGCGCATTTAAAGACTGCACTACCCGTTGCTTCTGTGGCGCAATAGATTAACACCATGTATCAGATTGTAAGACATGTGTTCGATTCATACAGGTACAAGTTTTGGTTTCCTTTAAATTCACCACATTCAAATATGCTAGGACCATATTTCCTAGGGTATGTTCCCCTTTAGGTTGCATAATAGCATGTATTTTGTTCTTAACAGCAGCAAAACCAGCCGCGAACGCAGCCAGGATGTAACGGTACGACAACGGTTACACAATTCAATTACCCTTACCGTTATCAATTCCTGTCATAAGTGATTGTATGTTGCCTTTAGGTTGCGTTCACAGACAGCTCTCAGCAGCAATCACCTTTTAACATGCTTTAAAGCTGTGTGCCGATTTACGCCGCGGTGATTTTTAAGTTAATTTATTCAACGTCGCAAAGATGGCGCGACGGACGCTATTGATGCATTACGCTCTTCAAGGTAAGTAATTTCAATCCATAAAACTATCTCATTAATATTTCTTTTCAGTTTCCGTACTGCGGTTCATGCTCGGACAAAACAAGGTTGTGTTTCATTTCTGAGTGATGCGCCCGGCACTTCCGTTGCTGCAGTTTTCGGGGAACGGCGATACGCCCACGGCTGAGGAGGAGAACTTGGCTAGGACAGAGCTGCACCTCGGATTCTCGCCAACCTTTTGACGGGTGCAAATAAATGTTATTTCTCTCTCTGTCTCCTATTTAACTGAACTTTAAGCTATCGTTTTCGACCGGTGGCGATAGGGCAGCCATAGCATGCGCGCACGAGCTGCACGCACACAAGAAGAAAGCGCCTGATCGTTGCATCGACATCGCTGTCTTTCTGCTCTTTCTAGGTATTACGCAAAGTGTCGAGTTTCTATCAGCCTCATGCCGTCCAAGGTGACGAAGAAATCGAAGGGTGCCAGGCCTGGCTCTTCCGGCTTCGCGGAAGGTATGGGAAGCGACAAGACCGCCACGGTCACTGAGGCCATCGGTTCGCCCGGCGAACCACTTACAGCTTCGAAGTTGCCCACCCAGTCTCGTACGCAGACCAAGGGCGCCGCGGAGGATCGCTCTAAGCGACGCTCCAAAAGTAAAGGCGCCAAAGCTCAGACGGCTACTTCTGCGATAAAAACTGCGCCGGAGACGACGACCACTCTCGAGCCATCCACAGCTGCTCCACCCTCTGCTTCTTCGGCTGCAGCGGTAGGTCTGGCGCGACTACACTACTTGTATATCTAAATCGCTAGAGGGTGGGACATTTTTGGTTTCGGTTACATTCCTTTCGTTTTTAATCCTCAGATTTCGGTTGATGTCCGTGTCCTCTGCGACTGAGCGCTGTAACTGATGAATGGCCGAGGTATTGGATGTCATTCCGGAGGCTCAGTAGCTACAGTGTCCGGCAGCTGGGACTGAACTCTAGGGTGTAGCCGCGGCCGCTGTAGGAGACGAAAAGCAAGGCACATCGAAATGCTTTGCCTCTACATCCCGTATGGTGCCAGCTTAGTGGCGCGGGTCACGTTCGGCACGAGGCATAATGTCTCTTCTTCGAACTCAGTGTCAGGCGCCAATCGCTATCCCCCTTCAGCGCTGGTAAATATAAAAATGCAGGTATACGGAGATTACGTTGTGCGCTAAGTAACTCTGCGAAGTCGAAGTGCTCCATGTGACCTGCTGCCCAACGTGTGTGAGCTCATGGTCCGCGTAAGGGCACATATTGCGCGAAAAAATTATTTTTCTCATTCTTTGGGCCTCGATAAAGCTGAGGGCTCCTGAATGCATGCACCGCCAGCCAGATCTCTGAAACACCTTATTGCGTAAAGGGGGTCCTATAGGTAGTTTGCACTGGTGACCATAGGGCAAACAAATAAACCGCCGGCCGTCATACTTGCGGTGCACGTAGTAGAGCAACTGCTCCACAAGCATGCTTTCCTTGCGCGTCTAATTG
Source organism: Amblyomma maculatum (assembly GCF_055883805.1). Classification (NCBI taxonomy): domain Eukaryota; kingdom Metazoa; phylum Arthropoda; class Arachnida; order Ixodida; family Ixodidae; genus Amblyomma; species Amblyomma maculatum. Next base: position 104,995,739 of record NC_139353.1, on the reverse strand, counting down.
CCGCTTGCAATGTGCGACAACGGCAGATTCGGTCGACTGTCGCCGCGCGCAACAGCAGCAATAAACTACGTTGCAAATGAAAGCCTCTTTGGATGGGCAGCAGCGCTTCCGTGACATCGGATAGTCGGAATGAAAGCCTTATTGTTACCTCACTACAGTAATATTTTTTAAGCAAAGGTTGCTGCCTACTGTCTCAAATAATGGTAGCAGATTAAGGCACCAAACTTGGTGTATGGGGGGGGGGGTTGTTTTTGCACTATGTGCCGTGCATGTTGACAATGTGTCTTATGCATGTTCGATGTGCCTAAAGCATAGAATGGAAAATACCTACACTTCCTCTCCTATCATTTCCTTCCCATCGTTTGCCTCCTATCGGCACTCGCTGTAGGGCTACATGTAATTTCCTCTCCTATCATTTCCTTCCCATCGTTTGCCTCCTATCGGCACTTGCTGTAGGGCTACATGTAATTATAATCGGTGTTCAGGAAAACAAAGGCGCAGTCTGTCACACTTTCTCTAGGCAAGTGTGTTTGCACGGTGCACTATCGTTTCTGTGGCATGGTGTTCCTTGGCGCGGGATTGCAGGTTGCAGGAATGCTAGACAAAAAAAAATCTGATTGATTTACAGGAAGGGAAATGCGCGGTAACTGTCTCACTTGTTTTCTGTGGACACCTCAAGGGGAAGGGAGGAAGGTGGGAGTTCAATTGGACAGAGAGAAAGAGGAGCCGTAATAGAGGGCTACGGAGTAATTTCGACCACCCGGGGATCTTTAACGTGAGCTGACATCGCACAGCACACGGACGCCTCTTCGTTTCGCCTCCATCGAAACGCAGCCGTCAAGGTCGGGTTCGTACCCGGTACTCCAGCACTAGTCGGACGCCTTACCACTGCACCACCCCGGCGGGGCGGAATTCTAGACAAGAACACATTTCGCAGAAATTCGCAGAATATGACGCATCTCGCTCACTACCCTCGCGCACGGGATTGTGTTTCATGAGCCTACAAAGGCTTTCGCTTTAAACGTGCCCGCCAGTATTACCCCGGTATCCTCAGAAGATAAAGCGCTTGCCCCAAGGACCCATTTCAAGGTCCCAAATAATGCGAGATCACATATCATTTCATACGTGCATATGTCTAAGTCATATACGATGGAAATCAAGATTTCTGCGCAGATACGTCGTCTAGAAAAGTTCCAAGAGCATTTCAGAATATGCAGTCGAGAAATGAGAAAGCGTGAGCGTTGCTCCTGCACACGGTACATAGCGCGCCGGTTGTCGCACACAATCAGCATTCATTTTTGCGCAACTAAGTTACCGACGATTTCTAACTGGCTTACAGGAAAGGAAAGGCGCAGCATCTCTCACTCGCGGAATCTTGGTTTCCCGCGACAAATCTGCCCCGCAACCGTAGTTAAGTGGTAAGACGCCCGACTACTATGCCGGAGTACCCACGTTAGATCTTGACCGCGGTGGCTGCGTTTCTATTAAGGCGAAACGAAGAGGCGTCCGGGTGCTGTACGATGTCAGCACACGTTAGATTCCCAGGTGGTCGAAATTACTCGGAAGGCCTCCACTACGGCTCTCTATCTCTTTCCACTTTCACTCCCATCTCCCTCCTTTCCCTTACTGCGCGGTTCAGGTGTCCACAGAGAAAGTGTGACAGATACTGCGCCTTTCCCTTCCTGTGAACCAACCAACCAACCAACTCGCGTGCCACTCGCGGACATGATTTCTTTCTGTGAGCCTAGAAACGCATTTTTTCACTTTAATAATAACGGTAATAGTTCACAGGGAACAAAATGTGCACTATCTGTCAGGATTGTTTTGAGGACACCTGATTGATTGATTTATAGGAAGGGAAAGGCGCGGTAACTGTCTCACTTGTTTTCGGTGGACACCGCAACCGCGCCGTAAGGGAAGGGAGGAAGATAGGAGTGAAAGTGGAAAGAGACAAATAGAGAGCCGTAGTGAAGGGCAACGGAGTAATTTCTACCACCTGGGGATCTTTAACGTGCGCTGACATCGCACAGCACACGGACGCTTCTTCGTTTCGCCTCCATCGAAACGCAGCCGCCGAGGTCGGGTTCGAACCCGGGTACTCCGGCACAGTAGTCGGGCGTCTTACCACGGCACCACCCCGGCGGAGCAGACTCACGCAGTAAGGGAAGGCAGGAAGGTGGGAGTGAAAGAGGAAAATAGATGCCGTAGTGGAAGGCTCCGTAGTAATTTCGACCACTTGGGGATCTTTACCGTGCACTGACATTGCACAGCACACGGACGCCTTTTCGTTTCACCACAATCGAAAAACAAACGAAGAGCCGTCAGTGACATTTACAGACAAGTGTCCGATGCATGCAAATTCCATGCGACAGCATTATTGTGGCACGTCAGCCACCATAACACGATGCAAGCACACCCTCGGAGCAGAACTGGCAGGACTTCGTCTTGAATGCAACCACAATATCGAAGTAGGACTGGCAGGAGTTGATCTGCTACATGCACCGCACAAATGGTGGACGGCGGCGTAGTTGGGTGCCATGTGGGTGGAGTACATACCAGCTATACTGTCGCCATGCATTCACTTTAAATATGATTGGCCGACTTTCACGGACAGAAAAGAATTCAGAGCTCTTAGTTCTGTGATGCCTGTACAGCGTTTTCTTAGAGATGGGTATCGGATAAAGGGTAGCGCATGAAGCAAACTTATCTTTCAATAAAGCAAGCATCCGAAGCGCTCGTAAAAAATAGCCCCTCATTTCGCGGACGGTTACCGTTGAGCCTGCTGGCTACCGGTTTCAATGGGGCACCATCTTCACGCACGTTCGTCATTTAACGTAATGAGAACTGCATAATTATTTCACACCAGACATTACGAAACCCAGATGCCACTCAGAAACTGCATATCAGGCCACCTATTCAGAAATATTACACAGTAGAGGTTCTAAGCATATAAATGTAGGTCAATCATAGAAGTCACGGCCATTTTAGTTGTTGACGTGATCTGTCTATCTTCATAGGAAAGACTAGTCAGCACTATAACCTGTAGGAGGCCTTAGCAAAAAGGCACACTAAAGTGAATATTTGGTGCAGGAGGCCAAAGAAATCGCCCAGCGGCAACTGCCTACGGAAGCACCTCCAGGAGGACCGTCCCAGCAGAACAGGGTGTCTACGACCCCCGAGACACGTGAGCCGTCGCAGTACTACACGTCGACGGCAGTCTGCCAAAGGACAAGGGACGACTCCACAAAGGTGCCTAATGACCTGCTGAAAGGAGGCATCGACGCAGCTTCGCTGAACTAGTGCTCAGCTACTTGGAAACGCGGCGACGTAATTGGGCTGCAAGATTTTTCTACCATCAAGTAATACTGTTGAAGTTATTTACAAAAATTAGAAAACAAACACGAGTAATAGGTACCCCATCAGTCCTCTCCGCAACGCAAAATATCATAAGATAGAGCGGCATTAACGCAAAATATTGGCAACCAAAATTGCGCCCTCCTCTCCACTAAATGCACGCTGGGCCGCAAGAAAAAAAAAAGATTGGTTAGCTCTTGCATGCCTAGATGTACGTAGAAAAAAGCAGTGACTACCTCGGGATCAAAAGAAGTTTTCTCCCGCCTTCTGCGCCGTTCCCCAGCAACTAAACTCTCCTTGCTTCCGTGTCGAGCCCCCGTTCACCGGCGTTCGATATTTCGTTCTCAGGAAAGGAAAGGCGCAGCATCTGTCACTCGCGGAAGGCAAAATGCGCTGCCCGGCGGCGTTGGAACTGTTGTTGTGGCTGTAGGAAGAAGGAAAAGAAAATGCACGGGCCTGCTACTGGCTCTGTAGCTGAGCCACCTCCGCTGCCTCGTGCGGAAAGGAGAAAATAGAGAAGAAAAAAAGAAAAGGGAGAGAAAGACGCACGCCGCAGCCACAGCTGTCGTACACCACTGCCAACATGTCACGAGAAGGCCATAATGGGCGGCGCCTGGCGCGAGCGCAACCTTGGCCCGCCATTATGGCAACAAATCAGGTGTGTTCTACGTGGATACCTCGGGCCCCCATCCGGGGGACTGGTATACGGTCGCAGTCATTCACAACGGGAAAACGCTCGATGGCCTTACATTCAAGGCCAAATCTATAACACACCCTGAAGAGAAAGCCATTGCACTCGGCGCCTCAGACCACACTTCTAAAGATATCATCACTGACTCACGAGGGGCTTGTCGGAACGTCGCGCAAGGGTGGACGACCCCCTTAGCCTATAGAATATATCAAAATTATAGTCGGGACCCACCCTGTGTGCCGATATCTCGTCTGGGCTCCTAGCCAACAGGGTTTTGCAGGGAACGAGGCAGATAAGGCAGCCGCCCGCGCGGTTTCTCTCCGGACAGTTTCCTCGGGACTCAAATCGGGTGAGGACGTTGATTCCAATCCGGCCTACACATTCAAAGATGTTGTAGTGTTTCATCAAAACTCGCATCGCAAATATCCTAACCTCTGCAGAGAGTTAGGAAAAGCGGACGAGAGGCTGCTCCTGCGCCTCTTCACTAACACGATGCTGTGCCCGGAAATACTTCAACATTTTGACTCGTAATTCACTGGCGAGTGCCAGTACCGTGGAGAGGTGGCTGACACCTACCACATGGTATGGGCCTGCCTACGAAACCCATTTCTTCCCCCAATCGCTAACCCTTCCCGGGAGGACTGGGAGGCGACCCTGCTCGGCTGCTGCGACCTACAGGCCCAAAGGGCCTTAACGCGGTGTGCGCGGGTGGTGGCAACCGCCAATGGGGTCCCTGGCTAGGGTCTCCACAGAGTATTGTAAGACCGAGCTCCTTATGGCTCGGCGCCAAACAAACATCCAAAATGTGCAATAAATGTTTTCACCACCACCATTACCACCACCACTGAAGCAGTGGCGGGTGCAATGACGGCCTACAATAGATAAAATAATCAGTGTGTACTGCATCTTAGAATGAACCGGTAGGTATTAATTCACTACTGGTTCTTTCCCTTCCCTTAGAAAAATGTCATCTCTAGACGTATATAAAAATAGAAGGAATCGGGCAGATATGAAATATCTGGACCATTCTGGATCAGATAAGGCATATCGGCCCACTTCCTTATTTGCCGTATCAAATTTGCATTTGGCGAGGTATACCTTATCTGCGCAATTCCGTATTTGCAGTACCTGATATGACAACTGATATTGCGCATAAATGTGCTGAGAGCACAACGGATGCTAGATGAGAGCAAAAAGTTACAGCAGCAAGGAAGTTTGGCGATTTACTCAGGAAACGGGGAAAATAACGGTTTGCACCATCTATATGTCAGGACGTGAAGCTTGAATGTAAAAGCGCGAAATTTAAACATTCATTCAGGCATGAATGACCGACAGCTGATCCCGTCCAGCTAATAGCTTGTGACTAGAACCAATAGGATAGCTATTTCAATCCTGCTTGCGTTGAGCTAGGCCAATACGTACTGGTGCATATACTCACTGAATCAACAATAAGGACACGAGTAGGATGAAGGAATTGCCAAGGAACAACAACCGGCTGGAGACCATTAACCAGTTATTGAGTTACATGTATCGCACCCATATTTTTCCCTTCTTTTCACATTTCTAAATTCACAGCAGGGCATACAAGGGGGGAGCATATCACCTATGATCTGCAACTCAACATAACAAGTTATTAAAACGTACAGAACGAAAATTTCAATATTCAAGCTAAACAGACAGCCGCACGCTCAATCAAGTTTGCCAAGGGGGAAACCTCATTTTTCCTTCCATACCGAACCTATAGACAGGAATACAGCTTTCGAGCCACAGGTTTTCTTTTTTCCTCTCTATGGAATCGCTCAAAGACAGGCCTGAATTACTCGGGTACTGAGAGTTAGGCGCATGCTTATTCGTTATTAATTATTGAGATCCTACTGATTTACACGCGAAACTACAACAAACTAATGAGGTATCTGAACAAAATAATGGACCTACCTGTTTAACGAGAATCTAAAGAGAAAGATAATAATCTATTAAACTAGATATTAAATTTGAACCTACTCTTTTACACAAGGCATTAACCAGTAAATGGTTTTAGAATGAGCTTTTTGGTTTAATTGCGAATCTAATGGAAATAAAGAACGGCTATTGAAATCGATCTAGACTGCTGAAATCGAATTTAAGTGTTTTTAGATACTCAGAAAAGGCGCAGCTAAACCGTAGGGCGATATACCACGCAGTGCTGGGACTGTTTCTAATACCTAAATTTAGCAGTGTGCATAGGCTGTCAGGAAGTACCGGTGTTACTTTAAGCAGAGGCAAGCAGAGGCAAACACAGCAATTTCCTCTGTGCTGGCGGTCAGACTGAAGCCCCTGTATTTTTGCTGTCGCATTTTTGTTACATGGACACAGCTAACAGCGAACAGGCGCTGGCACACATACACGCACACCAGCATCACAACCCTCAGCATGCCCACCAGCCACACCGAACCCCTGATATCTGCCACCGAAAAGAAACGAGTCACCAACACGCGCTCAAACACGTACGGAGCGGAAAGGCAAAAGGACACGAAGCAAGCACACACCAAAAAGAAAGCGCGCGGCATCTGCGGTAGAGTGCAGCAAGCCGCGGAGCCGATCGTAGCAGCCACGAGGAGAGATGAATTGCAATCCCGCGAAGCAGGCAAGCTAAGCGACCGCCGCTGCCTCTGAGAGGGAAGAGGGAAACACCGGACAAAATGAGTCAGCATCTAGCCAGCGAGAAGGATGCCGTATACTGAACTGCCATCATTTTCTTAATATTTTGAATCGCTAAACTGAATCGACTATGCTTCTAGCGAGCGCGGCGGGGGCCTTATACTGAACTGGCATTATTTTCTAGATATTTGTACTCCCTCAACTGAACCGACCAAGCTTAGTGCTCCGGACTGCCGCAGCATTTTAAATGAAAACGCGAGTTGGTAGGGGGCAAGAGGAGCATGTAGCCATAACCTAGCGCAGTCTTGGATTATGGAACACATGGTATAATAATGTGCAGCGAAATATGCAGAATAATTGAAATAATAAGAGTCGATCGTAGCTTCTCTAAATTGAATACAATTATGTCAAAAAGCATGCAGGGCATGCTGAATGTGTAAAAAAATTGAAGCTGGGCCACGTGATGCTAAAATTGCATATTTGCAGAAGGTGGATGAAGGCCATCTATTGCTAATCCATAGCCACTATGGCGCCCACATATGGCCCCAATGAGGTTTTATAAGATAGTGATGACACCAGGCATGCCACTGGTCTGTCCATATAAGGTAATTACGACATCATATATGCCCTTTATCAGGTAAGGTCATGAGGGTGCCACATATACCCATATTCTGGCAATGTAAGCTCCCATTACCCGCTCAGATATGAATTGTAAGTTACATGATATAGCCATATCTGAGATATATAAGGGCAATATTTAGTACATATAAGTCCCTATCTGGCCTGATTTCCGATTGGATTTGCCAAGATAAGATTTTATTTGTTGTCCTATATATTTACATCTGGCAGCACATAAAGCATATCTGGAACAGATATGGAATATCCGTAAGGGTTTCCTCTGCGTTGTATGCACTTCCTAACTACCTCTTTCACTATGCTTTAGCCATCATAGCCTAGGTGCCTGTGCCTTTGTAATCGGCGGCATGACTATTCCTTCAACCACGAAAGATAATCAAATTGATGGGGATATTAAGCTTCGTCTTCAGTTGAAGCGTTATCGCCTTTAAAACACATTTTCATTCCCTGACGTCTTAAGTGTTTTTCTGCAAAATAATGTAAATCTTCTGTTATTTTGCGCAAAAAACACGACACAAAAGAAACGAGGTAGACAGGAAAAGCGCTTGTCCTGTCTACCTCGTTTCTTTTGTGTCGTGTTTTTTGCGCAAAATAACAGAATGCTTAGGCACCAACTAGACTGCAAAAGCGTACTCGCAATGTAAATCTTTTTATAGAAAGAAACTGCGCAGTAACTACCACACTTCCTTGTGGACACCTTAATTGTGCCGTAAACGAAGATAGGTTGCAGATCAAAATGTAAACTGCGCGAAAAGACGGGACAATAGGCGAAGGAACACAAACAAGACAACACGGGCGCAGACTTCCAATTGTTTATTGGTGAACGAAAGCACATGCTATATACATGAGGGAACGCAGGCTCGTAACCACTGCTATCTTTAACACCAGGCGTGATAAACATAACACGGTAAAATTTTATCGTAAACGTGTTTCACACTATGAGAAAACATATTGCAGATTGCACGATAAAAGGTCTAGCACTCAGACGCCATGTTCCAAAAAGGCAAACCACAATCATAGCATGTGCTTTCGTTCACCAATAAAACAGATGGAAGTCTGCGCCCGTGTTGTCTTGTGTTCCTTCGCCTATTGTCCCGTTTTTACGCGCAGTTTACATTTTGATCTGCAATGAACCAACTCGCCCGCAAAACTATTCTAATGAAGATAGGTCACCCGCATCGATGGCTCAGTTGTTAGGACGCTCAGATACTCATCCTATGAACCCGGGTTCGAACCCGACAGTGGTAGCCGTGTTTCGATCGAGGCGAAACGCAAATGCGTCTGTGTGATGTGCGATATGCTACGCATCAGCGTTAGAGGGGCGAGGGTGACTTCTTAGAACACTTAAGTTCCCCCTATCGGATTATCACTGCCAATATTGAGCCCGCTCTTAAAGATTTTGAGTCCACAAGTGCCGATAAACGAGGGGCTTGGTACATCATGCCCTAAGTATGTCATAAAGGACCGTTAATTTTTCTACTCTAGGAATACAGGAAGTGAGCCAAAATTTAACATGCGTGCTGCATGCAAAGCTACCTTAGGACGCACTTTTAGTGATTACATCATGGCTATATATTAGGAGAAAAACACAATTGACATTTTTGCGACGGGACCTGACACAAAGTGGTCTTGAAAAATTGGAGAGACATCATTTTGGACAGACATCATTTTGGCAAGTGCAGAGTGGCCCTATATGAGTCCTACTTATATTCACCTTCTTCCATGCCATATTTACCTTAGCCCACCCTGATTCAACCGCTAATCAAACTTAGTCTGCATCTTATGCTACGTTAATTAGCTTCTTATTAAGGCGAAAATCTTTTTAGGTTCTTGGTGCGTCGGCTGAAACTGACCAACGGACGCGTCATTAAAAAACGTCTGCCGTATGAAGACAGGTTAAAGAATTTAAATGATTTAGAGTGATAGTGATTAATAGAGGTTATAATAGAGGTTGGTAGAGGTTATAATGACTGCTAATGACTTGTAATGACTCACATGTCAACGACAGTTTGTATGCTGCAATTGATAAAATTACTAATGACTTATAAGGCCCAATATATCTAACGGCGACTTGTCTATAGATGATTACAAGAGACTTAATTGCTTAGTAATGAGTAGTAATGATTAAAATGACTACTAATACCTTGTAATGACAAATATGCCTAACAACGACTTTTATTGACGACAATTGATCAGAAATCATAAAATGTTTATTAATTTGGAGTAATGACTAAAATGACTATAATTACTGCTGCTAGGTTTTCGCCCTTCGCCTCTTTAGAGATATCGTAAGAGACCCTGTAATTTTTTTAGACTCATGCTCTCGCATTCGCAACATGGAAGTGTTAAGTGGCCTCCGTAACTGTTTGCAAAGTTGTCAGCATTGACTTTCATAATTGTGGTAAGGGGGTCCATGAAGCGTTCTTTGCTAAAATTATAAAGCGAGCACTAAGAATAAGTAACCCATCAACCTCCGAAACTAAAAAATATTTGTCGCCTTCATTAGCACTGAACATATGGCGCTAAAACTTCAATATCCGACAGGTACAGTATCCGCTTAGACGGCGGCCTGGAGTACTTGGACCTGGGCGACGTGTTCTGGAAACCCTGCTCTTGAGCTGACACCCCAGCATATGGGCGATTTAAAATGTAGCTCTTCCTCTCCCCCTTTCCAACTCATCCTAATGCGGCGCGCAAGGAGCAATGAAAAGAAGCCACGACGGTGCCCCTCGCCACTTCGTCCCGCCCGCATAACTAGAGAGCGTCTAATGAGCAGGCGAGGCCAGTATGCACTAGTGACGTCACTGGGAAGGGTTGGGAACTGGGATGGGCTACCCAAGTCGATGGCGAGCAGTTGTCACGGGCAGTTTTAAAACAAATTGACTGAGTAATATCGGCTTCACACAAAGCTTCAAATCTGACTTGACTGCTCACAAAGGCCACCTCTGAGGATTTCTTGGTTTATAAGTTCCCCTGAAGTATAATTTCAGTTCCCTTAATTGCTGAATATATTTTCTCGGACAAAGTTCTGAAATCGTGTATTTTCCATTTTACCGCTCAATTGAGAAACAACAAAATCCGAGGATCTTAATAAACTGGACGTCGTTTGTGCGTGCGTTCGGCACAAGCGCGGCTGTGTTCGCTGCTGCTACAACTATCGGCATCGCCGTGCTCTCCATCAGGGGGAGTTTACCGTCAGCGTCTTTTCGCAGGAGCCCAACGACGTCGTGAAGCGAGAGGAGCTTCTTCCAGATGAATGCGACTCCACTCTGGCAAGGGGATCGGCCAAGACGACATCGACCCGCACGTTGCGTGCGCCGTCGTTACGCTCCACGACGTCTAAAGCAGCCAGCACATGGACGAGGGAAGAGTCCATGAAGGCACTGAACGATCTGCTGAACGCCGGCATGGGCGCCGTATCCAACAAGGTGGGCTGATGCTTGCTGCTCCAGCAGATCGGCGCAACGAAAAATTACTCGTAACGGAAGAGTCTGCCGGAGATTAGTATAAAATATTGGCTCATTCTGGTAGATTTTACCACTTGTTGGCAGTATCGATGGAAGAAGGAAATCAGGGCTTTACACATGGTGGTACCATACCATGTCCTTCGTCCTACTAATATTTTTCAGTTTGGAGTGCCGGAATTGAATATACTACGCTTTATGACTACGGCACAGTGTCACGCACACAGGTATTTTTGTTCATATCAACGTAAGGCAGTACAGGTCTTGTTAAATGGAAGGCAGCGACTTTTATACTTTGCTATGTTTTGATTCGCTTTAATATATGTTTATAGCAGAACACCTCACCAACCAATGACATAGTCAAAGACGTCGCTATATTTGTGCCAGCGCTGCCAATAGCATTCCTAAAGCAAACACGGTTGTTCTTACCTGCGGTAGGTGTCAACGGGTGTGTTTTCTTTCTTTATTCATTTCATTCTATTTCAAATTGGATATGGCTAGCACTATGGCTGCCGCTTCGGCTTCTGTCGACGTTTTTGCTTTGACAGAGGCGGAAACTGATTGATGAGAGGTTTACCAAATCACAATGATGGCATATGTCATGGGGCGACTGTATTCTGCCGAGTCTACGTAGGCCGCTGTATTGCCAGTAGCATGGGCTTTGTGTAACGCCTTGGCTCGAGCTTCTTGTCGTGCCTGTTGCGTTGTGCATTCCGAGCGACAATGCATGCTTCGTGAATGTACACTTTGGAAGGCCCTGCGCGGGATTTACGCATCTACGTATTAATCCATGAATTTTCATTTCTCCTCAGACATCAATTACAGATCAGGCGCAGTCCTAACTCTGCCGAATAATAAAGCTGGTACCAGCGCCTCTAAATACGTTTTGAATTCTCGCCCTTCGTTCGTAACCCATGTGATGAGACTCGGCGTCTGTCAAGCGTGGTTGTCCAATCGTATTAGTCTGTTCGTTATCGATGTGAGACTGGAGAATAGGCCGAAAATACGTATCTGCTCTTCCTTTTGAATTTCGGCTGCCGCTGTCAGAATGCGAATTTCCAACTGTGCCTTACACAGCAAACAGCTTCGATTTTTGTGGCTAACAAGCCAATCCACGCTCGGCCGTCAAAAAGCGGAGATGCCTTTAGAGGGTGCGCGTCGCTGCTCTGCTTCAATGCCTACTCAATTAATACTGGGTATTGGGATTGTGCGCCCCGAGAACGGGCAGGACTTTCCTGGCTAATGTAAGAGTCAACCTCGACTGGTGCGCACATCCGAGGGCAGAAACTGAGTATATCAGCAAGTGGCTAACAATCCCCTTTTTGAAGCGAAAGCTTCACTACCCGTGTCAGATCGCAACTTCGCGTGGCTCCACATAGCCTAGTTCTGCGCATGCGCGTGACCTCACAGCCAAGGCCAGCTGCGCATGGCTCCTTGCCAAGCTCTGCCGACGTTACTTAGCAACGCTTAAGAGGTTAGCGAATCCTCGTTATAAAAAAAAATAGTCTCCACCGCGAACCGAACCTACATCCCTTGGATCCTCAGCCATCACCAACTGTCGGGTAAAAAGAAAATGCAGATGCTTGTTTTATTTCGAATGACTTTTAGTTAATTCTTGAGACAGTTTTCTCTATCTCTAAATTGATGTTTAGATTATAGAAAAGTTGATGCATGGTATTCGGGAAGTGTCTCAATGAAAGCACTATAAGTGTTTTCACTGAGACAATGATGGAACAGGAGGAGTGACATACTTTGTCTCTTTTTCTTTCCACAGAAATATTAATCAAACACTTCATTTTTATGCAGTCTATCTTAACCCTTTCGTACACGGAGAAAATAAATGACGTATCTTTAAATACCATAGTTCTTTCTTCTTTATCATGGCCTCTACCGTAAACGGCTCTAACACTGCATTTCGGCTCATCCCGCGAAAGTAATAATTACGTTTCAACGCATTGAATTATATTGATTTGATCGGTTTGTGGGTTTTAACATCGTAACTTTATTCAGGCTAAGGGTAAGTCATAATCGACGACTCATTTGGATTTTTGATGAGAGCTCTCATCACACAGCCCACCAGAGCTTTGCTTGCATCAATAAAATAGTGGCTGCCACACAGCTAGAACGGAACTCGGGTTCCCTAACTCAGTATAGTGGAGCCTGAGTAGCAGCCTATTTACTGCGCCACATCAGATGGAAATTGGAATAATGTTTGTAGGTGTTATAGTGATACATGGAGAAGGGTAGAGTTCACAGAGTAGAGAGCTCAACAAGTGACGCATTGAATTGAATGCTCCCTTAAACGTCTGCAACTAATGCCTTGTCATTCATATCGGTTTGGAGCATGCGACACACGTTGCGCTCTGACAATTTGCTATCGCTGTCACAGTTGACACTCTCGCCGCCGACTGTCCCAAGCGGCTTAAAATCGTCGAAGGAGGCCAAGGTGTTCGCCATCATGCTGCTAGTGGGCGTTGTGTTGGCGTTAACAATATTCCTGCTGCCCAGCCCGGTCCCGAAGACGGCTCAACTCTGCACTACACAATCCTGCGCTCAACACAGGTGAGGCGGAGTCCCGTTCTTTCTCTCTTACTTGGTCAGGTTAGCCTAGAAGTGCTGTTCGAGGAACACGCAGCTAGTAGATATCATTGGCTTAGGTTGAAAGCACAAGTCACGCACATACGGCGTTAAAAGGGGGCGCTTAATACATTATCGTGTAGTGCACTGGAGCTAGGTGTGTGGCTATTGTTAAATATAACTGGTAACATATTTTTTTGCAGAATTAACAAAATGTTGACCGTGATCATAGCAATGAGACTATGCACAACGCCGGCAACTAGTCATAGTAATTCGACAATCGAAGTCTTCTAGCACGACGTCGAATCGGCCTGAGTACAGCAAAACAGTACAATGTTCTAATTATTAAATTTTCAATAGAAAAAAAAAGACAAGCGAGTAGAAAGTAGGAGATCGCGGCATATTCGTTTATTGTAGGACAGATTTACTAAATATTTTAACAATCATGAACTCCGTTTTCCGCAAACAGGATGGCTGAAAATAGACAATGAAGTCATTGTTTACGCAGCCTGGTATAGTACTTGATACATATGGGCCCGCAACAGGAGAATATATTTTACGTACGATTGTGAGGTATCAAATTCGGCTAGAACTTAACAGAGAACCCAGGGAACCGAAAAAAGCAATTGCTCATCTATTTGCTATTAGTGAGGGAGAACGTTGCTAAGCACTGAAAAGGTGAAAACGTGGCTTCGACCTACACCCTTGACCATTTTTAGTTGTTCTTTTTTCTTGGAGGGTGCCGCGGAAGAAATGTAAATGTTTTTGAAGATACACACAGGTTCCACAGCGAGCGCAGGCAAGGTGAATAAATGAGAATGAGAAATCATCAGACATGCATACGCTGTACTTTTTGTCGCGCGTCTAAAAGTTGTATTTTAAATGGCGCGGAAAAGAAACGAGTCCTTCTCATAACTTAGATGCTGTGTTGTTCGGTTGTTTACTAGGCTCTAGGCTAGGGGAAAATATACAAATCGCTGCTGAAGGGGATGCCGCTGGTACTGATGTTAATAAAATACCTCTTCCAACGTGCTCCCCTGGTTAGCTTGAAGACCTCAATATACAAAAAAGTTGTAAATTCCTCGATGGTCGGATATTGTGACTTGACCTTTCACGTCACCGCCTTGCGTTCCTGTCGGACTCTTCATTCGCCTTTGGGGACTCGGCCGTGGGAACTCTTCATTCTGGGGCAATCCTTGTTGTTGGGGATGGGGACAATGCTGTTTGTTAGGCTCGATGTCACTGCTATCTGACAGAGTCCGTCTCAGGTGTGCACAAGGTTTCGTCTGCTGCCATCCACTAAACATCATAAGTTATGAACCAATGTGCTCGATCACAATGTATTTTTCATGCATGCTGCTGTATGATCGGGTGGACTGAGTTTGCCCCCTTTTTTCAGAGGCGTGAGATCTTTGGCACATTTGAACATCACACACTGTTGTTTTGCTCACTTCTTTCTCTGAAAGTTTGCTATACTTGACTGCAGCAAGACAAGAGTTGAAAGGATTGTTTGTGTTATTGGAGTGTCGCTGGGCTGGCTCCTATTCCTAAAGGAGCACGTTGAGGTAATACAAGAAGACTAGCTCTTGGTGACTACCAGTTTCAAGAGCTTTTTGAACAACAGCTTCGCTCTTTTTGCCACATAATCCTGCATAATATTTTTTTCGCAATTTGGGCTTGAATTCTTGTGTTTAGAAATGCGATTTACGAACAAAGGTATGAAATTCAACTTTTCAAAACTGCGTTTCAGGTTCACTGATAACAAATAAAAGTTATACTTAGCGACGCAAACCTTAAGACACTTGGCAGAACTTGCAGATGCTGTAGACATCAGCAGATCATATTCCAAAATGCACTGATCCATTAATCTATTACCAGAAAAGGATTCCTTTGAAACTCCATTAGGTCGGAAATGGCTATTTGCCATGAGACTCTGGAGTTTGACACTGCAGTGTTTTAGCAATGCTTCTGGTTGTGTGTTGACCTGAACCTGGTGTATTTTCCATGTATAAAATATTCCCCACTCACCATATCTCATTTCTGGCCAGATGATGCATTCGCGTGTACTTCCTAGGTAAGGTTTAGTATCAAGATGAGACGAGAGCAGCCTCTTGAATTTGTCACGTTTGCTCAGAGAATGACGCCGTGTTGAACTCTGTACAGTATTCTGTCTCTTAAAGAGATACCATTAATGGTCAGGCCGACGTCGGCGTTATCGGCGTTTTTGGCATCAGAATTTTCAGCGAAAAATTACCGGCATCCTTTCGGCAGGTGGCTGGTGACATGGCGCTGTATCGACTGATCCTAGGTTTGCGATATTACGAAACTGCATGACATTGCCGAGTAGACAGGCGCTGCCAACTCGGGAATTTATTTTAGATGGATGGGAGAGATCAGAATCTAGCCTTCCATGATCATTGGATCCCACTTTAGATATGCTGGCCACAGTCCACATACCTATACGTTTTAGCGGCTTGGTTAAAGCGGTGCTTTATGATATGTATTAGGTTTTGTTTGAGCAGTGCTTCATTCCTCTGATTAGCGCTTCTGACCGCCTAAAGCGTTTCTTGTCTTACATATTAACATGCAACGAAATTCACGTCTGTCTACTCGTGGCTGCCTTCGGTGTCTGGAAGGAGAGCTGTAGACATTGTGTTTGCGGCGACAAGCTCATTGCCTGGGTAGTACCGAGCTCTATGTTGTATGGATTCACCTGCAGCAGCATGCTATGCAATCTCCTTGGCACTTCGTTGTGCGACGTTGAGACTGTAGATTGCGGGGGACTTTGATCAGTAACTACTTTTCCATGACTACCAAACACATACTGGTGGAAAAGTTCGGGAGTTAAAAGTACTGACCAACGTCTCCTTTTCAGTCCGAGTATGCTTGGTTGAAAAACGGGTAAGCACTCGCTAATAAAAGATACAGACAATTCCCCTTGTAGCAGAGCTGCTCGAAGCCCTTTTTCAATTCCATCACACTGTACGTTTTTTTTAAAGCATAGCTCTGCTAGTGCTTCGACCACATGTTTCATGTTCGCAAATTCTTGGTCTTTTGTTGACGTCCACTAGGCATCATGGGGTTTGTTTTCTTATTGTTTTTCATGCCATCGAATACGCCACATAGTAATCTGCAGATGTAATAAACCATGGTGCACCTGAACGGTTCCGCACATATCGATTAATGGGGATATGCCACAAATTACCGGTCTTTTCAGGGTCTGCCATAGGGACTAGGCTTGTCAGCTTATGACCCAAGACAATCACTTCAGTGTTCAACTCCAGCTCTTTCCAGTTGATGTGAATTCCTTCGTCACATCAAAGGGCTTCTGATTCTGGTCGTGCTCACCTCGTTCGTTCTTTCTGCTCTTTCGTTTGCGATACATGAGAATGTCATATGCAACACATCGATGTCTTTCTGACCATCTAAAGTTCTCTGCACCTATCTCAATATCGATATGCTACTCACAGCCAAACTAAAAAGCGAAGAAAAATAGTTGTAGAGTTAAAAGGGTGCCTGGAATACGATTCAAACATTTGACTTAGGTCTACGATATAATGCGACTTCAGATTGAATATAAGAAGCCCTCTGCGTTTTTAGGATTGGCACTGAGAGCTGTTGTCTGCTCATCTTTTCGTTCAGATTATATTGGTCTATTCTTATTCTGAATGCGCCTAATTTCTTTCCCACTGCCATGTGGCTCCCCTAACCTGTTGCTTGATCGTTTTGACGATGATATTTTCTTTCAGTTCTCGAAGCAATACCTGAAGCTGAGGCTTTGTGCTCACAGGAACTCGACACAAACAGCGACATCTGGTGCAAACTGGATTTATACTCTTTAATGCTCTTCCTGGAAAATGTCTCTGAAATTGCACGAGAATCGATTAAAACTTGTCCACAGTAATACTCTTTGTGGCTGACTGTGCACCCTGCTGCACCGCTGACGCCATTTTATAGGTGCCTTTAGAGTCGTATTGCTTCGGACGCATTCGTTCTCCAATGCTTACCAAGTGGTTTTCCACCAATTGAGTACAATATTAATTTTCTGATAAAAGGCTTCGGGCGAGAAGCCTACAAATACAATTAGAGTGATCACTATTCCATTGTGTAACCCCAGGTGTTGGGGGCTTCATAAAACTCGCTTACTTATCTGTATCCGCTGGAATGGCATATACTGACGCTCCATTTTAAACCTGGAATTTGGTTCGCTGTTTTTTCACTGTAAATGAGATTACATCTCCTGTTTTGGCTCAGCAAGAGCGTCATCTGAACATAAGTCACTTTTGTAAGCAGTTGTGACTCTTCGCTTGGTGTTGCACAGTTTCGCAAAATGGTTCTTTCCACATTTGTTGCAGTGTGTTTCCTACGCCCGACATGCGCCGTGGAATCTTCCACGGCACCCTTACAAGTATCATCGGAGTTGTGTTAGCTGGTAGAGCCTTACTAATGGTTCTGATAACGTGAACAGCGACCGGTGTTTTGTTTGGGATAAGAAGGTTCACT
Organism: Amblyomma maculatum; assembly: GCF_055883805.1. Taxonomy (NCBI): domain Eukaryota; kingdom Metazoa; phylum Arthropoda; class Arachnida; order Ixodida; family Ixodidae; genus Amblyomma; species Amblyomma maculatum. Next base: position 104,977,877 of record NC_139353.1, on the reverse strand, counting down.
TTTGAAAGCCTTGATCTGTTTAAATATGTCCTATACATCATACATACCATTGCGAAATTTTCTAAGATAGAGTGCTCGTGCTTCAGAAGGTTTGTGCGCACATTCTTGTTAGCCCTGCCGAAATTACTGTTTCGGAGGATTACTTCTTGCTGACTTTCGACAAGTGATTTGCAGATTTCGCCTCGAGGTCTGCGTGAAAAGAGCCACAAGGTTCTTCGGTTTCTTGATTTCTACATCGCAGCAGGTATCTTAAACACACATCGACTTTTACTTGGGCGAAATAAAGTTATGCCCGCGACCGGATGAATTCCTAAAGGCTTTTTCAGGTTCCGGGACTGTATTTCTTTTCAGGTCCAAACGACCGATGGCTGTAACGATAATTATGAAGCCTTTGTTCGGCTCCTGGACTGATTTTAGTTGCCTCATCGAATTCAACCACATTGTAGACAATGATCATTTCCGATCCGCCGATAGACGGAACGCTTTTTTCTGCTAGTCTGTTCTCTTCGCTTGTCCCGCTGCAGTCAAATATGGGTCAAAAGCTTGCTCCATATCTTCCGAGTTGCACGCAAAACAGCCGAGAAGCACAATTGTTCGCTGGCGCTTAATCGGCATGCTACTCTTTATTGTGTGTTCGTGAAGAGTGTTCGCGAAGACAGGTCACTCGCTCGCATTCATGTCTCGCTTATGCGCAGCGCGTCTCCGGCACAGTCACTGTCATTTTCTAGCGTCATTTCAGGCTGTGAATGCAACCGTGCGCTGCTTCCACCATACCAAAGGAGTCAATGCGGCGTGAAAGAAACGAGCATGTGTTACACTGACGCTATATTGTTTATTATCCACTAGGAGAAAGAATACATTATGTTGCCGTAGTGTATGCAGCTGCTGCTGATGATGGTAGTAAAATACCTGTTGTATAAGTGTTCACAGACCTCTTTTTCAGAATAGCTGCAATCTGCAATTGAGCTGATGATATTGGCTTGCTAAATTACTAGTAGTTGTTTCGAGGCCCTTCCATTGCTGTTGAATAGTAGTTTAATCTTTTGTGCGTTAATTTCCACTCACCTTTCGGCTTTAGTTGCCCTGATCATTGACAACGCTCTAATAGTGCATGCATGCTTTGCAAATTGTCATTATAGGTGCCAGAAAGACTCAAACTTCTTTATTTCATGTCGTCAGCATCATCATCATCATCATCAGCCATCTGAGAGACCGCGTTTATTGAGGAATATGTAAGAGGCCTTCGCCCACTGCAGGGCGAATGCTTCTTACATATTCCTCGATAAACGCGATAGTGTGCTGGCGGCATCCACTTGAACCCTTCCAACTACTTAATTTCATCCATCCACCTCTCTGCGTCCCCCTGCTAACATTTCCCTACCTTGGAATTCAGTTTGTTACCCTAAGCGACCATTGGTTATCCTCTCATTGCACTACATGTCCTGACGATGCCCATTTCGTCTTCTTGATTTCTGCTAGAATATAAGTAACTTGAGTTATTTCTCTGACCCACTATACACGCTTCCTATTTTTTAGCGTTACCGCTACCATTAAGGTAAGATACAAATGTTGCATACTTTCCTCTTAAGCGATACCGGTAAGCTGCTAGTCATAATCTTCGAGTACTTGCCAAATGCGCTCCAACCCAATCCTATTCACCTTGTTATTTTCCTTTTAAGGTCCGGATCTGCGGTTACTACCTGTCCTAAGTTGACATATTCACCAACTTCTTCCAGTGCTTCGCTACCTAACGTAAACTGCCGGGCTTTCCCGAGGCTGTTGAACATTGTCTTAGTCTTCTGCACATTAATTTTCAAGCCTGCTTTTCTGTTTTTACAGTCTAAGTCATTATTAATTATTTGTAGTTCATTCCCGGAGTTACTCAGCGAGGCAACGTCATCAGAGGATCGCTAATTACTGATGTATTCTCCATCTACCCTTATCGATAACTGCTACCATTCCAAGTCTCTGATTACTTCCTCTAATCAAGTTGTGAATGTTACGGGGTAGATAATCTTTCTGTGCCAAACACCTTTCTGTGTGGGGATTTTTTTCAGTTGCATTATGCAGAACATGATAGCTGTGCAGCCACTGTAGATATCTTCCAGTACTTTCACATAAATCTCGTCTACTCTCTGATTTGGCAATTCCTCTATGGCTGCCGAAGTTTCTACTGAGTCAAATGCTTTTTCGTAATGAATAAACGCAATGTATAAGGGCTGCTTATATTCCGAGCATTTTTCTATCACTTGTTTGACAGTGTGAATATTGTCAATATTGTAGTATCCTTTCCGACAAATTGCTCAATCTTTTGCTTCACTAAAGTCTAAGAGTGTCTTGATTTTGTTAGTAAACATGTTATACAGTAAACACGTTATATGAAAGAGATATTAAGCTGGTTGGCTTATACGGTTTCAAATCCGTAGCGTCCGCTAATGAATTAAGGTAATGTTTGCGTTGTTTTATGGTTCGGGTACCATCGATGACACAGGACATTGCGTATACAGGGTAGCTACTTTTTCTAGCACGATATCCTTCCCTTCCTTCGACAAATCTGCAGTTACCTCATCCTCTACCGCTTCTTTTCCCTTTATAATTGTTTTCAAAACTTCCCTACCCCGTCCTTTGTTGCTGGCTGCACGTCTGACTGCTCGTCATCACTTCCAAACTCATTACTGTCCTGACTACTTTGGCTACTGTTCAGATGAGTACAAAACTCTGCGCCTACTTCGACTATCTTGTCTATATTCGTGATGAAATTGCCCGCCTTGTCCCTTAGTGCTTGCGTTTGATTTTTCCTTATGCCCAATATCTTGTTCCCCGTTTTAAGGCTTCCTCTGTTCTATACTGCATGCTCAATTTGCTCAATGTTATACATTCTTATATCCGCCACTTTATGCTTAGTTATTGGCTTTGATATCTCTAACAGCTTTATCTGGTCCATTGGATTGGAAGCTTTCTTATTTTGGCGTTTCTTAATCAAATATTTTGTCTCCTTAGACAGCATAGAAGTCTGCTCCTAAACTATCCTATCGCCTACGTCTAAGCTCGCTCAGTAATGATATCTCTGAAATTATTGTTCGTTGCTTCTAGGCTAATGTGGTCATCCTCGGTTAGAGCTTAATATCTATTCTGTAGCGAGATCCTGAACTTTCTGCTCCCCCGTTGCCACTAATTCGTTGACTGCCTTCTTTCTTACTAATCTGTTTAGTTCCCTTTTCAGGTTGAGAATAATTAAAAACCATACCATCCTGTGGTCACTGCATCGGACTTTCCCGATTACTTATACATCCTGCATAATGGTGGGTGTAGAACACAGTATTAAGTCAGTTTATATTTTTCGTCTCACCATTAGCAATTTTTTATGTCCACTTCCGGGTCCTCCATTTGCTGAACGAGGTATTCATGATTCTTAATTTATTGCGCTCTTCAAACTGAACTAGTAACTCCCCCTGCTCTTTCCAGAAGCAATGCCATATTCCCCCATTCCCTAATTTCCGTCCTGCTTTTTTCCTACCTTGGCATTGAAGTCGCCCATTAGTGCAGTATACTACGTGTTTCCATTCCGCGTTGCCGATTCTGCATCTTTGTAGAAGCTCCAAACGGTTTGGTCATCATGAATACATGTAGGTGCGTACGCCTGTACAACCATCAGTTTATAGTGCTTGTTAATCTTAATTACGATGCCTGCATCGTAAGAATGTGAAATAATTACACTGAAAGAAAAATGACTGTATTCATATGGAGATGGTATCGTGATTCCTGCATGATTGGCGAGTCAGAGAAGATGCTTCTATGCCATCAAAGCACATTCATTTGACTTTGTCAAGAAACTGATTGTGTGTATCGCGGTAAATTAAAAAATAAAGGTTGTAATTGTCTTTTTACGGAATGGCCTGGAAAGTGCACAAGAGGTTGCTGAGTAGATCCATTAACACTGTCGAATAACTGATGTAATGCGTAGCTTAAGTGTATCCCGAACATTTAGAGCGAAAACGCTCATACACTCAGTAACGCCGATTAAGAATCTTGTCCTACAGTTGTTTGTGCCACCGTTCTTTTTGGTGAGGTTACAATCACGTGGCCTCGCACAGATAATTCAAACTGAGTCCGGTATAGCGGCTGTAACGCGCGAGGAGCCTTTCAATCTTACCAACTAAAAGAGTGACGTAGCCCGTTAGTCAGCAGGATCACTACAAGTGATTTATCAATAAAAAATCATTGCAGTGGCCTCGAGCCGATGGGGTTTAAACTGTGTCGTTTAAACCCGTTTACTGCGGTTCAGTAGCATAGTGTCATAGGCACTAAACCACCTGGTGATTACTTTGCCTCTTCATAACCATTCATAAGGAGGCTTAATATATGCCGCTTCAAGCAGCGATTCCCAGATGGCCCCACACATATGTGGCCTCCACGGTGAAGCGCGTCGTTGCAGCTGAGGTAATCATAAAGGGCATGGTTAAACCTGCACCAATAGACGCAGCGGCTACCAGATGTCGCCAAAAGTCCAGCTGATGCTTTGGTTCACTGTACAAAAATGTTACTGGGAAATAATATTGAATCTGCCAAACATCGGATCGTTCTCCTGCTCGTTGTTTCCTTAAGACATTTCCATCTCCAGAATTTTACCGACACTATCCGGCTGGTCAGATAAAACCATTGTGTATTACATTTGTCGTCCGAAGCCTCGCTGGAATTCTTAGGCCTTATGAAGAAGAGAAGAGAAAGGCGTATGCGCGTGTTCAACCATCCGCTTGGTGTGAATTTACAGTTTTGAAAACGTCGCAAAAAGCGGAAGGTACTGTGTAAAATCCTAAGCTTGTGCGCTACATAAGCCATTGTTCCAAAAGGTGACGCACTCAGAAAGCGACACATGTCACTTCGTTCCGCAACACTTGGTCTAAGTAGTAGGGTACACGTATCCCCCTCTCATTTAAGCTGTGGTCTGAATGCTGTGTGACACAGGGCGGGAATGCAGCAGTTGAGTCGCATGTCTTTGTGTTTTTGATAGGGCCCTAATCGAACTCCAGCTGGACATGAACGTGGATCCGTGCAAAGATTTCACTGCGCACGTCTGCAGTCGTTGGGAGCCCCGCAAAGAATTCGCTGACATGTCTCGCTCTGTGCTTACGGACATGGTGATGTCGTGGCTGGCGAGGGTACCCGACACACTAGCAGAGGGACTCGCCCGGCTTCCCGCCGGAAGAAAAGCTTCTGCCATGTTCAACAGCTGCATGACGCAGACGGGCTCACAAGTAGGCGTCTTGAAGAATTTCATGAGCGAGCATGGCCTCAGCTGGCCAGAGGATCCGCCAGAAAATGCTACAGGAAGTACTCCAGTGGAAGTTCTCTTCGACCTCGCCTTCAACTGGAACGTCAACCTTTGGTTTTCGCTGAACTTACTCCCATCCGCGGCGGATGACGGCCAGAAGCGACGTCTATTCTTCTCTGCGAACAATCTTATGCTGGAGTGGAGAACCATCTTTAGACAAATACCAAGGCAGTTTTTCGACAGAGTCTACAGCGCCATCTTCAAGCATTTTGCTAAGGACCAACACATATCGCTGCCGCCGGAAAGAATTAAGGAAGCTTACAGTATGCTCCTGCAGATTTTTGACGTGTTCATTTCGTCGAGCAAGGGCAACGTGAGAGTGCCTGCCGTAATGCCATTGGGAGAATTGGGCAAAGTCCTGCATCTCACGAACGCGGCCTACTTAAAATATGTAATCGACGGAATGCTCAAGATTGAGCCGCCTTTCACGATGGAAGATTTATTGCTCACAAGTGACCTGGACCTGCTCGATGCGACCTTGCAAATTTTCGGCAAGTTCAATGATAGCAGCGTGCGTGCGCCGTAATTTGGCGTGGCTGTTCCTGGAGGCGTACGCAGCCGTCGCCAACCCCGACGCTGTCCTGCTCATTTTGCATGGAAGTCAGCGCCGAGCCAATCAAGTGCGAACCTTGTTCTGCGCCAGCCAGGTTGAGGCGAGCTACAAAGTACTAGTGGCCGCTATGGCGGCGGTGACTTACTTCACTGATGAGGAGCGTGGGATCATTGACGCCAAGCTGGCTAACATCGTACAGGTAAGGGCAGAAACTTGAACAATTCTTAAATCCTCGATTTTAAACTGTAGCAGAGAAGGGTGGATGACGGGTATAAAAGACGTAAGCGCTATTAGCGTCTTTATGCAACATTTGACAATAGGAAAGAACGCCGATATCATCGGAGGTGGATGACTGTTGTCTTTATCTACAAAGCGAGATATATGTCGCAGCAGGGAAGACCACTTCGTTTGTATCTCTGATGTCTCTCTGAGAAACTTTGGGCGAATGTCCAATAGCCATTTGATTAATTGTGGCAATAATATAGACTGAAACATACTGTACAACTCAACGCTGGGCAGTGCGCAGGCTTTTGTTGGCATCATTTTTTCCAATTTGCGAGGTGGGGACACGCTGCGCCCAACAGACATGCTCGTACGATTTGATTTATGCGAGACTTTTAATGAACGTGTAATGACATTTTATTTAATTTGAAAACCTACAAGAGTATCTTGGATGACAGGTTCACAAAAATAATGATTAAATTAGTAGCAATGTTCATAAAAAAAAACGATGCAGCAAGGGAATGGACAGGTGGTAGCCACTAAAAGATCACGTGATACCCTCGAAGTCGCGGATTAGGTGTCCTTCAGAGTTTTAAGTGTTCAATTTGCAAGGAGGCAATGCACAGAGCGAAACAATCAGTACATAGAGTACTGTGTGCACATTTGGCTGCAGAAAACAATATACGAAAGAGAAGTGCGGACAACATGACTTGCTTTAAATTGTATATAAGTGTGGGGCTCAATATGACATAATCAAGTTTTATTTTAAAAACAATTCTGAATGCGTGGGGGCAAGGGCTGTATAGGATCGATATATGTGCTTCTGAGATAGGTTTAGCCGTGCATTTTCAAGAGGCAGTGGTAAATAAAACAATGCATTGACTGCGACGTCATCTGCTTCTCATATACTAAATCGCTGAAACATGCATGTGCATAAAATTCCTTCACTATGATGTCATCATAGCTTTGGTCGGCATGCAAAGTTGAAACCCAGAGCCAGAGGAAATGTAAACACCTGAAGAGGTCTCAAGGGCACCAGCTCGAGGAAACGTTTTTCTTCTTGGAAATAAAGTGCTTGTGCTTAGGCATTGAGTTCTAGTTGTTCGATGTCAGGCTACCAACCACCGCCTTTACTACCACCGTCTTTACTACCACCGCCTAAAACGCCGGTGCAATTGATGCGTTCAACGGAATGCTGGTTGTGTTCGATGCAACGCTCGGTCGCACGCAGCCAAACATTTCACTCCACACTCGTATACCGTAGCCACAATTGGCAGGCGCAAAGAAAGCCTCAGGAGACGGCGTGCCAAAGCAACGAATGAAGAGCTCGCTGCACGTCTCGAGAAAACAAAGACGAGGGCTCTGGCCGGTTTAATCGTTGAGCCTGTAGATGGGGAAGGTGGCCGGCGCGCAGATTTTGCACAAAGAGTGGGCGAGCCCTAGTCTGCCACGCGAGTTTCACCACCGCTTCACGAACAACCTCTTTGAAAGTGCGTGTTCTGTGCGCGAATGGCTGTGGCAAAAAATGATGTAACACCGGTGAGTGAACTTATGCATCCCATTCTCCCTTTGGCCGCAAGTATAATCATGTAGCAGTTGCTTTTGCAGTTCAACCAGGGTTAAACAGAGCTAAGCCACAGCCAACGTTTTCTGGCGGCTTAGACTCTAGGCTGTAACCAGTGGAAACGAATGTACGGCTGCATATTTATTTTGATTCGCCCAGTAAGAAAAGTTGGCAAGCGTAAAAATGTCGCAGAACAGCGTGCCTTTTTTTCAGATTCATTTCTGATGGCTCCACTGTGCCTTATTTGAATATTTCTAAATTTTGGGACAGGGGTTTATAAATATTTTCTTCTCAGAAAGCAGCAGCCTCCCACGCTTTTGAGCGTTGGTCGCCTCGATCCTCGCCCTTTATTGGCGGATACAATCCTTGGCCTATCAACTGCTTTGAAAGCACACAAGGCTCTGTTTTGTTAGCTAATATCAGTCTTCTGCAGTGACATATTGTGACTAAATGTTCCTTTCTTCTTCTCGTCTTTTTTCTCATCTGTGTTCTCCTCTCAGGGTAGCTTTTTTGATTACCGCCCACGCCTTTTCTATCTACTTGTAGGTAAACTTTCTAGAGGTCATATGCAACACATGCGTGCTCTTTAAAACCGAATAGCCCCGTGAGAACTATCATTCTTGCTTGTTATCAGAACGTTTGTGCTCACATAAGACGCACAGTGCCGATATATGGCGCAAGGACTAACTCGACCGTCTTTTTTGGATTCACCCAAGCTCAGAGAAGGCGCGTGGCGGCATAGAGCACGTAGACCTGAAGTATTATAGAATGGTTAAGCCACGCTTCTATGTCGTAAGGTAGGCATATTGTTTAGCACAGTGCAGTACGTTCAAGTGACGCTGTTTTCGAACACTGCCGAGTTATTGCCCCTTTCCGTATGTTGCCCATTGCTATTATCGATGGCTATAATAGCCAAAGAAGCAGCTTGCAAATGTTTTTATTCAGGCGCCAGACTTATATTGAGCAATTTCGGTTGTCGATCCAGTCCACATTGCATCAAATGTTTACTGGCGTAAGATGCTTGTCGATTGATTACAGTGCCGACATATGCTGGCATTCCTAACCTCGTATTTATCTCACTTTCTCTAAAGCAGTGAATTCCGATATGTTTTTTTTTTTTTTTTGCGCAGAGTAAACATTTTGGTTAACCAACGCTTAAAACAATGCATAGTCTTTATTCATAAGCTTATTGTAACATGACGTGAACAGAGCACGTTAAACGCGACATGGCACGCAAAGCTCCTTCCAGCTCACTGGTCTGTTATCCAAAACGCTTGTTACTTTTGTGCTTGCCAGTGAGCGATATTTTTATGCGGATCCGGCCAGATAGCGTCTTCAAACGGGGAGTTTAACATCGAGAAATAACATAATTTTAGCACTGTTTCTGGGCACTTCAAACGCATAGTTTGCCGCAATATGGTTGTCCACATTGTCCATGGATGTAGTGTCACAACCAGCAATTTCATATGCTTAAGCATTAATGAATGTAATGACAATGTATGTGCTGTAGATGTTAGTAAAAACGGAAGAGAGGATTGTGGGCTTAAAGAGTGGCCGGTGATCCAATATATACATATATGAAAACTTGCTGGGCCTTGAAATTAGCAACTGCTATATTACAAATTTGAGAATCCCATTGGAAATTATGAGTTAAGAAATCAACCGAATAAAAAAAAAACAGATTAAAAAATAAAATTCCGGGCGTGATGACAATCGTCGACATATTTCAAAAGGAATTCCCCTAACAATTATTGTATTTAGGCTGTCGTGATCCCGCGTAGCACTTGGATAAAATGTTCTTGACGAATCTATCGTTTACGTTTTGTTCGGATGAAGTTGGAAGTCTTGTGGGTCGTCGAGAGGGAGTCATCCTCTTCGCGTGTGGTTCCAGGCATCTCTCATATATAATCTTCACAGCGCGAACACTGCTAGACGGCACGTTAGCATCTCTGTCGTCTCATGCACGTAGTAAGAGCATACAGGTGAGCTTCATGCTTCCACAGACTGCCTTCGAGAAGGCATCTGCCGTACCATGGCTGGACAATGCGACTCAAGGTGTCGCGGCCGAGAAGATCCGTGCCGTGCGCAGCGTGCTGTGGCCGGATAAGAAGTTTCTCACTGCTGAGGGTCTTGAGGAGGCGTACACCAAGTTTCCCGAGAGTGCCCCCTCCTTTGCCCATTTCTGGATCGAGACTCGGCGCAGTCTGCGCGGCCTTATCGGCTCCGACGCCGGCTTGCAGCAGCTGCGGATCGGAGAAAGTATGGCCCAGCCGTACGCTCAATACGTTCACGTACTGAACCAGCTCTCTCTGTCATTGGGAGCTCTGGCCCCGCCGTTATATTACAAGGAGGGCACAAAGGCCATGTTATACGGCGGCGTGGGTTATCTTTACGCAAAGGAGCTTGTCGGCGCTGTGGACAGCGAAGGTGTCAAGGTAAGCGGGATCTGCATACGGGAAACGCAATTCACAGTTCCGTTGTCGTGGCTAGTCTCGTTGTACACTCTGCGACATTTTACTCTCCATTACATTGGATGAATTTTACTATCCCCTTAGTTCTGAATTTCCGTGTAAGAGTGAGCCGTTGCGACCAGTTCACGGCAATTTCTTTAAATGGATCCGCTTCCAAAGCCTTTGCAATGTTCTTGTAGCCGGTCCAGAATGACGCTCTGGGACGGACAGCTGAATGACGTGGGACGTTACTGAATTAAATGTGGCCATATTTATATTATTCCCAAGTTAGCCTTGATTACGTTTCATATCTTAGCTTGCTCATTCCGAAGTATAAGCTGATAGTCAACGCACGGACCATGCTTGATTCTTTTAAGAGGTATTTTCGTTGCTATTAGCTATCGTGTTATACAAATCATTAATTGTAATTTGTTCATCTTATTGAATGCAAAACAATTATTGGTAAGGTTAAGCTCCACCTTCAAGTGAATGACATGACTGCGTTAGCGGCTCCTGTCTGCTGCTTCACTTGCCGGTTGTACCTGAATTAAATACATGTTACTACTCGAATAGTTGCGGACCCCTAGCTTTTGCCACTGTAATCTCACACCTAATCATTAGCGTGCCTTCCTACGATACTACACTATACGGAAGAGCGCCCATTATCTGGCAAGCGCCGCTTCACGAATCCGTATATAAACGTGCCTGCTTTGTTTAGGATTAGCGTACCTGGCGCTGGATTCAACGCCCCTGGTGGGTTCGATTGCTTTCTCACCCACCACAATAGCAGGTCGCGTGGTATTGCGAAGTCGCACAAGCACCTGACCTATCAGCGGGTGGTCTGCAAACTACCGTCACCCTTGCTTGGGATTTCTCGCTAACGGCGCTAACGTCGATGGTGGAGTTTCTGCAAAACAGTTATTTAGCCCTGCAGCGTTTAAACAGGGATTGCCTGCTGAAAACATTCCGATGATGGAGTGCTGCACACTGGTGTCGATGACTGGATCGCTTAGGGGCACCGACATCAATCCTAATGTTGATAGGTGTACACAAGAACAATAAATCATGAAATAAACGACATTTAATCGGAGAGTTCTACACATTTATACCACGCGTCCCAGCTAACTTGGGCCACGGGTTAAAAATTACATTTTTGAGATTGGCCACGGAACCAGTTGCAAACAGCTGCCTTCCATATTACGCATCAAAGGCAATATGTGTTTCAGAAGCAGTTAATTTGAATAATCGATATCATTTACTTAATACTGACGATAGATAATATGTACAATTTAAAAATTGAAGAGCCTGCTCATAAACAATTAAGACATTTATTGTCGGGAAAGAAAGTGGGACGCGTATCTTTTTTCCGAGTTCCAAAGAAAGCCCACGAATTAAAAAAAACTCAACAGGGGGATGCGCTCACGACGATAGTGCTACTTTAATCATGGCTTGAGTTCAGGAAATCAGCTGGCCCGTGTGCAGGGGCAAGCCGATATATCTGTGGTACTTTCTTCGCTCACGTCAGCCAGTCGGCGCACGTGGACGGTGCAAGCGTGCAAGCTGCAGCGTGCGCAACGCGCCGGCTGAGCGGGCTGCAGCCATCGCTAATTTATCAGCCTCGCGCTTTAACTAGGTCACTGAGTCACGACCGAAGGTGATTTTGGCTCGCCCAATGCAAGCTTGGGAGCAGCAAGATCGCGGCGCGCATTGATTGTTTTCGCATTACGCGGGCTTCCTTTCTAGTTCAGAAAAAAGACACATGCGCGGCTTCCTTTACCGAAAATAAACGAGATGGAAGTTTTTGAAGCTGCTCTACATGTTGCAAATCACATTTACTGTTTAAAGTAAATATTAAGTAAATTAAAAAAATAACTTAAATAATTATTCCCGAAACAAAGATGCCTGTGTTGCGCAGAGCAGCTGGCAAAGGCATTTCTTGGCTTATCTCAAGTATTTAATTTTTGAAACCTTCACTCAAGTTATGGGGAAAACATGGGATTGTAGTCTGGCAGCATTCATGGAGCACGCACAGTCCTCGTTGGAAGCGAAGTTGCATATGAAAGGCCCAGAAGTACGAGATAAAACGAAGTTAGTGGCTTACTGCAGTAAATGCAGCGCTAAGGTTTGCGTCCCTGTCATGAGTGCTCTTTCGGCATCTGCAGTTCCTTTGGCTGCCCATTCTCTTTCGCATTTCTGCGGACTGGGTTGCCAGAACGAAGCACATACTTTGGCGTGGGTTGCAAAAACACTCTCGTTTTTGTGGGAGTGTACTGAATGCTATATTCGCTGAAGAATAATTTTATAGCATTAGAAACTATTTTCAGAGAAAACTCTCTGCCTTGGCATCGTACGTCGTTTAGGACACGTGTGATGTCTTGAGAGCGAACTGCGACTGTAGTGGCGCACAACTTTGATTGGTTGGAGAGGTCAAAATTTCAAGTGACGTCACGCGCACGTCAATCCGTCAGTACTCGGCCACGACACTCGACCTTATGTCAACCCCTTGACCAATGAGGGAATTTTGTAGGTAAATAGGTGGATGCTCTGCCAGTTTGCATGGCTGAGGGCTGATTGGTTAGCAGTTTATGTGACAGTACAGGAGCACGCGACATTGTCGAGTTGCCAGTTCCCCTAGAAGCGAGTTCCAAGATTATGACGTAATACACATGGTCGCCCCATCAGCCAAACAGCATTATAAATTGTATGTAAAGAAAGAAACTAATTACAGGGCTTACCTCTGCTAAGCGCATCCAGTGCGAAAGCGCAAAATGTTTAGTCATAATTACCTCAGTGGGACTGTTGTCTTGAAGTCGATGCTAACCTTACTCTTGAGAATTTCTTCAAGACGCTCAGTAAACCGGTTAGGCATAATTTCTGTGATTACGTTACGTAACCTTAAAGCTGTTTTGACCAATCTGTGTATATGTATAATATGTAAATTCCGAAGAAACTGCTTGGTTTCTTTGTAAACGTATATATTGCACGCAAGAAAATTGCATAAACTCCTTGAATCAAACTAAGTTTCTGAGTTTATGGAAGAGGCAAAAAGAGAGGAAAAGTTTATTTCTATCACACAAACTGCCTCTTGACCACCACCAACCGTTAGCTTATGCTCACAATGTTCATTGTTATATTGAGGTCTGTCTTTTATGCTCTTTTCTGAACCACTAAACTGTTGCATACTGATAAAATGAAGCTCAATCCAGCTTTCCTGCACAGGTGGACCCGTTGGGCAACATTGTCTCATCATGGTTGAGCGAAGCCGTGAAGAGCACCTTCAAAGACCGCGTGCTAGACTGTCTGCCTGGTTGGCAATCCCAGCCTCTTTCCAGAAGTGCCTGCCATGGAGGTCGCTTTCGCCGCCTTCAAGAATGAGCTCCAAGACGACGATCTCCAGCTATCCTTAGTGGGTGATTTCAAATATTCGGCTAACATTGCCGTGGGATATTATGTGCACGAAACTTATATAGGTTGATGTTTGCTGCTTCTAGGAATGTGTTTGTGGCTTGCGTAATATACGACTCAATGTAACAACTTGTTCACAAGTCCTGCAGGTGAGAAATTTTAGTTTCAGCCATCATATGGAGCCGTCACGGAGCCATTAAAGACTAAAGGGCTATGAAGTTTTATGAGACAGTATATTACTCTCGTAACAAATACATTTCTAACATTTTAAATGCCCTTTGGTGATTTGCTGATGACATTGCCTTGCTAAGTAACTCGGGGGATAAACTGCAAATAATTATTGATGACCTAGACAGAAAAAGTAGAAAGTAGGTAGCGAAGCACTGGAAGTAGTAGGCGAATATGTCTACTTAAGACAGGTAGTAACCGCGGATCTGGACCACGAAAAGGAAATAACAAGAATAAGATTGGGATGCAGCGCATTTGGCAAGCACTCGCAGATTATGACTAGCAGCTTACCGGTATCGCTCAAGAGAAAAGTATACAACAGTTTCATTTTACCTGCACTCACCTATGGGACTGAAACGTAGAGGCTAACCAAGAGGGTTCTACTTAACTTGAGGACAACGCAGAGGGCTATGGAACAAAAAATGGTAGGGTTAAAATTAAGAGATAGGAAGCGTACAGAATGGGTCAGAGAAAAAGCTCGTTACTGACACTCTAGTGCAAATTAAGAAGAAGAAATGGGCATGGGCAGGAGATGTAGTGCGAAGAGAGGATAACCAATGGTCGCTTAGGGTAAACAACTGGATTCCAAGGGAAGGAAAGCGTAGCAGGGGGCGGCAGAAAGGATGAGGTTAAGAAGTTCGCAGGGGTCAAGTGGATGTAGCTAGCACAGAACCGGGTTAAGTGGAGAAATATGGGAGAGACCTTCGCACTGCAGTGGGTATAGTCAGGCTGCTGCTGCCGCCGCCGCCGCCGCCGCTGCAGCTGCCGCTGCCGCCGTTGCTGCTGCTGCTGCTGCTGCTGCTGCTGCTGCTGCTGCTGCTGCTGCTGCTGCTGCCGCTGCTGCTGCTGCTGCTGCTGCTGCTGCTGCTGCTGCTGCTGCTGCTGCTGCTGCTGCTGCTGCTGCCGCCGCCGCCGCCGCCGCCGCCGCCGCCGCCGCCGCCGCTGCGGCTGCTGCTGCCGCTGCCGCTGCCGCTGCTGCTGCTGCTGCCGCTGCCGCTGCTGCTGCTGCTGCTGCTGCTGCTGCTGCTGCTGCTGCTGCTGCTGCTGCTGCTGCTGCTGCTGCTGCTGCTGCTGCTGCTGCTGCTGCTGCTGCTGCTGCTGCTGCTGCTGCTGCTGCTGCTGCTGCTGCTGCTGCTGCTGCCGCTGCTGCTGCTGCTGCTGCTGCCGCTGCTGCTGCTGCTGCTGCCGCCGCTGCTGCTGCTGCTGCTGCTGCTGCTGCTGCTGCTGCTGCCGCCGCCGCTGCCGCCGCCGCCGCCGCCGCCGCCGCCGCCGCCGCCGCTGCTGCTGCTGCCGCTGCCGCTGCTGCTGCTGCCGCTGCCGCTGCTGCTGCTGCTGCTGCTGCTGTTGCTGCTGCTGCTGCTGCTGCTAGCTGTTAGCTGCTGCTGCTAGCTGCTGCTAGACGATGATGATTATAATGATGATGATGATGATGAAATGCCTTTTCCTTTGAAAGATGGTATGACGGCTTCATTTCGCGGCTGAGACGAAATGGAGTCGTGAGACGAAATTTCGCGGCTTGGGGACTTTTGTCCAAAGTTGTACGTACCGCAAGAACAGGCTGAGTGGTGCAATTCTGAGCACCCAACCTTTGGCAAGAGAAGTAATGTATTTTATATTGATAGAAATAAGCGCGTAATACTGACCAAAGTTAGGATATTGAATTTTCTTTTTCGGACATCCATTTGTATATTGCGACCTGAGCAAGGAGAATCCTGGTTGTAAATTTTCTGGATACAAAAAAAAAAGAATTGCGGTGGCCAAAACATGAATTGGAGGACCACTGAGCGGCGTAAAATCAGCCACACTCAAAACCTAAATCATTACTTATTTCTTGGCTGGACGAAAGAGTGGCATCTCCATCATTTCTACTCCCCGAAAGGCTCCCATGCGTTTGCAATGTCGTGTTGGAGGCTGGATTGCATAAGCGCATATCTCACGTAACGTTCAAAAGTCTGGCCCACTTCGCCGACATAATTATGAACTGATGGCTAGGTCATTTCATGTATGTTGAACGGAACCTTGCGAAAGCTTTAATATCAGATGTCTTAGGTAAAGAATGTGGGATCTTAAAGTTATCTAGGGGAGCTAGCATGACAGGGGTTGTCGTCGTTGCAGAATTCTCAACGCTTCGCCATGCTCTCGAATGCCCCATTTGATCTGCGATATTTTTACATGGTGACAATTGAAGTTTTGGGGATTTTTACGTCGCATAGTTTGTGCCCTGTGTCAGACATCACGTGGACGGTGCAACAGATGGGCAGCGCAGTACGGATTGCAAAATTGTGCTGATTGGTCAGTGATTCTTACCGTGTCTTGTGGAAAAATTTCCATACATGGCCCTTTTTGGGACCTTAACCTCTTTCCCAAGCATTTCACCCTAAAAGAGCCGTTCAGCAGACCGGGAAAAATGTTGTACCCATTGCAAACAGGTGGTTATCCGGCAGAACCAGGAAACGAATGAGAAGATGGAGAGGTCAGCCGGTGGTTAAGAGACACTGGCCTGCTACTACACACTGGGGAAGGGGGAAGATCATGTTCGAGAGGTAGGGTGAGAATGATGGGTGGGTGATATCATATTCCTATGAGGTTTCACTTGTGGTCGGAGGTAATGAGGACTCCATGCACACATGAAACGGAGTCGTGAAACGCAACATGCCTCAAATGTCTTGGACAAACACCACTTATCATTGTAGAAACGCCTCCACAATTTTCAAAACGAACCTGCTACCTCCCAAATATGAAGCAGATGCTCTAGAAAGCCACCGCTGGGGAAATAGGTTGCAATTGCAACGGGATACGAAAGAAAGCGAATAAAGACGCAAGACTAGAGAAAGCACGCACACAGCCGCCGGAATAGAACTGGTTTATTCTTGACGCAACCACGTACTTAAAACCACCTTCCTGTCCAGGTGCACGTGCACAAAACCAAATGAGGTCACAATTAAAGTACGCGACGAGGCACGGCGCTCTTTCTTGATGATCACGACGGATAGATCACTTATGAAAGTCATATTTTTGATCTTAAACGGCTTCAGAAGCTCGCGTTCGTGTCTAGTCTTTTTCTAGCGAATTATTCAGGTCCGGTAAAACAATTGTGAACGGCTTCTCCATATTTGCACATGAAATACCATGTTGCTTCCATTACCTTGTCGACAGGAGTTGCCGTGCTTTCAAAGCCTTTCGTTCATGCACTGATAGTTTTTCCTATGTAAGCTTTTAGCAGTGAGTGGGGATAAATACACAGTCTTGGGTCTTTTTTTCGTTGAGCTATTGCTAATAAACACGAACCAGCTGGCCCAGCAATTCCCTGTTCTGAGCAGGTAAATGAGAACTCAATCAAAAATTGTTTAAAGCTATTAGTTTCTTTAGCAAGCGCATGTACAGACGCGACGCCAAGAGCATATGAACGAACGTAGGGTGAGGACAGCCCTAAGCTATGGCGTGTGTCAATGATCTGCATAAGCGCCCACCGCTCTTGCGATGAATCATTCCTGTCCAGTAGTTGATCCTGTTAGCGGGTTCTACCTCGGTATGGAAAGTATTATTTCGACCGTTGTGGTTATACAAAAGGCACATGTTCTGTACGATATCAGTGCATGTTGAAGGGCCCCCGGAAGCCGTAATTTAACTCTCGGCATGAAGAATTTAATATCATTGCGACTGTGAGAAACTTTTTTTTTCTTTCTTGGAGTGCCTGTCTTAGAAACTCCTTCTAATGATCCACTTGTCACGTTTGTTGTCATATTCGATACTGTACCCTAACTTTCGGCAAGATGACCGCAACACTTTAAGAGAACGCATGCGATCGAGGTTACGTTCACATTTAAGCACTTTTGGCACACAGAAGAGGTACAAAACTGATTGGCGCAGTGTATCCACTGAGCTGGGCCATATGACATGACTGCTGTTTTGACGACTTTAATTAGAGTGGATATTTTTGTACTTGATGGTTTGGAAGAGCAACTGGATGTAATTCTAATGAAATCCGTGACGGTGGGAAACCGTACATAAATTCCTATTTGTAGTGCACACATTTTCAAAACTTTTAACCTGCGGTCATGTAACGTCAGCAACAAAGCATACAGTTTTATTGTGCGGTTTCAGTTTTGGGTCCTATCGATGCTTAATTTGTCACCATCCTTATATGCGACCTACCATTCAAGTACCGAAATCGAGCTGCCGCGTAGAGCTACCCGCGAGGACGGGTTGTGACGGCAGCTATTCTTGTAGCATTGCCGAAACGGTGGATATTGCTCACATGGGGCCTCTAAGAAGATTATTGGTTATATTTCGCCGTGACTACAATGTGCCGAATGTGGGTCTGTGCGCATTGTTTCCTTATTCGAGCACGAAGAAACGGAGCAACTCAGCAGGCAAAAGACTGCGAGAGGTGAAACAGCAATAATAGGTAGTAAATATGTACATGCATCTGTTACAAACCTTTTCACGCAGCCTTAATGCAGGATATCAATGACACCATGCACGCTTTCTTTGATGTAGGAGCTGACAGAGGAGAAAGTGTTCTTCATCACCGCCTGCCTCCTCAGCTGCTCGAAGACGCCAGACGACAACTTGTATGGCGGCGACTGCAACAAGGCGGTGGCAAATTTCGCGCCATTCGCAGAAGCGTTCAAGTGCCACCCGGGATCAAACTTGAACCCGATAACGAAGTGCACGTTTTTCGACTAACCTCTTAGGATCCCGCACCATCCACCGATCTACATAATGTTTTGTTTTTCCCGCCTCGTTCAACTTGCTGTCTTATTCAAGATCTACTGTGTTGTTGGTTAGGTGAATTGCATTTGTTAATTGAGTTTCATATAATTTAGGGCTGGTGTGCCACTACAATCTTGCGGAAATCATGGTGCATTGACATATCTGCATGAACTGTTATTTCGCACGTGATTTTAAGCTGATACTTTCGTTCTTGCTAAAAAAAAGTTTCTTTAGTTTGGTGATGTACATTTAACGTTGGTATTTGTTTACACGTGCTTTATGGGATAAGGTCGTTATTGATTGTCTTGGTCTGTGCCTGTATTCTGTAATACTTTCTAGATAGCTGCTTTTTTGTATTGAAATGTGATGTTACCTCTATGTTTCCGCAGCCTGCAGTTGAAGCGCTCCTTTTGAAGTGTTTAGCGACTTTGCGATGTGCCTAAAGGCAAAGACGCGTTGGTGTTTCTGGTGGACTGCGTTTGTAGTGATATCGCATCTTGTTGAAAACAATTTACGATGAGGAGTCTTAGATGCTCCACAAAATTACTGTAAATGCTGCTTGAAAATGCCGCAATTCTTCGCAGTGTCCTCTGCTGGATGATTCGCGCAGCCAGTTTGGACTGTTGGGTGTGGGTTCTAACTTGTGATCGTGATTAGCCTGCAATGACGGCTAGGATGGGGGCCGTTCAAGATCTGAGTGCCGAATTACGAGGTGTCTTCCTCGGGTCAGAAACTTTATGAGCGACACACGCCGGTTACGCCAGTGCATGCTGATACAGGCTGAGTGCTAAGAATATACTGGTGCGATTGCTGTGCTCGTTTTCGAAGCACTGCCATAAAAGTAGCAGCACGGACTGCATACCATGCACTACGTGATCTACCCTCTAGATGTGCTTGGTACCACGGTTGGTGTCCCCCACCCTTTCGTTCCAGAGAGTATTCAAGCCTCAATAATGTGCGCGTATGTGGCGGTGGACAAAATGAGCGATTTTTGCATGTTGCATGGAAGCGAAGCGTATGAACAGCCTTACCTTTGTTTAATAACGTTTGGTAAAAAAGACTTGTTTGCTGATTCTTAAGTGCTGCAACCCCTGATAAGCAGCAAGAGCATACGGGCAAGCATTTTTGGTCAACATGTATTCCTTATAATTATCCACTGAATAGCCAGAATGTATAGTAACCTAGCCGGAGTATGCATTTTTGTGGTATGAAGTCTCAGCCAGTAGGCCAAGACTGCTCACAACTGACAGTGGTACTGAGATGATGTGTTTTTTGCTGGAGATTTTTTTCGTTCAACCGTTCAATTCAGGAACATCTCGGTTCCACATACTAAATGCCGGTGTACATTGTAATTATGCACTTCACTGGGAAAAATAACAATGTTTCGTATTCACTCTACATCAATGGCATGAAGAATAAGTACATATCCACTGGTGTATCAAGGTGCCAGAGACAAATATAAATGAGAGTAGAAACGCCTGTCAGGTAAAAATCCGAATAAACTGATAACGACGCCGGAAAGGACAGTTTGGCATGGTTTTTCCTGGTGGCAAAGCATTGAAAGACTGGAACACAGCTTGGCAAAGTGTGCGTTCCCCGAAATGAACATTGGTTCATTTTGAAGAGAAGATTGTGCATTGACACATGCGCTTACAATTAAGGGCATTCAATTGGAGGCATACATATGTCGTCGTTTTGAATCCGTATCGCAAACTAGCCACAACCGTAACCTGCAGATGGATTCAAAATGGGTAGACACAAGAAAATTGCTGCCTCTCCAATTTTGATAGGATACAAAGTTATAGTTTTGGTGTAATTCCTTCCTCCACCGTTTTGATGCAAGTAAGGCATTCATGCTAATGGGAGAATGAAATTAAGAGAGAGATTGACTCACGTTGACTCGATGTCAACCACAGTGGCTATCCTGGTCTTCCTCAGACGAGGACTGAACAGTGATCCCACCCTGTCTGAATGAAGTTAATTGCCAAGAAAATAATATTTTACCAACAGCTTCTGGCAAAATCGCAACTTTTGGTTTTCATCTGCACCCTGAGGGCAGTCTTCGATTTCTCAGTCTTCGCATAATGCGCCTATAGGGTATGCATAACTATAGCTATAATTCACTCTAGGGAGCACGCTATGGATATATGCGTGCAGCTCTGCACTATCATCGTACCTAAGCTGTCTCCCATCGACAAGGTTAGCCTGCGGTCTTAGCTGGTAAACCCAGAACTGTCTGTGCATAGAAAAATGACAGCTGAGCCGTGCTTAGACGATCATATGTAATTAACATGCAGTGCCAAATAAAATTTGTTATGTCACGGGTACAAAATGGATCTCCTAAAACCTACTGTTCTACAATAAACCCCTTTATTGTAAAACTATCTATACATAAAAGGTAAGTAAATGTCTGAGAAAGACCACACCAAACCAGAGGCTATCGAAGGCAAAAACGAAATGAAAAAGAAAGGGTGAGACGGTCGCCCTAAAAAAAATTAAGACCAAATATACAAAAACAAATTATACAAATTAAAAGCGGGAAAAATGGGCAGAGAGGACCTATTACGGAAGAAAAGCGCAAAAACTACTAGATCCAGCGTGCCCAGAAGCCTGACGTGTTGTTGTAGGTGTCCAGGAGGTGAGAATAAGTTGGGAAGGGAAAGGAGGAAGAACCTTTAATGGTACAAGCCGTAGATTGCCCGCTTTTAGGAAAATGATTTAATCAGCGACACTAACTGCCTTTCCGATATTTTCTCAAAAAGCATCCGCTGCAGCTATGATACAGACGAACTGGAGTATTGGAAATCACGTTGACTTTCTTTATATACCTATATGCAAACTTTGCTGTACGTATAGCCAGGCGCGCAGGTTAAGCCTCTCTGTTGCCCTTGCAGATAAAAAAAAAACTGTTGTATTTTGCTCTAATTTATTCTCGACTGGTGTACTGTAATCTAATCTGGTGTCTTGCAACAAAACTTGTTCAGGCTATTTTCTTTAAAAAAAAGCTTTACGCGCTTGTTCCACAAACCCTTGAAACGATCACCACTCATTTCTCGCCCTACATATTCCTCCATTCCCTGTGTGCCATAAGTATGTTGTTGCTGTACATATCTTTCATAAAATTAGGCAAGACGTACATCATTTAGAAATACATATCTGAACAGAAATACTGGCTACAGCCTGCGTGTTACCTCTTGTTCCCACTTGCGCCCGGACTAATTACGGCACCCAACATACAGATAACCAAATTAGTATAGTATGCAAAGCCTATCCTTCAATAATTGATGCTATAAACAGCAAAACTATTTTTCAATTTAAAATAAATTGAAATTGCTTTTTTCCACTTCTTGGGAATGCACCAAATCTGTGACTTGTAGTGCTTGTCATGTTTTGCTTACATTTTGTGTCACGAATTGTAGCGTTACTGATGTACTTTGCTTGCCAAATATAATCTATGGGATTTTTTTTTCATTGGTTATGTTTTGTTTTGTCTTAGTGAAACTGACCTTGACCTCGTCCATCCTTCTGCCATTGATATGTGACCTGGGGTGAAGCCTCGTCAGGAAGAATGCCACCAGATTCTTTCTTTTGCCTCTTCCCGTGGGCATGTTCTGTGTACATGATTCATGTCCGAATAAGCTTATTATTATTATTATTTTATTATAGACCAGCGCTTCGAAGAACGGAGCTTTCTGCAGCACTGCAGCTTGACAAAGAGAAGTCTTGCTTTCTTCTTGACTGTAGCGTTTAGCAGAAATATCTGCAGAGTAATTTTGTGAAGGCTCCTCTTTAGGTTTACATCGCAGTTATGCCTTCAATTTATAGTC
The DNA here is from genome assembly GCF_055883805.1 of Amblyomma maculatum. NCBI lineage: Eukaryota > Metazoa > Arthropoda > Arachnida > Ixodida > Ixodidae > Amblyomma > Amblyomma maculatum. The sequence continues at coordinate 104,955,580 of NC_139353.1, read as the reverse complement.
TACCTTTCCTTAAGCTTCCTACTACAAAAAAAGCACTGGCATGATACAGCTATTTTGAGTAATTATGTGTAGCATGAAACTACCTGAACAGAAATTGAATTCATTATTGCCGAACTGACTAGGCGGCAATGCTGTAACACATTTCTCCAACCCATTGCACTCTTATCTGCCTCCTTCACAGCTAGGAATGGCCATAAAAGTTTGTAACACTTTGTTGCCGTATATTCACAATTCTAAGAACTGCCCTCCTCCTCCTCCTCCGCGGTATATAAGCTTCTTGTCTCGGAGGAATGCACCCGACAACTGTTCTCAAGGACGGGGGATCGAATCCCGGCCTCGGCGGCCGCTTTTCCATGGAGGCGGAGGGCAAGGCGCCCGTGTGCTGTGCTATGTCAGTGCACGTTAAAGAACTCCAGGGGGTCGAAATATCCGGAGTCCTCCACTGCGGCGTCTCTCATAGCCTGAGTCGCTTTGGGACGTTTAACCCCACAAACGAAATGAAACCAACCACGTTTTCTGAGGAAAAGCGCGTAGATCAGCCTGTCAGCTCACTTGCTCACTCAGGCGTGGAGCAAGAGCCGTCGGAGTCCCAACGTGGTGCGACGTTTGCGGGGTTATTTTCGGCTTGTGTTGATACATGATAGCTCGGAGCACATAAAACCAAACGCCGGCCGAAATCGACTCCGAAAACCCTATCATCGTGTTGTCGCATGGACCTGGAATTGGCAGCATTATGCTATTCGGCGGAGCTTAGGAGGTTTTGGTAGGCCTCTCGGGCCCGCTTCTGCTGTCAGCTGTCTGACAGCCATAATGGAAGACGTCATATGAGTAACTGAAATTGTATTTGCCATTTACTAAATATAATGTTCCTTATCACGCATGTGGCCTAAGGCACGAAATAAGTCATTCAGCGGCCAAAAGGCTGTTTTCTATCTTCTTCACTTCAAGGTAACATTATGAAATTGTGCGTTTCAGCCTCCAGCACCGACGCACAGGTTTCTATGCCGATGTGGCGTCATAACAAAACAGGTGACACCAAGGGTAGTACAAAGTAGGAGTATTGCCGTTCCCCAAAACTTCTGCAACGGAGTGCCAAGTACGTCACTAAATATAAAACACAACAAAAAGGAAGTCAATAAAGTCAATAAATCCATTTGTCCCTTGTGTCCATTACTCCGCCCTTCTCCTTTTGCGCTACCTTTTATTCCAAGAAGTCGATAAAGCCTTACGTTGTGGGAATTCAACATTCCTCTCGCCCGCAAGACGCGGTGAACACGCTCCTTCTTTCCTTTACGGGGACTTCGCATCTTTACCCTCCTGGCCTCACTTCCCCGGAGCTGTGACGGAGAGGGCGGTGGTGAGAGAACTGGCGTAGCGTGCCGGGCGGCTCCTCCTTCTCCCTCCCTTCTCATCTCGGCGGACAGCATCAGCATCCAGAGAGACGACGCCGCATCGCCGGAGCGCGCGGATGCTGCTACGACACCGAGGAAGAATGTTGGGAACTCCCAATAAACAGCTTGGCCCGCTGACTGTGCCTCCTTGATTCGTTATTCCCTGCCACGGATGTGGTCAGAGCTAGCGGCGAGGCGTTTTGCTATTAGAGCGGAGTCAGAGCCCCGTGAGAACCCTCACAAAGTGGTTTTCGAGCATAGAGCGCAGTACGTAAATCGAAATGCACAATTAAGGAATTATTTTTATTCGTGTGAATTTCTCCGATTGTGAACCAGAAGCATTCAAACATGCGCTTCTTCGTAACCTATGTTAAAAATTTTCCTTTTTTGTTTTTATTAATATTATTATTATTATATTATTTATAAGCTATGGTAAAAAATTGTGTTTTATTTTTATTATTTTTATTTTATTTTATTTTGTACACTAGTTACGCCTATCTGTAACGTCTCAACGGCCCTGATAGTAACCAAATCAATAATTAAATAATTAGATTACAGTAGAAATCTTACTACATATATTGCGTCCATCGAGCAATCTTTGGTACGTTGAATAAGTTAACTTGGATATCAGCGCGGCGTACTTCCGTTTTCTGAACGGTAGGGTCCCGCAACTTCTTTCTCCTCACTGGTTGTCTCTCTGTGAGATAAACGGCGATTGTTGCAGAGAGATGTCTTTGAATTCAACCTAAAGGCAACAAATTCACTGAAGGCAGGAATTGTTTACGGTGAAAGTACCTGCATACTGTAACCGTTGTCATAGATTAACTCCTGGCTGTGTTCACAGCTGGTTTTGCGGCTATGAAGAATAACCATCACATTATGTAGCCTAAAGGGGAACACACCCCAAGATAGATGTAATCTAGTTGGACGCTGTGAAATAAAATAAAGAAGTGGCACTCACAGCATTAATACATGTAGGATTCGAACACGCGTTTTAGTGCTAAGATAAGTAGCGTTTTTCGATTGCGTTACTTAAGCGACGAGAATTACAGGCTTCAAATGCGTTCTTATTCGTTTTATTTCAACGCACTAAAGAGGACGCGACGGTGACAAAATCAGTATTTCCGTTGCTGCAGTTTTCGGGGAATTACAATACGCTAAAAATTACATAATCGATTCCGAGGATCATGTGGTTAGCATGTATTGCTACAGTGACTTCGAGTTACAAAAATAAAGAGGACGACGTGCACTTCTGTTTAATAAAATTACTTTCGGGCAATTTCTACACCTAGCAACGTCTGTAAAATATATTTTATTTGCGTATAAAAGCAAGAGAACAATTTAGGCAAATAAAATGCGTTTAAGAAGCCGAAATCATCTTCAGTGTGAGGGCAAAAAAGGCTGCCGCATATAGCAAGTGGCACTGGCGCGGAATGCGATATCAACTGTTATTTATCAAGGTTTTAAACCAATGCCACCTATTGGGCTCTTCTTGATCATATCCATGCACTTCGCAACGTTGCATTCAGTCTCATATTGCGTTCATCCGATTCGTGGTTGAAGGCTCACCAATGCACTCGTAGCACTGTTTTCAACCCGAACCCAAACTGCACAAATAGTCCAGAAGGCATATCGTTGCCCGAATTGTCCAATAACAGTGGTCACGATCTGAACGTTTCAAAAGCTGCTGCTGGCATTGTTTGCATTCAATGAAGCAATCTTTCTACAAGCTGAGTATTCGGTACATACGCTACTATGAGAAACACAATGTGCCTCGCATACAATCACATCGTGCTCCGCGTACACCTCTTCTTAAAGGTTCAACCGCAGCCTGCTGTTATGTTGGCAGTTTCTTACTTCAATACCAACATATGGGAAGGGATTTGAAAACTATGTAATCAACGGTGTAGGAAATTCGTGCAAAACACAAATCAGGAACAGTCTCTGCACACAACGTATAGATATTAAAAATAAGTTGTCAAAGAAGCGCCATGGGCTAAGAAAACTTTATCCTAAAAAATACGTCGAACATCGGCATGGTTATACTGTATGAGTTGGTTTAAAAACATTTCATGAAGATTTAGCGTTATATCACGTTTTTTTGGATTAGGGTTATGATGGTTCATATAGATGAGTGTTCAAGAAACCTACATGGCAGTAAGATGCACCACACCACGCTCCATTGCCAATATTCTGGTAAGCTAAACATGCGGGAAAAAAGACAGGTATGAATCTGGAGAGGATGTTGGCATCTTGGCGGTTAGTCGAAAAAAGTGCACTTGGTAATCGGGTTCATGTCGGATCCTGGACGGCACTGAAAGGCTTCCGCAAATGGCGCGAAATTTGCCACCGCTTTGTTGCAGTCGCCACCGTACAGGTTGTCAGCGGGCGTCTGTGAACAGCTCAAGAGGCACGCGGTGATGAAAAAGACCTTTTCTTCAGTGAGGACCTGCGACATCAATGAACCACAATACGTCAACATTAGACTTTACTCAGTTTGGGGAAAGGCTGATAAAATGTACATGCATATATTCATAAACGCCCTCTGCTGCGTCAGTTAGACGGTATTTTTTGCTTATAGTGTTAGTCAAAAAAATAAGAGATATATTATGCGTAAACCTGCGTGGGTAATTCTTCGTAGTTTGGCAAAGCTATAGCGATGTCTGCTGACATAGTTCTCAGAGCGAGCCTTACACACACCGCGACATTCAGGCACCAGAATGTATATCTCACTCAAGGATACAAGCAAATATGCGATAGGAAACAAACTTTAGGCCATGGAGTAAAACCACGTCTTGATGCCAGTGTTTCATGTCCCGAGGCGACACATATTATGCGTAAACTTCATGAATAGGACGTCTAGTACTGTGCCCTGCCCACGCGGAAGATAACTTAACAGAACTCGTGCTTCTGCAGAAGACGGTAAATAGCTTTCGATGGGGAAACGCAAGCGCTCTGAAAAATCGAGACGGAATGAAGAAATCGACAGAACAATCCTCCGATACGGTTTGATGGTACCACGTCGTTACGGTTCCCGTGCCCGGCGATGCCGCTAGTCCAAATATGCGAGACACGGACCGGCTAAACCCTGAGGGCGATCAGTGTTCTCGGCCCCAGATCGAGTGGCCTCTCCATGTCACCGACGGCATCATAAAAGTTAACTAGATCATCGGCATTGGTGCCGAAACATGTGTCCTTGCCCCAACGTTGGCTGAGCACAGCCATCCTCCTGACTCGTCTCCTCCCACTGCGGTAAACAGATTTAACATTGCTACATTAGGCGGTGCATGCACTTATATCTGCATAAGAAGAATCTCGTGAATTTTGGTGAAGACGACATTGGAGCAGTGTCGATTGGTGCCCGGTTAACGCTGCTGTGTTTCTGTGTGCTGTGTGCGGAGTCATCTTGGACGAATATCTTGACCTTACCTTGCCACGTACCATCGTGGTGGAGGTGATTAAAGGTCCCCGTGCGCTCAGAACAGAATCTAAGAGCAATATAGCACAGAAAAGTTGGGTTTGCGCAGTGGCCGCCCCCTACCCTGGCTCACAACGACGTCAGCAACGACCACTATGACCTTCGAAGCAGCCCCTACCAACGCAGCAACATCGGCTCAGCCAGTGGTGCTCACGAAGATCCGCCATCCTCCTATCTTTAATGGGGAAGACAAGCCGGATGTTGACGACTGGCTAGATGAGTACGAGCGCTGCAGCAGAAACAACCACTGGGACGCGACCATTATGCTGGCGAACGTAATATTCTAATTGGCGGGAACAGCTCGGACGTGGCTCCAGCATCACGAGCAAGAGCTAGTGACCTGGGAAATCCGTAAACAAAAGCTACAGGACTTATTCGGAAAGCCGATTGGGCGGCCTCTCGCAGCAAAAGCAGAACTTTCCACTCGCACCCAATCCCCCACGGAGCCCTACCTTGCCTATATTCAAGACTTCCTTTCGCTGTGCTGCAAGGTGAACAGCTCCATGCGAGAAAGTGACAAGATAGGGCATATCCTCAAGGGTATAGCGGATGATGTGTTCAGCATCCTCTTCTGTACGATTTGCCCTACCGTCGACTCTGTACTTCAAGTCTGTCGAAACTTCGAGTAGGCTAAACAACGCCGTCTCATACATCGCTTTGAACGCCTTCCAAACACGGCGGCTACATCATCCTGCGCTGACCTGCCGCCTTTGGAACAGCCTTCTTATCCAGCGAACATCATTCGGATCATGCGGAGAGGACTCGAGGCCTTGGCTCCTGCACCACTCACGTCTCCGCCGCCCGACAGCATGGCCATGATACAGGCTGTTACTCGCCAAGAAGTCGCCAGCGTCGGCATCTCCTCCAGCCCCGTACCACCACCGTCACCAACGCACCCTGTTTCTGTAGTAGCTGGTGGTGCCGTGAGCCAGGTTTCCCCACGTCGCTACCTTAGCCCCAATCCTGCAGAGTGGCGCACCTCAGATGACAGGTCAATTTGCTTCATTTGGTGTCGCGCCAGCCACACATCTTGTTATTGCCGTAGCCGTACTTTCTTCGCCCCTCGCTCTTATTACAACACCGACCGTCGATACTACAATAGACCTCGACGCTTCCCTGCCCAACCAGAGCAGCCCCGTCCCGCCTATGATGGACCTGGACATTATCTTCCTCAAACAGATCAGCCTCGGAACGAAACCGTCCCGACTGCCCGTCGCGCCAGCCTATCTCCATCCCCACTGGCTCGTCGATCCCGATCACCGGTGCCTCGTCGCAGCTCCTCCTCATCATACGCCGGCACCTACTCGGGAAACTAGTGAGTGCAGCGCCCGGGAGTGACGTTGCATTACCGACTTGGACTGTCAACTAGGAACCGACGCCCACACCCAGACGTAACCTCATTGACATTCTTGTGGACGGAGTCTCCGTTTCTGCCCTTATTGACACTGAAGCCCATATTTCAGTCCTTAGTTCGCCGTTCCGCGAGGGCCTCAAAAAACGTCTTACGCCCGCTAACACCTCTACAGTTCGTGTTGCTGATGAAAACACTGCTACCATCATCGGAATATGTACTGCGCTCGTCAGCATCGCCGGCAATCACGCCCCTGTGCTTTTCGCCGTTCTTACTACTTGTCCTCAAGACGTGATTTTAGGCCTAGACTTTTTAACAGTCCATTCCGCTCTCATTGACTGTGCCTCTGGACGTGTGTGCCTAGCCCTGCCCCATTGTGTTTACGACCCTTGTGCTGACCATTCCCAGCCATCGCCTCCGCTCCAGTGCATTGACTCGCCTATCTCCCGAGGCGGCAGTATACGTGCCCGTGTCACCTTTTCCCTCCCTTCCTGACGGCGACTACGTTGTCAACCCCATCACCGACGTCACTCTTCAGCGCAACATCGTCCTACCTCACAACATTGTACAGGTCGAGAATAATCTCATCTACATTCCCATAGTCAACTTCAGCATGTCTTCGCAAGTTCTCCCGGAGGGCATTTTCCTCTCCGACCTGTCACCTTTGTCCAGCTTTACTATTTCTGGAGTGCTGTCAGACCGTCACGCCGAGGTACCTAAAAAATCTGTCCTGTCACAGAGTCCGGAGGATCGCATCTCAGCCATGGTTGCCTCTAACCTGCGTTCCAAATATGCAAGCGCCCTTGCCCGCCTTTTGCGGACATACAGCGACATTTTTGATTTCAGCAACGGATCCCTGGGCCAAACGCCCGTCGTCACACATCGCATCGATAATGGAGAGGCCCGCCCTGTTGACAGACGGCCTTACAGAGTTGCTCTTTCCGATCGCCGGGTCATTCAGGAAGAAGTGGAGAAAATGTTGGCCAGCGACATTATTGAGCCGTCCAGCTGCCCCGGGACGTCTCCGGTAGTACTCGGTAAAAAGAAAGACAACAGCTGGAGGCTTTGCGTAGATTATCGACACCTAAACAAGATAACCAAGAAAGACGTGTACCCTCTTCTAAGCATCGATGACGCCCTCGACTGCCTGCATGGTCCCAACTACTTCTCCATAGATCTCAGTTCTGGATATTGGCAGATCTCTGTTGACGAAAGAGATCGTGAAAAGACGGCCTTTGTCACCCCAGATAGCCTCTACCAATTCAAGGTGCTGCATTTCAGTTTATGTAATGCCCCTGCGACCTTCGAGCGCATGATGGACTCTCTACTACGCGGGCTGAAATGGACCACATGTGTGTGCTACCTCGATGACATTTTCGTATTTTCATCCACCTTCGAGGGCCACCTCCATCACGTTTCGGCTATACTTGGCGTCTTCTGGCGAGCTGTCCTTCAGTTGAACTCCAAGAAGTGTAGCTTTGGTCGTCGGGAACTCAAAGTCCTCGGACACTTGGTCAACACCCATGACATCCAGCCGGCCCCCGACAAAATTCGCGCTGTAAGTAGTTTTCCTACACCGAAATCTACCAGCAACGTGCGTGTCTTCCTCGGACTGCTCATATTTCCGGCAATTTGTACAAAACATCGAGGAAATGGTCCGTCCACTCACGCAGCTTCTGAAAAAGGGGTCTCCTTTTCCTGGGGCCACGAACAATCGGCCGCCTTCGTCGCTCTTATTGCCCACCTCACCGGTCCGCCAGTGTTGGCTCACTTCAATCCGTCAGCGCCCACAGAAGTACGCACCGACGCAAGTGGTCATGGAATTGGTGCCGTTTTCGCACAACGTCAGCTCGGCTCCCCTCGCGTCATCGCCTATGCCAGCCGACTCCTCTCTGCTGCCGAATAGAATTATTCAATCACTGAACGTGAGTGCTTAGTCCTAGTCTGGGCCATTACGAAGTTCCCCCCTTACTTGCATGGGCGGCCATTCAAAGTAGTTACTACCTACCAGGAATTGTGTTGGCTTTCCACATTCAAAGACCCTACTGGCCGCCTTGGGCGTTGAGCCTTGCGCTTTCAGTAGCACATTTTTTCATTGCGCTTTCAGTAGTACAAGTCTGGCCAGTTGCATCGAGACGCCGATTGCCTGTCCCGTCATCCAGTCGACCCGAAAGCCAACATGTGACAATGACGCTTCGTGCTCTCTATTTCTGACTTTTCCAACATTCGCCGGGAGCAACGCCAGGACCTCAGCGTCGCGAAATTAACTATCGACTCAGCTGATCGCCATGACCTTTCCCATCGTTTGTTTGTGCTCCATGACGGCACCTTATACCGGCACAATATGCGACCTGATGGCCCCGACCTTCTACTAGTAGTCCCTCAGCACCTACGCACAGCCGTCCTTGAACAGCGTCACGACGTTCCCACAGCGGGTAATCTAGGCGTCTCTCGCACATACGACAGTGTGCGCCGTCGGTTCTTTTGGTCAGGCCTATACCGCGCAGTCCGCCGCTACGTGGCTGCTTGTGACCGCTGTCAACGCCGGAAAAAGCCATCAGTTTTACCAGCTAGACTCCTGCAGCCGATCGACATCCCCATAGACCCATTTTCCTGAATGGGTCTGGATCTTCTAGGGCATTTTCCACTGTCTGCTTCGGGGAACAAATGGATTGCGGTGGCCAATGATTACACCACATGCTACCCGGTCACACGAGCTATACCAACCAGTTGTGCAACTGATGTCGCTGCTTTCCTCCTCAACGACGTTATACTCGTCCACGTACTCCCCGCCAACTGCTGACCGACCGTGGCCGTTGCATTCTTGGGGCAATAGTCGACGAGATCCTACGATCCTACCATCCACAGACGAACGACCTTACTGAACGCCTTAACCCGACATTAACTGACATGCTGCCTATGTACGTTTCTGATGACCACCGCGACTAGGACATAATGCTGCTATTTGTGACATTTGCATACAATTCGTCGCGTTACGACACTACCGGCTACTCCCCCTTCTATCTTCTATACGGCCGTGAACCTCTGCTTCCTTTTGACGGCCTGCTCCCTTCTGCCGCCACTGCCAGCGCATATGCTCGTGACGCCATAGACCGAGCTGATGCTGCCCGCGTTGTGGCTCGCCACCAACTCGCAGCCTCCCAGCACTCCCAGAAGCGTCGCTATGATTCTTGTCATTGCAACACCCAGCATTCTTGCGGCTATCTCGTGCTACTTTGGACCCCAGCTCGCTGCGTCGGCCTCTCGAAAAAACTTTTGCCCCATTATACAGGACCTTTTGCTCCGTCTTTGTAACCGCGGAGGTGCGCAAGCCAATTATCGGTGCTGACGTTTTATGGCGCTACAAGCTCGTTGCTGACATGCGGTATAGCCGCATCTTGGGCTATTAGACGAGCTTGGCCGCCCAGGGCATCTCCTGTCACACACCACTTCTCCGGCTGCTCAAGGTGCAAACCACGGTTCCCGACCCTTGTCCGAGTGTACTTGTAGTGTTTGCAGACACTTTTCGTCCACCATCTCATCAGTCATTGGTTGATCACAGCATGATTCATCATATCGTTTCGATTGGCCCTGCCGTATCCGTTCGGTTTTGTTTGCTTGCGCCTATCATCTGGGTGTATGCAAACAAGAGATTTAGCACGTGATTTCCCTTGGATTCATCTGTTTCTCCTCCAGTCTCTGGGCCTCGCCACTCCATACAGTGCTCCTACTTGCAACCATGCGGCGATTACCATGTTCTTAATTAGGCCATCATTACGGACAGCTATCCCATTCCCCCAATCCAGGATTCTACGTCGGCGTTACATGGCTGCACCACCTTCAACAAGATTGATCTCTTAAAGCGTACCACCAGATTTCTGTGGAGCCCTCGGATATTCCAAAGAATGCCGGTATTACACCCTCCGGTCTCTTCGAAAACTTCCGAATGCCATTCGGTTTGTCTTTTTATTGTGGCACAGACCCGTCAGAGTTTCGTTGACCAGGCCTTATAGACATGCTGCTTCGTCTACCTGAATGACGTCCTTGTCTTCAGCCCCATCACTGAGGATCACAAGCTCCTCCTACATGAAGTGTTCGCACGTTTCTGCAAATGCGGTCCTGTCAACGCTATCAAGAGCGCGTTTGGTGTCCCGGAACTGCATTTCCTCGGCCAGCGCGTCAATTTCCGTCGTATTCATCCACTACGGCCCCTTTTCACAGCGATACGTGAGCTTCCTCAGCCAGCCAGTGCAACTGTGCGAATTTCATACCCTCGCCAACTTTTATCACCGCTTCATTCCTCGCCGTGCATACAAAAATCTCTACACGACCTTCCTTCGGGCCACTTGCTCCTGTCGCACAAAAACTGGGCGTTTTGTTAATAAACGGATAGGGGATCAATTGTGACGCTACGGGCTGGAAGAACCAGTTTAGCTAATCATTGCGCAAGCTGCGTGTCGCGCAAGGCATGGTTAAATTATATTAGGATGCTGGGCTAAGGCTGTGGCAAACTAGCACGAGAACTACTAGAAACATATTAGAAAGAGGGGCAGTGTGTGTCAGCGATACATCAATAAAGCTTTCGAGGGAAGAAATCGGTCACTTTGAACCCGTTTTGTGAAAAGCTGGTGGCTCGCCCATGTGCTCGCTTACCTAAAGATTTGCTGGCGTCGCTGCAACAACATATAATAAATGTAGAGCTTGCCCTATTGTTTTCTTCCTTCCGTGTGGTTTTTACTGCGCTTCTTTTTCTCCCCCAAAAATACGCGAACAGTGATTACGAAAACATATACCACAAAGTGGCTCGTTGGTAGGAATAGCTAATTCACGTACTTTGCAAAAAGGCGCAAAAATATCCAGCAATAAAAGCTCAATTACAGGCATTGTTATGATGAAAGCACAAGTAGAGACGCGTGGATTACTGGGGAAGTTTTCGGGAAGGACTTCACAGTAACGACTTACCTTGGAACGTTTAACATGCACGTGATATCGCACGATATACAGACAATTTGTAATTCATCACGACCAAAATAAGGCCTCCTAGTCAGAGATCCAGCCTGCTGCGTTGGTATAAGCAGCGAACTACAAAACACCCTAGCAAACGTGGGGTAAGTTCACTCGTGCTATTATTTGTGGCGGCAGCCATTTTGCGGGTGTTTATCGCTTTTGGAGCTATATGTATATGTGTAATGACAAAGAATCTGATATCCTTATGTTGTGAGGTACTTAGAGTTTATTGGGCACCAATCACTAATCTGGGAATGGAAATATTCGCAAAATTTCCTTACACTCGTCCGAGAGGCATAACAACACATTCGACAGTGAGCGAGAGACAGAGAGACGAGACAATGCATGCGAAAAGAGTGCTTCTGGTGCCGTGCTTGCGCAGACGGTCCGAGAAATGCGCCTTCGTTGACAGCGCTGTAGGTTTCGTGATTCGCCATCCCACGCGTCTATCTTCAGCAACCGGCATGTTTGCATGAAACAGCCATCTTAGTTCTACTGTGCGTTAGTTTTCGTGCTGAAAATAACGACCTATGCCCACATCGACGGTTTTACGATTGTGTCAGGCAAAAGATTAAGTTGCGCTAAACTGAACCGAATTGATAGAGCACGCGCAGATGGAGCACGCGCACATTGGAGCACGCACAGTCCCATCATGGTGCGCAAATTTATTCCGGGTCACTCGTGATTTGCCCAACGTTAACGGACTTAGCGGAACATGTTATTTGAGTCAACGTCCCTAAGTGAATCACACTATGAGGTACGCTGTGGTGGAGGGCTCATTATATTGCTACGAAAATGACGAAGCGGGCAGTGGCGCGGGGCGGAGCACTCGCGCCAGGCTCGCTGGCCATTTAAGATTATTTCATCGTCATGTTATCACGTCCCTCTGTTTCTATTGTATCGCCGTGTTCCATCGCTTCGTCATGCCACCACGTAACATTTGGTGGAGGTGCAGTTCATCCCCATCCTCGCCTTGCCCCGTCGAAGCCAACCGTACGCCGGATTCATCGGCCGAGAGCCCGTGGAGATCGCCGCCCAGCTTTACCCCAGCCTTTGGTGCTCAGACCCAACCAGCCGCTCTCCCCAGCCCCGTCCCCAGCACTGACCACAACACATGACGACCAGGAAGAGCCCAAGCCGATCCGACCGACCCTACGACGAAGCGACCTGACGACCACTCGAGTGAAGACAGCACTGCCGCTCAAGCCGTTCGGCGTGTCAATGAGCCTTGGCCTTCGGCGAACGGTGAAGATTGGACCTGATGCTCCGGGGCAAGCATTCATCCCATCTTCGCATTCACTGTGATGTCCAGCGTTTCCGGTCCTAATCCCTTTGTCTGTGTTCATCGTCACTTCCTGCAATGAATTTCTAGCGATCGATCGGGACGATCGCTCGGTGGCCCCGGGTAGTGCTACAAAAATGACGAAGCGGGCTGTGGCGCGGGGCGGAGCGCTCGTGCCAGGCAACGCTGGCCATTAGAGCATATTTCATCGTCATGTCATCACGTCCTTCTGTTTCTATTGTATCACCGTGTTCCATCGCTTCGTCATGCCACCACGTAACAATGTTTACGACCAGCGAGGGTGTTTAGCGCGCACTAATTCGCACAGCGCGCGGAGATCTGGCATTTCGCCTGCATCAAAACACGACAGCCGCGGCGGTGTTTTTTAAAGCTAAATTTTTATTACTTTTTCTGATTACCTGGTCGTTGTAAGTTCCACGTGTCACCTGGCTCTGGCAATAATGACGTGATGAGCTACCCAAGAAGGAGGAGGACGATAAACATTTTATTATTTGAGGAAGTTAGGCAGGCAGGAGCTTTCGCGCTAGATGGCCAGGAGCCCTTAAGGTCTGGCGACCAGGGTTAGACCTCAATGGCCCGAAGTTGGATCACCGGGTCCGAGCTGAGCATGGCGGCCTCCCACGAGCTACCCGAAGCTTTTATATGCCACCATACAAATGTGTCAATATTGTATAACACGCTTGAAAAGATGGCGATGCATAGCGAATTCAGCGATGATGATTACCTGCGGCATGTTTACTGCTTCGAGGTTGAATGTAAGAATGATACTTTCCGAACCTATGTTGTTGTTGTAGTGGTTATTTATTGTATGTACAAAAGGAAAGAAAAGATGTTTGCCAGCCCCGGTATCTGCTATCTTATATCTGAAGCACCTGAACTGGGGCGGCGGAAATAAAGGGATAGCGAGGAGAAGGTAGAGGAAATCAAAGAGGTGAGTGATAGGGAGAAAGAAAAGAGAACCTATATGCCATCCTACCCATCTAAAATATCTCTGTGGCAATCTGTGCTGATGTCAGGCCCAGTCATTTACAGCCAGCGAGCTTAGACGAAAGGTCTCGAAATATAATACACCTTTGCGTTTTATACAGTATATAAAGCGTTTTAGGGTTGGCTGCCACTAATGTGTAAACATAGGTCTTCTGATGTTGTCAACGAGGGTTCAGCCGCATCTCCCCTTTATGCACGACGCTCTTCTCTGCTTGCTGCTCCAGAACATGCTGACAGAGAAGGTAACGTGACAATGGAACAATATGTTGGCTGCGCGGGGCAGCTGCTTTGAGCAGCGAGTGTTCCAAAGCGCTTTGTTCCATAATTCGTTCCACCACAGCGCCTAGGGAGATCAAATTTTCATAATACTGCTAACTACAAATGTATATATAACATGATGGATATTCGATAAGAACCCCACAGCTCGAGAGGGTTCCTAGTAATAAGGCGCATGTTGTTTGCAGAAAAGATAATGCTTTAATGAACCGTCACACTCTTAATATTTATTGATTATTTCCATGCCTTGCGGTATAGTATTCTAATATAAAACTGCAGTATATGCAAATGAGAATGGTTTGGTTTGTGAGGTTTAACATCCCAAAGCGACTTAGGCTATGAGAGACGCCGTAGTGGAGGACTCCGGAAATTTCGACCACCTGGGGTTCTTTAACGTGCACTGACATTGTACAGCACGTGCTTTTCGACTCCACCGAAAAGCTGCCGCCGAGGCCGGGATTCGATCCCGCGTCCTTGGGGACAGTAGTCGAGCGCCGTAATCCCTGCGCCACCCCGGCGGAGTCAAATGAGAATGCAAAATAATTGCTACTAACATGTTGCAGTAACGTAGCTGCAGATGAACGCGTAGTCTGGGTAGTGTTATGTTGTTTATTTGCCACTGACGGACAACTGATGATAATTCTCAGCATTTTAAACAATAAGCAGGTAGTACGGAGACCTGTGCTGTGCTCAATGGTTAGAATGCTTAGTAGTGGACATGTCAAGTGAAGGGATTGGCGTTTATTCAAAAATAATATACTATGCAGTGCAGTGTTCTGCGCAACGTTTAATGGATAACATAGTTCAATATGGTTAATGATAAGCAGCACGTGCATAAACGATATTTTAATGAAAAAAAAGGAAGTGTAAAGTTTCAAAGATGTTTTAAGAAAAACAATATGCAACAACCTGTACAGTATTGGTAAATTTTAATACATTCCTGCACATGTGGGGGCCAGTTTAACAGGTTGTCAATGAGAACTCTAAGAAACTTTGCATCAAAAACATTTTCCAGAGAGGAGGCATGTTGTTTCCAGAAAATATTATGTAATTGCTTTTATTGTGTTCTGTTTTATCTTATTAGCATGTAACCATGAAGAATGTTTCGCCAAAGTTTCTTGAACACTTATGCCTAGCATAGTTCATTTTTCAAGCTTATAATGTAGAATCCTGCCAAGGGCATGATGAAAAGGTCAGTAATATATGTCAGGAGTAGATACGGGCCTATTATTGTTCTTTGCGCAACTCCAATATTAGTGTTCATTACTTCAGACACTTAATTTACAATTAAAGAGCACATTCTGCTGACAGGAAGTCCAGAAACGCTTACTAGGTTATGCGGGACACCTGTGGCACCATATCGTTTTAATGTATGAAGCAATAACATGTGATCTAATGAATCAAAATCACAGAACCATAGATCAATGAATACGCTAATATGTGGAAAGGGTGGTTTCTATATATTGAATGATTTTTTGTTTGCCGTTTATCAAGTTGTTTCAGTCGGTCTTTCCCGTGTATACTCGTGCTGAAAGTCGTTCAATAATTTATTTTTCAGGAATAAATATTTACACTTTTCTAAAGAAGGTTTTATATAACGTTAAATATAGTTAATACAATAGATATTGGATGGTAATTTCCTGCATTTAGTTCATCACCTTTCTTAAATTTCGGTACTAGTTTGATTATCTTTAGTGCTGAATGGAAGTCACCTGTCCAGAAACACACAATATTTAATTTTTTTTAGTTTCAAAACATCTTTAAAGGCCCTCGCCGTGAGGGTATTACATAGGGGGTGGCAAAAAATCAAACATGAAGATACAGGGAGGAACGAAATATATGAGGAACTGAACAAAGAATAAAACAAGAAATATGCAACAACTGCATAATCAACAAGAATGAAAATATGGCAGAACAACATAACGAAAAATGAATATAATGAAAAAGACAACAAGAATGTATTAAAGAGAACGAAAATAGAAAACTGAAACCCATAGCGGGTAACAGAACAGACCATGAAGAAAACTATACATCGCTTTCATTTTTATAATGTTCATGAAATGATGTCGCATTCTTTCAGTTGGAGTTGTGGTAGGCAGCCGGTTCTAATAAATAATGGATTTATGTATGAACGATTTTGCAAACGTTGTAGTGTGTCGTGCGAGGCGTTAGATCTTGAATATATGGTCTCAACTTGGAACAATCGGTGAGGGTGTGAAATAAATTGTCGTGAAGGAACTGATGACGGTTTATTTTGTGTACAGAGCTAGTTTAGACAATGGGCAAGTGTTTTTAAGTCCAGCACGAACTCTTAGCTAGGTGAGACTAGTTAAACGCGAGTAGTTTAAAAAAACGACACGAGCAGCACGGTTTTGCAGGGATTGGATGATATCTTTGATGTATGATCTGAGTCTCATATGAAAGAAGCGTACTAATTTTAGGTCGAATTAAGGTAGTATAAGCATGTTTACGCACAGACACCGGAGCATGTCGAAGATTACAATTCAACAGCAAGTGAACGGTTAACAGCTGCCAAAGCCAGGTTAATGTGAAAGTTCCAGGTCAAGCCTGACTGAAGGTAAACTTCTAAATACTTGTAAGGGGAAGGTCGCTCGACTGTTAAATCATTAAAATGATACGTGGTTGGGTATATGGTTTCGAGGGTATGAGGCTGGTATATATATTGTCACGTGCTTTGGGGCGCCAGAAAGAAGAAGCTGAGGAGAAGAAGAAACAGAAGCCACAGTGGTGTGCGCTGGTGTTCCTTGGGGAACTCGAAGCGCTTGAGAAGACAAATAACACCCCCGTTACGTACTGAGTACGTAACAGTTGTGGTGGAGTTTGCGATGTTGATTAACACGGATCCCCGTTGTCTTCGACGAAGCCGCCGACTCGCTGGTTTGCCACCGCTACCATCTAACATGGCTCAAGACGGCGACGCTGATCGAACACCTGCGGTGAGCAACTGGCAGCACTACCGCGAGCCGCGCACATTTGGTGGAAAATCTGACGAGGACGTCGACGAGTGGCTAACCAACTACGAACGGGGAGCCGGTACAATCATTGGGATGCGACCGCGAAACTAGCGAACGTAGTGTTCTTATTGGAAGGCACTGCTCTAGTTGGTTTGACGATCATGAAGACTCACCAGCTGGGATTGTTTCACGGAAGAGATAAAAGAGTGCTTTGGCGACGGATCCGCGAAAAGAAACGCGCAGAGCAAACGTTTATGCAACGGGCCCAGGTACCTGGCGAGACTTGCACCGCATATATCGAGGATATTATGAAATTGTGCAAGATTGTAAACCTTCGAATGTCTGAGGAAGATAAAGTGGGGCACTGCTCAAAGGTATCGCTGTAGATACCTATAATTGTCTTATCAGTAAAAATAATTAGAACTCTACAGCTGACTTCATCAGGCACTGCCGCCCTTTCGAAACCTTGAAGTTGCGTTTCATCACTCCTAAATTTGGGCGACTGGCCAACGTCACATCTGTTGCGAGCGTTGATGTCAGTGCTCCGGAACCCATGGCTGATCTGATATGCCGGATCGTGCGGGTAGAATTACTGCGTGACAAAGATTCTGCATGCCGGGACGAACACCACTATGACGGTTGCGCGCTGCAAGCAGAATCCGCGACTCCATCAACTTCCTGGACTCCGCCTTTAAATGCGTCATGCTTTGGCGAGAGCAGACAGCATAATGATTTAAGCACTTCTCAGCCACGGATGTGCCCAAGGACCACCTACACACGCCAGGTGGTTCGTCAGTAACGCCGTCCCGATTACTACCGGCCACCAGAACGAGTTTGCACCCGCATTTACTCGGACCGGTGGCGCCAGCAACCTGTGTGTTATAGCTGTGGTATGACCGGACATATCTCCCGGTATTGCCGTCGGCGGGGCCTGCTACTACAAGATCATCGCCCGCTGCCCAACGTTCCTGATCATTTCGGCACTGAACTTTATCCGACACCGGCTCTGGATACATACCGCCCGGCACAGATGCGAAGCGTATCGCCTGAGCTTGACGCCGCCAACCCAAAGACAGCGACAATCACCGTCTCCTCGGCGCCGTTCTTCACCTTCAGGAAACTAGAATACGCGGCCGATGGGGGTGAGGTCGCCGGAAAACCAACGTTCCCAATACCTCTGCCTGTGTTTATGTTAAAGAACAAACTCCAAGTATCCATTGACGGCATCCACAGTATGGCACTAATTGACACTGGAGCAACAGTCTCTGTTATGCGTTTAGCATTCAAGAATCGATTAGGACATAAAGTGATGTTTAGCGTGAATCAAGCTGTGGTATTCCGTGCTATTGGCGGTGTATCATTGGTGCCTTTGGGTGAGTGCTATGCGAAACTTGTGATTGGTGGCCAAGCGTTTCGAATCGAATTCACAGTGTTTCCGCGTTCCACGCATGAACTAATTTTAGGTATAGACGTTTTGCAACAGTGTGGTACAACGTTAGACTGCCGTAGTGGACAGATCTCGCTTAATGCTGCGTTGATGTCGGCTCTTGTAGAAACCTCGTCGCTCGATTTAGGAGCATTTTCTGTGTTTGAAGATACAGTTGTACCTGCGATGTCCAGGGAATTCATTGAAGTTATTTCATCTATGAATTTATGCGAGGATTTCGACGCCGTAGTGGAACCTACAACACTGGCCTGTGCAAAGAAGATTGTCTTGGTGCCTCGTTGCATAGTTTTAGTCACCAGAGGCCACACCTTGCTATGGACTGTAAACTATTCTGACGAGCCAGCCATGTTGCCTCGTGGCATGAGGCTCGCTCATTACGAGGAAGGTGTGTCGAGTTACGTGGTGACACTAAGTAACCATGCTCCTGAAGAGAAAACATCCCATTTTGCAGAGTCTCGAATCCAGGCAATGATAAACACATCTTTGGGAGGACAGGAGCGCCGAATTTTGACT
The DNA here is from genome assembly GCF_055883805.1 of Amblyomma maculatum. Taxonomy (NCBI): domain Eukaryota; kingdom Metazoa; phylum Arthropoda; class Arachnida; order Ixodida; family Ixodidae; genus Amblyomma; species Amblyomma maculatum. The sequence continues at coordinate 104,936,852 of NC_139353.1, read as the reverse complement.
GACCTTCTTTCCAAGCATGTTTCGGTTTTCGACTTCGCCAGAGATCAAGAGCCACCGATTCCAAATTCTCGCCTCCATCATTCGATTGATACTGGAATCTCTCGCCCGATCAGACGGAAGCGCTACCGTGCGTCTCCGACCGAACGTCAGCTATTGACGAACAAGTTCATGACATGCTCCAACGTGGCGTTATTCAGGAATCTTCAAGTACTTGAGCGGCTGCAGTTATTCTCGTTAAAAAGAAAGACAACACATGGCGTTTCTGTGTGCACTATCGTCGCCTTAACGCCGTCACCAAAAAAGATGTATATCCGCTTCCACGTATTGACGATTTAATCGACTGTCTTCATTCGGCGTCATACTTGAGATCGGGGTACTGGCAGATACCAATGAACCCAAGAGACAAAGAAAAGACGGCATTTCTGACATCCGATGGTCTATATAAGTTCAACGTAATGCCCTTTGAATCGTGCAATGCGCCGGCCACGTTCGAATGGTTCATTGATACCATTCTGCCGGACTCAAGTAGAAAATTTTTTTGTGCTATTGGGACGACGTTGTGATCTTCGGCAAGACCTTTCCGAAACACAATAGCCGCCTCGCCATCATTCTTGATTGCATTGAGAGAGCAGGCCTCGTCCTCAACTCTAAGAAGTGCCACTTTGGCGAACGCCGAACAATTTTTCTTGGTCACTTGGTCGATAAGGATGGTGTTCGGCCGGATCCTTAGAAGATTGCGGCTGTAACCAGCTTTACTTCACCGAAATCAGTGAAGCAGCTTCGGAGCTTCTTAGGACTGTGTTCCTATTTTCGTCGTTTTGTGCCCGGATTCACTGACATCGCATACCCGCTCACGTGCCTTTTGCACAAAGATGCACCGTTTAATTGGACTACTGACTGCGACTCTGCCTTCCGTCACCTCAAATTCCTTTTGACATCAGGACCTATCGTACGTCACTTCTGTCCTTCTTCCCCCATCGAAGTTCACACCGATGCTAGTAGCGTTGGCGTTAGCGCAGTGCTCATCCAGCGTCATGGCACCGATCAGCACGTGATAGCTTATGCTAGTCGTTCGTTGAGCAAGGCGGAGCGTAACTACACCGTTACTGAACACGAGTGTCTCGCAGTGGTTTTTGTGGTGCAACGATTTCCTTCCTACCAATATGGCAATGTTTTTACCATCGTCACTGACCACTATTCGCTCTGCTGGCTCGTAAATCTTCGTGACCCTTGCGGCCGGCTCGCTCGATGGGCATTGCGGTTGCAAGAGTTTAACTTCACCGTGGCATGCAAAAGCGGCCGTCAACGCGCTGACGCTGACTGTCTGTCACGCTTGCCGCTTTCGTCAACTGGTAGTGATGATGACAACTTTGATGACTACCTGGCGCCTATCTCGGCAACGTTTCCTGACCCTCAACTGTTACAGGCAGAACAACGCAACGATCAGACTTTAGCACCGCTCTTTTCTGCCGCTCAAGGTTTAAGAGATGCGCGTTTCTGCGTTCGTGCCGGCCTGCTTTACGAGAAGAATTTCAACCCCGGCGGTGCACGCTTTTTTCTCGTCGTCCCGGAAAACCTCCGGATTCCCGTTCTTGAAATGATGCAGGACGATACCACGTCGGACCCTTCATCGCACACAGGAGCGCTTTTGCTGGCTGAAAATGCGTCAAGCCATTCAGCGCTATGTAGCTAGTTGTGTCAAGTGCAAGCAGTACAAAGTCCCTACTTTCCGTCCACCGGGACCGCTGCACCCTATTGCGCCTCCGACCGCACCCTTTGAGCAGGTGGGCATCGACCTCTTGGGTCCTCTTCCGCGATCTTCTAACGGTAACCGGTGGATAGTGTTATGCGTTTACCATCTCACTAGATATTGAGAAACAGCCGCAATACCTTCAGCCACTGCTTACGAAGTATCCCTATATCTTCTGCGATTTCTCGTCTTGCGCCATGTCCCTCCTCGAGTTCTGATCAGTGACCGTGGGCGCCAATTTACAACTGAAGTTATCGACAAATTCCTTCGTCTGTACACCTGCGATTACTGTCATACAACGCCGTATCAACCGCAATCGAATGGACATGTTGAACGGACCAACCGCACTCTGACCACTATGTTGGCTATGTACGTGGACGCTGATCGCAACAACTGGGATGACATCCTCTTTCATTACATACGCGTATAAGACAGCACAGCATGAGACGACTGGCTACAGTCCGTTTTACCTCCTGTATGCTCGAGTTCCCAACAGTTGTCTTGATGACAACCTCCACAACGAGCCTTTTGTCGCCACCACTTTATGTCGAGCTGAAGAAGCTCGCCGCGTTGCCCGCCTCCGGATCCTGGACTCACAGGAACGTTCGATGGAGCGTTATGACAACAAGCGCCCACATGTATGTTATGTGCCCGGTGATTTATTGTTGCTGTGGACGCCGCTGCGCAAGCGTGGTTTAGCTCAGAAGCTGCTGTTTCGCTATAGCGGCCCTTTTGTCATTTCGGAGCGCCTGAGTGACGTGAACTGTGTAATTTCACGCCGCATCGAAAGTGGCCGATGCTCACGCCGGACTAGAGTGGTGCATGCGGCTCGGCTAAAAAGGTTTCATTCCCGGAATCTTCCTTAAACTGCTTGTCCTGGGGCTTCGTCTGCGAGGGGGGAAGTGTCACGTGCTTCGGTGTGTCAGAAAAGAAGAAGCTGAGGAGAAGAAGAAGAAAAAGAAGCCACAGTGGTGTGTGCTGGTGTTCCTTGGGGAATTCGCAGCGCTTTAGACGACAAATAAACACCCCCGCCACGTACTGAGTACGTAACAATATGAATCAATGGAGGTGCTATGTGACTTACTATTGCCTTCATACTTTTAGCTCAAATATCATCGTGACTGACTGGTGAGGTGCTTTAGTGCTAATATAGACGCTTAAACGTCTTAATTGACGGAGCTGAAAACAATAAAGATACATTGCGCTCAATTTCTGGAAAATGCATCTGATTGTTGCCATGGTTTGGAATGGTCTTCGAAGAAGGGAGGTTGGAGAAGTATCAGGTTAATTCGATTGGTTCATTGCTTATAATACCTTCATCAGTAGCTACTGCCAGCATCTTTACTGCGGGTATTTATGGTTTAGAGCCTGCATGATAACTTTTCACGCCGCAGATCTCTTATCCGAGGCGTGTGTTAACATAGCTTCCAAATAAATGTTCTTAGAGTCAGTTAAAAGCTTCTAAATATGTTTTTGTACGTTTTGTAACACTTCGTCAAAGGAGTGTTACGACGCTGTACTTTTAGTTTCTTAAACATTTTGTTCTTTTCACGACTGCTTTAAAGAAAACGTTCGTTATAAATGTCTTATTTTTCAGTCCTTTTGTAGATAATCTTACTTGAGCTGTTCAGGCTTTAGTATGCTCTTCCAAGGTACCTGCTTATGATATGTTTTTATTTACAGAATTAAGATAATAAACATCTTCCCAGGAATCCTGTGACAACTTCTACAAAATCAGATTAGTGTCTTGTACAGAGATGGTCATCTGCTCCCTGACTTGTGCTGCTGACCTTGTTGCAAGGGCAAAAAGATCTACATAATCTGCGCTGTCGAATGCTATTGTCCCGGTTGTGAATTCAAAGCTTGAGTGATCAGTCATGAGATTATGTAATGTGGCGCTGCTCGTCGTTCAACACGCGTAGGAACATTATTCAATTGCTGAAGGCCATGTTTTGCCTGTACGTGAATGCATGCATAGCTGGTCGGGTCACGGTGTAGTGTATCCATGGTAAATTAATTGTAGTTGAATATCAGTATTATTATTGTTGCCGGCGGATAGCTACAAATGTTGACCAAAAACCTGCGTTGAATTAATAAATATGTGTTTTGTGTTATCAGTCCACCAGCTGTCTATTTAATATCATTTGCGTTTTTTTATGTCCGCAAATAGCAAAAATATAGCGTAGAATTAGTCTACACACCTTAAAAATGTGTTCTTAAAATAAGTAGTTAGCTACACCGACATACCTGATATTATCAAAAGGTACAGCCTCAGCAACGACACAGATAAAAGTTTAGGCTTCACAAAAAAGGTAAAAAATTCCAGGAAAAAGAATGGATATTGCATCCCTGGCAAAGAATTTGCACAAGGAAGAGTAATGCATGTTGTGATAGACTAAGGTAGGTTATATTTGATTTCATGGGCGGCCAATGGTTTGCCACGCACTACACTTTCTACTTGTTGAGGTATGGCCTCTGTCGACTGAAAAAAAATTAGCTTCTTCAGTATACAGCTTCTCGCCAGTCTTAGAAGTAATGGTTATCTTTTAGATTATAAATATTACAAGCTTGTCTGTATTTTGTAAAAAAAAATTAAACTACTACTGAGGGAGCAGGTGTGCTCAAAATTTCAACAAAGGTATGAGTGGGCATACTGACTCCTAAATTTCTCGCTCCACAAGGATACTCAAAAGAAGGAACCGGTAGATCATCTATAGCCCGTTCCAATGTTTTCTTAGGCCCTTGTGAACCAAATATTGGAAGCTACTTACTTCGGAAAGACGGACATCATCATGTTTGAGGTTCCGCTTCAAGGCGGCGAAGGCCACCTCCATCGCGGGAACTTCTGGAAACAGGTCGGGATTGCCACCGGGGAGGCAGCCCAGCACGCGATCTTCAAATACTGGCTTCACGGCTTCACTTAGCCATGACGACACAATGTTGCCCTTATGGTCCACCTGCATGAGAATGTTTGGTTTGATTGTATCCCTACTGATTTACACGGCGGCTCAAGAAATGATCCCGTAAAACCCTCAGTGTATGGGTTAGTTGCTTGAACATTATCGAATGATTGGTGGGGATGCAGAGGCAGTTTGCGCGTTGAAAAGTAAAGTTGCTCAGAATCTCTCATGTCGTATATTGTACGCATTACATTTTCTGCGAATAGAACGAATGCAAACAATGACTTCTGGATTTTCATAAGATAGCTGCACGTATCTGGCAGTGTGTGAAATAATGGTATTGATAGTAAGATGAGTAGCGTCGTCGAAGAATTCATTATTCCGGACGGAGAGAAACAGGCTATAGTGAAAGATTTGCAAGAAATGCCAAATAAAATGGGAAAGTGACTGTGTGAAACTGCAGTCACGGCCGCTCGATGGAAGCGCACTAGGTGCGGCCTTCTACGTCGCCCGAAACCGGCGGGAGGCGCCTACTTCCAGTCGCCACCGCCTGGGCACCACCGTTCGGGGACAGCTACGCGCGAAGAGCTGCGCCTGGCTGCGCTTTGAGGGTGGCGTCGGCGTGGTAGAAGCTTTTTATTTTAAGGATATAAGAGCTCCACTTGACTTAATTTGGCAACACGAATTAGTACATACTGTCATGTCTAGTGTGACCATGTCAACGCTTAGCGCTTGCTCGGCAAGGATGTATACTGGAGTGTACCACGAAAAACTTATAGGGACGGTGGTTCAAGGTCACTCGATTAGAGAGCTCGCATTACCGTGATGTTGCATTCGCATCCAGTTTGTCACATGAAAATGTGAGCCGGCTGTGAACAATTCGAAGCTGTTCAGCTGTCATGGTAGCCTAATGCATAACCACTTAATTAACTATGTCGCGAATTCCGTGTGTCATTTTCATACCATTTACTCATTCCTGCATACAGCTTTCATACATAAATTGATGTTAACCTGTTCTAAGCTGCCAGCGCTATCCAATAAAAAAATGTCCTACTATGAGCAACCTCTGTGAAAATGCGACATGTAACCAAACTTTCTATCTCATTCTGACAAATGTTACGGCGGAAATATGAAGATGTTTATTGGGTTAAATCTAGATGATAACCTGGGATCTTCGACTCAATTTGGAGACCTTAAACTTTGTACGCCATGGCTTCCGTCATGGCTTCCCGCATTTTGCATGACTGGACAAAGTAAGCGCGCTTGGTAGAGCCGGTCTGCCTCAAGGTGCTACGTATACGCGCCGAAAGTTTTTATTACTATTTTTATTGGCTGCTCGCAAACCCATACAATTTTGCTTGATCGTAATTTTCAATGGAAGAACGCGCATTGAGTATTCTTGTTGTGAAACTCTTAGCTGCGATCACAAGAATGTTCACGCTTCAGAGCGCAACTGCAGCCGAGATTCAACAAGCAGCCGAGTACGTTTATTTAATGGTTACACAAAAAAGGAAGAAAATTACCAATCGCAGGCGGAAAACCTTTCTTGAGAGAGGTTTATGCCATAGCCTTAAACGTCGCTCCACTGTTGAGTTGACATTTCCAGACCACCTCGCTATCAGTGGGGGCACCAGTTTAACGATATCTTGCAGAGCGCCTAAGCATGGGCACGATCATTGTTTTTGTAGATTAGCTGCAGGTACTGTGTACAGTGAGAAAAGAATGATGAAATGAAAAGTGTACACAGCTTGCTACTTCGCCGGACCTCTTCAGACTTCATCATCCTGTTATAGAAGGTGCTCGTAAGCTGACAAAGTTTGATTACTTCATTTGCGGGGTACATCAAGTATCCATTGTCCTTGGTTTTCATTAACCTGTAACTGGTCCAGTTGACTCATATTTCCTACAACAGACTCTTGCACGACTGACATGTCGCCTCAAAACCATACCAAATATCGCATAAATTAAGCAACAACCTGGTAGTGATAAACAAAACTTGGGGTTCTTAAGTCTCCTTGAGGAGCCTCGTTAGAGTGCCCGTACTTTGACACCTGCTTATTCACCGTATCCCGTAATTGCTGCCTCTGTCGCATATCATTAGAATGCAGCCGTAAGCCACCGCCTTATATGAAATAGTACCCTACACATAGCTATATAAAGCTCCTCTTTACCGAAGCCGTACTAACAAGCCCTATAGGAGTATACTGTGCCTGACTTGGGATCTAAGGGTCCCGCTTTCAATAATTCCCATTTCATCCTTACATCTTATTGACTCTCTCTGGTTCGTCAGCTCCTGCCACATTGAACATGTCATGTGTTCTCATTGCGCCAAAGGTGTCTGGCCATATAACCAACTAAAGTGCCTCTTACCAGAGAGGTTGTTTTTCGACTTTCCACCGACAGAGCGGGCGCCGGATTTTCTGTGGAAGGTGGCTTTTCATTTGATCGCATCGGCTCAAACAGTCTCAAGAGTATAAACAAATGTTGTATCCACAGGCTCCTTTACTTGCAAGGCCACTAAGACTAGCACGGCAAAATTTAGAACAAATTGCATGCTTTTATAAAAGAAATCCTTCGTAGCTCTTTCTGATATCTCCTCGCAACATAACCTGCGAGAGAGCTTCTGGTGCTACTTCATCGTGTTCATCTGCTTCACAACACATCATTAAAAATCCTAGTTCACTGGCCAGCTACTAAATAGGTTAAACAACGGGACGGGAACACAGGAAAAGAGGACGACACAACTAGCACGGTTGTGCCGTCTTCTTCTCCTGTGTTCCCGTCACGTTGTTTACACGGTTAACCTATAATTAATCACCAACAAGTACAATCTGCTGCCGAGCGAAAACCGCGAAAGAGTATCCATCAGTGTGCGCCAGATTAAAGTCTGGCCACTTGCGGAGTACCTTGAAGTAGGCATGAACGTTGCAAAATCTATCTCTCAGTACTTCAACTAGAGTCGGGGTGGGGGAACCGAGCTGGGGAGATGGGGAACCTCAAAAGCGGCTTCATGTAGGGAACCTGTCTCAGACGCCGCAGACCCGGCAAACGCATTGCGGTGGTGGAATGATCCAAGGGCCGAGGGCTGCATATTCGGCTAAGAGCGAGTGCTCGCCCTCTACGGAGGCCCATATGGGAGCTCAACTCATATTGTCTGACAGTCAAATACTACGCTGCCCACATTCCCCTCCAACTTCCCATAACCCTATCCTAATTCCTATTTCCCAGTACCCTACAAACCATCCCTTCCGCTACAGCCCAAGGGAGATACGTGGGGTCTCCCCGGGCCCGCTTCCTCGGCTGTGGGTTGCTTTAGTAGCACCTCCCCGTTTTATTTAATACCTTCCAACCAAAAACTTTTGTCTCTTTGACCTATTCATTTATTTTTCGAATTGCGGAACTTTCTCTCCCGCGATACATTAGTGGTGCGGGCGGAGTCTGACTTTGGACTCCATCTTACCTTATCCCTTGTAGCAAATTGAATGGCAGCTTATAGGGCATTATGCTTCAGCATCTGAACTTTTTAACCTCAGCGCCGCTTTCATTTCAGAGGAAGCGAGTGCATGTCCACTCCTCGTTGCTGTCTGCCTGAAGCGAGCTCAGCAGATATCGTTAGAGGGTATCTTAAATGTATCTTAAGCGGAGGACGGCGAAAGCCTAACCTTCTCCTATCATTTGCCTCTCATCGTTTGCCACAGTTCGTCATTTCAAGTCGTCGTGTGATATATTGGTCGTTTCCTAGTCCTGATGAGTCTGCCTGCGTAGTCATGGTAGCCCTTGTCACTCATAACTAAGCAGGTTTCTCATTTAGAATCAGCAGTGGTCATTACATGTCGTCGTTTCACATATTGGCCATTTCGTAGTCATTAACAGTAATGATGAGTCAGGCCTAGCTATTATAGTCATTACCGCACATTGCTAAGCAGTTTTACTCATTTCTAATCAATTGCCGTCGTTACCTGTCGTAGTTTGATATACTCGTCATTATAAATCATTTTAGCCATTATTAACCATTATTAGTAATTAGCATTAGTCATTACCTCTATCAATGTCTATTTATAACTTTTATTGATTACCTATCACCAATAATCAATTTCATTCCTAATTTCTCTCCTAGCAAGTCTGCTTTTGCGACTGACACACCAGTGCACAGATGCGAAGCACAGATTACAGGCACAGCTTTTGCGAACAGATTTTCTCTCCAAGCGCCTAGGACGGCTTTCGCTTTAAAAAAACAAACGCATCCCGTTTCAACGTTACCGTGCTTGCACACGCGCACACAAAAAGTTTGCGTTTACCACGCAGACGCGAGGCTAAGGCTCCAAGAAAGGAAGCAAACCGCGCGCTCGGAGCCGGCGACCCCGACGGCGACGTGTCCCCGAACAGTGGCGCCCTCAGCAGAAATAGCGGGCGCAACTGTAAACTCCCCAAGGACGCGCTTGCCCATTGACGGCGGCGCGACGCAGCAGGCCGCACCCAGTGCGCTTCCATCGAGCGGCCGTGCTACAGTCCTGCCGTATGAGGTGGAAACAGAAGTTGATAAGATAGTATAGCCGTATAAAACGTATTCATTGTTGCCATGTAATATACCCATTTCGGCTGCGTAGTTATCGTATCGTAGTACCATTGAGTTTCTTACTACTATTGATTCAGATTCAGATTCAGATATTCTTGATTTCTCTTTCAAAAAATGAAAGAAGGAACTGCGACAAAAGGCGGTTAGGCCTGACGGGGTCACAGTTCCCCATACAGTTCACAGCGGCGCGCAACACGGAAAACAAACGATAACAGAACATTACAGCAAACGTGGTAATTAAATCATACTGGAGTAAAACCTAAAAAAAAAGGAACAGTGTACACTGTACACTCAAAAAGAAACAACAGCATATGGCACACAAAACAAGGAAAGCAAAAAAAAAATTTTACAGTAACATAACATGATGAAAATTTGCATTTGTCAAATGCAAAACCAGACTAAACAATTATTCCACTTCGGAGAGTTTCAACTGCTTTTTTATTTCTCTTTTAAATCTGCGTTTAGAGAGATTGAACATTGAACATAGGGATGGGTTTTTGAGAATAGTTGGAATCTGGTAATTAAGCTTCTGTTTACCGTAATTTGTCCTTGTTTTGGGACGAGGTTTCTGTGTTGTCTGAGAGGGTATTTAGTAGGAAATCGATTAGGAGAGACGGAGAAAAGCCTATTGCTATGGATATGTTGTAACAAGCGGTATGTGTAGACTCGGTTAGCTTGAAGTAGATTATGTTTTTGGTATAGAGGTGATGTTGGTAAGTGTTCCGGTCTTCCATGATAACCCTCAATAGCCCGGAGTGCCTTTTTTGCAGAATCAAAAGCTTGTGATAATTGCTATTTGTTGCGGTGCCCCACACCAGTGCACAATAAGATAACTTAGAAAAAAATAGAGCATAATACATAGATACTTTTAATGAAACAGGTAAAAGGTCACTGGTCCTGTAGAGACAGCCAACAGTTCTGCTAAGATCTGTGGCAAGTTTAGAAATATGTGTATTCCAGGATAGGTGTTCATTGAACCAGACACCGAGAAACTTCTGAGTGGTTACCTGCTGTATTTGTTTGTAAGCATACCTTATATCAAGTGAGTAATGGATTGGGGCGTTGATAGGTCTGAAAATAATATAACTAGTCTTGGACAAGTTTAAGCTAAATTGATTTGCCTGCATCCAAGCGTGCAATTTTACCATGTAGTCATTTACAGTAGTTTCTAAATCTGGCAGAGTTCGGGCTGTGAAAAATATATTCGTATCATCAGCATACATGAACAAATCAGGTGAATCAGGTATGTTACAAACATCATTTATGTAAACTAAAAATAAAAGTGGGCCTAAAATAGATCCCTGCGGCACACCTTGAGTAAAACACAAGAAATCTGAAACAAAATTATTGCATTTGACATATTGAGGTCTGTTGCTCAAGTAACTTCTAAGCAGGCTCAAGGAAGTACCTCGTATTCCATATCTAGTTAGTTTGCCTAAATAAATTTCATGCTGCACGCAATCAAAAGCCTTTCGGAGGTCCAAGAACAAACCAAGTGTATATGCTCGGGACTCAATGTTGTCAATGAATTCTCTTTAACATCAAGTAAGGCTTGTTCGGTCGATCTATTCTTTAAGAAACCATACTGGGACGGGTTAATTATATTATGAGCACTGAAGAACTTTTCCATTCTGCTGTGAATGGCTCCTTCGAATACCTTAGAAAATACAGATAATACGGATATTGGTCGATAATTCGTAACATCATTTCTATTTCCTCCTTTATATACTGGGCACACCCGGGCTATTTTTAGTTCTTCTGGAAACACACCGCTGGTGAAAGTTAGATTTATAATATAAGCTAGAACGTCGCAAATTGATACCGATACATACTTTAACGGTATGGCTTTGATGCCGTCATGGCCGGCGGAAACATTGTTTTTTATTTTACCAATATAAAGAGCTACTTCTTGTGGAACCACAGGCAACAGCACAATAGAATTAGATAAAGGTTCAATGAGGTCACGCATGGAGGGGTTTGATAAAGATTGATCAAAAGTGGGTTTACCAGCTTCAATGAAAAAGTGGTTTATGGTGTTTACTATATCAGTTCCACTGGTCTTGGAATCAGATATAAGAATTTCTGCGTTATCTCTGCACTTCTGCTTGTTTAGTAATTTGTTTATCTCATGCCAAACTTTCTTGCGGTCGTTATATATTCTCGAGAAGCGTTCTATATAGTAAGCCGTTTTTGCTGCCTTGAGGTCTTTGTTTAATTTATTTCGGAATTTCTTGAACTCGGTAAAAAGGTTTGCATCACGAGTGCATACAAAGTTATGGTACATTTTATTTTTAACCTGTATTCGTTTAAATAACTGCTTATTGACCCATGGCTTTCTGGACTTTCGAAAGCTTTGCTTAACTTGAATTAAAGGAAATGCAGCATTATAACATTCAGTGAACTTTGCAAGAAATGTAGTATATGACAAGTTGACATCAGATATGTAATATATATTGTCCCAACTAGTGTTTTCGATTAGAGTTCGAAATTTAAAAAGGTTTGTCTCACTAATATCCCTAGTTACCTTCTCGGCGCTTTTGGATACAATTTTATTGTGGTTCATAGGAAGAAAACAAAAAATCGGGATGTGGTCGCTAATTTCAGAAGATAACAGGCCAGCCTCCGTTTGAGGAGACATCGTGTTTGTGACACAAACATCCAAAAGAGAAGCTGTATCAACGGTAACTCTAGTTGGTATAGATATAGCATTTATACAACCATAAGATGCTATAATGTTATTGAATTCATGTGTGTTACAATCATCATGCATTAGATTAATATTAACATCACCCATTTTTACAAAAGGCAACCGGAAATTGGCGAGATAGAGCAGTAAACTTTCAAGAAACTTTAAAAAATGCAGTTTTTTCCCAGCAGGAGGTCTGTATATCACAACCACAATGATATCGGACAGTGACACAGCTAAACACTCGACATTGGGATCTATCATCGAAATGTCTTCTAGTACAGACTGTGGATAACAGTTTTTCACATACAAGGCAATACCACCACCTCTCATATTTGGGCGAATGAGCCCATGATGCCGGTAGTTCATGAATGGCAAATGATCATCTTGAGATTTTAATTAAGTTTCGGTAAAGAAAAGCACATCAAACTGCACATTTAATGACCCAAAGAACTCATCAAGACTGTCACGTTTGTTCTTCATACTACGGACGTTAATATGTATGCCAGAGAACCTTCCTATGGAAGTAGCAAACTTGTTGTTAAAGCATCGTGTATCACAATGAATGCAATGGAATGGGCTGTCCATGTCAATGAGATCTCAGTCCAGCTATCAGATAAGTCAACACCTAATTAGCCATTTTAGCCAGATCAGATCCGGCAGAGATTTTGACTGTGTCAGATGATTCATCCCTGCGTGCGAAAATCTTGCAGCCATTCGTCCACACAAATTTCCAGTCGAGTTCCTTTTTTCGAGCAATGGTCGCTCCTAGCAGTTTTTTGTTGGCATAGGTCAAGTGTTCATTGACGTAGATACGGCCGCTGTCTGTTTCTGTGAAGCCAAGCTCCTTATTAGACAGCCCATGCTTTCTGGCCTTGGAAAGAAATGCCTGGCGCTTATCTCGGCTCACAAAGCGGACTATGATGTTGGTTTCATCTTTGCGGCTAGTGGAGATTCTATGACACGTGTCAATTTCAATGCAAGAAACAATGAACTCGCCGATTTAGTAGAGTTCCTATTTGGTAATCTTAGCTTTACTAAAGGTGTATGTATTGTCATATGCATTCTCCGTCCTCACTAAGGTATACGATGGTCGTATAAGTCCTCTAAACTATTGGACAGAAAACACGTCCCAGGTTTGTAGAGTTAGCGTGTTATTATCGAGGTCCAATAAACAGTGGCCCAATTCCACTTGACCGAGTCTTTTCATTTTAAGAAAAGAAATTTCCTTTCTTAGAACGACTTCGTAATGTTTAGCTGAGGCTGCCATTCCGTTGATGGCATGACAAACATACAAAATCGTTCAGGAGCAGACTCTGCCATACTCGGAAGTTTTGTAAAGATCAGCCAGCGGTCAACCATTACACCTGCCGTACACCATAGCAGAGGGTGGCAATTTGAGAGCTGCGCGTTCGCGTTGCCGTCAGAACGATGGCAAGCGCATCGGTGGCAGAGGCAGAACGAAGGTTGCACACTGCCTAATACAAATATAATGTCCTTTGTAGCCGTATGGCTGCGCTTGGGTGGATGCAATGAGTAATTACACCCTTATTATAATGTCATAAAAAACAGAAGCAGAAAACATATCTGGATACGTGACATACAACCCCCTTCCCATCTTTTTGGATCGGCGGCGGAGAAAGCGGTGGCTGGTGCGGTCGACCACCGCAAACTACAGAATACCGTTGTGAATTTCTTTGAAAGTGATAAGAAAAAAGAAGCAACCTGATCCGCTAGTATTGTGTAAGGAAGCTGTGCGACAGCACTGGCTACTAAGTACTGTGCAAGTTCTACAGTTCCTGCTTCGCATTTCATCTAAACGTTAGCCAATCCGTTGCAAGCGATAACGAAACCGTTAGCTATCTCAGGCCGATGAGAGTTGCTACTTATAACCGCTAGGGTGGAGCATTCAGGAAGGTTTTGTTGCGCTTTCGTTAGGTGAGCTTTTGTAGGCTTTTTTTTATTAACACGATTACAGTGAAAATACGGTAGTGCTGCAGTTTAACGAGGTCAGGTTTCTTCGTTGTGAATAAACGTAAGTTGTGAATGGACTCATGAGCAAACGCGTCGTTTTTGCACGTGCACTGTCGAGAATTATGCTTTGTTTGAATAAAGTATGAAATTCATGCCGAATATATTGTGCTGCGGCCGGACTAAAGCGCGATCGCTTTCGTGGGCGCCCAGCGCGCCAAGGCATATCCTACTACAGTTTTATACCACGCCTCAAATGCTAGAAGAGAACCTATACGCACGAGATGTGGGTGCTCAACAAAATATGCGGAAACGCTGGGTGAGTGCAGCACGCGACGAAACACGTAAACAAAATAAGCGGCATCGGTAAAAATACGGTATGCGCTCCAAATGCGCTCGCTACGATTATGGATTGGATTGCCTTGTTGCGGCGAGAGTAGCTTGCAAAAGTTTGAGACGAAATCAATCCGCTTCAAAAACCTGTAAAATTTGAGGTTTTTACCGGTCGTACATATTTCTAATAATTTTCCAAGGGCTAAGAATTGCAAAATAACAGTTTAATTAATTAAATCGATTTTTTATCCCACTGATTCTACGGGAGTGTAATCCCATTGGCCATAGTAGACATACTCACTCCAGAATTACCTTACTGATAGAGGCAGAGAACACTCTAGGCCAGGCCATTTTTCAGATAAACGCGTTATTCTCTGAACCAGTCGGCAATATTCATGACGCACGGAGGAGGCTTTGGCCTTTTCCTTGGAATGCGGAATCGAATGCTTTCGCAATAATGGTCTACTCAGCAACGATGCGTCGATTATACTTACATGAATATTTGTTTGCGGTCGCCAACCCGTCCACGTATACGCTTTGTAACTGAGCACGGGAACTAGGAATGCATGTGGGAAGAGCAAACGGGGCAGATAGATCCAACCGCAACATTGGAATATAAACCATACGGCAGTCCAGATTTTCAACAAGCACTGCTCCAAATTTCGCAGCGATTATAGGTTAAGTCGGTAGCCTTTAATGGCTCATGCTCGCGAATCGTGTCCATCCATCCGTAACGCTTTCGTTACGTGAGAGGTGGTAGCTGGCAGCTGAGATGGCCGAGAACTAACTGGACGTAGGGCTTCCCGATATTACGTTGGACAGGAGATGCCAACTCCTGCCTCTTCTTTCATATAGGAGGATGACATGACAATCAGCCTGTCTTCCTAGGCGACGCTGGTACGTTCATACGGCTGGGTTAAAACGGGGCTTTATGTGTTGCTTACGCTTTCGCGTCATCGCGAAGGTGGGAGTGAAAACAGAAAGAGGTGCCGTAGAGGAGGGCTTCGGGCCACCGCCCGATAGAGGCTTTCGCCTCATTGCAGTTAAGTGATCCCAATTGCCTACCAGAATTTTTAAACAAAGACCATGGATAATCTTTATTTCATGACCATGGAGGGAGATCGTATACACGTAGGCAATTATAGGCTGGTATCTTTAACTTCAGTTTGCTGTAAGATGCTCGAGCATGTCCTCTACTCCAACCTGATGAAACATTTCCAAGAAACGTACACAGCTAACACAGCTAACGGAATTGACGCATGACATTGCAGCTGGTTTGGACAAAGGTGAACAAATAGATGCGCTCTTTCTTTAGTTACGAAAAGCATGTGATGTCGTCCCAGACAATCTGTTTTGCATGAAATTATCAATCCCGGGCATCCCTGAAAATATTCCTGGCTGGATAAAAGATTATCTCCACATGCGAAAACAACAGGTTATTCTAAACGGGGTGACGTCGGCTTCAATGCATGTTTTATCGGGAGTGCCTCAAGGATCTGTACTTGATCCATTATTATTTCTGGTTTATATAAATGATTTAGTCGTAGGCCTCCAATCGACCATTGGACTGTATGCCGATTATTGCGTCCTGTATCGTCCGGTATATGTTGTGCTGATATGTCTGTTCTGCAGGGCGACTTAGAAAAAGTGTCTGTCTGGTGCAACCGGTGACAGATGACTCTGAATACCGAAACATGTTACCATGTGAAATTCACAAAGAAGATGGAAAGGTTCCCCAGTTTATTTAGCATAAATAATAGTGCACTCAATACCACCGAACATGTCAGATACCTCGGAGTAACGTTTTCTCAAACGCTTGACTGGTCCAATCATGTTAACCAAATTACCACGAAAGCTTGCCGTCTTCATTTTTGCCTACGAAATTTTAAGCATTCACCTCCTTCACTGAAAGCTAACCTGTATCTGACTAGTGTTAGACATATTTTAGAATATGCATGCGTAACATGGGATCTATACACAAAAACCTAATAGATAAAATGGAATGGGAGCAGAAACAGGCAGCGCGCGCTTCGTAACCGGAAATTATCGGTACACTGTTAGAGGGTCCGATATACGGAAAAGCTTGGGCTGGAAAACCCTCTCTTCACGCAGAAAAATTCTAAGGCTAACGTTTCTGCACAATATACATCAAAATAAAACTGGAATTAATAAGACACTGTTTATTAAGCAGCCACATTACTTGTCATCTAGAAGAGACCACAATAATAAAATCAGACCAAACCAGTGTTATACTTAATGTGTTTAAGTATTCATTTTCCACTTGCACGATTAACGATGGGAACCAGCTCCCTAGTGATGTAATGGCTGCGACTAATATTGAGAATTTTATGCAGAATTTTATTCATTGTATGTTACTTTATTCATTTCTGAATTTAGGCTATTTTGTGCCCTTTAATTCTGTTATAATGGAAAGTTAGGTTTGTTAATTTAAAAAAAAATTGTATGCTGTGTCAGTTTGTTTTTGCTTTATTGCTTTTGGTGTTGTTGCCTGCATGTTGTTGGATTTACTGATGTATTTCCTCACGCCACCCCATGTATCTTTACCCCCCCTACAATAATGCCTCCAAGGCGATGTAGGTATACTGAATAAATAAATAAATCTTGGAAAGCGTTTTGCGCGCAAGAATGACGATATACAACGATTGTCACAAGCTGCATCACATATAGAGCGGAAGTTACGTGATCTCCCCGCTCCTTTGAGCATGCTTCGACATGAACCTCCGAGGCAGCGACCGGCCAGCGCACGTCCTTGACGATGCGCTGCAGCGCAAACAGCCAAGAGTATAATAAGGCAGACCGCTGGTCGCCCGCGGCAGTGCGCTCTGGGAAGATGCAGTATTCCGGGCCCCTCTCACGGCCGCTCGCTCTGGAAAAGTGTCTTGTTTTTCACCGAGCCCGCTATCAACTTATCATTCCTCGCTTGTACGGTCGCCGCTACCGATAAACTCTGCGATCAACTATCGATCACGCCTCATCGAACAAGAAGACCGTGAAAATTCCCTTTCGCCGCAGACTGTCGGTTAATATAATATTAGTCTCGCCTTTATTTAACCTTGATCTGACTTAGTATTTTTACGCTGTATTTTCTGCGTGACTCTTGCCCCTACTTATTATATCTGGAATATTTGCTTTGTTATTTTTATAGTCTCCTTTTATCGCACTGCTTTTTCATTGTCGTTTTTTTCTTTTGTCATTTACCGAGTCGTCTTTTACGACTATCGTATCTTGGCGTTTTATTCATTTTTCCAGCACTACTAGATATAAATATCGAATTGTTGTAAAAAATGTCTGTCTTGGACTTGGTCCCAATCACAAACTGACACACGTACTTCACGGGTTGACCAGCTTAACTTTGTTCTCAAATCTCATAGAGGGACGACGGATAACCGTAAAGGGGATCCCGCGCCTCGGTTGACCGCGAATGCGGAAGCGTGTGACAACGACCTAAACGGCCAGTGAGTTCTATTTCGCTGAAAATGAAAACTTTCACACAGAATTGTCTCTATTGAGAACGATATCTCCCACTTATTTTACAGACCGTTAGCGCTTGCTCCGAGGTTTGACTTAAAGATTCGACACTACCAAACTGTCATTTGCTATATGGCTACAAACAAGGCCTTCACAAAAAGCAAGATGTCGAATGATCCGTTTCCGTTCTCAGCTGAGCATGCTCAAACCTCATTTCGTCCATTGTCGTAGTGCATAACACCTCACCGTGTTTGCAGTGGGATATACTTTCCCTATGCAGCCGACGCGAGCCGTGTGAGTTACGGAGTCTCATAAGCGTGGTAGAGCTTCAAGTGCGGAGCATGGGATATTTCTGTCTTCGTAGAACGGCCGCCTGTCACAGGAGGCGCGGTACGTAGTAGGTCGCAATACTTAGGCGGCTAATAAGTACTTAAGAACCATCGTAGTGGGCCTACAATTTCTGCTGAAGTCCACGCTGTCGTAGCTGTCGCCAAAACCAGAAAACGTCGCCCGACGCGTGGGTGAGGTGCCGACAGTACTAATCGCAGCGTTGCTTAAAGCGCTGCTCGGAAGCAACGGTCGGAAGCCGGGCCATTCGCTGAGTCTTCGTCAAGCCACAGGGTCTCGGCGATACGGGGATTGCAGATTAAATGAAAACGGTAAGGTGCCAAGGGTGTAAGGTGGTGGTCGGGCAAACAGAGGAAACGGCTGCAGCCTGTCAACTCATAATAAAAAAGTAGGATGATGTCCAGTGGCTCAACTGTGGCCTTGTGCACCAACATCATAATGGTTAACATCCTGTTCATGCGCTTAGACAAGCCATTCGTTTGCGGGTGACACGGTGCCAAGTGGCAAACCTTTGCTGACCCAGAAGCTCCTAAACGACATCCGCAGGGAACTGACGGGCCCGATTACTTATGGCATAAGACAACTGAGCGGAGCAGACCTAATGGTACTTGAGGAGCTCTAGCTGACAGAATGGTAGCCGTTTCCCAGACACGAGGACAATAAGCGCAAATGACGATCCACTTGTTTCCGAAGCAAGACTTTGCGAATGAACCCAGTAAGTCGATGCTGTGTGGATCAAATGGCACGCTTGGAGGTTTGCAGTGGATGCGACAACCCAGTTGGTGCAACTGTAGGGTGTTTGTGGTCACGGCATTGCGTGCAACTGGCCACACGTGTTTTAAAGGGCGATGTCAACATAGACCAGAAAAATCATTTTTTTGCGCGGCGGAACATCCGAGTCGATATGAACATGCACGTCATACAGCACTCGTCAAATATGCAAAATAATGTAAAATACAAAACGATCTACGGCCTTATTGGCAGCTGTCACAGAGCGTGAACTTTGGCTGGCTGCAAAGGCTTCGAAAAGCCAATGCCAGTCGATTTGCCGGTTTTGGAAGCCAATGCGATAAATATGTGGCCAGGCAGACGACGTACGCTGGGTGACAGCGGAACAGAATATGAAAAAAAGAAAGACTATATACGATTTATAAACCTCTATGAAGAGAGAAAGACAGCGGACGGAAGCTTTGAATCAAAAGAAGAAACACTAGGATGCATGCACTGGCTCGCTTACTTTCACGCCTTCTCGGTCCACAGCGCCTACCAGCTCCTTAGCGTAGAGGTAGCCCAAGCCACCGTAGAGCATGGCTTTTGTGCCGTCCTTGTAATAAAACGGCGGCGCCAGAGCTCCCAAGGTCAGAGACAGTTGGTTCAGGACATGCACGTACTGTGCGTATGGCTGGGCTGCACCTTCCGCAATTCGCAGCTGCTGCAAGCCGGCGTCGGTACCAGTGAGGCCGCGGAGACTCCGACGAGTCTCGATCCAGAAATGAGCAAAGGAAAGGGCGCTCTCAGGGAACTCGGCGTACACCTCCTCGAGACGTTCAGCAGTGAGAAACTGTTTGTCCGGCCATAACACGCTGTGCACAGACCGGAGCTTCTCGGCCGCGACATGTTGGGTTCTATTGTCCAGCCATGGTGCGGCCGAAGCCTTCTCGGCGGCGGTCTGCGGAAGAACAAAGCACACGTGTATGATTTACGGTGTTAAAGAGGCGGCTTAACGCAATAACCTGTAGCCTAAGCACCGGTTTTGCTGGCGCAATCGACTGTACGCATGTAAAATTACCTTGATTCTCAAGAGATGAGGATGACTCCTCCACAACGAACACCAAGACGTCCTACGTTCTCCGAGGAGTGGTATAGATGTCTTCGCCAAGCCTCCGTATGGTCTCTTTCCAAGCGCGCCGGCATCACATGCGGTGTCCTTTAACATGCGATGTGAGTGCACGGTAACGATCCCGAGGTCGTAGAAATTTCTGTAGCCCTAACTACGAAGAATTTTATAGCCTGAGTCGGTTTGGAACAGTAAACCCCCCACACCAAATCTTTGTCTGTGTTCATCCAATCTTAGAATGCAGTCCTCCAAGCAACACAAGAACAGCTCATCATTTCCAGACCGACGGACTTACGTTTTATGTCTACGTAACAATCAGGGAAACAGTTTCTGTTCGTTGATGCCGAAAACAAGACAGATACTGACCCCAAGGATGTGACCTTTGCCTAGTTTACCGATCACTACCACGCTCACAGTACTGCTACCGCATGGTCCTTACGGTAACAGTGATTACGTATTTACATACTCTCACCGTGAGGCCTGTTGACTCATCTGTTTACGTAATGAAGATCAGCAATGCACCGATGACCAATGCTACAACTCTCGACGAGGCAATGCCGACGACAAACCGGAAGACCAAGTCTGTGTTTCGACGCAGATATACAGTCACCGAGTGATCGAAAAGCTGTTTCACCAATGCCTGCTTTGTCGGTAAACTGCAGTCTTTCTCAATGACTCGGAAGCATCGCAGCAGTGCCGCGCTTGTCCAGGAATATTGCTTGTTGTACGCTTCAAGTCCCAATACGCGTGTTGTGTTGATGCTAAATTCCTATTTATGTTTGCCATTATCTTTTACTTTGTGAGGGAACGCAAACACGATATTCCATAGCACAGGGATGCCGCCAATTATTTCAGTAACTGTAGCGGGGGACCATAGCTGGCATGCGGCCTTTTCACTCGTTCTGTGACTCTCGGAACAATATGTCTGATGCAGCTGTTTTGCTGTTCGTTCAAGCTTACAACGGTGAGTGCTGGTCTCATTGTTATAGCCCTACGTTACTGAGCCATAGATTACATTGGCTCGAGCATCCAAACTCACCATTTATACGGTTTCGGATTTTTTCAACCTCTCTGTGTGCCTTCTGGTAAGCTTTCTAAGACCCAGGCGTATCCATTTCCCTTACTGCTGGCCAGTTTCCAGAGCACACTCCGTCGCTGTCAGTACATTTCCATGAATCTACAAAAGTGCGTCAGGCCGATGTTAAGCTTTTTTCACAGATTCCATGGCATCCGCATGGTATGCAAGTCAAACTTCAAGTGTCATCGCTATGGATTTTCTCCTACAGAGAGTGCAGCTCCAACGTACAACAGAACCTAATTACCGCAAAGCATGTATTTTAGCAGGCCTTGATACAGGCTGAGCAATCTCATCAGTAAGTTAGCAGCGTAATAGCTGGGAACTCCAGCTGAAGAAAATTAGATTTTTAGCCATTTGAAAGTTCGGTAATAGAAAAAAAAATAGACAAGCGGGAACAAATATTTCCCACAATTAGTCATTCTCATTACAAGACGATATCTCTGTTATTCCCCAGAATCTGGAGACCAAACTTGTGAGTGTCCAAGTCAGACTAGCTTGCTAGGACGTGGGCTAGTGAAATCAGTTGATAGCCAAACAGCGTGCCACTTCTACTCTATAACTGTTTTTTTTCTGTCCTGAAACCTTTTCTTCCAGATAGCACTATCGCACTTGCTATTACTTGTAAAGCTCGGAAGAACAGCAGCAACACTTCGCTGGATGATGTGTTGTCCGCAAGTAGAAACAAATATTTTGCTTTTCCAGCAGTCAGTTCTCTCCCCTGCGTCTCTCCTCTTGGCACCACCAAAGCGTAGCCACATCACAAGCACAAGGCGCATGTAACAACTGATAATTGTCTAAGGCGAAAGCCTTAATAGGCTATAGTATGTCGCCAAACACCGAGGGCATAATGTGCCCGGAATGGTAAAGGAAAATATGTGCAGTGAATAGATCATTAGTCACAGAAATATAATGATAATGAAATTAAATAGAAAATTGGTGATAAGAAAAATAGTGGCAACAAAAGTAAACAGGACATAGGTAATAATGAAATCAGTGATAAGAAAATAATGACACAGATAGTGTTGGAAATTTTTTTTGGCGTACAAAAGGCGCTTTTTTGCAGTTATTGAACGTGTCTCGATTATTTTTTGTTCCGAGGCGCATTCCTCAATCATAAATGGGAGATTGCACAAGCAGCTACACTTACCTCTATGATACTGGCCAGGTGGGTGTCAATGTTCCGACGCTGTTCATCAGTGAAATGCGTCACTGCAACTATAGCGGCCACCAGAAGCTTGTAGCTGGCCTCAACCTGGCTGGCGCAAAACAACGGCCGCATTACTTGGGCGTGACGCTGACTTCCATGCAGGACAAGCAGGATGGTCTCGGGGTTGGCTACTGCTGCATATGCCTCCAGAAACAGCCATGCCAGATTGCGACGAACACTGCTGTCGTTGAATGTTCCAAAAATTTGCAAGTTCGCGTTTAGCAGGGTCGCGTCAGTCGTGAGCAACAGGTCTTCCATTGTGAAAGGCGGATCAAACGCAAGTTTTGTGTTGATGATGCGTTTTAAGTAACTCGTGGTGGCGAGTTGCGTGAGGTCGTCCAGTTTCTGCAGGGGCAACACCAACGGCACTCTCGCCTTGCTCGAGCTCGATGAAATAAAGAGATCGAATATGTAACGAAGCATGTTATAAGCTTCTGTTATTTCATCAGGTGAGGGCGTTGCATGTGTGTCGTTAGCGAAAATCTTAAAGATCTGACGGTAAACCTTGTCAAAGAACTGCCTGGGTATTTGTTTGAAGACAGTCCTCCACTCCAGCATGAATTTATTTGGAGCGAAAAATAGACGACGCCTCTGGCTGTCATCCACCGCCGGTGGAAGCAGGTCCAGCGAAAACCAAAGGTTGACGTTCCAGTTGAAGGAAAGGTCGAAAAGAATGTCCAGTGGATAGAACCCTTTGATATTTCCCGTATCCTCCGGCCATGTGAGACCACGCTTCCTCATGAACTCCTTGAACACGCCAACTTGCGAGCCCGTCTGCGCTATGCAGCTGTTGAACATGGCAACAGCTTTTCTCCCTGCTGGAAGCCGGGCGACACCCTTGAGTAGTGTGTCGGGTAGCTTTTCCTGCCACGTAATCACCATGTCCGTCAGTGCAGAGCGCGACAGCTCTGCGAACTGTTTACGGGGTGTCCAGCGGCCGCAGACATAGGCAGCGAAATCTTTGCATGGATCCATGCTTTTGTCCAGCTGGCGTTCGATTAGCGCCCTGCAAAAAACACAAATCTGCGTCTCAACACTGGCATCTTTCCCTATGTTGAGAAGCACTACATTTCTTGAGCACTGCGCTTCGCAAACCAAGGCGCGGAGTATTTTTATCAGTCAACAAATGTGCAGTGTAATGTTGCTTCTCTGCTAATAGAGCCATAATAATGCGGGGCGTAAGTAAAATGCAGTGCCGCTTCTCTTGCTTGAGTGGGGAAAAAGTAGGCTTAGTCCCTCCTAGGGACACATAAACTCACGTAGTTTCAAAACATTTTTATAACTTCGCAATGCGCCTTCCCTTGGTGAAGACACGCCTTTCCCTGGCGCAGATACACCTTCAGCAGTCCAAGACAGACTTCGAAGCTACAGAACGTGACTTCAAAGAAGGATTAATTTAAAAGAGCGCAGAATGTAATGTAAATGGGTCGGAAGGAGGATCCCCAGGAACATATGTGAGCGAAACATCATCATCATCAGCCTGACTATACCCACTGCAGGGCGAAGGCTTCTCCCATATTTCTCCACTTAACCCGGTTCTGTGCTAGCTGCATCCACTTGACCCCTGCGAACTTCTTAACCTCATCCGCCCACCTAACTTTCTGCCGCCCCCTGCTACGCTTTCTTTCCCTTGGAATCCAGTTTGTCACCCTAAGCGACCATCGGTTATCCTCTCGTCGCACTGCATGTCCTGCCGGAACTCATTTCTTCTTCTTAATTTCTACTAGAATGTCGGTAACTTGAGTTATTTCTATGACCCACTCTCTACGCTTTCTGTCTCTTAATGTTACCCCTACCATTTTTCGTTCCATAACCCTCTAGGGTGTCGTCAACTTCAGTAGAACTCTCCTGGTTAGCCTCTACGTTTCAGCCCCATAGGTGAGTACGGGTAAAATGCAACTGTTGTATACTTTCTTCTTGAGCGATATCGGTAAGCGTCTAGTCATAATCTGCGAGTTCTTGCCAAATGCGCTCCATCCCAATCTTATTCTTCTCGTTATTTCCTTTCCATGGTCTGGATCTGCGGTTACTATCTGTCCTGAATAGACATATTCGCCTACTACTTCCAGTACTTCGCTACTTAGTGTAAACTGCGGTTCCTTCCCGAGTATGTTGAATATTACCTTAGTCTTCTGCATATTGATTTTCAAGCCTACCTTTCTGCTTTTCCTGTCTAGGTCATCAACCATTATTTGCAGTTCATCCCCGGAGTTGCTTAGCAAGGCAATGTCATCAGCAAATCGCAGATTACAGTGGTATACTCCATCTACCCTTATCTCTAACTGCTCCCATTCCAAGCCTGTGAATACTTTCTCTAAACAAGCTGCTAATTGTACTGGGGAGATTGTGTCTCCTTGCCTGACACCTTTCTGTATGGGAATTTTGTTGCTTTCTTTATGCAGAACTATGGTTGCTGTGCAGCCACTATATATATCTTCCTGCACTTTCACGTACGGCTTGTCTACCCCCTGATTTCGCAATGCCTTCATCATCGCTGAGGAAATCATACCGAAATGTTTTCTTGTGTGAGACCACCTTGGTGCTGTCGGTAGTTATTGATTAACTAATCTTTGGTATAAAAGCATGGCGAAAATTTTGTGTTATTTCGAATGGAACCTATTGTGAATATCCCGCGGCAAATAGTTCTGAAGCGAGATATATACCTGAAGGGTCAATTTCCTGAGCGCTTCTCAGAATGGAGCAATCTCCTGGCGCAGTGTGACAAGCTGTCGCGCACGCTACATTTCCTCTTAAATACTGCGGCTGATATAATACAAAGCTTTACATGGACGGTAGTAATGAGAAAGTATAACAAAACAAACGAATTTCGTGCGGTAGCAGACGACGAACACCGTGTTTAAGCACATGTGTTGCTCTTACGGCAGATCTGGTGGAGGCCGTGGATATCACCTGCAATGTCAGCTGCTCAGTGCATATTTTCTTTCCTTTAGCATGGGTTTGCCACATTTCAGTGGGTTGCGCTTCCTACCACAATACCAGTACAGAATACCAGCAATGGTTAGCCTTGACCGCCTAGTAAAGAGCAGAGACATTAGTCTGCCAACCAAGATCCATATAACCCGTGCTATGGTCTTTCCAGTTGTAATGTATGGATGCGAGAGTTGGACTGTGAAAAAGGCTGACCGCCGAAGAATTGACGCGTTTGAATTGTGGTGCTGGCGAAGACTCTTAAGAGTTCCTTGGACTGCCAGAAGATCAAATCAGTCGATATTGTCGACCATAAACCCTGACTGCTCATTCGAGGGTCAAATTCTAAAGTTAAAGCTCAGCTACTTTGGTCATCTGATGAGAAGAGAGGAGTCGCTGGAGAAAGATTTGATGTTGGGAAAGGTTGAGGGTCGCCGGAGAAGGGGTAGGCAGCGACCGAGATGGTTAGATGGCATTCTCGAGGCATTGCAGATGAAGCTATGTGATGTTAAGAAGATAGTGAGAGACCGGAAAGCGTGGCGTGACATGGTCCATAGGGTCACGAAGAGTCGGACAAGACTGAACGCCTGAACTGAACTGAACTGTGCGATTCAAAATATAGCCTTGAAATATTTCGGTTTCTTTTATTCCAATGAGAGCTAAGCCTACTTCTAACCGCTTCCTTGTGTGAGGATTCACCTCTGACTGTACCGAAAAAGGTCCAATACCTAAATGCTTTGAGGTCACCTCAAACTGCAATGCGACCTCAAACTCGCGGCATGATCCAGGCACTGATGATACCTTGGATATTTTACAAATCCTGGTATCGCGAGTTTGAGCAAGGTCATAAGAAACTGATAGAAGGGGCACGTCATCGGGAGGTGTCTTCTGAACTTTCTTGCCTCATCTCCTCGTATGTGCATTTGTCGCGGGTGCAGAACCAAGATAAAATAAGTGTTATCATTCAAATTCTTGCATTTGCTTTTTGTATGTCCTTGATCATTGCCTCACGCGATGACTCCTACCTTAGCCTATATATAAATGACACTCTTCAAGCACACTTACAGGGCCTACGACTGCAGAAGAAAAGAAATGCCGCTTGACTTCGTTCCAGCTTCGAACACGAATGTCTAAAATGCGTCAACTCAATGATTGCCCTCCACAAAATGCACAAGCTGCCCCCTAGTGACACCTCGATTTAAAGTGAGCTGCTAAAATACGGTGTTCATGTTCCCAGTGCAGCATAAACACAGTTCAGGTAGGAGCGGCATAAAATGGCTTCGCGTTTTGATATATAAACATTGTACAAGATACTTATTATCCTGTAGTAAACACAGTAGATGTTGCAGACTTTGCACCGTAAAATGCTATTCTGAGCGATGAAATTGATGGCGCTCATCAAAGTTTCTTAACCAATTAAACTTTCTTGTAAAATGCACACTGTAGCATGTAGACCATAAAAGAACAGATTTCTCATGGCATGTCAAGTCTATATTTAATGCAATATTACATCAAACCGTTGTAACGCTTGTGCAATTAATTAAAGCTGTTTTGCAGTAGCTTTAATTTTGTTACCACTCGGCGAATGTACCAGAACGTTTGTAGCCACACACAGTTCGTTCTAAGCTGTAAGAGATTGCCATGGGCAACTACAGGTCCTTATCTTGAATGTTCTGCGTAGGATCTAAGCTGCGTGGGACCGGACACCACGTGCAATACATATTCCTAGGAAAATCGAGCTCCTTTGCTCTTTTTAAAATTTTCTTTCATAGCAGTGTAACTTAGTCAAATAAATGGCACTTCCATTGTTCCCCGACTATACCACTGATATATCGAACACATGACTATACTTTGCACTAATAAAGCATCTCAAACACCAGCCGCCCTAACCCTTTAAATAGTGTTGTGCGTTCACGCTTATTTCACGATAGGCCTCTTGGTACATACCATTGGCTATTCGTTCTTTGTGGAACAACTTGTTGTCAGCTATAGGCTTTTGGCTTTCGAAAGAAAATGTTTCCATCTTATTTTACGGAGGAAACGAAGACAATTACAGTTTTGTTTGCATATTTTCATCATGCAAAATGTTTGCATTGGAGAATTTATTCGGAGGCAAATACATTGCAAGGAAAATAAACCCGCAGTTAGTGCGTCATACTTGGCGGACACCTGCATCGCGCCGTGAAGAAAAATAATGAAAGAAGCAAGTAAATAACCTCCATCTCCGTATACGACTCTTTTCCTCAGTGTTCTGCACTGGAGAAATAATGTGTTCGTTTTCGTACATTGGGTTGTAAAGTGCTTTTAAAAAATAACACACACCAATACGACTTATTTAACTTTTGACGATGCTTACTGATTGGTTTGTGTTCGACGTATATGTACCTTGCTTTATTCAAGACGGCCCAGCCGCAGTGGTGCAGTAGTTAGGGCGCTCAAAAGTTGTGATCGAGGATGCGGGATTGAATCCCGTCCTCGGCAGCCGCATTTCAATTAGGGCGAAAATCAAGACTTCCGTGAGCTGCGCGAGTTAAAGTCCTGTTGGTCGAAATTTCTGGAGCCCTTCACTAAGGCGTCTGTCATCGCCTGAGTCGCTTTGAGACGGTAAACCTCAAAAACCAAAATTTATCAACAAAACCGCTAGCCAAAGATTGTATCCCAGAAATTACACCACCACAGCGAACGCGCTGAGACCACGACCGCAGAGCTTGCTCAGACGAACTTTTCATCGAGCACTGCCATTTCTCCCGAGCACACAAACCGAGAATAGAGCGATGGGCTTCAGGGTACGCGTTGACAAGGAGACTGCTTCCGATGTTGTTAATGCCACGCCGTTGATTACTTACTGTGACCTTACAGATTCCACCCCATATTAGTACCATATCGGGGTGTAGCGCTATCGCGCCGCGCTCTTCTCGCAAGCCAAGACATGGCGCTGAAAAATGAAGCTCGCACCAGGCGCATCAGCGCGAAGAGTGCAATAAAAAATCAGTTCAGACCCAAACGCTGTCGGAGCTGCTGATTGCTTGCCTTTACAACATATTTGGTGACCCGGCATCGACCGCGCCACTCAGCCCTCCTACATTGATTCCGCTGGCGCTTCCACCCACCTACAGCTACACCCGCCCCAGGATGCTCGGCAAAATGGCGCTTAATTGGCCATGTTTCAACTAGTCAATCTGCCACCACTGTGGCCCAACAGCCTTCGTGCCAGGCTGCTCCAGGTGGAGGAGCATTTCCACTTGCGGCGTATCATTACCCAGGAGACCAACTTCCTCCATCTCGTGTTCTCTCTGCCTCTTGACGTCACCGATGAATTAGCGGACACTTTCGCCACGCAGGACTTGGCCCTACCACTTGGCATGTTGAAGGCAGGTCTCATTGACCGCAAATCAGTGTCCGAGCGCAACTGACTCCAGCAGCTCCTCACTGCTGCTGAACTCAGTGATAGCCGTCCTTTGTAGATCCTCTGCCGCATGCGACAGCTGCTTGGAGACTTCCCCCGGGCCGGACAGTTTTTTGCGTGTGTTGTTTCTCTAGCGACATCCCCAGAACATGGTCCTCGTCCTCTCGGCTGCTGGTGATGTCACTCTGGATAAGCTCGCCGAACTCGCGGACCGTGTTGCGGATTACTCAAAGCACGCCAGCGTCAGCGCTGGGACCGTTCCTCCTTGCACTACGATGACAGCCTCCCAGCTTGTGAGCAAAGAGAGTGACTGAATGCTTTACCCAGGCGGCTCAATGACCTCGAGCCCCTGCCATGCCATTCACCGCAGCGGGTTTAGTCCTACCGCCACTCCCAGGCACCGTGGCCCTCGCCGAAACTTGAACTATCCGAAGCGCGGCACGACTCCTCCTCGGTTGTGTGCTGGTACCACCATATTTGTATTTTCGGAAGCTCTTCCCGCAAATGCACCCACACATGCTCCTGGTCGGGAAATTCTGCGACCGGCCACTGACGGCGGCAAGCGGTACTGGTGGATGGACATACCGCCTACTTTATGCTTCGGATAAGATCACTGGCGCACGCTTCCTCGTTGACGCGGGAGGACAGGGCAGTGTAATACTAGCAGCTTGGGCAGATCGCCGTCGCAACGAATCGACCTCCCCGCTCCAAGCGATAAACACTCCCCCATCCGCACGTACGGCCAACGGTGTCTTGCACCTAACCACGGATTGCGTTGGAAAACGCGCCGGATTTTCATCATCGCCGATGTCTCGCAAGCTGTTCTCGGAGCTGATTTCCTCAATTTCTTCAACCTCGCTGTCGATATTCAGGCCCATCACCTCACAAATCTCAGCACGAAACTCTCCGTCAACGGCGTACTCTCCACCTCTTCGGGGACAGATCTTAGAGCTCTCGTTCCTACTTCGTCGTACGGGAGAATCCTTGCCGATGCTCCCAACATCAGGAAGCCGCACACTAGAGAGTACCCCGTAAAACGCTCTATCACCCACTAAATCGTGACCTGTGTACTACCTGTATTTGCTAGCCCTCGGCACCTGTCCGGAGAACGACTCGCGAGTTTCAATACATGCTTGTCCTCGGCAGTGGGCTCCTCGTTACCAGAAACTGAGCATCGCTAATACCCATGGCGCCAAAGAACGATCCGGGCGACTGGAGGCCATGTGGAGATTACCGTGTTCTCATTGCTCACACCTTACCAGACCACTATCCACCTCGTCACATACAGGACTTCTCATCAAATTTGGCTTGTTACACGATCTTCTCTAAGATTGAGTTAGTGAAGGCATACCACCAAATCGCCGTAGATTCCGCCGATATTCTGAAGACGGCCTTTACCACACCAATCAGCCTCTTTGAGTATGTGAGGATGCATTTTGGATTGCTCGCTGCTGCACAGACTTTTCAGCGAACTTCAAACGAGGTTACACGAAGCATCGACTTCATTTTCACCTACTTCGATAATCTCGTCGCAAGCTCCTCTGAGGATGATGCACGCAGATCATATGCGCGCACTTTTCCAACGCCTTGATGAATACGGCCTCTTTATCAATCAGGACAAGTACCTTTTAGTCGCGGCTACAAATGTGTTCGTAGGACATTTTGTCATTGCACAAGGCATCCGGCCTCTCGACAGCAAAGTAAAGGCCATTAAAAATTTTTCACCTCCTGCATCACTTAGGAAGCTCACAGAATTCTTGGGCCTTCTAACTTACACCGCCGCTTTCTCCTCAATTGTGCTAGTTTCCTGAAGCCTCTAACCGACCTTTCAGCTACCAAAAAAGATCCAGCTGCACCACTTGAGTGGACTGATGACACTGTAGCTGCATTCTCTGCCGCGAAGAAGGCGCTCGCTGACCCCACCTTCCTAATACGTCCCATTCCTAACGCTATCTTGCGTCTTGCCACTGATGCATCTAGTATTGCAGTTGGTTTTTTTTATCTCAAACGATAAAGCCACCAAAGTCTAAATACAGAGCCTTCGCTCGCCAACTCCTCGCGGTGTACCTGGCAATCAAGCATTTCCGCCTCTTTCTGGAGGGTAGGAACTTTCATGTCATCCCATACTATAAGCACATGACGTTTGCCTTCCACTGGAATCACAGCACCTACAGGAGCTCCCAATTCGGGTCGTCCCTTTCATATGGGAGGGTGATATCATAATCAGCCTGCCAGAACCATTTGCATTCTCGTTGCCCCTACGACACGCAGGCTCTTTCATACGGCTTGGTTGAAGCGTAACTTGATATGTGGGTTGGTAGCTTACGCTGTCGCGTCATGCCATTAAACGATGAGCCTAAGTGTCCCCAATAATGTAGAGCCTTACACTGATAGGCCTTACACTGATAGGAGGTGTTAGTACAGCAGGCATCGGCGGCGTTTGAAATTGATTTACTGGATAGAAACATTAGTTGTGGTTTAACTCTAGTTAACCCTAGTTGAATTGCGATAGCAGCTTCGGAAGCTCCTTTTGCCTAATACATGATTCCCCTATCATTCCCTATCAGTGTAAGGTGCTACATTATTGAGGATACTTAAGATCGTCCTTTAAGAGTGTGACGCGAGAGCGTAAGTTACCAGTCTTCTACTTCTTTATCTCCTCGTCCTCCTCCTCGGCTGTTCAAGGTCAAGCGTGGCCTCCGCCGGGACCTCGCGACGGCTAGAAACCTGGCGCAGTATTGCTATTGCAATAAAAGGCGCCGTATCTGCCACAATTCTCCGCGTACATATGCACGATGCCGTTAAAGAAGGAAAGAATGTGAAAAAGAAGTCACCCTCGTTACTCGAAGCATAATTCATCGCCACATTCGGAACAAATAAGTAGCAGAATGCGTAGCAGAATGCGGCATTCAGAATTTCGCCTTTCATCACTTTGGTCGCCAAAGGGTCTCGTAAATTTTTGACAAATACCACTACACGAGCCAGCCTGGTATTCGTGCCACAAAGAAACTCATTACGTCGCGCTTCCTTTGGCCGAGCATGAATGCCAATGTCCGCCGCTGGGCACGAACCTACCTTCAATGTCAATGCGTGAAGGTTCAAAGCCACACCGTCCCGCCTGCCTCCCTTTTTCTGCCTGCCGATGCGAAGTTCTCTCACGTTTACATATTGTTGAACCCCTTCTGTCATCACATGTTTGCTCATATGTGTGGACCGTTTCACCCGCTGGCCCGAGCTTATACCCATTTCTGATACTACGACAGAGACAGTTGCTATGGCCTTCATGGTCGACTTGGTGTCTCATTTCGGCTGCCCGTCAGTCATCAGCACCGACCGTGGCCGCCAGGTTCAGTCGGCCCAGTTCACACTTACCAACATTCTGGGCGTCCGTCACATTCATGCTACCGCCTACCATCCATCGGAAAATGGCGCGGTGGAACGTCTTCATTGCCAACTCAAGGCTGCCTTTTACCACTTATCCACCGAGTGATCGCTGGTCCGACCATCTTCATCTCGTACTTCTGGGCAACCACTCAGCCTTGAAGGCTGACCTTTGCTGCTCTTCTGCTGAGCTGATTTATGGCGTTCCCTTGCGAATTCATCAAAATTCTCTCATTCGTCCCCTTCGCTCATCCGTATTGCTTCACCCTACCTCCGACCTTTCGGAACACATTTCGACACATCCCTCCGGTCATCCCTGCTAATTGTCACCCTCAATCGGTGTTTGTGATTAAGGGTCTGGACTCATGCAGCCATCATTTTCAGCAATAGGGCAGCCATAGGGGCAATATTAGTCGGATAGCATGGCTTAACTACCGTTACTTTCATAGCGGCGTGGACTAAGCCACGGCCTGCACTTTGGCTGCCATGAGCACTTAAGCCATGGATAACAAACAGCAAATGCTTAGAATAATCGGCTCATAAAACAGGTGGTCAAATTTACTCCGTAGTTCTCGCCTATGCCTCGTAGGGCGGTACTGTTTGCAGTAAGGACACCGCTCCGACGTGTGCCCCACACCGTACATTATTGTGTGCGGACTGCGCGCAGTTCAAAATTACACCCAAGACCATGTGTGCGCGCTCTAGTGCCTAATATGCGGTGAGACACATTGCATCGAATCCAATGAGGGCCCGGACAGACTGAAAAAAAAGCAAGGAAAGAGCGCCCTCTTTCCCAGGGGGGAAAGAGGGCGAAAGAGGACCAAGTCCAGCGGGGAAAGAGGGCGCAGTGAACAACGCGGGCGGCCACGCAAGCGATGGTTTAGCTCAGAGGGAGAAGCCTCGAAGAGCCGATCAAGGCCTAATTCCTTCCCGCCTCTGTCGCCGGCCAGTCCTTAGGAGGGGAACAAGCAAGAAAAGAAAAGGCTTTCCCAGAAAGGCGGTAACAAGGTAAGCTGGGTCTCTACCATTGATGCGCACTCGGTAAAAACAGTAGTAACACAAAGAATACAAACAACAAAAATATTCGTCTCAAAGAAGCGAGAGATGTGAGCAGCGATGCGCTCAGACGCGAGCTTTAACTCGTTCGACGCAAACAAAATGAGCTCGAACGCAAGGTCGAGGTAATAATAAAACGTCTAAAGGCACAACAGCGGGGGCTAGAAATCACTACAGCCTTACCAAAACAACCTCAAGCATCCAACAATGGAGAACTTGAAACACTAATGCAATAGATGAAGAATATGATGCGGCAAATACGATCTCAAATGCAACACGCGCAAGCACAATTTCAGGGGCAGATCTCAGAAATCAAAAGTGCTTTTCGAAAACAAGACATAACGAAAACATCAGGAAAAGAGCGTACAACCGTCCATAGTTAACGGCGTTCACTGTCGAACAAGGCAACAGCAGTGACACATAAACATGACCAAGACGCGTCAGCAAGAACAAGAATACTTAGAAATTTGGCAGTGGAGCTGCACAAGCTACAGCTAAACCCAAGGCGTCCTAAAACATTTATAAACACAGAGCTTACACCCTCCGATGTAATTGCCCTCCAAGAGACTGAAACTAAGCCCAATTGACAGGGGTACGATGCTTACGAGAGTCAAAACGGAGGTAAAGCAGCCGTTCCAGTCAGCAAAGTCATCACCGCCATCAGGCACGTTACTATAATACATCGAGCACGCGCTTGTCGAAAATTCCAAAAAAAAAAAAAACGAAAGGTAGGGATTGCATTCGTACTGACCGTGTACAGCCTGCCATGACAAAGAAAAGTCAAATCCTTTGCACTCTTCCACGGAGCGAATAAGCTGGTAAAAGAAAATTTAGTCACTATTGTAGGAGATTTCAACGCCATGGACACGAGCTGGGGATACCGGAAACAAGATGTCAAGAAAAGAACATTAGCGGAGGTAGCGAAATATTTTGGCTGCAGTCTAATAACAGACCCCGCGACCCCCCGAGAATCGGTAATAGTGTGAGCATGGACACTTGCCCGAACGTTCGTAAAGAAATCGCAGGGAGTCACAGTGGTAAAACATCATAGAAAACCTAGGCAGCGATCACTTTATCCTCCGGACGCGAATAGAATCGGACAGGGTAAGACGCCGGATCGCACAAGCAAAACACAAACTGGAACGCGTTTCGCGGGGCTTGCAAAAAACGTGAAGGCGGCATCCAATCACTGGAAGAATGGAGCGCCATGTTGACAAAAGCGTTTGACAAATGCACAAACTGTAACGCGAACAACTCCCGAAGTAGATGGGCGCTTTCTGCGACTATGGGAAGACAGACGCAGTCTCACCAAAAGCTGGCGGAAGCAAAAACACAACAGGAAACTAAAACTAAAGATAACGGAAGTTACAGCAAAAGCTGAAGAATACTCAGCGCAACTCACGAGACAAAATTGGAAACAATTCAGCGACTCGCTTAAGGGAACCTTGGTCACGGCCAGAACCTGGAATCTCCTAAGAACCCTAATTGATCCTACCAAAATTAAATCAGAAAAAATAAAAGCATCCACAGATTCATCCACTACTTCGGAGTTTGGACACTGACCTTTTAGAGAAGGCACGAAAAATATGTTTCGGTGATCACAACTCCTCACGATACCAAGGAACCTATCGCGGAGCCAAAAACGAGTCTCGACCGCCCATTAACTGTGGAAGAAGTTTGCGCGGCCTAAAAGAATACGACCAGAAACACGGCAGCAGGAGCGGACAGAATAGACAACGCCCTGATCCGCAACCTGAGTGGCGACCTCATACAAGAGCTCGTAAGCTTTCTAAACAAAACACTGGAAGACGGAGACGGTTCCCGAAAACTGGAAACACGCCGAAGTAATTATGATCCCTAAACATTGAAAAAAGCTCCAAATTGAAAGCCTTAAGCCCATCTTCCGCACGTCGTGCCTTGGCAAGCTTTACGAGCGGGTGGTGATGTTCAAACCGCAAAATTACATGGAAGATAATGAGCGTCTACCCAATACCATGTTCGGCTTCAGAGCAAAGCTCTAAGCGCAGGACGTGCTCCTTCAAATATAAGATGTGCTTCGCAACGTACACTGAATGGGTGAAAATGTCATAATGGCCCTTGACATCAAGGGAGCATTTGATAACGTCAATCACGAAGCGATCCTTACAGACCTAGACGACCTGGACTGTGGACCCAGAATCCACGGGTACGTCAAAGCCATCCCGTCAGATAGAACACGCCACCATCGGCATGGGAGATCTTCGATCGAATAAAATTTACGCGCCAAACAAAGAAACACCCCAAGCGTCGGTCATCTCACCAATCCTCTCCAATATAGCTATGATAGGTCTAGCACTAAAACCAGAGACGATCGAAGGAATCTTGCTCGCCGTGTATGCAGACGACATAACAGTCTAGACGAAGACCAGTTCCTTCGGGGGGAAGGAAGAAAAACTATAGTAAGCGGATTCCTGTGTACATAAATATCTCGGAGAAAGAGCACTCGCATGCTCGACCGATAAATTCAAACTGTTTCTAGTGTAGAGAGGCAAAATAAACCGGACCGTCTCAACCAGTGAGGACATGAAACTCAACATCTACCTGGAAGGAAAGTCCATCCCGGAAAAGACAACAATAAGAACATTGGGTATATGGGTTCAATCCAACCACAGCAGTCCGCACACGCTTCCCCTGCTCAAAACAACAACGCTACAACTAACACGCATGATCACCCGCATCACCAACAGGCAGCACGGCATGCGCGAAGAGGACAGACTAAAACTAGTCACAAACCTGGCAGTGAGCCCAAGTATGCACAGCCTACCCTACCATGCCTCAACAAGAGCGAAATACAACAGGCAGATGCCCTGCTATGCAAAGCGTACAAGGCAGCGCTCCGACTACCGCGCAACACGTCGACAGAAAAACTATATGGCTCTTGGATTGCAAAACACCTTCGAAGAGCTACGCGAGGCGCAGCTTGAGCCGCAAAACCTTAGGCTGCTGCAGAAGTCTGGAAGAGC
The DNA here is from genome assembly GCF_055883805.1 of Amblyomma maculatum. NCBI lineage: Eukaryota > Metazoa > Arthropoda > Arachnida > Ixodida > Ixodidae > Amblyomma > Amblyomma maculatum. The sequence goes on along the minus strand of NC_139353.1, from coordinate 104,900,904 downwards.
GCTCGTACAGAGACTCGGATACCGGGAGCAGATGCAAGAAATAGCAAGGACGGAAACGATACCCGACGAACTTCGCAAGTCACTCAAGGTAGCTCCAAACCTGAGAAACATGGACCCCAACCTTCATCGAGGCAGAAGGGAAGCAAGGGCCGAATACATTCAGAGAACATACACCCCTCAAGACTCGACCGTGTATGCAGACGCGTCCTCGAGAGGAGGAGGCAACCAAAGTACAGTGGCCACAGTGGTCGATTCGTCTCTACGCGAAGTGACCAGCGCCTCTATGCGACACTGCATTGTAGCAGAGGCCGTGAAAGTAGCCGTTACTCTATCGGTGGCGGAGGGCTATAGAACCGAGCGGTCGCTAACGATAGATGAGGGGTGGCTGTTCCTGGCCCTACGGGGCTGGAACGGTAGGTCAACGCCGCTTGCGGCAGGGGCTAGCCAGCCACCGAATTTTTATCTGTTTTAGGCCGTCATTGCACCCACCACTGTTTCGGTGGTGGACGATGGCTGTTGTTGCGGCCAACTGATTAGCGCCCATCTTACAAGCCAGGTAATGCAACTGGCCGCAACCAAGACTGGCCGCAGGGTCTAAGAACATTTGAACATTTGCTTTCCACGACAAGTGGCTGGGAGACAAGATATACCTTAAGAGTGGAAGAGCAAACTCCTTACGCTTCCGCTCCCCAAAAACATGCACTCAGATCATCATCATGCTAGACGAGTGGCGAGAAGCAAGAAGACGAACGAACCTTATTCAAGAGAAGGAGCCTTCTTCGTGGATACTTCGGGTCCTGTAGCGGAGATATAAACAATATCAGTGGTGCACCAAATGCAGGTCGTGGACGGGCTTTCAGTTTGTAACGGGGAAATGTAGGCTATGGAGGAAGTGGCGATAGCCCTAGCCGCAACGCACTCCGCATCGAAAAAAAAAATTATCTATTCCCAGGCAGGTTATAGAAACTGTATGCGTGGCAGAATCACGCCGCTAGCCTGCAAAATTTTGAGTCAATGTGGGACTTCAGCTGCACAGAAGAAGCTAATATGGGCGCCAGCTCACCTTGGACAGAAAGTCAACGTACGCGCACGCGCTTCGGCACGAGATTTTCTTCCCCGGAATCCTTCTACGTCCTCCCTTGCTGATTTAGGCTTCCCCTCTCCGTTAACCACATATTCAGATATATTACAGCATTTGCGCCTTGAAATGCAGACATTTCTGATTTAGGGTCTTACTAAATTAGAAGAGTGTCACCTTCGAAGGTTACAAACTATGTCATTTAATCATCCAGCAACACTTCACGCCATTGAGGCCGAATCCTTTTCGGCGCAGTGCAAATTTTGTGGCCAGAAGTCAAACTTTATCATATGGTATGGACTTGTCAACAAAATAAAGTATTGATACAACAAATCAGCTAACGTGGGAAGGCTGCGAGGCGGCCCTGTCCAGCTCGGGCCTCGAGGAGCAACGAGCCTTCGTCGAAAAAGCACGGGTAGCGGGTTTTTCCAACGGTGTCCCGGACTAGGGATCTGACCAGCCTTCCCTCAATCTAAGCCATATCAATAAATGTTTTCATCATCATGAGCGTGCGGCGCTCGTCTTTCTCTCCCCCTTCTTTTTTTTTCTTCTCTATTTGCTTTTCTGTCCGTACAAGGCAGCGGAGGTGGCTCAGATACAGATCCAGTAGCAGGCCAGTGCATTTTCTCTTCCTTCTTCCTACAGCCACAACAACAGCTAACGAAATTACATGAATGGCAGGATATGTTGTCACGCGTTCTCTATTCATCGAAGCGAGCGACAACATTAAAAACCACGAAGAAAACAAGACCACACACAAAATTATGTGGCTACCAGGGCACAGGGTGGTGGCAGGGAACCAAGAGGCCGACAGGATAGCTCGAGCATACACTACTTTCCGAGCATCCGACGAGTCCGCGGAACTTTTTCCAGCACCCAAGGCATACTCGGCCATACTAGAAAACTAAAGAGGAATAAGAATGCGATATCATCCACCGCACAGTTCTCTCATCAGTGAGGAAGCTATCATTTGGAGACAATTGCAGACGGGTTCATAGCAAAACCTACACATACTTAGCACATACGCGAACAGACATCCGTGGAGCGACAGAACACCCACACTATATCACATCACATGTTCCTGTCAAAACATAGACATGGGCCCCACAATTCTAAACCGGTGTGCGGAGCAATGGGAGACTGCTGTCCAGCGACCGCTGCGAAGATCAGCAAGGTCTGGTACAGTGATGTCAACGGGCGGCAGTGGCCAGCGGAGCCCTAAACCCAGGGCAACCGACCATTGGTTAAAAGTGGACGAGGTCGACGGAGAAGACTCTTGGGGATGCAATAGAGAAACCTCTGAAGACGCCCCAAAGACCGCCAAAATAATAAAGGCAAAATAAATTTTTTGCTTGCTACCTTCCTTCGCCTACGCCTCCTCTTTCTCTCTATGCATATGATAAGGAACTGCAAAGAGCAATTAGAGCGCACGTTAAGATCCCCAGGTGGTCGAAATTACTCCGTAGCCCTCTACTACGGCTCCTCTTTCTCTCCACTTTCACTCCCACCTTCCTCCCATCCCTTACGGCGCCAATGAGGTGTCCACAAGATAGGTGAGACAGTTACCGTGCCTGTCCCTTCCTATAAATCAAATCTAGAAAGAGCAATTAGAGAAATATAAAGTTCGAGCACTCATCCAAGCGGAGTGGGAGGTAGAGCTGGCCCACACGGGTCTCTCTGAGCAGCGCAACCTGCAAATGGTATCCTGGACTGAGGAAACCACCCAGGCTATTCCTTTAAACAATTAACGTTTACTCTCTCTCTCTTTCTATGTTCTTTTACTCTCACTTATTTCGTCCCTTACGGCGCGGATCATGAGTACACGGAGCAAGTGAGACAGATACTGCGCCTCCCTTTTCCTTAGGAGTAGAGGCGGCAGGCGCTAACGCTAACCCAGCGTCTTAATAATAATAATAATAATAATAATAATAATAATAATAATAATAATAATAATAATAATAATAATAATAATAATAATAATAATAATAATAATAATAATAATACAAATAATAATAGTAATAATTATAATAATAATAATAATAACCGTATTGTGAACCAATTCATATTACTAAGTTGAAAAATTTGGTAAATGAAAAATATGTCGTACTTGTTTTGTGGACACCTGAATTCCACAGTAAGGGAAGGAAGGAAGGTGGGAGTGAAAGCGCAAAGAAAGAAAGCGGTGCCGTAGTGGAGGGCTCCGGTGTAATTTCGAACAGGTTAAAGATCCCAAGGTGGTCGAAATTACACCGAAGCCCTCCACTACGGCACCCCTTTCTCTCTTCCCGCTTTCACTTCCACCCTCCTTCCCTCCCTTACAGAGCGGGTCAGGCGTCCACAGCCCCGCAGGGGTGGTGCAGTGGTAAGACGCCCGGCTACTGTGCCGGAGGTCCGGGTTCGAACCCGACCTCGGCGGCTGCGTTTCGGTGGAGGCGAAACGAAGAGGCGTCCGTGTGCTGTGCGATGTCAGCGCACGTTAAAGATCCCAAGGTGGTCGAAATTACTCCGTAGCCCTCTACTACGGCTTCTCTTTCTTGCTTTCCACTTTAACTCCCACCTTCCTCCCTTCCCTTACGGCACGGTTGAAGTGTAGACAGAAAACAAGTGAGACAGTTACCGCTTTTTCCCTTCCTATAAATAAATAGGTGGCTCAGCTACAGAGCCAGTAGCAGGCCTGCGCATTTTCTTTTCCTTTTTCCTGCAGCCGTAACAACAACACCGGATGGCTCCACCGCGCCGTAAGGGTGAAGAGAGGAAAGTAGAAAAATGACAAAGGTGCATCGCAGTGGAGGGCTTCAGAGTGAGTTTGGACAACTGGAAATATAGCAAGTGTGACAGATACTGCGCCTTTCCCTTCCTGTGAACCAATCAATCAAATTTTTTAACGTGTCCTAACATGGCACGCCACGCAGACAGCTTTCCATTCGCCCTTCATTGAAATGCATCTGTTACGATCCTATTCGAACCCGGGAATTACGGTTCAGTAGCCGAGCATCCGAACCACTGAGCCATCGCAGCGGGTAAAAAAAAACTATGCTTAAGAGAGCTTTCGCGCGCATGTTCAAGCCAAGCTTAAACCGCACCTTTTTTTGACAAAGCTGAAATTCTCTTCGTGACGTTGTGGAACTATTAATGCTGCCAGCTCCATTTTCATTGATCTGCAATGCCATGACAACTAATGGTGTCTGTTAACGAAAACAATGAAACATGTACCCGCGCTTTAACATTGCATGTGCTTAATTTCTGCTATCATTACGAAGCACCTTGACATCCAATTTTACACCAGCTCATTCACCGACCAGAACGGAATTTTTATGCTAAACTATCAGCTGGAAAGAGTAGGAGTGCATGATGGATGGACTTTTGCTCACCTGTGTCGGGCGCAGCACTGTGTCGTGCACAGCAGAGTTGAGACCGGGGCCGGACTAGGCAGCAAGAATAACGTGGATGCCATCAGAGCGCCCACAATCAGAATGGCGATGATTACCTTGGCCTCAGACGAAGCTCTGAATTGGCGGTTAGAAGCTGACGGTAGCCAGGGCGAGTTCTAAGACAGAGTTAGAGCGATCTAAGACTGAGAAGCGTGACGCGCCCTTCAATTCAGCGCAAATCGTGATTAGACCGAGACCTTTGATGAATAATAGAAAGGGATACCTCGCTTGCTAATCTTTTGTTAATTAAAGAATAATTGTGTCATTAGCACGAAGAGAATTATTGCAAAGGTTAATTCAACTCTAGGGCAATTATCGACATAAGACGAAAAGTACACGATAACACAGCGAGGAAAAAAAGGAGTAGTCTGAGCAACAACCACGAAAACAATCTTTTGCTATGAGTTGACACGATTGAGACTTTAACAGTGCATTTTAATTCCACGACTTTTTATTTTTCTTTATAATACAGGTTTTTAGTACTGTAATTAGCGTAACATCAGACACGCCAAAATGCCAGCTTTTTATACGCTGTAGAACACGTTTGTTACCTGCTTGCCTAGCATGCTTGATACCAACGACCCTCCATGGCAGCAACGTAACGTACGCAGCTCTATACGATCACGGTTGCGAAAGGCACGTATCATATTTGTGCTACAGCAGGTGATCAAGAAAAAAATTCTTCTTTATGACTCATGGGTTAATTGCTTGTCCCCATGTCATGCAGAGGGCTTTGTTTCGAACCCTAAATTATACAAATTTATTTATGGAAATGATGTCGGTTGCTGGCATGCTTCTTGGTAAGGCTTCTCAATTTTGGGTCAAGGTAATGGGGCAGCGTATTGGTTGAACGAACCCAATAAGCTTTTGCGTAATTTAACGGACGACCCCATCACTTCAGGACTGCTCAGGCGCAAAAACAAATGTAGACAAGATCTATATACAATACTATTTTTCTTTGAAACCAATGTATGAGATGGTGGAAAAGAAAATGCACTACGTCACATGTAAACGAAGGTAGGGAAGAAAAATATTATTTGCACGTTCTATTTTAAATTTCTATCGCTTCACTGACAATAGTAAGGACCCCAAAAAAACTTGAAGATTATGTAGTCTAAGCTAGGCAATATCAGTTCAGAATTTGTGCAGAGGAAGCTGATATTTCCCGAGTACAAAATTAATACATCACCAGTGAGGGAAAAATAAAGCATTTTTATATTTTTGGCGTGTCAATTTACAGAGTAAGCTATGGCATCGTCGAGTATGGAGTGAGAATTATGGTATACAAACTGTCAGGTTGTCTAGCAATAATAGTGGTTTCTTACTAGTTCCATCGATTTCCTATCCAGTTGCAAACTCGCAATAATGAACTTACGAGATGTTTACATCAGTGATATCACTAACCCTCATAACTTCATATTCCCGCATCTTATTGTGAAAAATCTGGCGCTGCTGCCTGTCTGTGAGAGAGTGACTGACCGCTACCGAAACTGCCACCACCACTGTAAATGACACCATAACAGTTGCCAACCTCATGATATCTTTTTCTAAAACAAAGGCAAACGATTGCTTAGGGTCTAATTTCTCAGTGATTACGTCATACACGACCAGTTTATATTTGGCTGTCTCACATCACTTATTTTAAGCCAAATATTAACTTTTTGCGTGTGGATAAATGTAATAGTCAGCGCGTTTAAATGGAGTTTGTATGACGGTTTTCTGCTCAACGCTTGAAAAGCAATCTTGGCAGTGCTTATATCAAGCAGCGCTGGCCAAGATTTAGTGCTTCTAGTGTTAAATGCTGCTACAGCACTTTTAGCTTGCCCTTTCTGACTGCGGTGGTAGTTTTTGTGGCAACGGCCCAATAGCTGAACTATTCGGAGTTAAATATTATGACTTTGTTACAACTGTCAGTCAACACAAGTAAGCCTGATAAGACAGTACGCAAGGCCCAGTATTTTAACTATCCAAACCGAATAAAACAGCATGGTCTGTTTCCTCCTCTCAGTTTTTCCAATACATTAGCGAAGGCTTTGCTCAGCTCGGGTAGTAAAGACTTTCAGCGCAGATTTTGTGCCCCAATGTGCCCGAAGAGCCGAATATAAGCTAACTTTGTTGGATGCTGCATCTGTGCCGGCGGATAGTAGCTCGTTCAGTGCCTTTATGGATTCTGTCTTCATCCCCGAGCTGGCTGCCTTCGATGCAGAGGGGTGTAGCGATGTCGCAAGCGACCCAAGGGCCAGTGACTGCATGCGCTGCGGGGATGTCGTTCCGGAAACGGAGGCACCCGGATCCGGTGACTGCTGTTGCTGGACGGCTTTATTGGCCTCCTGCGAAAACGAGTTAACTTTGACCGCTGTCTGCAGACATAACACGATGATGCCGCAATCATGGCGCATAACCGTGCTCGCAGTCTGTGCACTCTCTAGCGACCTTGAGTTTGTTAAGTTTCCTCATTTTCTTTTCCCAACTGATGAGCAAAATTAAGATTCTAGGGATTTCAGAATCTCGCAATTAGTAGGATTATCCATAGTACCAACCTTAGTGAAAGTATCCTTACCCTCATCTGCTTATTGACTCGAAACTCGGCATGTACGTTTCTGGGCGTCGTAATTCGTAAGTGCTGTTAGAACACTTCAACACACCTGATGGCCGCGCTACTTCGTCGATTCACTCCAGGGGCCACATGCCACTCTATCGCTGCCACTACGGCCAATATTTCTACAGGTGCATACTTTAAATATTAGAGTGCATGCAACGTAAATAGCCACAAAAGCAAGAGGTTTGGCAGTCGCTGCCAGAAGCGTAGTTTGGTGGAGCTTCGTACATGGAATGCGGAGGCCAGGCGATCGAAGCATACTGGCTGCTTGCGGGTATTTCGTCGTCGGCTATCTGTATTATCTATAATTCACAATGGGTTTGGTACCTCAAATTATTCTATGATCGATGGCAGAAATGAAAAGATCATCTTTGCTCCCCATGGATTTGGGACTATTGGTTTGCACCCTATGCTCTGCAGGGCTGTTTTGCAGTGGCCTCGTATTACTTTTTGAGCTAACAGGAAGAACAACTTGACACGCCATGCATTACACAAACATAGTAGAAACAATTAAAGGAAGGAAGCTTATTCTTCCTCCGAAGATCATCGAGTTGCTTTGAGTATTTGCGCTATTTAGGGATATCTTGATATAGACGTAACGTGCTGTTCCCTATGCACAAAGCATTGGCAGCATTTGTTGATGGTTCTTAGAAGCATTAGTGCAAAAATAATGCTCTGGGAAAGAACACAAAGTCGTATTTGCTCGACCTGTTAAATAAAAAATAGCCACTACAGTGTGTGCGGATCGGCATCGTTACCACGCGATGTTTGCAGATTATGGCATATTTTTTGTGGTTTTTGATACATAGTAAAAATGCATGAATAGTCCATTGTGCCACCTGGTGTTCTCAGGTGGCGCCTGAAAGGAAAAGACGTTGAAGTGGGTTGACGCGCTGTCGGCTTGTTGAAAAAACCTCGCCTGTCTTTTTAGTCAAGTGTACACCTGCCTTCCGTATCAAGATCCCGGTACATGTCCCGTAAACCTCCGCACGCTCAGGACTCAACTTCTGGGCCAGTCGACACCCCTGTGCACCATGCTAGCCTCAGGAATCAAGGTCTACTCCCTGAGCACGGGCCGTTGGAGTTCAGCACCGCAGCCGACTCACGACCTGCCATTCAAGAACCAGGTTACTACACCTTGCAGAACCCGCGACTGCCTCAGCCCTTCCACGGCAGTCAGAATGAAGACGTTCAAGACTGGCTCGTCCAGTTTGAACGGGTCGCCTCTTTTAATTGTTTGGACGACGCCGCCAAGCTTAGAAACGTCCTCTTCAGCCTGGAAGATAGCGCTCGTACTTGGTACGAGAACCGAGAAGACACTCAAACATTATTGCGTGAGTACTGCCGACGCATCCTTGAGAATTCCAACGCGGATAGGCGAGAACTCACAGGAAGAGCTTTACAGTCTCGTATGCAGGTGCCGAACGAGACTGAAGCGCGTACGTGCCCGGCTCTTCCGACGATCCGTCCCGGCCATGCTCGAAGAAAAAAAGGTTCCCCACCTCATGTGTGGCGTTAAAGAACCACTGTTTCCTGGTCTCGTGAGTAATCCACCGAGCACGGTTGCCGGGTTTCTTGCGGAAGCTGCCACAATGGAGCGGATGCTCCAGCAGCGGTCTACCACCTACCACAGGCCGGTGCTCACCACTCCGGTTGCGGAGCCGTATTCAGCCTTCCTGCCCAGCGAGAATCTACGCAACATCATTCGCTCAGTTATACGCGAAGAGCTCCAGAAGCATTTCGGTGCTCCCCAGCCGATGGTCGGCTCTCTAGCTGGCATCGTCCGCGAAGAGCTTCAAGCATTTAGGCCTTCGGTACCGTCTGCTGACCCACCCCATTTTCCCACGGAGTACCATCGTCCAACGTATGCAGATATGTTGCTAAGCCCTGCGCCTACTACGACGCCATTACAGCCGCCCGATCAAGGTTCTCTCTATTCCGAAAAAACGGAGCCGTACATCGACAATCGACGACCACCCCAGCGGAAGGCGGACTTGGCGCGCCCCAAATCGCCAGCGCCTGTGCTACCATTGCGGGGAACCAGGTCATTGTATCGCCAGTGCCCCTAGCGACACCTGGGACTGCACGGATTTCCCATCGACATGCGTTACCCTCCATTAAGCTAACGACCACGTGACATTGAGTATTACTTAGCCCAGCAGCGCATGGCGTCAGATATCCAGCGGCAATCACGCTCCCCGCCTCCACGCCGACCTTCACTGCAGCCCAGATCCTCCTGGATGGCGCAGCGATGGTCGCCAAGTCCCCGTCGGGAAAATTAAACAGAGCGACCTTCGGGGGTGAGGCCGCTTGCAATCGACGTAACAAAGATCGCCCGACAACGAGACCTGTAGTCGACCAAGATTTTACGGCACCGACGACAGTTCCAACACTTGAAGATCGATTCTCGCTGGACATACCCGTGGTTATCGATGGCTATAAAGTTACCGCATTGGTGGACACTGGCGCTCATTTTTCAATTTTAGGTGGGAAGCTAGCGGCCCTCCTTAAAAACGTTGACTCCATGATCTGGCACGCAAATTCGCACCGCTGGTGGACATGTACCTCCGAGCGGCCTGTGCACGGCAAGAGTTCAAATTAGCAGCTCGTTCGTTGTCAGCTGCCTCGTGATACCTGACTGCTCCCGTGTCTTTATCCTCGGCGTTGATTTTGTCCGAGAGTGTGGAGCTATTATCGACCTCCGGAAGCGTACAGTGACATTTTGCGACCGAGAAAGCTTCTGATACTGATACCGAGAATCGCCAATGCCGCGCCGCTCTTCGAATTGCCGCCTAGAGTGTTTCGAATCAGCCGCGCGACAGTAGTTTTGTGCCTGTTACCTGTGACGACCTGCCTGACGGACCTGCGGTCGCGGAAGGCAACTTGTCTCTTTTGCTCGCCCATGGCATATGTACAGGCGCAGCCTCAGTCACCTCCGCGACGGCCGGACAGAGCTCCTGGCGACTAACTTCACCAACAAACCTCGATATCTTTTTCGTGCTACTTCCCGCGCACTCACCGACTTTTTAAGGGATGTTTCCGAATGTTTCACGTTTGCAACTGTTAACACTGTGCCGCCGCCCTCTGACTGTGTTGAAACTAGTCCGGACCTCTCGGAAACATAGAAGCATGACATATGTGCCCTCCGACGAGAGTACAGCGCTTGTTTCGGTTCCCCATTGAAAGTACGGCAATCGCCTCTTTGTTACACACCGAATCATTACTACCGCCGACGCCCGCCCTATCTACCAGCAGCCGTACTGTATCTAAACGACGGAACGTGAAGCGGTTCAGTCACAGGTTCAGGAGATGCTTTGTGATGGCATCATACAACCGTCCAACAGTCGGTGGTCGTCCCCAGTTGTGCTGGTAAAGAAAAGAATGGGACCCTTCGCTTCTACGTTGATTATCGAAAGTTGAACGACATCACAAAAAAGTCGCCCACCCGCTGTCCCGTATCGATGATTCACTCGACAGGCTTCGTCGCGCCCAGTAGTTCTCCTGAATTGACGTAAAGAGCGGGTACTGGCAGATTGAGGTCGATGAGGGGGCCGCAAGAAAACAGCCTTCGTCACCCCAGAATGACTGTACGAGTTTAGAGTGCTGCCTTTCGGCCTATGTTCCGCGCCAGCTACTTTTCAGCGCATGATGGACACGGTTATCGCCGGCCTGAAATGGCAAATTTGTTTAGTTTATTTTGATGACGTTGTCGTGTTTTCTGAAACCTTTCGCGAACACCTTGAACACCTGCGCACAGTATTAGATGGCCTCCGGTCAGCTGACGCGCTAGGTCAGCTGACCTGGCGCTCAAGCACTTGAAGTGCCACTTCCGCTGTCGCCCAATTTTCCGTTCCTGACAAAAAGAAGAGTTTGAAACGCTTCCTGGGTCTCTGCGCGTACTACCGCCGCTTCATCGCAGATTTTTCCAAGGTTGCCGCCCCCTGACTCGCCTCACGCGCGATGACACATAGTTCGTGTGGGGCGCCGAGTAACAAGAGGCTTTTGCGGAACTTCGCAAGACACTGCAAACAACCCCTGTTCTTGCGCACTTTCATGAAAACGCTGACACTGAAGTCCACACCGACGCCAGCAATAGCGGCCTCGGCGCTGTGCTCGTTCAACACCAAGCTGGCGTCGAAAAGGTCTTCGCGTATGCCAGCCGCACGCTCTCCCGCACTGAGACAAACTATTTCACTACGGAAAAGGAATGCCTTGCGGTTGTGTGGGCAGCCATGAAATTTAGGCCTTACCTCTAATGCCGCCCGTTTAAAGTGGTCACCGACCATCATTCTTTGTGTTGGCTGGCTAACCTCCATGACCCATAGGGGCGCCTAGCACGATGGAGCCTTCACCTCCAACAATGAGTTCACCATTGTGTATAAATCTGGCCAGAAGCATGAAAATGCTGACGCGCTGTCGAGCGCACCTGTCGGCTTAGTCGATGAGAGCACGGACGACGAGAGCAGTTTGCGTGGACTGGTGAGTGCCTCAGATGTAATGACCCCATAACGAGCTGACCCGGACCTTCAACCTGTCATTGATCACCTGGAGTGTCGCGCTGCAGATATCCCTCGTCCATTTGCTCGGAATCTGTCTGCTTTCTGTCTCCGGAATCTGTCTGGTTTCTGTCTGCTTTCTGTGACCGAGCGTATCTCTTCGTAGTGCCGGCTGACCTCCGTGCCGATGTCCTTTTTGGTTGCCATAATGAACCCACGCTTGGCCATTTGGGCTTTGCGCGCACACTCTCCCGAGTTCATCAAGTCTATTATTGGCCTAAACTTGCAGACGCCGTTCATCGCTATGTCAGAGGCAGTCGTGAGTGCCAACATCGAAAGGCGCCGCCTTCCAAGCCAGCGGGTGCGCTCCAACCTATTGCGCCTCCACTGAAGCCATTTGACCAAATCGGCATCGACCTTCTGGGCCCATTTCCGCTGACATCGGCCGGTAACAAATGGAATATAGTCGCAACCGACTATCTCACACGGTATGCGGAAACCAAGGTGGTGCAGCGTAGCACTGTGGTGCAGCGTGATCGCCCAGTTTTTTATGTAGCAAATCGTATTCCAAGTTATCACCTATCGAAGCACGGCGTTTACGGCACAACTTATGCACGAAGTATTTTAGCTTAGTCACACAAGCCATCGCAAAACCACTGCCTGTCACTCACAGACAAATGGCCTCGCGGACAAACTGATCGCCGACATGATTGCAATGTGCATAGACTCGCAGCAGAGAACCTGGGACGAGATTCTCCCGTACGTAACATATGCCTACAACACTGCCATCTAAGAGACGACGCGTTTTACGCCATTTCGCCTGCTCTACGAACGCGACGTTCAGACGATGTTGGATGCCATGCTTCCGTGCTGCACTGATGATCATCTGCGCACGCCACACGCCGACGAATTTGATAAGCGCGCCGAGGAAGCACGTCAGCTTCCCACATTCACATTCAGCAACAGCAGGGGAAGGATACGCATCGCTACAACCTCAACCATCGACACGTCACATATCAACCTGGAGAGAAAGTTTGGGTGTGGACACCGGTGCGCCAGCCCGGCTTGTCTGACAAACTGATGTCGCGGTATTTTGAACCTTAAGAAGTTCTGCGCCGTGTCGCTGAAGTGACATATGAAGTCATTCCAGCCGGTGCTGTGTGGCCCTCCCCTCGGCAACCACGCTCCGAGGTGGTGCACGTTGTCCGCAGGAAGCCGTATTTCACGCGGTAACGCGCAGTGTGCTGTTGTTGTTGTTGTGGCTTTAGGCAGAAGGAAAAGAAAATGCACGGGCCTGCTACTGGCTTCCGCTACCTCGTGCAGACAGAAGAGAAAATGAGAAGAAAAGGAAGAGGGAAAGAAAGACGCGCCCCGAAAAAACAGCCGTCGTCCCCCACCGAAAAGGTCGCGGGTCCAATGACGGCCTACAACAGATAAAAATTCGGTGGCAGACCAGCCAGCGCCGCAAGCGGCGGCGACCCACCTGCCCCAGCCTCATCAGGGGAGTATGCGCTTGTTTCTTTGTCGTGTAGGGCACCTCACCCCGCCTCTGTTATTCTGTTTCTGTTCTGCTCCTTTTGTTTTCTCTTTCACTGCCCATCGCTCGCTCTCAGTCTCTGCTTTCGTTTTTTTAGGAAGGGGAGTAATGCCACCTGAGAGCACCAGGTGGCATTACTCCCCTTCCTAAAAAAACGAAAGCAGAGGGGCTGGGGCGGGTGGGTCACCGCCGCTTGCGGCGGGGGTTGGCCTGCCACCGAACGTTTATCGGTTGTGGGCCGTCATTGCACCCGCCACCGCTTCGGTGTTGGTCGACGGCTGTTGTTGCGGCGCGCGTCTTTCTTTCCCTCCTCTTTTCTTTCTTTCTTCTCTACTTTCTCTTCTGTCCCACGAGGCAGCGGAGGTGGCTAAGCTACAGAGCCAGTAGCAGGCCCGTACATTTTCTTTTCCTTCTTCCTACAGCCACAACAACAACAACTGAAAGAAAAGGACGTTAGTGGGTTCACGCGCTGTCGGCGGAACGCTGCTTGTTGAAAAAGCCTCGCCTGTCTTTTTAGCCAAGTGTACACCGGCTTTCCGTGACAATATTGTGTTGGGCGTGGAAAATGCTGTAGGTTGCGCATGTGCTGCGAATTAAATCAGATGTGCCCATGAAAAACGAGCAAGCAGAATTTTACACTCAGTGTGCCATGCAACTACAAATTGGCTCGAAAGTTGCAATGATTCAAGAAAATGTCTCGCCCTGCGATACGGTCACGATAAAGGCCAAAGAGGGAACTGCACCACTTTGCAGGTTGTTATGGCAGCAGAAATAATTTTATGATGTTCTTTTGGCACTCGGAAAAACTATTCGCGAGTTCTTAGCGGTGTAAGTTTTACGCATGCCAATATACAGAATAGTGTATGACTGTTTTTATTTCGTGTGAAAAAGGATGTGATTGCACACAACCCTCATGTTTCAAGTCTCGAGAGTTGAGTAAAAAGACATAAACGTTTAAGATAATACATATACCTAATGTAGTTAACGGAAGGAAGTGTATAGATAGATTTAACCAAGTTCTAAACACTATGGCTGCCTCACACCGAAGTAATTTCGGGGTGCACGAAAATCAGCTTTCCTTAACATGAGTCACAGGGATGCAAGGTTAAAGTCTGGTTGAGGTGGTGGCATTTGAGAACGAGCTCAATATTAATTTTCAAAGCAGCTGAGCGTGATCCCGCCATTGAATTAATGAGGTACAGGAGCCGAAGGGGGTGCCAGTGCGAGACTAGCGCAAGATAAAATAGGGAAATGTTTTGAAGTAGATCAAAGGGACAAATGCAACAAAAAATCTCGTAACTTCCGGTTTGCCTTCAAAGCGGAGGATATATTGCGTGCAAACATTTTGTACTCTAGTATATGCACTGCACCGCGACTTTGTCCCCTGCCATGGTGGCTCAGTGGTTGGGCAGCTCGTCTCGTAAAGCCAAAGTCCGGGTTCGATCCCGGCCACGGCAGCCACTTTTTAATGCATGCAAAAAGCAAAGAGTCTTCTAGTGTACTATGCCCTAAGTAATAATTAGCTCAAAGAAAAGAAACTGGGCAGTATCTGCCTGGCTGTTTTTCTTCTGTGGACACCTGATCCGCACTGTAAAAGAAAAGAAGATGAAAGGGAAATAGGAGAGAGGGAAGGTGTTTCCGCGTGTAGGGAGTGATTTCGACCTTCTAATAATCTTTATCGTGTTCCAGCATCGCACTGCACACAGATGCTTCTCCGTTTCTCCTACATCAAAAAACAGCCACGGGTAGGCGGGTTCAAACCCTTGTATCGCGGCACTGTAGTTATGCATCAGCTGCTGCAAAACATGGCCGGTCGCAACGCCCATGCAGGTAAACATTTCTAGAGCCCTATATGAGCTATCAATTATGGAGGCATTGCATCAGGATATTAAGTCACATAAACCAGCTGTAAAAAGCGATGACATTGAACCTACTGGGAGGACGGAAGAAATTTAATATTATAATAACCCTTATGAAGGGTTTTACCAGTGTCATTAAATACTGAAGGACACTGGTAAAACTGAACACCTGAATAATTATGCATCGAGTAGCCTACATTCCCTAGGCACTTTGCAATTACAAGAAAATCGGTAATATAGTTGATTTCCAGGCCTACTGTTAATGGCACTGCTGATGCCATGATAGTAGTAATAATATGCAGTCCTGTTAAGTCTCCCCGCTGTTCCCTAGGAGCTAACCATGCGGGGTATCCAGGCCGGTGTTTGGCAGGCCATTTTGAGTATTTGGTTGGTGTGGTTTGGTCTGTGCTATTTAACGTCCCAAAGCGACTCAGGCTATGAGAGAAACCGTAGTCGAGGGCTCCGGAAATTTCGACCACCTGGGGCAGTTTACGCGCATTGAAATCGCACAGAACACGGACGCCTTGCTTTTCGCCTCCAGAGAAAAGCGGCCTCTGAGGCCGG
Organism: Amblyomma maculatum; assembly: GCF_055883805.1. Lineage (NCBI taxonomy): Eukaryota > Metazoa > Arthropoda > Arachnida > Ixodida > Ixodidae > Amblyomma > Amblyomma maculatum. The sequence goes on along the minus strand of NC_139353.1, from coordinate 104,885,340 downwards.
GGTTCGGGGTGGTGCAGTGATAAGACGCCCGACTACTGTGCCGGAGTACCCGGGTTCGAACCCGACCTCGGCGGCTGCGTTTCGATGAAGGCGAAACGAAGAGGCGTCCGTGTGCTGTGCGAGGTCTGAGCACGTTAAAGATCCCCTGGTGGTCGAAATTGCTCCGTAGCCCTTCACTACGGCTCCTCTTTCTCTTTCCACTTTCAATCCCATCTTCCTCCCTTCCCTTACGGCGCCGTTGATGTGTCCACAGAAAACGAGTGAGACAGCTACCGCGCCTTTCCCTTCCTATAAATCAATCGATCCCGTATTTGTGGGAACAGTAGTCGAGAGTCGTAACCACTGCGCCACCCCGGCGGGGTAATAATGAGTATTTATATTGGTCAATGGTTGTCTGGCTCCCGTACATGCTTCAGAGTGCTGCGACGCCGCATGTTCCAAGCGGGGCACAGATCTCTGCAGCTGCGAGAACCCTCGGGGGCCGGAGGCAGACGCGGCTGGAGGGTTTCCAGCTCGGCGGCTTCATTTGACCCATTTGCAGGAAATACTGACCCTATTTCACGTTGGTAACGCTGTTTTCCTCCGTAGAAGGTATTTACTTTCTGATAGATTTAGTAAACATCTTAGATGGCCGTGTGGCTTTAAATATTGACCGAGAGGATTGTGTCTTGCATCCCTGGTGGAGAGATCTCTATGCTCAGAGAGACTAGAATGCAGTGTTTCCAAATACAAAGAAGCACTCATAGCCTTAGTCGCTTTGGGACGTTAAACCCCACAAACCAAACCAAACCATCAAGATACAGCACGTGAATAAAGTGATGTGGATGTCACCTCTGCATTTGCAAACGAATGACCCCCGATTCACATTCCTAAGCTACCTGCCACTTATGTCGCCGTTGCAGTTTATGCCTGTTAAGGTTTAGTCTATCTTTGGAGCATATCTACTTTCTGCGCCTGCAGCTCCACTTGGTGATCCTCTTCATGCACAATTCGTTTCGTTTACAGAAAAGGAAAGGCGCACTATCTGTCCCATATTTTTGTGGGCACCTGATCCGCTACATGAGGGAAAAGTGGGAAAGAAGAGTCGCAGTTGAAGGCTATGCTGCAGCTTCTACTAATGCGGATATTTAAAGTGCTCAGAAATCGCACAGCACACATACACCTCTCAGTTTCACCTGCACCGAAACGAAGCCGCCGGTGGTCGGGTCTTCATGTAAGCGTACTTTTGTCATGAGTTCAATAACTACTAATTACCTAATTTATGCCTCTACATTCATTTTCTCTCTCCCCACACAGATTATTTGAAGAAATACCCAAGTAGGTATAAAATGCCACTTCAACTAAGCCGTACGTATTTTCATGCGCTGCCTGTTGTGTTTGGGTTCGGATCCGAGGTTCCTGGGTCTGATTCCCATTTCACCTTCCCAACTTTTAGAAGCTAGCTACCCGATTCGTCTGATGCCGCGGAAATGTCTGCGTGGAAGTAGTAAACTGTGTTCTGTCTTCATGTGAACTGGTTATTTGCGCTGAGGGTCAGTATATATTAGAATTACGATGCCTACTTTACAGAAGAAAATGACGACAGAGCTTATATGGTTGCTGATCATTGTGTTTGAGGCCTACAGGTTTACAGAGCTTCAAATGAATTGAATAAAATCTACCGCTTTTATTCCGAAGTGCACCTACGAATCTCGTGAGGTCAAGTGAAACACTGGGAGATCACAATGCTAAGCAACGGCCAATTAAACTTTACAAGACAGAGCATAGCTACTGCCGTTAAGGTACTCAATAGTGCACGGCAACCAGTAATTGTAGTACTAGGGGATTTCTTTAGTGCGCACTAAGAACTCATCACGTATGGTCTTTCCATTCAGCCTGAACTATGTGGGACTATAGGTCACCAGTAACGATGGGCGCCTGTTGCTGGAACTCAAGATGGAACATGATGCCTTGTGTTGGACATGCACATGGGAATCAGTAGGCACCCGAGCATATAACTGAAGTAAAACGGTTCGACGCATCTTTCGCACTGCTCTCTACAGCAATCACGATAGCTGGAAGTCTGCCTAAATGACCGAACTTATAAGAACTAAAACTTCTTCATGGCCTGCATTGCCGTGGCGGTATGGTCGCTATAACGTTCGATTGTATGAAACACGGGATGAGAAATCGAAGGGGGTGAACTGACTTGTTGATGATGCCTGACAATGCGATGTAAAAATAGGCAAGTATGCGGATTAACCGCACGTACCGCCGCGTGTGCAGAAGCCGAGGGCGGAGCAGCGGCAGAGGGATCCTGCGTAGAGATCGTCGCCGGCGGAGCCTTTACTGCGGAAGCCGTCGGCAGGAATTTCGACCGCTTATATTTGCTGTGTCTCTTCGGGCTATTTGTAGTGGCCTCTTTGGACTGCGGCCCAGGCTGGGAGCACAACTGCGAGGTTGGAGGAGGGGCTTCGCCTGGCGAAATGACTGCCGCTCGGGCCTGCGTGGTCTTTTTTCTTGCAGTGTCCTCCTCGACGGGACAGTTCGGCCTTGCACCCTTTGATTTCTTCATCATCCTGGAGGGTATAAGGCTGTGGGGAGCAGTAAGCTTGCTGTAATCTCTGGAGAAGCTAAAGGTAAGCGATGGCGACGCCGCGAAAGATGGTTTCTTCTTCTTCTTCTGCGCGTGTAGCTCGCGAGCACATGCCAAGGCTGTGTTAACATCAGTAGCAGAAAAACGGGTTAACAAAAATATCATGATTTGAAAAACAAAATGCGCTGGCAAATCGCATTACAACTAATTTAATGGTTATCTGTTAGTCGAACATTTGGTACATGTCAGTACTGCATTATATGACCCGTATTTTCTTGTGCTCGTGAGAACGTGATGAAGCGTCAATGACATATATCGGGAAGTGTATTTCAGTCGAAAGAACAGATAGGGAAGGTTGCACATTATCTAACTCGAATATGTTTGGTTCTGCTGACCCTACACAATGCTTCAGGCAAATATCATCGCTTTTTGACTCTCAGATGCAGATGTTTAAATCGAAACGTGTTGCACGGAGGCTTCCCCGATTAACTCAGAAGCTATGTCGTTAACATCTCCTCGCATAATAGGCGGAGACGAGCTTCATGCCACGAAGTGTTGATAAGACCGCTTTTAGAGCCCACTTTGCCAATTTCGGCTGCATGTCTTATAATTTGCGGCATGCCTGAAGCTTAGCGTGCTTAGCAGCACAGCACACGTTTCCACGGTTTAACACATTATGGCGGAGAGTTCGAACATGGACGATTACGTGGTGCAGGAGTGTTACCAACAATATATTCGGATTGCGACGGGGTAGCTATGAAGCCTCGTGTCAAGCAGTTTCGCCTTCCAGTAGCGTTCAAACTCAAATGGGGTAGAGTGATTAGCTTTGATAGCCACTGCATTATACAATGGTGCACTGTCGCTAGGCGAACTTTCGTGTGATTAGTTTTCATTTTTTTGTGTGAGCTCATCAACATCATCGGCGTCCAATCACCTTTGTTTCATTCTCCACAAGATACATTTTCGCGAACTTTGCTTTAACCATAATGCGCTGAGAGCGTCGTTTACCCTAAAACTGATGACAGCTGCCTGTAAATTGGGATTGACCATGAGTCGAGGAGCCGAAGGCGTTTCACATAAATATGTTTACTTGGCCTGACGAAAATGGTTGGAGTTTATGTGAAAACAACGGAAACGTAAATGAATGACATAAGACTAAATGAATCATATCGCCTGGTCAGATTGAGAGATTGCTCTGCCAAAAGTAAGGCATTGTCGTTGCAAAGGCTCCTCCAGAAACCGCCTTCTCCACATGGAAAAGCGGCGGAAGGACATTAAGAAGCTGTACTGATCTTCTTTGCACTGCAGCATGAGAAGGTGGTTGGGAGTACTAAACATAGCCTGTGCAAACCGATTTTTAGAGGTGGATTACATGCGCACAACCTCGTTAGAGAGACTTAAACCTGCCGTAATTTACTGAAATTGCTGCTCTATGCATATTTATGGTTTTCATAATCATCAGATAGCAAAATATTTAAAACGTTTTAAATAAAAGAGTAAAAACGAGCCGTGCAGACAAGGTTCTGTCTGTATGAGGACAGTGTATACCCTCATGTGCATTTCCATCACATTGCGTCTGGTTTTATTATTGCGCTTCTATAAAAGCTTCCATAATTATATTAACAGTCTATTTAAAGTTAGAGGTGGCAGATGTTTAGCTATATTGCGGAAATTGTCAAGAATTTCAAAGGAAGTCTTCTTGAATGATGCCAGGAGGATGTTAAGAAGGAGCTAATTTAGGATTGAACAAAATGTCTCAGCAATACAACCCGCGGATTAGGAATCCTGGCCATTGGACTCCAGTAAGGGTGGTGAGCTTCATATGCTCCCGCGTTCATATACTCACGCAGTCCCACCCGAAGCGGCAGTCGCAGCAGCTGCATATCCCAGATAATATAAAAAGCAGAAAATAATTGGAATGAATTTCTTCATTCAGTGCGGAGAAAAATGAAAGTGCTTAAGAAAGTAAACTTTGAAATAAAATAAGTGAAGCCGACAGATTTTGTGTATTGGGCGGTAAATTTAGTTTTAGTTGTTATTGCCTTTGTGACAACGTGATAGTAACAAATCAACCTATAACGCGGAAGGGGTATGTAAGGTTCGAGCGCACGATGAACAGAGAGAATGGCGATAAGCAGAAATCTTAAATAACCTAACACAAGCAATAATATTGTTACGGACGACAAGGAAGAAGAAGCGGGCAGTGGCGCGGGCAGGAGCGCTCGCGCTAGGCCCGCCGCGATCATGCATTAAACGTCATCTACCATCGTCATCAGTCATGTTCTGTCTCCTGTCTTCATCGGATTGCCGCTTCGTAACATTTGGTTGGAGGTGCGGCGTACGACATCCTCATCCTCTCCTTGGAGCATCGAGGCCATCTTCAAGCCAGGACCATCACCGAGGGCCCAGGGACATCGCCGAGCAGCTTCGCCCCAGCCCTTCAAGCCCAGACCTGAACAACTACCACCGCCCAGCCCCCAGCCCGGACCTGAAGACAAGGAGAACAGACCAATCAGAACCGAGATGAAGGACCCGAAAGACCCGAATGACCCGAAGGAGCCGATGGACACGAACACGCAACCCCCGTCCACAAGCTGCCCGACGTGACCTCGAGCCATCGGTCCCATGGACTCTGGTGACAGATGGTTGACAGCTCCAAGGGAGGCGGATCACCCACGCATCAGACATCGTACCGGCAAGCCGTTCTATTCTTCCTTCTTCCTCTTCTTCTCAAGCATCCAGACACGCCCATCATCACGCCATAAAATCATTACCATCGCTAAACTTCCTCGTCCACGATCGGGACGATCGCTCGGTGGCCCCGGGTCATGTTACGGACGACAAGGAAGAAGAAGCGGGAGGTGGCGCGGGCAGGAGCGCTCGCGCTAGGCCCGCCGCGAACATGCATTAAACGTCATCTACCATCGTCATCGGTCATGTTCTGTCTCCTGTCTTCATCGGCTTGCCGCTTCGTAACAATATTATACAGAGTAATTCACCTTTAATTTATTTATACGGGATGATTGTGCATGTACCTCACTTGTGTGGTCTGAATTCTCGCTATGATTGCCGGCCTCCAAAATGCCAGGAGGTGATGGATGGCGATGTTTGGGAGGCTGTTTAAATTGTAGGATATATTGATTGAGCAGTAGAGAATTCGGATTTCATGCCGAAAAAAACACCATTTTATGAGTGCTAACACCCTGTCAAGCACGCAATCATGTCCTTTCAATCTACTGCAGCTCCGATAACAACTCTGACAAACTGTCTTGTCAAGGCAAGCGTTCCAGAATCGATATATGCCGCTGAAAATATACCATATCAATTGAAAAGGAAAAATGACACTTCGGACAGGTCAAGGGTGCATGACAACTTTTGAATATGAGTTTTCATGCACCCTTGACCCTTCCGAAGTGTCATTTTCACTTTCTCTTGCAATGGTTAAAGCATTTCAAAGATGTCTGTTGGACTGCCTGTCAGAATTAAAAAGGATTTCCTGTGTTTGTATCAATACGTTGAGGGCAAAAACAATGCAACTAAGATTATGGGGCTATAGATTTCTATATTTGTGCGTGCATTTCCTGCCACACATCAATCGCAGGCTTCTGCTTCAGGGCGAGTCCATGAAGAACATCCTATAAGCATCTAACAAAAATACTTTCCATGTTTAGGTATATGTAATTTTGATGAGGCACAATGATATGTATACTGCTAAATTTGAAGGTCTATCTGTGCATGTCATGGAGTCTTGGAAACTGTTCAGACAAGCATGCTGAGCAAAAACATACCAAAAATAGGGCATGGAGATTCTTCAAACAATAATGGGAAAAAGTGTGTGCTGCAAAGTTACTCAGAGGCAGCTTTACAATAATATACAAGTGACACCTACAGTTTTGGTAGCAAATTTTATTCACACTAACAGCAAGTTATTTGGCTGGTTTATAGGGTTGGACAATTCAAAATTACTTAGGCTGGAGGAATGTCTACAATTTATTACAGTGTAGTATCACAACAAAATGACATGTCAGAGCAAAATATTGCATCACTTATTTAGTGCATGGCACCCTCTCCTAGACAAATGGATAAGAAATGTTTAGATATACAAAAAACGCATGTATATTTTTGACAAGACAGCAGAACATACAACTCCTAGCACATGAAAATTGAGATACTTTAGGTGACTGTTCAAGAACTTGGTAGCCACCACTCTAGGTACAATGCATAATGAAAGAAGAGGCACCTAGAACATGTGTTGAATAGCTTGCAGTCATACTGAATGTTGAAGACCATGTTGGCGGACAAAACTGCTGCCAGTCACTCCACCCACTTGTCGCAGAGAACAGCTTTTCACGGTCCACCTGGATGCGCAGCAGGTCGACATCTTCAATATTTTCCCCAAAGTATATGCTGACAGGAGTAGCTGGTACACGAGTCCTGCAGTGGCAATAAAATATTGCATCAGTGCCGATTGTTGAAGAGGTATTCTTGCAACAAAAATTGAAAGTGCGCAGGAAGACACACTTGAGTAAAGACGACACAGGACACGCTCTGTCCCGTGTGTCCTGTGTCGGCTTCACTTGGGTTTGTGTCTTCCTGTGCGCTTTTACCTTTCGTCAAGTTGCAATGCATTATCTAGTCCATCTTCAAGATTTGTTAAAGTATTCCTTCAAACCCACTTCTTTTATAGCTACTCAAATGCTACAAATTATCTCACTATAATACAAAGAATGTTAACAATACAAACGGCTTGTTTGATATTAATGTACACAAAAGTTGCTTAAGCCAAATGTAAATTTATGGGCAAAGGCCGCAAACCTACAATGTCTAAATTGGCAGCTTTCGTTTTTTTTTTTGTATTTATTCAAAATTTACTCATCTCAATATGTTTGTAATTTAAGTAAACACTGATGAAAATACACATGACACAATTTATTTGCCAACTATAATCTGCAAGTTATTTAGAGATGTCATTAAAAATTCGATATGAAACAGAAAAAGTGGCACGAGTGCAGGTGAAATACTGACAATAGGTATGTGCGTGAAGACTGCACATTTTAAAACTTAGCCTTTGGTTGAAAGCAGCATTTGTTTTTGTTTTTTTCATGTTGTATGATTGGGAAACTGCTCTACCTGCAGATATAATGTGCCACCTGCTCTTGCTCACAGTTCTAGGGCTCTTTGATGCTTCTGTTGCTCTTTACCGTCATAGCTCTAAAGCAATTATTTTCTTCTGCACAATACAATTTTAAATGCTACATAGTAAAGCTTATAACAAATCCTGAAGACAGTAAGCTATGGAATCAAAATGATATTCAGCAGCTCTCCATAATATGTTTTTAGCTTTTTAGATCACCTTTTATTTATGGTTTTACTTTGTCTTTCAGACTATAGGCTCCCTTTTGGGCGGTATAGGCCCATAGAACTGCGGCCATTACATGTACATAAACATACTACTTGTTATAAGATGATCCAGGATAGAACAAGAGCAAGGTGACCACATAGCATGAAAGAGAATTGAAGAGTAGCAGAAAAGCTTCAGTTCGAACTGGCCACCTCCCGCAGTCGAGGCGGGCGCCCAAACCACTCGGCCACGACTGCAGTCACCAGTGATAAAGAGGAAATGTTTAATAAACACATTGAGCTTATGCTAGTGGAGATAAACTTGCTGTAAATAAATTGCACAATTCATGGTGCATGTGACTGCCTTGCCAACTACTTATGGTGTGGGGGGATTGTATTTAAGGGATTCAAACGTTCTTTTAGAGATATTTATTTTCCACTGCTCTAAATTCATAGATCAAAAATGGCTCCCTATAGTTGTTTTTTGTACAATTAAAGCTTACTCGAGATAAATACCCTAATTTCACCAAAAGTATGGCCAATTTCATATAAAGGCTATAGACTGCATTCAGGAAGTTTTTGCTTGTGGCTGCCCGACGACTATATCATGTTATGCTCATTCATTGCCCTTGTCTTTCCAATTTTTGTTTTTCTAGACAGTAGGTAATGAATACTTTTTCCAATGCATGACTCAACGTGTTTACCTAAAGTTCTGTCTTTTTATATTGCCACGTGCCTAGGGCCGCGCGACAGCCGTGTTCGGAGCCGACGACGACGAAGCGGTTGTTGTTGGCACGAGCGGGGCGCTGGTGCTGGACTCTGTGATCGGAACAACAAGCGACCTTATTCTCTGGTCCTCAGCTACGTGTACCTTCACGGCTCCCTGTGACTTCAGTCGTGACAATATTGTTTCTTCTTGATAATGTTTGATAATTTTTCACTATTCACGTGCGACATATAATTCTATTTTTTATCACTACACTCCTGGACACCTAACGCTGATATATAATGCGCCACCTCCGGAATGCTTTTCAAAAGTACTCTGCTGCTGCTGCTGTAGCCCAGCTCAGAGAAACCTATTTAAAAGATAACATTCTCTTAACATTTAGCTCTATTCTCCTTCCCTCCTCTGCTTTCTTCTTGTAAAACAAAACCATATGCAAGCTCCACAACTGATGACCACACTGCCAAGATGAGGACAAGTACCTTAATTGAAATGCTGGCTTCTGGACTGAGGCTCACCCTCAACCCTTGCTTAGTATTCTTGGAAGCAATGTGTAGAGATAATGCAAAATACAAAGTATAATCATTATTTTATTGTCTTTTAAGGTCCTCTAGTTGAAGAGAGGTAACTTTGAAGAGTGGCAGTAGTCTTACAGTTTAGATACTGCAGGCACCAAGAAAGAAAAGCCACTTGAAAAATACAATCAAAAGGAAATGAAAGGCAAAATAAGCATGTGCTCATGCTCCAAGGGAAATATAAGCTGCCGACTGAACTTGGAAGGGTCGCATTTAATGAGAGAGTGGTCCAATATAATGAATTCTTTTCATCAGTGATAACAGGAGAACTCCATTTGAGAGCTGCAATGATGCTCATAGGTGGCAGTAGAATTATGTCCCGAACAGCAGAAAAAATGGTTATAAAATACCTCTAAGATTTCTCTTCTATGTACTGTTGTGAGCAGAATTAAGATGATTTATTTATCTTATTTCTGTACTGTTTGCCAGGCATGGGTAAAAAAGTGGTAGTAGTAACTTTCCGAAAAGCGGGCAAGGTAACCTTATAAAGTGAAATAAGAGTTGTAGTTCCGGTTACAGAAATAAGCCTATTGCATAATTGCCTTAGCAGCCTATATGCCATAATGCCCAATACACCACAATATTGAAGCCGGTTAAGCAACTTCATTATTTACTGAAATATGAAATAGCTGTCATTGAAAAAAGCAATCTACAATATCTTATCGGCGTATTCAGATAAGACCTGTAATTTAGGTCCTATGACGATTTTTCGTTTTCAGTGAAATTGTTATATGTGGTGGGAAGTTGTCTTTGCACAAATATGGGCTTTAGTTTTGCAAGGTGTGGTGTAGTTTCTTTGGGAAAAAGTCGTATATCGCCGCAGGTGAAAAATGCAGTTTTGCTATTTAAAGATGTTGAACGTCTGGAGACCTGCGGCTAGCGTACTAAAAGCTTGTCAGCTATTCTTTTTATCCACTAAATCTATGCAAATATTACTTTTATGGGAGTTATTGAAAACATGTTTTGTTGTTGCAGTTGATGTAGTAAAAAATCCGGAACTTTGCTCCAGAGGCACCACGCTTCAAAAAATCCATTTTCAACCTTAAATAGGGGCATGATGATCATATTTTTATGAAGCCGTTTTTCGTTTATAAATCCGATAATTTCCTTATTTTCAGGCAAAACAGGGAGCTCTAGACTGCCCTGCGTGTTCTTGCCAATTGATCAAATCTGCCCAAGATTTGAAAAACCGCAAAAATGCAAATATTTGATTTCATCTTTTTTAAAATATCCTCGATTTTTATGAAAATACCTCTCAAGAATCCTCAGTACCTAATGAATATTACAGCTTGAAGAAGTGTTGCATTAAATTGTTTGACATTATAAAAAGTTCAAAATTGAGCACTGGATTTGAAGCTTGTTAATATTCAACCCTACATTCTGGCACAACTAAATAAAGTGCTGCCACTAAAATTCTTTCTGCACATTATCCTGGCCAATTTCTCTATTTCTCAAAAAATTGAAAGTTCTAGACTTGCTTGTTCTTCCTCCATATTATCTTGCAATTGGCAAAAATTTGAAACAACAAAAAAAACAACAGATAACTGTGACTTGAATTTAAAAAACTACAGCATCTTCTTTTTCACTGAACTCACATAAAAACAGTCCTTAGTACTTTATAAACATCTGGTACTAAAATGTGTTCCGCTATGTAAGCTAAAGGTATAAAATAAATATAAAACTGAACGCATGTTGTCTTTGTAGAAATACCTATGGCTTCCTCTTAAGAAGTAGGAATCAAAAGTTCAATTTATTATTAGCTGAATTTAGTTTCGTTCTAACATATGCAATATCCTAGCCTTCTCAACTTTCTGCTTGTTGGCAGTGTTGATTGCTTGAAATGGATTAAATTTGCTATTGCTTAAAATTTCAAGGCAGAAAGCCAGAACGGTTTAATTTGGTTTAACTTTTTTTCTATATCATATTTTATTTGATGAGCTCAAATTTTGCATGAAATAAAAAAATAAGCAAAGAATCTGAACAATAAACAGAAAAAGATTTTAATGCTAACGACAATACATCATGCCCATATATAAGTTTGAAAATTGACTTTTTTGTAGCGCGCTGTTTCTGGAATAATGTTTGCGATCTTTTACTAACTCAAGCGCAACAGAAAAGCAGGTTTTTATTCATTCTCATAGAGGTAAAGGTTGCATAGATTCAGTGGGTAAAAAGGGATGGATGAGAAAATTTCTGTACGCTAGCAGCAGGTCTCCAAAATTTCAACTTTCTGAAAGGGCCAAAAATTGCATTTTCCACCTGTAGTGATTTCCGACCTTTTCTTTCCAGAGAAAACTACACCATATCATGCAAAATTAAGATTTATTTTTTTTTTATTGAGACATTTGCCCGCCACATATAAAGATTACATTGAAGACAAAAAATGGCCATGGCACCTTAATTACCGTTCTTATCTGAACACCCTTATCCTCATAATATGTGCACATTTCCTATGCTTCTCATCAGTGTGCAGGATGAAACAGGTATTCAATTTGCCCAGTCTTTCTTAGTGCGCAAGCACAATATGGCCAACGGCCAAATGTACCTTCAATGTTTCATAGAGCAGGTAATAAGAGTGAGTTAAGCGAGGATTTTGTATTCTGTAAGCTCCAACTACAATAAAGCTTTACAGATAAATTGTACGGAATGCAGGCAGGCTACTATGTGTGGTCTAGGGTTAGTTAGCTTAGGAGTATGAATCGGGGGTCATTCGTTTATAAACGCGGGGTGACATCCACGTCATTTTATTCACGTGCTGTATCTTGGGTGCTCTAGTATATTTGGAAACACTGCACTTTAAGCTCTCAGCGTGAAGATCACTCCACCAGGGATGCAAGGCACAATCATCTTGTTCAGAATAGTAAAGCCTCATGGCCATCTTAAGATGTTCACGAAATCTATCACAAAGAAAATAATTTTTTCGATGCAAACAGCATTACCATCATGAAATGAGGGAAGCTCAGGCAGGAATTCACTCCATTTCCTGCAAATGGCCGATCGGGAACCCCCTGCAGACACGTCCGCCTCCGACCCCGTGGGGCGGTCGCAGCTGCACAGATCTGTTGCCCGCTTGACACATGCGGAGTCGCAGCACTCCGAGGCATGTAAGAGAGCTGGGCAACCAGTGGCAAAACTAGATTTGATGCCCCCTCCCCCCCCCCCCCGATTAGCTATGGTTAGCTCTTAGGGAATAGCGGGTAGCATAACTGGGCTGCATATTCTTACTACTATCACGGCATCGCACACCATTGGCAGTGGGCCTCTGAATTCAGTCTAGTACTGATATTCTTGTAATTGGACTCTGCCTAGCGAATGTAAGCTGCTCGATGCGTAATTATTCAGGGATTAAGTATTATCGGAGTCGTACGGTATTTTACGACACTGGTATTATCCTTCCAGAGGGTTACTACAATTAGATTTATTCCATCCTCCCAGTAGCTTCGACGTCATTGCGGTTTACAACTTGTTTATATGACTTAACATCCCGATGCGACGCCACCATAAGGGATACCTCTGTAGAGGGCTCCAAAAATGTCTGCCTGCATGGGCCTTGCGGCTCGCCACGGTGGTGGAGCAGTTGATGCCTAATTACTGTGCCGAAGAAAACGGGTTCGAACCCGACACGCTGGTGGGTGTGGTTCGATGTAGAGAAACGGAAAGGCATCCGTGTGCAGCGTGATGCTGGTGCACGATAAAGATCATCAGAGGGTCGACATGACTCCGCACCTACGCACCCTCGTTTCCTCTCTCTGATTTCAAATCCACTTCCTCTCTCTCATTACGTCGCGGAGGCGAAACGAAGAGGCGTTTGTGTGCTGTGAGATGTCAGCGCACGTTTGAGATCCCCAGGTGGTCGAAATTGCTACGTAGCCCTCCACTGCGGCTGCTCTTTCTCTCTTTCCACCTTCACTCCCTACTTCCTCCCTTCCCTTACGGCGCGGTCGAGGTGTCCAATAGAAAACAAGTGAGACAGTTACCGCGCCCTTCCCTTCCTATAAATCGATCTCTCTACGTCGCGGATCAGGTGTCCGCCCGGCCGGGATGGTACAGTGGTAAGACACCCGACTACTGTGCTGGAGTTCCCGGGTTCGAGTCCGACCACGGCGGCTGCGTTTCGATGGAGGCGAAACGAAGGGGCGTCCGTGTGCTGTGCGATGTCATCATCATCATCATCAGCTAACTATACCCACTGCAGGGCCAAGGCCTCTCTCATATTTTTCCACTTCACCCGGTTCTGTGCAAGCTGCATCCACTTTACCCCTGCAAACTTCTTAACCTCACCCGCCCACCTAACTTTCTGCCGTCCATTGCTACGCTTTCCTTCCCTTGGAATCCAGTTTGTTACCCTAAGCGACCATCGGTTATACTCTTTTCGCACTACATGTCCTGCCCATGTCCATTTCTTCTTCTTAATTTCCGCTAGAATGTCAGTAACGAGTTATTTCTCTGTCCCACTCACCACTCTTCTTATCTCTTAATGTTACCCCTACCATTTTTTGTTACATAGCCCTCTGTGTTGTCCTTAAGTAGACCTCTTTTGGTTAGCCTCCACTTTTCAGCCCCATAGGTGAGTACAGGTAAGATGCAACTGTTGTATACATTCCTATTGAGCGATACCGGTAAGCTGCTAGTCATAATCTGTGAGTGCTTGCAAATACGCTCCATTCCAATCTTATTCTTCTTGTTATTTCTTTTTCATGGTCCGGATCTGCGGTTAGTACCTTTACTAAGTAGGCATATTCGCCTACTACGTCCAGTAATTCGCTACCTAATGTACACTGCTGTTCCTTCCCGAGGCTGTTGAACATTACCTTAGTCTTCTGCATATTGATATTCAAGTCTATCTTTCTACTTTTCTTGTCTAGGTCATCAATCTTTATTTGCAGTTCATCCTCGCAGATTATTGAGGTATTTTCCATCTACCCTTATCCCTAACTACTCCCCATTCCAAGTCTTTGACTACTTCCTCTAAGCAAGCTGTGAATAGTACTGGCGAGATTGTGTCTCCTTGCCTAACACCTTTCTTTATGGGAATTTTGTTACTAATTTATGCAGAACTGTGGTTGCTTTGGAGCCACTATATATATCTTCCAGCACTTTCACGTATGGCTCGTCTACCCCCTGAATTCGCAATGCCTGCATCACCGCCGAGGTTTCAACTGAGTCAAATGCTTTTTCGTAATCAATGAATGCTATGTATAAGGGCTGGTTATATTCCGAGCATTTTTTATCACCTGATTGATGGTATGGATATGATCAATAGTAGAGTATCGTTGCAGAAAACCTGCTTGATCCTTTTGCTTGATTGCAGTCTAAGGTTGTCCTGATTCTATTAGCGATTACCTTAGGAAATACCTTATAGGTAACAGACAATAAGCTGACTGATCTGAATTTTTAAGATCCTTAGAGTCCCCTTTCTTATGAATGAGGATAATGTCTGTTAAAAATCCACGTTAATCAACCCAAGGCGGTCGAAATTACTCCGTGGCCCTCCAATAAGACTCCCGTTGCTCTCTTTCCACTTTCACTCCCACCTTCATCCCTTCCCTAACGGCGCGGTTTCGGTGTCCACAGAGCGAGTGCAACAGATACTGCGCCTTTAACTTCCTGTTAACCAATAATAATAATAATAATAATAATAATAATAATAATAATAATAATAATAACAATCAATCAATCAATCAATCAATCTTTATTTAATGTGCGCAGGAACAACCATGTGGTCTTTGTGCTGCAGCACAAAAAAAAATGAAAAAGCACAAACATGTTTACACACACAGAGAGAACACAAAAACAAAGAAATAAATAATACATGAAATGAAACTGAGACGAAAAGTATCACGGAAATTAAGCAAACAATGAGTATCATCACTTATATACACAGTGAGAGAATTTTTTAGCACACCAGGAAATAAAAAAAAAAAAAAAAAGAACGGTAGGTAGAAGAAGAAAAAAAAAACAGATGACTGACATTGATTATAGTAATATAGAAATATACATAAAATAAACAACCATTCCAGGCGCAACAAGTGCATGGTACTTAAAACACAGGCTAGAAATACAGAATAATACAATAAAGAAGTAAAATTGAACAAGGGACAGTAAGATTCGAATATAAAGTTGAAAGTTGAAATATAAGCAAGAAACGGATAAAAAATAGTTCAAGATACAGACAGCATTGAACAGGAGAAAAAGCAAAAAGTGAAGTAAATACAATTTAAGGCTAGAAAGTGGGAGTTAAAAGTACTATTTAGAATATAACGCTACGAACATCCAATGTAAATGAACAGAGCGAGTTTTGGAAGATGTCAAGGTGAGGACAAAAAGAGTTAAATAACCACTGCATCCTGTCCAGAG
Source organism: Amblyomma maculatum (assembly GCF_055883805.1). Classification (NCBI taxonomy): domain Eukaryota; kingdom Metazoa; phylum Arthropoda; class Arachnida; order Ixodida; family Ixodidae; genus Amblyomma; species Amblyomma maculatum. Next base: position 104,869,769 of record NC_139353.1, on the reverse strand, counting down.
GGGAGTGGGAATGAAGAGGAGAAACCTGAAATGGTCTGAATTCCCTCATGCTCTTTCGCGGAACGCGCAGTAGGATGTACTCTAAGAGCTGAGGGCACATAATGTGGCCATGAAGGAGTTTGTACAGAAATATGATATCAAGTCTGATACGACGGCAGTGAAGGGAAGGAAGATTCAGTTGGGCGCTCCTGGTGGAGCGAGAGGGGGAAGTTGCAAAAGGAAAGCGATAATGAAATATCCGTAAAAATTTTTTTTGTACTCTGTCAACCTTGTCCAAGTTCGATTTGCAAGTGCCATTCCAAACAACCGACGCATACTCCAAGACCGGGAGGCATATGGACAGGTACAGTTTTAGGAACGGAAGTGGAGTATGGAACTCTCTCGAAAGTCTGCAAGCGAATCCGAGTGTGCGCATAGCCCGCTGAGCAATGCGTTTAGTGTGAGAGGAGAAGCTGAGGGTGCGGTCAAAAAGTACACCAAGGTCATTAATTTCATCAACCCTATCCAACAGCACAGAATTGACAGAATAATGGTAGAGAAAGCTATGTGTTTTACGAGTAAAGGACACAACCCTAGTTTTGGAAGAATTGAGGGTAAGTCGATTCATCGCACACCAATCAGAAAAAGCAGATATGTCCGATTGCAACAACACGCAATCTTGAAAAGAATGTATTACCTTGAATATTTTTATATCATCAGCATAAAGAAGAAACGAGGAGTTCTTTATCGCCGAGGAAACATCATTAATAAAAACGGAGAAGAGAAGCGGGCCTAGTACTGAACCTTGAGGAACTCCACTCGTTGCAGGGTAAACGAAAGAAATCTGTCCATTGACACTGACAAAGCAGAAGCGATCAAGGAGATAGTTGCGTAGGAGGGCTACGAGAGAGACTTCAACGCCGGAGAGTAGAAGTTTTTCAAGAAGTAGTGAGTGAGTAACAACGTCGAAAGCTTTGCTCATATCACAGTACACAGTGTCAACCTGACCCCTCTGAAGGACTGCTGCAGAGGCATACGTCATAAACGTGACTAGGTTGGTGGAAGTAGAGCGACCCGACATGAAGCCATGTTGATTCGGTACTATGATATGTTTGAGATGGAAGGAAAGTACGCTGTGCAAAGCTAATTCGAAAAGCTTAGAGGTTGCACATAGAAGAGAAATCGGACGATAATTGGAAACATCAGTTTTGTTTCCAGACTTGAAGACAGGAAACACGCGTGCCATTTTCCACACGCGAGGAAAGGCAGCATTTTTTAAACAGTTATTAAATATGGCAGTCAGTACTGGTACGAAGATATAACTGAAGGCTTTTATTATGGCAGCTGGAATGCCATCAGGTCCAGGAGACAAAGATGGTCTCAGACGCTTAAGACTCTCAGTTATCAACTCCTCGTCAAAGAGAATGGAATTAGATAGTGCACCAGATGGGAGGCAAACGGAATCACAATGTGGATGTTTGTAAACGGAGGAAAAATGTTGTGCAAAACTGTCGGCAACATCCCGAATTTCCGAACCCTGAGAGTCAACTAAGCTGATACTTAAATCTGATTTAATGGAACGCTTGCGAACGTAACGCCAGAACTGACTAGGACGATTTGAGGCATACCTCTCTAAAGACTCAAGATAGGAGTCGTAGTCCCGCTTGTATAAGCGTTTGCAAAGAGAACGCACACGGCGAAACTCATCTGCCCAATTGTGAAACCCAGGGCGTTTCGCTTTACGATGGGCCCGTTCCTTGAGCTTTAACGCCGTTATTAGTTCCCTTGAAAACCAGGAAGGGAACTTCCTACGCGTAGGAGTATGCAAAGGTATGTACCGACGCATACCATCAAGAACTATTTCTGTAAAGCGACTGACTTGTCCATCTGAATCATTAATGTCATTTAAAAGGGACCAGTCGACGGAAGAGAAGAAATTGAAAAGACCGACATAATCACCACGTGCATACGCGAAACGGGGCGAATTCCCCACCCGATCTGAGTTAGTAGAAGGTGAGGCAGAGACAGCAGTAGTAACTAGAAGCGGAGGGTGAAATTTGTCACAGCGAGTCAGCGGTATGTCCGAACTCGAGACTCGAACACTTTCAAAATTCGATAGACAGATGTCAAGAATATTACCGCAACAGTTTTCAATGAAATTGTGTTGCTGCAAAGAGTTAAAGGCTATGAAATCAAGTAGAGAGTTACACTTACTTAGTATGTAATGATTGTTGTGAGAAGAAATAAGTGAGTTCCAGTTGATACCAGGAGTATTAAAATCACCTAAAATAAGAAGTTTGTGTTTGCTATGACGAGTTATAACATGTTCGATTGAGAGCAGAACATCATCATAGGCTGAAGGAGGTAGATTCGGAGGAATGTAGAAAGCTGCAAGTAAAAGTTTTTCATGTCGATTTAAAGTGAGCTCGAGCCACACACATTCTTCAACAGTTTCCAGATCGGAACGTCGAACACACTTCACAAAACTGTCAATAGCAATGAGCACTCCACCTCCTCTTGATTTGGGACCTGTTTCAGGGCGGTCGCTACGAAAAACAGAGTAATTATTTGGAAAGAAATCATTGGAAGGAATATCACTTGACAGCCAGGTTTCGGTAACCACAACAGCGGTATAACAAGAGGACAAGACGCTAGAAAAAAATTCTGATCCCTTAGTCCGAAGACCTCGGGCGTTTTGATAATAGATATCCAAATTAGGGGCCACTGCAATTTTGCGTCAGTTCAGAGGGATGAAGCATATCGTCGTAAAGCTTCCCACGAAAGTCCTTGTATATGCAACCCATCGGCCACATCGAAGGCTCAACAAGCTTACTGTAGGATTCTTCATCAACTTCAATATGGAAGGACGAGTAGGAGTCGTACCTTGTTTTCAGCTGCCGGCAGGAAATGGGAGTAATATTCACTGATTTTAGATGGTTGGTAAGGTCTACCGATGTAGTATCGGGACTGAGTTTAGAGACGAAAATAGTCTTCGGATGCTTCTTTTGGTAAATGGCAACGTTCAGGACAGATGAGCTCGATGCGCCAGTAATGGCTCGACTTCGGTGCTTCTTCATCTCACTGGGTAAGTCAACCGCACGGCGAGGAGCAGAGGCAGAAGATGAACAGGGAATATCTCCAGGAGTCATCCCTCGATGAAGAGCGGCGGAGTAGTCCACAGATGGCTGCTCCTCACGGGTAGGATTGCCCACGGAGACAACGAGAGGACGCTCGACGAGAGGACGCTCACACTGCGAAGCAGCGCACCGCACAAGCTCCTGGCGTAGGCCGCGAACATCGGCACGTAAAGAGGCGATAACCTCGGCTTGTTGTACGAAAGCCCGCGAGTTCTCTACACGAAGGCGCTCGTTCTCTTGCCGTAGCTGGGCAACCTCATCGCTCAGAAAAGAGATTCCCTCAAGCGCGTCGAGGAGGAGAGCCCGTAGCGAGGCAAACTCACCGCCATGTTCGCCGGTCGCGGCTGAAGGGGGAAAACCGGTCGGGTGGCTGGGCAGGAGCGGGGCACCAGGGACTCTAGCACCACCGTCGCTAAGACTAACACCGTCAGACGACGACGACGCACACAAATTACACAAGAATGGCCGAGAGCCGGACTTCAGAAGTTGCAGCTCGTCATCCGCCCAGGTGACGCACTTCGTGTGAACACGTTTCGCACAGTCGGCACATCGTAAAAACTGCTGCTTGCCAAAAAACGGGCGGGAGCACAGCGCACATGCGTCCTTACTGGGCGCCATCTTGGAATAATAATAATAATAATAATAATAATAATAATAATAATAATTATTATTATTATTATTATTATTATTATTAATATTATTATTATTATTATTATTATTATTATTATTATTATTATGTTTCCTCGGCGATAAAGAACTCCTCGTTTCTTCTTTATGCTGATGATATAAAAATATTCAAGGTAATACATTCTTTTCAAGATTGCGTGTTGTTGCAATCGGACATATCTGCTTTTTCTGATTGGTGTGCGATGAATCGACTTACCCTCAATTCTTCCAAAACTAGGGTTGTGTCCTTTACTCGTAAAACACATAGCTTTCTCTACCATTATTCTGTGAATTCTGTGCTGTTGGATAGGGTTGATGAAATTAATGACCTTGGTGTACTTTTTGACCGCACCCTCAGCTTCTCCTCTCACACTAAACGCATTGCTCAGCGGGCTATGCGCACACTCGGATTCGTTTGCAGACTTTCGAGAGAGTTCCACACTCCACTTCCGTTCCTAAAACTGTACCTGTCCATATGCCTGCCGGTCTTGGAGTATGCGTCGGTTGTTTGGAATGGCACTTGCAAATCGAACTTGGACAAGGTTGACAGAGTACAAAAAAAATTTTTACGGATATTTCATTATCGCTTTCCTTGCGCAACTTCCCCCTCTCGCTCCACCAGGAGCGCCCAACTGAATCTTCCTTCCCTTCACTGCCGTCGTATCAGACTTGATATCATATTTCTGTACAAACTCCTTCATGGCCACATTATGTGCCCTCAGCTCTTAGAGTACATCCTACTGCGCGTTCCGCGAAAGAGCATGAGGGAATTCAGACCACTTCAGGTTTCTCCTCTTCATTCCCACTCCCCTCTAGACAGGATGCAGTGGTTGTTTAACACTTTTTGTCCTCACCTTGACATCTTCCAAAACTCGCTCTGTTCATTTACATTGGATGTTCGTAGCGTTGTATTCTAAATAGTACTTTATCACTTAAAGCTCCCACTTTCTAGCCTTAAATTGTATTTACTTCACTTTTTGCTTTTTCTCCTGTTCAATGCTGTCTGTATCGTGAACTACTTTTTACCGTTTCTTACTTATATTTCAACTTTAAACTTTATATTCGAATCTTACTGCCCCTTGTTCAATTTTACTTCTTTATTGTATTATTCTGTATTTCTAGCCTGTGTTTTAAGTACCATGCACTTGTTGCGCCTTGAAGGGTTGTTTATTTTATGTATATTTCTATATTACTATAATCAATGTCAGTTATTTGTTGTTGTTTTTTTTTCTCTTCTATCTACCGTTCTTTTTTTTTTCTTTATTTCCTGGTGTGCTAAAAAATTCTCTCACTGTGTATATAAGTGATGCTACTCATTGTTTGCTTACTTTCCTTGATACTTTTCGTCTGTTTCATTTTATGTATTATTTATTTATTTTTTTGTGTTCTCTCTGTGTGTGTAAACATGTTTGTGCTTTTTCATTTTTGTTTCTTTTTTTTTTATTTGTGCTGCAGCACAAAGACCACATGGTTGTTCCTGCGCACATTAAATAAAGATTGATTGATTGATTGATTATTATTATTATTATTATTATTATTATTATTATTATTATTATTATTATTATTATTATTATTATTATTATTATTATTATTATTATTATTATTATTATTATTATTATTATTATTATTATTATTATTATTATTTCTTCTCACAACAATCATTACATATTAAGTAAGTGCTGCGCTCTACTTGGTTTTATAGCCTTTGACTCTTTGTAGCAACACAATTTCATTGAAAACTGCTGTGGTAACATGCTTGACATCAGTCTATCGAATTTTGAAAGTGTTCGAGTCTCGAGTTCAGACATACCACTGAATCGCTGTGACAAATTTCACCCTCCGCTTCTAGTTACTACTGCTGTCTCTGCCTCATCTTCTACTAATTCAGGTCGGGTGAAAAATTCGCCCCGTTTCGCGTATGCCTTGGTGATTATGTCGGTCTTTTCAATTCCTTCTCGTCCGTCGACTGGTCCCTTTTAAATGACATTAATGATTCAGATAGACAAGTCAGTCGCTTTACAGAAATAGTTCTTGATGGTATGCGTCGGTAAATACCTTTGCATACTCCTACGCGTAGGAAGTTCCCTTCCCGATTTTCAACGGAACTAATAACGGCGTTAAAATTCAAGGAACGGGCCCATCGTAAAGCGAAACGCCCTGGGTTTCACAATTGGCCAGATGAGTTTCGCCGTGTGCGTTCTCTTTGCAAACACCTATACAAGCGGGACTACGACTCGTATCTTGAGTCTTTAGAGAGAAGCGCCTCAAATCGTCCTAGTCAGTTCTGGCGTTACGTTCGCAAGCGTTCCATTAAATCAGATATAAGTATCAGCTTAGTTGACTTTCATGGTTTGGAAATTCGGGATGTTGCCGACGGTTTTGCCCAACAATTTTCCTCCGTTTACAAACACCCACATTGTGATTCTGTTTGCCTCCCATCTGGTGCACTATCTAATTCCATTCTCTTTGACGAGGAGTTGATAACTGAGAGTCTTAAGCGTCTGAGACCATATTTGTCTCCTGGACCTGATGGCATTCCAGCCGCCATAATAAAAGCCTTCAGTTATATCTTTGTACCAGTACTGAATGCCATATTTAATAACTGTTTAAAAAATGCTGCCTTTCCTCGCGCGTGGAAAATGGCACACTTGTTTCCTGTCTTCAAGTCTGGAAACAAATCTGATGTTTCCAATTATCGTCCGATTTCTCTTCTATGTGCAACCTCTAAACTTTTCGAATTAGCTTTGCACAACGTACTTTCCTTCCATCTCAAACATATCATAGTACCGAATCAACATGGCTTCATGTCGGGTCGCTCTACTTCTACCAGCCTATGTCACGTTTATGACGTATGCCTCTGCAGCAGTCCTTCAGAGGGGTCAGGTTGACGCTTTGTACTGTGATATGAGCAAAGTTTTCGACGTTGTTACTCCCTCACTACTTCTTGAAAAACTTCTACTCACTGGTGTTGAAGTCTCACTCGTAGCCCTCCTACACAACAATCTCCTTGATCGCTTCTGCTTTGTCAGTGTCAATGGACAGACTTATTTCGTTTACCCTGCAACGAGTGGAGTTCCTCAAGGTTCAGTACTAGGCCCGCTTCTCTTCTCCGTTTTTATTAATGATGTTTCCTCGGCGATAAAGAGCTCTTCGTTTCTTCTTTATGCTGATGATATAAAAATATTCAAGGTAATACGTTCTTTTCAAGATTGCTGGTTGTTCCAATCGGACATATCTGCTTTTTCTGATTGGTGTGCGAAGAATCGACTTACCCTCAATTCTTCCAAAACTAGTGTTGTGTCCTTTACTCGGAAAACACGTAGCTTTCTCTACCATTATTCTGTTAATTGTGTGCTGTTGGACAGGGTTGATGAAATTAATGACCTTGGTGTACTTTTTGATCACACCCCAGCTTCTCCTCTCACACTAAACGCATTGCTCAGCGGGCTATGCGCACACTCGGATTCGTTTGCAGACTTTCGAGAGTGTTCCATACTCCACTTCCGTTCCTAAAACTGTACCGGTCCATATGCTTGCCACTCTTGGAGTACGCGTCGCTTGTTTGGAAGGGCACTTGCAAATCGAACTTGGACAAGGTGGACAGAGTACAGAAAAAATTTTACGGATATTTCATTATCGCTTTCCTTGCGCAACTTCCCCCTCTCGCTCCACCAGGAGTGCCCAACTGAATCTTCCTTCTCTTCACTGCTGTCGTATCAGACTTGATATCATTTTTCTGCACAAACTCCTTCATGGCCACATTATGTGCCTTCAGCTCTTAAAGTACATCCTACTGTGCGTTCCGCGAAAGAGCATGAGGGAATTCAGACCATTTCAAGTTTCTCCTCTTCATTTCCACTCCCCTCTGGACAGGATGCAGTGGTTATTTAACTCTTTTTGTCCTCACCTTGACATCTTCCAGCACTCGCTCTGTTCATTTACATTGGATGTTCGTAGCGTTGTGTTCTAAATAGTACTTTATCACATATAACTCCCACTTTCTAGCCTTAATATTGTATTTGCTTCCCTTTTTGCTTTTTCTCCTGTTCAATGCTGTCTGTATCTTGAACTGCTTTTTATCCGTTTCTTACTTAAATTTCAACTTTAAACTTTATATTCGAATCTTACTGTACCGTGTACAATTCTATTTATTTATTGTATTATTCTGTATTTCTAGCCTTGTTGCGCCTTGTTGCGCCTGGAATGGTTGTTTATTTTATGTATATTTCTATATTACTATAATCAATGTCAGTTATTTGTTGTTGTTGTTTTTTCTCCTCTTCCTACCGTTCTTTTTTCTTTTTTTTCGTTCCTGATGGGCTCAAAAATTCTCTCACTGTGTATATAAGTGATGCTACTCATTGATTGCTTACTTTGCGTGATACTTTTCGTCTCAGTTTCATTTATTTCATGTATTATTTATTTCTTCCTTTGTGTTCTCTCTGTGTGTGTAAGCATTTTTGGGCATTTTCATTTTTGTTTCTTTTTTTTATTTGTACTGCAGCACGAAGACCAGACGGTTGTTCCTGCGCACATTAAATAAAGATTGATTGATTGATTGATTATTATTAGGTGCCCACGAAGAGAGTCTGGCAGGTACTGCGCATTTCCTTTCCTTTGAGCTTATTGTTATTAATGGGCAAGTGCACAAGAAAGCGGCAGCCGCATCCGGGATTGAACCCCAACTTTGGCTTTACGAGACGAGCTGTCCAACCACTGAGCCACTGTGGTAGGATACATTCAATATCACGGGGCCATGCATATTATAGGGTACAAAATTATTACACAATATATCGTCCGCGTTTAAGGCAAACCGGCAGTTACGAATTCTCTTGTTGCATTTGTCCGTTTGATCTACTTCAAAGCATTTCACTATTTCCTCTTTCGATAGTTTCGCACAGGCAGCTCTTTAGGCCCCTGTTCCTCATAAAGTCAATGGCGCGATGAATTTCATCAACTTCGAAAACTGTTATTGACCTCATCCACAAATTCCACCGCCTCAACCAGATTTTAATGATGCATCTCTCTGCCTGCTATGCAGGAGAGCTGAATTTTGTTCACCCCCCTAAACGGCGTGAGGTAGCCATATTGTTTAGAGCTGGGTTAAATCTATCTACATTTCCTTCTGTTTACTAAATTAGGTATATATTTTATTTTGAATGTTAATTTGTTTAATCAATTCACGAGACAAAACACCAGGGTCTGATGCAATCACATCGTTTTTCACATGAAATAAAAAAATCATAGAATGTTCTGTACTTTAATTGGAATGCCTAAAACGTACATCGGTTTACCCTCACGATAAGTCTTTTCCGAGTGCCAAAACACTACAATAAAAAACTTTCTGCTGCAATAACAACCTACAACGGGGCTTAATTCCCTCTATGGCCTTTATCGTGAGTATATCGCTGGGAGAGAGACATTTTCTTGAATCATTGCACCCTCCGAGCAAATTTGTAGTTGCATAGCATACTGTGAGTAAAATTCTGCTTCGTTTTTCATGGGCACATCTGATTTAATTTGTGTCACATACGCAACATACAGAAGCGTTGCCGCCTATCAAAATATAGTCTAGCCATGCATCTTCACTAAGCTTAAAAACGCAAAAAAATTATGCCATAATTTGCAACAACAGCGTATGGTATCGACGCCCCTCCTCCGCGCGCCGTGAAGTGGCTAGTACTTCAGTTAACAGTTCGAGAAAATACCGGTTCGCGTCCTGTCCCGGGCATTAATTTTCACGCTGACGCCTCTAAATACCATCAACACATGTAACCAATGTTTTGTGAATAAGGGGCAGTACATAACGACAGCATCAACACACCCCTCAATAGCATCAATACTCAAAGCAACTTGATCTTTCGGAAGAAGAATAAGCTGTCTTGCTTTCGTTTTTCCCACTATGTTTGTGTGATGCATTACGTACCATGGTGCTCTTTCTGCTAGCTCGTAAAGTAATACGAATTCACTGCAAACGAGCCCTGCAGAGCATAGCGACCGCACGAATACTGCCAAAAACCATGGGGAGTACAGAGGACCTTTTCATTTATGCCATCGATCAATGAATAATTTGAGGTATAATTCATTTGCGAATTTTAGATAATAGAGGTAGCCGACGTCGGAATACGCGCACAGAACCAGTATGCACTTATCCTCCGGCCTCCGCATTAAATGTACGAAGCTCCGCCAACTACGCTATGGCGGTGACCGCCCAACCTCTCGCTTTGGTGGGTATATACGATGCATGTGGTCTAATGTTTAAAGTATGCACCTGTAGAAGTATCGCTCATAGCGGCGGTGATAGAGTGCCATGTATCCCCTGGAGTGCATCAACGAAGTAGCGCGGCCATCAGGTGTGTTAAAGTGTTCTAACAGCACTTACGAATTACGGCTGCCAGAAACATGCCGAATTTCGAGCTATTAAGCAGGTGGGATTAGGATACTTTCACAAAGGTTGCTATTATGAAATATGTTAATTGTTTTTGAGATTCTGAAATCCCACAATGTTTTATTTTGCTACTTTGTTGCGAAACAAAAGGGGGAAACTTAAAAAACTCAACGTCGCTAGAGAGTGCACAGGCAGCAAGCACGCTTATGTTCCACAATGGCGGCATCATTGTGTTGTGTCTGCAGCAAAGTTTTTAGTCTGCAGAGAGCGCACACCGTAAACTGGTTTTCGCAGGAGGCCAATAAAGCCGTCCAGTAACATCAGTCTCCGGATACGGGTGCCTGCGTTTCCGGAACGGCATCCCCGCAGCGCATGCAGTCACTGGGCCTTGGATCGCATGCGACATCGCCATACTCCACTGCGTCGAAGGCAGCCAGCTTGCAGATGAAGGCGGAGTCCGTAAAGGCACTGAACGAGCTGCTATCCGCCGGCACAGATGCAGCATCCAACAAAGTTAGCTGATATTCGGCTCTTCGGGCACACTGGGGTACAAAGTCTGCGCTGAGAGTCTTTACTACCCTGAGCTGAGGAAGGCTTTCTCTAATGTATTGGAAAAGCAGAGAGGAGGAAAGACACCATGCTGTTTTGTGTGATGTCCCTGGGTAAAATGCAGCGCCTTGCGTACCGCTTGATCCGGCGTAGTTGTGTGGCCTGACTGTCGTAACAAAGGCACAACGTCAAACTCCGAATAGCTTCGTTATAGGGATATGTCGCCACAAAAACTGTCCCCGCAGTCACAAACGGTAAGGTAACAGTGCTGTAGCAGCCGAGCACACTAGAAGCACTAAGTGTTGGCTAGCGTTTCTTCATATAAGCACTGCCAACGTTGCTTGTCAAGCGGGTAGCAAGACCTTCATACAAACACAACTCGCTGACTATAGCATTTATCCACACGCAAAAAGTTAATATCTGGCTGAAAGGAAGTGGTGTGAGATTGCCAAACATAAAACAGGATATTGTGTATGTCGTATGCACTTAGATATCAGAGCCTAGGCAATTAGTTGCCTTTTTGTTTTAGAACAAAAATTCCTATGGGGTTGGAAACATTTATGCTGTTATTTTGAGTGGCGGTGGCAGGTTTAGTGGCGGCCAGTCACTGTTTCACAGACAGGCAGGAGCGTTAGGTGTGACTTCGTGCGGACATGAAGCTATTATGGTTAGTGATATTAAGGACGCAAACATCTCGTAAGTTCATTATTGCGAGTTTGCAACTCTAAAAGAAATCGAGGGTGCCAGTAAGACGTCACTATCATTGCTAGACGTCGTGACAATTCGTACATCACAACTCTCGTGTCATACGCGACGATGCCATAGCTTACTCTGTAAATTGATGTGCCAAAACTATACCAATTGGTTAAATTTCCCTCACTGGATACATCTAAATTTTTACTCGGGACATATCTGCTTTCTCTGTACAAATGCTGAGTTTAGACTTCGTAATTTTTTAGATGTCTAGAAGCATTTACCGTTATTAGTGAGGCGATAGTAATTGAAAATATGACGTGCAAATAATTTTCCTTTTTTTCCTTCGTTTACGTGTTTTATGACGTAGTCCATTTTCACGTTCACCGTCTCATGCGTGGGTTTCAAAGCAAAAATAATTTTATATATAGCTCTTGTGTACATTTGTTTTAGCGCCTGAGCAGCCCTGTGGTGATGGGGTCGTTCGTTAAATTACGCGAAAGCTTACAGGGGTCGTTCAGCCCAAAAGCCACCCCCATTACCCTAACCCGAAAATGAGAACGCTTACCAAGGAACACATCAGAAACATACCACATTCACTCAAATAAATTTGTATCATTTCGGGTTGGAACCGAAGCCCTTTGCATGACAGAGGGACATGCTACGCATATGGGTCATAATAAAGAAAGTATTGCTTGATGACATATTTTAGCACAAATATGGTACGTGCCTTTCGTGCAGCCGTGATCGTATAGATGTACGTTATGTTGCTGCCACGGAGGTCGTTGATATCAAACCTTCTAGGAAAGCAGGTAATAAACGCGTTCGAATGCGTATGAATCGCTAACGTATTTTTCTTTTGTGATGTTACGCTAATTACATTATTAAAAACTTCATTTTTAAGCAAAATAAAAAACAAAGCGTGCAAAGAAAATACACTATTAAAGTCTCTATCGTATCTACTCTTAGCAAAAGATTGTGTTCCTAATTTTTGTTCAGACTACTATTTTTCCTTGCTGATTTAGAGTTTACTTTTCATCTTATATAGATAATTAACCTACAGTTCAATTAACGTTTGCAATAATTCTATTCATGCTATTGACACAGGTCTTCTTTAAATACCAAAAGATTAGAAGCGAGGTATTCCTTTCTATTATTCCTCAAATGTCTCCGTTTAGTCTCAATTGACGTCGAATTCAAGTGCGTGTCACGTTTCTCAGTCTCAAATCGCTCTTTGTCGCAGAACGCGGCCTTGCTATCGTCAGCTTCTAACCGCCAGTTCAACATTGCAACGGAGGCCAAGGTAATCGTCGCTATTCTGGTTGTGAACGCTCTGTTATATCTACGTTAATCCTGCTGCCTCGAACGGTCGAGATCTCAACTCTGATCTGCAAGACACAGTGCTGCGCCCGACACAGGTGAGCGAAGGTCCGCCCTTCATGCACTCCTACACTTCCCAGCTGATAGTTTAGCATAAAAAGTTGATTATGTTCGGCAAATAGGCAGGTATGAAATAGGATGTCAAGGAACTTTGTGATGTTAGCACAGATGAAGCACAGGCAATATTAAAGCACGGGCCCATGTTACGTTGTGTTCGTTATGAGACCCGGTTAGAGTTAGTTATGTCATTGAAGACCAATGAGAATAGAGCTGGCAGCATTGAATACTTCCGCAACGTCACGAAGAGAACGTCAGCTTTCACAAGAAACGGTGTGGTTTAAGCTTGGCTTGAACATGCGCGTGAAAGCTCTGTTAAGCATTGTTTTGCAACCCGCCGCGTTGGATCAGTGGTTAAGACGTTCGGCTACCGAACGGCTGTTCCCGGGTTCGAATACAATCGCAACAAAAGCATACTAGCAGAGGCCGAGCAACTAGCCGTTGCTCTAGCGGCGGCGGAGGGCTATAGAACTAGGCGGTTGCTAACGATGCTCACGGACTCTCAAACAGCCTGTCAAAATTTCATGAATGGTAGGATTGGTCGTCACGCGCTCCGTATACTCCTCGAAGCGAGCGACAGAATTAAAAACCAAGAAGAAAACAAGACCAGACACAAAATTGTGTGGGTGCCAGGGCACATGAGGGTGGCAGGGAATCAAGAGGCTGACAGGATAGCTCGAGCATACACTACTTTCCGAGCATCCGACGAGTCCGCGGAACTTTTGCCAGCACCCAAGGCCTACTCAGCCATACTAGAAAACTAAAGAGTAAGAAGAGGAGGAGGAGAAGAATGCGATATCACCCACCGCACAGTTCTCTGACCAGAGAGGAAACTGTCATATGGAGACAATTACAGACGGGTTCATACCCAAACCTATACATACTAAACAAAATGCGCCCTATCAGATACTCGGACCGATGTCCGTCGTGCGATGAAAAATCAACATTATATCACATCGCATGGGCCTGTCAAAACATAGATGTAGTCCACAAAATTCGAAACACGAGTGCGGAGCAATAGGAGACTCTGCTGTCAAGCGACCGCTACGAAGACCAGCAAAGTCTGGTACAGCGAGCACAACGGGCGGCAGTAGCCAGCAAAGCCCTGGACTGAGGGCAACCGACCATTGTGCAGAAGTGGACGAGGTCGACGGAGAAGACTCTTGTGAATTCAACACGCAGACATATGTGAAGACATCCCAAAAACCGTAAGTAATATAGGGCTAAATAATGTTTTGCCTTCCTTCCTTCATTGATGGCCGAATGAAATGAATGAATGAATGCATGAATGAAAAACTTTATTTACACAAAGGGAATTCTCCCGGCGTTGGTGGGGCCCTCAGTCCAGGGCCCCAGTGGCCTTTGCCGTCTTGCGCGCTCTGTCAATCAGCTTGAGCTGGTCGTCGGGCGTCGAGCAGGACAGCGCAGCCTCCCACTGCTCCGGTGTGGGTATGGTGTTTATTGGGGCTACCTGTGTTTCTTGACAGGCCCATGTAACATGGTAGAGTGTAGGGGGTTCTCCGCATAGTGGGCATTTATTTTCATATGTAGTGCGGTGGATTTTACTGAGTAGACTCAGATTGGGGTATGTGTTAGTCTGTAGCTGTCTCCAGGCAACCGACTGCTCTCTATTGAGGTCTTCGTGGGGAGGTGGATAGATCCTCCTTAAGGCTCTTGATGTTCAAGGATGGCTCCATAGTGTCTAGTGACTGCGTCCGGTTCCCCGTCGTTGTGCGCCCCCCGGTTGGCGTATGATCGGGCATTGGCGTCGGCACGTTGGTTACCTTTGACAGTCTCATGGCCTGGTGTCCACGTTATGAAGCATCTCGAAAAGCTGATTTTTCTTGCCTTGAGTATGCGGATGGCCACAGTGGATATGCGTCCGCTGCTATACCTTCTGCATGCTTCTTGCGAGTCCGTAATTATTTTTGTGGTAGCCTCCACACCCTGGTGGGTGGTAGCGAGAGAGATTGCCGCTTCCTCAGCCTCGAGAATGTTGTTGCTCTTGATCGAGGCGCAGTTGACTTCGTTAAGCTGGTGGTCAACCACACTGGCTACCGCTCCGCGTTGTTCTTTGTATGTGGTCGCGTCGACGTGCAATATGTTTTTTCCTGCGAGGCTTCTTTCGTGTGCCTCGGATCTTGCCTCTCTTCTGGCCTTGTGTATTTTCGGATGCATGTTTTTCGGAATAGGGATGACCTTAATGATCTGTCTTATTTCTTTCGGTATGCTGCCCGTGCTGTTTATTTCTCTGCAAGCATCTCTCATGCCCAGTATATTTAGCGTGTTCCTTCCCGTTTGCGTCTGCATTAGTCTTATTTTCTGCGCGAGAAGGTGGGCCTCGATGTGCTCTTGCACTGTGTTGTTTATGCCCAGTTTATTGAATTTTTTGGTCCAGCTGTTGACCGGTAGTGCAAGAGCGCATTTGTAGGCTTTCCTCAGAATTGCCTTCAGTTCTTTTTCCTGTTCGAGCGGAATTTGGTAGGGGACACTATATACAATTCGGTTTACAACGAGGGCCTGTACTAGCCTACATGTGTCCTCCTCGGGCATGCCTCGTCTTCTGTTGGAGATTCTTGCTATCATTCGCGTGATCTGCGCGGTGGTACTTGCTAGCTGCCTGATTGTTTGATCTAAACGGCAGTTGCTTTGTATCCGCATGCCTAGGATTTTTATTTGCAACACTTCCGGGATCTTCTTTTCCCCTATGCATATGTCTATGGAGTTGTGCAGATCGTACCCTCTTCTGTGGACTCTGAGCACCTCATAATTCTCCGGAGAACATTCAAGGCAGCAATGTCGAGCGTATGCGCTGACAGCGTCTGCTACTCTCTGCAGACACTCTTGCTTTTCTCCTAAGGATCCCCTGGTCAACCAGATCGTGATGTCATCAGCATAGATAGCATGTCTGGCTCCTTCAATTTCTTCGAGTTTTTTTGCTAAGCCGATCATAACAACGTTAAAGAGCATAGGGGATATCACTGAGCCTTGCGGTGTTCCCTTTTTGGGGGTCGGGAAGGTGTTTGTCCTGATGCCACCTATTCCAATGGTGGCGGTTCTGTAACTCAAGAAGGCTTCCACGTAGCTGTGTATTCTCTGCCCGCAATCTAAGTGCCCGTCTATCACTGCCCTGTGACTGACATTGTCGAATGCCGCTTTGAGGTCGAGCACGAGCAAGATGTTTTCTCCGTATTTCGGGACCGTGTTAAGCACCTCCTCCTTGAAATGCAGGAGGATGTCCTGTGTTGATGGATGTTTTCGGAATCCGAACATAGTGTGCGGCATGAGGTCATTGTCCTCCAGGTGGGTCTGCAACCTCTGAAGCACAATTCTTTCGTATAACTTTCCCAAACATGACGTCAATGAAATGGGTCGTAGATTTTCCAGGCTGGGAGTTTTTCCGGATTTAGGAATCATTATTATTTCCGCACGAGACCAGTCTTTCGGGATGGTCCCCTGCTCCCAGTGTGTGTTGATGAATTCAGTAAATCTGTGGATTGAATTCTCGTCCAAGTTTCTAATCATGGCGTTGGTAACGCCATCCTTGCCTGGGGTGGTGTTTTTTGTAGCAGACATAACAGCGCGTCTGACTTGTTCTATAGTAATGGGTTCGTCAAGTGTAGGATTTGCTTCTCCCGTGTATGGCGAGCTGTAGTCGGCGCCCGTTTCGTCACCGATGTATCGCTGCTTGATGTTTTCTAGCAGTTCCCGGTCTGTACCTTGGAATTGGTGCGCGATCCTTTGGATTGTCTTATAGTTTTCACATTTGGTCTTAGTTGGGTCTATAAGAGCCCTTAGCAATGCCCACGTCTTGGCCAAACCTAGAGTCCCCTGTAGATCGTTGCATTTCTGGTCCCAGTCCCGTTTTGAGAGCTCCATCGCATATTCTTCGGCTTGTTTTGTGACCTCGGCGATCTTTAGCTTTAGCTTTCTGTTGTGCTTCTGCCTTTTCCATCTCTTTAGCAACCCCCGTATAGCATCCCAGAGGTGTAAAAGATGTTTATCCACGTTGGGCGTTTTGTTGGTGAGAGTGACCTTCTTAGTGACTTTTTCCCAGTCGGATTTGATACCCTCTAATGAATTCTTAATGTCCTTGATCTCTGTATCCTCGGACTCCGCCCTGGTCTTTCTATAGGCTTCCCACTGTGTGAGTCTAGCTTGGCTATAATTTTTCCTGATCGGAAGAGTTTCTATCTGGATGCGCAAGATGCAGTGGCCACTGCCTAGCGTCTCTCCGTCGTTTTCCCATCTTGCCTGCCTTATTCCTTTGACGAACGCTGTCTGGGCACAAATCGAGGTTGATGCTATTTCCCACTCGCGTTGGCTGGGTGTGATCTGTGATTAGGCTGAGGCTTCTGCGATCAGCTTCTCTGGCTAGACCCTTGACTTTCGGAGTTTCTCTGACATAGCCCCAGCTTTTATGCCAGGCATTAAAGTCCCCAAGGATGAGAAGACCCCTCTCGCCTGCTGCTTGTTCTGCCTTGCCCAGCAGGTAGCTGAAGCTAGCGTTCTTTTGGCTGGGCGGGCTGTATACGTTAAGCAGGAAAGGCCATTGACCGAGCATGGCGAGGCACCGTAAGAGCTCGGTCAAGTTGGAAACCCTTGAAATATGGCAATGGAACTGCCGCGGGATCACCAAAAAGCGGGGTATTCTTCAACAACATATCACAAATTGTACAGTACCGCCAGACATAATCGCCCTACAGGAAACCGGCTGCTCACCCACTCTCCCGGGTTACTCAGCATATGAGGGGGAGGGGGAAAGCAGGGTCGCCACGCTGGTTGCCAAAACTATCACCGCAATCAGACACGACATCGACGGAACGGGCATTGACCACGTTCTTATCGAAGTCATTACCCAAAAGAGAAGCCAACTGGAAAGCAGTCTGCGTACTGGGCGATGTGAGTACGCGTTAAAATACCCAGTTGGCCGAGATTACTCTGAAGCCCTTCCGTAGGATGCACCTTTGTCACTTTGCAACCTTCAGCTCTTAGCTATAACGGCGCAGTGCAGGCATCCAGCGAGGTGTGATAGACACTCATGCTTTCCTTTCCTACTATACAAATAGGATTTAAAAACTAGATTTCCTGAGTTAGCAAGATTGTAAACTGCTTGACGGCGTCAAACAGAGGGACGCTCAAGCTAGTCCTTAAGAGTAGAAACGATAGGCGCTGACACTAACCCAGCGTTTTCCTTGAGAAAATTTTTCAGTTGACTGATATTATTGGTTAACAGAAAAGGGAAGGCTCAGTATCTGCCACACTAGTTCAGAGTGCACCCGATCCCGTCCGTAAGGGAAAGAAAGGAGAGGGAGTGAAAGTGCATAGAGATAAAGAGGAGGCTAGTGGAGGGCTACAGAGTAAATTTTACCACCAGCAGATTTTTAACCTGTAATCACAGGAGATGTGGAGGGCGGCTAACGTGCACTGACATATGTGGAGGGAGGCTGCTGCTGCCCTTGGGGTTAGGGGATGGAGTTGGTGAAGGGTGGCTGTTCCTGGTCCTACGGGGCTGGGAGTGGCAGGTTAACACCGCTTGCGGCGGGGACTAGCCTGCCTCAAAAAAATTTCTGTTCTAGGCCGTCATTGCACCCGCCACCCCCTAGCTGGTGGATGACGGTTGCTTGCGGCGCGATTCTTTTTTTCCCTCCCTCTTCTTTTTTTTTCTTCTCTACTTTCTCTGTTCTGTCCGCACGAGACAGCGGAGGTGGCTCAGCTACAGTTATTGTTGTTGTCGCTGTAGGAAAAGCAAAAGAAAATGCACGGGCCTGCTACTGGCTCTGTAGCTGAACCACCTCCGCTGCCTCTTGCGGACAGAAGAGAAAATAACGAAGAAAGGAAAAAGAAGAGGGAGGCAAAGACGCGCGCCGCAACAACAGCTGTTGTCCACCACCGAAGCAGTGGCAGGTGCAGTGACCCCTGCCGGTGGTGAAGGGTAGTAGTTCCAGGCCCTACGGGGCTGGGCCGGTGGGTGCGGTAGGTTAACACCGCTTGCGGCGGTGATAAGCCAGCCATCGAATTTTATCTGTTGTAGGCTGTTGTTGTTGTAGCTGTAGAAAGAAGGAAAAGAAAATGCACGGGCCTGCTAATGGCTCTGTAGCGGAGCCACCTCCGCTGCCTCGTGCAGACAGAAGAGAAAACGAAGAAAAGGAACAGGGGGAGAAAGACGTGTGCCGGAACAACAGCCGTCGTCCATCAGAGGCTTTCCCCTGATGGGGCTGGGACACATAGGCCACCCCCGCCTGCGGCGGGGGCTTGCCTGCCACAGCATTTTTATCTGTTGTAGGCCGTCATTGCACTCGCCACCGCTTCGGAGGTGGACGACGGCTGTTGCTGCGTCGCGCGTCTTTCCTTCTCTCTTCCTTTTCTTTCTTCTCTATTTTGTCTTCTGTGCGCGAGGCAGCGGAGGTGGCTCAGCTGCAGAGCCAGTAGCAGGCCCGTGCATTTTCTTTTCCTTCTTCTTACAGCCCAAACAACAACAACAAGCGGGAGGCGGGTGCAATGACGGTCCACAACAGACAAAAATTCGACGGTAGGAAAGCCCCACCGCAAGCGGCGGTAACCTACCTGTCCGTCATTGCACCCGCCACTGTTTCGGTGGTAGACGACGGCAGTTGTTGCAGCGCGCGCCTTTCTCTCCCTCTTCTTTTTCTTTCTTCTCTATTTTCTCTTCTTTCTGCACGAAGCAGCGGAGGTGACCCCGCCGGGGTGGTGCAGTGATAAGACGCACGACTACTGTGCCGGAGTACCCGGGTTCGAACCCGACCTCGGCGGCTGCGTTTCGATGGAGGCGAAACGAAGAGGCGTCCTGTGCTGTGCGATGTCAGCGCACGTTAATCCCCAGGTGGTCGGAATTACTCCGTAGCCCTCCACTATGGCTCCTCTTTCTATCTTTCCACTTTCACTCCCATCTTTCTCCCTTCCCTTACGGCGCGTTTGTGGTGTCCACAGAACACAAGTGAGACAGTTACCGTGCCTGTCTCTTCCTATAAATAAATCAGCTTTTTTAGCCGGAGTGGCCCAGCCGGGGTGGCGCAGTGGCAAGACACCCGACTACACTGCCGGAGTACCCGGGTTCGAACCCGAACTCGGCGGCTGCGTTTTGATGGAGACGAAACGAAGAGGTGTGCGTGTGCTGTGTGATGTCATTACACGTTAAAGATTCCCAGGTTGTCGAAATTACTCCGCAGCCCCCCACCATTGCTCCTCTTTCTCTCTTTCCACTTTAACTCCCACCTTCCTCCCTTCCCTTACAGCGCGGTTGTGTCCACAGAAATCAAGTGAGGCAGTTACCGCGCCTTTCCCTTCCTATAAGTCAATCACCCATTACTCATAGCTGGCGTGGCAGAGTGGTTAGCATGCTCGTCTCGACAGAAAACAAGTGAGACAATTACCGCGTCTCTCCCTTCCCTATAAATCAATCAACGAGCGGCGCTGCCCTACCGTCCCAGCAAACGTTGGTCCCAGCTCCTTAGGGCCAGGAACTGCCCCACTTCACCACCTCTTTCCTCATCTACGAGGCAGTAGCAGACCAGTGCATTTTCGTTTCCTTCTTACAGCCAGAACTCCTGGCCCTACGTGTCTGTGACTGGCAGGTCACTGCCGCTTGCGGTGGCGTTGGCCTGACACCATATATTTATCTGTTGTAGGCCGTCATTGCACCCGGTAACATTTCGGTGACAGACAATGGATGTTACAATATGCATCTTTCCCTCTTCTTTCATTAATCTCTATTTTTTCTTTTGTCCGCACGAGGAAGCGGAGGTGGCCTAGCTATAGATCCAGTAGGTCCGTGCGTTTTAGAGCGCAGCATTTTGGCGCCCATTCCTGGGTGTCGCGGCGTCGGCGTTGTCCCTCGTAACTAGCTCCACTTCACTCCCACCTTCCTTCCCTTACGGTGCCATTCAGGTGTCAACAAATTCAAATATGACAGATACTTCGTCGTTTCATTGTAACTAGATCCACTTTCACTCCCAACTTCGTTATTTACTGCGTGATTCAGGTGTCCACAGATGTGTGACTGATAGTGCGCCTTTCCATTCCTGTCAGCCAAATAAGAAGGGCACACTTCAGAGCTCAAGTGGAAGACGTGACAACACACGGCACACACGCTAAGATAAAAAATCAGTGGCTTAGATGTAGTTAAGCCTTGGAGATTGCTAAAATGAGGTGAATTGCCTCCAATGGAAGACGACACCACCTGTTAGGGGAGGTCCAACTAGCTCAATCTCAAGCACTTAGCGTACTTAGCGTGAAGGGTGCCTCGATGCGCGCGCACTCGCTCCCTAGAAGGGTAGAGACAACTCCGTCATATTTGGCCCCACCCTTCTCATAGTGCTTCAGGATTGTTCCTGTTATCTGCAGTCCCAATCTTGAACGCGCGCCAAGGAACGCCACGCGACAGGAGCGATGGCGTACCATCCAAACGCACACTTCTCGGAGAAAGAGTGACATACTGCGCCTTCCCTCCAGAAGTTCCATCTTGTCTAGCGTTCTTGCCATTAGCAATACGAAACCTGAACGTGCGCCAAGGAACGCCACGCGACAGCCTCCGCAAAAGCGGGACACACATGCGTAGGCTCAAATATGGTGGCATAGAGGCGGCACTTATCATTTCAGTATGTCCCCACCCTCCGCAGCGGCAGAGGAGGGCGCGCGCATGGAGGCGTCCTACCACCTGCTAGACTACAGCGCACCCAGTGGGAGAAGCGCGAAACGCCCTGCGCGGCTACGAGCCACGCTACGCGGAAGAGCTGACTTGGTAGCCCTAAAGCACCTCTCTCGCGCTGGTAAGACGTCAGGTTGTCACGTGGTGTACAGCGTAACTACCAGACCACGCTACGCTGAAGGCTCGAAAATGCCTGTCCCAGCCCCATCACGGACGAAACAGCGGGGGCTAGCCTGCCGCTGAATTTTGTCTGTTGTAGGCCGTCATTGCACCCGCCACCGCTTCGGTGAGGGCATGGACGACGGCTGTTGTTGCGACGCGCGTCTTTCTGTCCCTCTTCTTTTTTCTTTCTTGTCTATTTTCTCTTCTGTCCGCACGAGGCAGCGGAGGTGGCTCAGCTACAGAGCCAGTAGCAGGCCAGCGTTGTAATCAGCCAGAACAGCGTTGTAATCAGCCAGATGACAGTTTTGTAAGGCAGCCAGGCCAGGGGCCCTCCTCAAGGCTTGCAGCAATTCCAGAGCATTCCGCTGCCAATGGTGGGGATGCGCCCGTTGCTGAAGGAAAGACTTGCGTTTCCAAGGCAGCCTCGAGCTCCAGCTTATGTGGAACTGCACACCCCCGGCAGTGACATTTCAAGCGGTGGTGGTCACCGTATTTCCTTGGTCTGAGTGCGAGGTCTGCTGGCCGTGCTGCCTTCAATATAAGGTGGTGGTCACCCTATTTCCTTGGTCTGAGTGCGAGGTCTGCTGGCCGTGCTGCCTTCAATATAAGGTACTTACCGGATTCTTTTCCATCGCCTTGGGCAGTGCAGTAAGCCCAGACAGCGGCTTCAATCGTCACCCAGCTTCTGCCGATGCCTATCGACTGCCGCGCGCGGGGGGCGTACATTTTTTACACTGCGAGCTGCTGTCGTGGCACGTGGATACTGCCTTCTGCGCACCCTCTTCGAGCACAGCGACGTCATCCACACTTCCAGCCCGGATTTTGCCTATAAAAGGGACGTCTGCGCCTTCCATCAGCAGTGGACACGGCAACCCCGTCGTGACAATGTCAACTGATGTGCCACTATTTGTGCAGGTACTTACCGGATTCTTTTCCATCGCCTTGGGCAGTGCAGTAAGCCCAGACAGCGGCTTCAATCGTCACCCAGCTTCTGCCGATGCCTATCGACTGCCGCGCGCGGGGGGCGTACATTTTTTACACTGCGAGCTGCTGTCGTGGCACGTGGATACTGCCTTCTGCGCACCCTCTTCGAGCACAGCGACGTCATCCACACTTCCAGCCCGGATTTTGCCTATAAAAGGGACGTCTGCGCCTTCCATCAGCAGTGGACACGGCAACCCCGTCGTGACAATGTCAACTGATGTGCCACTATTTGTGCAGGTTGGTGGACGAACATATTGCTGCCGTAGCAACTGCCTTTTTTTGATCGTGTTGCCGTGTCCACGCACATTGCTGGTTTTCTTTAGTGATTGTATCTCAATTGTAGGCCTGTTGCTGAAGTTATCCGGTGATGTTGAGGAAAATCCTGGCCCGGATACAATGGAAATGATTCAACAAGTAATTGCTTCTCAAACTGAAATCCTCAGCAAATTAAGCGAAATACAGGAAAACCAAACATCGTCTGAAGCAAGAATTCTGGACATGCAATCCAGGCTGTCTGCTATAGAACAAAAGCTACAAACCTTTGACGAGTCTCGGGATAGGCTTTCGAAACTAGAAACTTTTGCTGAAAGATGTGAAATAGAAATGACTACAGTTTCGAGAAAACTTGATGAGTTGGAAAACCGCTCGCGGCGCAATAACTTGATTGTACGCGGAGTCAAGGAGGAGGAATCAGAGAGTGAAGAGGACCTACTACAGAAAGTAAACAATGACATCTTTGATAAAATTCTGAAACAAAGGGTGGACACTATTGAAAGGATTCACCGACTTGGAAAGAGGGAACCAGGTAGAGACCGTCCGATTATTATTAAACTTACTGACTTCAGGGATAAGATGAAAATGATGAGTAGCTGTTTCAACCTAAAAGGCACTCAATTTAGTGTAAATGAAGATTTTTCTAAAAGGGTTGTGGAAATACGAAAAAACCTTTGGAACTCCTGTGCCGATGAACGGAAGAACGGTGTGAAAGCTAAGTTAATTTTTGATAAGTTAAAAGTCAAGAATACCTTATACGCATGGAACGAGGAGACCAAGCAGCGGTTCAAATGCCAGGTTGCCACTAGCACTAGCAATGAGTGACTAAACAATCATAAGACGGTCTGCTTTAAAATTATAAATGTGAACGCTAGGAGCATGCTTAACAAGGTTGACGCCATAGAAAGTATATGCCTTGAACATGAACCTGATATTATGGTAATCACAGAGACATGGCTACATAAAGATATTAGAGACTGTGAAGTTGCTCCCCCAAACTACTCCATAGTACGAAAAGACCGTGAAAGGAGGGGTGGCGGTGTTGCAATACTGGTTAAGAGTAATATAGTATTCTCAGTTATAGAAGGGTTTGATGATTTAGAAACTGCATGGATTAAAACCAGACTGAATGGTCATACTGTCTTAGTGGGTGCTTTCTACAGAGCTCCCAATTCAACCATAGACGTGCTTGATTACCTAAAAAGGTTTCTGGACATAAATGTACACTTTGGTGACAATATTATTCTGACAGGTGATTTCAATTTGCCAGGAATTGATTGGATGTCGCTTTCTCCCTGCAGAGTTGATACAGCTAGCAGTGAACATCTGATCGAACTCGCCTACTGCTATGGTTTGACTCAGATTGTTGAAGAGAGTACGAGAGTATGTATGACAACATCCTCGATACTAGACCTTGTCTTTTTGTCATCTGGTCTACTAGAGTTTTTGCTGAGTTGTGATGTTGAAGAAGGATTGTCTGACCATAAAATGGTGATTATGTCGCTCAATATGACTCGCGAAATTTGTCACAAATCTTGCAGAAAGACTGTTTTGAATTTTGCGGCTGCTGATGATGTCGGATTACTGGACTACCTTGAAATCTCGTTTGATGAATTCATGTGTTTATATCAAGACGGACTTGGCACAGATAAGTTGTGGGATTTTTTTTGCAAACATGACAGCCAAAGCAATTGAGATGTTCATTCCTAAAACCACGAAAATAACAAAAAGGAAGCATCCTTGGATTAATAGAGACATTATTCACAAAAAACGACAGCTCAAAAGGAAACGAAAAAGATGCTCACAATACCCAAGCCCTGAATTAAAAACCTCCATATGTCGTATGAGCCAAGAGTTAAAGCGACTCATCAAAGAAAGTAAAAATACCTTTTACAGTCAGACTCTCACCAGATTTCTTACTGAAGCGCCCAGTAAGTTCTGGCGATATATAAATGGCGGCGGTAAATCTCACCATTCTAATGAAGAAGAGAGCCCCCAGAGGGCTGAAAGTTTTAATTCATTTTTTGCATCTGTTTTCACTGAAGATGACGGCGAATCACCGTTTTTTGAGCCTCCAGGTTGCCCTCCTATACCCGATTTAGAAATAAGTGAAGAAGGAGTTCTGAAACTCCTTTTGAATATCAACACAAAAAAGAACTCAGGACCGGACGGTATCCCGAATGAATTCTTATATAGATATGCAGAGTGGAATTCTAAATTTCTTACCAAAATCTTTCAATCGTCTATCGACAGCAGTTGTGTTCCCGTTGCCTGGAAATGTGCGAAAATAGTGCCTGTGCATAAAAATGGTCCCACTTCTAACGTTGAAAATTATAGACCCATTTCCCTCATTAGCACGTGTTCCAAGTTACTCGAACATATTATGTACGCTCACTTATCAACTTTTCTTGAGAGTAACAATCTCCTATTTGTAAACCAGCATGGCTTCCGCAAGGGGCTTTCTACCATCACTCAACTCACGGAAACTGTACATGATCTTTCCCAGTCAATTAATTCCCGCATGCAAACTGACATCGTAATTTTGGACTTTGCAAAGGCGTTTGATAAGGTTTCGCATCCTAAACTATTACTAAAAATCAGTGCCATATTTAAAAATGAAACTATAACTGAGTGGTTCAGGTCATATCTTTCGTCTAGAGTACAGTATGTTCAGGTTCAAGAGTATAAATCCAATATCATGCCAGTCGATTCCGGTGTTCCCCAGGGCAGCGTTCTGGGCCCTCTCTTGTTTTTGATCTTCATCAACGACTTGCCGGTTGGTTTGAGCATTCCAGTTAGACTGTATGCAGATGACTGCATCGTTTATAAACAAATTAATACTCCGGAAGATCAGGCAGAACTCAATCAAAACTTGCAGAAAATACATGAATGGTGTAAGGTGTGGCAGATGGTATTAAATTCAAACAAAACTGTTTTTATGTCCATTACAAGAAAGAAAACTGTCCTTGATTACAGTTACAGCATTAATGGTAGATTACTAACTAGAGTAAGTAATTTTAAATACCTTGGAGTAACACTCACATCTGACTTACGCTGGAACTCACACATAGATAATGTATGTACTAAGGCTTCCAAGGCACTCTGGAGCTTGAGACGCAATATGTGCAGGGCAACTCCCGAAATAAAAAGTCTGGTTTTCAAAAGCCTAGTTAGGCCTATCCTCGAATATGCAAAAGTTGTCTGGGACCCGTACACTGCTTCCAACTGTTCTAAACTGGAAAGAATCCAGCGCCTCGGAGCAAGGTTTATATTTAATAGGTATCGTTATTCTGATTCTCCAACTTCTTTGTGTAAATCTGCTGATTTGCAAACACTTGACATTAGAACCAAATGTGACAGACTCAAGTTTCTTTTCCAGATCGCTAACCACTACTTGAAAATCGATCAAACAAAATACTTTGAAATTAAAACAGGGGAAACATCACGCCATCGTCACAGTTTGTACATCCCAATGCCGCCTGTCAGAAATGATTGCTTTAAATTTAGTTTTTTCCCGAGAGCCATTAAGGAATGGAATATGTTACCAAACTCCGTTGTCACGTCACAATCACTTAGCGAATTTTTAGATAAACTGCATAATGTTTTATGTACTGCTTGATTTCTATGACAATGTTTTTGTTTTTTTTTCAAGTGGCAAACACAATTATGTATGAAATTTAGTATTGATCTCAGTGTTTGTTTGATGTGTTCTTGTTCTGTTTCAAGTTTGATATCCACTCCTGTAATAGCCCGCCCAGGGCTGACAGTATGAATAAATGAAAAAAAATGAATGAAATGAGGCCCGCGTATTTTTTTCTTTCTTCCTACTGCCACACAAACAACAACAGGGTCGAAATCTGGCCTAGTATTACTTTCGCAATAATCATGTATGAATAATGCGCGTGCAAACACCGAAATTCAGGGTACCATGTACAGTAATCGAGGATTCACACACTCAGAAAGAAAATCATCATATTTTGATGTAGTTTGCGTATATACAGGTAGTTAAGATAGTCCGGATCACTAACCGATCATCTCTTGGCTTTCGAGGAAGGCTTGATATCTAGCCCGCTCACATTTTATTGCAAAAGCAGTACTACGCCAGGTTTCGAGCCTTCAGCGTAGCGTGGTCCGGTACTTACGCTTTACACCACGTGAATACTGACGTTATCCCAGCCTGAGAACTGGGCTACCAAGTCGTCTTTTCAGCGTAGCGTGTCTCGTAGCCACGCCGGGCGTTTCGCGCTTCTCCCACTAGGTGCGCTGAGATATAACAGGTGGCGTCGTCTTCCATTGGAGACTCTTCGCCTCTCTTCTGTCTTCGGTGAGAAGAGGAAGGGAGGCTGCGCTGTAAAAGCATGCCATTTCAGCGCTTGTAAGACTGTTCGGCGTGGAGTTCCTGGTCCGACGGGGCTGGGACGGTAGGTCAACACCGCTTGCAGCGGGAGCTAGCCAGCCACCGGTTTTATCGAGAGGTGGTAAAGGGTGGCAGTTCCTGGCCGTACGGGGCTGGGACGGTAGGTCAACGCCGCTTGCGGCGGGGGCTAGCCAGCCACCGATCTTCTCTATTCTCTCTCCTGTCCGCACTAGGCAGCAGAGGTTTCGAACCCGACCTCGACGGTTGCGTTCCAATGGAGGCGAAACGAAGAGAGGTCCGTGTGCTGTGCGATGTCAGCGCACGTTAAACATCCCCAGGTGGTCGAAATTACTCCGTAGCCCTCCACTACGGCTCCTCGTTTTCTCTTTCCACTTTCACTCCCACCTTCTTCCCTTTCCTTGCGGCGCGGTTGAGGCGTCCACAGAAAACAAGTGAGACAGTTACCACGCCTTTCCCTTCCTATAAATCAATCAGGCAGCAGAGGTAGCTCAGCTACAGAGCCAGTAGCAGGCCTGCGCATTTTCTTTTTCTTCATCCTACAGCCACAACAACAACAACGCAGTTCGTCATGCAGTCGGAGAAGCAGAGGGAGAAGGCAGCTGCCAGTGTGAAGCCAGGAAACGACAGCGAGCTTCCGCAATTTCCCAGGCTTAACTGCAACTAAGCCACTGTGAATTTTTTCTTCAAAACATATACTGCTAGACACGCTAACTGTGGCTATAGCGTTTTCAAGTCAGTTTAAGATATTTGCGAAGTTTCTTTCTTCACGTCTGCACTTGTGACATTAGTCTCTTGGGCGCGCAACGTTTCTATGGGTCCACGCGCTGCCTCTCGCATCCTACTCTCTTCATTTCTCCGATTACCAAGCTTCCTTCATGAATGTCACGAACAGTTAGTGGAGTGTTTGTTGAAGGAATATGTGTGAAAAATAAAATTGTAGTCGGTAATATTACATACATGGTTGCTTAAAATCTTAGCCTCAGTCTATGGCGAACAGCTGAGGAGCTGCGCTTCGCATTAGGAAGTATCGTAATCGTCGGCAATCTATTTTCCTTTTCCTTTGGTCACAACAACAGTGACATCCCACAGCACTTGAATTTTTATTAACTGGTTTACAGGAAAGGAAAGGCGTAGTATCTGACACGATCGCTGGGCACCTTGACCGCGCCGTTGAAAGAGGGAGAAAGTGGAAAGAGGAGCCACAGTGGAGGACTCCGGAGAAAGTTCGACCACCTGGGGGTCTTTAACGTGCGCTGTCATCCCACAGCACATGGACGCCTCGTCATTTCGCCTGTATCGAAACTCAGCCGCCGACGGTCGGGATCGAGCTCGTGAACACCGAAACAATAGTCGGGCGTCTTACCACAGTAATACCGCGGCGGGGCCTTGCACTTTTGCCTGAGTTGTTTTTAATTCGAAAGCATTATTTCGCTATGTTCACAGATTTCCGTCCGCAAAACAAGTCCGCAAAATCGTATCCGCAGCAGTTATGAGAATAGAGAAGTGGTAGAGGTTAGAGGTGTCAATCGACTGAGGGTGACGTAATTTTGTGTCGGAAAAATTATTTATGCCAATAAGTGACGTAATTAATTACAATAACTGGTTCACAGGAAAGGAAAGGAAGTTTACCCGCTGCGGTAGCGCAGTGGTTACGGCGCTCTACTACTGTTCCCGAGGATGCGGGAACGCATCCCGGCCTCGGCGGCAGCTTTTCGATGGAGGCGAAAAGCAAGGTACCCGTGTGCTGTGCGATGTCAGTGCACGTTAAAGAACCCCAGGTGGGCGAAATTTCCCGAGTCCTCCACTATGGCGTTTCTCATAGTCTGAGTCGGCTTGGGACGTTAAACCCAAAAATTGAAACCGGAAAGAAGAGGAAAGGCGCAGTATCTGTCGTGCTTGTTCTGTAGATATCTGACCCGCGCCGTAAGGGAAGGAAGCATTGTGGGAGTGAAAGCGGAGACAAAGGAGTGCCTTAGTGGATGTGACGCCACGAAACCGGAAGGGAAGCCAGAAAAGGGCATAAGAAGGAATTGACACGCAATTTTAAAGTACCAATTACTAAAATGGGTAAGCAAGAAGTGAATTAAGCAACTAGAAGATATCAGAAGGAACCACCGGAAGCGTTCGTGCTTTTGCATTACGGCAATGCAGATTCTGCAGTGCTCTTTATTTTTTTAGCAAAAGGAAGGCGCAGTATCTGCCTTGTTTCGGTTAACTAATTTATATCAAACTTAAACCAATTGTTGTTTGGCGATTTTCTATATTTTGGTTCAGGTTAGGTTTGGGGGAATGTATAATAATTGGCTCACAGGAAACGAAAGACGCAGTATTCGTCACGCTTGTTCTGCGGACACCTGAACCGCGCGTAAGGAAGGGAGTAAGGAGGGTGGGAAAGCTGAAAGAGAAGGTGGTGGTACATACGTTAATCATTGAGGGCCAAAAAATTAAAAAAGTAAAATTATGTGGCCGCCGTTCCGTGGGTGGCCTTCCGACTGCAGGTCGTGGCCTCCAGGTCACGCCTGGCGGCGACTTCCGCTGCCCAGGTCGTAAGCCGCTGTTGAATATGCGGCTCCGAGCTGGCCAAAGCAGCCTCCCACAGCTGCGGGCTGTTTATTTGCCAGGAGACGGGGGGAAAGTGCGCCGGACAAGAGTAAAGAATGTGAGCATAGTCTGCTCGGGGAGAGCTGCAAAGCGTGCATTGGGGCGAGAAGGCTCACGATCATCCCTCCCTCCCCCTCACAAGTCCTTATCTAAAATCGAACAGAATACGTGGCGCCATTTACAGGCCCACACTTTCCTCTCCCCTGCACGCCTAGCTGAAAGAGAAAAAAATGCCCACGATTATGTTACTTCCTAATGCGAAATTTGAGCGCAGCTCATCAGCTGTTTCATCTTATTGATAAATTGAGGCAAAACGAAGAGGCGTCCGTGTGCTGTGCGATGTCAGGGCACGTTAAAGATCCCCAGGGGGTCGAAATTACTCCGTAGCCCTCCACTACGGCTCCCCTTTCTGTCTTTCCATTTTCACTCCCACCTTCCTCCCTTCCCTTACGGCGCGGTTCAGGTGTCCACAGAGCAAATGTGACAAATACTGCGCCTTTCCTTTCCCGTGAACCAATAGAGAAAAAAAGAGGCAAGGATTTCGAGCAAGGCACATAAGCACAATTACATGCTTCTTTTTTTTTATTTTCACACGTATTCCTTCAAGAAACACTCCACTAACAGTTCTTGGCTGTCATGAAAGAAGCTTTGTGGTCCGAGAAATGAAGAGAGCATTCAGTTACCGGGAGGTTGCGGGAGGCAGCGCGTGGGTCCATAGGAACGTTGCGCAACGAACAGATAGCAGCGACTCGCTGACGCCGCTAGCGAGTGAAGCGAGCCTGGAAGCGAGTGAGAACGGGATGCACGCACCGTGATCCGCCGCTGTACGGTTGCTTTCTGCGGATGAAGGATGCGAGCGGTATTGTATCCCACTCCGGAACGATCGTCTCGGTGCGCCCGCATACTTGCGGAGCGGGTCGGCGTTTCCGCAACCGGACAGCACCCTCGCCTCCACTCAGGAAGAGGGGGGTGGTCTCCTCTTTCTGCATGGCGGCGACGGTGTTCTACGCAGCACGTTGTGTTGACTAGCTAGCGACGTCAGTCAGTCGCTGCTAGCGCTGCCTCGGGCGACCCCCTTTTTTTTCCTCGTGTGCTCCGGTAGCTGGGCGCGCTCCTGCCCCCATCATTCGCCGCTGAGTGTACCCCCCCCCTCTTCCTGCGAGGCTCCGGTGGCCAAAGCGCCGGCTCGAACGGGGGGGGGGGTTGAAAAGGGGGCGGAACTGGTTACGAGGCCGACGCCGACGGCACCGCGAAACCCAGGAACAGCCGCCAAAGAGCTGCGCTCTAAAAAGCTGCCGTAGTGGAGGGCTCCTGAGTAATTTCAACCACCTCGGTACAGTGGCCTCGGCATCTTTAACGTGCACTGATATCGCACAGTACACGGACGCCTCTTCGTTTTGCCTCGATCTAAACGCAGCCGCCGACGGTCGAGATCGAACACGGGTACTTCGGCATAGTAGTCAGGCGTCCTACTCAGCCCAACGCAATGTCTGTCTTCCGTCAAGATAGTTCTGACTCAGCGAGGCGAAATTACAATGTTTAGCCCCTTAAATAGAGTTTACACTTAAATGTAATAAGTACAACTGTAGATATACGCTATTTTATCAAGTCTTGAAAGTTAAGTTATAAAAAGGTTCTATGAAGAGCGATATCACCGATGAGTAAAGAAAACACCGAGGGATATTTGAGCTTCATATTAAACAGCATGAGGCAACAATGTTAATAGCTCCCACCAGCATGTCCACTTGCGGCACCCGTGCACTTCTATGATCTTCGCTACTCTTTTTTTACTGAGCAGTATATACCTTTGATATTTCATGCATATTCATTAAAATACAATCGTCAGCTTCCACTTCGTGTGTAAGTCTAGCTGGCATAAATGATGCCCCGTTTATCCTTACCTTAAGAGCGTAACCTCATGGCCAATGGTTCGCATGATTGTGCGTGATTCTGAAATGAGACTCCCGGATTGTTCCACTTACCTCACCCTTCATCAGTTCAGTTCAGTTCAGTCGTTCAGTCGTGTCCGACTCTTCGTGACCATATGGACCATATCACGCCACGCTTTCCGG
Organism: Amblyomma maculatum; assembly: GCF_055883805.1. Taxonomy (NCBI): domain Eukaryota; kingdom Metazoa; phylum Arthropoda; class Arachnida; order Ixodida; family Ixodidae; genus Amblyomma; species Amblyomma maculatum. Next base: position 104,837,782 of record NC_139353.1, on the reverse strand, counting down.
TCTCTCGCTATCTTCCTAACATCACATAAATGTGTTATGGTGCATGTTTGAAAAACTATGTCTTGATTGCTTGAGAATGTATGTCCCTAATATTGTGAAGAAAAAGAAACATAAGCCCTGGATTACGCGGGACATAACCCACACTAAAGTAAATTAAAGCGGATGCGGCGTTCTAGTAGACGGAATGAGACAAATGTGAGCATGTTGGGCAACATATTAAGAATTAATATCAACCAAGCCCGGGACTCATTTTTTACTAATACGCATGGTCGTTTTCTCAGAGAAGCTCCAGAACCCCTGCGAACTTCTTAATCTCATCCGCACACTTTTCTGCCGCCCCCTGCTACGCTCTTATTCCCTTGGAATCCAGTTTGTTACCCTAAGCGAACATCAATTATCCTCTCTTCGCACTACATGCCCTGCCCATGTCCACTTCTTCGTCCTAATTTCCGCTAGAATGTCGGTAACTTGAGTTATTTCTCTGACCCACTCTCCACGCTTCCTATCTCTTAACGTTACGCACCCCTACCATTTTTCGTTCCAGAGCTCTCTGAGTTGTCCTCAACGTAAGTAGAACCCTCTTGGTTAGCCTCCACGTTTCAGCCCCATAAGTGAGTACAGGTAAGATGCAACTGTTGTATACTTTCCTTTTGAGTGATACCGGTAAGCTGCCAGTCATAATCCGCGAGTGCTTGCGAAATGCGCTCCATCCCAATCTTATTCTTCTTGCTATTTCCCTTTCATAGTCCGAATCTGCGGTTACTATCTGTCCTAAGTAGACATATTCGCTTACTACTTCCAGTACTTCGCTACCTAAATCAAACTGCTGTTCCTCCCCGAGGCTGTTGAACATTAACTTAGTCTTCTGCAAATTGAGTTTCAAGCCTACCTTTCTACTTTTCCTCTCTAAGTCATCAATCATTATTTGCAGTTCATCCCCCGAGTTGCTTAGCACGGCAATGTCAGCAAATCGCAGATTACTGAGGTATTATCCACCTACCCTTATCCCTAACTGCTATTCCAAGTCTCTGAATACTTTCTCTAAGCAAGCTGTGAATAGTACTGTGGAGATTGTGTCTCCTTGCCTAATTCCTTTATTTATGGGAATTTTGTTACTTTCTTTTTGCAGAGCTATGGTTACTGCTATGGTTACTCAATCTTTATTTGCAGTTCATCCTCGCAGATTATTGAGGTATTTTCCATCTACCCTTATCCCTAACTGCTCCCCATTCCAATTCTTTGACTACTTCCTCTAAGCAAGCTGTGAATAGTACTGGCGAGATTGTGTCTCCTTGCCTAACACCTTTCTTTATGGGAATTTTGTTACTAATTTATGCAGAACTGTGGTTGCTTTGGAGCCACTATATATATCTTCCAGCACTTTCACGTACGGCTCGTCTACCCCCTGATTTCGCAATGCCTGCATCACCGCCGAGGCTTCAACATAGTCAAACGCTTTTTATTAACCAATGAATGCTATGTATAAGGGCTGGTTATATTCTGAGCATTTTTCTGTCACCTGGGTGATGGCATGAATATGATCGATAGTAGAGTACCGTTTCCGAAAACCTGCTTGATCCTTTGATTGCAGTCTAAGGTTGTCCTGATTCTATTAGCGATTATACTTAGTAAATATCTTATACGTAACAGACAGTAAGCTGATTAGTCTGTGATTTTTAAGGTCCTTAGAGTCCCCTTTCTTATGAATCAGGATTATGTTTGCATTGTTCCATGGTTCCGGTACCGTCGATAACATCAGGCACTGCGTATACAGGGTGGCCAGTTTTTCTGGCACGATATTCCCCCCGTCCTTCAACAAATCGGTAGATATCTGATCTTCTGCAGCTGATTTCCCCCTTTTCATAGTTTGTAGTGCTTTCTTGACCTCGTCCTTAGTCCCTGGTGGAACGTCTGACTGTTTTTCCCTAAAGCCAATCTCATTACGGTCCTGAATACTTTCGCTACTGTACAGATCTGTATAGAACTCCTCGGCCACTTTGACTGTCTTCATATTCGTGATGACGTTGCCCGCCTTGTCCCTTATCGCATACATCTGGTTTTTGCCTATGCCCAATTTTTTTACCGCTTTAAGGCTTCCCCCGTTCTTTACAGCATGCTCAATTTTATCCATGTTATACTTCCTTATATCGGCCACCTTGCGCTTATTGATTAGCTTTGATATCTCGGCCAATTCTATCTGCTCTGTTGGATTGGAAGCTTTCATACTTTGGCGTTTCTTAATAAAACCTTTCGTCTCCTTAGACAGCTTGCCGGTATCCTCTGTAACTATCCTACCGCCTACTTCTACCGTACACTCAGTAATGATATCTCCGAAGTTATTGTTTATTGCTTCTATGGTAATGTCGTCATCCTTAGTTAGAGCTGAGTATCTATTCTGCAGCGAGATCCTGACCTTTTCTGCCCTCCCCCTCACCGCTAATTCGTTGATGGGTTTCTTTCTTGCTAATCTGTTGCGTTCCTTCTTCAGATTTAGGCTAATTCGGGACCTCACCATCCTGTGGTCACTGCATCGCACTTTCCCGATTACCTCTACATCTTGCATAATGGCGGGGGTTGAACAGAGTATGAAGTCAATTTCATTTTAGTCTCCTCTTTAGGACTTTTCCATGTCCATTTCTGATTCTTCCGTTTGCTGAAGAAGGTATTCATGATTCTTAAGTTATTGCGCTCTGCAAACGCAACTAGTAACACCCCCCTGCTATTCCTAGAACCAATGCCATAGTCACCTACTGTCTGGTCTCCTGCCTGCTTTTTCCCTACATTGGCATTGAAGTCGACCATTAGCACAGTATACGGCGTCTTTACTTTTCGCATTGCCGATTCTACATCTTCGTAGAAGCTTTCAACTGCCTGGTCATCATAACTACATGTAGGTGCATAGGCCTGTACAACCTTCAATTTATACCGCTTATTAAGCCTAATTTCGATGCCCGCTACCCTCTCGTTAATACTATAGAATTCATCTATATTTATTTATTTATTATACCCTCGGGGCAAAGCATTACAGAGGGGAGTGGGAAAATACATAAAAACACTGAAAAATGTGAAACATGAACAGGACGCAACAAATCGCTAAACCAAAAGAGGAAAAAAAATCATTACAAGTAAATAATACAATATTAAACATTGAGAGCGGTTGGGAAGCACTGTGAGAACGGTTCGGACGTTCGGACCTCCGTCGGTCATCCGGTTTTTGTCCCGAAGTCACCTCTCGGACGTCCTACGGACGATCCGATGCAAGACCGCAGAACATGTACAGTTAATCCAGCGGACGTCCGAGCGCGGACATACGGACTATTCTCGGACGTTTCATAGTAGCATGCATACCTAGCAAATCCGCGTGGTTTCTACATGCATTTGTTTATAAAACGGTGGCAAGCCACTGTTTTTATTAAAAGAACCAATCGCAAATGAAATGAAAGTTTTATTTCACGATATGTACATACATCAAGAAGAACGTGCTTAATCAGATGTGCTCTTGCGGGTTGAGCTGACCGTTCCGACGAATGCCTCGGCCACGATTTCCCGACAGCCTCAGAGGTGCCCCTTGAGTCCGAGTGTAGGCTCCTCACTGCAGCTAGAAAAAAATGCAGTTCAAAGTACCACAATGAGAACTCTAAATTGTTTGGTTGCGCAAAACATTTGCACAGCGAATGACAATTATGGGATGAGATTACTACTACTACTATCTAAAAAGATAAAAGCAGTGTCTCTGGGAGCAAACAGTAGGAACGTATGCGATTTTAACCAGAGCTGCGTTTTAACTGTGGCAACTTGTAACACTAAACGCGAATCGTGACATCTTTCTACCGGTTAATCCGCTCGCTTATTCGGCTGTTACATGCCAGATAGTACATAACTGTATCGTTTTGAATATCAGTTTCGGCAATTTACCTGCCTGATACGATTAGAATCAAGCTGAAACCTGTGCCTGCAGCATCGGCGGTCGGCGACCCAGATAACGAGGCTTGGCTGCTTATGGGTCGCCGCAGCAACGATGCTGCAGAAGGATTTCGAATGATTTGTGGTCGAATCAGGCAAGTACATAATCTAAACTGTTATTAAAAATGACAGACGGTTGTATGATATAGGTGTGCCGAATTTCAGCGTGAATAAGCGAGCGGTTTAACAGACAGAAGCATTTTGCGGTCCGGGTTGACCGTTGGAACATTCGTACCAAATGAACCACTCTCAAAACCAAAATGTGCGCTGCTAATTACTAGACAGATTGAAGAGCACTTAAAAATCCCTGATGGGTGCATCAAAAGATGTTTACTTACCACGACACAGCTAGATGCACGGGATTGTGAATCGCACGCCGACGAGCTAAGTTACGGTGAGAACACGGCCACTCGTGCTGAGCGGCTAGTGGCTATGGCTGGCGTAGGCTTAGGCTGGCTTAGCTGAGACTTTCGGTGAACCGCCAGTAACGCATATGTGGCATGTTACCCCATTATGCCAAAATAAAACTTCCAGTTAAAATTTTAATGTGTCACAATAAATAAATAATATGCAGTATTTTCTAATAATACAATTTTTAACAGCAGTTTATTAATATTATTTGTACACTTTGAGTCAAGACAAGTGGAAGCCATCTATGATATGTAAACAAACATGGCGGATAAAACGTCGATAACACATTCAATATACCATAGTTGTATTGCGTTCGAAGCGCTGGCTCAATGCATGTGCGATTGAAGTTTATAAACTGAGGACGTTTCTTTGCGGTTAGTGACATCATAAATGTAGTAATTAGGATCAGAGCACTGTGAGCGCGTCCAAAGATCGAGTGGTGCGAAAAGGCCAAGGCACTGCTGAATAACGCAGAACCGCCCTGACCGCTTCTTAAATGGATAGCTTTTCGCGAGAAAACACGACTATTGATAACTTGATATAAATTGCAATGACTGGCAAGGATTATTGCTTTTTTACTAGTACATTGATGTTATAATGAGTGCGCTCAGGTCGGAATTCCCTTGGTAGCCCATTCCACTAATGAGTGCCCACCAGTGTCCACACATGAACTCATCTGATGAGCATGGGTTCGGTTGAGGTCTGTATCGAGAGACTATTTTTCTGAAATAATTGAATGTTGATCCGGGAAAGATGATCCCTCGTAAATCCTACGGACACCCCAATACGGATGTCCGTTTTCGGCTGTGTTTCGTTCCTACCGGTTTATGTCCCAATTCGGATGATCCGTTTTCGGATGTGTTTTGTTCTTCCGGCGGTCATCCTGCTCCGGCTCCGGACGTTCGGACTCTAACCGGACGTCGGACGGACATTATTGACCGTGTGAGATGTACGAGGTATGAAAGAGTCCATAAACGTTTTTGTTCTGCAGATGGTGATGCCTACTTTATGTATGTGATCGGTTCGAGGTGAAATGTATGAATGGGGAACGAGCAGCTCACGGCGAATCGATTCGTGATGAAGCATTTTGTGAAAAAGACATAGACGTGCAGTTTTGCGTCGTGATACAAGTGAAGTTAAGCCCAAGTTAAGTTTCATGGTGGTTACGCTTGATGTGCGCTGGTTGTCAGAGAGGATAAAACGAGCTGATTTGTGTTGTGTCATTTCCAGTAGGTCGATCAAACGTTTAGTACCAGGATCCCAGACTGCTGAAGCGTATTCAAGCTGTGAGCGGACGAGTGTGGTGTATAAAAGAAGTTTGATGTTTGCTGGGGCTGCGGGAAAGTTACGTCTCAAATAACCGAGCATGCGATTAGCTTTGTTAGTAAGGTACTCTATGGGTGTGGACCAACTGAGATTAGAAGTAATATGAATTCCGAGATACTTATATGTTGTAACAGGTTCAAGTAAGACATCATTAAGGGAACAGTGAGGCAGATCATTATTAACACGTGCAATGCGCATAAGTTTGCACTTGTTAGGATTGAGTGTCATGTGCCAAGTTTTACACCAGGATGAGATAGTGTTAAGGTAAGTTTGAATCAAGTGCTGGTCTCTGTCGTTTGTTATTTCCCGAAAAAGAACGCAGTCGTCAGCAAACAGATGCACAGAAGAGGAGAGATTTTTGGGTAAGTCGTTTATAAACATAAGAAAGAGCAGAGGTCCCAAGACAGTGCTCTGGGGAACACCGGAAAGAACAGGATGAATGGTGGAATTAACTTCTTTAACTGCAACGAACTGCTGACGGTGCGTAAGAAAACATTCCAGCCATTTTAGAATGTTAGTATCTAATCCTGTCGTGCGCAGTTTTAGTAACAAGAGAGGATGAGAAACCGTATCAAACGCCTTCGCGAAGTCAAGATAGATGCAATCGGCAACCGAGCGACGGTCTAAAATTGTGTCAAGTTTGTGCGTGAATAAACGTAGCTGTGTTTCGCTTGAATAAGACTTCCTAAAACCGTGCTGAGAGGGATGAAAAAGCGAGTATTACCCGCTATGTACTTATTGACAAGGAAACCTACTTCTAGTTGTCGCCTCTCTTGTAAGCCTCGATAACACAGTACATGCCCATCCTTCAGTACAGTATATGCATCATTTGGCCTCCTAACCTCACTAAGTCCTATGACATCCCATTTCATACCCTTTAGTTCCTGTAACAGCGCTGCTAAACTAGCTTTAATGCTAGTTTAGCAGCGCAGTTCCTCTTTAATGCCAGATGTTGTCGTCTCCCGCGAAAGTATTTTTAACCTGCTTTTGAAACGTCAAAGTGTCCAGTGGGCCTGATAACATTTCCCCCGCTTTTCTTCGCCACTATGCAGAATAATTGTCCCATTATCTCTTTGTTATCTTCAATGCCTGTTTGGTTCAGTGTACAGTACCGTCAGAATGGAAAACTGCATGTGTCATACCAATCTTTAAGGGAAACGAGCCAACTTGTGTATCTAATTATCGCCCGATTTCTTTGCTCACGATAAGTTACAAAATGTTTGAACATGTTATTTGCCGTACCATAACAGAATGTTTGGAAGCCAGCAATTTTTTTCTAATGAACAACATTGGTTTAGGCGTGGCTTATCAACCGTCTCACAACTGATTACCACTTGTCATGATTTTTTATTGCAGTTAATACCAAACTGCAAATGAACACTGCTTTCCTAGATTACGCCAAAGCCGTCGATAAGGTTCCGCACACTAAACTCGTAGAAAAACTTTACATTGCCGGAATCAATCCTAATATTATCGACCTTATTAAAGCCTACCTGGAAGACAGATTTCAATATGTTAATATTAACAATGAGTACTCTGATACACTACCGGTTTCATGTGGTGTCCCACAAGGATATGTTCTGGGTCCTATTCTATTTCTGATCTATGTAAACGACTTAACGAATATAGTTGACCCAGAAGTTAGAGTTAAATTATTTGCTGATGACTGCGTTCTATGCTCTACAATTAACTCCACAGTGGGCCAGATTAAGCTCAACAGTCTTCTGCAGAAGATCTCTAATTGGTGCACCCAATGGGGCATGTTTCTTAACATTAATAAATGCTTGGTCCTCAGAGTTTGTAAAAAGAAAACTGTCCCGACACATCCATATTATATAGCAGGCGTAAAGCTTCCAGAATCCGCGTCTGTGAAATACCTTGGCGTCCAGATAAGCAATAACCTAAGTTGGAAACGCTCACATTGGCGTTATTTGCGGGACAGCTCTGAAGGCTCTCTGGTGTTTGCGGCGTAAGCTGTCAAAGGCCCCAGCAAACGTGAAATTTGTAGCGTACAAGGCTTTGGTGCGTCCTCATCTCGAATATACATGTTGTCTATGGGACCCTTACACAGCCAAGTATATTTCAAAGTTAGAAGGAGTGCAAAAGATCGCAGCCCGCTTCATCTGTAACAGATTCAAGCGCACAGAGTGTGTTTCAGACACGATTGGGTTCCTAAGTTTAGAATCCCTTCAGGCAAGGCGCACTGAAGCAAGGTTGAAATTTCTGTACCTAATATACAACAATGCAAATAAAATTAACTCCCATGAATAAATTACCCCTATTTCACGCGAAAGTACGCGTTTTAATCACAGAAAACTGCTAAAGAATTGCGAGCATACTCTATTACAGGTAAGCATTCTTTTTGTCAAAACAACTGCAGAATGGAATAATCTGCCGATGTGTGTAATCAACAGCCAGAATGTAGAAATGTTTATTGATAACTTGAGAGCCTTACGCATGTAAAAACCTTGTTTATTTTTTAAATCATCTGCTTTCACTTCAATGAAGCTCGTGTAACTTTGTTGTACATTTTTTTATTGTATCTTTGCTCACTCCTGCTTGGAGTCAAACGGCTCCGCAGTGTTACTAAATAAAAAAATAAATAAACACTTCATCTGCAGCGCCTGGAGGATGCCATCTAACCATCGCGTTTGCTGCCTACCCCTTCTCCGGTGGCCCTCAACCTTTCCCAACATGAAATCTTTCTCCAGCGACTCCTCTCTTCTCATCAGATGACCAAAGTAGCTGAGCTTTAACTTTAGGATTTGACCCTCTAATGAGCAGTCAGGGTTTATGGTCGACAATATTGACTGATTTGATCTTCGTGCCGTCCAAAGAACTCTCAAGGGTCTCCGCCAGCACCACGATTCAAACGCGTCAAATCTTCAGCGGTCAGCCTTTTTTACAGTCCAACTCTCATATCCATACATCAGAACTGGAAAGACCATAGCACGATCTTGGTTGGCAGTGTAATGTCTCTGCTCTTTACTAGGCAGTCAAGGCGTGCCATTGCTCTCTTTCCCAGAAGCAGGCGTCTCCTAATTTTATGGCTGCAGTCTCCTTCCGGGGTAATCTTGGAGCCCAAGAAGAAAAAATCTGTCCTTCCATTTCTTATCCCTTGATGCTCCAGGACTTGATAGGGCAAGACGCCATGATCTTTGTCTTTTTAATGTTCGGTTTAAGCCCAAACGTCTCACTCTCTTCTTGTCCGCGCATCAGAAGTCTCTTGAGTTCCACTTCACTTTCTGCCATTAAAGTGGTATCATCCGCATATCTATGGTTGCTGATACGTTTCCCAGCAATCTTCATTCCAGCTGAAGACTCGTCCAGAGCGGCCTTCCTCATGATGCACTCAGCATATAGGTTAAACAGGCAGGGCGACAGTATGCAATCTTGGCTCACTCCTTTCTCATTCGTAAACCAATAAGTAAGACCATGCGCAGTTCTGACTGTGGCCTCTTAGCCTTCATACAGGTTCCTGAGGAGACAGATGAGGTGAATTGGAACTCCCATCTCTTGGAGAGCTTGCCACAATCTGCTGTGATCTAAGCCGCTAAACGCTTTCGCATAATCAATAAAGCAGAAGTAGATGGGTTTCTGGACCTCTCATGCTTTTTCTATGATACAGCGAAGGTTGGCAATCTGGTCTCTAGTTCGTCTGCCCTTGCGAAACCCAGCTTGCACGTCCGAAAGCTCCCGATCCACATACTGCTGCAGCCTACCTTGAAGGTTTTTCAACATCACATTACTAGCATGCAAAATAAGCGCGATCGCGCGGTAGTTGGAACAATCTTTGGCTCTGCCTTTCTCTGGAATGGAGATGTAAACTCACCTCATCCAATCCTGTGGCCACTGCAGGGTTGTCCAAATATGCTTACATAATGTATACAGAACGTTAACAGCGTTGGCATGGTTGAGGTTTTGAAGCAACTCACCTGGAATGCCATCAATTGCTCTAGCTTTGTTCTTAGCAAGGCTGGCTAAGGCCCATTCACTCTTCAGGATGCCCGGCTCGAGATCAGTAATCAAAATTGTCTTAAGTTGGATTTGCACATCCGGGTCCTTTTTGTACAGTTCTTCTGTGTAATCCTGCCTCCTCTTCTTTAACTCTGAGGCTTCAGTGAGGTCCCTGCCTCGTTTGTCCTTTATGACGCCCATCGTAGCACAGAAGCTTCCTTTGATATCTTTGATTGTCTTATACAGAGCTCTTGTGTTCCTCAGTTAGCTGTTGTCCTCAGCTGCTTGACACTGTATGTTCAGGAAGGCATTCTTATTTCTTCTTGCTATTTTCTGAAAATCCGCATTGAGAACCTTGTATCTTTCTCTTTCCCCCATACCTTTTGCCATCTTCCTTTCCTCAGCTATTTGCAAAGTAAAGCCTATTCAGATAACCAGTTTGCTTTCTTGCATTTCTTTTGCTTTGGAACTACCTTAGTAGTAACTTCTAGTATTATATCATAAACATCAGTCCACATCTCTTCAGGCTCTCTGTCTTCTAGATCTAATTCTTGAATTCAATTCCTCACTTCTACTGTATATTCTGATGGAATCTGATCCAGATTATACCTGAAAGACCTTCTAGTTTTCTGCGTTTTCCTCAATCAAAGCTTACATTTGGCAACAAGCAGCTGATGATTGGTGCCACTATCAGCCCAAGGCCTTGCTTTTACTGCTTGTATAGCGCTTCTCCATCTCTGCCGGCAAATAATATAATCAATCTGATTCTTGTACAGACCATCCGGTGAAGTCCATGCGTACAGGCGCCTCCTGTGCTGTTGAAAATGAGTATTTGCTATGGTCTGGTTGTTTTTTTTACCAAACTCTACTAGCCTCTGCCCAGCTTCATTTGGCTCACAAAGAGCGAACTTGCCTGTAATGCCGGATATTTCTTCACACCCCACCTTAGCATTCCAGTCTCCTATGAGAAAAAGGACGTCTGATGATGGAGTGCGGTCTAAAAGGCATTGCAGGTCAGTATAAAATGTCTCAACATCAGCTTCTTCAGCAGTAGTGGTTGTTGTATAGACTTGGATAACTGTTATGTTGAAAGGGTCACCTTGGATCCGAATTGAAATCATTCGGCCGTTTTTGGAGTTGTACCCTAGCACTGCTTTGCCCATTCTTCTGTTTACTATGAGAGCGACCCCATTCCTTCTCCTGGATTCTTGCCCACAATAAAAGACATAATAATCAGCGGAATTAAATTCTCCCATTCCGGTCCATGGAGCTCGCTGATACTGAAGATATCAATATTCAATCTGTCCATTTCTCGCTTGACGACATCCAATTTATCTTGCCTCATAGATCTTACATTCCATGTTACTATGTCATATATCTCCTTGTAACATCGGACTTTCCGGTCGCTTCCCGACACATTCACAACTGAGCGTCCTTTTGGCTTTTGCCCAGCCGCTTCATTCGTCCTGGAGCTACTAGGAATCGCCCTTTGTTCATCCCTAGTAACATGTGGGACGCCATCCAACCTGGGGGGCTCATCTTCCGGCGCCATATCATTAATGCTATTGTGACTGGCCATAGGGTTTTCTTGGCAGAAAATACTGGAGTGGGTTTCCATTACCTTCTCCAGTGAATCACATTTTGTTAGAACTTTCTGCCGTGACCTGTATAGCTTGGGTGGCCCTACACAGCAGAGCTCACGGCTTCATTGAGTTTCGCAAGCCCCTCCGCCACAAGGCAGGGATCCATGAAGGGGTTCAGAGTAGGCACTGACTGCAGACACTGACTGCGTATTTGGCGATGTTCGGCTGAAATGTCGAGCTTAAAATTCTTTAACATAATTCACAAATTATACTAAAATGTGAGTTATAAAAAATGTAAAGTATAAAAATCCTTGTCTTGAGGCTAGAGCACACTGTTTTGAGACCAAGGAGATTATAATAAACTGCTGAAGTGGAAGCCGCACCCACAAAGTGAAGCCAGCGTCAGCCATCTTGGGAAGGGTAGATACGGCGTAATGCTCAAGATTCGCTTCATAACAAAGGTGCCATATGTGACATGCTCAAATGGTTGTCATTGACATGTTCTTGTATCTGATAGTAAAGTCGGTTTGATGCGAATTCTACCTAAAGTAACATTTTTATCATTTAGACCTATTTGGAGCCTGCGGTTTGGAGCTAAGCAAATAAGGGCTTGGAAAATAAAACGATTAAAAATGAAGTGTTTCCTGAACTACTTTGCGTGATTTGTTTTTCATGCAAACAAGCATGAAAATAATGTATAACGAACTACAAAGTTATTTTCATTTTTCTCTGTCTCTGTTTAAACTTCTTTGTAATCCCACCAAATTATTTCTTTTTCAGGGTTACATAAACAATATATATTGTTGATTTTGGCGCTACTGTAAGAAATTGAACACCACCTCTAGCTGCTTTGATCAGTAAACTGAAAACACATGTATTTTATGTACTTATTAAATTTCTATTTTTCATGGTTCTTTCATCTATGTTTCTGTATTAATTGATCAACAGGTATTGTAAGTGCACCGACGGATCAGCAAATGTTTATTTCAAATAATATTTGATTCGGCAAAAATAATTTCAAAATTTTAAATACATCGCTTGTAATTCATCTTATTCAAACCTCTAAACTGTATAGGAGAAATGGGTTTTTATAAAATGCACTGACAGGACGTACATTCTTTATATCTACCAAATATTTTAGTGGAGGGGAGCGAGGTCACCGGATTATTTACCAGCAAAAAGAATAAAGCAAGTCAAGACAACTTGCTTAACAGAGGAACTACGAAATTAGTCCCAAATGCTCTTGAACGATTCTATTGAATGCCTCGGCTGATGTCCCTACTAAAACCAGAGAAATCTCTGCTCGAGCTCGTATCCTACAGGCCAATAACTTTAGCCAGTTGCGTGGAAAAAGTCATGGAATGAATGGATTTACGCTCTTCGAGTGGTACCTCGAGTACTGCAAAATATACCCGCCCGAAGCAACGGCAGGTTTTCGGCCCGGCCGCTCCTCTACTGACAGCGTCGGTTGACATCGTGTTCACGGTTAAAAACAGAATCAAACATTTTTCCGTGGCACTCTTCCTTGACGTGAGAGATGACTATGACAACGTGGCCCATGAAGCCATCCTTGATGTGCTGAAAAAGTGGGCATTGGTTGTCGGTTGTTTGCGTGGCGAGAGCTATCTGACAGGATAACTTTTTATTTAGTGTGAAGCTGTCTCGACTCCAGCACATTATATCCACCGTGACGTGCCCCAAAGTGCTATGCTCAGCCCAACTTTGTTTAATCTAACATTCATTGCCCTCCCAGAGAACCTCCCTTGCACCGTCCAAATGTCAATTTACGGTGATAGCATCTGCATTTTGGCCTCCTCTCTGAAGCGTCTCCTGGGGCATGCAAGATGTCAATGGGCCGCAGAACTGACTTCCTCTTATCTTCAGAAGCAAGGTCTCAGCGTTTCAACATAAAAGTGCGTGTTAGTGGCATTTACATACAAATCTATGAATCCATATTCTGTACGCATTGATGGTCATATTATTTTTTACTACAAATCTCATGATTTCTTAGGGATTCTGATAGATGCAATCTATATTTGAGCCCGCATTGCGTCCTAATGAAATAGAGCTAGCATCTGTCGCTAACTTACTCCGCTTTCTTGGCGGACAATCATGGGACTCGTAAGCTCATTCAGTGCTGGAGTTTTACAGAGCACTATTTTCAGAATTCTTGCGGCACAGCACGCCCGTATGTTCAAATGCATGCAAGAATAATTTGAGTGCCCTCCAGGCAGTCAAACGTCAAACCCCTCGCACATGCCTAGGCCTCCCTCGGAGCGCTTCGAAATTACGATCTTTCGACGTTTATTGCCCTAAACTCCTTGCGAACGCACACACGACATATGTCAAGGGTTCCATAACATCACCTTGCGCAGATGCTTCTGCAGAGACCACACTCTGCATTTGCAAAGATCATAGCAGCCCACCAGTCATCCATCCCATAACAGTTCACTCCGGCAGCGCTACCTCCGTTGCCAATATTGTGTCTACGGCTGTCATGTGCGTAACTTTCTACTCCGAGGATATCGAAGAAATCGAAATACTTCCAGCCCTTCGGCAATTGACACTATGCATGCTACACAATGACTATTGAAATCGTGCTTATTTCGATACTGATGGTTCGGTAATCTCTACTAGTTTTGCTTGCATTTCGTAGTTGCTGCGAGAGAGGTAAAAATTTACCATCTGATTTCGCATAACGCTACCTCTACTGAAGCAGAACAACGCGCCGTTACTTGTAACCACCTTTCACAGGACGAAACATATAACCTCAAATTTTTTCGTCCTAAATGAAAACGCCCTAACAAGGAGCTCTGGGAACCTCCTAAATTTAGGGTCAAAATCTCAGCACGTTTCAGATGTGGTCATACATTCAGTGGTTGAGGCATTAAAACACGAAACTGCATTAATGTTTTTGTCGTCTGAATCATACTCGGTTAAATTTCGTCAGCTTTTGATCATAAAGGTTACAACTTGTTCTGCAAAAAAACATGCCCCAGTGAGGCTAGAACGCCGCTAACATGTATTTACGTAATTTTTAGTGTACTCTTAATCCCATGTTAGTTTCTGAAATGACAAAACCGTATGCAGGTATATGTTCCCTGCAGCAATTATGAACATAACACTCAGCGGAGAAACTTAAATGACGAAGCAAGAAATATTTAAGAGCTCTATATGTATATCATCAATACTCTGAAAATATGCACCAGCAGATGTCTTGCAGTAGAGCTGTTCAACAGGTTTAGGTTGACAGATGTGGCCGCCTAGTCCTGTAGCCACCTCGCTACAAATATGCAGGTCTGGCTGGGATATATTTATTCGAGGAAGTCGATTCCAATTTCTGCCCTGATTGTCCCCACCTGAAAGCGATCCCAAACAAAAACGTCTTAACTCTACAAATCATTGACGATGCATTTGAGTTTTTACGAGGAGCCATGTTTTTCTACATTATCAATTCACTTTCCCGACGTTGGAGACTTCCAACTGGAGAGGCTGATTAGCCCAGAAGAGATTTTTTTTCGGCACTCCCAATTGATTCCATGACTTTAACGTTTTGTCATTCGGCCTGATTATTGCGTCCCCGCCTTTGTTCTTATGTTAGACACATTCCTCCGTTGCTGGATGTGACACGTACATGTCTACGCTACTCGGGTGAAATCATAGTTTTTATCTGGCTTCCCTACCCACTTGAAAGAAATGACTTACCGTATCAATCAGAGGCTCTGTTTAAAAAGTTACAAGAGACGCTCAGGCATTTCTGAGACTGTAAAGAAGAAATTCTAGATGAACATTCTTGTATCGGTGGCTATAAATTTCGTGAATGAGCGTATTTTTATACTATAGTCATATATTACATTGAGCGGTCTTTCACCCTCTGCACGAGCCAATACAGACGACTGATCAACGACCACAGTGAAACACTCTTAACCTTATGACATAGCCACTGGCGGTATCATCACATTCTCGCAGCAATTTCAAATTTCTGAATGACCTCTATGGCACATTCATCAACCGAAATGGTGGGCTGACAGATATCATGCACTGCATGAAAGATCATTTTAATAGCATAGTATCTGCAGTGTGGCGTACCTTGAAGACGCACCTACCAGCGATTACTCATGTTCTTTACCATGACATTGATGTAAGGGCTTTGTAGATAATGCGATCATTTATGTTGTCATGTATTAAGTTATCATCCACTAGCCAGTTTTATAACATGGGCTGTGTCTGCGACATCAGATGAGTGCACTAACCACATGTCTCAGTTTTTAAAAGTATAGTAGTATAAGAAGTCCGATCTGCGTGAATTGAATGCGTAGCGATATTATCCTTTCCCTCCCAATGTCAGTCGATGCAGATTCTCGGGTATATTCGAATGTACAGGTCTAGTCAAAAGTTCCCAGGCCCCTCCGAATCTCCGGGAAGCGGCTTCCGTCCGCTATCGCGGCGCTGCTATCAGATGCGGGCCCTGCCGCGAGCCGGGGACGAGTTACCACGCTGAGAGTGAGTCCGGCTACTTCGTTCGCGCTCTCTAATAGTGTGGCACACACATTCGCGGTTCCTCTTCGGATTTCGCTGCGCTGCAGATCATGGCGCGGCAGACGACCATTTGCCGGATTGAAGCGTGACGCTGGCGTTAATACATAGTTGAACTACGCACTCTTCTGCGTACGTTTTGCCTTCTTAGCGCCCGATAACATACGTTTACCTTAACATCGGCTCTTTCACGACATGCGTGCCGTAATTCCCTGATCGTTTCGTTTGCCGGTATTTACTACAGACGAATCGGAGTAGAGCATGCTATGCTTGCTTTTGCATCTGAAGGGTTTTTGTTTGTAATTATTTGCCATTTTGCTCTCTGAGTAATTAGTGTGTGCTAACTCAGCAACGTATGCCGGTGAAGCACTGAAGATTTACGTGTGTTGGGAATTTACCACGTGTTGCTGATGCTTCGGCGAAGTATTTCATTGTTTTGCACGCAGTATGAGCTGTCAGAGTCACATTTTCAGTGCTTGCGCACGTTTTTCTCTTCCTGCAAGAACGAAAAAGATGGAGAAGCACACTTTCCAATTTTGTAAAAAAACAAACGCACAACAAATACGTCTCACAACCCGTGATCAAATCACTAATTTGTCTAGATCGGGCAACGTGCTCTTCAACCCGTTCCAGAACTTTCCATTATGCACTTCTGGACGAGCGGTCCGATATATTCATCACCACCGCAGAGGTATATAGTTGACCTCTTTGATTGCGTATATTTGTTGTAATGCGTTTGTTATCTTCGTTTCCTTCGGCTTTTTTACCTCTCCGTGCTCGAAATTTTTTATTTCGGCTAGTGATAGAAGCTACTCATTTGACGCCTTCGAAGCCATACGAATTCCTAATACATTAGGTCGCGGTCTTGAAACCAAAGTGTTTGTAACTTTTTTTTGGTTTACTTTGCGCAAGAATTCTTTATACAATGCCGAAGTAGCGTCTTGAAAAAAGCGCCATGTGTTAATTACATTATTTACTCCCCTAAGGCAAACAGCGGCCTATCATCGAACAATTTGTAAATGCACATGGCCAACGTGTGTGCCAGAGCCATATTCATTTCCAAACTATTCTCTAATAGATCACTAATTTACTGTAAGACCATAGTCATGAACATATGTTTCATTTCCACGCTGTTGCATTGTCATCGTGTGTATTTTTGCTGGGCAACTCAAAAGTGACGACGCAAAACTATTAACCCATTGCTATCAGGGACACCTTATACACACACACACACACTCTGTCACACACACACACACACACACACACACACACACACACACACACACACACACACACACACACACACACACACACACACACACACAAATATATATATATATATATATATATATTGAGGAGGTGCATGCCTTCTTAAGCGCCAAACGAAAGCCGAGATGCCTGCAGCCTTAGTGGCAACGCGAACACAAATACAGGTAACCGCGTATACTGACTATACGCCTCATAAGATATCATATTACACTAAGTACTACCCTACGTAAGAGGCCCGCTTTATATACACTAAGTACTACCCTACGTAAGAGGCCCGCTTTATATGAATATGTCAGTGTGGTTTGCCGGCCGTTAGTGTAAATCAAAATCCAAATGCTGTGGAAAGCTGGGACTCGATCTTCCTTGCATCTCAAAGACGAGGCCCGAGTTCGCAGTGCATGGCAACTCCACCATGTCATGCGTTGCGGTGACGTCATACAACTCAACTGCATGAGCATGCCACCTGGAAATCATCACCTCTACCACCTACCAGAGGGATGACCGAGGTTATACATTGCTGTTAGCCCGCCGAGGTGGCGCAGTGGTTACGGCGCTCACCTACTGTTCCCAAGGACGCGGGATCGAATCCCGGCCTCGTCGGCAGCTTTCGATGGAGGCGATAAGCAAGGCGCCCATGTGCTGTGCGATGTCAGTGCAGGTTAAAGAACCCCAGGTGGTCGAAATTTCCGGAGTCCTCCAGTACGGCGTCTCTCATAGCCTGAATTGCTTTGGGACGTTAAACTCCTCCATGGCCTCCTTTATACACGCTGTGCCTGTCAACTCCGCGCTCCGCGGCCGTCGCCACCGCTCCTCCTCCGTTGACAAGTTACGCCGCTGGCTGCCGAGAGATGGCGACAGCGACGTAGTGTCACCTTCGCCAGGCGAGTGCCGGGTGCGCCGTGTTGCAAAGCGGTCCGGATAGCCACGCGCTGCCGCTGTCTCGTTGTTTCGTGGACTGTTCTGCTTTGTGCAAGGTCATGCTTCTACTTTTCTCTGCCTTCTGTTGCTGCAGGAATACAGCATTGCACCAACTGGTAAGTGCCAGCTTTGCTTTGTGCTTCCGGCGATCGCTGCGTAGTATTCAGCTGCTTTGATGCTTGTAAAAAATAGTGACAGCACCAATAAGTTTATTAAGCGTAAATACTGCAATAGTAATGTTAGATGCGCACCTGTGCTTTCTGGACTTCAATGCTAATTGCTTCCCTGCCTAGCTCGTCTGCGTGGTGTG
This sequence comes from Amblyomma maculatum, assembly GCF_055883805.1. Classification (NCBI taxonomy): domain Eukaryota; kingdom Metazoa; phylum Arthropoda; class Arachnida; order Ixodida; family Ixodidae; genus Amblyomma; species Amblyomma maculatum. The sequence goes on along the minus strand of NC_139353.1, from coordinate 104,819,509 downwards.
TTAGTGTGCTCCTGCGAAGCTTTTTTTTTGTAGTATGGGCTAATTAAGAAAAGTTGTGATAAAATAGAAACACAACATTTACCTATTGTGAAGATGACTACTTTAAAGTGAGTTAAACCAAATCTTGCAAAGCCTATATTAATTTCCCTTTTCGCACTCAACCGCATAAAGGCTTGTGTGAAATAATGACAGCACCAGAAGTGTGTTTATTACGCGTCGAGTAAGGTAATAATAATATTAAATGTGCACGTGTATTTTCTGGACTGCGATGCGAACTTCCTCCCTGGTTAGCTCGTCTGTGTGGTATCTTACATGTGCTCCAGCGTAGTATTTTTTGTTTCGCTAACTGCACAATTCTGTGAAAAAATAAAAACACGAGCTTTGCCTATTGTGACGATTATTTTGGAGTGATCGAAACAGAAAGATGCAACGCGTATATTTGTCTTTCCTTGTTTTTCTAGTTAAAACAAAAAACGTTTGTACGACGCGCTGAATCATTGAAATTAACAGCTGATACCAAAATTGTTCTCCTTACTGATCTTAATGGCATACTGCGATGCAGTTGTTCCATCATCTGTAAACCAAGCTGGCTTCTGAAGTGCTATCAGTAGCAGCAGTCACCGTGAACGTTTTTCCCTACTTGTGGCAGCTATTCATCACTCCACTTCTACATGGTACTCTTGAAGCACAATTGCTGTTGTGATATGTGTAAATAAATGCTGATGTCTTTCTTCTTAAATTTTGTTTTATTGCAGTGTAGACTAGCATTGTAATTTTTCTATTACCCTTGGTGCTAGCGGAGCAGTCATGCAGTTTTTCGAGCCATGCGCAATTTCTTGAAACTGCCTGACATATAATGTCATATAGCGTTGGTGTTATTGCCTAACAAGTATCATGATCACTTGTTATGCTTAGTGGATGTCGGCCTTATAAGTAAATATGCTGAATATGCACGACTCATGCTTAGGAACAGTTATCCCGCTAGCGAATAACAGCGCTCCCGCCTCGCGCCGACATTCGTACCCGTGTGACCCGTGCGCCTCGACCTCGACCCCTACGTCAGCGGCGCCCTCAGCGAGGGGACTTAACTCGACGGCGCCGCTCTATTGTTCGCGCGGTGCGTTGACAGGCAAAGAGTATAAAGGAGGCTATGACTCCACAAACCAAAACCAAACCATTGCTGTGTTTACGGAGAAAATGCGAGCCCGGGATTCGTTGGATGTGGCTCTTAACCCTGATGCGTTAAAATTCAGTTGAAATAATAAATTACTTGCAACTCAGGACGCTTATTCTGAAAAGAGTAGGTTCCGATGTTCAATCATTCGTATGACTTTCACTTCTTTTACAAGGCAGTGCATGGTAGATTGAAAAAAACTCTTGACAAGAAATAACTCTAATAATGGGGCGCCACGTGCCGCTTGCCCGAAGCTGTATACCCAAGACGAATTTTTAAAGATCTCTCTTCCTAATACTGTCTATAATTTGATCTATGTGTTTAAAGAGAATAAATTGATCCTTTTAAGCAATGCCTTGCACGTGGTCCTGAAGAGAGTATGTAGTTTCTGTTATTATTGCGATTGTTCCGAATTGGAATGATAACGGTTAAGTAGAGAACATGATTTGTAGGTCAATGTGTACACATCGGGTACGCGACAGAACTTACATGTGTCTAAGTTTTAGTTAGTGAGTTTGAGATTAGACTTTAGATATGTTGTACGGCAATCTTTGTGCTGTAGAGCAAAGATCAAGACTCGAAATTATCACAGACGAGTACTCATTCTTAGATGACAAATGTTAGGCGAACGTGCTTGCTTGCGATACAGGTGCGTCACTAAAGGCCGGCTGTTTCATGCTCGGAACTCTGCTCTATAGCTGCATATTGTCTGTATAGTAAAAATATCTTATTATTCTGCATGCCATGTCTTTCCCATCTTTCCACGGTTTGGTGAAATTTGGTTTCTTGACGTACGTAAAACATTCGGTACGGCATTTTCCTTTATTATGGTTAATACTGTGCTATACAAGCGTCACCAAGAGAAAAAGTATATGAGATGAGATCCGATACACTTTTGTGCAATTATTTTCAAATGAATTCAGCTCTGACGAATGTGAATAACTCAAGCAGGGAATTCAGTAGCCCAGTTCCATCCTGCATATGAAAAAGGAGTGCGTAATGCTTGTATTAAAGTAGTTTACTTCTTCGAAAACGAGTCATTGGAAAAATGAGCACACGTGGCTTCATTAAACATACACATTTGCATAGAAATGCAAATGTGACGACCATTGATTGAAAGCAGGACGTCAGTACACGCTGTTTTTCATTTTTGGGTCAAACACTCCCATGCATTCACTGGAGTGAAGGAGACTCAGTTCTTTTGTTTAGACAAAATTTAGGGACAGAACAAATCAGAGAGCAAATTGACCTCGTTTAAAGGAACTCATTTACCTTTCTGCGGCACAACCAATGTTTTCGCGTCCAATGTAGTGACCGATAGATGACTTAGGCTTCGGACATACTGAAAATTACAAAATCCAAGTTTGGCTGCAGTGGAGCGTGCGTCAGGTCAATGCCGTTCGAGGACCTGAATATGTAGTTATAGCTGTGATGTGCTCATTCATTCTGGTACACTTGTTTTGTACGGGAAAATATTAGTAAAGTATTGCAAAAATGCGCGCGTATTTCTGCAGATATGTGCATGTACCTCGTGACCCGGAGAAAGAGACCCATCTACTATTTAGTTTTTGTTTACGACAAACTGGATCGAGTATTACAGATGCTGAACTATAAGTTACCCTACGAAGGCAGCATAGTAATGTTATAAAGTGTTTGATCTAATGGTTAAACATTTTCCTCAGCGCATGCTGCAGCAGGTCAATGTCTAAATCCCAAGATGCATGTTCCTTTGAAATATAGCAGGTACAAAACGACAACACACAGTATTTGAAAGGCATGATAATTTTATTGTGGTAAGTAGCCAGCGGTTCCCTCCAATAAAAGGGCCGACGCAAATTAACCAAGCTAACAGAACATATTTCCCTGGTGACTGCATTTCGTCTAGCTTATTATGTGGTAACCATAATGCGCAGATATATTTTTGCTATATACAAAAAATGAAGAAGTATGACATAAATTTGACAGGTCGTTTTGCGGTCAATATTATTTGGTAGCATGATTCTCGTCAATACTACAAACGTTTCTACCGGACGTAAGAGCCGTATACTGAAAAGTGACCAACATGTTCACCGCTGGCTTCTGTTGTGCCGTAAAATTTGTCTTTTTTTTTGTCTCTACTCGCTCCAGTGTCCTTCAAAATTAATGTACTGTTCGGTATTTGCCACAAACATGATGCCACAAATATGTATTTAAAGGGAATGTATGTAAAGGCTTTGAAAACGCTACTTCTCGTCTAGTTTACAGAGTGGCGAGCTTTTGATCTCACTTCGAGGCATCAACTTTGCAGTCTTATTTTTGACTGCTATGTACATGAAATGCACGTTTGGAGGGATTCTCTCACTGAAGAGGAATGGTTGGTCGTCTGATAAAAATTTATATGACAATAACGGAAAAATGGCAATTGCTTATAGCGAAATCAGAACTAAATACCAGCGAAAGGGATGTATTTAGGATACCGCTGAAACATTCAGCATTGTTGAAATGTTCCCGCCAGCCGTACCTTGTAGAATGGCAAGAAATGTAAAATATAGCAGCAAGGGACCGTGGAGTTTATGCGACTGTCATACCATACGGGTTTTTAAAGAGATTCAATTGTCATTTATATCAAAACTATGGAAACAGCATCCCAAGGTGCGTATGCAAGACACAGTTTTTGAATCGGTCATGCGTTCGGACGTTAGGAAATGAGGCTTTATTATTGCGTAGTGCAAGTTTCCTGCAATAGACAAAATAATTATCGTATAATTAGCAAGAACATTTATTTATGCAATAGTTGTGTGGGGAGTCGCTTGCTTTTTTCTAATTAAGAATGCAGTGGAAGGAGGGGAATCTCCAAACAATTGACTACTAGTCGGCAGGGCCAGTGCAACATTAAACAATTCATGCAAACATTTAAAATGGTTGACGAAAACGGCTTGAAATCGTCACGCAGTAAATATAGCGCAACTGGCCGCGAAAGAGTGCAGCTCCACAGAGGCTTCGGCCACATCTCTTGATATAGGCGTTTTCAGGGACGTGCATGACGCGTTACGTAGGCAGAGATTATCTCAGCTACAAAGACGAGGATACCTGCAACGATGAAAGCGGCGTACGCGTAGAAGATGGAGACCATGTCCCACAACGCGAGAGCAGCTTTTTCTGCAACCACCTGACAGCGATCCAAGGACGGGATAGCCAGGATAAACTTCTGACGAACGATGCCGGCTTCCACGATTGCAGTCGTGCTGGAAGAAATTGAAGAGATAATACGTTATTTAATACGTGCTAGGATCATAACGCAGAGTCATTAAAGTAATATCATCAGTCACAATGATTACTGATGCATATACATGTACAACGAATGGGGATTAGTTGTGCATAGACGATTTCGGCGCATACCAACTTCAACATGTTTCTAATTTGTGTACAAACACGAGAAAAAAACAAAACAAACTTGATATTTTTGGAGCGTTAGCCGCTACGTTTTCAAGTAAAAAAATTGGGGATTGCTTGGCTACCACATGAAGATATTCAAGCTGAACCAATGTTAAATGTGGGCTTATGCTGTCTAGCTACAAGTGTTGCCTAGTGTGTTAAATGATATGGCAAGCTCGTGCATGGTTTCATGACTAACGGACCCCTAGGTAATGAATAATGACATTTAAACTTGCCATTAGACATTGACATTCAGCCTGAAAGACAGTTAATCTTCAAAAGCATGAGAGAGCACGTGACAGGTGCGCGATGACGCCAGCGGAACACGTGGCAAAACATGTAACAGATGCATCGGAGCGACCTCGGCAGATCTTTACGCAATGGACACACAGCTATCGTTCGCCAAACCTGGTTAAATAGCGTACAACCTCAGCAACCTTTTATAACAATCTTCATTCGTTTCCTCCACATGTCGTGGTAGCATTCAATAGACCGGGCCACTGAACAGAATGTGCATTTAGACACGAATATACGAAAGTAGGAAGCAGTGTGCGAAATAAGTTTGGTGCAAGGTATATCAAGGTCGATCATATGGTCAAGACACTTAGCACTAACGTCGCACCGAATCCGATTGCCAACGGTATCAAATAAAACGGTTCGCTTAGAAGAACATCTTCCCCACGGGTTGCAAATAATAAGACTTTACGTAGAATACAAAATAACGCAGTCACACGCATAAAAAGATGAGATCAAGTTTTTTCTTCATCTCATGGAGCGGCATACTTTCCCCCTTAATTATATTGTACCTTGTTCTTTAGCAGCCTCTGTTGCCCATGTGAAGCCGTTGTAACCTTTTAGATCACGGTATGTTTGCAAGACCCACTTTATGAAACGAAGACAATCGCGTTTCACATTTGGAAGGCAGGGCTTTGAATAGTCAATTACTATTCTTATTTACAAGAGTAGGGACGCATGCTTACGCTCAATTTTGTTTCGAGTAGGTACGTCTTCAAGCTTTTACAATGCGTGTCCAGCTCCTTCTCGCCAGAGCTGTAGCAGCGTTCACGCACAATTACGTTTCTGTGTCATGAGGTGTAAGTGAATTCGTGTGTCCTAAGAACCTGGTTGTTTTCGAGCAGATTTTACTCCCTTTTTCGAGGGTACACTGCATCGTAGCTCTGCATGGTGTAAACGAAGCGAAAGTAAATCAAGATCAAAGAGAATTTCTCAGAAGCGAAAGAAAAGCCACGAGCTCCGCGCGCCTCGTTAATGACTCTTTCTGTTCCTCTATAAAATGACCTTTGGCTCGCGAGAAGAATAAAACCTTTTTTGTAACTGCGCATGTATAAACAAAGGTATATCTAAAATTATTTTTCTGAATGTATCGCTAAAGCGCTTACGTAGCAATATCCGTATCATCTTTGCATTATTTTCTTTACTTTGCTATATGCACACGAACTATCAGCAAAAGAATTCCTCTTCAATGCACTATGTCGAAAAAAACATTCAACACAATGGATGTTGTTTGTCTCTTTTCGAATACTAACAAAGTGACCGGCAAATGCCAACGAAAGTGTCTCACATTCTCTTGATGCGCTGTCGAAGTGTCGCATTCATGAGGCGGCTCATGTAGGCTCCGCAGGGCAAGGAATACATGTTTTCAGTCCCGAAGTAAAATTCGCCGGTTTGACCCCGGCTGCAGAAGTTGCCAGCCTGTAACAAAACGATTTTCTATATCGAGGGTTTACGAAGGGTGTTTAAGTTATTGCTCGAGCATGTGTGATCTCTAGCATGCATTAGGACGGTTGTAAGACAGAAGAAGAAAGCGGAGAAATGCAATGCATTAAGAAAACATTGCAGCCTTCTAAGAAAACCGAGAAGGAACACGTCAATGCTTACATGATGAAAATAGCAGTACATTGGTTGAGCCTATGACATGTTAGACTTCAAGTCCCAAAGCTCAGAAAATGATGTGTGGCTCTGAGCCGGAAGGAAATGTGAGAAATGCGGGACTGAAGATGTCGAAACTGATTCTCTATTTTAGTCACTGCCGTAAAACACCGAGAAAGCGCCCTCTTCTACATATGACATAAATCGAGTAAGATATATGAGGGCCCCTTTTTTATTTCACGTACCAACATTTGAACCAACATTTTGGTTCATGGCCCCTTTTCCCAAGCATTTCACCCCAGAACAGCCGAACACCAGGCCGGGGGAACTCTTGTACCCTTTGGAAACCGGTGGGTACCCGGCGGCACTGGGGATCGAGCCCCGTACCTCCCGAATGCGAGGCGGATGCTCTACCACAAGGCCACCGCTTTGGCCGGCTCAAAATAAATTGTGGCCTCTGACAGTATGCAATGCTGTCTGCACTCAGTCAGCGAAACAGCTTTGCGCGACTTTCGCTGCGGCCTTCCTCTTGTGCGAATTCAACATTCCCCTCGCTCGCACGATGGGGCGACCAGTCTCTCTCTCTCACGTGGAGCCGTCATCTTTCCCCTCCTGGCCTCGTTCCCCCAGAGCTGTGGCGGAGAGGGCGGGAGTGAGAGAACTGGCGCAGCGCTCCGGGTGGCTCCTCCTTCCCCCTCCACTCTCATCTCGACGGACAGCATCTTCATCCAGAGAGAGGACGCCGCGAAGCCCGAACTCGCGGATGCTGCTATGACCGAAGATGAATATTGGCCATTCCCAATAAACAGCTTGGCCCGCTGACTGTGTCTCGGTGTTCCAGTCTTCACGGCCCTGTGTCCCGAGCTAGCGGTCTGGTGTTTGGCTCTGAGATCAGAGCCCAAGTCCCGAGAGAACCACCACCCTCTTTTAGCCGCAGTAAAAACTATCAAAGTGTTCCTTTATATTGAACACAGCAACGAGAATAATGCATAAGATATTAGTACATTCATTCTAGGTTAATAGATAACGCAAATCTCGCCGAGCCGATCAAGTATAGCTCGCCCTTCTCAGTCTGTCTAGAGTGCGTGGTTTCCACTTCTAGTGCCGTTCGCGCACGTTTTAGAATCTACCTTGTATACACGAGACATTCGATACCTGTTTTTGCCACTCTGCCTATGCCTGTGCACGACATCTGACTTTTTTTGCGCGGAGTACGAATTCCCACTGCACACAAAAGCCCAAACATTCTCGGTGCTGTCGAATTTCAGATGGAGAGGTGGAGCGGACAAGGACAATGGACCCGAATTGGCTTCAATTAATACGCATGCGCACTCAAAAGCGAATATTTAAATAGGAACCGTTTCGGCAGGACTTCCCGTTCCAAAATGGGGGACGCTTACTTTACAGTGAGTGGAAATGTGAGATTTACAGAAGAAAGCAATCGGGCGCTTCCACCAGAGGGGCCAATTACATGCTATTTTACTGACATATATTTGACTAATAAGGTGTGAGTTTTAACGCTCGCAAAATGCTCCTTTACTTCGTCCGGTTCAGCTACCGGTGGTTTATTTTATTAAAGCTATTTTACTCACTAAATAGAGGACGCTAATTAGTGGCTGCACCTTTAACGACCATAACTCAAGCACTATCAGTTACAGTTTCATTCAGCGCATCTTACCTGTCTTGGCGTTTTATGCTTTTTATGTTCACAAATTAATGGTCAAAAATGAGCAGTGACTACTTAGTCATTCGCGTATTAGTCATGCACTCCTCATGATTACTGTTCTTATATATGCTTATTTGCCATGCATCGCATCATACTCAGTTCGGTACGACGGCACTCAACCAATGACATTGGGCGCACGGCGCCAGTGTTTCCGCACAGTGGTCTATATAATGATTTCGCATTAACATTAGTAGGTCTTGCATGCCAGCTTCTATTACTGCGATCGATAAGCGATCGGCGGCGTCGCTGGCGCTCTCCCATGCGGTACTCCGCGATGTAGTTCTGATTCAGTGAAGTGTTCGAGCAGGGTTCAGATAAGGAAAGCAAACACTTCTTATTGCGCTGCACTCGCAACTAATTTATCATAAGGCCAGCAGGACATAAGAGAAGCACCCTTTGTATGCGTGAACGGAGTGAGCGAACCCTTACACGGATGGCCGTTGTCATCCTTAAAGCTAAGTTCGATATATGTCTTTCAACGGGTTCATTTGGAGCAGAAAATTTTATAAAGCATCAACGCCACAGAAAACTTTACTGCTCAAATGACGTCGTGCTAAGGCTGGATGAAAAGAAACCATAATACCCACAAGGTGATTTTCAGCGTTAAGAATGCTTTTACCACATTCTGTGAAGATTTACAAAGTCAGTGAGGTCACCAGCCAGTATAAAAATACACGCCTGCAATAAATGCTTATGGCAGCCTGCGGGCGGTAAGACGAAAAAGCGTGCGAGTGTCTCATTGGGAGCCAGTGCACGAAGGGAAACGAAGAGAAAGCACGCCCAGGAAAGAGGGTTATTTTACATTACCGAGGAAGTTTAGAAGACTCGGCTTCACAGTCACCCAACGCGTGATCCTCTTTTCGCATTCATACATGTGGGCGTTTTTGTGTGTCTCGACAGCACGTTTTCCCCTTTTTGAATAAATAAAGTTGCTAAGGAGAACATAAAAAAAAAACGAAAAAAGAAAGGATTATTTGTGTCTCAAAGGAAACATCTGATGTGGAGAGGAGATATAAGTTTTTTTATGAACGTTCAGGAGGATAACACAAATCAAACCCGTGCATAATTTGTTTCATTATGCCAATTTTAGCTTAAAGAAATCTCGCGTGTTTTGTGGAAAAAAAAAGAGACTCACTCAGCGTCTCCTCCATTACGAATTGATAGCGAAGGGCGAAATAACAAATATATCTCAGCATGTGCTTCGGGTTCAATGGCTCAGTTGCTTTGTCGGCTATGGGGTGGAATGGGGATTCTACGCTCTAAAACATCAATGCGGACTAATAAATTAACTCAATCAATTTATAATTTTTACCCGCTAAGATGCAGTGACGATATAGATATTATATATGTGTTCGAGCCAAAGCTAACCGCAGGTTGACGTAGTGCATAAAATATTATTTTCATTGAGCTTCTTAAAGTATAGCAACGAAGATCGAAATAGTAAATGGAAATGGAATGTATAGATCTGTTGCGCGGAGGGAAATAGAGCGCAGGCAGATACATAGCCTCCGGTACCGTAGCTTTTAAACTGAAAATGGTTTTGACCGCGAACTGCGGAGATCCCTGAAAAACATCATAAAACTGTTCTTCTAATATGTCGTGACTCGACCTAATGGATTCAGACTTCAGCAAAAAAAGATACATAATAAAATTTGTCTCCGTATTCGAATTACAGTGAAATAAAAAGTATACTTTTGAGTACTGTATGGCCGAGGGATATACTCTTCAGTTTTAGTCATTCGGCTTGCCATATATGTTGTTTTTTATTCCTTTTCATATTTGCGGACATTTCTACTTTACGAAAGCATTGCCCCAGGCATATATAAAATTTTATGTCGAAGCGATACGCTATTTATGAATTTTAATACCAATGAGCACGCCTCGGATTTTATTCGGCATAAAGAAGAGTTATGGTTAATTTACCAACATGCGGAATCAGTCTAATATGTACTGTAGCTTTTTTACTACACTTACCATTGGTTTGTTCTTTACCACTCAATTACGCAGTTACTCTAAAACAGCATCTTTCATAAGCAACCCCCATTCGTTGATAATCTGACGGAATGTCGACGTTGAGGCAAAAAAAAGGTGCGTTTGCTCTAGACTCCTTCGAGGATTTTCGTTTATAGCAAAGGATGTATTCTATGCCTCTTGATTATAAAAGAAATGTATATTCATGAGGGTGAAATCAAGCTCCTTTTTTGGGGGGGATTTTATTTTCGGCAGATGTTCAGAAATGAAAAGTCCACTAAAAATGAGTATAGAAGTGAAGGGCGTACCTCGGTTTGAGAAAGCAAGTCTCCATGTATGACTATCGCTTTCTCCTGGAGAACCTCGTGGAGCATCTTTTCCGGGTAATGGAGGAGACCGTAAAGGTCCGTTTTGTCGCGACGAATCATACTCCACACTTTTTGTTCAGTAGTGTCTTGAGACGACTGCGTAGCAATGTTTAAAAACAAGGGCGCATAAATTTCACACTCTTCCATGAAAGCAAGATCATGATGACCGTATTGATGTTCATCATCATCATCATCATCATCATAAGCCTGATTATACCCACTGCAGGGCGAAGGCCTCTCCCATATTTCTCCACTTAACCCGGTTCTGTGCTAGCTGCATCCACTTGACACCTGCGAACTTCTTAATCTCATCCGCCCACCTAACTTTCTGCCTCCCCCTGCTACGCTTTCCTTCCCTTGGAATCCAGTTTGTTACCCTCAGCGACCATCGGGTATCCTCTCTTCGCACTACATGTCCTGCCCATGTCCATTTCTTCTTCTTAATTTCCACTAGAATGTCGTTAACTTGAGTTATTTCTCTGACCCACTCTGCACGCTTTCTATCTCTTAATGTTACCCCTACCATTATTCGTTCCATAGCCCTCTGGGTTGTCCTCAACTTAAGTAGAACTCTCTTGGTTAGTCTCCACGTTTCAGCCCTATAGGTGAGTACAGGCAAGATGCAACTGTTGTATACTTTCCTCTTGAGCGATACCGGTAAGCTGCTAGTCATAATCTGCGAGTGCTTGCCCAATGCGCTCCATCCCAATCTTATTCTTCTTGATATTTCCTTTTCATGGTCTGGATCTGCGGTTACTACCTGTCCTAAGTAGACATATTCGCCTACTATTTCCAGTATTTCGCTACCTAATGTAAACTGCTGTTCCTTCCCGAGGCTGTTGAACATTACCTTAGTCTTCTGCATATTGATTTTCAAGCCTACATTTCTACTTTTTCTGTCTAGGTCATCAATCATTATTTGCAGTTCATCCCCCGAGTTGCTTAGCAAGGCAATGTCATCAGCAAATCGCAGATTACTGAGGTATTCTCCATCTACCCTTATCCCTAACTGCTCCCATTCCAAGTCTCTGAATACTTCCTCTAAACAAGCTGTGAATAGTACTGGGGAGATTGTGTCTCCTTGCCTAACACCTTTCTTTATGGCAATTTTGTTGCTTTCTTTATGCAGAACTATGGTTGCTGTGCAGCCACTATATATATCTTCCAGCACTTTCACGTACGGCTCGTCTACCCCCTGATTTCGCAATGCCTGCATCACCGCCGAGGTTTCAACTGAGTAAAGTGCTTTTTCGTAATCAATGAATGCTATGTATAAGGGCTGGTTATATTCCGAGCATTTTTCTATCACCTGATTGATGGTATGGATATGATCGATAGTAGAGTACCGTTTCCGAAACCCTGCTTGATCCTTTGCTTGATTGCAGTCTAAGGTTGTCCTGATTCTATTAGCGATTACCTTAGTAAATACCTTATACGTAACAGACAGTAAGCTGATTGGTCTGTAATTTTTAAGGTCCTTAGAGCCCCTTTCTTGTGAATGAGGATAATGTTTGCATTCTTCCACGGTTCCGGTACCGTCCATGACAGCAGGCACTGCGTATACAGGGTGGCCAGTTTTTCTAGCACGATATCCCCCCTCCCGTCCTTCAGCAAATCTGTAGTTATTTGATCCTCTCCAGCTGATTTCCCCCTTTTCATAGTTTCTAGTGCTTTCTTGACCTCGTCCTTCGTCACTGGTGGAACGCCTGACTGTTTTTCCCTACCGCCAATCTCATTACGGTCCTGGCTACTTTGGCTACTGTAGAGATCTGTATAGAACTCCTCGGCTACTTTGACTATCTTGTCCATATTAGTGATGACATTGCCCGCCTTGTCCCTTATCGCATACATCTGGTTTTTGCCTATGCCGAATTTCTTCTTTACCGCTTTAAGGCTTCCCCCGTTCTTTACAGCATGCTCAATTTTCTCCATGTTATACTTCCTTATATCGGCCACCTTGCGCTTATTGATTAGCTTTGATATCTCGGCCAATTCGATCTGGTCTGTTGGATTGGAAGCTTTCATACTCTGCCGTTTCTTAATCAAATCTTTCGTCTCCTTAGACAGCTTACCGGTATCCTCTCTAACTATCCTACCGCCTACTTCTACCGCGCACTCAGTAATGATATCTCTGAAATTATTGTTCATTGCCTCTAGGGTAATGTCGCCATCCTCAGTTAGAGCTGAATACCTATTTTGTAGCGAGATCCTGAACTCTTCTGCCCTCCCCCTCACCGCTAGTTCGTTGATGGGTTTCTTTCTTACTAATCTATTGCGTTCCTTCTTCAGATTTAGGCCAATTCGGGACCTCACCATCCTGTGGTCACTACATCGAACTTTCCCGATTACCTCTACATCCTGCACAATGGCGGGGGTTGAACACATTATGAAGTCGATTTCATTTTTAGTCTCTCCGTTAGGACTTTTCCATGTCCATTTCCGGTTCTTCCGTTTGCTGAAGAAGGTATTCATGATTCGTATGTTATTGCGCTCTGCAAACTCAACTAGAAACTCCCCCCTGCTATTCCTAGAACCAATGCCATAGTCACCTACTGCCTTGTCTCCTGCCTGTTTTTTCCCTACCTTGGCATTGAAGTCGCCCATTAGTACAGTATACTGCGTCTTTACTTTTCGCATTGCCGATTCTACATCTTCATAGAAGCTTTCAACTGCCTGGTCATCATAACTACATGTAGGTGCATAGGCCTGTACAACCTTCAGTTTATACCGCTTATTAAGCCTAATTACGATGCCTGCAACCCTCTCATTAATACTATAGAATTCATCTATATTACCCGCTATATACTTATTGACAAGGAAACCTACCCCTAGTTGTCGCCTCTCTGGTAAACCTCGATAACACAGTACATGCCCATCCTTCAGTACTGTGTATGCCTCATTCGGCCTCCTAACCTCACTAAGCCCTATGACATCCCATTTCATGCCTGTAGTTCCTCTAACAGCACTGCTAAACTAGCTTCACTAGCAAGGGTTCTAGCATTAAACGTTGCCAGGGTCAGTTTCCAATGGCGGCCTGTCCAGCGGAGCCAGGCTTTCTTAGCACCCCCTGCTGCGTCACAGGTCTGACCGCCGCCGTGGTCAGTTGTTCCGCAGCCGCTGGTGACTGAGGGCCGGGGTTTTATGGAGCTTATCATAGGAGGTTGTGGCCAATTACTGCACCAGGGTGGCCAACTCCTGTTCTGGTGAGGGAGTGCGTTGCCGGAGGTGTTCACCGGCATCAGGTCGCACCCCAAACCTGTATATGCAATTCCATCGACACGCGGATTTTATTTATTTATTTATTTATTTTTTGTCATCCGGTGGAGAATTGCGCGGCACCGGGATTTGAACCCCGGTCCTCTTGCATGCGAGGCGGATGTTCTACCGCTACGCCACCGCTGCACTGTCTGCCACGCAAGTATTGCCAAACCAAGTGCCATTTTATCCATAACTATAAGAGGTTAACACAGCTTAGTAATTAGGCAGTGGTTCAGTTTGTCTTTTCCATTGTTTTTGTGCAGTTCTTAATATTCAACTAATTGCTATGCTAACTAAACTCTAAACCTAAGTATTGTTGTTACTATTGTGGGATTCGGGCTTTCCGCGGCTTTCTGTTGCGCGGCCGTCGCCCGCTCCTGTTGTTCCCCTCTTTCCTTTTCTCCCGCCTTAGGCAGCGGAGAGGTGTCCGGACGACTTGTCACTGTCGTTCGGCCACAGCTCCACCCCGGTGTCCCAGTTGCTGTTCTCATTGGCGCCTTTTGGCGGGAACACGGCACCGCCAACGGCAACGGCAACAGCGGGAACACGGCACTGCTTCTACGGCCGCGCTCGCGCGACCGTCCGAGCGGGACCTTGGGAAAGACCCCTCCGAGACATCGCAATGTGCGTACGCTGCTGTTTTCGCTCGCGCGCGCTTTAACGTGCCGCGTGTGTATCCGCCAGCGGTGTGTATCTTTTTATCTTCGAGAACACGGATACTTTGTTGACTCGCCGGTACAACGTTTGCAGTACCAGTAGACCCCTCTTTTGCATATATCCCTTGATATACGCTAACCCAGTTGATTTCTTGTTTATTTTTTCCTAACCTAATAAAAGTGTTTTTGTTCCTGAGGCAGCATTCTTTTGTGGTCATTCGTCGTTCGGTGTGCGGCTCCCGAGCCCCCTGAGAGAAGGCGGAGGCCTTCAAAGTTCACAACTATGAGCTTTGATGTCATTTTTTTTCACTCACCAGGCGGCATAAAAGCAGTCTGTAATTCGAAACACACTTTTCAATAACACAATCATTTTATTTAAGCCAGTCCTTGTGCCTTCGGAAAAATGGTTTTGTTTCTTCTGTCAGGAGAGCATGCTGCCAATGTCATTGGTGTCGCATGATGTGAAGAGCATTTATATATGTTGTAAAGTTACATGCATGTGCAAATTTACACCATGCATGTATACTGCATTCGATATCCTGTAGTGTGCTCATCCTTTTGTAACAAGTGTTGTTTGACCAAAAAAACAAAAGGCCGCTCCCGGGGTGCATGGAAACTGAGTACGGCCTCTGTCGTCAACCGAGGCGGACGGGGGTCGTGCTAAGCAGTTATGAATTTGTGCCGGAAGACGAGCCCAATCACAAGCGCAAGGTGGCAGTGAGAGCAGTAAAATGCCATGTGGACAAAAGTTCAAAAGTGTGTCTGTTAAAGCGCAGCGCCTTGACAGGCACAAACGCAAACTGGGATGCGTTGGAGAAGTGCGAAAGCCACATAACTCTTATGGGCATCGCCGGAGACCACACTGACGCGTTTGGCGTCTACCGCATACATGTGGCACTGAGCAGCCATGCATTCACATCCAATTTTTTTTGTGTGTGCGATGACAGTGTCATGCTCCCTGTGGTCGCCATCATCGGACATGATATTTTAAGAGACCAGCGGGTCGACATGCTGTTCAGTCAGGGCATGCTTGGAGTGGGCAAATCTTGGGTCTCGATTGATAACCGGACCTGCGAGAACTCGGCGATGCAAGATTATGTCAGCGGTAAGCCTGAAAGGAACGTACTCGTCATGCTAATCGAAACTACGCTGCTCCTAGCGATGAGCGAGTGCCTGCTGGCCTATAGACCTGTGTCACCTGTATCAGACAAATGAAAGGGATAGAAGTATTTCGACTAGAGGTTAACGTACGTCTAGGAGCACCTGCACACAGAGCAACGGAATTACGGGGCAACTGAACAAGAGTGCCTGGCAGTCGTGTGGGCACTGGGGATTGCGCCACTATCTTTGCTACCTCTTTGGACCGCCCTTTCAAATTTGTTACCGACTGTCAACCGTTAAAGTGGCTAACGAAAGTTAGGAACCCGAACTCCAGACTGGCACGCTGAAACCTGCTGCTCCAGGAATAGAAGAGCGTAGCTGTAAGTAGAGCAAGACTCCACGTTGTATAGTTAGTATAGTTTTGCTAGTCCCGTAGCCGCCACCAAATTCAATTTAGGCCCATATATTTATGCTGATGGTTCGCGATCACCTGCCCTAGAAAAGCGACCACACAGCGCTGAAGCTGCCATATCTTGCTTGACGTACATGAATTAATTGTGCGTTAAGTGCCGAAATTGTTACGTCTGTCATAAAAGAACTGCGCAATTATGAACAGTAAATCATCCTAAATATCAATACATCACCTGATAAGCTGGCTTCATCACCATCACATAGCCGCAGTGTCGTGCGAAGAAACGCGTAATAATTACATCGTTATTACTAGCATTTCTATAACATTCAATCGTATAAAGCCAATAAATTGGTTGTTAACCGCGAGAATAAACAAACTTGCACCTTTTTTTCCCAGCATCACATTCTATAAGGAGTGGAAATGTCAGCAAGGCAACAAAAATAAGACTGCTGGCCAAACAGTCACCAAATGCCTTGCTTTTGTGGATATTAAGATAAAAAAAAACATCACAAGAGACACAAGGCTGCGTGATCCATTCTTGAAGAGGGAAAGACCTTTACGTGGCATAGTGAGGGTCAGAGATGACCGCAATTACTCTCTTGAACCCCATCGGACACGCGAGCTAAATTTCATAGCTACTTTCATGATGGCTTCACGGCAGCACAGGACTTGACAGTGCTTCAGCAGAAGCTTGCGTCTGTGATAGCGCAGCCGAAAAGCTTGCCAATGGAGCGGTGAATCCGAGCGCAGGCACAGTATCTTGAGAAGGGTAAGTTGTATATTATATGTGAGTATGTGTACTTTCTTTTTTTTGTGTGTGTGTGAAATTAGTGTGGCTCGATCTGAAAACTACTGGACTGCAAAAGCTTTCTCATTCTTCCCTTCTATTTTCGCATATATGTCTGTGCATGTGATATTCTCCAGTTCTCCTGCAGTTCACTGCCAGACGATTCCTCAACCCCAAAAGAGGAACTATGAGGAAGAACTCGTGAAGATCCATCCAAGCTTTACGTTTACCTGCTGGGCAGCTCTTGTGGTGACGCAAGTTATGGAAAGAACCCAAAGATTGAGCGCTGCGAGGGAAATAATTTTTGTGGATTCCACGGCATCATGTGACGAGACACACAGCAGCCTAACATTTATTCTAGCAGCAACTGCAGTCTGTGCAGTGTCCCTGGCTGTGCTTCTCCATAGTTCGTAGAGCAGTGAAAGCTACAAGGCTGAATTTGGTCTTCTGAAGCAGACCTCCCCAACTTGCTTTGGCGTTACTCATGTAAGTAACAACTAATGTTCAAAGCATTCACGTATCAGCAAAGTATATATACCCTGCAGCGAAAAGGAACAAGACTGTCGATCAAAAATTTTTTCATGCATTTTGTTATATTAGCACCATTGCTGTAAGGGGCAAAACAGGGCGTCTAACATTTTGGTCCCACCAGTCACACCAGTCACTCAACTAAGCCACGATGGGGGGGTGGGGGGTCATCACGGAGGTCCAGTTCACTTGTTAAACAGTCTCTTTGTGCTATTTAGCATATATGATGCAGTTCTGTATTGAACCAATAAAGCTTCAAATATTGCTTTTTATATTCTGCAGGCATCACAGAATGCCGGACAATTCCGCAGCCGATAAGGCTGCCTTGTGTGCAACTTGGCCTGAAAGCAAGCAGCTTCTCTGCCATTTTCACATCGGTCAGGCTGAGTGGCATTGGCTGCATTCATCCCGTGAAGCCAGCAGGGACGTGAAGCGAGACTTGATTACTACATTTCAGAAGGTGAATGCAATTAAACAGCTGTTTTGGGGGGTTCTTGGTTTCCAAACTCAAGGGGAGTATCACCTCAATTGTTTTGTACATTCCACCTAAAAATCAGTGTGTCTATCAGACATACACAGCAAGACAAGCGTCTTTTAAATTCTGCAGTAATAAAACAAATTATGCTTGACTACACTTAGTACATTACCTACTGATGTGTATTAAAATATGCACATGAATAGACAAGCAGACACAGCAAAAACACTTCTGCAGGTGCTGCAGGTGTACCAGCTTTTCTCATTCACACTTTTGCTGAAAGAAAAAGCATGGCAATTGCATGTTCACAGTATAATTTTCTGGAGTTCCTGGTGCAAAATCACCACAAATCCTGCCAATTTAAAATGCCTGTTTCACAAAACGTCGCTGTACCCAACGGTATTATATATTATCCTATATATGTGACTGTTGCCTGCATTGAGCACATCTTTTTGTGATCACTCTATGTAGTAAAATAGAAAAAGCTTTAAGCATGGGAATGCTGAAACAAACTTTCAGTGAATGCAAATACAGATGCACATGTTCTGAAGTGCAGCCCCATGGTTAACAGCAGCCAATGCCACTGCCAAAAAAGCTTCCCTGCACACTTGTTGGCCCTGTGTTGCCTATAAACAGAGAATGAAATGTCATTTACCGAGGCTAAATAAAGCAAATGAGTGAGGCAATCCATCATTCTTCACTCCACCGCAAGAATTTTTGAGCTAGCTTCACTGCAATAGATATCGGTAATTAAACGTAACGCTCCCAACCCTCCTCAGCTCGCAACTTGTATGCTCCAAGACACGAAAAGAAAATAAGAAAAACAAATTGGGGAGTGCATCTGCCCATTAATATGTTACCAGATGATGTTTGGTTTGCCGACTTCTGGTTGTCGCACCCATTTTTCCTGAGTGTGGGCTTTCTCCCTCCAATACCTTCGTCAGTCACTGCGTTTCTCTTCTAGCTTACATTGTGTGCAGTGCATGGAGCTCAAAGCAAAACTGGCACCAACAGAAAAGTGGTGCAGTGGTAAATCAGAATCGCATGCATGACAACGTTGGCCTTGCTCTCGCATACTCGAGGGGCTCATCGGCTATGGGAAGCATGGCTGTCGTGGCTGCAGTGAACGGTAGTTTCTGGTGGCCTGTCACTCACCACGGCATCACTGTACTTGTGGTGCATCCTTGACAGAAACCAAAAATCACCACTCCACACTGACCAGTAGGTCAGCAAATTGAAAAAATAAAAAGAGACAGCTTTTAAAAATTAATAACAATGTGCTGGCTTCAGTTATACTTAGGGCAAACGCCTGAAAGTGTTCATTCTACGATTGAACAAGTTTACTAACATATAATTATTATTGATGTTACAGCCTCCTAAATATGAACTCACACAAAAGCAACCTGACTGGAAGTGTGACGTAAAGTCACGCTTATATTGAGATGTGCAGCTCATTCGCTACGGGTAACACACTTATGTAGCGTTTATTAAAGATAAAGACACGAGTATGTGTGCGATTCAGTGTCATCTGAAAGTGGACGCAAAACGTGACGCGCTTGCGTCGTTTTGTGAAGAGTTGGGGAAATATTATTGGTGAGATCGAAGGTGAAGAATTATCACTAAATAATAAATTTGGTGTCTTTGGAGTAACCAGGTAATCATTTATAGGCAAAAAAAGTCTATTAAACGTCGTAATAGCCACGAACATCCATATAGCACAGGGACGTGCACAACCGGTAGTAACGAAAGACTAAAGCGGAAGTCGTGAAGCTGCTGCATAATGAGCCCAAGAAATGCGAATAAAGATCTCAAATATATGTAAAAATGATTATTTATCATGAATTAACAAATAATATTTATAACAGATTTTAATGAAAAACATCAAAAGAGGTGCGCTCATCGTGACGCCATGTCAATGCGGTTACCATGGAGACCGCCGCTGCTCACATGATGGCGCATCCTAGCAAAAACGTGGCATCATGGGTAAGGGCGGTGGCACCAAGACGTGGCGGGGGGAGAACCGTGCGCGATGGAAAAAATGGCAATGGTTTAGCTTCGGTTAAACCTAGCTGAGTAGCAAAAGCAATAGCTACATTGCTTTGCTTAGGATAGCTTAGGCTACGCGCTGAGCAGCGGCCGGGCTCTCCTCCATAGTTGGTCGATTCAGGCCCCTCGCTTCTAGCTATCTCTTCTCCGCACAACCAACGCAGGGAGTGATGCGCAGCTGGCGCCGGCTGTGGTTATGACTTCACTTCTCCGGTACCAGCGGATCGCGCTGCAGAGCGTGGCCGCGGTGGCAGTTCCGACACACCAGCTGCTGCCTCTGACGTCACGCAGCTCATCGCGCATGCGCAGCTTGGCCCAGCTATGCCACGCGAAATGGCTCGATGACTAGCGCAGTGTTGCTTTCGCAACAAAACCTAGAAAGTTTCAGCGCGTCACCGCCGCTTCCGGCCCTTCCGGCTTGTGTCAGAATGTCGCCTGGCTATGAGAACGCAGCAAGACAGGAGTTACCCCCACCGCCAATCCCATACTTGAATAAGCATTGCAAAGAACGCGCGCCAAGGAACACCTCGCGACAGGAGCGACAGTGTACCGTCCAATCGCACACTTGGAGGAGTTGCAAACCTTTTTTCAGCACCCACGAAATTTTGTTTTTGTGACCGTACATACATGAGCACCCTACTTTAGTGGTCGCGCCCTTATGCAATACAGTCGAACTTTATATCTGCTTCCCTTCTCTCCTTCATTTAGTCAGGCCAGTTGTGGTGGCTCAGTAATTAGGCGCTTGACTGCCGAGCCCGTAGATGCGGATCAAGTTAGACTGGGGCAGTTGCTTTTAGATGTACGCGAAAAGCAAAGCGACTGTGTACTGTGCGATGTCCCCGCATCTTAAATACCCGCAGGCGGTTGACATCTCCGGAGCGCTCCGCTACAGCGTCTAACATACCCTGAGTCGGTTCGGATCATTAAACCCTACGAACAAACAATATTTTACTTATTTATTTATTTTTATACTAAAATGGAACGTTTGTACTCCAAGCACGAAATGCAGATGGCAAAGCGCATTTTCAGTGACGCCATAAAAATTGAGACCGGAAGATATTATAATATAAAAGATTGCTCTAACGCGCGACGCAAAGAGCGTAGCAATCAGAAGAAATTACTTAACCTTATTCCTACACTGCACTGCTCACACAGCTTTTGAGATTATTATTTTTGTATCGCAATCAGGCAATAAATCACAATCGTATGGGTAATCGAACCAACTTATATTCGCGAGATACCAAGGTTAGCGGATATGGTTTGGATGACATTTTAGCCCCATTCATGGTTTAGCACAAAATGAAGAAAGTGATGTAAAGCTCACTTTAAATTGGGTGATCAAGTATTAAGCAATCAATTTGTCAAAGGACGATAAGGCATTGTATTTAAGCCGCGATACATGATGGAACATAGGTTTGTTAATTTTTGATTGACTTCAGTGAATCGCAGTGTTCTTATCGCTCATTTGCTATGCATTCTGGTTTTGTTTCCATTGTGTGCAAGGCTATTATATTAGCCGCATGCTCAGTTTAAGACTTTCTACAGTATGTATAAGCCAAGTAGTAGTCACTTAAAGGGGGTTTCGTGTTTGTGTACTAATATTTAAAAGCCTTTAACGCAGGTGAAGTGATCGAATCACTATTATGACTGCTGTTTAAAAGCGATTTTGTCATACTGCTGCGAACAGAGCGAGCGAAGATGGTATTTATTTATTTAATTATTTATTTATTATATACTGCAGACCTTGCTCAGGTCCAAGCAGGGTGGTAAAATACAACTATATTACAAGTGAACAATACATCAGTCAATGGAAACAAGCAACAGCGAGTCATTCGAATCAGCAATTGTTCGGGGGAAAAACGAAAATTTGAAGACATCCGTCCTTGCAAAATAAGGTGTTAGTGAATTCGGGTGATGGTGTCGAGTAAGCCTAGATGTTGAAAGAGACAGATAAGATGAAGAGCCAAATGTTAAATTTCCTTTACAAAGCATGGAAAGTAACCGCAATTGTAAGTCTTTCCTTCTATGTTCAAGAAGTTCAATACCATTATCACGAATTATTTCTGAGGGAGAGTCGTATCGAGAGAATTTGGAATAGATAAATCGTACTGCTTTTCTCTGTACCCTTTCGAGACATTTAATATTCTGTTTTGTAAACGGGTCCCAAACTACACACGCATATTCAAGTTTAGGTCTAATTAAGGAATAATAGGCAAGCAATTTTACGTTAGGTGGAATACTTTTAAGCTTTTTCCGCAAAAAATATAATTTACGCAGGGCAGAATAAAAGATATCAATGTGTAAATTCCATGATAAATCGTTAGCAATTGTGACACCCAAGTACTTATAATTGGTTTGTTCCTGCAAAGGCAACGAATCTAACGTGTAAGTAAAGGATAATGGAGCTTTTTGACGAGAGAAGCGAAGAAAGACAGTTTTTTCAGTGTTAAGCCTCATTCCCCAGATTTTGCACCAATCAGAAATGCCAGCAAGAGAAGCATTTAAATCAATTTGATCGTTTGGTGACATGATTTCGCTAAAGAGCACACAATCGTCCGCAAACAAACCGATTTTCACAGTGGAATTGATTGCAGTGGTACTGTCATTTATGTAAATTAAAAAAGCAATGGGCCTAGGACACTTCCTTGAGGGACTTCGGATGTGACCGTAATATATACCGTAATATATGACCGTAATATATATATAATGTTACGTGCTTTGAACGCACGGGGGGTTTATTTACAGGGATCGGTACAAAGAGGACTGCGGCGAAGCGTACAAACGTTCCTCTGCCCTTGCTCTTCTTTCTTCTTCCGTCGACGTTCTACGAAGGCGCGTGACATTTCCCTCCTCGCAGACGAAGCCCGTCGGGCGAGTTACAGAGATCCTCTGGATCTAAATCGCTTGAGGCGGGCTACATGCACCACCTGCGACTGCCGTGACCGTCGACCATTCGCCGTTATGCGTGCTATGACGTAATTCAGGTCATTGATGCGTTCTAACGCAACAAACGGTCCGGTGTAGTGTGACAGAAGTTTTTGACAAAGACCACGCTTACGGCGAGGTGTCCACAACCACACATAGTCACCAGGAGCATAGGAAACTTGTTGGTGTCGGGCATCGTAGTGGTTCTTAGAACGTTCTTGTGAAGATAAGAATCGAACTCTGGCCAGATGGCGGGCTTCTTCAGCTCTGCAGAGCGTGGTAGCAAGAGAAGGCTCGTCATGTATGAAAAATGGCAGTATGGTGTCGAGGGCACAGAGAGGCGTGCGAGCATAGAGAAGGTAGAAGGGACCTGTTGTCTCATGTTGCGCTGTGTTATATGCATGCGTAATGAACGGTAGAATGCCATCCCAGACCTTATGGTCTGCAACGACGTACATAGCCAACATGGTGGTAAGCGTCCTATTAGTTCGTTCTACCACACCGTTCGTTTGGGGATGATATGGCGTGGAGTGGCGAAAACTGCAGGCGCTGAAGCGAAGAAGTTCTTCGACAAACTTCGACAATGTCCGCTGTGAATTGGCGTCCACGGTCACTAATGATGACTGCAGGAGGGCCGTGCCGAAGAATGACGATTCGAAGTAAGAAATTTGATACTTCAGACGCAGTAGCGGATGGTATCGCGGCTGTCTCACAGTAGCGGGTTAAATAATCAACGCACACAAGAATCCATCGGTTTCCTTTAGAGGACCGTGGAAAAGGTCCAAGAAGGTCAATGCCAACTTGCTCAAACGGGGCTGTTGGAGTTATGACTGGCTGCAGTTTTCCATGTTGGCTTGAAGTCGACAGCTTAAAGCGCTGGCATTGCACACAGCTGGCCACATATCGCTTGATCGTTGGGCGCATCTTCGGCCAGTAAAATCGCTGCTGTGTGCGGTGGAGTGTTCGGGCCACTCCCAGGTGACCAGACGTGGCGTCATCATGCGTTATTTCTAGAACTGTGATACGTAGGCTTTCCGGAGCGACAAGAAGCATACGTGCTCCCCCAGAGGGGAACTTTTTCTTGTATAGCACTCCTTCGCGAATGCTAAATGTGTTCTTCATAGGATCGTTGGCGGAATCAAACAGTGAAGTTAATGTTTTGTCTTTGCGTTGCTCGGTTCGGAAAACTCGGAGATCGGGGAAGGTTTGTGAAATTGAAGCCAAATATTCATCGAAATTGTCATCAGTCGTTTGAAGCGGCAAACGCGAAAGACAGTCAGCATCTGAGTGTTTATGGCCGCTTTTATGCACCACAGTAAAATTAAACTCTTGTAGGCGCAAAGCCCATCGAGCGAGCCGCCCACAGGGGTCACGAAGACTCACGAGCCAGCAAAGGGAATGGTGGTCGGTCACAATCGTGAGAGTATTTCCGTACAGATAGGAACGAAAGCGCTGTACGGTGAAAACAACGGCTAGACATTCTTGCTCCGTAACCGTGTAATTTCTTTCACATTTACTCGACGAGCGGCTGGCATACGCTATCACGTGCTGATCGCGTCCATGGCGTTGTATAAGTACAGCGCCGATACAGATACCACTTGCGTCAGTATGTACTTCAATTGGAGCGGATGGGCAGAAGTGGCGGAGGATTGGGCCCAAGGTCAAAAGAAACTTCAGATGACGGAAAGCCGAGTCACATTCGCTGGTCCAATTGAATGGTGTATCTTTATGCAGTAGACTCGTAAGTGGGTAAGCGATGTCTGCAAACCTTGGTATAAAGCGTCGAAAGTACGAGCATAGCCCCAAAAAGCTCTGCAGCTCTTTTACTGATTTGAGCACGGTAAAACTTTTGACGGCTTCAATTTTCTTGGGATCTGGTGGAACACCTTCTTTGTCAACTAATTGACCGAGGACAATTGTTTCACGATCGCCAAAATGAAATATCTTTGCATTCAGTACAAGACCAGCTCGTTCCATGCAATTAAGTACGATATCCAGACGGCTGTTGTGCTCACTAAATGTTTTGCCAAAAATTACTACGTCGTCCAAATAACATAAACAAATTTGCCACTTTAGACCACGTAGAATTGTATCCATGAACCGCTCGAATGTGGCAGGTGCATTACATAATCCAAAAGGCATAACGTTAAATTCGTAAAGTCAGTCTGGTGTTACGAATGCCATTTTTTCTTTATCTGCAATGTGCATGGGGATTTACCAGTAACCGGATCTCAAGTCAATAGAAGAAAAGTATGAAGCTGAGTGCAGACAGTCAATTGCGTCATCTATACGTGGAAGCGGGTAGACATCTTTCTTCGTGACTGAATTTAAACGGCGGTAGTCAACACAAAACCTCCATGTGCCATCTTTCTTTTTAACAAGGATAGCTGGGGCTGCCCAAGGACTACAGGACTCTCCAATAATGCCGCGCTTTAGCATGTCTTGAACTTGCTCATCTATTACCTTACGTTCAGTTGCTGAGACTCGATAGGGCTTCTGACGTATTGGAGGGGCGGACCCAGTGTTGATCGTGTGATGAATACGACTGGTAGGCAGTGGCATTTAGTCATCCTTGGCAAAGTCGAACACTGTCACGTGTTTCAGTAGTAGTTCCACTAGAATACGACGCTCAGTTGTAGAAAGAGACTTACTAATCATAGCCTAACTTGGGTCTCCATGCCTGGTCGCACCTGCTGCTCAGTGACAGAGCTTTTTAACGCCGCGACGGAACCGGATATGCCTTCCTCGAAACGGGCTAGTTTTAGGCCCCGAGGCAACACAGTTGGCTCTTCGGAGTGGTTCACTGTCCATAGCTCAGTGCGGCCTCTAGTCACGGGAATTACGCAACGAGGCACAAGGATACTCTTCTTAGAGCAGGTGAATCCGGTAGGTTCTACTATAGCCTCAAAATATTCGCACTGGTTCCGAATAGAGAAACCCCGCACGAATGCTGCAGATAACGCTGGCACAATTCTGTCTTCTTCCACAGCAAATGCTCCAAATTCAGGTGTCGAGTCATCCACAAGAACCGAAAGTAGTGAAGGATTCAAAGCAATCTCTCCCGTACCACAGTCTAAAGTTGCACCACGCTCTTGCAGAAAATCAATCTTAAGAATCACATCATGCGTAGACCGAGGCAGTACTGCAAATTCTACTCTAAACTTGAGGCCGCCAATAACAACATCCGAAGCACACACACCAAGAGGAACTAAAGGTTCACCACCGACACCACGGAATAACACTGCACGGTCACCACTGAACATTACTTTTCTACCTAAGCGGTTCTTAAAACTCAAACTCATAACAGATAAAGTGTCCACAAGAGCCATTGTTTTCACACCATCAACGAACATTTCCAATATGTTCTTTAACATAAACATGGGCAGAGGTATGGACGTCATCGACTCGCCGGCGGCCTCACCTCCATCGGCCGCGCCCCCTAGTTTCCCTGAGGCGGAGGGGAAGAACGACGTAAGAGGGGAAGGTGACCTGCGCGGGCGCTGGGGTGGCGGCGTCACACTACGATCAGATGCAGGAGATGAATTCCGCAAATATGTCGAATGGTATGAGTCCCCAGTAGGCATAGTCGGGGATCGCTGTTGTTCGGTGTGCAGCAGTCCGTGAATGTTCGCGTGGGGTCGGTAATCTTGGACAGTTGGAAAACGACGGCGGCAGTATCTAGCGATATGCCCCGCAATGCCACACCTGTAGCACACAGGTTGAGGGCGCCAGCGATCAGCATAAGAGTCCTCCCTAACAAAGTCGCGACGTTGGTTGTAGCGAGGCTCTCGCTGCTGACGAACCACATTTTCAGAGTAGGCGGGCCTCTTTTCCATCGGCTGGTGGTCATAATGTTGAGTACAGCTGCGCTGATCGTCCATATGCGAGGCGCCGCTAGGTTGAACCCACGGAGTGGACAGGGCGGCAACATTTGCCCGCGGTGCACAACTCTGCCGCACATATTCTTCACTACAGATGGCGTCCCTAGATCTTGACAATTCCTCGCGCACAATCTCTCGTATCATATCAGCCATGGAAACTGAAGGACAGGCTTCAACACTGGCTACAGAGGTGACATTGGCCAGTCTTCCGAATTTAGGTGTAATTCGTCGCAGCTTAAGAGCCTCAAATGTTCTACAATGCTTTATAACATCAGCGGTGGTGCTCAGGTTCTCTTTGCTAATAAGAAAATTATAAACGTCTTCCGCTATTCCTTTCAGGAGGTGACCGACTTTGTCTTCTTCAAGCATAGTGGAGTTGACGAGTTTGCATAGCTTTAAGATGGCTTCGATATATACAGTACACGTTTCTCCGGGTACTTGCGCCCGATGAAACAAAGTTTGTTCCGCGCGCTTCTTCTTTGCAGGTTCATCTCCAAAATTTTTCTTGATTTCGCTTGTAAAGATAGTCCATGTACTTGATGAATTCTCGTGATTATCGAACCAGTCAAAGGCAGTGGCGGCAAGGAAGAACACCACATTAGCCAGCTCAGTAGCGGCGGTCCAGTGATTGTATTTACTCACTCTTTCGTAGTGCTTCAGCCACTCATCAACGTCCTCCTCAGGTTGTCAGGAAAAAGTACGCGGCTCTCGATAACGGGGCCATTTGTTCTCCGTGGATGATCCTGGCTGCTCGGTACTGCCGTCTTCAGTCATGTCTGATGGCATTGGTGGTAGGCCAGCAAGTCTACGGCTTCTTCGGTAGATGAAACGCTCCGTGGTCGCTACCCAAGCACCTGTCACCAAGATGTTACGTGCTTTGTACGCACGGGGGGTTTATTTACAGGGATCGCTAGAAAGAGGACTGCGGCGAAGCGCACAAACGTTCCTCTGCCCTTGCTCTTCTTTCTTCTTCTGTCGACGTTCTACGAAGGCGCGTGACAATATATTGTAGCGTGTGCAACAGCAGCCGCTAGGCGGCTGCTCATGGAGAGTCTCGTGCGCGGACTCGAAGAAGCGGCCCCGTGGCGTTCGAGAAGAAGCTAAGTCGGCTGCTGTCACTCAGTGCTCTCTGGACCTGCTCTTCTGTGCCTACAAGGTCAACCCCTTACTAAAACCAAACTTCTGGTTACGGGCCTAAACGGCTACGTGACACTGTTGGAGGTGAGGCCTTGAATTACATGTCTCGGGCCTCTCGCAGCCGCTCATGGAGTCCCAACCGGCTTCCGCTCGTGTCGACACGCGTTCATCGCTGCAGCCGTCGCCTCCGAGGTCTGGCGCCGGAATTCGCTCCTCTACCTGAACCGACGTCAGTTGACCAGCAGTTTGAGACATCTGTATTGGCCCAGGCAAGTCAGCACCAGTTGCTGCTTCAGCAGCCTCGTACGCCTCCCACTTTCCATGGCGCTACTGAGGAAGATGTCGACGACTGGATCGACCAGTTCGAGCGAGTGGCGCAATTCAATCAGTTGAGCCCTGCTCAGAAGCTGCGCAATGTATATTTCGCCCTTGAAGACTGCGCAAAAACGTGGTATGAGAATAGGGAGGCCAGTCTTCAAAGCTGGGATTCCTTTCGCCAGCAGCTGCGCGACACTTTTGCCTGCCACGACCGCCGTGATCGCGCACGCCGCCTCCTAGAAGCTCGTGTGCAACTACCTAACGAGAGCGTGGCCATGTTCGCTGAGAACGTGACCCGTCTCTGCCGACGGGCTGATCCCGACATGACGTAATCAGCGAAGTTGCGCCACCTGATGCAGGGCGTAAAAGAACCCCTGTTCGCTGGTCTGGTGCGCATTCACCTCAAACCGTCGCAGACTTCATCAATGAAGCTGCCCTCATTGAGCGAGCTCTGCAACAACGATGCCGGCGCACTGAGTCTGCCTGTAGTCAGCCCTTCAGCAGTGTGGCCACATTGTATGGGTCTGCTGAAGGTCACTCTCTGCGTGTGCTAATCCGCGAGGTAGTTCGCGAGGAGCTCCTTAAGCTTAATCTTGGATCGCCTAACCCGACTGCCGCTGCTGTCACCGAAGCCGTACGTGAAGAAATCCGTCAAACATTTTCACCGCCTGAGTCGCTGTCGGAGCCACGTTCTATGAACTACGCAGCGACTCTCCTTCGGCCTGCCGTGCCTCCAGCGCAAGAGCTTCGTTTCGAATCACAGCCACCGCCTCCTCTGCAGCCACCATTGCACCAACCTTCCTACCAACCACCATCCCACCAGAGCATCGTCATGCAGCCTTCCACTCATCAGCCACTATACTACCAGCCTTCCTACCAGCCGCCACCCCAGCAGAGCCCCGTCATGCAGCCACCGGCTCAGAAGGCAGACGACTGGCGCACTCCTCGCCAACGGCCGCTGTGCTACCACTGTGGAGAACCCGGCCACTTGTATCGTCGTTGTCCATATAGTGAGCTCGGTCTTCGGAGTTTTTCTCGTGATTCCCCGCGTCCCCGGGTCGGCGAACGCCCTCCAGAAATCGAGGGATACCTCGCGAACCGTGCAACCTCTTCGAGCGGCTGTACACAGTCTTCTCCCGCGCGCTGCTCTTCACCTAGCCGCCATGATTTTAATGATGCACCGAGGCGCCCGACGCCAAGCCCAGACCGGGGAAACTGAAGGCGGTGACCTCAGGGGGGCAGGTTGCTCACGAACGGAATCGATGTCCCGAAGACCCTCCCGTGACGACTCAGCCCGATGCTTTGACTACGATGCCGCCGCCGCCACATGAAGCCGAAACTCCCAATCAACCTCAAGCAGATCACGTTGTTAGCGCCGACCTTTCTGTTCTCGTCGACGGACACCCAGTAACCGCTTCGTTAGATACTGGAGCAGACTTTTCAATAATAAGCAAGAATTTTGCAGATCGGCTCTCTAAGGTGAAAACTGAATGGCTGGGGCCACAAATTCGTACTGCTGGCGGTCACCTTATGACGCCGATCGGACGATGCACTGCGCGAGTAACCATCGCCGATTCAGCCTTTGTAGCCGTTTTTGTTATACTGCCACACTGCTGCAAGGATCTCATGCTCGGCATGAACTTTTTACGTGAGCATGGGGCCATTATTAATGTTCCTCGCCGTACTGTAACGTTTTCGACACCTGCAACGATACTGCTGACTCCGAACGACGCCACGCACCTTTACGCATCGTTGACGCGGATGTATTCATGCCGCCACGTTCGTCTGCTCTCGTCACAGTTAGGTGCGATGACCAGTCCTGTGCTGCCGGCGTTCCCGAAGAGAACACAGAGCTTCTGTTACATCATGGAGTCTGTGTTGCACGCGGTATAGTTCATCTGACTAATGGTGCAGCTCACGTGCTGATTACAAGCTTCGGGAACGAACGGCAACGCATCACTAAAGGCACCACGGTAGCTTACTTTGAAGGTGTCGCAGAAGCAGCCCACGACTGCTTTGTTCTTGAGACCAACCCGTCTGCCAGCCAAACGCCCAACATCGACCCTGATGTGAATCCCGCTCTATCCCCGGCAGAGAAGGACAAACTCGTCGGGCTACTCTTTCAGTTCCAAGACTGCTTCTCATCCGCCTCTACGGTTAAACAGACGCCCTTGACCAAGTACCGCATAATAACCGACCACCGCACCCGACCAGTCCGACAGAACCCCTACCGAGTGTCACCGCGGGAACGCGAAGTCATTGCTCAACAGGTAGACGAGATGTTAAATGACGGTGTCATACAGCCATCGAGGAGTCCCTGGGCTTCGCCTGTTGTCCTCGTTAAGAAGAAAGACGGAAGTTTAAGGTTCTGTGCGAACTACCGTAAGCTCAGTCAGGTCACAAAATAAGACGTCTACCCGCTGCCACGCATTGATGACTCATTAGACCGGCTGCGCCACGCGCGCTACTTTTCATCGCTTGATCTTAAGAGCGGTTACTGGCAGATCGAAGTCGATGAATGTGATCGCGAGAAGACAGCGTTTGTCCCGCCCGATGGACTTTATGAATTCAAAGTTCTACCTTTCGGATTGTGCTCCGCTGCAGCGACATTTCAGCGAATGATTGACGCAGTTCTATATGGTCTTAAATGGCAGATGTGTCTAGTCTACCTGGACGACGTTGTTGTGTTTTCACCAACGTTCGAGGAACACCTCCGACGTCTCTCCGCTGTGCTACGGGCTATCAGATGTGCCGGCCTCACGTTAAAACCACAAAAGTGTCACTTTGGCTATGAAGAGCTCCTGTTCTTGGGCCACGTCGTCAGCCATCAAGGAGTTCGTCCCGATCCCGCTAAAACAACTGCCGTCACCAAATTCCCTACTCCATGTAACAAGAAGACAGTTCGCCGTTTCTTGGGCCTCTGCGCCTATTACCGCAGGTTTATTGAAACCTTTTCACGCATTGCCGCTCCATTGACACGTCTCACCCGGGATGATGTCACCTTCACGTGGACGGACGAACAGCAAAAGGCATTCGACGAGTTACGGCACCGCTTGCAGACAACAGCTGTGCTTGCCCATTTCGATGCGAATGACGACACTCTGGTCCACACAGATGCCAGCAACGTGGGTCTAGGCGCTGTACTCGTCCAGTGGCAAGACGGTGCCGAGCGAGTTATCGCATACGCCAGCCGGACTTTGTCACGTGCCGAATCGAACTATTCCACCACAGAAAAAGAATGCCTGGCTGTTGTATGGGCGGTGATGAAATTTCGACCCTATCTTTTTGGCCGGCACTTTCGGGTTGTCAGTGACCACCATTCTCTGTGCTGGTTAACTAACTTGCGAGACCCCTCCGGACGCCTTGCACGATGGAGCTACATGAGTTCGACATGACTATCGTGTATAAGTCTGGACGTCAGCACAACGACACTGACTGTTTGTCCCGTTCACCTGTCGAGGCTGCGCGGGAAGACGAAGAACCAGACTTTCCCCTTATCGCAGCCGTCGACGCGCTCACTGTTTCGGAGCAGCAACGTAACGATCCGGCTCTCGCAGCACTTATCGATTTTCTGGAATCGCGCACTACAGAAGTTCCCCGTCTCTTCGCCAGAACGCATTCGTCGTTTTGCATGCGAAGCAATGTGTTATACAAGATCAACTTCGCTCCGACGGGAAGAGATTATCTCCTCGTCGTACCAGAGACTTTTCGCGAAGAAATCTTACAGACGTGTCATGACGAGCCCACCGCGGGTCACTTTGGGTATGCTCGAACTCTGGCCCGAATTAAGAAGAGTTATTACTGGCCAAACCTTGCGGCCGCAGTACGACATTACGTGAGAACATGCCATGATTGCCAGCGACGGAAAACACCACCTGTGAAACCGGCCGGTTTACTACATCCTGTTCAAGTGCCAAAATACCCATTCGAACAAGTTGACATGGATCTGTTGGGTCCTTTTCCAATATCGGATTCCGGCAACAGGTGGATAATTGTCGCTACAGATTACCTCACGCGCTACGGTGAAACGAAGGCCCTCCGGCGTGGTACGGCAATCAAGGCAGCGAAATTTTTCATCGAACGCATAGTCCTGAGGCACGGCGCCCCGACAGTTATAATAACGGACCGAGGCACTGCTTTCACTGCCAAGCTACTGGAATCTGCCATGCAGCTAAGCGGCACTACCCGTCGCAGGTCAACCGCCTACCATCCACAAACTAATGGCTTGACAGAACGTCTGAACAAAACTCTCGCCGACATGATGGCCATGTACGTGGATGTTGAACATCGGTCTTGGGATGACATCCTCCCGTACGTCACGTTTGCGTACAAGGCGCAGCGGAAAACAACGCAAATGACGCCGTTCTCCTTATTGTATGGCCGCGAAGTTTCGACAATGCTCGAAGCCATGTTGCCCCACGACGGCCGTGACCTCGAAGTTGGCGCAGAAGAAGCACGACAGCTGGCCAGGGCACGCATCCGGAACCAGCAAGGCCGAGACGCCCAGCGTTACGATCACCGCCACCGTGTAGTGACTTTCGAACCGGGTGACAGAGTGTGGCTCTGGACTCCGATTCGACGTAGGGGACTATCCGAAAAACTTCTGAAGCAGTACTTTGGCCCATAAAAAGTGCTCCGTCAGCTGAGCGACGTCACGTACGAAGTGCTTCCGGACGGCTTTTCTTCTGCTAGTCGCCAGCAGAAATTCGAGGTTGTCCATGTCGTGCGCATGAAGCAGTACTTTTCTCGAGAAAATTAGCGCGCCGACTAACGCATGTTTCTTGCTTTATTTTTTTTTTCCTCAGCTTTCGAATTCATCAAGTTGAGATTTATTTTTTTCGAGAGGGGGGTAATGTAGCGTGTGCAACAGCAGCCGTTAGGCGGCTGCTCATGGAGAGTCTCGTGCGCGGACTCGAAGAAGTGGCCCCGTGGCGTTCGAGAACAAGCTGAAGTTGGCTGCTGTAACTCAGTGCTCTCTGGACCTGCTCTTCTGTGCCTACAAGGTCAACCCCTTACTAAAACCAACCTTCTGGTTACGGGCCTAAACGGCTACGTGACAATATGAAGGGGAACGGAGGGTGCTCGTTATATTACATGAAGGAAAGAAGCCAACAGTCGGCGAGGCCAAGCAAAGCATTGGGGATTGTACTTTATGTCATTTTTTAACTTTTAA
The DNA here is from genome assembly GCF_055883805.1 of Amblyomma maculatum. Taxonomy (NCBI): domain Eukaryota; kingdom Metazoa; phylum Arthropoda; class Arachnida; order Ixodida; family Ixodidae; genus Amblyomma; species Amblyomma maculatum. The sequence goes on along the minus strand of NC_139353.1, from coordinate 104,786,269 downwards.
CTTGGATAATCACAGAAATTAGTAATGCAACCTATTTAGGGGAAATATAAACACAAAGTAGAAGAAAAAACAACGTGCCGATGGTGGGAAACGAACCCACGACTTCCGAATATCGCGTCCGGTGCTCTTCCAACTGAGCTACTTGGGCCGCTGCCCGCCCTGCTACTTTCTTGGGTATACGAACCTTGAGAGTGTTCACCAGCGCCACTCTCATCCGTACGAACCTTGAGAGTGTTCACCAGCGCCACTCTCAGCCGTACGAACCTTGAGAGTGTTCACCAGCGCCACCCACAGTGTTCATCAGCGCCACCCTCAACTATGTTGAGGGTGGCGCTGGTGAACACTCTCAAGGTTCGTACTGTCGTGACGCTGGGGCTACGTCGACCCGGCCTTCACTTGGTAGCGTGCAGAGACTCGGGGTTGAAGTAGGATTGAATCTTCGAAGTTGGTGAAATATGTACAAGCAGGTTTACTGGCACTTTGAGAAAACTTATTTACATGATTATTTACACAAAAAAGAAGGGTACATCAGCAAAATGGCAAGCGTTAAGAGTTCATAGCGAGAAGCGACTGGATGAGCCGTTTACCCAGGGCTCAGAGCGACATTTCGTGCTCTGCAGCGTCCTTAAAACCCCCTATGTCCAGCCCCTCTCTGAAGATGCTGACCAACCAAATCCAGGGCACGCCCCTCAGATATCGGCATCCAATCGAACACATCACTGCACTGATGGTCTGAAGCACTGACTGGTCCGGCATTAATTCGTTGGGCGTGATCACTTGTTGGCGGGAAAAGCTTGGGAACGGCGAGGAGAGGAGGTACATTTCTATTCTTCAGCAAAGAAACCACAGGCTGGTTCTGACAAGTGGGTTTACTTCTCAGAAACCCAAGTGCACGTGGGCGCCGCATACGCTCCCAGCATTGTCCGTTTTCGACAATTGCAAATCTTTCCTGCATTCCTGGGAAATCACTTAATGGCTGTATGCGTCATGCTCCTTTCTTGTCCTGCACGTCAGCGGACATGTCACTCTGTCGTCTCCTTTGGAAAGTAGGCATTCCTCACTGGACGATAGGGCTTCTCGACTTGAAGGGTGAACAAAAGAAAGAAAGCACTTCCTGCATTTCCCGCAGGGGGACGTTTCTTTGTGTTTTTCCAGACGTTCTCTTGACAGGGTCAATTTGGCATTTGCAGGGTGTCCACAAAGCAAAACAGGCTTACAAAACAGGATTCCTGGAAACAGGCTCACTTAGAGCCATTGGACCATCACCACATATCCACAACACTTATCCATGCCCACAGGCGAACAATAGAGCGCGCAAATGCGGATGCACGGTCGTAACAGCCTCCTCCCCCGCCAGAAGAGTCTCGGAGGGCAGCAGTCGCAGCTGCTGCATGAAGAGACGACTTAATGGCCTGCACGTGAACGCTTGAAGCTCGCTGTTGCTTGTCGCGTTGTCTTGATTGTTGTAGGCCAAATTGCTCGAGCTGTCTGAAACTCAACCACATGTCTAAACAAGCACTCGGCTCCCGTCTGAAGAGACCAGGTCAAAAGAAAACTGCCATTGTTGTTCGAGAAAAGCCCACTCTCAAGACGTTCAGGACCCACGTATTCCTAGAAAACCAAACGTGCTGCTTTACATAGTCACACATATACAAGCGCACGAGAAAAAAAAAATAAAAACCTGATTATCAATTTGGATACATGGTGAGGAACACCTCGGACTGCTTAGAAACAGCGGCTAAGCGCGTCCGCATTCCCATTTAACTTCCCCTTTTTGTATCTTATTTCAAAATTGTACTGCTGTAAAATCAAGCTCCACCTAAGAAGGCGACTGTTCTTCGATGTCGCAGTTTGCAGCCAAGCCAGGGGACAATGGTCCGTCTCTACGGTGAATTTGGCCCCTCCAAGATAGCACTGCAATTTTTGAATGGCCCATACAATGCAAGCGCACTCTTTCTCTGACGCGCAATAAGCCCTCTCTCTAGAACTCAGTTTTCTGCTCAGGTAGAGCACCGGGTGCTCATTACCGTCGTCATCTCTCTGGCAGAGAACAGCACCTAACCCTCGATCACTGGCATCACACTGGACCGTGAATTCTCGGTCATAGTCTGGAGCTCGCAATACCGGACAGCTAATCAGCACAGCCTTCAGGTTTACGAAGGAGGCTTCCTTTTGTTCGTCCCAGACTACATTTGTCGGTTCTGTTTTGCGGAGAGCGTCGGTCAGAGGGCTAGCCAAAGATGAATAGTGAGGGATGTAGTGGTTGTAGTATCCCGTCAGCCCTAAGAATGCCCGAATTTCCGTCTTCGTGCTCGGCCGCGGGTAGTCTGCTACCGCAGAAATCTTAATCTCGCTGGGTTTCCTGAAACCTTGACCTACATTGTGACCCAAGTAGTCCACGGTCGCCCTTGCCAGGCAACATTTCTCGGCCTTTACGGTTAGTCCAGCTTGACGCAAAAGGCTCAGTACAGCTCTTAGATGTACCCTATGGTCCGCCCATGAGTCGGAAAAAACCGCAATGTCGTCTAAATAAGGCACCGCGAATGTTTCACACCCCTTTAAAACCCTATCCATGAGTCGGGAAAAACAAAATGGAGCCTTTTTGAGCCCGAAACTCATCATTGTTGGCTGGTAGCTGCCCGTCGGAGTGACGAAAGCCGCGTATCTGCTGGCGCGTTCAGTGAGCGGTACTTGCCAGTATCCTCGAGTAAGGTCCAGCGTAGTCACATATGCCGCTCTACTGACCTGTTCCACTCTCTCCTCAATATTCGGAATAGGATACACCTGATCCCTGGTGAGAGAATTTAGCTTTCGGTAGTCTACCACAGGCCTAGGGTCTTTACCTGGAGCTTCTACTAAGATCATAGGCGAAGCATAATCGCTTTCCGAGGGTTTTATTACTCCTAATTCCAGTATGCGAGTTACTTCCCTATCCAGAATTTCTCTTTGCCTTGGAGAGAATCGGTAGCACCTTGATCGCACTGGCACGTCTGAAGTCAGCTCAATATCGTGCTCAGTCAAATCAGTCCTGCCTGGCCTGTCCACGAAGCAGGCCTCAAACTCTGTTATTATCTCGCCCAGATCGGACAGCTGGGATTTCCTTAGTTCTCCTCTCTGCTCCGTCTTTCTGAGAAGCTCCTGAGCGTTGCTTCCTTTTCCGCTGAGGCAAATCAAGTTGTCCCCCATCTCCTCGGGAAGGTTTAACGTTAGATTTACCACGGTTTTCTCCATAGCTAAGTCCTCTCGGTTTTCACTTGAAAGTCTCGTTAGATTACTAGACACTGACGGCAAGAGGTTACTCTCAAGAACGTCCTCATTCCGCGTCTCATCAAGCTCACTTTCAAGTAGACTTATCTGAGATGCCTCGCTCTCAAAGTTTTCTGACCTGCTATCTTCCGCATCTACCACTGTTTTAACTGCCGTTTCCTCCGCTGTGGATTCTTCTGGAATGAGCAGTGTAGCTAGTTCTCGCGCCTTTGAACGTGTTAAGGCTTGCACAACTCTGTCTCCGAAAAGGATGCCCCTCTTTCGCAGTAGCATGTCCGATTTGTTGGAGAACAAATACGGATAGCACTTAGGAAGCTTTCCTGAAACGGCAGCCTCGGTTGTCAATTTGCCGAAAGGGCCCTCGATGACCACGTTCGCGATTGGCAAGCACACACTCTGTTCCTCCACTACCTGGCGGATCCACGCACACTGTCCTGTATAGTCGGAAGGCGACACATACGCCGGATGGACAACATCCATCGTTGCGGCCGAATCGCGCAGTACCTTGCAAGGCTTCCCGTTGACTACTAGGTCATGCAGGTAGGGTTCTAAAAGCTGCATATTTTCATCGCAGTCACTGACATACGAGAAAGCAATCTTTTCTTTCCGGCAGTTGACGGCAATGTGACCCTGCTCATTACACCTAAAGCATGTGAGCGGCTTCCTAGCCTCAAGCTTATTCTTTGTGTTCTGCGCGTTGGTCACTTCCCCACTTTTCTCACTGCCGTCCTTTCTAGGGAATTTGCCTGAAGAAACCTTCATTTCTTCGTTTCCAACTCTAGCAAAGTGCCTTTCCTGACGGTTATTCACACTCAACTTGGGATTGCGGGGCCTATCCACTGCTGGGTTGCTGAATTGTCGGCGCGAAGCATACTCCTCAATAAGTTCGGCAGCTTCAGTTGCCGACTTAATTTCGCCTCGGTCCTGTAACCAATTTCTTTCTTTTTCTGGGAGGCAGTTATAAAACTGCTCCAAAAGAATTCGCTCGACTACCGCGTCCCTATCACTGTAGGAATCAGTGCTCTTTAGCCACTCGCTCAAATTAACTCTTAAATTGTACAGGAATTCAGGGTAACTCTCGTCCCTGGACTGAGTAGCATTCCGAAAACGTTGTCTGAACGCCTCGGCGCTAAGCCTATACTTTCTCAGAAGACAAGCTTTGACCTTCTCGTAGTTGTCCGCGTCCTCCTTGCTTAGCCGCGCGACAACCTCCGCTGCCTCGCAGGGCAGAACCGTCAATAATCTCTGAGACCAAGTGTCTCGCTGGAAGGACAGTTTTTCGCAAGTTCGCTCAAAGTTAGCCAGATACAGACCGATATCCCCTGATATCACATATGGCTGCATGTACTTTGACATCTTGAAATCTGTCTCCTTGTTGAGAAGAGGTACCGCTAGCTGGGGACAATCGCCCGACCTCTTGCTCAACTCTAGTTCTAATTTCCGGAGCTCAATGTCTAGCTTCTTTTCCTCTCTTTCCCTCTCACGTTCGCGCTCCCTTTCCTCTTTTTCCCGCTCTTTCTGCTGTCTGAGCTGCTCCTTTTTTTGACCGATGAGGTTCCATGCTTCACTGAGCTCCTCATCATCGGTTCCCAGATCAGTGATTGCCTTTATAATCAAGGGTTTTCGTGCCAAACCACTTGTATAAATTCCCAATTCCTCACACAATAGCAACAGGTCCGGTTTCTGCAGCTTTTGTAGGTCCATGATCGCTCCGAGTGTCGGCTACTTCCAAAACAACTGTGCAAACTACCAAACCTAAAGGCGTTTCCACACTCTTTTTACCAGTTCTAAAATCTAACCCTGTTCTAGAACCTGGTCCACATCAGAAGAAAAGCCAAGCACTCACCCACACATGCGATCGATGTTCCGAGCTGCTCTCTTGTTGGCCGATTGTTGCGCCTGCTTGTTACTTGAGATGCCACCTCCGATCACCAGATGTTGTGGCTTGTAGATTCTGATCCACCTCGAATCACCAGATGTTGTAGCTTGTAGATCCAGATCCCACCTCCAGTCATCAGATGTTGTGGCTTGTAGATTCAGATCCCACCGCTGCCACCAGTTGTCGTGACGCTGGGGCTACGTCGACCCGGCCTTCACTTGGTAGCGTGCAGAGACTCGGGGTTGAAGTAGGATTGAATCTTCGAAGTTGGTGAAATATGTACAAGCAGGTTTACTGGCACTTTGAGAAAACTTATTTACATGATTATTTACACAAAAAAGAAGGGTACATCAGCAAAATGGCAAGCGTTAAGAGTTCATAGCGAGAAGCGACTGGATGAGCCGTTTACCCAGGGCTCAGAGCGACATTTCGTGCTCTGCAGCGTCCTTAAAACCCCCTATGTCCAGCCCCTCTCTGAAGATGCTGACCAACCAAATCCAGGGCACGCCCCTCAGATATCGGCATCCAATCGAACACATCACTGCACTGATGGTCTGAAGCACTGACTGGTCCGGCATTAATTCGTTGGGCGTGATCACTTGTTGGCGGGAAAAGCTTGGGAACGGCGAGGAGAGGAGGTACATTTCTATTCTTCAGCAAAGAAACCACAGGCTGGTTCTGACAAGTGGGTTTACTTCTCAGAAACCCAAGTGCACGTGGGCGCCGCATACGCTCCCAGCATTGTCCGTTTTCGACAATTGCAAATCTTTCCTGCATTCCTGGGAAATCACTTAATGGCTGTATGCGTCATGCCCCTTTCTTGTCCTGCACGTCAGCGGACATGTCACTCTGTCGTCTCCTTTGGAAAGTAGGCATTCCTCACTGGACGATAGGGCTTCTCGACTTGAAGGGTGAACAAAAGAAAGAAAGCACTTCCTGCATTTCCCGCAGGGGGACGTTTCTTTGTGTTTTTCCAGACGTTCTCTTGACAGGGTCAATTTGGCATTTGCAGGGTGTCCACAAAGCAAAACAGGCTTACAAAACAGGATTCCTGGAAACAGGCTCACTTAGAGCCATTGGACCATCACCACATATCCACAACACTTATCCATGCCCACAGGCGAACAATAGAGCGCGCAAATGCGGATGCACGGTCGCAACAGTACACAGACATCATTAAATACCCAAGAAAGTAGCAGGGGGACAGCGGCCGATGTTTTCATCTTTCTCTGTGTTTTCCATCTGGCAACGAGGCTTCGCCTTACCTCCCAGGTGATGTATGGCAGAATTGCGTCCCAGGTTTTGTGCTGGTAGCCTATGTATATTGCAATCACGTCGGCGATCGTTTTATTGAGCCTCTCCGTGAGGCCATTCGTCTGTTGGTAATACGTAGCGGATTCGCGATGGCTAATGTGACAGAGCTCAAAAGGCTCAAATACCTCGTGAATAAGTTGTGCCATAAACGCCGTGCCTCAGTCGGTGATGAGGTGAGACGGTGACCCGTGGCGCAACACGAATTGGTTCATAAAAAACTAGATAATCTCATAAAATGTGTCACGCTGCACAGCCTTGGTTTTAATGTGCCGTGTGAGATAGTCAGTCATGACTATAATTCATTCGTTACCCACCAATGTCAGCGAAAATGGGTCCACAAGGTGAATGCAGATTTGGTGAAATGGCGTCCGGGGAGGCCCAATATGTTGGAGCAAACCAGTAGTCTTGAGAGGCAGCGCCTCTCGACGTTGGCACCCATGGCAGCCTCTGACGTAGCGATGAACGGCGTCAGCAAGTGCAGGAAAATAATAAGCTTGACGAACTCGGGCAAAAGTGCGTGCAAAGTCCAAGTGGCCAGAGGTGGGCTCATCATGGCAAGCAAAAAGAATATCGACAGGGAAGTCGGCCGGCACTACGATGAGGTATGCTCGGTAGACAGTGGTGGAGTTTTTCTTAAATACAACGCCATTCAAAAGACAGAGATCGGACATGTTCCACGCAAATTCGCGAGGGATATCAGCAGCGCGTCCCTCCAGATGATTCATGCCTGGTTGAAGGTTCGAACCATCTCTCTGTCGGTTCATTATGTCTCAGCCACTAACCAGTCCCAGAAAACGGTTCTCGTCGTCCTTGCTCACATCGACTAAACGGACGCGTGCGCGCCAGTACGTCAGAATCATCGTGCTTCTGGCCAGATTTAGAAACAAGGGTTTACACAAATTCTTGTAGGCGAAAGCTTCATCGTGCTAGGCGCCTCAATAGGTCGTGGAGGTTGGCGAGCCAGCGCAAAGAATGATGGTCTGTGAACACTTCAAACGGGCGGCCGTAGAGGTAGCGCCTTTTTTGTTGCGTGAGTTTGCCCTTCAGCGTAAGAGTTTAAATATATTGATACAGGCCTGTGGCCCCTATGAATGCCTACAGCTCTCGGTGGTGTGGGCCATGTGTCCAGGCAGAGAGAGAGAGAGAGAGACTTTATTGGAAAAACAGATAATTTTGCCGGCGTTTAGATTTCGCTGGCATGCTGCTTGTGGGAGTAGGGGAATTCGGGAGGGAAAGATTGAAAAACGAATGGTGAGGGAAATAATACAATTGAAGGGGGAGATAAAATACGGCCATTAAATACGTGTTAAGGTGCTTCGTGGAGTAATGATATAAAGTCAAATAATGAAATGCATGATCCGAAAAAAGTGCTTATAGAGTTCACAGCTTACCTGAGGTAAATATGCGAGGTGCATTTCGAGTTTGTCAAGGAGTCCAATGTCTTTCAAATATGTAAATAAAACATTCATCGCGAGTCTCTGTTGCCTAGGGCATGCTAAGGGACCTAAAACACTGTTCATCGTTAAAGGCTGTGGGGAGAGCTTCTCCATGCAGTGTTCATAGTTTGCACGCTCGTCAGCGTACGTAGTGCACTCAAGTAGGATATGTTCCACAGTTTCAATGGAGCCACGGTTGTCACAATACGGGCTGTTCATTTCACCTAAACGGTAGCGCAATCCATTTATGTATGCACAGTTTAGACGAAGTCGATGGTAAAGAGTTTCTAGTTGGCAAGGATGTTTCGAAGGAAGTCTTGATTTTATATGTGGGTCAATAGAATATAGAAATTGGTAGTGATGCGTCGGCAAGCTCCAAAGTCGATACCTTGTTTCGGAAGCAATTCGTTTAGCCAGTTGGGATGCATCAGATTTTGTGAAGAAGGTCCTAATGTATCTTTGATGTTGGTGGCCTTTGCGAGCCGCTTCATCTGCTTTTTCATTGGCTTTAATGCCACAGTGAGCCGGTATCCACTGAAATGTTATGCAGTGGCCTGCGGCAATATCCAAATGATGAAGATACCGGATGTCAAGGGAAACAGGAGGATGATTGTTTTTCTTCAGCAGGTTAATCAGGATTTGCAGAGATGCTTTGGAATCAGTGAAGATAACCCATTTTCCGGGAGTTTCGCACAGGATATAGGAGACAGCTTCATTAATACCATGGAGCTCAGCTGTCCTAGATGATGTCTTCCACTGCAGCCGGTAAGACAAGACATTGTTTGTTGAGGGTGCATAAAGGCCACAGGATTAAATCTCTTGAGCAGTTGAACCGTCGGTGAATATGTGGGTGTGGTGCGTGTATTCCTTGACTATGTAGGCGAGAGCGGCTTGCAGAAGTGCTGCCTGTGGCATGCGGCTTTTCGCATCCACGCCAGGAACAGACATATTCACCTTTAAAGACGATAGTGTCCATGGAGGAAAGGTGACTGGTAGTAACCTAAGTGGCTTAATAATAGTAGGGAGAGGCAGAAACTGTACTGCTTGACCAAAGCCAGAGTGGCTGTGACTTTGGTGGAAACGATGCAAGAAATACTTCTTCCCTTGGAGGAGATGCCGGAGGTGGGTGCGCATAGTTTCTTGGGCGGCAATCATATCTAGCGGAGGCATCCTGCTTCTGCAAGTGCCCCTGATGCAGAGGATCCCTTTGGGAGCCCAAGGAATATCCGCAAGCAGTTGTTCCGTGCAGCCTCAAAAATATTCTTGCTTGTTGGAGATAATCTTTGAAGTATCGGTAAATAGTAGGGTAAAGCTCCTTCAACGTAGGCCTTTTCAAGCAGAACCATCGATCGGCAGTTGCTGCCCCATTGTGTTCCCGCCATGAATCTGAAAACCTGTGATCCAGCAGTGATTATCTCATGGAGGTTTTTTTTTTAATCTGAGGGGCCCAAGAGAGGTTACTATCAATTATAACCCCTAGGAATCGGTGTGATCGTACATAGGACAGTGACCGTCCACCCAGAAGGAGTTGGTATCGAGTCATTCTTTTGCTTATAAAAGCCATAGCAACACTCTTTTCTGGTGAGAGCCGAAGACCCCGGCGAGCCAGGTACATTGAGATGTGCATTAACGCTCTCTGAATTCGTTGCTGCGTTGTATAACGCGAACGTGATGCACTCCAGATGCAAGTATCATCTGGAAAAATTGTAATGCGTACTCCACGGGGAAGGTGTTTTGTTATATGTATAAGGGCAATATTGAACAGGAGAGGGCTGAGCCCAGCTCCCTGAGGTACGCACCTCTTCACTGTATAAAAGGCAGTTTGACCATGTGGAGTGCTCACAAAAATTTGCCGCTCTTGTAAATAGTGTCCACTCCAGTTGTAAAGCTTTCCTCCGAGGCCAAGGCTCGCCAAGGCTGCAAGAATTGCATGATGAAATACAGTCAAAAGCAGCCTTGATGTCAAGAAAAACGGCTGTCGGGATGTATCCAGCATGAAGGCACTTTTCAAGTGATGAGACAAGGGTAATAACATTATCAGTCGCAGATCTATTTTGGCGAAACCCGTTCATTTCTTGAGGCTATTCATTTCTGCTCGAGGAACCAGGTGGCGCGTTTGGAGATTAATCGCTCCATAAGCTTACCGACGCAGCTCAGTAGGGCGATGTCTTGGAAGGATGCATAACTTGGCTGTTTAGAAGGCCGCCGGGGGGATGTTTGACAGACCATCTGTGGAATGTGTGGAAGTCACTGACCCTGCGGACAGTCGTCTGCAGTATTCTTCTGAGGCTTCTTTAATGGATTTTCGTTCATGCAGAGATAGTGCTGTTAAAGGGTAAAGCTGTTGGAGGAGCGTGCGCATACCGCGGACTATCCGTCAAATTTTGGCTACTGATTGGCGCACGTCCAGTGTAGAACAAAAGTTACGCCATCTTTGCCGACTAAGCTTATCCAGGTAGCGTCGAATGTGACGCTGTGTGCGTCGGCAGGCACGGAGGTCTTCAATGTTTTTTGTGCGCTTAGCTTTCCTTTCAGCTCGTCTGCGAATAGTGCAGAGCCTTTGGAATGTCTCATCATTTTTGAGTAAGCCATTGCTTTTAGTTGTGATTCGCGTGCTTTCTCTCAGGCAATAAGCAATTGTCGATATTAGTTTCTCATGCCGGTTTGCGGCAGTAATTCCTCTGCTAGCAGCATCTTTGTACATATCCAAGTCTGTAGATTTTATAACGAATTTCTTTGAAGCCATCTGCGCACTGACAGCCGATATGAGAATTGGGTAATGGTCACTTCTACGTGTGGCAGCTGAACTTGTCACAAAGGTCACGTCAATGCTGCTGGAAGTCGTCAGGCCTCGGAGATAGGTTATGCTGCCGTCATTTAGCGGTTCAATTAAATGTTTTGCCAGAAGTTCTGCCAGCTTGGCGCCTCGGGCACATGTGTGTGAGCTTCCCCAAATTTCATTGTAAGCGTTGAAGTCTCCGCAAATAATATGTGGAGTGGGCGTCCTTGTTATCAAATTTTCAAGCCTCGAAGCATCGAATGGCCTGCCTGGCCCAAGATATACTCCAATAAGAGTGTACTCTTGTCTCCCAATTACTGTTAATGCGCACACATATTCGTTATCATTGTGAGGCGGAACTTCCACCAAGGAGGCCGGGATTTCCTTGCAAAAGCCTATTACCAATCTGCTAACGTCATCTAGTCGTTGTGAATGATGGAAATAGTATCCGCGTAGTCTAAACGGTTCATCCACGCGCGATTCAGAGATGACTATGAAAGGAAAGTGGTACGCTCGCACAAGTTGCCGAAAATCAGAGTTTCGAGCGTAAACCACGATCGTTCCACAGGAAAATTGTGCATGTGCGATAGATGTTGTGGATGATTAACTGTGGTGAAGCTCTTCCTGTCGAAGCCATGATTACAGATGTGTGCTATTACTCCCCTGCGGAGCGTAAGAGACCGACAGCAACGGCTCCATTGCTAGAATAGCTTGTACTTCTGGGAGTCCTTGTGACGAAGGGCTACCGCGGACAAGTGCCTTGATGGCGGCAAACAGCATCGGAATCAGTAGGTTTGTGATTTCTTGTTCGGTGCTTCCGCTTTGTTGCCTTTCGCTGATCTTGTTACACTGCGTTGCCTTAGGCTGAGAGTTAGAAAGGTTGTTTGACGGGCCTTGTGCGGAGTGTCGCTGCTGCTTTGTTGGAGGAGAAACTCCAGCCGACTTTTCACGCTTCTTTTTGGCTGTAGCCGCGTACGTGTCATCACACGTTTATCCATCATGTGATTTTTCATGTTGTGGTGACTGATTTTGGGATATATCTAACGTTTTTGTAAAAACCACGTCAGGGTTCGGTGGCGGATCATGACGCTTGGGCGGCTTCCCTTGTGCTTGCTCCACTGAGCGTGCAAGTGTAGCAGCTTTCTTTTTAACACAACCTCCATATGAAGCAGGGTGTAGGCCATCGCAGCTTGCACATTTAGGTTGCGCTCTCGAGGTGCAGTCTTTCTGCGAATGGGGGCTAGCACGCACTTTGCATCGCACGGGGCCGGTACAATGTCTCGATATGTGGCCATGCCTTTGGCATTTGTAGCATTGTGTCGTTGCTGCAACGTACTGAGTTACAGGGTAACTACAGAACCCAAGCGTGACTCTTTTAGGCAGTGGTGCATCTTTTGAGAATTCTAATATAACAGGACGACGGCGTACCTCTTTGAACTTGCCACCGTCCTCAGGAATGTATGTTGTTTGCCTCCTAGCTGAGAGGACACCTTGGTCACGTAGACACTCCTGCAGATCTTCATTTGAGTAGGTGACAGGTACGTCTTGAATTTTCCCGTAGCTGTCTGTGTAGGAATACGGTACCCGGGTCTCTACAGCCACTCCATCCAGTATAGTTACAGTGAGCAAACGGTTTGCAGCCGGCACTGTTGATACTGTAACCATTAAGCTCCCATCCTTATTGAGACGATGGCTGAGAACTTTTTCTTGTGCCGACGCTACAACTGCCGAAGCCACGATGTTAGGGTTGGCTTTCCATAGATTGCCTCCTACCTTGGTGGGTCTGAAGACAACCGGAACACCAGCAGCTCTCTTTTTCTCGTAGGAGACAACCGTGAAGGATGTGTGGTTCATGTCCTCTGCGTGGTCACCCAAAGCCGCATCGCTGGCTGGCTTTTTATTCGCGTGGTCTCTTGTTTGCAGGGCCCTGAGCTGTTGCCGCCACTACAGGGGCCGCTTGACTAGCCGATGGCTCTGCTGCCATTAGTGCAGCATGGAGTGCGGCTGGAGGTGGTGTATTGTGTCGGAGGGCACACGCGCAGAGCGCCTAAAAGGTCACTTGACGTGCTTCCGCCGGTGGCCAGGGACCCCCAGATCACCGCAAGTTGAGGGCACAAATCACAGGAACACTTAATACTCGAATACTTCAAAAAAACACCGAAAATTAGAGACCGGTCTCAGACAGCCGATCAGCTAATCATCGTCTTCTCGCCATGTGTCCATACCCCTACCATACCATCCTACCAAACCGCCAGACTGAGGGTCATGTGTCCATGATACCCCTGTCTCTGGCGGTTTGGTAGGACGGTAAGAGTGGCTTCTAAGGTGCGACATGCGGGCCACGCGAAGACCAGGACAAGCTGTTACGAAGTGGCCTAGTGTGGCCTCCGTAGCTGGGGCTGGGCAGGAAGGGTAGTTCAGGGGATTCTTCTCAGAGCCATCTCCTCACGGCGAGATAAACCGCCGACGCCTTTCTCGTAGCGCACGGTTGCTTGTAATCTGTGGCCGATTCCATGAAGGTTCCGAAGGCGTTGCTTCAAGCAGCGTACAAGACCAATCAAAATAATGCGCTGATACAGACGCTGCAGGAATAGCTTCACGCTTCAGGTAGCGCGCTTCAAGATGCTACTCGAAGAGCTCGTCAATTTTGTTCATCTGGGCCTCCGCTTGGAGAGTGGTAAGGGATGTCAGGCGAGGGAGGCCAGTGACGGCTCGCATTGCCTCTCTATTGACTGCTTCTAAGCGATCCCAATATATTCTGACCTGCGTCCCGAATATGCCAGCGCCATTGCCGGCCTTTTGAGGTCATACAGCGACATTTTTGATTTCGGTCACGGATCCCTGGGCCAAACGTCCGTCGTCACACATCGTATTGATACTGGAGATGCCCGACCTATTCATCGACGGCCTTACAGAGTTGCTCTTTCCGAACGCAGGATCATTCAGGAAGAAATAGAGAAAATGTTGGCAAGCAACATTATTGAGCCGTCGAGCAGCCCCTGGGCGTCTCCGGTAGTACTCGTCAAAGAGAAAGATAACAGCTGGAGGTTTTGCGTTGATTATCAACACCTAAACAAGATAACAAAGAAAGACGTTTACCCTCTTCCAAGGATCGATGACGCTCTCGACTGCCTGCATGGTGCTAACCACTTCTCCATCGATCTCCGTTCTGGATATTGGCAGATCTCTGTTGACGAAAGAGATCGTGAAAACACGGCTTTTGTCACCCCGGATGGCCTCTACCAATACAAGGTGATGCCTTTCGGCTTATGTAATGCCCCTGCGACATTCGAGCGTATGATGGACTCCCTATTATGCGGGCTCAAATGAACCACATGTCTATGCTACCTCGATGACGTCATTGTATTTTCAGCAACCTTTGAAGGCCACCTCCATCGTGTTTCGGCTATTCTTGGCGTCTTCCGACGAACTGGCCTTCAGTTGAACTCCAAGAAGTGTACCTTTGGTCGCCGGGAACTCAAGGTCCTAGGACATTTAGTCAACACCCATGGCATCCAGCCGGACCCCGACAAAATTCGCGCTGTAAGGGATTTCCCTCATCCGAAATCTAGCAGCGACGTGCGTAGCTTCCTCGGACTTTGCTCATATTTCCGGGGATTTGTACCAAACTTCGCAGAAATAGCCCGTCCGCTCACGCAGCTTCTGAAAAAAGAGGTCTCCTTTACCTGGGGCCACGAACAATCGGCCGCCTTCGTCGCTCTTATTGCCCACCTCACCGTTCCGCCAGTGTTGGCTCACTTCAATCCGTCAGCGCCCACAGAAGTACGCACCGACGCAAGTGGTCATGGAATTGGTGCCGTTCTCGCACAACGTCAGCTCGGGTTACCTCGCGTCATCGCCTATGCCAGCCGACTCCTCTCTGCGGCTGAACAAAATTATTCCATCACTGAACGTGTGTGAGCCCTAGTTTGGGCCATTACAAAGTTCCGCCCTTACTTTTATGGGCAGCCATTCACAGTAGTCAATGACCACCACGCACTGTGTTGGCTTTCTACACTCAAAGACCCTACTGGCCGCCTTGGACGTTGGGCCTTGCGCCTTCAGGAGTACAATTTTTCAGTAGTTTATAAGTCTGGCCAGTTGCATCGAGACGCCGATTCCCTGTCCCGTCATCCAGTCGACCCGCCAAGCCAACCTGAATCTGACAATGACGCTTGTGTGCTCTCTATTTCTGATTTCTCCAACATTCGCCATGACCAACGCCAGGACCCTCAGCTTCGCGAAATTATCAATCGCCTCAGCGCCGATCGCCATGACCCTTCCCTTCGTTTGTTTGTGCTCCACGACGGCACCTTATACCGGCACAATATGCGACCTGATGGCCCCGACCTTCTACTAGTAGTCCCTCAGCACCTACGCTCAGCCGTCCTTCAACCGCTTCACGACGTTCCTACAGCGGGTCATCTAGGCGTCTCTCGTACATACGACAGTCTGCGTCGTCGGTTCTTTTGGCCAGGACTATATCGCGCAGTCCGCCGCTACGTAGCTGCTTTTGACCGCTGTCAACGCCGGAAAAAGCCATCAGTTTTACCAGCTGGACTTCTGCAGCCAATCGACATCCCCATAGACCCATTTTCCTGAATGGGTCTGGATCTTCTAGGGCCTTTTCCACTGTCTGCATCGGGGAACAAATGGATTGCGTTGGCCACTGATTACACCACACGCTACGCGGTCACACGAGCAATACCAACCAGTTGTGCACTGATGTCGCTGCTTTCCTCCTCAACGACGTTATACTCGTCCATGGAGCTCCCCGCCAACTGCTCACCGACCGTGGCCGTTGCTTTCTAGCTCGTATAGTTGACGTTCGTCATTCTTTCACGACTGCCTACCATCCACAGACGAACGGGCTTACCGAACGACTTAACCGGACACTGACTGACATGTTGTCTATGTACGTTTCTGATGACCACCGTGACTGGGACATAACGCTGCCATTTGTGACATTCGCTTACAATTCGTCGCGTCACGACACTGCCTGCTACTCCCCCTTCTATCTTCTATACGGCCTTGAACCTCTGCTTACTTTTGACAGCCTGCTCCCGTCTGTCACCATTGCCAGCTCATATGCTCGTGACGCCATAGCCCGAGCTGATGCTGCCCGCGTTGTTGCTCGCAACCGACTCGCAGCCTCTCAGCACTCCCAGAAACGTCGCTATGATTCCTGTCATCGCAACACCGAGTATTCTTGCGGCTCTCTCGTGCTGCTTTGGACTCCAGCTCGCCGCGTTGGCCTTTCGGAAAAACTTTTGCCCCGGTATACAGGACCCTACAGTATTTTACGACAAGTGACATCAGTGACATGCGAAATTGCGCCCTTGCATCCCGTCCGCAATGCCTCTACACCACGCACCGAGACGGTCCATGTTGCACGCCTAAAACCGTACTACATGGACCCTGGTTTGGACGCTAGTACGCACCGGGACGGTGCTTTTCAGCCGGCGGGGTAGTAAAGAAGACAAAGAGGGGGGGGGGGGAATGTAAAGAAGACAAAGACCAGAAAACGCTGCGGCATCGCCATCCCCATCGCTTGTCTCCGGCGCCCTTCTCGCTCGCGCTGAAGCTGTGCCCTGCGGCTGGTAATTCGATCCTGCTGTGCCCAAAGTACTGCCAGCGCTAGACGTTCCAACCAACCATTAAACCCACATTTCAATATATATATATATATATATATATATATATATATATATATATAGAGAGAGAGAGAGAGAGAGAGAGAGAGAAACAGAGTTAAAAAGAAAACCATGCAGATTTCGCAGCGGGCAGCGGAGACAGCTCCCTGACTTCGTCTTCGACTCGAACGGCAGAAGTGTGTGTGTGGCAGTCTGATGCATACTCGAGGCCTGAATCTTTCGCAGCGGTCTCTGCTTCGACGTCCTGTGTGCTCTCAACTTGGCCATTGCGCTGTGAGAGTGCATACGTGTTTTACTTGCTGTGGACGCTTCCTGCTACCTACTATCTTGGTGGAGGTGCCGGCTTTGCCACTCTCCGTGTCCCAGAATATTGCATTACGGAGCTTCACAGATGTGCTATACCAGAACTGCCACCATGACTCAACACGGCGACTGGCGCAACCTCACTGCCCCTACATTTACGATCGTGGCTCATCCCCATGACCCTGACACCATTTTCATCGCCTCAGGTGAAAACGTCGACAAATGGATGTCCATGCACTGTGTCAGCAGTATTAAAGGGGGACTTACCGTTCTGCTGAAAAACGCCATTTACTATTAGCCCTGCGCAGCGAGCCTATTGCACGACACCGATGAGAAAGAATAATTGAGTTGGGATATCTTTAAAGAAAAGCTTCGCGCTCTCTTTTGACAAACAGATGTTCTGATGCTCGCGGCCAAAATGCCGTCAGTCGTGTGCGCAGTCCTGACCTGAAACCCACGTCACCTACATTTAAGACGGGCTAGCCTTATGCCACCAAGTTGATACCGTCATTTCGGGGTAAGAAAAGACTGGCAACACCTCGAATACCGCGGACGCCCTGATCAAGGGCAGTCTCTTCTAGGAAATAAAGAGCTGGCGCATACTACAGTGCTTTGACAATATTGCCATGTGGCGGCAAGATTTTCGTTTGTTATGCAGCAGCTACCATTGATTACACATCTGGCTTGGCCTTTCACCGTCGCCGACACCGTCACCAAACTCAATTATATAAATGCTGACAAAGTCATGCAAATATATATGTCCTAAAACTTTATATATCAGTGCTAGAAACAGAATAACTCGTATGAGGTCGTTTTTGTCTTAATAGCAAGATTGTGTGCCTGGCGATAGACACCGTTTTTTTTTTTCAGAGCCCTACACGTCTTTAAAAGTGACGCGGAAAACAATTGTATTGATTCTCCCACCATGTGGAAGTTTTCAAACATAAACGCTACTAAGGTTTATTACTCTAAAATGCTTGTATAGACTAAAACGCTCGCATATTAGCTCTAGAGTTTGACATGCAGGTAGCATACAACCGTCTATGGCCTTCAGTACCAGAATTAGAAGATTAACGTGAGTGATTTGATCAGAAATAATTCGAAATCCTCAGCATCTGCACTTTCGGCGACCCAAAAGAAGCCGCTTTGGAGTGATGCTGAAGGCGATATTGACAATTGCAATATGATGACCAAGAGTATAGAAGTTATATCCAATTATAAGCATTAAAGTTACGAATGTCTCTAAATTCTGTGATGGGACGAAATTGGTTTGGTTAATGGCGTTTATGTCGCAAAGTAAATCAAGGTACGAGAGCCGCCAAAATGTAGAACTCCGCAAATATCGACTGCCTAGGGTTCTTTAGCGTGCGCTGACACCACACAGCACACAAGCGTCTTGCTTTTCACCTGAAACAAAAATCAGATTTCTGTCAAATTTATATTCTTTGTATTATTCACCACGAGAGAAAATGTTTTCTGGAGCCAAAATATAAGCAAGATCTGGATGCATTGCAATTGATAATTTAAGGTGTGTTGGAGCAAGTGTGTTCAAATAATTTATAACTGAATGGGAGAAACGTCTAACGGTACTTGCTGAAAATTGTTCTGTCTTCAAGTTTATGTGCAGTCTGGCTGTTAAAAATTCGATGGGATGTTTTTTCAATCCACCCTGTATTTTCTCAGATTTGGTTCCGCGGTATTGTGAACTAGATAAACTCTTACCTCCAAGTGCCGGGTAACTACGGTATTCTTGAGGAGGTAAACCTTGAGGTGAGGTTTAGCAGCGATGTCCTGCAGCGTGTTGATTCTCTCGAGCTCGTTTTTCACCAGGAGGCAGGCGCGCATGTGTCCCGTGAAGGCGTTCATGAGAACCACGATGGCTAACCACCAGGAGCCGCTTACCACTCGAAGCACTGTCCTCTTTGGCGTTACCACAGATGCTGCAAAAGCGATTTGTGATATGAAGTGTGACGTCCGCTATTTTCAATATATTTTACGCTTTGTTCCCCAATTAATATGCAATGGAGAAAGACAATTGAGCGATAATTCAAACCCTCGTAGTGCTGCATGCTGCAAACATGTTAGCCCGATGTGGGTTTTCTATGAAGTCACAGTGTTTTTGACCCTGTCACTTTCACCTGTGCCTTGGAGCACTTGGAACTGAAGACATACATCCGGGACTGTTCACATTACCTCACATAGCCGATTCAGCCGGCGTAAATGGTGAAGGCATGAAATGGCTGCTCCCGCTGTGTGAAGAGTGTGTACCTGCTTAGCAACGCACTTTGCGTGAGTAATGGTTTTACAGGCTCCATTAAATTTCTGAACCTTCGCTTCAGCACAAATTAATGTAAGATTGTCTTTAAACAAAAGTTTGAGAAACACCTAGCACCGACCAAATTATTTATTAGAACCCGACGTTTCGGGACCAACTTGGTTCCTTCGGTGATAAGAATTTCTCAAAGTTTTGTTTCAAGTACCTAACCAGGCGGAGTTCTGCCGAAGATGTTCTCGTTCAAGATTGTGTTGACTATCTTCATTGCAGAATATCTTTTACTGTGACCACTTGTCCTAGCTAACGTCCTACTGTCTTTCACGCCACGACCTCACCTCTAGTGTACAGAAGAACGAAAACAGAGCACATTGGAAAGCCAACGCAGGTGGTGCCTAGGTCCTCCCTGTTGTTAGTCTCATAGAAATATAATATTCATATTTTGATACAAGAGCAACCTATGCTTCTAATATTCGTATTATTCGTCTTTGAATAGACAACATAAGGGCTGTTATCTGGGAAATCTCTGATGTGAAGAAAATTTGCTCGAATAATCGTCTTATTCCTGGCATTTAACTTTGACCGGAAGCCCTTACGCCTGTAAAAAAGGATTACTAGACGTTCCATCTCGCAGTATAGGTGCAATGCTTCCATAAGAATATTTCAAAGGCATGAAAGCAACAATACGAGTGTGTTTGAAAGCGAGTAATTCACCACAGAATATGCGTCGTCAATTCGTTCGTCATGAAGTAATCAAGTAGGGTCTATTGTGAGATCGCAGCTGTAGAAAATTATGTGTCCAGGGGTCTCAACGGACACCAGCACGTGTTGCAGGGGCCGTCAAGGAGGATTGAACGTGAATGGTTCGTATACCCGAACGCCAATGGCAGTGTGGAGTGCACACGATTCCTTTAAATTCATTGAATGAAAATCTTTGGTTTGGTTTGTGGGGCATAACGTCCCAAAGAGACTAAGAGTATGAAAGACGGCTTAGAGGCTGCCTCCGGAAATTTCAACCACCTGGAGTTTTTTAACGTGCTCTGACACCACTCAGAACATAGGCGTCTTGATTTGCACTGTAATGAAAAAGCAACCGCTGATGCCGGCATTCGATCTCGCACCTTTGGGACATCAGGCGGGATTCCTGAGCACTGCACCCCCCCGGCGGGAGACACTTGGGAGCCTATAAAACCGGCAGGGGATCGGCGAACTGATCTAGATAGTGCATCTGCGTCTTTGGATCTATCATGATGGCTGTACAATAGTTTTCAGACCAGACGAATAAAGCTCAAGCCCCGGTGTCAGGATGCTATTGTTGGCTTTTTAAATTCTTTTTAAGCTCTTTGCAAAGTAGATTTCTTCAAAGGCACCCACCTTCGCAAAACATGTTTTCGAAGAGCATCCAGAAGTGTTGGTTCCAGCATTTAGCGGCTACAGCCATTTCTCCACGCATCCGGCTGGATGCCACATCGAGAATAGCCAAGACGGCGCTCAGTAGAGCCAGGAACAACAGAAGCAATGCCCATACCTACGAAATAGCAGCGCAGGAAACAGGAGAGAGTTTAGAAAAGGCGACCGTCTTTTTTCTCAAGACAGAAGGCGGTTCCACGAAGATTTAATGAAACTCTACTAAGCCTCACCAAAACAAGAAACTCCGCCGTTAGGCTTAGTGGACGTTCTTTTTAAGGCTAAAAAGATCAAATATCCCCTGCTTCTGAAGCGCTTTTAGGCAACTACAGCGAGATCTTTACTATCACAATTGCAAATACTCCAGATTTAGAGAACTGCAGAGGGCCGTGAAGTGCTTGAGGACCTGAGTATCCACGATTTCTGCGTATAGGTGTCACCTGCCTTCCACGTTCTGCCGTTTCAATACTAGATCCGCAGCGGAAGCCAAGATTCCGGGCACTTGGAATATCTTAGACAACATATCCGTTAATGGACTACTCAAATTTTTAAACGCACAAGGGTTCACTCAATGCTGTGAAATTCTACTGGGCGCCCTGTGTGTCCTAGTATTATAGGTTAACGAAACGGTTCAAACTAATTTCACATTCCTGTACTTCTTTTCTTTTCATTCTTTTATTCGAAATTCCACTCGTGTGGTAACACACTGGTCGCCATCTAGTTATCTTTTCACTTCTTCGCACACCCTCTTTGCATTTGTTATATTTGTCCCTCTCCTTCTCCCTTTCTCAGTCGGTAAAGTGCCCTCATAGTTAAAGTGAATTCATAGCCTCATGGTGCAGTCTTCGCCGGCCTGCTTCAGTGATATATAGACTTCGATTACAGAAGTTAGGCAAGCTTCTGAGGCCCGCATTAAAAAAAAAACATCAGATCTCCGCTGGTGAAAATTTCACCTTTGTGAAAAATAGGCTGAATTTCCTAACG
Organism: Amblyomma maculatum; assembly: GCF_055883805.1. Taxonomy (NCBI): domain Eukaryota; kingdom Metazoa; phylum Arthropoda; class Arachnida; order Ixodida; family Ixodidae; genus Amblyomma; species Amblyomma maculatum. Next base: position 104,764,974 of record NC_139353.1, on the reverse strand, counting down.
GGTTCCTGGTTGGTCGCCGTATTTGCTTACGGTAAAGGGTATGCATTTCAAAGGGTTATACTTGGACTTTTACATCATTTCAATGCTTCCAACATAAGTGCCAAAAAAAAAAAACACGTGTGCTTTCGCTTTCGCTTTCGTGGACATTTTTAAAGGAATAAGATTGCCGCAATATTTCTGAGAATCAAGGAGTCAAGTTTCAAACAAATAATTTAGCATTAACGTACAAAATGCCTTCATCTTGGTAACTGATGTGCTTTCCTGAACCAATCTGGGTGTCCAAGCCTCTATCACTTATGCTGACACTGTTGGAATAGTCAGAAAACTTGACTCAGGGTGCTGTATTGAGTCGCACAGTAGTTAATTGAGTTTTCAAAAATTGTTCTGGAGAAGTTCAAAAGTAAGTATATCACGAAAGAGTCCGTGACCTTTTGTAGGCCGCTGCAAACCTTGCACAATTGCTTACTTGTATATCAAATGTCAGCAAGTAGCCAGTAACATTGGTGTCCTGAATGTGGGTTCTGCCTGCCAGGATATTGATCGCCGCATTGAAAATCGGCGGCGTAGGGTCTGCCAGAGCGTCCTCATCAACACCTCTCGGGACACTTGGAAACGTCATATCGACGACCTGGAACGAAAGGCAGTTGCGGCGATTCCGTACGATATACTCTTATATCTGCACAGAGCCAGTTATACAAACAGAATTCGAAGTCAACAAACCACTCGATTAGTTTAGCAGGATTTTACATTTGAAGGGCGGGTGCACGTTGTTGCTCTGGCGTGAAAAAGTAATGATTTATTAAACGTCAGCAAATAATCAGAAGGCACGACAAGGCGGCAGAATGCTAAGTTATTGAGCGGCGTTGTGGCAACAAAAGACAACTATTTTAAAACGAGCCCTGCTTTCACGGCCGTCTGTGATAATGCTGAAGCAAAATGTACGAAAATGAATGGTCCTGTATACTCAGCTCTCGAGGCCACAGTTCGTGGAAAGACATGCAAGCTATGTTCTGCATTAATAATTCACATTGATGACCTGAACGATTGTTATGGTAATCCATGATTCGGAGCTACCAACCTATATCTTTATTTTGTTCCGTTTGCTTCAGCTTACCGTTCAGTCAAGTGTGCGCCACTAGAGAAGTTGAATTGGGTGATATGTTTTCTTAGGGGGCATTAGGTAAACAACCAGTGTCGCCAACGGTCCTAGGCAACGCTGAGAAGGAAATGGGATGAATATTTATCGCACATATTCACCTTGAGTACAATAGATAATTGGTCAGCCAGCTGTCCAAGATAGATAGGCTAAGGCTGTGCCGAGGAATTAAAATTTTAAAATAAAGCAGTGGCTATATTGCGCCCGTTAGGAGCAACAGAATGCACTCTATGCCGGGCGCCTTATAGAGTGCACCCTGTTGCTCCTAACGGGCGCCTTATAGCCACTGATATATTTAAAAAAATTATTTCCTCAGCACAGGGTGCACTCTATGAGCCCCGCCGGGGTGGCGCAGTGATTACGGCGCTCGACTACCGTTCCCAAAGACGCGGGATCGAATCCCGGCCTCGGCAACCGCTTTTCGATGGAGGCGAAAAGCAAGGTGCCCGTGTGCTGTGCGATGTCAGTGCACGTTAAAGAACCCCAGGTGGTGGAAATTTCCGGAGTCCTCCACTACGGCGTCTCTCATAGTCTGAGTCGCTTTGGGACGTTAAACTCCACAAACCGACCTACCAAGCACTCTATGAGATAAAGAGTTCAAGGCAATAGTATCGGGGCGGTAAGGGCCGAGGTCGTTGCTATTGTGATCGCCTCAGAGTACCTTTGAGATGATGAACGATGCCAAGAACGCGAAGCTGGGGTTAGGAACAATTTATCACGAGTACGCACGTAGGATACGCTGAAAATCTGTTTTTATAGTCACGTTGCTCCTCTATATCGTTTTCTGAACGTTCTAGATGCTCATTTTGAATTGCTTCATGTCGGACATCCTCTGCCACGAAATCCAATCAACTTCACCATTTTCTCCCACCTAATTTAGAGCTTTTCGTCCATCTGTGCTTAACTTTAGGGATGCAAATGGAATGCCGCAGTAGTTAGTTAACTAAGCGTCGCATCAGACTAATACCAAAAGTGGGCGCTGTACAACAGTGTGGTGGGACGCAAGGCTGCTAGAAACACCTACGTCAGCATGTTCACTGAGGTTTGTTTATTTAGGCTAAAACAACACGAGGCACGAAATCTGAAGGTCGACTTTGGGCGCATAATGCGAGCCCAGATAGTGGTCCCAGTCACGTGATACTCTCACCCGAGAAATTAATTAATGAAAAGGTGCTAAATGAACTGCAAAGTGTTGAAAATAATAAAGTGAAAAGTAAACGTATGAGACTAAAAATTTAAACATGAAGCAATAAATAATATTAAATACAAAAAAAAAAAGAAAAATGAACGGTGTAGACGTCAGAACCGGAGCAAAACACAGAACGATCTCATATTAAGGGGCGTAACGCGCAATTCGCGATGGTTCTCATTTCCGCATTATTGTTTTGAAACAGACATCATCATTGTCATTTGCCAAATCTAGTAGTTGCCGTAATCGGGTAATTTGTTGCCCTTGCTTTAGCGTTGAGGTATGGTCATGTTATAAAATTGTGTCAACAGGTATGAAGTATTATTTCGGCTTTCAGAGCAATACCAGGCCAGTCGCGCCATTCATATTGCCATTCGGGCATCAGAAATTAGGAACACGGATGACAAAAAATTGACTCACATTATTGGCGATGTCGGCCATCAGTCCCGCACTCCACGTGCCGTTCGGCGCCACGTTTCCGAAAGTAAGAACTGATGGCAGATGGTAGTTGTAGCTGTGAGAGGACGCGAAAATCAGAACACCTTGTTTCCCACCGACGCCGAAGCGCAATCTGAACAGTCAGCAATATTTACCGGCTTCAATATTCAAAGACAGATTATTGCGTTTTTGTAAAAATTTTTTCCTTTAATTACACCAACTCCTGGTTAAAAAGAGTTAAAAGAAATACGTGAGCTCAACTATCGTCTCACACTGACCTTCATAACTCCATGAAAGCGAACAATAAGACTTCCCAAGCTAAGAATTAAGTTGCTACTATATATATATATAGCGAAGATCATTAACACTTCATTTAACTTCATTTATTCTTCGTCGACGGTTCGACCGGGGTAAAAAGACCGGACCGCAGCGAAGAATGTCTTTTCGCAAATATATATATATATATATATATATATATATATATATATATATATATATAGAGAGAGAGAGAGAGAGAGAGAGCGAAGTGTACGCTTCATTTAAAGAAACATTGTATTGGCCTCGACGTTTCGACCAGAAGCTGGCCTTCATCAGGAGTGCGAATGAAGGCCAGCGTCTGGCCCAAATGCCGAGTCCAATAAAATGTTTCTTTAAATGAAGCGTACACTTCGCTCTATAACTTTTTAAGCGGCCAAGTACGTTAAATGTTCTCGTATCCTATATATATATATATATATATATATATATATATACTCCGGCTTTCTTGTCATAATAGTTGTCCTCCAGAAACTGAATTGGACTCATATGCTATCGATGCGCAGTTAAATATGGAAGCAATGCGTGGAGTTGCTGCAAATATCTGCAAGTAGGAAACATAAGTCAGCGTCGCTCACGTGATTTCTTTGCCCTTAAAGGATGTATGACGCCTGATAACGCTAGCGGTTTCAAATTCTCTCCGGCCTTGGCCGCCAGCTGTGTGCCTATAGCGGTGGAATCAAGCACTTACGTGAGGGTCACAATGAAATGAGCATTGTTATGTTATTAGGATGGCTAACAGGTGGCCCATTCGCAAACAGGACGCGGGATCGAATCCAGGCCTCGGCGGCAACTTTTCGATAGAGGCGTAAAGCAAGGCCCCCGTGTGCTGTGCGATGTCAGTGCACGTTAAAGAAACCCAGGTGGTCGAAATTTCTGGAGTCCTCTACTACGGCGTCTCTCATAACCTGAGTCGCTTTGGGACGTCAAACCCCACAAACCAACCAACCAAACAGTCTGTCCACCCATACAGTAAAACCATGTATGCCTTTTTATTCTTGAACCGCGTGGAAGTAGAATGCAACGCCTCCTAGCGGGTCCTGCCCTCCACAACGTTTAAAACTGAAGGTAATGCAAGGAAAATGAAAAAGCTATATAGGTTACTTGTGAAGCTCAATCGTTTGTATTTTTTTAACAAATTGCACTAAAAGCAAAACTAGTCGTTCGGAATACTGATTACGGATTATTGTCATGTATTAATTTTTTCAGCAGTCATGTAACAAATGCTGCCTTGTTTTACAATAGACATCGCTTCACAACATGAAATATATTTTTTTCGAGATTTGCAGTACATTTACCGCCTACAATTTTGAGGCTGCAGCCGAGCCGCAGAACGCGGCCAGTAGCTAGAGTCATTATGACTCACGCAAATTCCTTTACCAAAAAAAACATATATTCTAATCAACAACTAAATTACATGTATATGAAAGGATGCACTGGTAACTTGTTACTCTTTCCTCAGACATTTCATATATGTCTCCTAAGGGACGTCATAGTCATAAACGGCCAATAAACAAATTGATTTTGAGCCATTACGACATTGATTAGTAGCCACTGGAGGAGACCTTTAGACACCTGAGTGTACGTGATAAAGGTTTTTGGTCGAGAAGCGAAATATATTGCGCTCTATTTCACAATAAATTCCTTGCAGGGTTTGCACGAATTGTTTACGACGAGAGGCATCTTGATATGTGGTGTTCTTTGTTGCTCATGAGCCACGGAACCACATGAGCCACACGGAACCAGATATTGATGCGCATGCTATTATAGTTGTCGTCTCGCGTAAACGTTTACCAGCATGGAGAACAAAAGTGTGCAACCAAATGCCAAGTCATTTCCCGGAGCGAAGTTAACGGGCTCGAGTCCCGTCGTCGTTGCGTAGGATTTGTGACATCCAGCTTTCTGAGCTTATTTCTTACAGTTATTAAGCAGAGTATTGAAGGGGACCTTAGGGGGAACTGAGGGGTGCATTATTATAGAATTTAAAGGAGCGACCAGTCTACGAGTTCAAGGCGAACGTTGGCGATACGTTTTTCTGTATTTCGTTATTGGTATCGACAAGAGTTAGTCTCATGATGATGCTTAGGGATAAAGAATACTAAATGCGAAGCGGCACGTTGTTTTTCCTTCCCCTTTGCATTTAGTATTCTTTATCCCTTAACATCATCGTAAGACTAACTCTTTTCTATACCAACAACACAAAAACAAATATCGCCTACGTTCGTTTTGGACTCGTAGACTGTTCTCTCCGTTAAATTACACAGTTTTTGGTTCTCTTAGCAGGTGTCTAGCTTGTTGTGGCTAAAGGAACTTTCCGGCTGATAGGTACGGTTGATAGGTACTTACGAACAGTTCAAGTTCTTTCTCACAGACGATAGCAAGATGTCCGTAATTCCAGTCACGTGAGTTTGGTTGTTTACGAGCCGGACGTTGCAAACAAGCGGTAACTGAAAAACAAATGTGAGATTGACGCTAGGATATTAATGTTTATTTAGCTATGGCTTCCGGCGTTCCACGGTGACCTCGTCACCAGAACAGGCGGATAACGCGAAACCGAACCGTAGATAGAACGTGAACGAACTTCAACGAATCTTACAGCCCATCTCTTGGCTAACACACGCAGCACTACCACCTAACAAGCCTATGCCACAACAGTGGGATCTTAGCCCCGTGACACGCGAAGGCAGGACAGCGCCAAGTGCGAAAAGGAATGCGCTTTTTGATGCAACACGAGTGGTGCATTCGCAGGCCTCGTGAGCATGCACCGCTGCGCCGAGTTGCTGAGTCAGCTGTTCAAGCGAGTATTGATTAAAACTAGCCAATAAGCTTCGTGTGGCGTAGAAAAAACTGCGGTACCTGCAATTCTCAGTGACTGATTCATTGAAGTGGTCAACGCCGCCTCCCGAGCGGCGAAGGCAATTTCGTGCGCCCGAGTCTCCATTGCTGCTAGTTGAGAGTTGTGCGCTTGTGGCGTTTAGGGGTAAAATGACGGTGCGTTGTGCTTGGCAGTGCTCTAAACTCTCGCGACACGTCTGCATATTGCCGTGGTCATAGTAATCTTTATTTATCGCGTGCTACCTACTACAGCTGGTATGCAGCCAGACACGTGTAGACCATGATTTTGTTTTAAAATAATGCCGGAATCTAGAATGTGGCATTGGCGCTGCCATCAGGAGTAATTAAGTACAATAATGAAATTACGGTAGCTTCACTATTTTTCCCAGTATTTTTGTAATGTAACAAATTGCGTCTCCAATGTGGTAATTTCCATGTAAATATTTAATTTAGGGCAGGTTTTCCGCAAGCAAAGGTTATTCATTACTTTCTAAACGACTTGTGCTGAAGTGCACCACTTCTCTTTCAGTACACAACATTGTAGAGTGGTGCCAAAGTCGAAACAATGCTCGGCAAGCGCAGGTCAGAACAACTGATGGCAAAACGAGATGCAGTTAGAAGCGCGTAGTGACACACTGTTAAATCGGCTAAGGCACAGTGATCCCTGGTTACACTTGTCGCCACAGGGCGAAGAGCGCTGTTTGGGGCGGCTAGGGGTAAAACCCCTTGATGCTTTCAAAGTTACGCCAACGATTGAACTTTGCCGCCGCCGCGCTACCTCCTCGCCTCCTCCTCGCCCCTTGCGCGCCCCTTCGCTGAAGGCCGGCTCTCCGCCCGATTTCCTGAGCGACGATTGGTCTCCCTGCCGTTGCCCTTGGAAACCGATGCGCGTCCGCCGTTTTCCTTGTGTTTTCTTTTTCCTTCGCGCCATTTTCCCCTAGTCTCGGCGAGCGAATATTGCGCGCTGTGCTTTTATTGCAGCGTGCAAGCTCTATGCCGTGCTGTTGCGCGTACAACTGCAGCAAGCGGCCTGAAGATGGTTATGCGGTATTCATGATATCTCAAGGCAAGCGTGACGGCTTGCGCACGAGTCAATGGATTCACAAGATTAGTCGAAAGACGTTTATTCCTAGAAAGAACAGAGTTGTTTGCGACGTAAGGTACCTTTCTCACTTCCCGTAATAACGCGTCACCTGACGCTGCGTTTTTTATTCCTGCTTGCTCCTCAATATTTTTGCGGCGGCAACATGTTCACTGTATAAAAATAAGGTTGTCCTCTGCAGCATGCTGAATATTCTGCGAGGCTCCAAGGCTCCATCATATAACACGCTGTCGACTTCTGTACAGTCAGAAATAGGGCGCTATAATCTGCTTTTTGCTCTCAGAGATAACTGGAAAATTACAGTCTCTCGATTGCATTTGTCGCGATTATGCTAGGATCCCTGGCCTCCTTCACTAAAAATCAAAATTCGAGCTTGTAGAGGAGCTAGCCTTTCCAGCTTGTACTTGTAGTGTGCGTCGGTTACTCGGGAGCAATGAATGCTGGCCCTGAAAAACTCTTTGGCAAGTAAACCCGAGGTATTGCGGGCAATCTGCGCTGGTTAGGTCGTATGGCATTTTTTTTTCAATTCTTGAATGTGTCTTGCCATGCTTCGACACACGCGTGGGTTAAAAAGTATGCGTTCGTTTTATCAGGGATACGGCCAATGTGCAGGAGGTGTTCACATGATCACACACGCTCCACTTTACCCGTGACTACAAGGCGTTGGCAGATTACCTTCGCTTTGAAAGCTGGAGCTCTAAAACCGCGATTCCGCATATTCATTTACTGCGAGAAAAGTTTTCCCATCGATGTCAAATCAGCCGGAATCATTGCATCAATTTTCTGTATTTACGAAACTTAAACAATCAATAATGATTATAGTTATGATGTAAAAATAGGGGAACATTTTGCGAGCAACAATTCTTAGCACTGTAACATATTACTCATTTCAATTGTGTGCAAGATTTTTTTTTCACCTAGCCTGAGTGATTAACTCATCGCTCTATTATCTAGCTACATTTCACTGAAGACCAGTTTGAGCCGCCAATATTACACAACCCCGAAAAAAAAAAAACAGGCCAAACGCAGTTCCATCAATTTTCTCTCACCGACCTGTCCTGAAGTAAAGGAAGCCTCCTCGACAGAGACATGAACCTCGCGCTGATAGTAGTCAGTTATTTCTGTGGCTCGCTCTTTTCCCACCTCAATTTATGAGAAAACAAGAAAGTATAAGAATTAAAAATCAATGTATAGTTGTCTCGTCAGATATTATGAGATAATAGAGACATGACTGACAACGTAAGTCAATGAAAATTGAAGTATATCAATTGGTCATGGGACGGCATCAGATTAAATAGTGATGGTTATGAATAGTGATAGGTAATGATGGTGACTGTTACGGATAATAATAGTAAATTATAGTAATAGGCCCGGATAGTGAGGTGATAGTGTTCGTTGCGGATAGGACAGTGGCATTAGTGGTAGGATAGTGGCATTAGTAGATATAGTGATAGATAGGATAGCGATAGTTAATGAATTTGGCAGTTATATGCTTTCTCATTTCCGCACGTTGAAGACCTATGTGCACCCTGTAATTTTTTTTATTTTATTGTTGCGTTCAATGAAATCAAGCTTTTTTACATAGCGCATGAGGCCACAGCATGCTTGCCCCAGAACTTCAGTGTGTCGGCAATAGGGCCCACCACTTCTCCCAGTGTACCCTGCTGTCTTTTAACCACACGCGAAGTCAGTGAGTGGCCACGTACTCATAAAATTATTTAATTCCTCCATCAGCATCATATCAAAACTGCCGTGACAAACCTGTTCCTTGCCTCGAAGCAGCAAGGAACAGCTCAAAATTTGGTTTTATACAAAATTAACTAATTAACGCAGATTATCGCGGATCGCTAACTAGCACAGTGAGTGCCATTACACTTGGCCTAAGCTTTCCAATAGTGTACGGTTCGATGTTGCAGCTAAAATTTAGATTTTAATTGCAATTTACTAAATATCAATTAATTTGGCCCAGTAATTGATCAAAATACATGTACAATTAACCAATAATTCAATCTCATGATTGATCACGTGACATATACTATGCTTAGAGAGATAGCTTGACAGTAGCGAAATCGACTAAGTCCTGCTTTGACCTTCTCTGATCTTTAAGTTCAAAGCACCAGCCTGGATCGTTTTCCGGTTTTACCGCGGTGACAGATTTCACGTTCTAAAAAAAACAAACACAAAGTCAGAGGCAGTACTAGATTAGGTACACAAAGTAAAACCTTATCATGTGACTTAAAAAGTGTCTGCAGCACAGAACTCGCCTGAAAGCTCTGTTTATCAGTATTCCCCGTTCAAACAGTTCTAAGTAGAAACTAATCAATTTATGAACTTTACTTTCGGCATTCTTAATGCTTTTCTCGCAATTTTTCAAAAATTTTGTGCACTCCTGGAGCGCAGACCTGGCACAAAAGCTTGCGCTTCACTTACTGCTGCGGCCGGCCGGCGGGCGTCAAGGAGAAAAAGCGTGTCGTGCGCAGCGCTCGCCGCCGCCGCGCGAGGAGAATCGAGGAGGAAAGCGCGGCGCGGAGGAGAGTGTCGCAACTTTCAAATTATCAAGGGACTTTAGCGACAGGGTAGAGACATGCGTAAATGTCAATGACGCGAACATTACTTAGCGGAAACTGCTCAAGTCGATTCCTAAAAACAAGCAAGAAAAAAATAATCTGATTCGTAGGCTATAAATGTTGAAGAGAGCTCTGGGTGAGCAAGGCGCTGGGTTTGCCGCTTGATTCTTCCTTGAGCGCAATGAAAGTAAGCAGCCTTTGCCCATGTTTCTTTTTTCGAATCCCGGCCTCGGCGGCCGCTTTTCCATGGAGGCGAAAAGCAAGGCGCCCCTGTGCTGTGCAATGTCAATGCACGGTAAAGAACCCCAGGTGGTCGAAATTTCGAAAACCAACCAACCCGACCGACCGACCGACCGACCGACCGACCGACCGACCGACCGACCGACCGACCGACCGACCGACCGACCGACCGACCGACCGACCGACCGACCGACCGACCGACCGACCGACCGACCGACCGACCGACAGACTGACTGACTGACTGACTGAATGACCGACCGACCGACAAATCTTTTATTTTTTCTGGCGACGTGTTATATTGTTAGCAGCGTGTACAGTACGAAGCAGGCAGAGAACGGCCGTCTGGGATGAAATTCAGCAGGGTGAAGAAGGAATGGTGCGGGACGTTACTGGGGTCTGGTGATATTTGTTTGGTTTGTAGACATGTGTGAATAGTCTTTGTAAGGTTGAAAATAAGAAAGTAGTTTAAAAGTAATTGCATTACTCAGCAGAAGGAATTGTGGTATAATGCGATTAATTTTACTTTCTGAGAGGAATAATTAATTTAATTATATTTCGCGGCTTTCAGCAAAGAAATTTAACATTTTTATCAGTAATTTTGCCTTGTATGCATGCAGCCTTATCAATTTTGCTTGTAGCGCTCAAAAGAACTTGAAGATCTGTGCTTTTTGTTCACGACATGTGCCTTTATCACTTCGTTCCTTTGCAGCACAAGAGGCGCTGATATTTATTTCGAATCATCATAGCCACTCGCATGGGCTGCCACACTATTCTCAATTGCTCTAGTAACTTGCGGAGGTTTGTCTTGTTATATATCTATGCTCTGTCACTGAGTTCACACTTACCGCTGACTATCGCGACGAGCATTCATAGTGCGACGACCACCGAGGGGAGCACGCGCATCTCGTAAACAACGATAGAGACAAGTGGCCAGTGGAGGAGAGCAAAGAATTGGTTTGGTTTGTGAGGCTTAACATCTTGATAATACTCAGGCCATGCGAGACGCCGCCTTTTAGGACTCCGAAATTTCGACCATCTGTAATTCTTTAACGTGAATTGACATAGCGCAGCACACGGGTGCCTTGCTTTTCGCTTCTATCGAAAAGCGGCCGCCGCGGCTAGGGCTCATACCCACATCCTTGGACACAGGAGCCGAGCGCCCTAACTCTATACCCCCCCCCCCCCCCGGGAGGGGGGGGAAAGGGTTATAGAGTTACTTTTTGTGACGCATTGTTGGGCAGTTGGCGTTGGCTTTCCCTTATAGCTTTTTATACACGGACACGACCGAGCGAGTCTTATCAGAAAGAAGGAGTAAGTTTGCTTCAGTTAGAACGCAGGTGACTACTCATCTTCAGCCTTCCTCGATGTTTTCGAGCTCAACTCAGCGACTTTCAAGGATATGACGCGATATCATTTTTAGCTGCCACCAGTGAAGCGATTTCTGGGTCCCCGTTTGCGTATACATTCCTTCGTACTGACTCAGTCACTGGTTCTTATGTGCCTGCATTACACGGCACAATTTCTTAGCGGACTGTTGTAGGCTAAACAGTACATATCTGAAAGGCGACACCACGTAGGCACCTACAAAGCTCTGATTTAAACTAGCTTAGGATTAGCGTGTATAACCCATCGTCAAGGAATCCGGAGGGGAAGATTCACGTCTCAAATTGAAGTCTCAAAAAAGAAGTACGAAATGGCAGCGCTCTTGTCATGTCACATGGTCTGCCGACGTTACGCAATCCGCCAGCCATTCAGCGCACGGCCATGCCACCAGCCAGCCACCACGTGTCAGAGTCAAGTCCGTGTATTTTCGCCCACATTGCTGATAATGAGAATGCCGCCAGGGCTTGACTTTGTACATAATAGGGCCTAATGCTGTCGCGTTCATTTCAGTTGTGTTTTGTGCTTCGTTTGTAGTTCGCAGGCGTTGTTTTATTACCGGATATCTTCAGTATTTATTTTAGGCTTTTATTTTTGCCACAAAATGTGCATGTGATATGAACCAACCTAATCGTTAAAGGAAAAAGATAAACGGGGAATAAATGATCCCCATTATATTGAACAACACTGTGTTAAATGTAACTGCTTTTTAGAAATTTTTAGCCTGGGTTAAATTCTAAGGTGAAACCATTCAAGGCCTAGATATATTGTGTGTCCATCGTGTCTGCAAGACAGGAAGCGATTAAACGAGTTTACTAAGTAACATTGACGATTGGAATGAAAAGGTCATTCAGTCGGTCAACGAAGCAACGGAAGAGGTGGAGATTGACGAAGACATTGAAGGAGTAGACCGTCACATGGTCAGGCTCTGGCGTAAGAAGAAGGATCTAGAAACGAGACTCACACAGAAAAGAGGGAATAGGAACTTGCGCAGAGAATTGGTAGTGCTTGACAAAGAAATTGAATAATATGCGCTCGTTTTAACGAGGCAGAACTGGGGCAGCATTTGTGAAAAACTGGACAGGAATATCGGGAAGGCAAGTACGTGGCACTTACTTCGGCATCTTCTAGATCCCGAGAAATCTAAACTGGAGGCCAGGCAGCAAATTCACAGGCTAATACATACCTTTGATGGGACCGCGGCTACTCTCATAGCCCAAGTCCGAGACCGGTATTTGAACTGTGCGGAGGGTATAGGCCAACAAATGCCTGATTACAAGGGCCAGGAAAACCCGGAGCTAGATAGCCCGATAACGGTTGCCGAAGAACAAAGACTGCTGCAGGTCCGGACAGAGTCAACAATTGAATGCTAAGAAACTTGGACGACGCGTCGATCCGACACCTCGCAGCCTTCATGCAGGAGTGTTGGGAGGCCGGTCGGCTGCCGGCGACATGGAAGGTCGCAAACCTCGTATTCCTCCCGAAGCCAGGGAAGCGGCCGAGTTTCGAACGCTTGCGTCCGATCTCGCTCACGTCATGCGTGGGGAAACTAATGGAGCATGTTGTTCAGGCCCGGCTGAACCGGTTTTTGGAGGACAACGATATCTATCCGAACACCATGATAGGATTTAGACCGCATTTGGCCGCATGCGATGTCATGCTGCAGCTAAAAGAACAGATCGTACACAATTCAACAGTAGACACCAGGGTGATCGTTGGTCTAGACGTGTCAAAAGCTTTTGACGACGTGAAGTCCTCGGCTATTCTGCAGAATCTCAGTGCATGAGATGTTGGAGTTCGCACGTACAACTACATACGCGACTTCCTCAGCAATAGAACGGCAACTATCAGTATGGGGGGACACACAGTAGAAGGTATTCGACTGGGAAACAAAGCCACACCACAGGGATCGGTGTTGTCCCCGACGCTATTTAATATCGCCATGATTGGTCGCCCCGCAAAACTATAGGAAATCCAAGGGCTACACCATACATTATATGCAGATGACCTGACTCTGTGGATGTGCAGGGCAGTGACGGTGAAATTGAACAGACACTCCAGCGGGCAATCGAAGTTATAGAAAGATACTTGGAACCGATCGGGCTCAGATGTTCGGCCGAGAAATCGGAAGCGCTCGCTCTCACGTCAATGCGATCGCCCCATCGTCGGCGTATAAAGCAGGATAACCCGGAAATAACACTCAGGGTCAACGGTAACGTTATACCAACGGTGGCAACTATTGGAGTTCTGGGATTATGAATTCAGGCCAACGGCAGGAACTCGGAACCGATACAGAGGCTAGACGCTAGCACCAGTCAAACCTGTAGACTCCTGAAGCGGATCGCAAACATGCGGGCATGAAAGAAGCTAACCTCCTTAGGCTAGTCCAGTCTTTTATAATCAGTAGGATAGTCTACGTGGCGCCGTATTTACGGCTTCACAAGGCAGAAAAGGAGAAACTTGACGTTCTTATTCGTAAAGGAATAAAAACCGCACTAGGTTTACCACCCAATACATCGACAAACAAGATTATGAGACTAGGGGTCTCCAATACTCTCGAAGAGCTCATTGAAGCTGCAAGGACTTCACAATACCAGACACTGTTGCGCAGTCGTAATGGTCGGAGCATTTTGGAAAAACTGGGGTATGAGCCGCAAGCATGCTCCAGACGTACAGAAAAAGTACCTAGACAGGTTAGGGACAAATTAAAAATACCTCCGCTCCCCAAAAACATGCACCCCGTTTGCCATGAGAGCCGGAGGAGTGATAGAGCAACAGCGCTGCAAGCCCGTTTTGAGGGAAGACAGGACGTCTTATATACAGATGCCGCAGAATGCGCGAACGGTAGGGGACGTGTTTCGGTAGCAACTAGAGAAGACGGGGGCTCGGTAGTTTGCTGCAGCACCCGAAATTCGACCACAACGGAGGCGGAAGAGGTGGCCATCCCGCTAGCTCTAACACAACAACAGGTCAAAATTATAGTTACAGACTCGAAATCAGCGATTAGAAACTTTGACGCGGGCCGCATTTCGGCCATAGCAGCAAGAGTGTTGGCCAGTGGTTCACTATCGGTAGAGCAGGTCGCGCTCATTTGGACACCGGCGCACCAGGGGTTGAGGGGAAACGAGAAAGAGCACGTACTGGCCCGAGGATTAGCTACATTCCGGGATCCCAGTGACGACTTATGCGCAACCCCGTACCCCTTGCGCGATGAGGAGCCCCAGCAGTTTGACGATGACCTTAACACCTACCAAGATATCCTAAATCATTACAAATTAGGCAGATCAGTACTACCAAAAGCGTATAAGCAACTCACCAAAAGTGAGGAGGTTATGTGGCGTAAGCTACAGACTGGAGTATTCCCGAACCCCCAGCTTTGCAGCAAGTAGCACCCGGAAATTTTTAGCCCCAGGTGCAAACGTTGCGATGGCATAGCGGACATGATCCATATGATATGGACGTGTCCTAGATTTGCAAAACCTGACCGGACAGATGAGTCCTGGGAGGCACTACTTCTCAAGCAGGACGAAAAAGGGCAACGAGAAGTCATCCTTATTGGTTTCACCGCGCTAACACATCACCGTGACTCCGGGTTACTTGCACTCGATTGTGTTGGCAATGCTAATGCGCTTATCGCATCTGGTATGTGCGTGGAAAGAGCCATTGGTCTCTAGGTTTACGCAGAGCAAGTCAAAAGCACAGTTTTGTATGTGCGATCCTCTCACAGCAAGAGGTTAACACATAGTGTTAACCCTTTAACCATATGTTAACAATATATGGTGTGTTTAAAAAATGCTGGTTTTCATTGAAACCTAAGTAGTGCCCTTCCAGATCTTAACATTGCTGTGGAAATGATATATCATGAGTACGTTTTAGAAATTGCGAACTATAGCTGAAGGACCATTTTAAATAACAGACTAAGATGCTGGTTAGTTCGTATGCCTGAGCATCTTTATGCAAGATATTTGGTTCCCGATTGCTTCGATAAACGATCGAAAAGAACTGGGTCATATCGTCGTGCCCACCGTTGTTTTGGTGAAGCTGCATAATTTGACTGCTTCAGCCTGATGTAAAGCTTGCCGCCACACGTGTAATTCTTTTTCCTATGGGTCGAAATTCGAGGCGTATATTCTCTAAACAATACCTACGGGTAGTCACGAAGCGAATGTTCTAGCTTATGTTTTTAGCTAAGCACAAAAGTGTAGAGTATGTGAGAACCCTCCTTTTGCACAGACGCTCGCGACATGCTTTGAAAATATCTAGATCATACTTTAAAATATGAAGTTTAGATACCAGAAATAGGTCATGTTTACCTATTTAGTCATCATCATCATCATCATCATCATCATCAGCCGTTTTATACCCACTTTAAGACGAAGGCCTTTCCCATATTCCTCCAATTATCCCGGTCCTGTGATAGCTGCATCCACTTCCCCCCGCGAACTTCTTAACCTCATCCGCACACATGACTTTCGGCCGCTCCCTGCTAGACTTTCCTTCCCTTGGAATCCAATTTATTATCCTCAGTGACCATCGGTTACTCTCTCTTTGTGCTACATTTATTTTTTTAATTATTCAGTAAATCGGTTCCAATTATTCCGCTTTCTCTTTGCTTACCGGAAGGACGCCGACACGCAGATGGCAACGCATTGTGGTCCGTCTCTCCTGCTTGAGGCTTGTCAGCGATGAGCGAGCCTATCAAGCTCCACATGGAATACCACTGCTTATATAGCAGATGTCCTAGCGTGCAGAATGACATTACTCACTCCGATCCTTCAACTAATTGGGGGAAGCATTGATTCACTGGAAATAGTGAAAGTAAATGTTGTTTCTAATAAGGTTCTGCTAGGTCGATTTTGGAGGCTTTCAAACGAGCTACCCCATTTCGACGAATATGATTAATTCTTGCTTGAAGTCTGTAGGCCGGTTGATTTATTTGATTTCATTTAAGTCGCTGGCTTTCCAAATGGACATGCGTTTTCATAGAGATGCGTATCTGCGTAAACATCATAGTTTTAGAAATGAAATGCAACGAGCGAAGCATAGACAGCGTGAGGTCGGTGTACATTGCTCTGAATATTTATGCAGTGGTCACTACTACTTCTCCAAGCGCACAATAGAGTCGGTTGTTTTCAGTTATTTTACATATATTTCAACGTTACATGAAAAAACAAATAAGATTTCTTAATCTAGTTTGGCTGGACAGGAGCAAGTTACAGCTGGCTGCACTCTTAATCTGGTTCCACGTAGGTTCCAATTATACGTGCAAATTTTAAAAACTGTTTTGCTTATAAGTGGGACATTTTTAAAAGTTTCACTTATAACTGGAACCTATGTGGAACCAGATTAAGAATGTAGGAACTCTGTCGAGCATATATCGCACCGTTGCAAAGCACTAGGCAGAGCAGATGATTCGTGATGAAATTATATACTCAAAAGTTGACAATGTTCACAAGGTTAACGAGAGTTATTGCTTTAATATTTATGGAAGACATTGCTTTCACAGACATTGCATAGATATTTATTTATGGAAGAAACGCCATGGAGTGATAACACAGTTAACCCACTTAGCGGTTCTCCATAAGGTGTTCTTGCGCCTCTAACTTCTACCTGTATGTTCCCTTTGTACGCATTTGAAACGAATATTAGTGAATTGATATTGAAAGAAAGAGTTGGCGTAATGTGCGGTTAATAATTGTAAATACAACACATGTAAATGCGTTTTAAGCCTTGAAGTCTATCAAAGGAAGCTGAACCTATAAACATCTGCTAAATATTAAACATGATTTCTCATGACCGGCTTCCTTACAAATGATGGTACAACGTGGGGCAGAAACTAATCTTTTTTGCACATTATTTCTACGTAAAATGTATATAAAAGAATACCGCTACTCTGACATCTCAATGAAAAATACTAGAATACTTTTTGCACCGTGGGACAAAACAGGGTTCCGAAAGACAGCTTTGTACCCGATCTGAATACGTCTCTAGCCAACTTCGAGGGATCCGATATCTAATTACTCAGGTAAAATATACATAGTAATCTGAAGTATTGTGACCATAAACCATTCGGACATGGCTGAAGAAGGACATAAAAGATTTGTACACTCCCTAATCGTGCACTGTATGAGAAAGTGGCTCAGTTTGTTCAAGCGGTGCCTATATTGGAAACAAGACAAAGTGCGCCAGGGAGAATTTCAGTAGCAATGTAAGCACACGTTGAAGAAAGTTTGATCTCTGCGCATACATTTCATGCTTTACTTTTAACAGCACCACATGATTGCCTGAAAATTCATGACATGTATATTTCAGCTTGTTTCATGGCTTGAAATGGAAGTAGAACACTTCCTCTACATTCCAGTAGCCTAAGTGTTCAGCATCACCATATTTTCGCGGGCATATAGCGCTTCCAAACCAAGCATGCGTCAGTGCGACAATATTTTACGTGACGATAACGTGTATAGAAAAAGCTAATATATGCACTTTACCACAACTAAGTAAGCCAAAAGAAAAACGTGCTTTTATTCGTTATTAAGAAGTACAAGAAACGCCAGAACTGCGACGTGTTGGTGAACATGGTTTACTGGGGTATGATAATATATATCAGATAAAAGACGCTCCATATATATTTTTCAATGCTGCTGCGGGCAGGGAGACAAATGCGTCATATTGTACAATTTTTGAACGCTTAGCACTGGACAGTGAAGGCTGCTCTGCCGCCCAAAAACATGTGTCATGATTAGTGCTATAGCACCGGAAGCTCTGGCTTGAATCCTATTCACACTAAATTTTTTTGTGTGTTCATTCACATTTCCAAGTAAACTAAATTGCATAGATGGTGACATCTATGTCGCTATAACGTGATGTATATTATTGATAGGTGGTGTAATCGATTGAGCACGGAAACACAGCAGAGAATTGGTTGCGTCATAATATGATGATATATGCTTTACAGGCCAGCGACGCTTGCGCGTGCTCTCCACCCCGCGCAACCGCCCACCGGGTTAAACATATTTGTGGGAATTGTAATATTATCACCATTATCAACTTGTATGCAGCCACTGCCCGCGTGCAAATAGCTCACAGCATGATCAATTCTATGTCATGGCTTCGCCGTTCAGTTGCTATCTGGACATAAGAAACGCCTCAACTTGCCCTTTATCTGCACGATGAATATCTTCTGCCCCACCAGTAGTGGCGAAAACTCTTATCTCAGTCCGCGACGGTGTACGGAAATCCAAATCCAGACTCCACCTGCTTTCTTCTATTCTAACTCGCGTCATTAGGTGTTGATGTTTATTGCTCTGACAGGCTACCCTCGCTTTCTCTACAAGTCGAAGTTGTCATCATTAGCGGGCTCCATGCTTTTGGCATGGTGCAAAAGCTTTACCTTGCTTGTCTCTTAGATGATGGTCCAGGCCTTGTTTTCTGCATCGACGCGGACATCGCAGACATGCGATGGGAGTCAGCAGTAGTTTAGTTCAGACGCTTTGTACGTTCGTTCAGCTACAGATGAGAAGCAGTTCACATCCGATTGCATGGCTGCGAGTAGCTCAAGATTCCTTGCTTGAGCTGCTACGTAGATGCTGTTCCCTTCCGTGTCAGAGAAGTATTATTTAGACAGAAAGCTAACCAACTTTGTCCGCAGTATAACTACATATCTGTACATTGGCCAAGCTGATAGAGTGCATGTCGACCAGTACAAGGGGCCGAGTAAGCACTTGCCGATCTGCATGATTCGTTTTGTTAGAGTTCAGATTCGGCGCAGCCATCCTGAAAACGGTGGTGGCGTTTCGCAGCGCACACATTCTTCTGCCGCATAGCGCGACGTCATTGGAAAAGCGGGGCAAGTAATATGTTTCTGGAAAAATGAAATTAAAACAGAATCACTCAGCGGTGGATTCATTGTGAGAAGGCTGTACGGTTTCCTTGCACATATTCACAAGAATAATCACAAAACGGAGGCTAATATATGGTTTTATCACATGGTGAGGGTGAAATATCTATAAAACTCGACGAAAAAAGGAACGTTCATAATGAAAACCACCGATCATAGAACAGGTGCGAAGCGGTGAAGTGATTGCGCCAGGCTTCTATTTGAAGCTACAATTGTTCGAACTGACTTCTGCTTGGCATGCACCGTTTACACGAAACCAAAGTTATAGCGGGGATCTCACACCATCTATGATGAAGGTACCACATATGAAAACAAATGTTACCCCTTCTTGTGTACACCTGCAGAATATTTACAAAAGATTGCGGGGTTTGAGGTGTGCTGTTTTATTTTGAAAGCAATACTACTTCCACTTTCAAGCCTTCGGATGACCCTTCCGCAGTTACGTCTTACCAACGTGACGCTTTGACGTGACACCCCACGTGACACACGGGCTGGTAGGAGCTGCCAACTTGGGTCTCTCGTTTCAAATGGATCGGTTATGTCAGAATCAGCCTGCTGGAACCCTGGCATTCACGTTACCCCTATAGGCCACTAAGGCACGTTCATACGGTTTGGTAAAAGCGGGGCTTTATAAGTGGGCTGAGGAAGAAGAAAAACAGAAGAACGCTCGGTCACCCGCAGCTAATGCTTTCGCTCAATATTTGGTTCAGCAGCGTTGAACCCTTGTAATTTTTAGGGTACTTCTGGAACACCAACTATACCCCAACATTGCCTTTAACAACCACACCCGGAAGGACCTTTAGCTATTCAATGCACGTTCAACGATAAAGCATAATTCGGATCATTTCACGTGACTGATGGGAACTAATCGCTACAAAGCCGCTTATTCGAAACAGGCCATTGAAGACACATGTGAACACTTTACTTTATCCTCTTCAGCTGATCCCGAGCTGTAGGCTAGATTCTTATTTGGCAGCATACTAGCACGCAGGAATATAGAGCTGTGCCTTTTTATGGAGGTAGCACTCCGTAATTCTGAAGAAATCAACGTCTTCAAGAAGTTTAGAAAATGGTTAGGAAGCAAGCCTAACGATTAGACATAAAATAAGTGCAGCTTGTGCCAAGCGTGCATTGGCCATAATTTTCTTTTCACTAGAGTCTTGTTTATCGTATCTTGAAATACAGCTCCCACACTACAGCGGAGTGGTTGTCAAAAAATTATCCGTTGTGTGAAATTCTTCAAAGTGCCAGTGCAGCCGAAGTACAGCTAGGCATACGCCCCCATAGAGAAACATACTTACGTAAAGAGCGGACACTCGAGCCGTTTTGCGGCCGAACAAGTAAGGGTCTCACCCCCCGCCAGGCGGCGTAGCAATCTGTGCTTCCACTTCACCTCAAAGATAGACAGCTCATCATGCGTCAACGGGATTTCATTCAAGCGTCCCGTTTCTATATAGACGTTGGTTTTGCACCGGTCATGTGCTGCCGGTGCCACCCACCTCAAAGTGCATTATAACGCGTCGCGTCGGTTTTTCGGTAAGTTGTTTTCTTTTGCTCATAGAAAAGTTTAGTGTTTCTTGAGCTAAGAACATGTTTGCAGATTGTTTGTTATGCTCTGTGAACGTATTTTTCACATGTAACATAAAATATGAGCCATCAAGGAGATTTACCAAGCATCCACCCGTTTGTTGTAGGGCTCTTCTACGGGAGGGCATGTGCATTTCTTGCAAGCATAATTTTCGAAAATTTATTTACGATGCATTCCCTTTAAACACCATTTGTTATCTGCGACTCACCCGTGACATAATCGTTTTATTTGGCGGTGCTCGAGCAGTGTAGTGCACATTTTAAGTCTTGTAAAGCCTGTTTACTCCACAGTATATGAAAGGTGCGTGCAGCTTGGCTGGTTCGCAATCACCTGTTTTAATTTGCCCCGAGTTGCTCATTCTGGTATAGTAGGCTCTGGGTCATACTGACGCGAACTATTATGATCTTTATTATCTGCTGTGAAGAGCCGCGGACATATGACCTCACCGCTTTGCTTGTAACGCGCACAATGATCTAAGCAATGCCTCGAGTATTTTTCGTTCTGTGTGGGCATGCTCATGCCACCGAGCAAGGCTTTGTAGTTTTCCCCGCCGAGCTAGATGCCCAAGAATATATCGAATGAATGAAGCCACCCGCATTTAGTTTTATACTGTTTCAGGTTGTTCATGACTTCCGGCTTCCAGATCAAGGCTTTGCAGTCCTTTATTTCTTGCTGCTGTTTGTAATAAGATGCATTTCATAATGTGATCCAGTATTCGTTTTAACCAATGCAATGTGTAAAAAAGAAATATAGACTGCTTTTGTGAAACCACTGCCTCTTATTCTGTGCAAGTGAGAAAAGCGGCTCAATATCGGTAAACATCACAATGAGAACATCTCTGATCGTATTATTCTAATCTGCATGAACTAATTGAGCCTTGCTTAGGTCCTTTGAGGAGCTTGGTGGTATTTCGAGTAAAAAGGTTGCGATCCGCGGTTTCATTATATCTGTATTTATGGCATGCTTAGCAATAATTAAAGCCTTTGCACTCCACTTTAGACGATAAAGTTGAATACTTTATTAGCCAATTGTAAATCAGTTTCGAAGGCAATGCTATCAAAACTGAAACCGAGATAGAGAGAAATCACGAGCCTAAAACCTTGAAGGACGATACTACCGGTCTGACCAGCCGCTCGGGGTGCTGACGGTAGAGCCGCAGTTCGGCCGCAGTGCCCTACGGGAGTATCCGCTCTTTACGTAAGGATGTTTCTCTATGAGGCCCCTGCCATAAGCATTCCCTACCGATCAGTTCCTGGGGGGGGGGGACCTTGCCGGAGGTGTTGAATGGATGATGATGGGCTGATGAGTTATGTTTGACTCTGGGGCACGGCACCTTCGGGTGTCAATCCCCCTCCCAATCTGACAACGGCAAGAGTACACATACTTTTTATGATAAAAAACATTGTTACGAAGCGCACCTGACAATATCAAAGTGAATGGTTAGATTCATTTTCTATATTCTTTTCACAGAGGTGTAACTGGGCTAGTCAGCTGAGAAACACAGTGTACATAATGCCTCATATTGCACACACGTCTTGCCATATACTGGGCGGCGTTGACCTACCAGTTCCAGCACCGTAGGGCCAGGAACAGCCACCTTTCACCACCTCACTACCTGGGTTCCATCCCGACAACCCGAGGCTGCGTTTCCATGGAGGTGAAATGAAATGGCGTTCGTGTGCTGTGCGACGTGAGTGGTTGTTGTTGCGCCTGTAGGAAGAAGGAAAAGAAAATGCGTGCGCCTCTTACTGGCTTTGTAGCTGAGCCACCTCCGCTGCCTCGTGCGGACAAAACAGAAAATAGAGAAGATAAGGAAAAAGAGGAGGAAGAGAAAGACGAGCACCACAACAACAGCCGTTGTCCACCACCGAAGCAGTGGCGGTTGCAATAGCATAAGTATTCGGGAGGTTTGGCTCTCTTCCCTCCGCTACAGATGAGACCTTTATTTCCACTTTGTGCGTGAAAGAATAGACGTGCACAAGTTGCTCGCTTTGTTGAGCGATGTGCCTCGTTCCTTACGCTTTGCGCACCAATCGCGCATTTTCTCGGCACGGGTGCATTTGTGCCGCTGGGATCGCCCTTCTTTTCCTCACCATTCGATGACAGCATTCTTTCAAGCACCTGCCTTTCCGCTCTTTTCGGCGGCAGTACTTGAATCCTTGCTTTCTTTCTTTTGGTGCCAGATCTTTCAATCTGCCGGTAACCAGAGCGGGTATGGCGCCGGCATCGTGGCCGCGCTTGCATTGCAGCCAGTAGCGCATGACGCACTGCCAGTCGCGTCCGAACAAGGCTCTCTCACGTCAGCCCGCAAGCTAGGCATATACACTGCAGGCTCGCCACTCAAGTTACTCTGATCCGCCGGTGTGCCGCAGCGCTCAGCGCTAACCGGCGATTATTTCTGATAATTTAGGCAAGCAGCACATCAAAAAACAAATAACAACAGAAAACAATAAATTCCTCTGAAAATCATAAATAAAGACTAATACTATGCGTTATTTTTACCCAATGAGATCTCTTTGACTAAGACTATTAGTCGTAATTTTGGGATGAACGACATGGTTTCTTTTATGGCCGGGAGAACATATTAGAGGAGGCTAACAGTGTGGAACTGTCAGCGATAGCTCAGTTGAAATAGGGCACAATGCTGGTTTTAATGTTTATTTTATTCACATATTTCTCGCTAAACCGCAACTATTTCTTTTGACAAATCGCTTGATTGAGTTATAGGAAAGGGAAGGCGCAGTACCTGGTACACGTCTGGGCGGACATCTGACCCGCGCCGCAAGGCAAGGGAGGAAGGCGGGACTGCAACAAGTAAAATTTGGGGCCGCCCTAGCGGACGACATTGCAATATTTTCCACAATCTGGGGATCTCTAAACTGCACTCAGTCATGGGCAGTATCGAAGATACATGTATTTGATATTTTCTTTAGATACATTTTGTGTATCTGTTTTAGGTGCCGTGTACTGAAAACGAAAGTATCAGTATTGAAAATACATATTTAGTGTATCATGTAATTCAATGATACTCGATACGAAACAAAACTGCAAATATTGAAGCGGCTCTTAGACTTTGGGTTGAGGGCGTAAGCACAGGCGGTAGTAAAAGCCCAGAGACAGCTCGGCTTCTAGTACTCCTCGAGTTACCTGCAAATATCCCGTGCCCTCAGAATCAACCACATTTCAAGATTGCCTTCCTTTAAGAATAAAGGAGCCAAAGTTAAGTAGGTGTCCACGAGGTTCTTTACTTGTGAGCATTGAGTGCGTACCACAAAGCCGCTAAGTCGTCAACGGAACCGCAGAAAAGGATAAAGCTGAAACAGCAAGGAAGGCAACGCGTAGTAAGGGATATGCACACTCCTGTACCCCTAGCCGCTCTCCTATCCTTTGCCATCCCCCCTTCCCCACCAAAAAAAAAAGAAAACGTCCGCCTCTGCGGCATCTGATTCTCGTCAAGCAGTATGCTCGGTATACTGTTGAACGCAGTAAATTATGCCCAACCCTTCTGCAAGACCTGCGCTCCGCGTGTCGGCTCTGCGTAGCGGCAAGAACACGATCTTCCATGACCTCCGTCGGCCACAATGCAGTCGGCTAACTGCCGTTCTTGTAGTTTACAGTGTTTGAAAACAAAACATTCTTTGCAACAGCGCACTAGACTTGCACTAGACTTTCTTTCTTGAAAACATATTACGTCTAAAATTTTACGCAATACGCGACACGAAAGTTATGAATGTAATTTCCAGCACATAAGTTTGTATAACAAATTATGCTTTGTCAAGCATCTTTATTTTGTCAAACCTTTTAGCATACTTTGAATGACAAACTTTTAAAGATGTATTTGTATCTAAAAGGCGAAAATTGTTACTTTTTTAATGCATTTACGCGGTTGATTGACAGAATATCAGCCGCAAAGCTAAAAAAAGACCTCTATCGTTTATGTACAACCAGCCGTAGTTCTCAAGCGACAACATTGAAACTTGAGTTACCTGACTACATTCAATGTCCTTGCATCGATGCGTCTATGGCTCAGCCTTAGGCGCTGATCTTCATTCATTAATACACTGTGGTGTACGTATGCAGCGAGGCTTTCTCATTTGCCTCATGTTAGCACGCCCCCATCGGGCTCTTTCCGGACAAAAAAAAAAAAAAAAAAAAAAAAAACGTCCAGCCACTTGATTTTTATCGTTGTCCTTTTAGCTCTGAACAATATGCACAGCTTCTAATGTCCGCTATCGTAATAATGGAAAAATAACTGCTCAGTTCTCTAAACGCACGAATTTGAGCCTTTTAGCACAAGGGAAAACGCTGGGGCCAGCGGGTAAGTAATGTATCGTATGAAATCAAAAGGAATAGAAAAAGGTTCAGATATATTTGTATATACAGACAGGTGCCCGCCGTTCGGTTCGTATGAAGAGCAGAAGTAACAATAAAAGTTTCGCTGGGCCGCTTGTGTAAGCGATCACTGCATTGCAACCATGGCTCCAACCCAGTGTGAAGTTCTTACAAGGCCAGATGACCAGGCAGAGGAGCTTGAATAACTTCTTGCTGTAGGATTCGTTTGTGCCTTTTCTGAAAAACTACGATATAGTAATAGACTAAAGATTGCAGAAAGCACGGAAACATTTCATAGCGCCGTTACTTATTTCACCACCGATACAGTACCGAGTATCTGTATAAAAATCGATTATGCATCTTATATCGGTGTCGAAAATACAATTTCTCAAGGTGTCGAATATCGGTATCGGAGATCTTTTTTGAAGTACAGTCCAGCCTACTTATAACAGCCGCAGATATAACGAACTCTCGCTTAGTACGAACGAGGGCGGTGCTACCGTCAAAATATATATTGGGGCAATGGCACAGTGTTTCACACAGAACGAATTGTTGTGGCCTCAACACTCGGTTAGAGCAAACGCGAAGCTGTCGGGCCACCGAAGTTGACCCAGCCGGCGGTGTTTGGTGCGGTTTCGCTCGACTGCGAACCCGCGGCTGGCGAATTTCGAGCACTTTATGCTCCCCTGACACGACGCGAACACAGAGCCCAAAAAGCGTTCCCCGGGGCTCCTTTGCGGGTAAAATAAAGTAAAAAAAATAAAAAGCGCGCGTTAAAAACTGAAAACGAATAAGCGCGCGCGCGCGGTGACGGAAGAGAAAGTGGCATCCGTGCCTTTCCCAGATCGGGGAGTTGAAGGGTGCCTCAACGCGAGAGCCCAAGGGCTTGACTTGCGACTGGTGTGATGGAGGACTGTACGCCGACCTCTTGAGGTGCTAAAAGGAAAGCTGTCGACATTGCAACGAAGATGGCCATTGTTAATGAACTTGCTCAAGGTGCACAAAACTGTGAACTGGTCAAGAAGTACGGACTGTCGAAATCGACCATTTCAACCATTGCTAAGGGCAAGGAAAAGATTCTTGGTGCTACCGTGAATGCCAACCCGACGACTAGAAAGCGCCTTCGGAAGGCGACCTACGCGGACGTTGAGGATGCACTGCTTAAGTGGTTTGCTGACACCGGGTCTCGCAACGTTCCGGTCAGTGGACCGCTGATGCTCTCCAAGGCTAAATACTTCGCCTTCCTTTTGGACTTTCCCGATTTCAGCCCAGGCAATGGTTGGCTTGACCGGTTTAAGGCTCGCCACGGAATTGTTTTCGATGCGGTCTTCGGCGAGGCCGCGTCTGTGAACAACGAGGACGTCGATGCGTGGCTTTCCGACAACCTCCCAACAATCACGAGCTATGCTCCACAGGACGTTTACAATGCCGACGAGACTGCGTCGGCATTGTAAACGCATGCCTTGAAAAGCGACAAGTGCACAGGAGGGAAGAACAGCAAGTTGCGCATAACCGTTCTTCTGTGTGTCAATACGGACGGCAGTGACCGGCGGTTGCCTTTTATCATTGGCAAGTCACGTAAGCCGCGATGCTTTGGAAGCTACGTGCCCGTACGCTACAAGAACAATACAAAAGCCTGGATGAGTCGTGACTTATTTGCTGAATGGCTTGTCGAGTTCGACTGCGACATGGCACGAAAAAACAGGAAGGTCCTGCTCGTGCTGAATAACTGTGCGGCGCACGATGTGCAGCCTTCCTTGAGTGCGGTGACAGTGCTCTTCTTGCTTCCCGATGCAACCTGCAAAATTCACCCGCTGGTTATAGGCATCATTCATGCGTTCAACGTGTGCTACCGGCGGCGCGTCATCCAACTCTTGTTGGTCGCGATTGACGCTGCCATGCCAGTTCGCATCAGCTTGCTTGCCGCCGTGGAGATATTTAAGTGGCGTGGATGGAACTCACCGCGGAGTGCATAACAAATTGCTTCCGCAAGACAGGTTTTATGGGCCCAGGCACCGGGGAAGCCATAGATCACCCACCGGAAGGCCGGTCGCAGGAGGACTTGTGGCAACGCGTCGTTGACACGCAGCTGGCCGGACCTAAAGTCGCCTGGCACGATTTCGTTTCTGCTGATGACGACGTCGACATTGAGGAGCCATGCACTGACGAAGCTATTGTGCGTGAAGTGCGAGCCCTTCCTGACTGCCCAGAGACCGACGAGGATGATGACGAGGATGCTGCTCTACCGCCGGTTGCTGTGAACGCTTCAACCGCGATCGGTTACATCGCGTCGCTTAAGGAACTCGTGTCCAGCAGAGGTCTTGGCGATGAACATATTACCGCGCTGGAAAAATTAGAAACGGCAGTGATGCGATCAGCTTTGAAGAAGCAGACATGCATCACGGACTTTTTTCAAAAATAAAGTTAACTTTCGTCTCGCTTGCTCTTTTTGCCCGTATTATAGGTGGTCCACTTAGTACGAACTTTGGATACAACGAACAAATGCCGCGTGACGATCAAGTTCGTAACAAGTGGGCTGGACTGTATGTTACCCAGCCCTGTCTGCACTGACATCACAACATGTTCAGCCGCCTTCAATCCCGATTGCGGCGGCCTCAGCTCGATGAAGAAACGCAAAAGCGTCGTTGTGATGTGTGATTTCAGTGCACGCTAAATATGCCCGGGTAGTCGAAGTTAATCCGGTGCCCACCACTATGGAAGCTCTTGCTTCTGACACTCCCGCCTTCGTCCTTTGCCTTGATACGTGGTTTATTATTCTACCCTGAAATATATCCAGACACGATACTGCGAATAATTTTCTGAAACAAGATCTAGACGGCCCGCTATGTTTAGTCGCCATGCCGCAAGAATTCTTGACATTGTTTTTGTGCTGGCGTTGCCGGTAGTTAAGACAAATAATTGCCTGTTCGTCCAACATACTGTATGCGACACAATAGAGGGATGCAATATACAACGCAATCTACACAGTTCACGTACGGGGTTAGGTGTTTATTGGCACATGCTCGTTCGAATGAAGGGTTGGGCTTCCTCAAATGAGGGGCGGGGAACACAACAGCACATCTGCTTTCGGCGCTGTCTTTTTTAAGATGCGGGAGACACTTCGCACGTAAGGGAGCACAGCCACCTTTTTCCTTTCGCTAGATTTCTGTGCGTTTTTTTCACGAGCGGGAAGGTGCCTAAGGGTGCGATCTGCTGCCGAGACTTGAAGTGGAACGGGGTAGCCCAAGGCGGATAACCGGTTGACTTGTTCGTGAAAACTACTGGGCATGCAGTTTTGGCAAAATTTTGTCAATGCGTTTCTAAAGCGAAGTGCAATGACTCACCGTTTTACCAGCTTTGAGTAGGCGGAGCGAAACGCTAAGAGGGGCTTATTGCCACGAGGTTCGTAGTTCCAGCAAATGTGGTTGTCGGTGACTGAAAAGGTAATGTCAAGAAAGCGTATTTTCCCGTCAGATGGTAGCTCATGGGTTCGTTTTAGTAGCCTGCGATTATTCTGCAAGGCTGCCAAAATCTGCCCAGCTTCATTCTTAAGGGAGGTCCAGTCACAGTCAATAAACAATTAAAAACGTCATTCACAAATCTGAAAACCTTAAACACCTTTGAACCCTCAAGGTAGCGATGGAGGCCTCTTGCATGGTAGCTTAAAAACAGATCACTAAGCACCGTTGCTATACAGGAGCCAATACACACACCTTCCGTCTGTAGGAAGGGCTCGTTATTCCAAGACAAAAAAGGTATTTTTCAGATAAAACTGCAAAGGTTTCGGAAAGCCGCCGCATAAAACCCAGGAATCAGTCTGGAAGAAGACAACCCCGAAGCGGCCGATGCTGTCTCGAACATATTCAAGCAGAGAGGCATGCGGCAGAGTATTACAAGTCTTTGACATCAGTTT
Organism: Amblyomma maculatum; assembly: GCF_055883805.1. NCBI lineage: Eukaryota > Metazoa > Arthropoda > Arachnida > Ixodida > Ixodidae > Amblyomma > Amblyomma maculatum. Next base: position 104,736,022 of record NC_139353.1, on the reverse strand, counting down.
AGAAAGCCTGAAGGCTCTTGTCGGGATAGGATGATAGAAAGTCGAATTCTTCTGAGGAAAACTTTAGCTACAAAACGGTCGCACATGCTCAGCAGGTTCAGGTTTTCTTGCAGAAACTAGGCCATGCTATTCTGCCACGCTCATTTTTTGAAATAATCATCCTTAAGGGCAGGTTAGTCTTGCGCGTTTTCGTACGGACAAATACTTCCAGGGGGTTCCGTGAATTATTTTAAATGCCCTTTGTCAATTTGTCTAGCTCGAACCTAGTACACGAGGTTTTAGCTTCGGTTCGCGTATAGAGAGCGAGATTTCACAGTGGGAATGGAAGGTTGCGGAGGTAGACTCCAGTGCTCTGGCGTTGAAACTGTCGTGAGAGAATTAAGCTATCACGGATAACAATAGTACTGGTATAATATTGGCGTGATGCCTGAGATTGTTAGACAAAAATTAAAGTAGAGATAAATCATGCGAATTTTCCTATCCTTAAACACTGTTCACGAAGCCATTGTTATCCGGCGAATTCAGACGTGTCTATTGTACATTTCGTAAAGATAAAGATATTTCAGAAGAATGCATCGATCTTTATGACAGCTTTCAGGTATAATACAATTATTTTACAAGAATGCAACACTACTCAAAGAACATGCGAAACATCCCTTCTAAGTGTTTACTTTATAGCTGTAGTATAGTTTGTACGCTACATTATCAAAAAAGTTGTCAAGTTGCGTTTCTCCACCGGCTGAGAAGAGTTTATGTAATTGATTCAAATATTTGCTCATAACAAAACATTTTATTTTCACAATAATGGCAAAGGTACCAAGTTCTTTAATCCCCTGGCACAACTGACACTATTCTGGGGAAACTCAGTATGATTCAGCATGGTCGCGTTTTGATTAGCCAACCTCATTTTGGTTTTTTGTTCAAAAGAACATCATTCCTCTGTCAATAGAAATTATATCGCACAAGATATTATAGCGATTTATAGTTAATAAGACTAAGTGTCTTCCTTGGAAAACAGTTACAAAGTATGGATTCACGAACATCTTTTACACGAACTGGGTTTATCTTCTCCGCCCAAGCCGGAAGTATTGTGGCAGTCGATAAAAGCCATTTATCTCTCCTATTGTTCTTAGGAGCATAAAGGTGGCAGCTGCGAATGAAGTGCCCATGTTTTTGCCACCATATGGAAAAATGAAGGCGTACATCCTCCTTGCGGTTGTGTGTTCTGCTTTCGGTAAGTGTCGTGATTTCTCTAAATGGACTTTTATTCTTTCGGTCTTAGATAATTTTTACAGCATCCGCTAGCCTATATATGCAATGGAACGAATATATGATAGTAACAACAGGCGGCAAATATAACCTGCGAATGTCATGATGCAATGACGTTGTGACCGTTTCATAGACAAATGGCAATGCGAATAATAGCAACACATGGCACTAAACATTCTTCACATAAGGCAGCCCGTTATACCGCTTCGGAACGCTCACGGTGGTGGCACAAGGCACTCAATTATTCCGTGTAAAACAATGCAAAGTGTTTGTTAAGTTTTCCTACCTAAAATTATTGCGATTGCATTTTGTGATATTATGGGAATGTTCATTCCTTGTTTCGTTGAGCGCGCGCACCATCATATATTCCTCCCACACTTCCGGCGCACCGCTGTCATGTGCATATTGCGTGCAGACGAAGGTAGCGGTGACCTCTGACTCTTCAGAAATGTTAGCGTTTTCCTTTCCTCTATAGCGGGCTCGGTGACCACCTCGCATTCTCGAGACCCTTCTCTGGTGCCATCAGTTTTTAGAAAACCTGTTTGACGTCATCGCCCTTGATATGACCAATATAATACATTGTAACTCATCAGTGCCCTTGGTTGGTTGCCCAACTTTTATTTCCAGCAGAAATGGGTGTCCTCTTCCCCGCCCCCGCCACGCGTGCCGGGGAAGACGGGGAGTCGTGCGCCCGCGGATTAGAGGCTGGCAGGTAGCCCTTGGCTTGTTGCGGCCTTTTCCGTCAGATGGAGGGTGCGGTGCTGGATCGCAGGGTCCGCGCTTCGCAGCAGGGTATCCCAGGCTTCTCTACTTGTAATATTTTGTCCTATCCCTGGAGATTGTGGGCACTCCCAAATTATGCCCTTTTGCCACTGCTGATGTCAACAAATAAGCTAAAACGTTTTTGCTAAAGGCAGGTTGCTGATATATTGGTAAGAGTTCCCTTAGCATAGATAATAGGTTTGGAGCATGCGCGGTATATTCGCGATGTATTTAAAACGCACTATGAACTCAAGAATGCGCTCAAAATAAATTAGAGATAGGTTTGCTAAATTTCTAATGAATATTCGAAATATATTTTTAAATGCGTCGAAAATACATATATGAAAGTGCACTAGAGCTTATTTCAAATAGGGAAAAGTACGTATTCGCTTTAGCCTGTTGGCGATGCATTAAAAGTATTGTTTTGTAAATATAAAATTAATTGCCCTGAAGTACACTTCATGTCTTGTTCGATGTACGAAATGTATTTTTAAACCTGCCGAAAATTCTGGACCTGAAAGTGCGCTTAAAGCATCCTTCAAAGAGTGAAAAATAGATATGTGATTTTAGCACACTGCGAATGTATTTGGAATGTAGCTTTGTAAATATAAAATAATTCTCTTGAAGTGCCTTTCAAGTCTTGCTCTATATTCAATATGTATTTTAAAATGACAAAAATATTAAACCTGGAAGTGCGCTTCGAACATATTTCACATATGTGAAAAAAACAACAACATATATTTAAGCATCTGGGGAATGTATACAAAATGTAATATTTTGCTTATGAAATTAAGTCCTCTGAAGTGCACTTCGAGTATTGCTCGCCACTAAAATTCATATTTATAAATGCCCACTTCTTCTATAAGCTATAATCTCTGTTGCAAGCAATGTATAACTTGAGTAACAGTTCTATGCTACATTAAACAAGTAATTGCATGGCAACACTCGGAACGCTGGGCTAACAATAGGTGACGAGCACATACCTGACACATATATCTCATAAGTAGCACCAGATTTACATCCACTAGGGATGACGTCTATTGTTACAGGATGCCTAGTGCTCACGTTATGCGTCATTAAAGGGAGGCTGAAACATATTTGCTAATCTTGAACACTTTTAAGTTCACTGAACACGACTATCATGATTAAAAATTTCAGAAATAAACTCGGACAGCAGGTGTTTACAAAAGAATTGCAGACGATTATTTTACTTCAGAATGCGACATTTGAGCGCAGCTCATCAGCTATTTTACCTTTTTGATAGATTGAGGCAACGATTTCGAGCAAGACAAGTATCTACAATTACAGACAACTTTTTTTTTTCACACGTATTCCTTCAAGAAAGAATCCACAACACTTCTTGGCTGTCATGAAAGAGGCTTTGTGGTCGGAGAAATGAATGGAAAGGAAGTGGTCTGGTCAGCGAACCTCCATAAGAGTACATATGTGATATTCTTTTACCCCTGGGCTTATTATTTAAGGCAACAATAAATCTTAGCGCAGTTTTCTGAAGCCAGCGATAGGAATCCACGTACGGCTTGCGAGAGACGCAGCCAGCGCGGCACGTGGAGTCATGTAGTGCTGCCGTCCGATGATCTTTGAGCCCGCTGTGACTGTGCGAGCCGTAGTGCATTCAAAACGCTGCTTTAAAAGTGCCTTTTGCAAATGCAGCTTCGTTCTGACGACCACCACATTGTGCATTTCGTTTGCTGCACCTAATTTGTAATTGTTACCGTCTCCAAGAACGGCGACGAGCTCTGTAACAAGTGAGCCGCGACACGCGTTTTATATTCAGTACCTTCGGTTAAGCGAAACAGCGGTGAAGTTAGCCGTGCTGCAAGGGTATTAACTTAATAAGTGCGCGAACAATGAAAGAGCGGCACCCGATAACCACTGCACTGATTTAATTAGGATCCGAAGTGGCCGCAGTCACTGCCAATTTTCGATTACCGTCGTCGGCACGAAAATCTGCAGTGCACATAACAGATGATTTCAAAGGCAGGAAAGTTTTCTTTTTGATTTCAGAGACCCACCACTGCGCTGAAAGTTTAATTTCTGGCAAACTATAATACATTACCAGTTAAATTACGTCCACACTAAGAATGTGTGTTTAATGACAGGGGGAAATACATCTCGAACATCTAACGACGTTTATTTTACAACTAAGCAAAAATGCAAGAGGCACCCTCGTCGGAGGAGTTCGAAGCGCGGAGCGCGCTACTCGACAATAGCCGCCTCTCTTTGGTCGACCTCGTAGAACCTTTGAATACCCGGAATCGTTAGCACATAAAGACCGAACTGGAGAAAACGAACCTCCAAACACTAATGCACCCCCCGCTGTCCCCATCTTAGCATCCTCTTTAAGGAAAAGTACACGTGCCCTCATTCCCCCGTCTACATTCCCACTCCCTCGTAACTTAACGAGATTGGAGGAGGTTTCCCTTAGAAGGATATGAGCTGGGGCGGCCCTTACCCCGCCGATAAAATGCCGATGGGAATTGCAAGCAGACATCGGACCAACCACATGCCCGAAGTGTTCCACACCAGCTGCAGAAGTGGATGTTCGCCACCTGCTATGGACTTGTGCAGGGCAAGGGCATCAAGGACACAAATTCTGCGCGAAGTGGAACTGACCACAACAAGGAAAGAGGACGTTTCTGAATGGCTCACCGACAACGCTAAGAGTGGGAGCCTGCTCCGGTTCCTCTCAGAAAACCATTTACATGAGTTTCTACAGTATGCCTTATGGCAAGCTTGCGTACAAAAAAAAAAAAAAAAAAAAAAAACGAACCTCACCAGCAGCAGATTGTGCTGATATGTCGATAAGAAAACCGCTGGATGGAACGGAGCAAGCGTGCAAACAGCGGGACCGGCGTTGGCCACCGCCATTCCGGCATTGACGTCACATCCTCCTGTTCCACGTTTTCGGCGTCCCGCCCCTGCCGCTCCCGGCTTGGAAGAGGACGTGCTCGTGGCACGTTTTTAATAGCTGATTTGAGCTTTTTCTATCGACAGAATTCAGAAATAAATACCGCACGTGATTAATAAAGCCCCTTCTTTCCAACCACTGAACTTCATGCAATTTGAAAATCATTTCAGCTCCCATTTACATTTCCTCACGCAAGGTAACTTATAGGTACATTAGTGAATGATAGCTTTTTTGTTTATTTTTTGTGTCTTCAGAAAAAGTTTTGTGTAGTTTTCTTTTCTTACAGCATTCATGAGTATGTTTATGGTGCATTCTCCTGATCTTATTTTTTTCTTGTCTGTTTCGAAAAGTGCATCCTAATTCTGATGAATTGTTAGTGTATTCGAAGCATGCTAGAAATTTACTTTTGGCACATTTTGTATACGGTCTGCTGGAAGAAAAAAAGATTATGAAGTATTAATAAATAACTGAAAGTACACTATTAGTCTGTTTTCAGGACATATTTCCTCCCTGCATAACTAGCCGAACTTTACACAATACTTTTTTAATATGCAGAAATACATTGAGCTGCCAAATATTTTATATTTAGGATTTTTTAAGAAGTAGGTAATATTGTACTCCTAGTATATTTATAACGCATTTATTCTGCATATTAAGTATAGGGCAAAATGATACCAATTCACCCTGAAATAAATGCAGTACATTTGAAATTAACCTACAGAACACATTTTTTTTCTTAAGGTTTTCCTTCCTGTAGTTCAACTACTGTTGCTTCCTCTGCATCCATGGAAAATTATCTCGTTTCGTCCACCAATTATATTAACTAATTACGATATCTGTTAGGTTTCACTATTCAAACTATATGACCTCCCATTCAAGTACTTTTTATCTTATTACATTCAGAGCAATTTAGCTATTTTATCCACTGACTTTTTCACTAACTTGCCGTAACACATTGCTCTATTCCCTCCATATGGAGTGCTGTTCGTTTGATTACATTCGGTGCATTTTAGTACCTTTAGGCTAATTCTATTTCTCTAATTGAGTGCTACCAGTCCTGGCCTTGCACCAACATTTTTTATGCCTGTCACGCAAGTATGACGCATATTAACACGATGGCGTTATGAGCCACTTGTCTCCAAAAAGCCGGTGTCAGCGTTTTGGCCGTATCTCGAAAATTACAAGAACGTAAAGAAAGAATAAACGTTTACGGAAACCCGCGGAGAGGAAAATTGTTCCTTCGCATTTCGATGTCAACACGCAGTCACTCAGCCACAGAGCAGCGTTGCTTCTCTCCGAAATAAGGTGGTCCTAATGTATGCATTGCCCTATGACTGCCAGCTAATGTTTAGGTGCGTCGTTAGAGACTAATTCTGAAACTAATAGTTAACGTAGCAAAGAACATTTCCGTGTTACTTGCCTGCGAAGCGATGCTAACTAGAAATTTTCCTTGGATCGTGCGGCGCTACAGCAAATCATGGCGCGAGTCGCCACCTGATTCAAATCATTATTATCCAGTAAAACTCTTTGGTATGACATGTTACATCCATACATCGTCTTCAAAATATCGGGCTTTAAACGCTAGCATTAAAGTCCTAAGCTTCAGCTTCCCCCCATTTTTATTACATTGGGCTCATTTTGAATCATTTTATTCTCTGACTACTTCAATAATTAGGAGCCTATACCTCCTCTTCGACTACCTTCAGTTCAGGTACCTTTACTTGCAATTGTGCAATGCATATTCTTGCTGTTTGTCACTACAGCACACATGTAGACCGGTTTAGCCAATAATTTATGGCTTTCTTTATTACTACTAGATGCATTACGGCTTACTTTCATCTGCTACAACGACCACTACAAACAGCAAAAATATCTAGACTTTGAAGCAGAGATCCGCGCTTTCCATACCAAACGTTCATTTAATAATTTATTATGTGTTTTATTTTCCCTCCATAAATTTTTAGAATTTTCAAATGGCCACAAGACCAAACTAGCGATGAATATTAAAAATGTAATTACAGTTAATAGAGAAGATTTGGGAGATAAATATCTGATTTCATGTCCGGTTTATAACTATCGCTAACATAATTACAAATTTAGCAGTCCCCGTACAAATTCCGCTTTAAACGTTCTCACAAATGAGATATTGATTACAGAAACATTCACCGCTGAAATTGATATTTAGCGCTTGAAGTAAATATGGACAATCAATTTAAAATTGAACTTCGTGCTCTTCTGGCTGACTAGATGCAATTGAGATCTCTTACCTTTAAGCTTTTTTTACATATATGCTAAGTCTCATTCTGCTACCTTTATATCTTCTTAGTTCATGTATTCCTAAGACAGTTTAAAGGTTTTCCAGTCTGCTTTTTGTTGGGTGCTGAAGGCTTGGACAGGAAGTCTAAGAAATGTTGCATTTGTTTACTTGGATGCCTTTCCTTTAGGACGACAGGCCCTTCTCATGTGTTTGAAGTACCTTTAGCTTATAAAGGTTTCATTCTATTATTCGTTATTTACTTGAAAATTTATCTCTAGTGCCATTGGCTTTGCGTCAGGGGGCGGGGAGGCGAACAGCTAGGTAAAATGCGTCCGCTGAGTTGCAGAACACCACATCTGCATGTAAACCATAACGATCTTTAATTGCCTTCACCCCAGAAACACGAATTTTTGCAAGCATTTTTCCAGGAAGCGTAATGTTTATCTTTCCGACTGCGATCTGTTCTGATAGAGAACGCTGTCGACGAAAACAATAAGACGCAGTGATTACCAATTAGATATGGTAAGTTGAATAAAACGTTTCAGCCGCAGGCTTTTTTGCTCACAAAGCGGCACGCAGCCAAACTTTTTTTCTTTACCTCAGTACAGGTCTGCAAGCGATCATACCTACCCAGGACAAATCTTTAGGAAAGACAGTTCCCTGGGGTACATCATTGAGAGTACGGTGTACCGGATCCCACATAACGCAGGCATATTCTAGAATTGGTCTGAAATGAGCGAATATGCGGCCTTTTTTAAAATATTACCAGAGTTTATAAATAATTTTCTGGTAGTTAGACTTATCCGAATTTGATATAGGGACCGGAGAAGCTACTAGGGCGCCTTTTTCCATCTAAGGGCATCAGAACGCAGTAGCCACTGGTGCAAGATGGCGTACATGGGAGTGAAAAAATGTCTAAATATTGCCGTGAACGTTGATAGTATCTTGAATAGATATGTTTCAATGATGTTCAAGAAAACGTAAGCAAGCACAATATAGCGTCGAAATTCTAGCCTTGGAGCTATAATTTCGATATCAACCAATTTATCGTATTTGTGCCGTACTATACACTGCCGTTACAGGAATATGTTTTTCCGTGTTTTTGAAGGACCTTGTGTAGAAATTCCCTCCAACGCCACTGCCAGCTACTGGTGCGCCGCATGGTGACAGTACTTGCAACTCGTTACTGCGCATGTCGCATCTATCGTCTCTGATCACATACAGATGGCTTTTAAGCACCTCATATTAATTGCGCGAGCAGTCAGTTTCTATGATTGCCGCTTTTGACACCATCCCATATTAAATACCCAGAACCAGAATCGCTTGAAATAGAACTTCTGCGGTTTCTCTGTTTTGCCTATACTTATTTTTTTCTTCTTGCTGTGTTTTACTGCCTACAAGCATCGTTAGGTCTTCTTATTATTATTTTCGACGTTTCACAATCTTTCTTATCGTTTTATTCGGTCCACAACTCCTTTCTTGCACTATATATATTTTTTTCTTTTCGGTTGCATTACCCGCCTGCTTAATGCATTTCATCCTTCATTTTAGGGCTTTATCGCATGTCCAGTCAGCAGGTCTTTTTCACGCTTATTTTACACGCTGGTTTTATCCCTCCGCCAGAGTTTAACTCTAGAAAAGTGGAGCTTGGTAGTAGCTCATACAGAAATCGGCGACCCGCCACATTTGCTTTAGATCAGCATATGTTTCATAATGTCCTCTACATACCCTACTATACGTACTTTATGTTTTGCACAAGGCATTTTTCTGAATTACTGAAGCCAAATACAAATAAAACAATACCAAGGCAGACCGATTTCAACTATCCGAGTTGGAGGAGGTGTTTTTGGAATGATTTATATATCGGTGAAAACTTAAGAAGTAAAAATAAATATATCATAGAAGAGTTATTTTACAGAGATGCGACATAAGACGTGTAAGCTGTATAAAACGTACCCACGTACAGTGTACGGAGCCTCGAAGGTGCAATGGTTCTGGACGACTCTTGATGCTGCTTTAATGTTCAGGTGCGCGTTCTCCACGAAATATGACTATAGGCAGTCGATAATCATCCTCATGGCGTGCAGAATGTTTTAGAACACCAGGTTGCCATGTCACAACCTCACCTTCAACTAGCAATTTGTCCGTGCAAACATTGCCACTGGCGTCAAAGCCCTTTTCGCGGAAACGCAGCTCTGACGGAATCAAATGTGAAAAAGGAAATTTTTTAACGTCGTACAGCACTCCCACAACTCCTGAAATTTGCTGCTAAAACGCAGATGAAGTACCGACACTTGTTCTTCATACTTGGCTCCACACAGAGCAGAAAGAGAAACCTTTTGAGGGTACTCTAATCCTCCTACACGCGGAGGATGAACCTTAACACGCTCGCTGTAAATATGTATGTGAATTTCATTTATTTAGAGTACGACACAAATGATCAGCATCATCATCAGCCTTACTATACCCACTGCAAGGCGAAGGCCTCTCCCATTCTCCTCCAATTACCCGGTCCTGTGCTAGCTGCATCCACTTGAATCCTGCGAATTTCTTAATCTCATTAACCACCCACTAATTGTCTGCCACCCCCTGCTACGCTTACCTTTCCTTGGAATCCAGTTGGTTACTCTTAGATGCCATCGGTTATCCTCTTTTCAAATTATATGTTCTGCACATGCCCATTTCTTCTTCCTAGTTTCTACTAGAATGTCAGACTTGAGTTACTTCTCTGACTCACTCCACCCGCTTCCTACTCTTAATGTTACACCTACCATTCTCGGTTCCATTGCCCTTTGCGTTGTCTACAACTTAAGTAGAACCCTTTTCGTTAACCTCCACGTTTCAGTCCCATAGGTGAGTACCGGTAAGATGCAACTGCTATACACTTCCCTTTTGAGAGGTAGCGGTAAACCGCTAGTCACAATGTTTGACTACCTTCCAAATGCGCTCCAGCCCAATCTTATTCTCCTAGTTATTTCCTTTTGCTGGTAAAGATCTGCGCTCACTACCTGTCCTGAGTAGAAATATTCGCCTACCACTTCCAGCGCTTCGCTACCTATTTTAAGCTGCGTTTCTTCTCCCAGGCCCTTCATCGTTACCTTAGCCTTTTGCATATTAAGCCTTTCTGCTTGTGCTGTCCCGGTCATTTATCATTAGTTGCAGTTAGTACCCTAATATTCCAACTCAACTGACGATTCGATTACGGAGGACCATGCTTCGCCCATTCCGGCCACCGACGACACTGGTTGTTGGTGGTGAGAAGCAGCGCAAGAAGAAACGGCGTGCAGAGATCGGAGCCGACCGCCCGAAGAGTAAGGTTGGCACTACGAGGGTAAACGAGAACGACGATCGTGTACCTGCCGCCGCAAGCAAACCCAAGAGGCAACGCAAGCCGTTCACCGCTTTACCCGAGCTCGAGAATCTTATCGCGCGCGTGGCAGCCGGCACCGAAAGTTCCGTGCTCCCCAAATCGCCCAAGGAGAACAACCACTCGGAAGAATGGAGCCAAGAACACGAAGTGGCGCGAGAAGTGGAGGTAGCGGAACAGTCGTCGCAACACGATAACGACACATCATCACAGCGTGACAAATCACCGCACGAAAAGAAGCAACCAGAAAGTGAGTCGGAGGAGTTGGACGTCGTTGGCCCGTCTTACGGCGCTTCGAGGTGTCGGACGCCTCCGTCTAAAGTTGTACTACAGGCCAAGAAAGCGCGCGCGGCACATTTGCTCAAGAAGAGTATACGGCGAGTGCCGAGAAAGAAGCCGCAGCCGTTGCCAACGACGCCTTTGAGACCACAAGAGAAGCCGTTGTCACCGACACCGTTGGTGGGGCCACCACAAGACGAGCAAGCTGACAAGGACGATAAACAGGATGAAACGCAAGAGCATGCTGCAGTAACCCGGGACGAACAAAATGCAGCCGTCGCCTGGGTTTCGAACGAGTTGCACTTGTCCGACGAGTCCGACGATGAGTCTATGCCACCAACGCCGGGCTCGTCAATTAACGTAAACAAATGGTTAACCCTACCGTTGGATAGGGCGAGTAGTGCTCAAAATTATGAATAAATGTATTATAACACGCAAACACTGGCTCTTTGTCGTGCAATGGGGATCGCTAGAAGGGGCGCGCACCGATAAACGTACAACGACGTCGTTTAGCAGCTTAAGATAGAACGGCGTCGTCGCTTACGGGCGGCGTCGTCCGCGAGTACGGACAGCATTGATAGAAGTAGGAGTACGGCCGCTTCGTCCACGAGTACGGACAGCGGCGCATTCTACGGCACGGGCCTACGGATTACGTAGGAGTACGGCCGCTTCGTCCACGAATACGTGACAGCGGCAGAGCACGGGCAGCACTCGTTATGCGTTGTTGGGTTACGAGTCGTTGAGAATCAAAAGTCGTCATTCATGCTTGGCAGCCGCCCGGACGGAGGGCGCGCTGAGGGGGAGGGGCGACGGAAGTTGACAGCTGTTGGAGCTCGACGCCCACCGTCGCGGGATGCTTACGCGCGCTACAGGTGGCCTTCAAAATACGTATATAAAGCATCACTGCTGACCGCGATAGTATTATGTGATGGCGGCTTGGGATGGATATACTCATCAGTTAGCGCAAGGCAAAGTGACGCTTGACGCCAACAATGTGGAAAGCTTAATGTACGATTGCAATATCCACCCCAACACTCAAGAAATTGTTGGTGCTGTCATCGACCCGGTCTCCGGCAAGTTTGTGTATCGCCTCGTTTTCGACTTTGACTGCGAGTTCGAGGCAACCTTCGAAGACGCTTGTGTGTGGGCGCGATACATTTTCAAGTGTCTGGGAGAGTGGCTGTTTGCAGATTCGAGCAACTGCAACGTACGTTTGGCATTCACGTCTCGGACCAAGACTTTGTCAAGCGGCGAGAATGTTCGGCGTTGGCACATCCAGGTGTTGGACTGTGTAACAATTTCTTCCTTGCCCCCCAACCAAGGATGTGCGGTTCTCACCAACCTCCGTCACGACATTCTCGTGGGCACCCGCAGGACGCCTCTTGGTCATCGCAACAGAGAAGCACGGGACAATGCAGAAACGTGCGTCGCGCAAGGCTCGATGGACGTAGAGGCGGGGTCGAGAGTGTGGCTTATGTACAAGTCCGCAAAACATTACAAGGCAGAAGACAGACTCGCCCAGCCGTACGTCTTGCGAACGCTAGCCACTTTCAAGATGGCGACCGGTGAAATTTCTGATGTTGAGCACGTGCCTGCGTCGTCGCCCGACTGGACCAGCCACCGCCGGCTTCTTTCGATGCACCGCTTACCAGACAGTGGTGACCTCGTGTACGACTGGGATACACAAACATCCCATCGCTACAACCCCATTGTGACTGTGGACACGGCGATTACGGAAGAGCCGCCGCAGGTGGCTTTCAGCGATGACGACAGTGGCGACGAGAGCGTCGTCGCTGCGTATCCCAGGATGAAGAAGCGGCGCCAGGGCTCGGTCACGGATTTGTCTGACGAGGGCGAAAGCCCCGTGGATGTTGCCGTCTCAACAGCGGCGGCCCTCGCCATGCCGCCGCCGCCGCCGCCGCCGCTGGCTGTGTCGTCGCCCCAGTTCCCCAAATATCTGGACGAACACATGCCCAAGTCCGTGTTTGTCCCACCGGCGGAGCGTCTCAATACACTGGACCAGTGTATTGAAATGGCGTCAAACTACGTTGGGGTAATCCAGGCCCGTTTCCCCAAAGGACTGAACAACGTCCTCGCCAACATCAAGCTTCGCATGTTCCGCCAGGCGATCGACATAATCAGCAACTATTCCCACCAAAGTGTCGTGTACCGCGTGGGCATGTTGTTGGCGTCCAACATGAGGTACGACGAGGGGTTTCACGTCTTTAACATGGTGATGGCGGACCACGATCGCACTTTCAATTTCGTGCGACGCCACGTGTACAACCAGTGTGTCTTTCGCCTGTGGTGTACCGTGAGACCCGACGACCCCTCGTGTGCCCCCACAAAGATTATTAGCATCAACAATGACCCGGAGTTTGCATTTACCAGCGGCTTAGAGCACTTCATGCGGAAGCAAATACAGCAGTTCAACTCGGCCAACATGTCGTTGACAATGCTCGTGAGTGGGTACGTGGCCACGCTAACCAAGTATTCTAATGTCACAGTAGTGCACGACCCGATCACGGCCGAACGCCGAGTGCTCCGTTACAACCCTGCATACGGCGTGTATCAACAACAAGAGCTCTCGGCCACGATTGCTGATCTGGCAAAGTTCGTATTCAGAATGTGCCTCAACGAACTTACGTCGGAAATGATGTACGACCCGCTGCATCGCCTTTCGCAGCTCCACGACAATTTGACGTCCCTGGCGAACCGCGACACACGGTCCGTGCACATCGACACGGCCGAGTTTGCCCAGGCGCCAAAGTTCACGTCCGACCGGCACATTGTGTTTTCGAACGGAACCACCTATGACACGAAGGAGTGCAAGCTCGTGCCGTGGTCGCCGACGCAAGTCGTACGCGACCGCGTCGAGCAAGACCCGAATTGGAGCCTCGGCGAGACGACTACGCACACAAGAGTGGAAGTGTACCCATTGCGCGGGGGTGCAGAATACCGGAGTAGGATAGCCAACCAGGTGAGCGAGATTGCATATTCCATCGCCTGTGGTCTCGACGAATGCAGCGCACTGCTGCACGACCTGGGCGTGAGGCTACACGCTCAGATGAAGCGCCTGGGCCAAGAGCTGGACTTGGACACGTTCAACCGCACAGTAGTGCGCCGACTGTTGGACAAGCGGCCGTCGCTCTATAACAAGGTGGTGATGCCAGCCCTGGTCGAGGTGTTCGAGCGAAACGACGTGGACGACGACGGCGGTCCCGTCGTGTTTGTCACGGAAGAAGTGAGCTGGGAGGAAAAGGTGCTGCTGGTGCTCGAAGAGTCGATGGGGAACAGTGAAAATTTGGACGTGGTGCTGAGTTACCTGGGCATGTGTCTTTCTGCAACGCCCGTGTGCCGCCAAGCACTGCTCTTGCACGGCGACACGGCCAACGGCAAGAGCATGCTGGTGCACTTGATAACACACATGTTCGGTCCGGACAACAAGCTCACTTTGTCGTTGCCGGACAAATTCTTCACGCCCGCGGGAGACCGCATCATGGATGCCACCTTCCGCGAATGCACCACGGACAAGCGGTTCCTAATCGCCAACGAGCTGCAGCCACTGAAGATGGACTCGGGCAGCAAGGCGAAGCTGAAACAATTTCACTCCGGCGGTGACACCGTGGCCATTCGCTCGCCCTACTCCAAGACCAACAGCGTCTTCATTAACAAGGCCAAGATCGTGGCCACAAGCAACGAGCTACCGTATTTCACCCACGACGAGGTAGCTGAGTGGGGGCGCCTGTTGGTCATACCCATGCGTACGCGTTACGTGATGCGGTCCCGAGCCGAGCACCGAGCTGCCATCTACTCGGCCATGGCAGAGGACCGCGTTCGACGCCGCGTGTTTGGGCTCAGCTACCCGAGCACGTACGTCGAGTACGCGCGAGACGTCAACGCAAAGTTCAACGTGTTCTGCGAGGATCAGTTGACGGCCAACGCAGCCACCCACATGCTCGTGCGCGAAGAGGCCCCGCTGTTTGACCTGTCCACCATTCAGCACGGCGCGGTGCGCGCCATTCCCAGCTGTCGCAGCGTCATGGCCAACCCGACGCTCACGTCTGTCGAGAGCAAGACGAAGCTAGGAGCGGCACTGCTGCGTATCCTGATGAACAGGATTGTGCCCCGCGACGGCGGCTTGGATAAGCTGAGCAAAGTGGCCATCAAGATCGCCAACGTGGCCGAGAAGCGAGTGCCCATGATCAAGGCATTCAAGGACCCCCTGAGTCTGGCGCTGCACGATCTGTTTGTGTACACTGGAAACCCGGCGCACACCATCAGCTGGCCCCAGATGTACAGCAGACTGCGCGCGTACTTCAAGTCTCCGCCGCAGTGGCTGCTCGGCGTGTACGGGAACGCATGTGGCGCCGACGCCGAAATCCGAGCCGTGCGAGACCTGGAGCACGACGAGATGCTCGTTCTCGTGCAGGAGCGTGGCGTCGAGCTGTCGCCGGCGTCGCAGGCTCTGCTGGGCGACCTGGAGAAGCGCAGCGCGGACGGCGCTGGCCCGATGGACTTTCACGCGAGAGGAGGAGCTCGGCAAACGGAGATTCTCACTCGAACGGAGAATCTGTCCAACTGCGACAACATCAAGGTGGTGGGGTACGTGCTGCGCGCTCGCTACAAGCGGTTCGTCCATGATCAGACCTACGTGACATTGGACGCCAACGCTCTGGACCCACTGGGCGAATTGGTGGGCATCAGCGATCTCGAAGTGTATGCCTCCGCTGTCAAGTCCCGCATGCCCAACGCAAAGCATCAAGTACAGTACACCCGAAAGGCCGTGTTTGGCTTTATCGACGGCAAGCCCGTCCCGCCGCTGAACAAGATCGGCAAAGACGACCGCGTGGCAAACGCCCGCAAGGAATTCAACGCAACCTCGTCAGACTGGACCATTTGCGCAGTTGGATGCGGTTGTCCATGACCGACAGCGAGCGGGACAAGTTGGGTAGCGAAGTGAGCAAGATAGAGGCAACCCTGACCGACGGCGCCATCGGTGTTGTGTGGGACAGCACCGATTTTGCAGAAGACGACTCGGACGAATGCTCATCGCAGGCCTCGAAATCGCCCGCTCCCGCCACCACATCATTTGAAACGGACGAAGAAGAGTTTGGAGAAATGACCGACGAAGAGATGGACGAGGAAATGGAAAATGCGCGGAGAGCAGACATTACGAGAATGGTCGCCAAGATATCATCCACGCCGCGCATATCGTCGTCCGAAAACAGTGTCGACGACGTGGATTGCAAGCACGGCAATGACCCATTTTCGTTCATACCTCATCCGGCTTTCATTTGCCCCACTCCTTCAAAAACGTCAGCGTCCCCCGCGTATAGCTTACCATCTGGATCACCGAGCAAATGGGCGACGCACACTCCGCTACGCACAACGCTAAGCCAAGTTGAGCGCGTGGCATCTTCGATAGACGTGCTGCCTCCCGAATCGAGATGGCAGCAAGTGCGCGACGGAGCCTGGGACATTGGCCCGTGCCTACACGAGCTTGGCGGCGGGCGGAAACGCAAGCGTTCCAGCGTCAGCAGTAAAGAATGATGTCTGGTGTGGATGTGGTGTGTGAGAAGGTAGTAAGATGTAACAGACTGCCACTGCCAGACGGGCACGATGTCGTGCATAGCACAGGTCCTGTACACATTCCGCCGGCGCATGCGCGATTTCATGGAGCGCGCGACGTGGCACGACGGAGGTCCTCTAGCCCTGCTCTCAGATTAGGGTCGTCGTCAAGACGTGACCCGTCATTGTAATTGCCATCGTCACGATTGCATCCATCACGCTTCACCTCAGCAAGAGTGTAGAGATTCACCCCATCAAGAGTGCAGAGATTCACCTCAGTAAGAGTGGAGATATTCATCCCATCAAAAGTGCGCAGATTCACCTCAGCAAGAACGCAGCCATCAAGATTCATTGGACCATCGTCACCAAGAAGACGTACTCTGGGACGAGGTGTGGGTCCCCGAAGTTCCATTGGGAATGGTAACGTGGTTGCTGGTGCGCAACGCTCAAGCGGGAGTCTCGACTGCCCATTACATACGCGACCGAGCCACGCACCTCTCTCCGTGCACGCTGGTGCAACGGCGCTTACGCGACACCGTGGTTTCCGTTCCCGACGGCGACGGACTGATTATCTCCTGCGGTCCGGGGCTGCTGCTGCCGCCGGGCGACGCGGTGGTGCCGCTAGACGTGTAGGTCGTCAACGGCGTGAGCCTGTCTTGCAAGCCACCGGCCATGAGAAATAAGCTCTTGCTGTACAACCTCCATGTGTATGGACGCTGCATCATAGTGGCGCGTTACGGAACAAGGGGGTGTACGGCGTGTGACGCTACGGACCCGGTCGAGGTGGTCGAGGCGACAAAACAGTTGCGAGAACTCGGGCCCGGGGTGGTATGACTGTCGGCCGACGGTCGTTTACACCTCGTTACGCGTCAGGCAGAGACCGCTCGTACATTGGGACGAAGCATGGCTCAGCTGTCGAGCGAAATCGGCGAAGTGCCTCCTTCGCCCCCGATCGTGATCGAGTACGACGACGTCCTCCCGTCGCAGGTCCGGTCCGTAGTGGTGGCGCTTCCTAAGCCAGCGCCCAAGAAACGCAAGGCCTCTCCGTTGCAGGATCCCGTAGCCGCCAAACGGCAGCGTGTGATCGACGAGGCAAAGGCCGCTCAGCAGGCTGTTCTCGAACACGTGCAACGCGAAACTCGCGAAGCCAAGAACGCGTGGAAGGTCGCCAATGCGAAAGCGCAAAAGGAGGCGCGCGCAGCCAAAGCCGCGCGGCGGCCCGTAAATGAACGCATACAGCGCGAGGCTGCCGAGGCGAAGGCGGCATGGAAAGCGGCCGCCGAGAAATCTGGACGGGAGACGCGCGAAGCCAAGGCGTCACTGAGGGATGCGGTAGCCAAGGCCGAGCGAGAGGCCCGCGAAGCCGAGACGGCCCGTAAAGCCGCGGCGACCACCAGTGTCATCAACAGGGCGGTGTGCAACGCGTTCGAGCGCGCCACGGGCAAGCAGTTCGAGCTGGAAGCAACGTATCCGGGCTTTCGCAACGAGTTCCTCAAGAACAACAGACAGCCGTACCGTGCCGACATGGCGAACACCGAGTTACGCGTCATGGTGGAATACAACGGGGGCTACCTCTACAAGCGGGACGAATACACGCGCGCGCTCAACGACGTGCTCAAGCGGCGCTGGTGCAAGCGCGAGGGGTTCGTGCAAATCAACGTGAATGCCGGAGTGAGCAGTACGCTCAGACACCTCGTCCCGTACGCCTGCTTTCGCTTGTTCCTCGAGGTTCCTCGTTACGTGCCCCCCGAAAAATGGGCCGCGGCGTGCACGAAACGATGGGCGTCGGTGGACGAGCTTTGCAGCGCGACGGTTGAAGAGCGGCGAGGAAAGACGAAGGCCGTGGCGCTCATTGTGTACGAGGACGATCCCGACCAGCTCGAGCCATTCTCCGACGCGGAGGTACGGTTCGTTGTGGACGGGGTGTTGAAGCGAAGATTGCGGACCTTCTTTTGCGGTTATGGATCGACGTACGTGGCAACTCTGATGCGACGTTCGAACGACTTTGTCGAGTGTTCGGTGTGGTACATTTCCCAGTACATTCTGGTGGACATGCGCAACCAAATGCAGATGCGCGCTTCCAAGACCAACAACACATTCCGCGTCGTATTCTGGAAACGCTTTCCCTGCACCAATGCGACGAACGAGCCGACGCTTTTCTACCGCCGCGACGTGATCCACGTGCCGCTGTTTCTGCTGCGAATCGATAAGGACGACCCGCTATACGTGGTTTCGGCATACCTGGCGTGCCGCATCTTTCATCAAGTGGACAAAGCTACCCTGCACTGGAAGAAGCACACACACCCATTCATGTCTCGAGACGGTAACAATTGTTGGAAGTATCGCTCTCTGCAGCAGCAGCAGCAACGGTACCGAAACTAGACTATAAGTGAGGTCAATAAAGAACACGGATAGTGTATAACACTCTTTATTTGTCATATCCCATGGTGGCAATCTCGCACATCTGTCTTTTGATCTCCATCTCCATGCCGTTGGGTATTGTCCATCGATCACGTAGGTCTGGTGTATTCTGCACCCATTCGCGGGTGGCTGTGGAGAGGTAATCAAGCAAGCGCTCGCTGAGTTCTTCTTTCTTGGAATACGTGTACTCGTCGTCGCCGTGAGATATTCCTGCGTTTAGCTTCAGTAGTGCCATTAGGAGAAACATGAACGCAACACATGGCATCTGTAGCAAGTTTCTAAACAGCGTAATCTTGGCCTCTTGATCCTCTGGTACACTGTCATAAATGTCGTGTTTTTCTACTATTCTCAGTGTGCGTGTTGTCCACATTGAGATGGCGTAATTCTTCTCTGAAAGTTTCAATACTTCCCGTGTGTCGACGTCCACGAGTAGAGTATTGAACAATGCAAAGTGATGGGCGACAAAGCGGACGATCACGTCCCAGACAGCCGCTGACATTAGTTGTTCTTTAGAGGAAACTGGCAAGATTGAAGTGCCGAGTATGCTGGCGAATTCGCACGTGTTTATCGCCACCACGGCTTCTAGCGTAATGTCCGCAGTCGAACACACAATCGAACAATTCGTACAGCTGTACCTCAGTAGATCACGCACGCTATAAAGCGACAACAATAAAGACAGATGGTGACGCGAATAAAGGCGACTCGTGGCCACGGGAATTAGTAAGTGACTGCGACTAAGGCTGCCAACAACTTTCAGTGTCGCTGCTACCACGGCCATGGGCGAGTAGCAGTAGGCAGCAAAGAGTCTGAGTGTTGACAACGTGTTCCGAAAGTCCAATGACCAAAATCTTGTAGTGTTACAAACTCCCAATTCCATTACAGCTTGCTCCATTTGGTGTTTGGACAAGGTCTGGGCGATGGAAGCAATGTTGGGGTTACTCGTGTTAACAGCGTTCTTGATGACTATATTGCGCGAAAGGCATTCCGCGACTACAGCCTCGATCATGACGTTTGTTGGAGCGTGCGCAACCACCGAATGCTTGAGCAATTGTTCCAAGTTCTTGTCGCCGTCGACGTTATCGACCGTCCAACACCAGCCTTTATCCGGCAGTGGCACGTACCACCTCCATTTGAGCGCCGTTTCCAAATCCGCGTTTTGCAGGTTCAAGAAGTACGCAGTGCGGAATGGTGTGAGAGAAGCCAGTTCCGGAGTCCTATTCCGAAACTGCATTGGTGGCACGTGGTATAGCATCATAATTTCATTCTGACGTTCAGTAATGTGTTGGGTGAACTGGGGGTCGTGGTTGTGTATGTTGAGCCACTTTGCTATGCACTGCGTGTAGTAGCCCGTCAACTCTTTCTGGGCTTCGTTGCAGACTGCCTGGTCTGCGTACGTGACGTAACTAATCTGTGCCAGAGGTGTAAGCGCTCCGCACAAGTCTGTGTAGCTTAACTCGTCCGTCTTCCTCGCGAGGATAGGGAAGACCATGAAGGGGTGTAGACAATCGGGGGTCGTATTATCGATTATGTGTTCGAGATACCCCTGTGTTCGAGTCTGGAACTCGCGAAACACACAAATATTATTCGGCGGCACCTCGTAGGTGCTGCGCAGGAACATGCAACGAGCTTCGTCGTAATGCATCATCGAGGCCCACTTGAAAATACAGCCCAACGAACGAAGCATCACGTCAATTTCCTCGTCGTAATCGCTGTACTGCGAATCGATGTAGCACAGTTCGTACACCATGGCATCGATTACGTTGAACTCTATTTGATTCGTCCAGGAAAATTTCAACCACACGGGTGGAACAAAGGCAGCGACGCACACCGGCAGCACCTCGATTAGGTTCTCGTGAAAGTGGAGTACGAATCTACCTGCTGTCAGTAACTCGTTGGGTTTGGAAGATGAAACTTATGCGAAAGGGGTACAGGATAGAATTGAATGCGGCGGCTATGTACCACGGATTATAATCGGGAGGTACACTGATTGTGTGCTGTGGTCGAAATGCCGTCGCAAATAGTTTTGGAACGAGCGGTACGCAATCGGCGGGATATACGTATGTCGTCACTGGCATCAGCCGGGAGAACGACTCGTGGACGTAGCTTCGTGGTTGGTCGAACGACATGGTTTGCATTCGCTTGTCGGCGTAAAACGTAACTCGTGGTACAATCCTATACGTAGTAGCCACTATGGCTTTGTTGTTGGAATACGACGTCGCCGTATCCACGACAATCCGCGTTGTGTATTGTTCTAGCCACATGTTACTTAGATCAAGCGTTCCGGTAATCTGTCTCACGGGGTTGCGCATAAGGCGCTCGTTGGGGACGGCAATGTTGAAGTGTACTCCGGGACGCTTCTTTTCAGCAACCTTCAGTTCCGCCTTTCGCTTTCTGAGTACGGAACGCGACACCGACGGAGTTTCCCCCATCGGACTTTGCGCCCTCGACGGCGCTGGCGTTTGCGATCTCGACGGGACCGGGGTTCTTGACGTTTGCATTTTCGACGACGCTCGTTTGCGAACTCGAGGCGGCGACGTCGGGTGTGCAAAGTCCGCTGCAGCCTCGATCTTGCGCCGCTTTCCTCCCATTTCCAAGAGCACGCTCCCGTCATCCAAACGAACTACGCGTTGCTTAACCACCTGTTCCATATCCATATCATGCCACGCAGCCCCGCGACGTGTATTCTTGGCTATTCGCTGTGATGCGTCCTCCAATCTTCCGCTCAACTGGTTTCCTATGTGAAATTCGGCTTCAGGCTCTTGATGATGCTCTTGCGGCCGTGTTATGTATGACATCGCTTCCCGTAAAAAGAGCAGATAGCTGTTGGAAACCTGCCTCGCTGCATGTGACCCAAACACGTAAAGTACCATTCCAAAGCGCCCCGCCGGGGTGGCGCAGTGGTAAGACGCCCGACTACTGTGCCGGAGTTCCCGGGTTCGAACCCGACCTCGGCGGCTGCGTTTCGATGGAGGCGAAACGAAGTGGCGTCCGTGTGCTGTGCGATGTCAGCGCACGTTAAAGATCCCCAGGTGGTCGAAATTACTCCGTAGCCCTCCACTACGGCTCCTCTTTCTCTCTTTCCACTTTCATTCCCACCTTCCTCCCTTCCCTTACGGCGCGGTTCGGGTGTCCACAGAGCAAGTGTGACAGTTACCGCGCCTTTCCCTTCCAGTGAACCAATTTAAGATTTTTATTCCAAAGTATTGGTGTGGTGCAATGTGCGCATTTGGTGACAACGTGTCAACGAATGCCATTCTTTGAAATGACGCGAGTTGATAGAGCATGCGTTCTGTCTTGACTTCGTCGTTGTTATCCAGTCCAGGTTGGTGCAGATCCCACACGGGGTGTGTTTCGCCAAACTCCATGCGGAATTTCAAATTGAGCTTCTGTACCGCAGTGACATCTTCCAGCAGCTGCATACGATATACTAAATATTGCTCCCACAACGGCAGACATTTCACAGGATGTTCCAGAATATTTTCATCTGGAAACCAATCCGCGATCCCACCAAAGAGAACGTATGCAAGCTTGTCTATGTACTCTCTTACGAGGGCCCCGTTCTCACGATCCCACGTGTGCAAGTAATAGCGAAAGAGCAGGGCCGGCAGGTACGTTGTTGGCGGCGGCGGGTAGCTGGAATCTCGCAAAGAATGTACAGGACACGGCACCCACGGTGCAGGCAGATTGCAGCTCTCCGTATGCCAATTGTGCATCGACTGGTCCACAGGAAACATTGCCTCGCATATCATCTGCGGGTTGTCCTTATACTTGTCGAATACGTGTCTCAAAATTGCATCATATGCGTGCTGTTCTCTGGTAACATTTCGTAATTCCGCTATTTGAGTCATGTACTCGGGTGGCACCCAGCCGGTGGCACGACTGCGGTCAGGCTGCTCTACCACGTTAGCATCTCTTCCAACCAGCTGCTTCACGGGATCCAAGAGACGGCTTTGCAGGGGCCAATTATCGCTCTTCATGAATTCGAGCAATAGTTTGCTCATGGTCACTGATGTGACATGATCTTGATACCACGACGTATATACGCCGCAAAAGTGGCCCGTGACCTCGACAACCCAGGGTGTTAGACCCGTAATCTGAGAGATGTGATGAGAATATCTTGAAATAGTGGCATTGGGCGGTGCCTCGTCCTGAACTATATTCAAATGATTCTCTCGAACTCGACGCCAATGACTCGCATTAGATTCGCCATTGACAATTTTCATGATGTCTTTGTCGGGTACAACCATGCCACTGGGATTAGCATAGTCGAGCAAGATGAAATTGACAAGCTCCTTCGCTTGTTTGTTCTCTTCCAGTGCGAAAGCGTCGACATATGCAGACTCTGCGGCGGCAACGGGCTCCGGGGAGACCGCTTCCGTGGCGGCGGCGACTCTTTCTTCTGGGGCCGCCAAAGGAGCGCCGACTCTTTCTTCTGGGGCCGCCAAAGGAGTAGCCACTCTTTCGACAAACGGAGCGACCACCCTTGCAGTATCCCCGCTTTCTCGCAGACCTTCATCTTCAATATCGATATCTTGGACATCGCTAACATCACTTTCCAATTGATAATCACCGCCGTGTGCCTCAGTAAAGAGCTTCCTGCTAGACTTTCTTTTTCCTTCAACCTCTGATAACTTGACTAATGATGTCTTTGCGCTTTCTTTCTTCGTCTTACCCTTTCTGCCAGCTTTTTGGCCTTTTATGCCCCGTAACGGACCCTTGCTCTCAGACCGAGTTTGCCGACCTGAACCCATAGACCAGTGCTTACTCCTACTTCTAGACGATCGAGCTGTAAAGCTCTCGCCTTGCTGCGGCGAGTGCATAATGACCTCAGATGTAGAGGCCCCTACCACTTGTGCCGAGGTCGCATGTGCAAAGCCTTCTTCCGAGCCTGTGAGATATTCTGGTGGCAACAGCGATGGCTGAGGGCCCTCTGGTTGTGAAAGCGGGGGCGGCCATACCGTCGCACTTTGTAATGGTGGTTGGAGTGGGAGGCTTTCAAACTCCAATGAGGCACTTTCTGACGGTGGTTGTAGTACAGGACCTTCTACTAGCGGTTGCGACGAAAGGCCTTCTGGTTGCAGTGGATGAGGTTGCGAATAGAAAATGTCTGAATCCTTCTGTTCTTGTGATACGGGAACTAAAGCTTGAATGTCCTCCTGTGCTTGCACTTGGACTCCTAGTGGTACGAGGGCGGCTAAGGGATCTGTGATGACTCTCTGTTCTTGTACGTCATGCACTTGTTTGAGGGCTAGAGAGTGTGTCTGTTCGGGGGCCTGGAGTTCCGGTGCTTGTTCTAGCCGTTCTTGTTCGAGCCTTTCTTGTTCGAGTCGTTCTCGTTCTTGTGCCAGCCGTGCTTGTTCGAGCTGTTCTTCTAGCCGTGCTTGTTCGAAGGCCTGTTCGGGGACTAGGGCGTGCGCTTGTTCAATAGCTTGGACTCTCCGTGGTACCAGGGATAAAGCTTGAGAGTCTGCGGTCGCTCCTTGTACGGGATTTGTAATGGCCCGCGCTTGTTCGAGATCCTCCAAAGAGCTGTCGTCGTCATTATCCATGGCAGTGATGTCGGAAGAAGAGGCTGACTGTATTATGGGCCCGGGTGTAACATCCACACTGGATATTGAACGATCACGACTAGGAAAATGTTCCTCGTCGCTTCCAAGCGTCTCCCGCCGCGTCTGTAAATACGCATTCATCCGGTTCTCTAAAGACTCTGCATTATGCTGAATATTATTCACAGCAGCCTGAACTTTCTTCGCATTAATGACACCACTACGCTGTTGATGGTATGCCATTAGTTCGGCATACTTTTCGTCGATTGCCAGTAATATAGTCAGGACGTCTTGTTTGTATGTCTCTTCCATCAGCTGTTCCGATGCAGAGAAAATGTTACGGATTCTGTCTATCGTTCTTCTTATACTAGATAACATATTTGAATCTAATGCTTGGGTTGTCTTGAAATGCAGTGACCGCAATACATCCATTGTCGATGTACTTAACTGGATGCCTGGTGGAATAGTCAGGCGCGGTTCAGTTGTGGCAGTGTCCATAAGCTGTTGTGCAGCCTCTTGTCTTTGCCCTGGCAGCGCTAGAACTTGCCTTTCTTGTTCTGGCCACGTGAGAAGTTCCTGCGCATGAATTTCTTCTGGCCACGTGATAGCTGCAATTTCTTCTTGGGCGGCAAAGCGCGGTAGGATGGAAAGAAATCTATTAATTGCTTTGAGCACCAACTCGTCGTCTTGCTTTGACATGATCACACTGTATGCCATCAACGACACGGCTATTGTATATAACAGGACACCCATTACCCAGGGGTCCATACCCGCTTCCTTCCATGCTGCAATGTGTTCAGATAATTGCACAGCAAACATTGCCTCTTTCACACTCTCAATCACGTCTTTGTCTAATTTAAGCATTCTTGTAAGATATATGACAATTCCCGCTGTGGGTACAGTGGACGTATTGTTCACGATTATACGCATCTGATTTAGGACTCCTAATGCTCTGCTTCGCTCTTCTTCCGACAATGAATCCTGCGCCAACCGCTGTAACCACGCCGGCTGATGTTGCTGTGACACTTCCAGTGACTCTGCCTGTTGCTGTAGAACCAAAGATTGCTGCTGTGCCCACTGTTGGCGGTGCTTCTGTTCCTGCCGCAATAATTCGCGCTGTTGCTGCTGCTGTTGCTTTAATGCCTCCAACAGTCGTCGCTGTTGCTCTTCCAACACGCGCAAATTGACAGATTGCAAAAAGAGATTTGTTGTATCACTAGAAAGCTCAACTGTTGCCGACGTAGTTGGTTGATACGGAGCTATTTCCATGGTGCTCTTATATCCTAGTCCAAGATCGATATCCATGGCTTCGTGTGGTGTGGATGTCACGAGATGACCTGGAGCCGGTTCCACTAGGATTTGTCGTGGCTGTGTTACAAGAATGCCTAGAGGCGGTTGCATTGGGGGATGTGGTGGTTGTCCTACAAGAGGATCTGGAGGCGGTAGCGCCAGGATTTCACTCGCAGACGATATCGCCAAGGGAGAAGTTTCCGTCGTAAGAGGAGGCGCCATTAGGGCCGGGGCAGATGCAACAACTGGTGCGCCTTCAATTTGAGGGTAGACAGCAGAGGTAGGAAGTTGAGGGCGGTCAGCAGGGCTGGGAAGTGCCTGACGAACCTCAGAAGGAGGGAGTGCAGGTTGCTCCTCAGAAGGAGGGAGTGCAGGTTGCTCCTCAGAAGGAGGGAGTGCAGGTTACTCCTCAGAAGGAGGGAGTGCAGGTTGCTCCTCATAAGGTGTGTGGAAGACGTCATATAATGATGTATCTAGTACCATTTGCCTAGGGTCATCGTACATCATATCGCCATAGTATTGCAGTATTCCTCTGCGAAGAGATTCATCGCGCATACTCATCGTCTCTGGGTGTTCTCTCATGTCCAATGTATATCCGTGCTTTGTCATCAGCATCTCGCTATCTTCAGAAGTTAACTCGGGTTCAGCAACCTGGACATTCTCGGTGGTTTGCCCTGCACCTGCAATTCGCCTTGCTGACTTGGTGTCCATGGGAGGGTGTTGTTGTTGCGCACTCGCAAATCGCCTTGCTGACTCGGTGTCCATGGGAGGGGATTCTGGAAACGTAGACGATTCTCCTGGGCCGGCAATTGGAGCTGTGGGACCCACGGCAGAGGATTGTGAAAACGGCCCTGGCGGACCTGCGGGAGCAGGTTCTGGAAACTGTCCTGGACCCGCGGAACCCACGACTGGGGGTTCTGAAAACGGCCCCGTTGTTGTATCGTGAAGATGCCTCTCAGAAGGATAGGCCGCCGAGCCCTGTTGCACCACACTTGGCCGCGTAGTCGCACTCATCGAGTCTGCAGGTGGAGTCTCGATTCCTCGCTGTTGGTACTCAACCTCTGCAGCGGGCTCGCCAGAGTGCTGTGCCGTGTCAGGCGGCTGTGTAGGGTGATACTGATGCATCGTGTTAGCGGAGTATCCAGGTTGCGTAGGGTATTGCTGTGTGTACCCAGGTTGTGCATAGAGTTGCTTTGTGTATCCAGGTTGCATAGGATGTTGCTGCGTGTATCCAGTTCGCATGGGGGGTTGCTGCGTGTATCCAGTTCGCGTAGGGGGTTGCTGCGTGTATCCAGTTTGCATAGAATGTTGCTGCGTGTATCCAGGTTGTGCAGAGTGCATTGTGGTAAAGTATGTAGGGTGACGCACCGTGTCTCCGTTGTGTGACGGAAATTGCACTTGTCCGTATGGGGTACGAAAAGAAACATCGGCACACAGAGGAATATTGATGGTTTCGTGCGTAGGCCAACTGCGATTGCAAGTAACATGGCGACGATAGCCATCCAGTGCGGACGGTGCCGACGTAGTGCCTGGCGGCATATAGGGCAGGTAGGGTTGGTTAGACGGAACCGGTGCTACATAAGGTGCAAGCACCGGTTGCGCGTGGGGTGGTTGGAGCTGTGGCTGTACAACTGAAAATGGTTGTGCAAAATTTAGAGGGGCCATTTGTGACGAGGGCAGAGGCATCTGTGGCGGGGAGACTTGCGAAGGGGGCATCCGTGGCGGGGGCACTTCCGGACGAGGCATCTGTGGTAGGGGGATTTGCGAAGGAGGAATCTGTGGCGGGGTAAATTGTGGAATTTGATACGGTTGTTGTAGAGGAGTTTCTGGCGGGGGCATGTACTGCGGGGTAGTGTCCATACTTTGCGGTGGGGGCATCAGGGCGTGCGTTGCTTGCGGTGCCATTTGAAACAGCGGTGTTTGAAACGGGGTGTGCGGTGCCATTTGAAACGGGGCTTGCAATGTCTGTACAAAGTTCGACCCCGCGCTCGGAAACTGCGCAGCGTTGGACGGGGGAAACATGTGTGATGCTTGCGCAGCGTTGGACGGGGCGTTCGGAAACTGCGCAGCGTTGGACGGGGGAAACATGTGTGATGCTTGCTCAACGTTGGACCCAAAGGCGCTCGGGTGCATCAGGGAAAACGATGACTCCGGGTTGCAGATCGTATCCATAGGCTGCTGTGTCTGCCTTTTCCCGTTTCGTGACGGGGTGCGATGCACTTTTCGTGTACGACTGTTCTCATCATCATCGCTCTCATCGTCGTCTTCGTCGCACGAAACGTAACATTGCCCACCCTGGGCGACATTAACGCAGCGCCTACGCCTCCCCGGTCTATGTCCTCTGTTATGAGGAAAGCCCTGTGGAAATCGCGTAGGAAGTGCGCCCCGGGGATCATCGTCGTCGGCTACATCACTGTCGTTGGCGTTACGGCGCCTGGACCTAGCGTTGTCGCCTCTGCCCTGCGACGCATACTCGCCCTCCCGTTTTCGCCGTAAACAAGCTTGCTGCGCTCGTCTGAGTTCTGCCGTGCGCTGCCGTTCGACCGTGGCTCCCACGTCTAGTGTGTCTAGGTCCCGCAAAAGCACGTTGTATGCATTGTGCCGTTCACCCCACTGCTCGGTCAGTGGATGTTTGACGTCGCGCAACAGAAACATGTACACGCCGAGCCCACGCAAATATTCCACGCACACCTTTCGCTTGAAGTCCGCCAGCCTATCGTACAGTGCCTGGTTGTTGGAGGCCAGGCTTCTAATGTCCATGTTGGCCACGAGCATGATGTCGTGTGGCGGGCAAAAGTAGCGGGGCAATATCTCGGCGCGACCCATCAATATCCCGTCGTCGAGAGCCTCGCACAGAGGATTGCGTCCGGCCACGCACACGGACGGGTATGAGTGCCGTATCCAATTGATGTAATCGTAAAGCATGTCACCGTTACTGTTGACGCGTGCCCATGCTCCGTCTGTAAGTGCGCGCACGCGGTGCAACAACGTTTCGGCGTTGTCGTATCCGCGCCCGTCGGCGACTCCCTGTATAATCTGGCCCAACGCAAATTGCGTAGCCTTGTAGGCGGGATCGGAGGCGCAACGCCAAGCTCGCTTTAGGTGAGCGTGTCCGCGATAGAGTCGAGTTTGCGGTACGATGTGCTTGTTGACGAGGGACATGGACCGCACGTATTGGCGCACGGCATCGCCGGCCTCCGTCGGATCCATCAGCGGTCCCTCTACCATCGACTTGTCGTGCTTGGCGACGGCTTTCAGTGCTTCGACGAGAGCCTCCCAGGCAATGAACAGCGGATTGCGCTCGTTAATGAGTACGTAGTCGGGGGTGTAGCGCACCTCTTCCCAGGCGTTGCGCAGAGCCACGTCCATGAGGAAATGGGGGGTACCGCGCGCTCGAAAGGCAATGCGGTCCAGTGCGAGCGACACGAGCGGAGGCAGATACGCCGAGTCCCACGAATACGAAGGGTACGCGTCTAGCACCCGGAACACGCGGGGCACGTAACGGCCGTACGGCTGGGCGGACAGCGCAACGTTGCGCAGTTGGACCGAGGCACCGCCGGTCGAAGCCACGTGCCACTGAGCAACGTCACCGCTCGTAAATGCGTACACGCTGTAGATTGGGTGCAGCGCCTCGAACTTGCCCTCGGTGACGATGAGCATGTACATAATAGCCACGATGTTGGCGGTTGGCGTCGTTCGGAACACGGTCTCGTTCCACACGAGCGAAAGAAGGTCCATGTTGGCCGCTAGCTCGATGGCGGCCACAAGTCTGTGTAGCATACGGACCCGACCATCGCCGTAGCCCGTCAAATCTCCACGGCGAAGCTTCTGTAGCACAAAGTCGGAATCCACGTGCGGCTCGTGTCGATACGCGTAGCACAGCTCGCACAGCGCAAGGAACACGGCTGGCGCGACTGCGATGGGTAGCGCGGTATTGAGCTGGTCCAGCACGTAGCGTATGCGGTCCACCAAGGGATCCGAAATAAGGCGTTTCTCGGCGTGCGCAGCGTCTCGTTCGCGGGCGCATTCGAGCAGGGCGTAACACGCGCGCGAGGAGTCTCCCGTGGCGCTCGCGATCGCGTCCAGTAAAGGAAGCGGATTTTCGTCTTCTCGTTTCTCCCACGCTTTCTCCAATTGCTTTCGACGGGCCTCGTCGTCGGCACGCTCCCACGGATACGTACTGGAAAATCGAGGCACCTGCTGGTACGCTTTGATAATGACGTGCGCGTGCCGCTCGCATTTACCGAGTGCGTTGCGGGACACGAGCATGTCCAGCGGCAAGAGATGATCGGGCGTGGGGAGAATCCCCGAGGTCTTGGAGAAGGCCGTGGGTAAGTAGTCGTGCGCCGAACCGCGCCATTGGCCGTACAGATTTTCGGTCTCGGTTCGGTCGGGTTCCCCCGAGAAAAGCGGCGGCAAGCGTAGCCGAGCGACGGCCGCTACATCGCACGAGGTTCGCAGCGCGAGGGCCACTTTACGAGACCACTCCTGATCTTGTTTGAGCTGACCCGACGTTGTCTGTGCCGAGGCAGTCGTTTGATCTAAGGGTGTCTGCGTGGCGGCGTGAGTAGCCTGGCTTGGCTTTGTTGGAGCAGTGGGAGTGGTGGCGGAAGGCTTTGCCGCCGCCCCCGGAATCACAATTATAGGCTGGCCAGCTGCCAGTAGAGAGCCCAACACTGTCTCGGTGTCCGCCATTGGGCGTGCGCGGACTCACAATGAATCAAGGGACGCACGGAGAAGTCATAAGCCGTGATTTTTATTGGAAATGAGCGGCGCGCCGAAGCGACCGCATTGATGCGCGAGCTGCATGGCCACGTCCATCGCACCGACTCCGCATGTCGTCGACATGGACAAGAGCGACGACGCATGAGACTTCACGGGGCGGTCGACGACGGCGTTGAACGCCACGGCTTCTTCCCGCCGCAAATAGCGAGCCACTGTTTCGTACGGGCTCGCGTCGTACAGTTCCTCGGATCCGAATGCGTAGAACAGCGCTTCGTACATTTTCCAGAACGGCGCATTCTCGTCGAGTATGCGCCGCAACCAGGCCTTGGCTCCGCTGTCGCCGGAAGGAGGCACAGTTCGGGCTCGCACCCGGCAAATCTCGACCACGCGCCAGGCTTCTTCTTCGGCGCGCGACTCGAGTTCTGCGTTGCGCACAAAGCGCAACGGAGGCGGCCTGAACTCGGGCACCTTGTCAGGATCGATCCATTCCTTCCATTCGTGATTGTGCACACCCACGAGGGGATTGACGGTATCGCCAGCTACGCGCGGCACACCCACCCCCGAAAGTAACGCGACGCGCTTTGGCCCGGGTAATTCGTCGGTCATACGCTTGGACCAGGCGGCCGCCTTGGCGTTGTCCTTTTCGAAACGCGACGCGACAACCAGTATTGTGGAGCGCAGGTCCGCTTCGCGCACACCACAAACAGGAACATCGCAATCCGGGAACAGACCCTTGATGGACTGCGTCCACAATGCCGGCCTGCTCGTTTGCAGCCAGTACACGAAGCGGGCCAGATTGGGGTTGGCCAACAAATGCATTTGCGTGCGGTATCCCGTGGGGAGCGGCTGCGTTGGATCGTATGGGAAAATCGAGTCGCCTAGCCAAGCGTTCACGTCGTAATCGGGGAGCAGGTGCTCGTTGGGCGCTTCGGTCCAGCTGCCGCCGGGCAACGCAGTAGCCGCCCAATACTCGGGGAGAAATTCCCGCGCGTACTCGCCCATCTGCACCAGCCCGTGTTTCATCGTGCCCCACAGATCAAATGACACCACCCCCGTCAGGGGATAATTGGTGCGTAGTGGGCCCGGCACGATCAGGTGCGTCGGATGCGGCGCGTCTTCGGGGCTAAAGACGAATTGACGGCGGCACACTGCGTAGCCGGGCGTGAGTCTACGCCGACCGTTGTCTCCACCCAGTTCGACGAAACGGCGCTCGGCCACCGCCGCCAGAGGCCCAAAAAGCGGCACCGCATGCAGCGCTCCGTCGCACGGAACCCACGTCAACCCCCACGGGTTCGCCGCCACTCGTAGGCCGAGCAATATGGATTCCTCTGAGCTAACCGGGCGCAGTCGTCGCGCAAGCCCCTCGGGAGGCCGCACGGTCGTAAAGCCAACGCGGGCGTTCTCTGGCCTGTAGGAAATCATACGAACTCCATCCACGCTTTCGGCTGCAACTCGGTTGGCTAACGTAACCTCCCTGCGATTTTCGTCGTCGAGAATGCGCCAACGCCACGCCGCGTATTTGCGCTCGGCGTGCTTCCAATGTTCTTCGTGAGCCACCTTCAATTTCGGGATGCGCGCATCGCCCGGCGCAACGTCCAAACGAAACGCCGCCCCCAACCAGGGAGACTCTATCATGTTGGGCACGTCCAGGAACGTGAAGCCCACGATCTGCGGCGTCGAGTAGGGCGCAGCGTTAATGAACATGCGCGTAAAAGGGTGCATGCGCACGCTGCCCCATTTGTAGTGTCTGCCTACAACTGCCGTGTCGCCGTTAATACGGCAATGCAAAGGCCGAGCGTCGCCCCCCATTACAGACATATATCGGCTGTGTCGCGTAAACACGTCAGTGGCATATTGCGCGGAGGATGTCATTGTGTTTTGGCCGGAGCGCGTCTGTTCCACGGCGCTCGTATCCAAGGTGTTTCTTTCCGCCTGTCGCTGACATTTATTCCCAGCGCCAACGTCACAGCGCCAGGGCTTTCCCCGCTGTGGCGCTCCGTTCCGCACACCGCTCACATAGCACAGGTAGTTGGGGGCTTTCCCCGCACTGGCGCTGCGTCCTGCATGCCGCTCACATAGCAACGTTAGTTGAGGGAGTTCCCCGCACTGGCGCTGCGTCCTGCATGCCGCTCACATAGCAACGTTAGTTGAGGGAGTTCCCCGCACTGGCGCTGCAGCTATGAGCCGCATGCCAATCTTAGAGCCTGTTCCTCCCGCGAGCGGCAGCACGTGCGTCTCGTCGCATTTCTTTCTGTAGTTCGGAGCGCACGCTAGTACCCCGCGCCGTCTCTAGCTGCCGCCACCGCGCGCTCCTCCAATAATAATAATAATGAGATTCTTGCTCAGGGGGGGGGGGGGGGGAAGAGAAGGGGGGGATTACACGGCCCTATAACTGTCTCCTGTACGTGCAGGGATACACCGCAACGGGGCCGAGTATAGGGGAAGGTTGAACGAAAGAGTGGAGAGGAAGCGGGAGCGAAAGGCCAATTTCGATACTTTCGTGCATTGCTCTTATACTTGAAAAGCATATTTTTCACGTAATGCAGAGCGTTATTGATGCGCACAACATAATGTCGCCTAAGCAGTACGGATTTACTTGTGGGCGTGGCACTAGATTAGCATTAGATGAATTGACCGATAACCTAACAGTACTCTTGAAATTAGTGCGTTCACTTGTGCATTATTTCTAGATGTATCAAAAGCTTTTGACTCCGCAAACCATAAAATTTTACTTCGTAAACTTCATAGCTATGGCTTCCGAGGGCCTTTCCTAACTTTCCTTGAGAATTATTTGCACGGTCGAATCCAAGTAGTAGTTTTCGGAAATTATTAAAGCAAACCTAGGCACTTGAGCGCTGGAGTACCCCGGGGGTCCATTTTAGCTCCCCTTTTATTCAACTTGCCCGGTAATGACCTTAGTCAAGCAATTTTTCACTGTCGGGTGTTTCAATATGCAGATGACACGCTTTTAGTATCTCTTCATACTAATTACCATCAAGCCGTGGCTGAATTACAAACTGACACTACAAATGTTATCAGTTGGTACCGTAATAGCTTAATTTCGATTAACCAAACTAAACCTAAATTAGTATGTTTTCACGATCCGCTGAAATCTATTCCTGTCATCACTCCAGTGTTTCTTCATTCTCCTCTGTGTAACAATTGTTCTTGCTCTCCTATCCCATACCTCTCAAGTGTCAATTATCTCGGTATTCATTTCGATTCTAACATGTCCTGGAACACTCACTTGGCTAACGTTTGTGAAAGGCTGCGCAAAATAGCCTGCCTGCTGTATTCTATTAAAGCACTATGCCCAATTTACGTAAGGAAAACAATAGCACATGCATTGCGGTACAGTGTGCTGAGATATGAAATTTGTTCTTTTTATTTCTGTTCAGTGTTTTGGCGCAATAAAGTTGATTCTTTACTAAAATCCGTAATTCGGGCGGTGATGTATGGTGTTCACATTACTAACAATCCGGGTCTTTTTTCATCCTCGCACATGCCCTCGTTCAGGCTGTTATTCAAAGAAACAGTAATCCTTTCCTATATATGGAACAATGAGTTGCCTCGCGTATGTCCCCGCCAGAACATTACGTCCACGCGACCGCTTACTGCCTTTCTTTAGTTTTTAGTTTGAGTCTTGTGCAATTGACTTACTGTGCCGCCCCTGGGTTTGCTCCATTATGCCGAGCGCTGCCCCACAAGCCCATTGTTGGCTTGGGCAGGCTCGTATTTGTATGTAACTTTTTGAAATAAATAAATAATTTATATATATATATGGGTAGTCGATGTCGAAGACCCCTGGAGAAAAAATGCCAAACATTGAAGGGTAAACACTCGTGCAACAAGGATTGGTGGATTTTGAAGCGGGGACGTGCCGCGCGTAGAGATAATTGTGAGGTTTAAAGAGAGGGGAAAAGAAAACAAAGAAAGAGAAAAAAAAAGGAAAAGCTGATAGGGAGATTTGGAATGTCATAGAGGCTTATGGGAGCAATTGGATGCGCGCGGGGGGAGGAGTGGGGCCTTGCAGAAGGGGCAAAGAGCCTTGTGGGATAATATAGGAGGAGATAAGATAGTAATAATAATAAAAACGTAGTCTGAGGCCATTATTTGAAATGCAAGAGATAGGCTGGGAAGGAAGGGCCTTTGCAGAAGGTGCATGGGACCTTATGCAATATATAAAGGAAGAATTGATGATACTAAACATACAAAAATAAAAAAAAGAAGAAGAGGAGGAAGAGAAAAAAAAGAAAGTAGTCTGAGGGCATTGTGTGGCTTACTGACAAATAAGCCCACAAATGCGGGCGCGGCTGATTACAGAATATATATAGAATTAAAATGTCTTCAATGAAAGACACATATATTTTATCACCCAATTAAAAAAATTTAATTAACCATGCCTAATTCAGCTATATGTAATTTTATCATCCAAACGTCACAAAGCCAATGCCAAAAATTTCCCAAGCTAACGGCAAGTTTTGCGCCTTCGTTTATTCGGTACTGAATTTTCGTCTGCATGTTTTTGCGCCACGTTAGGAGCACGGACGAAATCACAAACACGTGAATTCACTATTAGAAATAGGTGTACTTTCTTTTGCAAGAAATAGAAATGTTTTCTCAAGAGCATAAAAAAAATCTTGCAGAAAACAAGAGATTTCATAGCAGGCGGCAATCTTGGCGCCTCTGTTGTGTGTGCCGCATTGTCGTCTGCATTTGCACGATGGATTAGAGCTGGACGGTGATGGTGCGTACTCGTATACTGTAAGCAGATGGCAGTCTACATGCTTGCATTCATTTCGCATGAACTTTAACGCGCATTATTTTCTTCCATGGAAGCCGATGAGCAGTGCTCTGACATCCTAGTCGGGCACCGGAAACGGGGACCGTTCAAGCCTCCAGGTGCACCAAGAAGAAAGAGCAGCAAAGTTTCCGAGCATGACAGGGCCAGAATTCTCTAAGTGTCTAGGCGTGGAGGAAATGTGAAAAAATTGGCAGACACGCGGGCATCAATTTAAAGACTGCGAGTTGCATTGCAGCGAGCGATAAAGAAGCGCTGAAGAAATGCGGAACATCGAAGAAATGAGGTAGTAACGGCTCTAAAGAATATTGTGGATAACAACCTTGCTTTCACGCTAAAGCAAATAAATCAAGCGGTGTAAGAAGGATTGAAGAGAATCGCCATCAACACAAGTAGCGTTGATCGTCTACTGGATTCGCACGAATACTCCTAGAAATTGGTGACTCAGAGGCCAAGACTGCAATAGAGACGACGTGAAACGCAGCCGCAAAACATACGCGCAATGGCTGCAGTGTGAAGAACCTTGCTTGTGCAGGGTTTACGTTGATGAGACTAACTATAACATACGGTGTTCAAGGAGCTTCGGCCGTGCAGTTATGGGACAGCCTGCGGGGAAGACGACCACTGGCACCAAAGGAGCAAACCTTACTCTTCATCGCCTGCATGTCAGCAAATGGTGTCATGCATTGGACGGCCGTCGACAAGGTTCACTTGGTCGTGTTCAATGACATTTTGAGCAACATATCAGCCCATGTCGAAAGTGAATCTGGTTCTTAAGCGGTTTTTATTTTCGACAACACTCCAGCTCACAGTCGTGCGGAAGCAAGCTCGGCTAGTCAGATGCACTCGATCAAGCGGCTGCCTCTTTACAGCCCGTTTTTCAACCCTATAATATAGGTAGTGTTTTCGAAGTTCAAGTCGGAAGTCATAGCTTTCCTCAGCGAGCGGAGGGGCATGGTGCTAACCACCCCTCCCGGAATGGCTGAAAAGGACCCTCGGCGCAGTTTGTTGCTCGACGCTGCCCGATATATGCAGCAAATACAAAGGGTAGAGTGTGCTGCTTTCGACCGCCATAACTTTTATACGGGCAGCTTTGCATGAAGATTTGTAAAAAGTGCCGAGTTACACATAGACCAATGTCTCCCAGAAAATAAAACTGCATTTCAAATCGGCTACGTCTGTGCTTGTACGTGCCTATTGGGTGTTGGCAACTTACGCCGCTAGGATTGCCGCCAAGGCAAGTTAAGTACAGCTGCTAAGGTGACCATAGTGAGAGGCCAGTAGCTATTTCTGACCTCGGTTGTAAGCTCCACGGTACAGAAGTTTTATTCACTCTACCGTGTGGCGGCCAGACTAAATGCAGGGGCGCGCTCTCTCATTCCGTGGTAGTGGCCGTGAAATGAAAAGTTGAAAAAGCGGTGATATGAGGTAATGTTTCTCTGCCTTTAAGTTTTCCCGCCTGAACCAACTGTGTTTTGCACTAATCCTTCTTTTCTGCTAGCGGTGTTAAATCATGATTTAAAACACTATGAATTTTCGTCAGTGCCTCTTTTGCTCTAAACGAAAACGGCAGCGGTTGACAGAATATCCACTGAACAGTTTGCCATGCACTAGCGTCAGGTCGCGCTATACCTGCTTACAGCTTTCAAAGGCACGCTGCATAAAATGGTACATATAGTTTTTTGAAAAATTTAGGGGCAAAAGGTGTTGATGTAAGTGCACCCGAAACTTCATTCGACCGTGCGCGACAGCGCCGCCACATTGCGCCTGATGTTGACGCGAACGTGCGCCACTCCTGGTTGTTTGGAGAGCTCGGCGGCGATCGCATCCCTTGACGTCTGGACAAAGTTGGCCCGTCGATCCACCGGGTGGATAAGGATCGTTTTGGGGCCAGCCTGTTGCGACCGGTGATGTTTCGGCGCCGCGAAGCGAGCCGGCGGTGCAAGGAGATGTTTTGCAGCAGTAGCAGACGACGCGATGGAATGCGGCCGCTGGTGGCGCTGCAGCCGCTGCTCCGGGGGAGGAGGAGGCCGGTCGGCCTGTTGCTGCACGGTGGGAGGGGAGAGGGGAAAAGGAGGCCTCCGCGTCGCTGGAGGGCGGGGCCTTGTCCCCAGAATTTGCATGGGAGCTTTTTTTTTGGATGCATAATGTCCGCTTTGATGAGGAGGGGCGGGGTCCGCTCTCAGGCTTGCATTTTGAACCCGCTTTCCCTTTGGGTTGTCGTTCGTGCCTCTCTGGCTGTGGGGGGTGTGGCTTTGTTGTTGGTGGTTCCTGCTCTTTCCTGCGCTTCTGGAGCTGTGTTGTTGCCTTTTTCTTTTGGAAGAGGGGGAAAGGAGACCTCGACGTCGTCGCGGGGAAGCGGCGCCGCATATGTGTCCTTTTCGGGTGCATGATGGCGACTCTGTTGAGCAGGAGCGGCGTCCGTGCTCAGGCGCGAGTTTTGAATCCGCTTTGCCTTTTCGCTCGTGCCTTGGTGGGTGTGGGAGGGTGGGGCGTTCATGGTGGACGTGCCTGCTCTTGCCTGGGCGTCTGGAGCTGGGTTGTTGCCATGCTCCTTTGTATGGACTGCTTGAGCGGCGTCATCCAGCGATGGCGGCGCTTTAGGAGTTGCTGGCTGGTCGGATAAAGACCCTTCTGTCGCCGACGGCGTGGTGCTGGCCTGCGGGGGACATTGTTGGGCCGTAGATTCTGCTTCTTGTCTTGCTATTCGGGCGGAGCTTTGGTGTTATGGGGTTAGGGGGGGGGGGGGGGGGGTCAGGAAGAGGATTGAACTCATCTCCCCCGCCTCGATCGCTATGGTGGTGAAGACCGTTGGTGGTGTGCTGATGGCGATTCCCGGCAATTCTTCTTCCATTGCTTGCTTTATTTGCTTTAGCGTGAAAGCAGGGCTGTTATATACAATATTCTTTAGAGCCGTTACTACCGTATTTCCGAATTTATTCTATGTTCCGCCTTTCTTCAAAGCATCTCTATCGCTCGCTGCAATGGATCTCGCCGTCTTTAAATTGATGCCCTGCGCGTCTGCCAAATTTTTCACATCTCCTCCACGCCTCGACACTTCGAGAATTCTGGCCCTGTCATGCTCGGAGACTTTGCTATTCTTTCTTCTTGGTGCACCTGGAGGCTCGAACGGTGGTCCCCGTTTTTGGTGCCCGATTAGGATGTCAGGACAGTGCTCGTCAGCTTCCATGGAAGAAAATAATGCGCGTTAAAGGGACACTAAAGAGAGAAAGGAAGTGGGTTTACATCGATAGAATGCCAGTTCCTGATTACAAAAAGACCACTCTTACTGAAAACAGAGCTGTTATAAGGTAGTAAAGAAGAATAACAGAAATACAGGTATCGCCACCACAGACAAACGGCCGAGGCTCGCAACTACAAACCACGTGACGCGCTAGGGATCCCGGAGGCTGACAAATGCGAATTACGTTGCATGTTTGAATGCGGTAGTACGTTTTTTCTCAAAGATGATAATACGCTTTTATCATACGTAAACGACGGTGAAAAGACGACGTAAACGTTGCAAGGCAAATACAAAAATATACTTGGAGGCGCCACAGGCGCCCACTACAGTTTTGGTTATGTTTCGGCTCAGGCATTTCGTGCGCACTCGGATAGTTTGTTTGAACCTGCAGCGCCTGAATTACGAGCTTGGGGCAGCGGATGCGCCTCGATGGTTCCCATTTGAGCATTCGGAGACACGAGCGAGCGAAATCCGCTACCGCCGACACACTCCTTCGTTCACACTTCTGCGCCAACATATCGCCGCCGTTGCCGCTTCGACTGCGACCTGACCGCTTGACTGCAGCTACGTACGCCACGAAAAGCATACATATGCTAAGTACCGAAGGAAAAACGCATTATCACTCAATTGTTCACTAAATCATGGCACATCTGACCAACATATACTGCGTCAACAAGACCTTCAACGTGCAATTTGCAGGCGTCGTAAACAAAAGGGGCATACGTGCCGCTCATACCAAGGAGAGCGTCGATATATTGCGCTCGTCGCCCGGCGAAAAAAAAAGGGCCTCGGGTAAAAAGTAAAAACTAAAAATAACGAAGCACCAGAAATACATTACAAAAGGTTAAAAAAAATCTATTTGTAAAAAAAAAAACAAGCGGCAAGACTCGAACTCGCCACTGCTTGCTCCGTAACGTTCGGCGCTAACCGCTCAGCTACGCTGCGCCACAAGAACCTTGGAAATATTTCTAGTTTTTATGTCATGACCCCATTTACAATAAAGTGTTACTGCTGCCGGTCTAAAGATTACAACTTCTTGATCATCGGCGCATGCTGCCTGCTCTCACGTCTTGCAACTAATGTTCTGGATGCCTATGCGCACTATATTGTGCACTGGAATCATTTTAACATGTGGAATTTCACAGCGCTGGCAAATGTTGTGGCGCCGGCCCTTCGGTCATGTTCTGCTACCGTGGGCGTAATTTTCGCTGAACACGGAGCTGTAGCACAAACCTTGAAGGAAAAAAGTGCGACGAAGCTCCAAAACTGACAAGCGCTGCAGCGAGGACACTATTTTGCTGGTAACTAAATCTTATTTGTATGTAAACTTGTTAGGAAGCGTTGCGATGACCGAGGGCTCGGTTTGTTTATACACAGTGCAAGAAGGAGCGCAAAAGCTTGAGAAACATGTAAAGTATTGTGCATTACAAGCGCTGTTTTTTTCTTCCTTTATGGGCCCATCGCTCGGTAAATTACTGTCTTCATCGTTTTATTTATTTCACCGTTGCCAAGTTGGCCCTTGAGGGATGCGACGCCGCGGGCCGCGCCGGCTCGCTAGCTATCACAGAGTCTCTGCTTACGTCATAGTGTGCGTCACTCAACTCCAACTACGTAGTTGGAGGCCACAGTTTGAATTCGACCGGCGGGAACAAGAAAAAACCTCAACTTCTTATCGCAATATCTCAGCAATTATTCGATTTTTTGCTGCCGGATATGCGGCGAAAGTGTCACCAAATGTAGTTTATTAGATTTTCATACCATCTTTGGCTGTCTTTAGTGTCCCTTTAAAGTTCATGCGAAATTAATGACCTGCCTATAGTATACGAGCATGCACCACCACCGTGCGGCTCTACTCCGTCGTGCAAATGTAGACAACAACGCGGCACACACAACAGAGGCGCGAAGATTGCCGCCTGCTTTGAAATCTCTTGTCTTCTGCGTTTCTAGCGGTTTTTGTTTTATGCTTTTGAGAAAACATTTATATTTCTTGCAAAAGAAAGTACACCTATTTCTAATAGTGAATTCACGTGTCTGTGCTTTCATCCATTCTCCTAACATAGCGCAAAAACAGACGACAATTCGGCACCGAGTAAACGGAGGCGGAAAACTTGTCCTCTGCTTTAGAACTTTTTGGCATTGGCTGTGTAATGTTTGGCTGATGAAATTACATGTAGCTAAATTAGATATGGTTGATTAAAACGTTTTTTTATTGTGTGATAAAATAATTGTGTGTTTCATCGAAGACATTTTAATTCTGTATATATTCTGTAATCATCAGTGCGCACATTTGTGGGATAAATTGTCCTCTTGGAATATAGAGCCAGTAAGCCACAGCTCTGGGACAATTCAGTATTTCACTGCCGAGAAAGTGCGTTTGGAGGAGGAGGAGGATTGATGTTCTAGTTTGGAATGGGAGAAAGGGGGGTAACGTGGTGCTTTCAACTGTCTCCTCTATTGAGGGAATCACCGCCGTTGCACCACGCGGGGAATGGGTATTAAAGAAAAAGAAGGGGTGGTCGTAGCTAAGAGGGCAAAGACAAGGAAAAGAGCAGAGCCGCGCCAGGAGCGCACGCACGAAGTGGTGGTGGTGGATACTATGATGATGGGGGATGGGGTACTGGGCACGACGTATGCCAGCCTGAGCTAGCGGCGGCACTCTTGGTGCCCAGGGGAATGGGATAGGGGAGGGTAGGGAGGGGAGGGGGGAGGACGCGCCAGGAAGTCCGCAGAGTCGGGGGCCGAAGAACGGCAGCACTGCGACGAGGTCCGCAGAACACGGAGGGCTATCCTGGGCGCCCAACGGGTAGCACACAGAAGAAGCACAGCCACCACAGGTAAGTCACCACACAGTGCAGGTTCGGCTTTGGTGCGAGCAGCATGCTGCTCGGCAAGCGTCCTTTTCCTGTAACAGATCAGGACGCCGGGGTGACTGCAGAGGGTCTGCAGTGCGCTGTCACGTCGGAAAGTCCGGGTGGCAGTTGGGAGGACCGCTGGCAAACCGCTGCCTT
Source organism: Amblyomma maculatum (assembly GCF_055883805.1). NCBI lineage: Eukaryota > Metazoa > Arthropoda > Arachnida > Ixodida > Ixodidae > Amblyomma > Amblyomma maculatum. The sequence goes on along the minus strand of NC_139353.1, from coordinate 104,694,553 downwards.
GGCAGCGGCGCGGAGGGCATCTCGGGAGATGGCACTCCTAGGCCCGTGCGCGAGAGGCACACGGGACACTGTCTCTTGGGAAATCCTTGAGGCAGCGGAAGGGACCGCAGTGGTACCTCAGCCAAGGCTGAGGCGCGGCGGGTGACGCTGGAAGGACCGCCGGGAAGGGCGGCGCGTCGAGGCCCGAGAGCAGGAAGATCCCGGGATTGCTGCCGAAGCAGCAGGGAGGGCCGCAGAAGCGGCAGGTGACGCTGGATGCGCCGAGGCCCGCGAACCTTGCGGTCAGCGGGAAACTGGCATGGGCCAGCAGGACTGTGCCCCCGAAGGAGCAGCAGGGAGCCTTGGCGAAGAACCACGAGTCCGTTCCAGCACTGGGGCTCGCCTCGGGCGAGGGCGACGTCGGTGCGCCACAGGCGAAGACCAAGGTCAAAGGGGGCCGCACCGATAACTCCTCAAGGGAGGAGGGTGTGCTGGCAGGGACAGACCTGGCAACGCCCGCAGCACGGGACGCACTCGCACGCCCAAGGGTCGGGGGTTGGGCTGGGAGACGGGTCCGGGCTCCGCTTCGGCTGGAGGGCTGGAAGAACCAGCAGGGATGATCCAAAGGACCAGGGAGGTGCGCCGGTAACAACCAGAGCACCGGAGGACGGAAGTTGCGACGGGGCGAGCAGGGCGAGCCAGCGCCGGAGGGAGGCGAAGGCGAGCGAGCGCTCGGTGAGAGCGGGCGCGCACGAGCTCGCCGGAGCGAGCGCCGCACACACCCGCCCCCACCGAGAGCTGAAAGGCGACTGACGCGAGAGGAAGCGCGCCTGGTCGGGAGGCAACGGAGCGTGCGGCCGCTCCCTTCAGAGGCGAGCGACGAACAGCGAGCGCGCGCGAAGATTAAAGGAATACTTACAGAACGCATGCGGCGAATCCGATATCTTTAATCAGCATTTTGCGTTGCTTTTAGCTGCCTATTTCTGCGACGCATTATAATTTTTTTTTTTTTTTTTTTTTTTTTTTTTTTGCGGAAGAGCCGACGGCCGAATGACCGGCGCGCGGACCTATGGGGAGCGCAAGAGCTGATTGGCTCGTTGAGAGCGCCAATCCCCGAGGGGCGAGGGAGGTCGCCAGAATGCTGGAGCCGGCGTAAAGCGGGCTGAGAGCACGCGTTGGGACGCGTGGTAGAGGCACAAGGTGTGCATTTCAGTTGGAAATAGATGAGTAGGACAGAGAATAGTAAGACAAAGTAGAAAATACAAAAAAAAAAACAAAAAAAACAGTAGGATAGATTTAAAAAAAAAAAAAAAAAGGTAAACATGGCTTTACAGCCGCGCAAGAATGCGCGCGTCCTCGGCGAATTTGAGGACATAGCCGTGTACGCGTCGCGTTTTTTCTCGCGATGCCTTAGGGAATAAAATATCGTTTGAGGAAGCCGACGGCATCCCGAGTTTGCCGAGGGCATCCTGAAGAGTACGCCTGTGTGCGTCCAGTGCGGGACAATCACATAGCAGATGCGAGAGTGTTTCCACTGCTCCGCAATCCTGACATAGAGCGGAGCCGATTCCCCGTAGTCTGCTCAGGCGCTCTGCCGTCCAAACACATCCAATTCGCATCTTGAGGCCAGGGCATCTCCCAGCAAGCAGCGTTACGGCTGTACAACTCCGCGGCTCTGGGGGCAATACTCTACGCGCTACCGCTCGTCACACTGCGCAAACCATGCTGGAAGAAGCTAGAGGTCGAGCATCGCAAGGCGCTCCGCATTTGCCTCGGCCTTCCTCAGAACTCTCAATGCGCAGCTACTTTGGCCGAGGCAGGTGCGTGGCCTTTACAACTTCAGGCCACGCGGCGGGCGCTCCGACACATCGATCGCCTACAGCGCGCAAAGGACGGCGGCCCGCTATTACATCGGTTGCGACATCATCGCCACTCACGCATGGGAGCGGCGCTGCTCGAGTACGAGCAGCTTACCAATGCAACGCCCCCCCACGACCTCTTCTCGCCCTGGCCCGCTGCTACGGAGGTTCAGCGAGAGATTGTCGGAATCGCGGGGAAACGCACCACACCGCCCTGTGCACTGCAGCAGCTGACCAGAGCCGTCATCTACGAGGAACTCCAACACCACCTCCTCGTTTACACCGACGGCTCCGTGGCCAGAGACAGTTGCTCGCTAGCAGCGGCGGCTACCATCCCCGCCCTGCAACTGCACAGACAGCTGCACCTGTCATACCTGGGTTCTTCCACCACGGCGGAGCTGCTGGGCCTACGCCTAGGCCTGGATCTACTGCTTGAACTGACTCCGCCGCCACCCAGGTGTGCCGTGCTATGTGACTCCCGCGCTGCCCTCAGCCGCCTTCGAACCACCGGCCGGGGAACTCCGCTGCTGTGCCAGATTCGCGCACGTCTCAAGCACTTGGCGGAGCGTGGCTGCGCTATACGGGCACAGTGGATCCCCGGGCACTGCGGCATAGAGGGCAACGAACGTGCCGACGAGCTCGCGACCGCAGCACATGAACTCCCTCCTAGCGACGAGCAACTCGCTTTGGAGGATGTGCGTGCGGTAATCGACGATCACCTCCGGACGCAGCACCCCGACCCACGCATCGCGAGAGGTGAGCGCATTCACAGTGTCAGCGACCGCTCGCTGACTCGGCTGCAACGCGCAATGATCCTCCGTGCACGCATTGGATGTGTGTGGCCTGGGGAACGACGGATGCGCCACGGACTTGCCAATAGTGACGTGTGTGACGGCTGTGGCGCGGTAGAAACTCTCGAGCATCTACTGCGCTGCACCGCGCTAGCCGAACCACGACGTGAGTTGCTGGCGGCTTACAGAGCGCAGGGGGTAATCCCGGACAGCGTAGCTGTGCTCCTGTGGCCGCCGGGCTGTGCGCGCGCCCGCGAGCGAGCTCACGTGAGCTTGTGTGAGTACATCGAACAGGCGGGCTTGATGACCCGCCTATTTCACCTCGCCAGATAGTGCGCGCTGGGACTGAACGCTCCACGTGTGCTATTTCCCACAATAACGGCTGATCGCCCACGACAGCCGTCAGTGTTTTGTACAGTGTGCAAGTGCGTGCGTAGTGAACAGTTGCCTGGACGTGGAGCTATTGCGGAGGCCCGCCCGACGTGCCGAGTACTCAGTGACCTAAGACATTTGCGGGTGGGCCTCATGCAAACTACTGTATACTGTACCATAGTGTATATATTTCTTTTATTTTTACCTACTCTTTTCTTTCTCCCTATCACTCACCTCTTTGATTTCCTCTACTTTCTCCTCGCTATCCCTTTATTTCCGCCGCCCCAGTTCAGGTGCTTCAGATATAAGATAGCAGATACCGGGGCTGGCAAACATCTTTTCTTTCCTTTTGTACATGCAATAACCACTACACAATGCTCGATCGCTCAGTGGCGTCGTAATCCGCGTGATGCAGGACCCGTGGCGCATTGCCTGAGGCGACGCGGCTATCAGGGTGCTTCTGTTTGGCCCTGTAGAATATGCTTAGACGCGCCACATCAAAGCGTGTGATCGCGTTAGAATCATGCGCCCGTTTGGCCAGTTCGTCTGCTGCTTCGTTGCCTGCAATCCCAACGTGGGAGGGGAGCCATTGCAGGCAGACGCTTTTGCCGTATGCTTCCGCTGCGCGGATTTTCGCCTCCAGTGAGCGAGTTGCTGGCAGTGGCCTGTCATTCTTCAGCTGCATAAGAGCAGCGCGAGAATCTGTTAGGATGGCAGCGTCGCTAATATCCTGTCTTTCGAGGATAATATCCGCCGCCAAATGCAGGGCCGCTAGCTCTGCAATTGTGGAGGACGCGCGATACACAGTAAAAAATTTTACACCCTTAAGGGTGCTAAAAGGGTGCTCCTGCAAAATACACCCACTGGAGCACCCTTCTAGCACCCTAATTCTCATATATACACCCTTCATTTCAGCTCAAAAGGGTGCTTTTGCCACTAAGCACCCTTGATTTTATGTAGGGTGTAGCAAAGGTGCTGAAAGGGTGCTAAAAGCCTGCTCAGAAATGAGTGAAGATTGCATTTCAGTACTTACATATACCTTATACAAAAATAAACAAGCCCGGAACCGCGGTTAAAGAACCGCCAGTGAAGTGCAGTTTTCCAAAAGCGCAGCTCTAAAGGGTAATTTGTCTAAATTACATGCTGGAATACTATCTTCGAAACATAAGCTTTCCAAGATCGCTCGCCATAATGAGCATTCCGAACGCGCCATCTTACCGCATTAATGACATGGAACAAGCTATGCCAACAATCATCCACTTTATTAACTCTCTTCTTTCTAGCGCGATATTCGTCATGTATATATTCATGTAAGTTGCAGTTATTCTTCCATCAATATAAGAATGGATATAATCTTTTTGACTGTGACCTTTCCATTTAGAGAGATTCTAGTATTTGATGATTAAATTTACATTTTATTTCAATCATCAGCTAAACAATCAGGCGCAAATGCATGTCTTTCAACAATCGCTATTTTATTCATATGTAGTAAACCAATGCATAAAACATGGAAATAAGAGAGAAGATGCCTGAGGAGACACCCCGGCTAAAATATCTGACCGCCACACCTACGGTCACGAAGAAAATGTGAAAACCTGGCATGTGCAAGGAAAAAGGGCCATATTTAATTAGTACTGCTTTTATACCGCTCTTCATGGAATCGCGCTGTAGGATGTACAAACTATTTCAAAAAATAGTTTATCTGCGAGAAAAAAAAACATACGCCATCAAAGTTATTATCCAGCCTCATCTCCACCATTTGGCAAATTGAAGCCGGAGAAACTGCAATTAATTTCTCTAAATCAAAACAATGAGCTGGGATACAACCTTTTTGGTGCAGGGATAGCGCTTAGCTTACTATAGGCCAACGCTGATCTCGTGCTCAGTGTACAACAACCGACCTGAATCAAGAGTGAAAACTGGGTCTGAATAGCTGCAGCGTCTTTCAGTCGAGCATTAAACAGATTACTTGCAGCCTTAACAGCATATCGTATCGAAGCCTGGAATGCATCTGCTAAAGATAAGGAGAGAGCCGAGTCGGTCTAGTAGGTGCGTAATAACAGAAACGACAGAACAGCGCTGTATAAGGGTTTTTGAAAATACGAACTAAACTTATTAACAAAGTAAAACCTGAATTCGCACAATATAAGGAAGCTCGAAAGAGACAAGCTGGGGCGTCAAAAGTTCAAGGCGATTGAACAGCCGATCATCGAGGGATAACAAAAAAAAAAAAAACAAAAAAAAAACGGCCACCTGCAACGCTTTTTACAATGATTCATATATCCAACAGCTAGCTAACAGGGGCGGAACGTGCGCTCGCTGATAGCCGATACGGTCCGAGCTGCCAAAGCGCATACGTGCGCCAGCAAAACACGCGTGGTGCTCGTGTTTCTGCGTTTCTCTACTGCCTTTTACTTTTGTATATTTCGCGGTTTCTGCAAGGCTTCAGGTGTACAGCAGAGAACGGTGATGTGAAACCGAACCGGTGCGGTAGTCCAAGAGACGACGGTGACCCTATGCCGCCGTGCACAAAGGCCCCAAGCTATTCTATCCGAGTGATACGCGTTGAAAGCGCCACGAAATGCACTGTGCGCTCTCAGACGCTGATCATTTATTTTTATTTTTATTTTTTGTCGCTCCTTTCCTCACACTCATGTTGGCTAGCTCTGCCTCCTCTGCTTGGGTGGAGAGGAGGGCGCCGCACGACGCCGACGCCTTTCCCACTTTCCCTTACACATGTCCACAGCGCTGCGGGCGCTGCGGTGTTTATCTGAAGCGCTGATCACGCGATGCGATCCTTCCCGTCATCCCTCCGTTTTTCAAACTGATGCGCCGTTGCTGACGCTTGGGCTAACGAGTTCCTTTGTCTGTCGCCGGCCGTTCGCAGCTGGAAACGTTGCTTGTGCGTTGCTTTGCTTGGTTTCTGCGTTCTATGTCAATGCGAAGATGTTTATCTCTCAAGGCTGCTAGCATACTTGACACAAGAGCAGCATCATGCACTGTGGGGGTCTCGTCAACCCGTCGTCACCGTCGTCGGTGAAATTTCAGGTAAGCATACCTATATTACGTCCTCTTTTTGTCAAATACCAATCTTGAAATGAGGTAGACTTATGTTAGGTAGTGGAACTTTTATTTGTGCTTTGTGGATGTTTCATTCAGTTAGGCACTAACACTCACAAGTGAGATAGTTGGTCATGGCGCTTGCATTGTTGGCCGGTAGTGCTGTGGGTACGAACGACACTTGAGCGCTGTCAAAGTATCTTCTAGACCTGCCGAAAAATTTCTTTATTCGACATGGCTTTCAAGAACGCATTACGTGACCGTAAAAGCTTATAAAGGTAACACGTAGCACAAGTGCGGATAGCAATTGAGCTATTTTTTTTTTTTTTTTTAGAAGCACTGCTCGTCCTCACAGGAAGAAAATTAGAAGGGAATCCATTAGCGTGAGTGTTTTAAGCGGAGAGTTATGCGTGGGAAACGGGTGGCATTATAGTTACTTCGGGGCTTCGAATAGCCGACCGTTCTCATAAATAGAGGCGCACGGGCAGCGTGCCGCGCAGCAGACACGTTGATCTCTACGACGAGTGCGCCGTGTCGTTTTGTGATTGCTTTTCTCTGGTTAATACATGCAGAAAGAACAAAATTGCCGCTTTTGTTTCTAGTTTAGGTTCCGACTAGCAATAGGCGGCCACGGACTAATTCTATGGCTCTAGACCTCTTTGCCTTGAATTCCTAATAGTTCGCAGAGGTTAATGCTGGAAGCCGCTTTGCTTACCTCTGCAAGTTTGTCTTAAACATTCGGAACTACCGCAGTAACATGTTCCCCCGCTGAGTTCCCTCCTTGACGACAAAGCGCTAACGATCATGACACAGGCTTTTCCAGTCGCTATCCCAAAGTCGCATCATATGTCCGCGAATCATTCCCGGAGATTGGACCTTTTTTTTTGGGTCTCTCTACTGGCTGAACATCATTGTGACTTTTGCAGAACTTTACGCTGCAGCAGTTTCACGTGATTCCTCTCAAGAAACTTTGTGCGTGCCGAATATGCAAATATTTTTTCATTATGCATTTTTTCTTTAAGGGTGTGTTCAGATAAGAACAGTAATAGAAGTTCTATGACCCCCCCCCCCCCTTTTTTTTTTTTTCAAATCTTTGTATATGGTGGGCAAATGTCTCTGCACAAAGAAATTTGCTTTAGTTTTGCAAGATGCGGTGCAGTTTTCTCGAAAAAAAATCCTATATCACTGTTCACTACAGTGGAAAAACGCAATTTTTGCCGTTTCAAAACGTTACAAGTTTGGAGACCTGCGGTTAGCGTACTAAAATTTTGTAATCTATTGTTTTTTGCCCACTAAATCTATGTAACTTTTACTTGTATTGGAATTATTAAAAACAGGTTTTGTTGTTGCAGTTGGTTTAGTAAAAAATTGCTAACATTGCTGCAGAAGCAACGTGCGGCAAAAAAGTCCATTTTCAACCTTAAATACTGGCATGATGCATTGTTTTTAGCATTGTCTTTTTTCCGTTCTTTATTCAGATAATTGCCTAAATTTCAGGTAAAATCTGGAGCTCTAAACTGCTACGTGTGTTTACAGCTCCAAACTGCTACGTGCGTTTAATATTACAGCCTGAAAAAGTGTTGCATTGTATTGTTTAAAATTATAAAAGGTATAAAACTGAATGCTCGTTTTGAAAATTGCCAGCATCATAGCCCTACATTCTGGCCCGACTTAATAAAGAGTTGCACCTGAAACTTTTTCGCTACATTATGCAGGACTAGTTCTTTATTTATGCAAACATTGAAGCTGTAGATTTCTTTTTTCTTTCTCCATATTAATTTGAAATCGGCCGAAATTCAAAATTATAAAAAAACGAACAACTTTGACTCGAATTTGAAAAACTGCCACATTTTCAATTTGTATCGAAGTCCATGAAAACAATCTTACGTACTTTATAAACATCATGTACTAATCTGTACCGCAATATGTAAATTAAAATGTAAAAATATATATAAAACTAAATGCGTGTTGTCATTCTATAGAAGTGCTTATGGCCTGCCCTTATGGTGTTGGCGTCGAAAGTTCGATTTATTATTTGCTGAATTTAGTTACATTTTACTCTTATGCAATATCCAAAGCCTTCTCAATGCCTCTAAAGTCGTTTTTTGCTTGTTGGCAGTGCTGATGATTGCTTAAAGTAGAATGAACTCGCTATTTCTAGTAATTTCATGGGACATCGTCAGTGACGAACTTTTTCACTATCCTATTTTTTTTTTATTCCTTTTCTTTTTGCGAAGCTAATCCACCCAGTTCCTAATTATATTATTTCATTTCTCCTTTATGAGAAAAATTGAAAATACTCTGTTCTTGAAGACAATCTTTCTAATGTGCACATAATTAGAATCATAAGCAACACTCTTTGCAGTATGATAGTTTAGTTGTAATTTTATATTTATTTATAGCAGAAACACGAATGCGCCGAGATGATGAGCATTCTTGACGACTGAGCCATCTAGCCCAGAAAAAAGACGAGCCAACACGCGGTGAACCCCCTGTCCACCTAACCTGCAAAGTGTATGTAACCTGCAGTTGAGGTGAACGGCGGTTTTGCTCTGTGTTAGCTCGCCTTTTTCTGGGCTATATCCCTCTGTCGACTAGAACGCTCGCCATCTCGGTTCATTTGTGCTACTGCTATAATGAAATATAAAATTCTACCTAAACTGTCATGCCGCAAAGTGTTTTGATTATGATTCAAATTATGTGCAGATTAGAAAAATGGTCTGCAAAAATAAGGTATTGTCAATGTTTGTCGTTATGGAGAACTGAAATAGCATAATTATAAACTAGAGGGGGGGGGGATAGCACATCACCTAGCTATACATGTGTGTGTGTGTTTGTTTGTTTGTGTGTGTGTGTGTGGAGTGTAAGTGACGGGCAGAAGTTCTCTACATCCTGTACACACACACACACACACACACACACACACACACACACACACACACACACACACACACACACACACACACGCACGCACACACGCACGCACACACACACACACACACACACACACACACACACACACACACACACACGCACACGCACACGCACACGCACACGCACACACACACACACACACACACACACACAAAGGCATGCGGCTACTTACAGTCAGTTACGCATCACAGGCAGAGGCTCAGATTAATGATTCGGGATTTGGTGTAGGCAAGCTGCAATGCATTGTTAGCCATGCTTTCTACCATGAAATAGCGAATTTATTCCACATTAAGCAATCATCAACACTACCAACAAGCAGAAAATGACATTACAAGCATTGAGAAGGCTCTGGATATTGCATAAGTTAAAGTATAGCTAAATTCAGCAGATAAATCGAACTTTTGACGCCAACACCACAAGGGCAAGCCATAAGCACTTTTGTAGAATGACAACATGCGCTCAGTTTTATATTTATTTTTACATTTTAATTTAAATATTGCAGTACATTTTAGTACATGATGTTTATAAAGTACTTACGATTCTTTTATGAGCCTTCGATAAAAATCGAAGATATAGCAGTTTTTAATTCGAGTCAATGTTCGTTTTTTTTATAATTTTGAATTTAGGCTGATTTCAAAATAATATGGAGAAAGAACAAACACGTCTAGACCTTTCAATGTTTCTAGAAATAGACAACCAGGCCGGGATAATATAGAGGAAATGTTTCAGTTGCAGCAATTTGTTAAGTCGTGCCAGAATGTAGGGCTGAAAATTAGCGATATTCAAAATCAGCGCTCAGTGTTATACTTGTTTTTACAATTTTAAACAATATAATGCAACACTTTTTCAGGCTGTAATATTTCTGAGGTACTGAGGAACCTTGAGATGATTTTTTATAAATATCGATGATTTGTTTTAAATTGGCATCAAATTTACTCCTTTTATTAATATTACTGTTTACGAAACTTGGTCGAATTTTATGCATTGTGAACAACACACCTAGCAGTTTAGAGCTCCCAATTTTGCCTGAAATTTAGAAAATTATCTGAATAATAAAGAGAAAGAGACTCAATGCTGAAAAATCACGCGTCATACCCGTATTTAAAGTTGAAAATGGACTTTTGTGTAGCGAGTTGCTTTTGGAGCAATGTTTGCGATTTTTTGCTCAATCGACTGCAATAACAAAACATGTTTTTAATAACTACAAAGTAAAAGTTACACAGATTCAATGGGTAAAAAAAAAATAAGTGATAAAATTTTTGTACGCTAGCAGCAGGTCTTCAAACCTGCAACTTCTTGAAATGGCAAAAACGGCGTTTTCCACCTGTAGTGACATACGATTTTCTTTCCGAGAAAACTACGCCGTATCTTGCAAAACTAAAGCCCATTTCTTTGTGTTGAGACCTTTGTCCACCACACATAAATAATTCATTGCAAACAAAAAATGGTCATTGGACCTCGATTACAGTTCTCGTCTGAACTCACCCTTGAATATCTTTTGGCCATTTGTAGTGTTTTTATAATCTTATAGGAAAATTGTATGCAGATGCTGATGCCCATTTTCAAGATTGTGTTGACCTGCCAGAAGATGAAATTCCAGACATGGCGAATAATGCATTACAGCCTGCTGACACCCAAGTCCCGAATTATTAATCTGAGCCTCTGCCTCTGGTGCGTAACTGACAGCAAGTACCCGCATGCCTTTGTAGAGTGTGTAACACCACATAATGCGCACTTTTTTAAACAATTCTTTGCTCACAGAATGACATTTCATCAAGTCTGTTGTGTTGTTGATGTCTTCAGAGTAACTTTTAAACAGATGTCGATTTCATTGCTTTTATAATCACACAATATGAAGGCCAAAATATCTGAAAAAACTAGGTTAATATGTAAATACTACATGGAAATGGACTCTATATCCATCCTACTAATGAAAAAAATGATTGCATATCTGATCACCGAGGACACAGAAAAAGGTTTGTATGTTAAAAATTGCGGCCATTTCATAATAGCGCTATTGGTTAACGCAAAGACTAATAGGCTTGAATTTTTTCTTTCCCTTAGTTTAGAAAAGACTTCACAAAGGTCGCAATGTGAAATGTGCCTGATTGCATTTGTCATGACGTGACAGTACAGTTAGTCTCGAAAGGAAAGAGAGAAAACTGCATATACTGAACCAATTCCGCAATTGTTACAAAAGGCCCCGCGGATGGAGCTGCGCAAAGCAGGACACATGTACAGAACAGAATAAGTATAAAAATATTTGAAGCCACTTGAACAGAATTTTTTATTCCTTGCATCTTTCACTTTCAACATATTGGCTTAAGTGTTTTTAATTTTGCTATTATATTTATTCCACTAAACAATGCCTCAAATATTTTTTATATGTTAATTGGGCTTTTAAAATGTATATAAAAACTATTGGTTTGATTATTGTGAGGGAAATTTTCTATATAATCTAATCCCCATGAATTTGCCTGCGAATTTTATGCAGCAAAATTGTGAACTTGCTTAAAAATGTGAACTTTTGTACAGAATTTACTTTAATTATCTGAACATTTCTTTGAAAAGCATAAAAGCTATTTCCTACATTTCTTACACGATATGTTGGCATCAACTGCAAGTCCTAGTTTCAATCAGGACCCAAAATGTCCTTTTCGCCAAAAAGAGAGAGGTATTTTACCAGCGTACCACATTAAGCAGTAATTTCCAAAAATAAACTGGGATTGTCGGTCTCTTATGATAATTAACTTGGTGTGGTGTGAGTACAGTCTTGCTCGCTGGACTTGATTGCCTTTCCTTAAAACACAAATTTCGCTCTCACTCAGAAAGTGGCATATTTGCATCTTTTTTTCAGACTGGATGTCGCAGTCATGAGGATAACCGCGCTGAGCGTCGGAAAATCCACAGCTTTCCAAGCCATTTTCATACAAGAGTTCGTAAGTCCTACCAAATAGACTCGCATGATATATGTGCTGTACAACGTGGAAAGTTAAACAATGTGTTTGTAGCCGAGGAATTTACCTTTAACTTTACAAGGTTGAGAGAAAATGGCACCAGTTACGTTTTTATATACTTCGTATCTCACAGCAGGCAGTTATTCAAGCATAACAAGCTGATTACTGTACTTTAGTCTGTAAGACCTTTCCTGGAGACTAGAAATGTATTACCATGTCATTCTGAATTCAGTTTGCATGCACAGTATCAGGTAAGTCTTTTTACTAGCTGGTTTTGATATTTTTGTTATCAGACTAGACCTAAATATTGTCGAGGGATATGTTCAGTTTAACGAAGTAAAAACAGCTTAGTACTGATTCAATTAACACCTATACATTACAAATTTACCTTTTTTTACTGCAGGATCAAGACTTTCCAGCTCTTGCAACGCTTTATTTTAAGGAGCTAGCGACGTTCAGCGTCGTGCTGGGTGCGCTAACTGACGCACTTGGAAATCTAGAGTCTGCTGCATTACGGCCACCTTTGGCCTCTCGCCTCGGCCGAGCGTCTCCCTCAGCCAAGCCACCTGCTGACCTGAACCAAGCGTTTATGGACACTGGGCGCACCGCACACTCCGAGCCCACGCAACCGGGAACGTCCACATGGACTTCCTTCTTCCAGCGTTCGGTGACTGTTATCAGTTCATATTCATATTTGTTTTGCCTGTTAAGGTTGTTATTTGTTATGTTGTTTTTTAATCTAGTCTAATGTGTTTGTATAAAAAGATGTTCCTAGTTTGACCGGTCTGGTCGTGTGTCTGTTTAATCCCGCAAAATCAACCCTTTAATTGCTGGTTATTAAAGAACCTCCTCACATTTATGTAGTCTACTGTAGCTAGCGCATTGAAGAAACACTTTTTCTACCTCTTCGTTGAGCACCAGTGCCTATTGTCTACAGGCAATGCAGAAGGAGATTGTTTCCTAGGAGAAAATTGGCTCTTCAAAATGCGTTTTAAACCTTAAGCATTCAATGAGCTAGTTGTCCTAGTGCCGCTCTTCTTGAAGCTGAATTTTATACACCAGGAACAGTTGTGATGAAATTTATGAACAAGATTGTGAAAAAAAATTCATGATTTGGTTGCGATTTCAATGTTCATAAGTGCAAATTTTTGTGGCACTTTTACACATTCTTCTTTAAATTAAAGTACTGGGCACTACTTAGTTCTGAGGATTCTAATATGAGTAAATGCAAGCCAAGTATACTAGTTTTCTTGATGGCGTATGGGCAAGGAAAGGCTTGATACATTTGTTAAGTGTCAATAAATAAAATTTTTGACTGTTCTACAAATGCTGTCTTGTTACTGTGTTTTACAAATGGACTCTGGCTTAGGAAGTTGCCACAGCCTTGTTGTTTCCTAAACTTTCTTTTGGGTTGAAAGTGTGAAAGTACATTGTTTCAGGCTGGTTATTCAAAGAAATTTTTTTTCTATGGGCACATTTTTCAGGTTCACCCACCTAAGGCATACAGAGTAAGCACATTGGTGCTAGAAGCTGGTCAGGTGCTTGGATGCAGATGATGTCTGACCAATGCTCTAGCTTGTAGAATGTAAACAGGATTGCATTTTACATGCGTATGGGTCGTTACCCATACACCATTGATACTTTTATTTGTTTCATTTCTTCGCAACACTGCACATAAGCACGCATACTGCGCTCAAGCCTACGTTTTGCTTTATGAGGGACATACAAGGTCATTTGGAATGCTCAGGCTGGGATTGCTGCACGAGCACGTATACCGCGTGCAGCACCCTTCCTTGGGGAAGGGTGTAGCACACGGTGCTGCAACACCCTTCTGCTGCAGCACCCTTCCTACGGAGAAGGGTGCTGCAGCAGAAGGGTGTTAAAATATTTAGAATTAGGGTGCTCCCCATGCGACAAGCCAATTACACCCTTAAGGGTGTAAAATTTTTTACTGTGTAGGGGATTTTGCACTGCCTGCTCAAGTTTAGAGCTGGGACAATGCACGCCGCTGTTGCAGAAGCGCCGTCGCGCGAGACGGAACCGTCGGTGTATAGAAGCGTTTTACCGCTGAATTCCTCGTAGATTATTGCCGCGGTTTCCTGCCTTTTTTTTTCCACGATTTTCGCGCGTCGAAAACTGCCGCGCCGACGCGACGCCCAGCTCGAGATACATGGAACGACGAAGCGGCGCGAGCGCCGCCGCGGATATCCCTCGATGCGAAAGCAAATGCAGCAGCTAGCGGAAATAACCGCAGAGCGAGGTACGTGAGAGAAGCGACGCTGTCCCTTGTGGTAAAATCCTGAAAGTGCTCATTCGAATGCTACTGTGCTAAATGTAGAAAGCGTACATAGGTGCGCAAGGATTTGGCTCGCTCGAATGAACGGAGATACTTCGGAATGCCCGCTCGGATACCAGCGGCACGGTTTTCATTTTATTTTTACAAATTTCACTCCAGGGAGCAAACAAACACACAACGATCCGAGAGTAGGTCGTATACTCACAAAAAAGCGACATTCCGTGCTTGATTAAGCGTTTATTTTTACGATAATCACATTTCTGCGACCAAACTGCCCCATACCTCGTCAGCCAAGGCGGCCATGTTGACAGCGGCCGCTCAAACCGGAAATGCCAGCTTTCCGCGCTCCTATTGGCTCGCGTCGACAGTAGTTTCCGGTTCGAGAGGACGCCGCGCCGCCCGCGCGTCAAATATCTGGCAGGGCCAGATCGGTGGCGGCGCGCGTTTTTTCTGACGCGGGCGTCGAGTGCGCGCCGTCGGGCGTAAAACGCCGGTTTGACGCGGCAAAAACGCCCCATGTATTCCGGCCTTTAAAGCGCAGACAGGGGTGCTGCGCTTGCTCTTAATGCCCGGAATGCTGAGCCTGACATTCAGGGAGCAGTAGCGACGCGGTGGTGTGGGCATGGGAGCTCGGGGAGGAGGCTCAGCAATGTGTGCGTCGAAGAGGTTAAGCACGCGCCCCATCTTGGACTCTGGCGCCGCTTTGAGGCGCGCTATAAGGGGCCCTGTTCCAGGCGCCCTTCTAATGCGTTCGATTGCGTTCAGTGCCGCGCGTTCCGCTCGCAAAGAAACTGGCCACGCCGCTGCCTCAGCATAGGTTGCCGCGACTTGGGAATAGCTGGGGAGCCGCAAAAAACGCCTGATAGCGCTGCGGTGGTCGCCGTCTATGGAATCCCATAGTCGTGGGCGAATGTCTAAGTACGGGAGAGCGTAAAGCGTGGCCCGCATGGAGCGTTTTTTGCACGCGAAAACGCGCCGCACGCCCGACGCCCGCGCCGGCGTCGACGATTTCACTCCCGCATGGTCAGCAGCCCAGTTGCGCGACGCACGCGCCCCCATCCGGCCGTGCGTAGAAGGTCGCGAACATCTTGTTTTCCCTGTCGCCGCAAGCTTCAAGTTGTGGTTTCCTCTCTTTCTTCTGGGTCAGGTGTGTCAAGAAAACAGGCAAGGCACCACTTCCAACAGCTATGGATCTAAATGCAGAAGCCATAGCACAAGGGAGGTATCAGAGGTCCGCTGGCAAGGCTAGCAGCTCATAAACAACCTCCGAGCTCAGCGTTAAACACTCGTGGCCCCAGCGGACGGCCCACCTTCACCGAACTCTAACCTAAAAACCTAAAAAAAAGGAAATGCACGGTGCCCGATGCCCGGACCTTGCTGTCGTCGCCTCGTGCGCCCCCGCGACTCCGAAAGACTACATTGCTGCGCGGCCGTTTCGGCCGAGAAACCCGAAACCCTCGGCGCCGTCGGAGCGCCAAACCCCCGTCGTTCTTTCCGCTCTCGCGAGCTTCTCTCTCTCTCTCGGCCGGCGTGGGCGTGGCTCCAACCGGAATCACGTGACGGCTGCTCCGGCTCTCATTGGCCCTCTGCCGCTGCCGACTTCCGGCGTCGGCGCGTCGTCGGCGTTTTTATCTGTTCAGCCAGATCCCGACGATTTGGCAAAATCGTCCTCTCCGGCGGCAAAAAAACGCTCCGCTGCCGTCAACGCCGGCGAATCGCCCGGAAAAACGCTCCATGCGGGTCACGCTTAAAGAAACTTGGCTACGGCGATGCCCTCATAGAAGCGAAGAGCCAGCAGAGGGGAGCAGCCGTCGCCTTTGGCCATGAGTTTAGAGGCTGCCGCGAGAACTTGCCCGGCCTCCTTCCTAAGTTGTTTAACCGCTGGTTGCCAATTTAGTAGGTAGTCGAATGTCAGGCCAAGGTATTTGGCTGTTTTCTTCCATGAAATAGCCTCTCCGTTTAGCTGGAGGGGGGGAATAAGGCTTCTTGCTGCAGAGCGTGGGTGGAAGACCAGAGCTACCGTTTTGTTGACAGATAGTGCCAGCCCGACAGATTTAAGGAAGTCTTGTGTTATATTGAGAGCATGTTGCAAATTTGCTCGAACGGTTCGCCCTTGGAGCGTGGGGCCGCGGCAAAAAAGTGCAATATCGTCGGCGTATAAACATACGCGAACTGGAGATGTGCAAATACTCGGTATAAGTGAGGGGAGTTTAGCCATGACTAAATTAAATAAAAACGGGCTGAGTACGCTGCCTTGCGGCACACCAGCAGTGATCGGACGGGGAGCGCTGAAATGTCCGCCGGCCTTGACACGAAATGTGCGCCCAGAAAGAAAAGCCTTTACAAAGTTGTACAGATTGCCCGTCACGCCCATTGAACGCACTTCCGCGAGTATGGACTCATGTGACAGGCAGTCGAAGGCACTCTGTACATCCAATAATAAGAGGTAGGCGGCCTCCTTATTATGTTTCGCCTGCTCCAAAAAAGCCGCAACATCTGCGATGGCGTCGATAGTAGAGCGGGAATTTCGGAATCCGCTCTGCTCCGGTGCGAGGGCTTGGGTTGCGTCTGCGATCCATTGCAGTCTTTTGAGCGCCATTGCTTCCATGACATTGCAAGGTGCACATGTGAGCGAGACAGGTCTATATGCCTTTAAATTATTCGTCGGCTTCCCTTTCTTATGAATCGGTATGACAGTTGCTGTTAGCCACATTTCAGGAAGGTTGCCGTCCCTAAATATGGCATTATAGCTGCTGAGCAAACGGTACCGTTCATTGGTGTCCAGGTTTTTTAGCATTTGATACGTGACGCCGTCGGGACCCGGCGCACTTCTAGTTTTCTTCCCCGCGATACAGGCCTCGAGTTCCCGCATTGAGAATTGCTCTGTGCATAGTGCTAGAACATCGGGTGCGAGATGGGCTGGGACAATAGTGAGCACTGGTGGCGACGGTGTCGTCGTTGACTGCCCACTCCTAGCGCCTAGAAAGCTGTCAGCTAGGACCTCAGCCAAATCGGCATTGGTGATGCCCCTAGAAACAGCTATAGCAAGGACAGGGTGGTGGGGGGTCCTAGGCCGAAGAAGCGCATTCAGTATGCGCCACCCTTTGGCTGGCGAGATATTGTTGTCAAGTGATTTGCAGAGCCGAGCCCAGCTACGTCGGCGTAGCCGTTTCGCATGGCGGCGACAAACCGCGTCTAAGCGGTTATATATCGTCCAATGTTCTGCCTTGCCAGTCCGTCTGGCCCTGCGTTGTGCTCTGCGCCTGGCGGCACGTACATTGAGGAGTTTGATGTCCGGGACCGGGGCCCCAAACGCAACGGAGCACATTTTGGTAGCATGCCCGCGCGCACTCGGCTATATGCGAGAAGAAGTCAGTGTCTCCGCATTCCCTAGATGAAAGTTCGCGGAATCGTGACCACCGCACAACCGCATAGACTTTTCTGCTTGGCGGGGGAGCATCCTTTGGAATTATCTCGATCCCCAAATGGTCGGAGCCCTGTGTGTCCGGACTGGCTTTCCAGCTGTAGGAGCAGCGCGGTGATGCCAGAGTTAGGTCTATGGCAGTGGGAGTGGTGCTCGGACTAACACGGGTGGGGCTGCCGTCGTTAAGTATCGTGAGACCCCCCGCCCGAATTGCATCTAGCAGATCGCGGCCTTGCTTTGTGCAGTTGTTGCAGCCCCATTCAGAGTGATGGGCATTGAAGTCCCCGCAGATAATTTTATCAGATGATAAGCATGCGGAGAGGCGGTTTAAAAAGCGTACATCCCATTGGGAGAGGGGGCGAACATACACTGATGCCACAGAAGTGTCGGTACCAGCGAGGCGGACCTTGACCGCTACACACTCTATGCGATCCGTACCGATGTTGTGTAGCGAGATAACCGCGTGCGGAAGAGCAGATCGAACGTAAATAGCCGCGCGCGGTGCGCCGGGCGGGTGGGAGTTGTCGAGGCAGGGCGAATCCTGACACGAATCCAGTTTGCACTGGGTTGCGCTGCTGTACCCGACGAAGCCAGGAAGCGCAAAATCCTCCGCTCGCACAAATGTTTCTTGTAGCGCGAGAACATCATATGTGCGAAGCGGGAGGATGTGAGCTAATTCTGCCTGCCGGCGGCGGAGGGAACGGCAGTTCCATTGAAATATCCGCGGCCTGACTCTTAGCTGGTTAGCCATTGTGGCTGAGAGACTGTTGCGCAGCCAGAGCCGCCTGGCAGAGCTGACGCGCTGCCGAGTTTACGGGGAGGTGCTCCAGTAGGGCTTGCACCGCTGCTGAGAGGGCAGCGATCACGATATCTTTCTGCGCTTCGGACGCAGTTGCGGTGTTGCCCGTCAGAGCTGCCTTATAAGGCTGTGGTTTTCCCGCATTTGTCTCGGCGCGAGGTTTATTTGCTGCAGGGGCAATCGTTTGCGCGGAAGTCCCGCGTGCGGTACTTTGCTTAGTACGAGCGCGTGCGACGCTCTCTGTTTGGGCGGGTTCTGCTTCGTTCCCCGTACCCTTAGCGATCTGCACTGCCTGACGGCGCGTGAGCGGCTTATCTGATGTAACCAGGAGAGTGGCTACCTTCCTTTCTAACTGCCAGCGAGGGCAGCGAGGTTCTGTTGCGGCATGAGTGCCGTTGCAGTTGACGCAGCGCGGGTTCTCTGCTGTGCAATCCGCCATGGCGTGCTCTATATCTCCGCAACGGAAGCAGCGCTTGTCATTCCGACAAACAGCTGTTGCGTGCCCCAGCAATCCGCACTTGAGGCACTGTGTGGGGCGTGGCCGTCTAGCGCGGACCGCACGGCGGAGCTTAAATAGAGCCACTTGTTCAGGCGGCTGCGTGCCCTCAAAGTGAATAACGACTGCATTGCCACTGCGCTGGCATCCCACTACAGGTACGGCGCTCTCAACTGAGGCTGCAATCTCATCGACACGAGGTCCTGATCGACACCGAAAAGTAGACCTGAGCAGGTGTTTGTTTTCGCTGCTTTGGCGCGGACCACCAGCTCGCAAATGCTGCTCACCGCGAGAAAAGGGCTGAGGTCAGGTGTTCTCACGTCCACCGCGACAATGTTGCGACGGAAGTTCACTCTGACTTGTTTAACGTCTTGCATTTTACAAAAATGCGCTGCAATGCGTTCTTGTGTGAGAGCCAAGAAGTTGGCCTTTCTGCCCACTGGCCGATATAGTACTGTCTCAATCTGCGCGGTCCTGTTTTTGGGGCGGCGATTCGGAGACGGCTCCCTGGGTGGTACAAAGGGGCGAAAACGCGGTCGACGGCGCTGCGAAGGGGGATTAACGCTCTGCATCACATTGCGCTCCTTCGGCCCGCTTTTGCTTCCTTGTGAACAGGGCGGAAGCTGGCCTCTTTCTTCATGGCCCGGTTGACCCTCGTTTGTAACGGAGTTCCCTTGGAGACGAGGATTGCCCCGTTGCGCCTGTCGAGCATATTCTTCACCGCTAAAGGCATCTACAATGGTGAGTTGTTGCTCCCTAGCGGTTAGGTTAGCCTCTACTGCAGGCGCTGCGCTAAGAGCAGAAGCGTCGTGGCTGGCGGACTCAGTTTGTGCCACCTTCTCTGCGATTGAGTTGGTGGGACTATTCTGAGCGGCTCCCTGTGACTTCATAACGGGTGGAGTACCTGACTGAGCGGCGCCCTGTGGCTTCATAACGGGCGGAGGATCTGAGCCCTCAGCGGGGGAGGACGCGTACCCTGACGGTAGCTCAATAGATGAATATACGAACGACACATCAGCCTCCCGAATGGAGGAGTCAAAAGGTTCATCACCTGCTTGTTCTTGTGCAGATGTGAAGCTCTCCTGGGAGGTGCGGAGATCCATAGCTCCCTCCATGCCAGTTGGCCTCTGGGTGGCACTGAGCATACGTTTAGCCTCCTCATGCTCCTTGCAGATGCTGGACGCTTTGCTGAGAAGCTGCTGAAGGGCGCGTGAGCAGCCCACACTTCTTGCTCGTCTGTGGCTGCTGATGCGGGCACGGATGCCTGCAATATCGAACACTTGCTCATCCATTCTATAAATGGAGCGAGCCTAGCGGGGCCTGTGTCGAATAGGCCAAACGCGAAGGGATAACGGAAAACGAACGCGGAAGGCCATGGTACACAGTGAAATACAATAATAATAATAGTAATAATAATAAAAAAAAGGAAAAGGAAAGAAGAAAAAAAAAGGAGTTATAGAAAGAGGGAAAAGATAGTAATAGTAATTGAATAAATAGGTGAATTGAAGAGATGAAGAGAGTTATGAAAAGATTATATTAGAGGAAGCGGGGAGGAATGGGATGGGATGGGACCACGAACGGAGGAAGCAAATGAATGTCTTGTCGGTTGCGTAATCCAAGAGATGGGACCACGAACGGAGCGAGGAAATGAACGTCTTCTCGGTTGCGTAATCCAGGTCATGATATTGACGAAAGTCATCCCATAAGCTGACGCTTCGCTTACACGTCCCATGGTCTGGAATGTGATCTCATTTTTTATTTATTTCTGGAATTCATGTTTCGTGCTTTGGAGCCTTCCACCACATTCATTTTCCACATGTGGATTAAATTGGTTGGCACCCGGATCAAATTCGCTGGCGCTTGTATTAATTGCGTTGGCACCCGGATAATTTGGTTGGCGCTGACATTATTCGAGTTGGCGCTTGGATTAAATATGCTGGCGTTATGATTAAATGCTTGGCATTCGAATTAAATTACATGGCGCTTAGATTATATGAGTCGACGCTCAGATTATTTCCGCTGGCGCTAGGATTAAATTCAGAGGGAAAACCAGCGCCCTCTCGAGGGGTCCAGGAGCAGCGCTAGCAGACGACGCGTGGCACTCTTTCTAGCGTAACCGCGTACTCATGAAGCCGCGCTCGGTGCACACATAAACCGGTGAACTCAACAGATTTGTGTCCTCTGCTGCTCAGGAAACTTCAAAAGACAGGACTAATAAGTTAAACATGCGTGCGCATTTGCTTTTATTGGTTTCCTTAGAGCCTGCCGGGCAATAATATCACCAGTAAACTTTGATGCCGCCTCTTGAAACTTGACGAGTCCCTGTGCGCGTTCAGCGGAACTTGTTAGCATTCGATGCAAAACTGCGAGACTCCTCCGTTAAAACAATGGCTCACTTGCGGTTCACACACACCGTTGTTGTTGTTTTTTTCACTTTTTACGGTACAAAGATTTATTTTTTATTTTATACACCGAAATTTATTTATTTATATTTATTGATATTTATTCATCGTCTTTTATGCCGAGACCCCACATGTACTTCCATAGCGAGTTGACTTTGCACACGGTCGTCTCGCTGGCAGTCATGGGTTCGTGGTCGCTCAGCGAGGCCTTGAGTTCGGCCACCGCGCGTTCTTCATCGTCGTCGTCGTCGTCGCCGTCACAGTCGTCGCGCGGCCGCTTGCGCGCGCCACCTCTTTTGCCCCGTTCTTCTTCTTCTTCGTCTTCCACTTCCACCGCGCTCTGGTGCCGATGCCTCTGGTCGCGCCGGTCGTTCCACCGCCGCCACCATTCGGCGCCAAACAAGAGCTCGCCACACTTGTCTCGCGTTTCCGTCGAAGCCGCGTTGTTGGACACAAGCCCGGCCATCATCGCCTGCATGTTCAGAATTCGGGCGCCCGCAGCTCTCTCGTGTTCGTTCTCCAAGAGGCAAGTGAACGCTCGCGTTAGCAGCTCGTAGCGCAGCCCGACTTCGATCTCGTTGACGTTCAGCGCCCGCGCAACCTCGGCGAAATTGCGCGGCCCCGGCGGTGCGTTGGGATTGCGCGTGCGGCGCCGGTGCCGGTTGCCGTCGCTGAAGCCGAACGAGTAGAGCGTGCAGTAACGCATCGCCGTATCGTCGTTGCGGTTGCCTCCTTCGAAAAGATCGCGCGACTGCAGCCGGCGCCGGACCTGCTCGTTTTCGTCGCACTCCTGCGGCTTGCCCTCGCGGCCCGTAAACACGATGTCGCCGGCGCGACGCACAACGTCTTCTTCGGCGCCCTCGTCGCTTCCCCCCGAGCCGAAATTGTACTCTATGGCCGAGCCCTCGCACATCGGGTCTGTCACGGCCACGAGCTCGGGGCCGTTGTCGTTCCACACGTTCTTGTTGATGAGCACCACCGCGTCCGCGAGGAATTGAAGCACCCGCTGCGCTTGCGCCTGCCCGCCCGGCATGCCGTCGGCATTCTCGTACATGGCCAACAGCTGCCGGTCTTCCTGCGTTATGCCCATGGAATCTGCAAACTGGTCGCGCATTTCCTTTGCCGCGTTTCCCCGGTTCGACTGCCGCAGGTTCCAGCGAAGACACGCGGATGCGGCCGCGCCGTTCCAGTCCTTCTCCCAGCGATTGAACGCGCGCTCCAGCATTGCGTAGTCGTTGGGGTGGCGGTCCAGGTAGCACACCGCGGCCGTGCCCTGTCCCGGCGCGTAGTCGCGCACAACCACGTACGCGGGCGGCTTCTCTTGTCGAATGAGCAGAATCAGCGAGTCGCTTTCGGCGTGGTAGCGCGCGCGGGCCTGCTCCCATCTGGAGCCCGCCCCGACGCCGCCGCTAATTGTGTTGCGCACGCGACCCATCCCCGATGCCGCGGCCGAATGCCTGAACTCGCTGTTCGTGTCGGAAGTCACGTCGTAGGCGGCTGGCCCGTTTGCCAGCGAGGTAATCATCGTGTTCCAGTTGGCCGCCACGGTTCCGCGCGGGTCGGAATGCGAGCGGTCGCTCACGTGCGATACCACCGTTAGTCGGGCGTTTAGCAGGGTCTCGAGGATGGGTCCGGGCAATCGCGCGTATAGGGTGTCGCGCAGAAACGGCGCCGCCGGGTGCTTCGATTGTTCGAGCCCGTGCGGCACGTTCGGCTGCACGTTGCCCGTCAGCAGCACGAGCAGCGCGTTGTCCATCGAATCCGCCAGGTGCTGCAGCGCCACGTCCATCCACTCGTGCGCGTCGTCCCACACGCCCGTCGGGGGCGCCGCGGGCTGCGTTGCGGCCTGTTGCAAGTGAGCGTCCAGCAATTTCTTGAGCACCACGCCCCCCAAACAAGACGCGCGAAAGTGCCACGTGCACGCCACCTTATTCGGCGGTGTCGTCGCGGACACGTACAGCCACGCCAGCGTAGCGCCCGCGTCCGGACTCATCATTTCCGAGAGCGCGGTCACCGGCGTCGGCCCGGGCGTCGGCGGGATCGCGGCTATCGCGTTGCCGCGACTCTTGTAGCCGAGCGTTCCGACGACCAACTGTGCGGCGGCCCCCACCTTCAGCTCCGCAACGTTCACGTGAGTGGCCGTGCTCACTTGGAATTCTTTCTTAAAGTGGTCGTCCAAGGACAGCGCCCGAAGCTCTTCCACCAGCTTATCGTACACGTCGCGGCAGCCCTGAAACGCCGTCAACTCGTCTTTCGAAACGTACTTCTTGACGTCGTCCAACACCGCAGTCGGCAATTCCATAACGCGCTTGGGCGAGCTCTGCTGGGCCGCGGCCACGGTATGCGTCCAGGGCTCGATAATGTTCTTACTCGTGTTGTCCTTGGTGGTCGAGTAAGGCGCAAAGCGCTGCACAAACAGCCAAACGTCGCACCCCGGCGCCACGGCCGTCAGGGTGGGCACCGATATCTCGGGGGCGCCGCCCGCTTCCCTGTGTTTCGCCTCCAACACGCACCACGCGCCCTCGGCGCCAATCGCCCAGAGCAGAACCTCGGTCACCAGGTCCACGCTCGTGGTCACGTAGCGCAGCGCAGACAGGTGCGACGTGCGTTCGGCCAGGAACCGAGCAGCCTCTCGATCCGTTACGGCGCCCAATCCCTCGAACGGTATCAGCTCCTCGATCCCCGCCATCCAATTGTCGGCGGTCCCGCGGAAGCGGCCCATCGGCGAAGGGATCGCCGGCATTGCCTGTTCCGCGTGTTGTTTGGCGGCACCGCTAGCGCACTCGATTATCGACGCGCGAGCGGCTGCCGAGGCGTACAGCGCCGCGGCCTCGAGCAGGTCGAGCACCGCTTCGCCAAACGCCACGCATTCCGTTGGCTCCATGTTGAGTTCGAGCCCCCGCTGCAGCGCGCCCCGAAAAAGTTCGAGGCGCGACTGCTCGGAAAACGCCAGGGGCGGAGGTCTCGGATTGTTGCCTCCGACGGGCAGAGGGTCCGTGTTGTTGCCGTCCAAACTCTTATGGTACGGCGCTAGCGCGCGCGCGCAAAATTCGGCCACGTTGTTCTCGTACCAGTTGGCCGGCCCGTGCTGCAGGTACGTCGCGTGCACCGCGAACGGCGAGGACAACGAGACGGGGTTGTTACCCGAGAGCGCGATCAGCCAATCCACCGAGCAGAGCACGTTCGTGGGCTCGTCTGCGTCCACGAGATACGCGTACGCCACTTTCTTGGCGTTCGCCGTCCAGGCATTTGCTTTTTCCACCACGTAAAACAGCGACTCGGGCGCTGCCTGATGAGCCGCGTCGGCCAACGCCTTGAAGGCCTCCGTTTCCTTGTCGGTGGCCGACTCCCCGGGCGCGAGAAGGCGCGTGCACAGTTCGCGGGGGGCCATCGTGGTGATCACGATTCGCATGGCGCGCGGCACCCAGTCTTCGGGATATTGGGCGGCCAACCGTCGCTGCACCTCTTGCCAGCCCTTGCGCTCCCACCCGTAAATGATGGCATCGAAATTCACCGACGCTAGTGAGTACCACCAATTGCGACCGGGCAGCTCTTTGGGCGCCTTGCCCGTAGACATGGACACGTTTTGCGTCGCAAAGGCTGCCTCGGCCTCGCTCAGTGTGCTCTGGCCTTGAATGAAATCTACTATTGCGTCCAGGTGCACGACCGAGTCGTCGCAACGGACGGCCCAGTGAGAGGCGGCGGCCGCCGAGGTGTCCATTTCCAGCGCCATTAGCCAGCTATTGTTTGCCTAATACCGCTTTACCTTACCCTAAGCGGGCGTTTTTTTAACTCGGGGAGCCATCGTTGCCGTTTGCTACCAGCCACAACATGTCGCGTCTGCAGGGAATGTCACCCGAGTGCAAACCGCCACTGCAGCAGCGGCAGACACAACAGACTCATCATCGTAAACAGCAGCCGCGCAACTCGATGCCGCTGAACGAGTACCCAGACATAACGCCCAAGCCAGAACTCGCCCTTTCGCCCATCGTTCCGGTTTCCAAACAGCCGGCTTTCACGCATCTGGTTGCGGCGGCGGCTCATCTTGCGGCGGTTGCCGAGAGCGACGTCGAGGGCGCGTTCGAGCGCGATCTGTTTACGAACACGATTTCCCTCTGTTCTGGCTACCTCTACAACCCTTTCGTCAAAGCGCTCTTCCAACACGTTGTCTGGAACGCCGTCATCTACGTTACCGCCCACAATGCCGTGCCCACTGCAAGAATCGTGCGCCAGTGGCAGCAAGCCTTTGTTCAGCAGGTGGCAGCCGCGCTGCGCCCCGACGGAAGCATGGACATGCCCGACACCAGGCACATGCACGAGGTTCCCGGAATAGGCCCCAGGGTCTCGGTCGAGGTTGTCGACGAGCTTAGGCAACTTCTGCTCTATGTCGCGAGATGCTATCGCAACGGCGCATTCGTCGATCCAGCGTGCCCGGCCGTACGTGGAACTTTCAGAACTGCCCGCGCTTTCACCGTGTATGCCCATTCGCCCGTCCTGCTTGGCGACCAGCCCAAACGGCATTCTTCTGGCGCAGCTACTGCCAAGCGAGCCAAGAGCGGTACTTCCGCGGCCGCAAAGAAGCAGCGCAGCATCGCCTTACCTGAGTCCTCCGTGCCAAGCGACAGCGAAGAAGACGAAGACGAGGAAGCCGTCATCTCCGCACCTTCCAGGAATCGAACGATCTTGTCGGACGATTAGCCAACCACACCACTATGAGATTCAATAAAGAGTAATGCAATTCCCCTTCCTGGTCACTCTCTTTATTCCCAGCATTACGAATGTATACGCGCAGGCAACTCTGCACTTTTCCCCTGCACACCGGACATCGCCTGCCCAATTTAGACGCGCAGTAACTACAGGCAACCAAGTGCGCGCACGGCAGAAATAACATGTCCATCGCGGCATCCATGCAAATTTTACACAACAGGGACAAGGGCAACGATTCGCAGGCGCCCGATACACGAGGCTCCAGCTCCCAGCTGTTGTCGAGCAGCGGGGTGCCTCCGTTCTCTTCGTCGTCGTCGTCTTCCCTTTGCTTGTAATATAGCGCCTCTCGCAGTGCCGGCCAGCGCGGGTGCGATTGCACGTGCGAGCATCCGCGTCTTCGCCGGGCGTGCCGCTCGAGCGGGTCCTCTTCGGAACGCCAGTCGTTTAGGTCCAAGTCACACCTGTAGCAACGCACGTGGTTGCGGAAGCCGTAGTAATAGAATCCCGCCGACACCATGCGCTCCAGCTTGACGGTGCGATCGCCCCGCGAGGCCCTCCACAATTGTACGGAGCCAAAGCTTCGGCGCCGCATCTCGGGATCCACAAATGCCCTCTTGCTAGCAATGTGACGCCAACGTTTACACATGGCGTTTTCCATGCCGCTCACGCTCCCGGTAACCACGGGACAATACGGGCGGCGCAGTGCGTGTTCGCGAACGGGGTTCATCCCGTCCAGTCATTCGGCAAGAGTCAAATTACAGAACGAACAGCGCACGCCGCCGCCGTTGCCCGTGTGATAGAAGCCACACATTGAGAGTGCGTCTGCCAAGTGCGAGCTCCATTCGCTGCCAAACGTGATTCGGCGCTCGGCCGAACAACGCCGCAGCACTTCGTCTGGAGGGTCACAAATGAGCGTCTGGCGCTCTAACGTCCCCGGAGGCTGACATGCTGCCGCTATTGTTTAGCGCGTCAAGTTTTGGCATCTCGTCCAGAAACGACACCAGGTGTTCAATTTTCAATCTCTTTATTCAAACATCCTTAAGGGGGTGTAAAGTGAACGTCCACAACCACAGTCCCACCGCACGTTCACTTTACCTTTGGAATAATTTTGTGGCGTGCAAGGCGCACGTGTGCCGAATTAAATGCCAATCCATTTTCCGCTCCCTAAGTGCCAGAGTGAAAGAGGCGCAGATCCCTTCACACGAGCACGACCGGAGCGGTCGGGACGTTTGTCGCCTCGATGACCACAAACGACTCGCGAGGTCTCTAACAATCCGCACTGCCCGACTTTACGTGCTGGGAAAGACTGCCCATAATTTGCCAATGGATGGACGTCGTTCCACCGTGAATTGAGATGGTTCCCCCAATAGCACGCCGAGCAATGCGAATTCTGCGGCAGCTACACCACCCCCTTCAATTATTCCCCGTGGCTGGAGACACCACATGCTACAGCGTATTCCTAAAAGCCCTACCCACACCTGAGGACGGTCCACTATTGCAAGCTATAATAACGCGTCCTATACCGCTGCGGACCTCCTAACACGCTTGTGCTAGTGCGCCGGGACAAAGCGGCGGATCCCTATCGTTAATGCGTGGCCTCGCACATTTCTATTTTCTGGGCGATTTCCCGTACGCCCTTACGTTAACCTACTTTAGGCAACGCCGGCGACTTGCTGCTGGCACAAACGTTTCCCCGCGCATAATCCTCAATCTATGCCTAACTACCGCACGCGCTATCTGGATGTCTTTGTGGTCCGAGATGAGATCCGCACTGCAAGACTCGTCGTACATCAACCAACCAGACTGCCAGTCGTGTGGACTGTCCCACAACAGGGCCATCACACACTTCAGGTTCAACCAAGCAACTATCCATCCCGCTACCCATTAGTGTACACGGTGCAAGTGTACACGTGCGCAATTACAATTACAGCTATCAACCACGGGGAAACAAATCATCTAGGCATCTGCTAATAGGGGACTGCGAACCTTACATAGCACCACGTATTGCGAGCGAGCTCGCCCGACTTCTAAGCGTTACAGCTAAGGGGGTGTTTCCAACATCTTTATATATCCTAACCTTAAGGATCTCTACCCTTTCACCCACCAAGGCTGACACAACTGAACGTGTGAGGAATTTGGCTGTTTCATGTACGACGAGAAATGCATTTCGCATCTTAACTAGCACCGGGGAGGCTGGTCACCGACATCTCTCGTGAGCAACCCAACGCGTTCGCGCGCGCGATCATAACAATCTTAGCGACGACGCCGAACCTAATACTTACCGACGGGAGTCCCGAGGCAGCCATGGCACACGACCAGCATACACAGTGTACTAGATGAGTTACCTCTATCGCAGCATGACCGATGGTAGGCATGAGATGATGACGATGCAAGTAGGACAGAATGCAAGCAGCGCAG
This sequence comes from Amblyomma maculatum, assembly GCF_055883805.1. NCBI lineage: Eukaryota > Metazoa > Arthropoda > Arachnida > Ixodida > Ixodidae > Amblyomma > Amblyomma maculatum. The sequence continues at coordinate 104,666,059 of NC_139353.1, read as the reverse complement.
CGCAGCATGCAAAGGGGGGATAGAGAAAAGATAGTAGAGCAAGATGTTCCTATACGTCGCGTAGCTCGAAAGGAAAGAAGAGATAGAAGAGAGGTGGGAGCGCGCGCAGGGACAAACACAGACACACACATGCAAGCAAGCAACATGCAAAGCAGGACAGCATGCAAAGGGGGGATAGAGAAAAGATAGTAGAGAAAGATGTTCCTGTACTGTGACATTCGTCGCGTAGCTCGGAACGAAAGGGGGGTAGGGGTAGGGGAGACAGAGAGAAAGATGTTCCTGTACTGTGACATACGTAGCGTAGCTCGGAACGAAAGAAGAGATAGAAGAGAGGTGGGAGCGCGCGCAGGGACAAACACAGTCACACACATGCAAGCAAGCAACATGCAAAGCAGGGCAGCATGCAAAGGGGGGATAGAGAAAAGATAGTAGAGCAAGATGTTCCTATACGTCGCGTAGCTCGAAAGGAAAGAAGAGATAGAAGAGAGGTGGGAGCGCGCGCAGGGACAAACACAGACACACACATGCAAGCAAGCAACATGCAAAGCAGGGCAGCATGCAAAGGGGGGATAGAGAAAAGATAGTAGAGAAAGATGTTCCTGTACTGTGACATTCGTCGCGTAGCTCGGAACGAAAGGGGGGTAGGGGTAGGGGAGACAGAGAGAAAGATGTTCCTGTACTGTGACATACGTCGCGTAGCTCGGAACGAAAGAAGAGATAGAAGAGAGGTGGGAGCGCGCGCAGGGACAAACACAGTCACACACATGCAAGCAAGCAACATGCAAAGCAGGGCAGCATGCAAAGGGGGGATAGAGAAAAGATAGTAGAGCAAGATGTTCCTATACGTCGCGTAGCTCGAAAGGAAAGAAGAGATAGAAGAGAGGTGGGAGCGCGCGCAGGGACAAACACAGACACACACATGCAAGCAAGCAACATGCAAAGCAGGGCAGCATGCAAAGGGGGGATAGAGAAAAGATAGTAGAGAAAGATGTTCCTGTACTGTGACATTCGTCGCGTAGCTCGGAACGAAAGGGGGGTAGGGGTAGGGGAGACAGAGAGAAAGATGTTCCTGTACTGTGACATACGTCGCGTAGCTCGGAACGAAAGAAGAGATAGAAGAGAGGTGGGAGCGCGCGCAGGGACAAACACAGTCACACACATGCAAGCAAGCAACATGCAAAGCAGGGCAGCATGCAAAGGGGGATAGAGAAAAGATAGTAGAGCAAGATGTTCCTATACGTCGCGTAGCTCGAAAGGAAAGAAGAGATAGAAGAGAGGTGGGAGCGCGCGCAGGGACAAACACAGACACACACATGCAAGCAAGCAACATGCAAAGCAGGACAGCATGCAAAGGGGGATAGAGAAAAGATAGTAGAGAAAGATGTTCCTGTACTGTGACATTCGTCGCGTAGCTCGGAACGAAAGGGGGGTAGGGGTAGGGGAGACAGAGAGAAAGATGTTCCTGTACTGTGACATACGTCGCGTAGCTCGGAACGAAAGAAGAGATAGAAGAGAGGTGGGAGCGCGCGCAGGGACAAACACACACATGCAAGCAAGCAACATGCAAAGCAGCGCAGCATGCAAAGGGGGGATAGAGAAAAGATAGTAGAGAAAGATGTTCCTGTACTGTGACATTCGTCGCGTAGCTCGGAACGAAAGGGGGGTAGGTGTAGGGGAGACAGAGAGAAAGATGTTCCTGTACTGTGACATACGTCGCGTAGCTCGGAACGAAAGAAGAGATAGAAGAGAGGTGGGAGCGCGCGCAGAGACAAACACAGACACACACATGCAAGCAAGCAACATGCAAAGCAGGGCAGCATGCAAAGGGGGGATAGAGAAAAGATAGTAGAGAAAGATGTTCCTGTACTGTGACATATTCGTCGCGTAGCTCGGAACGAAAGGGGGGTAGGGGTAGGGGAGACAGAGAGAAAGATGTTCCTGTACTGTGACATACGTCGCGTAGCTCGGAACGAAAGAAGAGATAGAAGAGAGGTGGGAGCGCGCGCAGGGACAAACACAGTCGCACACATGCAAGCAAGCAACATGCAAAGCAGGGCAGCATGCAAAGGGGGGATAGAGAAAAGATAGTAGAGCAAGATGTTCCTATACGTCGCGTAGCTCGAAAGGAAAGAAGAGATAGAAGAGAGGTGGGAGCGCGCGCAGGGACAAACACACACATGCAAGCAAGCAACATGCAAAGCAGCGCAGCATGCAAAGGGGGATAGAGAAAAGATAGTAGAGAAAGATGTTCCTGTACTGTGACATTCGTCGCGTAGCTCGAAACGAAAGGTGGGTAGGGGTAGGGGAGACAGAGAGAAAGATGTTCCTGTACTGTGACATACGTCGCGTAGCTCGGAACGAAAGAAGAGATAGAAGAGAGGTGGGAGCGCGCGCAGGGACAAACACACACATGCAAGCAAGCAACATGCAAAGCAGCGCAGCATGCAAAGGGGAGATAGAGAAAAGATAGTAGAGAAAGATGTTCCTGTACTGTGACATTCGTCGCGTAGCTCGAAACGAAAGGGGGGTAGGGGTAGGGGAGACAGAGAGAAAGATGTTCCTGTACTGTGACATACGTCGCGTAGCTCGGAACGAAAGAAGAGATAGAAGAGAGGTGGGAGCGCGCGCAGGACAACACACAGGAGAAGTGCAATGTGCAAGGAATAGAGGTTAAGGAAGTGAGCAGGTAGGATGAGGTGAAAATGCATGCAGGGTGGGTGCTGGGGTAGAGGTAACAATAACACTCACCATATATGATGCCCGTATGCGATGACCACCCGTAGGAACGCCGTCGGTAAGCCAGCTGGTATGTGAAAGAGACGAGTATGGACCTAGCGAACGAGTACGAACCTAGCTAACGAGTACGGACCTAGCTAACGAGTACGGACCTAGCGAATGAGTACGAACCTAGCGAACGAGTACGAACCTAGCGAACGAGTACGAACCTAGCGAACGAGTACGAACCTAGCTAACGAGTACGAACCTAGCTAACGAGTACGGATACCGAGGAACCAGCGAACGACGAGACCGGGCGGTACCGCCCGGAGATGCCGGAGGCGGGGTGGCCGTCAGCGGAGCAGTGGTCCGGGCGCACGCGGCGCAGCGAGTGGCGACACGGGGCTTGAACTCCTTTTTATATAGGCAAACGTCTTTCACCCTCCCCCTAGACACCTGTGTCTTCAACATTGCAACACTACGCAGCGGCGACCCCTCCTCCGCATGTGGCAGCTGCACCGACACGCCCACTGGGCAACCTTATAAGAGCGCGGGCTTGCCTCAACAATGCATTGTCCAACCTCCGGAATTCGAGCTCGTCGAAAAGTTCCCGCCCCCTCGTACTATGGATCCACCGGAGTCATCGACTTTGCCAAATCTGTCGGACACGAAACGTCGCCGGCGTGGGTTCCGGCTCCCCGGAAACCGCTTCGTATTCAATGTCAGCCTCTGCGCTCTCCAATAATTTGTAAAAGTATGACAAGTCGTTCTCTTCGCTCTCGCGCCCATAGTTTGGGCCAGCGTTCTCGGTACCGCTGCTATCGCTACTGCTGCTGTTCCCATTGCTGTCATCGGTATAGTTGCAAATTAATATCTCCTCCTGTGGAGATTCCAACAGCATCAACGTCTCGCTCTCGGGAGGCGTGCAGTCGTCGTCAGTTACGGGGACGGCGCGAGGCGACGGAGGATCGCTCCACCGTTTCCTAGCCGGGGTCTCGGGATCGTCCATGAGCGGCGTCCCACCGTTCTCCTCGTCGTCGCTCATTTCCGAGGCCCTCCGCTTACGGCGCGTAAACATGTTACCCATTTGCAACAACGCGGCGCACAACGGCATTTGTCGTATTCCAAAGCGCTACCCAGATTATTAATAAAAGAGTGTAGCGTGCGAAGGCGCTTGCGCAAAACGACGCGCCAGCAACAACCCCAAACAAAAGTTGTTTTCCCGCCCGGCGCGATGGAAAGTTCTAGAATGAGAACGGGCGCCGATACCCGATGCGCGCCGCCGCGAGACGGACGGGGGGCGAGAAGGCGCCCCGCCAAAACGATAACTGGTAAGGGACAAGAGAGGAGGCAAGCGCGCGCGATAACCTGTAGCGCGCAAGGGACGGGAGAGGAGATTTAGGGCAGGTGAAAGGTAACAATAACTACACGCTCGCCGCTCACCGCTCGGGACTGACCCACATTGATCGTCTCAGCCATGCTCCAGATGGTGCCTCACTCCTAGCACGGCTGCACAGCAAATCCCATTCTCGTATGGGTAAGCTGTATACAGTGTACAGAGAAATCATCGGTCCTGTCCCAGGTTTCTCAGTCCTACCCCCTCCACCCAATCGACCCCCAATTCCTGTCTTTTTGGATACGGATGGTCACACCAAACGTCACACCCCTGTAGCTGCCTTCCAGCAGACAACTGCAGCCCTCCTTGAGGAGTGTAGAGAATCTACACTCCTATTTACGGATGGCTCGGTTCGACCCGCTACCTTCCAAGCAGCTGCTGCTATGACAGCACCGCAGCTAGACCAGTCTAGGTCCTGCCGCCTGTCATTCCCTGCCAGTTCAACACCTGCTGAGCTGGCCGGTCTACACCTAGCCGCACAGTTCATCGCTTCCAGTGTCCCTCCTGGACCTGTGAATGTTCTGTGCGACTCCAGATCTGCTCTGCAGCTCCTGACTATCTACCACGGCACCAACCTCTCGGTGAACATTCTCCGAGCCCGTCTCCTAGCCCTTCAGGACTCGGGGTATCAACTGGCCCTACATTGGGTTCCAGGACATACTGGAGTCCAGGGCAATGAAGAGGCGGATGCCTTGGCCAAAGCGGCGCATGACAACGGCGCCCCAGTCACTGAGGCTGTCACACCTTTTGACTTTTCAAGACCCCTCTTGAGAAGGTCGATAAGGTCTTTCCATCCTGACCGTCGTATTGCCGCTGGTGAACATCTCCAACGGCTCTCTGACAAACTTTCACGGAAGGACAAATCCCTCCTCCTACGACTTCGAATAGGCTGCACGTGGACTCCGTCCCGCATGTATGCCTGTGGCCGAGCTCCCAGCCCAGCCTGTCCCTCTTGCGGCAATACTGGCACACTGGGACACTTGCTCCTCGTGTGTCCAGCCTCCGCTGGCCATCGCCAGAAACTTCTGAATGGCTATCGGAATCTTGGTCTCCCTCCTGATACCGAAGGGCAATTGCTCTTCCCATCTCGGAACCAACTTTCTGCTCACCGGCTCCTCCTGATTTATCTGGAGGAGTCTGGCCTCAGCTCTGTTCTGTAGGCCTGCATGGGCCCATAGTGCTTCGTGCGTAAATGGCGGCGACATAGGCGGCGTCAGGAACCTTCCCCTCCCCAACCTTCCCCTAAACCCAACTTCCCCTTCCCCCTGGTCACCAAGAGTGATGCCACAAAGATGGCCAACATAAGACGTGACCAGTACCCCCTCCCCAAAAATAAACCATAGTCACCACCACCACCACCGTCAGTCGTCCGGTAGTTTCCACGCGGTCAGGTCACGTCGCTCGTCGCTCCGTGCACGTCTTTCGCATCGCCCCAGTGTAACCAGTGATGTTTTCGGTGTCATGTGAACAGCCCCCTTCTACAGAACCGGCGCAATCACTCGGAATTTCCTCTGCACAAGCGGCCGACGTCAACAGCGGGCGTGAGATTTGAAAACGGAATCCCAACGGTCACGCTTCCTCCTTTCCTCGGTGGCAACGACTTCGCACATACAGCGTTCCGGGAGCAAGAATACAAAAAGCGTGCAGTGTGATGGATCAGTGCAAGGTTGCCATATTGCGCGGCGTTGTACGGTTATCGGGAGGCCGGCCCGGTAGCTAACAACCCTTGCATGCGGTAATTTTGCGCGGAAAGTGCCCTTAGCGGACAAGCCATGTGTGAGGTGTTGGCTGCAAAGGCAGTGAAAGATGCGCGCAATGCAAGCGAATTAGTGGACAACCCAGGTGTCTGCGATACAAGTGAAGTGCTCAGCGGACAACCGAGGTGTCAAGTGAAGGCTGCAAAGCCAGTGAAGATGCACGCAATTCAAGTGAAGTGTTAGCGTACAAATCTGGTGGGCCACGTCTCAAGTGAAAGTCTGCAAAGCCTGCAATGCAAGTGAAGTGTTAGCGGACAAATCTGGTGGACCACGTGTCAAGTGAAAGGCTGCAAAGCCTGCAATGCACGGGAAGTGTTAGCGGACAAATCTGGTGGACCACGTGTCAAGTGAAAGGCTGCAAAGCCTGCAATGCAAGTGAAGTGTTAGCCGACAAATCTGGTGGACCACGTCTCAAGTGAAAGGCTGCAAAGCCGGTGAAAATGTATGCAATGCAAGTGAAGTGCTTAGCGGACAACACAGGTGTCTGCGATAGACGTGAATTATCGAACAAGCCAGGTGTCAAGTGAAAGGCTGCAAAGCCTGCAATGCAAGTGAAGTGAAAGGAGTCAAGCTGCACGTGTCAAGTGAAAGGCTGCAAGGCCTGTGAAGATGTCTGCAATGAAAGTGAAGTGCTTAGCGGACAACCCAGGTGAAAGGCCAGTCAAGATGAACGCAATTAAGTCAGTGTTAGCGGACAACGCAGGTCGGGCGACGTGTCAAGTGAAGGCTGCACAGCCAGTGAAGATGCACGTGAAGTGAAAGGCTGCAAAGCCAGTGAGAGTGCCGCAGTCGCACCGGCGAAAATAACCCCATCAAGTTACGCCATTGTTTACAGGCATGCGTCAAGAAGTCAAGTGTTGACCTGCGTCAAGATGCAGTGCTGAGCAATGTTGCAAAGAAGACGATTGTATTGCAAGGCGTCTGCGGGCACGGTTATCGGAGACGGCCGGCTTCGGTATCCCTCCGTAGCGAACCTTGCAATACAATCGTCCTCCGACTACTGCAACCAGTGACGATCGCGAGACCGGTAGGCGGGATCCCGCAATGAGGCGGGGCACGGGGTGTCGTCACACATTGCGGGCGATGCAACAGGGCTTGGCCCACACCTTCCGTACCATCCCACTTCTGTGATACTTTGTGTCATCGCCGGTCGAACGAGAGTTGCTGTTGGGGCCGTACGAGATATTGGCCAGGGGTGGCCGTAAGAGATGGCATACCCCTGCTGCAGTGAGCTGTACGAGAGAGCGCAAGTCGGACCGTGTGTGTGTGTACGCACGACAAGAAGGGGGCTGGTAGGCAGGATCCCGCAACGAAGCGGGGCACGGGGTGTCGTCACATTGCGGGCGATGCAACAGGGCTTGGCCCACACCTTCCGTACCATCCTGCTATTACTGCGTAAGCAGTTACTTTGCCAGCTTCCCCTTGTCGGTGCCGTAGAGATCTCCCCCCCCTCCCTTAACTGCACGGGCTGTACGAGAGAGCCCGACACCCCCCCCCCCCCCCGCACCCCATCCCCATCCCCCACCTGCTGCCGCTGCCTTTTCCAGAAAAGCCGCAAGATAGGGCCTTTCGTCATCGCCGCAAGAAGACACGCGCATGTGCCCTCCCTTGGTGTTCTACCTTGTCTGTCTCTTCTCTTGCCATCCTTCCTTCGTTCCGAGCTACGCGACATATGTCACAGTACAGGAACATCTTTTCTGTCACATTTATCATTTTCGTTCCGAGCTACGCGACTTCGGTCACAGTACAGGAACATCTTTCTCTATACCTTCCAAGTGTTTCACTACTCCGAGGGCACGTGCATGCGTTTACCAACAGTTGCAAGGGATCCAGGTGTACAAGGGATTGCCTCCATTTCAAGTGCCGCAAGGGATAAAGTGCTGCAAGGGATACAGTGTCTCAAGGGATCCAAGTGTACAAGGGACTGCCTCCATTTCAAGTGCCGCAAGGGATAAAGTGTTGCAAGGGATACAGTGTCTCAAGGGATCCGTGCAAGTGTTCAAGGGATTCAAGCCAACAAATGGGGGACGAATAGTTTGCGCACCGGTGCCTCCCAAGTTGTGTCGAGGGAGCGCCTATATTATTATTGACGTGAACGCTGCGGTTTGGGATGCCCGAACGGTGAGGCTCGATCGGAGAGTGCACGAGAGAGTTGGACGTTGGTGGAAGTCTGGGATTTGGTGCGGTCGGGGGCGTGGGTTTGCACGCTGACTCGGCTTTCACTCGGTCTCTGGGCTTCTCCACCCGCCTCTGCTCTCACAATGGGGAGTGCCACTCAGAAGAGAGATGCCAGGGATCCGTTTGGGCGCCGCGCGCGAGCGTCCATTTACCCCCCGTGGTGGTAAAGTACTCGCCCCGTATAGGTGAAATGGGATACCGTTGGCGGAAGTTTGGCATTTGGCGAGGTCGGGGGTCTTACCGGCTCGGCTTCCGCCGGGTGTTGAGCTTCTCCGCCCGCCTTTCCCGGATTAGCAAATGCGGGACGAGTAGTTTACGCATTACACCACATAAACCATTTTGCGTCTCGTCTTTGGGGCGAGATGCCTACTACAGCTGTTGATCCCAGGGCGTGTCGAGGGAGACAGTTGTTATGAGCAAAGTATTCGCCTTCTATAGGCAAAGCTGATGTGTGACGTTGGTGGAAGTTTGGCATTTGGCGAGGTCGGGGGTCTTACCGACTCGGCTTGCGTCAGGTGTTGAGCTTCTCCACCCGCCCTCTCACTCAGTCTAGCAAATGGGGGACGAATAGTTTGCGCACCGGTGCCTCCCAAGTTGTGTCGAGGGAGCGCCTATATTATTATATCAGCGTGCCTCCTCCATCGCCGTCGCATCGGGCTTTGTCGACCACAAGGAAGAAGACAAGAAAAGGCAGCGGCATAAAGAGGCAGTTAGCGGGGGTGGGGTGGGGATTCAATAAAGATGTACACACACACATTACGTTCTGTTTCACACTCTTTACTGTCGGTTATTGATGCTGAGCGAGCCACGCAGGCCGAAGGCCCGTTGTTTCGGCGCTTCAAGCGACAGTTTGGGTGGGCAACACTTTAAGTGGGGATTCACAAGAGCACCGAGACCGAGGGCCGTCCCCCCCTTTGCATTGGGATGTTCAATAAAGATGTTGTTACGACCAAGCATCCGCATTTGCGCGCTCTATTGTTCGCCTGTGGGCATGGAAAAGTATTGTGAATATGTGGTGATGGTCCAATGGCTCTAAGTGAGCCTGTTTCCAGGAATCCTGTTTTGTAAGCCTGTTTTGCTTTGTGGACACTCTGCAAATGCCAAATTGACCCTGCCAAGAGAACCTCTGGAAAAACACAAAGAAACGTCCCCCTGCGGGAAATGCAGGAAGTGCTTTCTTTCTTTTGTTCACCCTTCCAGTCGATAAGCCCTATCGTCCAGTGAGGAATGCCTACTTTCCAAAGGAGACGACAGAGTGACATGTCCGCTGACGTGCAGGACAAGAAAGGAGCATGACGCATACAGCCATTAAGTGATTTCCCAGGAATGCAGGAAAGATTTGCAATTGTCGAAAACGGACAATGCTGGGAGCGGATGCGGCGCCACGTGCACTCGGGTTTCTGAGAAGTAAAACCACTTGTCAGAACCAGCCTGTGGTTTCTTTGCTGAAGAATAGAAATGTACCTCCTCTCCTCGCCGTTCCCAAGCTTTTCCCGCCAACAAGTGATCACGCCCAACGAATGAATGCCGGACCAGTCAGTGCTTCAGACCATCAGTGCAGTGATGTGTTCGATTGGATGCCGATACCTGAGGGGCGTACCCTGGATTTGGTTGGTCAACATCTTCAGAGAGGGGCTGGACATAGGGGGTTTTAAGGACGCTGCAGAGCACGAAATGTCGCTCTGGGCCCTGGGTAAACGGCTCATCCAGTCGCTTCTCGCTATGAACTCTTAACGCTTGCCATTTTGCTGATGTACCCTTCTTTTTCGTGTAAATAATCTTGTAAATAAGTTTCTCAAAGTGCCATTAAACCTGCTTGTACATATTTCACCAACTTCGAAGATTCAATCCTACTTCAACCCCGAGTCTCTGCACGCTACCAAGTGAAGGCCGGGTCGACGTAGCCCCAGCGTCACGACAACTGGTGATCAGCGTTGGGATCTGAATCTACAAGCCACAACATCTGATGACTGGAGTTGGGATCTGAATCTACAAGCCACAACATCTGGTGATTGGAGGTGGATCTGAAGCTACAAGCCACAACATCTTGTGATCGGAAGTGGCACCTCAAGCAACAAGCAGGAGCAACAATCGGCCAACAAGAGGGCAGCTCGGAACATCGATCGCATGTGTGGGTGAGTGCTTGGCTTTTCTTCTGATGTGGACCAGGTTCTAGAACAGGGTTAGATTTTAGAACTGGTAAAGAGAGTGTGGAAACGCCTTTAGGTTTGGTAGTTTGCACTGTTGTTTTGGAAGTAGCCGACACTCGGAGCGATCATGGACCTACAAAAGCTGCAGAAACCGGAACTGTTGCAATTGTGTGAGGAATTGGGAATTGATACAAGTGGTTTGGCACGAAAACCTTTGATTATAAAGGCAATCACAGATTTGGGAGCCGATGATGAGGAGCTCAGTGAAGCATGGAACCTCATCGCCCAAAAAAAGGAGGAGCAGCTCAGACAGCAGAAAGAGCGGGAAAAAGAGGAAAGTAGGCATTCCTCACTGGACGATAGGGCTTATCGACTGGAAGGGTGAACAAAAGAAAGAAAGCACTTCCTGCATTTCCCGCAGGGGGACGTTTCTTTGTGTTTTTCCAGACGTTCTCTTGGCAGGGTCAATTTGGCATTTGCAGAGTGTCCACAAAGCAAAACAGGCTTTCAAAACAGGATTCCTGGAAACAGGCTCACTTAGAGCCATTGGACCATCACCACATATTCACAATACTTTTCCATGCCCACAGGCGAACAATAGAGCGCGCAAATGCGGATGCTTGGTCGTAACAGCCTCCTCCCCCGCCAGAAGAGTCTCGGAGGGCAGCAGTCCCAGCTGCTGCATGAAGAGACGACTTAATGGCCTGCACGTGAACGCTTGAAGCTCGCTGTTGCTTGTCGCGTTGTCTTGATTGTTGTAGGCCAATTTGCTCGAGCTGTCTGAAACTCAACCACATGTCTAAACAAGCACTCGGCTCCCTTCTGAAGAGACCAGGTCAAAAGAAAACTGCCATTGTTGTTCGAGAAAAGCCCACTCTCAAGACGTTCAGGACCCACGTATTCCTAGAAAACCAAACGTGCTGCTTTACATAGCCACACATATACAAGCGCACGAAAAAAAAAAAAACCCTGATTATCAATTTGGATACATGGTGAGGAACATCTCGGACGCGCTTAGCCGCTGTTTCTAAGCGGTCCGAGATGTTCCTCACCATGTATCCAAATTGATAATCAGGGTTTTTTTTTTTTTTCGTGCGCTTGTATATGTGTGGCTATGTAAAGCAGCACGTTTGGTTTTCTAGGAATACGTGGGTCCTGAACGTCTTGAGAGTGGGCTTTTCTCGAACAACAATGGCAGTTTTCTTTTGACCTGGTCTCTTCAGACGGGAGCCGAGTGCTTGTTTAGACATGTGGTTGAGTTTCAGACAGCTCGAGCAAATTGGCCTACAACAATCAAGACAACGCGACAAGCAACAGCGAGCTTCAAGCGTTCACGTGCAGGCCATTAAGTCGTCTCTTCATGCAGCAGCTGGGACTGCTGCCCTCCGAGACTCTTCTGGCGGGGGAGGAGGCTGTTACGACCAAGCATCCGCATTTGCGCGCTCTATTGTTCGCCTGTGGGCATGGAAAAGTATTGTGAATATGTGGTGATGGTCCAATGGCTCTAAGTGAGCCTGTTTCCAGGAATCCTGTTTTGTAAGCCTGTTTTGCTTTGTGGACACTCTGCAAATGCCAAATTGACCCTGCCAAGAGAACATCTGGAAAAACACAAAGAAACGTCCCCCTGCGGGAAATGCAGGAAGTGCTTTCTTTCTTTTGTTCACCCTTCCAGTCGATAAGCCCTATCGTCCAGTGAGGAATGCCTACTTTCCAAAGGAGACGACAGAGTGACATGTCCGCTGACGTGCAGGACAAGAAAGGAGCATGACGCATACAGCCATTAAGTGATTTCCCAGGAATGCAGGAAAGATTTGCAATTGTCGAAAACGGACAATGCTGGGAGCGGATGCGGCGCCACGTGCACTCGGGTTTCTGAGAAGTAAAACCACTTGTCAGAACCAGCCTGTGGTTTCTTTGCTGAAGAATAGAAATGTACCTCCTCTCCTCGCCGTTCCCAAGCTTTTCCCGCCAACAAGTGATCACGCCCAACGAATGAATGCCGGACCAGTCAGTGCTTCAGACCATCAGTGCAGTGATGTGTTCGATTGGATGCCGATACCTGAGGGGCGTACCCTGGATTTGGTTGGTCAACATCTTCAGAGAGGGGCTGGACATAGGGGGTTTTAAGGACGCTGCAGAGCACGAAATGTCGCTCTGGGCCCTGGGTAAACGGCTCATCCAGTCGCTTCTCGCTATGAACTCTTAACGCTTGCCATTTTGCTGATGTACCCTTCTTTTTCGTGTAAATAATCTTGTAAACAAGTTTCTCAAAGTGCCATTAAACCTGCTTGTACATATTTCACCAACTTCGAAGATTCAATCCTACTTCAACCCCGAGTCTCTGCACGCTACCAAGTGAAGGCCGGGTCGACGTAGCCCCAGCGTCACGACAATGTACACACATCGGAAGCTTTAATTTCGGAGCGAGCACGGAGACCTCTCGCTTTGTGGCTGTTGCCGATGCTGAGCGGCGAATACGGAGGCCAAGGCCCGTCTCGCCGTTCCAAGCAACGCGAAGCCCATGTAGACTGAAATTGCAAATGCAAATACGGGTAAGTTGGCGAAATTGTTCATAGTAGAGTAGACTTGGCTCGGCGACACGTCGTCGTCGTAATCGTCGTCTAGCGTTACGTTTCTTTCTTGCCGCAGTCGACGGCGCAGCATGTTGCGTCGATAACGATCGCGCTTGGAATGCTTGTCGTTGACCGCCACTGCGGCGTCCTCTGTGCGCGTCGCTTGCAGGGCGTATCTGGCAACGGCGCGAGCCGTAATATTGAACGCGTCAACGTTTCGCTTGACCTTTATGAAGGCCTGCACGAGGGAAGCCGTGGGATCTTCCTCTTGGTAGTGCAGTGCCACCAGTCTGTCGGAAACGGCGGCGGAGCAGCATCGTCGTCGACGACCTGTCGAGCCAGCCGCAACGCGCACAGCGCACTGTCGTCGCCCCCTATAAGATTTCTCAGGTGCAGGGCCACCTCTTGGCGCGTGTCGGCGACGCAGCGCTGTGGATCGCAACTTGGCATGTCTAGAGTGTGCAGTCTGTTTGCCAAAGCGGAGCGAAACAGCAGCGGATCGCAGCGCGTCCATTGCGCTGCCGCCACCCAAGTGCACCGTGCTAGGCACACGGCCATCGAGCACGCATTCTGACAGCCTGGGCCTGAACAGGGACTCGACGTCTTCCGCAGAGACGGCGTCGGGCGGTTCGGGTATGGTGAGCGACAGCAGCACCCGCTCGAGATTTGGAAAACACACTCGCGCCGCGGCCGCCAGCTTACAAACGGCGTCGAGGATGAGATTGTGCCAAGCGCTCAGGTCGAAGGTGTGCAGTTTGGGCCAGAAGCCGCACAGCATGTCCAGGATCGGCGCAGGCATTGGTAGTGCAACCTGCAAGACAAAGTGTTACATGTCAATACTTTGGTGTGGGAGGGGGGGGGGCTTACCTGCGTTGCAAAGCGCGATAGCTTGAGCAGCGACCGGGGCCCGACGGCGTACGTGCTGGTACGAGCCGTCAAAAAGTCCAACCATGCACTCATGTCGCCCGTGTCGACCATCGCCGACTCTACGGCGCAATCGAGCAGGTGGCCGACCGCGGCGTTCAGGGCTTCTTGCTCGGTGGCGGCGGCGACCGGCAGTCCCGTAAGCTGCAGTCTCATGTGGTCGCAGGTAGCCGTGCCGCTCGTTCGTCGTTGTCCGTGACCGGCAACAGCGATCCCCTCGCGTTCACGATTACGGCAGCCTGGGGCATGCAGTGGCGGTGGTGCTTGAGCAGGAACTCGGCTAGATCGAGCGCCGTCCGTCGGCGCTCCTCGTCGTCGTCGTCGGAGGGCTCCTTGTCGTCGTCGTCGGAGGCGGCGGCCGCGGCGTAGGCTGCGCACACTAACGTGGGCACGTAGAAGCGGTTGCACGGAAGCAGGGTCTCTCTGCCACCGAGGTCTGTTCGTACAATCCTCATCCATGGCTGCAGGATCCCGTTGACGTTGCTACGCATGCAATTAACGACGGGGCAGGCATCGGGCCCCATGCAGGCGTCGGGTATCATTCTTACTCTGTACTGTCTGTATAAGCGCGACGCCAGCTGCAGGTGTCGCTGCACGCTGCGAATAATAATAATAATAATAATATATATGGCGGAGGGGTGCTTTTACATGCGTTGCCGCTCGCAATGTGTTCCGACGCACGAGAGTTGGCGGAATTTGAGCGCCGCGTTAACGCTTCGTTGGACGACACGCTGACGCGTCTTCGTCAATTGGTTGCTGCAGCCGAAGCCGAGCTTCACGGAAATGCCGAGATTGCACTGTGCGACATGCGCAGGGCTTTAGACGACTACCACTCCAGGCAGGGAGAAGGCAAGTGGGGTTGTCTGCCGCAGCAGCAGCAGCAGCAGCAGCAGCAGCAGTCCGACCGAGACCCCATACTCATGGCCGCACTCGCACTGTACGACTTGGGCCCGACCCGCTACAAGCGCAAGTTTTCGGACAAGCTGTACGCTCGCGCCGTGCGCCGAGTGATGAATGCGTTCCCTACTTACGATAAGGCTCAAGTGGAACGCCTTGTAGACCAGGTTCTGCAGAACCCTCACCTCATATCTTCGTGACAGTGTTGGTTGGTGAGCGGGGGCTGCTGTATATAAGAAACGCGGTGCGTCAGGTACGCTCGTGCATACGCTCGTGCACAGCGACCATGGGCAACCTTCTGTCGTGGATGCTACCGTTTCGCTGGTCCAAGGATGTACAACACGATGTGGATTTCCCTCGTCGGTACAGCCGAGCTTTGATGTGGGCGGCGATGACTCTGCACAGAACGTGTGCGTTCACGTTGTGCGACTTTATGCAACGACAGCTTGCACAGGCGGACGATTTGATGAGTTACGGTGATCCACGCCTGGTACAACTGCGTCGTCAATTGCAGGAACACTTTGCCAAGCTCGAGCAGATGAGCAAACTGACCATTCAAGAGATGCTCGCGTGTCTGAACGAGTTGGCAAAGTTTGTAAAGCTGCGCATCCTGAAAGCCATCGTGGAAGCGGACGCCGAGCGAGAAGTCAATGCTTTGGGTTTCATCGCAAGTGCTGTGCACGCTGCACAGTCGCTAAACATGTACAACAAGAATTACGTGCTCTCCGAACTCATCACCGACGGCGTGTGGAGCAGTAGCGAAGAAGAGGGTGAGGAGGGCGACGGCAGCAGCAGCAGCGAAGAAGAGGAAGAGCAGTAGGGGAGGGGGGATCTAGATATCGTACGAATAAACAGATTTCTCAGACGAACACCGTGCTGCACATTTCTCAAACGATACCGTGCTGATTCCTCTGGTGAGGACTACATAGTCTTGTTGTACCATGGCAGCGTCGGAGCAACAAGAGATGGAGTTTGAGGCTCTCTTGAAAACGATCTTGCAGTCCGACGTCAGCATGCGGAAGTTGGCAGCCGCCAAGTTGGAGATCCAGAGACTGTTGCGCACAGTTCCCCAAGACGAAGCATGCAACGTACGTCAGATGTTGGAATCGGTGGCTGTCAACATGAGACGGCACGAGCTCAATCTAGCCAACATGCCCAATCTTCTCGAGTGCCGTGAAATTATGCACGTGAGCATCGTTCGTTTGAGCAAGCACATGAAGGAGATGGCTGCTGCAAAGGATGAAGCCGTAAAAAACGAGGAGCAGCGTATAGACATGGAAATGGCCGACTATGCGCTCAAATACGACGGCGTAATGTACGGCGTCAGTATCTTGGAACGAGTGCATGATGAAAACATCCGAACTGTTGGCCGGAACATGGCTGATCGCATCAGCAATTTCTTTATAGATGTGCGCGACCACTACGTGGACTGCAGCGATGCCGATTTCACGGATTACTTCATCACCAACTTCAACCCATGCTTTATGGAGTTTGCAAAGGAGATGGCCGGATTGGTGAAACACACGCCCCCCATGTCAGCCGATGGCCGCCGCCAGCTTCGCGACAACATCGTGGAAATCACTACGAACAAACAGTTGACAAAGGAGGAGCGGCGGCGCAAGTTGGTCGATACCATATGCGACGTTGAAAATGAGCCGGCGATGAAGAAGGCCATGTTAGAAGAAGTGGACAACGTTCCCGCCGTAGCCGAGGCCATCGACAACTGCGTCGATTTGCTACAACGCACGGTGAATCGTGGGACTCGCGAACAAGTGCAACAAATCGCCGACAACATTTCCAACCTGCTGCAGACGATGGATGAAATCGAACAAGAGCCAGCATTGGCGGCGGAGGAGGAGGAGAAACCTACAGAGCACGAGGAATCTGCAGAGCAGCAGTGAGACAAATCGAAATAAATATTGAAAATAGTTGCACAGTTGCTCTCTTTGCATTGTCCTCGTATAATTATGGCCGACGATGCCAAAGCGTGTACCGCTATCGTAATGGCCACCTATCGCCGACTCACCGGCAACGCAGAAGGCGATTCCGAGCTCGAGAAACGCGTGCACACCATGCTTTCCGTGGCGCTCGCCGACGGCGGCGGCAACGACGAGTGGGACGATAGAGAGGCCGCGGCGCAACTGCGGGACGACATGCGCCGAACGGTAGGGGAGCTGACCGAGGCGCAGCAACACGATTATACGGAGCGCGAGTTGAGCCTGGTCGCCGAAATTGCAAGGCTCGCCAAGCTCGCCGCGGAACGCCTCGAACGAGACGTGCCCGAACATTTCAGAATCGAGGGCAGGGTAAACGCGTTCGTGAACGAGGTGCGCAAATGTGCCATGTCGGATCCGGCCGTCAGCGCTGCAGAAATTTACGAACGCGCCTTAGCCAACAGCAGCAACGGCGGCGATGCTGAAGAGAGCCCTGCCAAGCAGCCGCGCGTCCAGCACTCGGACACGTGGCACAGGCTGGATTCGCTCCTGCGAGCCGTTGCCATTGTGAGCACTGCCACGGCTGACGACGACGATGCCGACGCAACACCACCCGACGGAGGTGTGCTCGACTGCAGCTGCGAATTATTACAGGAGGGGGAAGAAGAGCTCCTCGTCACGAGCGGGGCGGCCGGCTGTTGGGGCTCGCTGCAGCCCATCGTGGACTTTCCTCCGTCGCCTGCACCGGTCGAGTCGATCGCGGAAGAACAAGGCGACGATAAAGACCCGGCATAGCAAATAGGCGCAACCCCTCACACACGCACAAACAATGCACGCCCTGTATTATTATTATTTGGTCGGCGCGACAGCGCTGGCGGCGGCAAATAGCCAGCCCCAGTACTCGGCGGCAGAACACTTTGACTATGAACAGTACCGGCGCAGCGTAGCCTACGCAAGAGCATTACAGGCAGCGCGGGCATTGAAACGCTTCGTCCCATTCACGCCTGCGTACCAGGACGCGGTCGTGACGGTAGTTGCGCGCGGCATGATACGCAAGCACCGAGGTAAACTACACCTGTTTACGCTGGAGACATTTGTCAGGCGACTTGCCGTCGTACTAAAGTACATTGCCAAACAGCCCGACCCCATCGCCGCGCAAGAGGTTAAGAGCGGCGAATGCCTGGACGAACGCTTCTTGGCTCCAGTGTTGTGCTTGAGTTGTCAGCCGTCGTGTTGCTCGCCGGGGACGACAATTGACAATGCCTTATCGGCGGTGCGCGACATATCGGCGGAGCACGAGCGCCTCAGTCTGTGTCTGCGATGGAGCACCAATACCACCAACAACAACGACGAGGAGTGGCGTCGCGGTTTGCGAGCCCTGTCCGAGTTGAACAAGACGTGGCACGTTCTCAGCGTCTACGTTGCAGACAACGCACCCCTGAACGAGCTCGAGGAAGCCTTTGTTCACCAGTGGCGAGACAGCAGCCCTTGGCGCCACCTTCGCGTGTACGCGCGCGACAGAAAGGTGGAAACGTACTCGACCGACGTGCGCCTCATGGACCGCCTGCTCGAGTTGTGCCAGGTGGACGCCCTGCTCCACTACACGATTCCGCAGAACCCAATCTTCTCTTTGGGTACCGTGACCGTGTCGCTCAACGACGATACTTTACTGCGACGAGAGAGCTGCAACCGAGTGACGGTGGCCAGCTTGCCAATGTTTGCGAGAGCCCTGGTCGTGCACAGCGCTCAAACGCTGTTTCACCTGGCCCTGTCGCGCTGGGCCAGAGTGCACACGCTCACGTGCGACTGGCAAATGACACTCGAGACCTCGTGGCTCCTGGCGCAGGGCGTGCGGCGCTCGTTTCCCGCGCTCGAGAGGATTTTGGCCACCGGGGTGGCCGCGTGGCCTAACGGAGGAGCCTATTGCTCCGTCAAGGACGCGCGCGCAATGCTGGAACCGCTGCGCGTATTGCAGGACGACTACGGCCAAGACGTCTCGCTGTCAACAGACTTTGAAGCTCCCCTATCCCTGCTCGAATGGAACGCCGAGGTGGAAAGCTGGCTGCTGGGCTCCGCCAAACACGAGTTGCGGCCGCCTCGTAACTCTTGTGTGCGAGCGGTTCCCAGAATCAGCGTTGGCAGCCACGGCGCAATGATACGCGCCGCGTGGACCGTTCATCTCCGTCTTCCTGTTATTTACGGCGGCGGAGACGATTCCCACGACTACGTGGTACTAGAATACATCAATTACGCTACGCAACGGGGGGCCTCGCTCACCCCCGCTGATCTGGCGCGGTGCCTACAGCTGCTCGAGTGCGTTGACGGAGTGGACGTCGGGCACCACGCTGATTTCCGAAGACTCCTGGAGCTGTGCGTGCCAGTGTGGGAACAAGGAAGCCGCGGCGCTGACTCGTCGTCGTCGTTTGATGCACTGCTGGAACGGGCCGCCGGAGAGGTGTGCACCGAACTCTTGGCTCCGTACGTGGACCCCGAGTCGTGCGCCTTCTCTCGAGCTCTCGTGGCTGCCGCGACAAACGACCGACTCGTGGCCTTGGACCTGGCGAGTAATGCACAAAGTCCGCTCAGGTTTGGCGCGCTCCCGGAGGCCGCTCGGCAGGCGATCGCTCGGTTAGCGCGGACGCTGCACCGGCTAGACCTGCCGCTGGGCAAAGTGGACGACTCTGTGGCCAACCTGCTGTTGGGCACGGAAACGTACGGATCGTCGTTTACGCGCCCGGACCTGGAAATGCTGCGCATCAATCGCGCCAGACTCAACGCGGCGGCTCGGCGCGTGGCCCTGTACGAAGACGAACTTAACGCCGCTGTGCGCAACATGCTGTCGTCGGCCGAACCGCCGTCGTCGCCACCGCCGCAGCATGACAACGGCGGTAATAATTTGCAACTGCTAAATGCGGCCATGGAAGAAGAATACGTGGCCGTCGCCTCGTCGTACAGACACGACCGCAACTTTCTGCGCATCGTTTCCGCCAACATGGGCCACGCGTCTCGCAATGAAACCAATCGAGCCGTGAGCCGGTTCCTGGCGCGAGACCGCTACGCAGTGCTGGGCCGTCGGCAGCGGCGATGTTGAATAAGAAATAAAGACGATTTTCGTGCAAAATTTGTTATTGTCGAAACAACAAATACGCGTTGGGGGGAGGCCAACCTCCAAAGCGACCCCTGTTGATGGTTGCTTTCATGCGTTCACGTCGCTTTGCCATATTCCGAGCGATGTTGTAGGCCTTTGCTACGGCCTCTTCAAGGGTCTCGCCCGCGTTATTGTGCATGTGCTCAATGTCTCGAAGAAAGGTGTCCACAAACAGGTCTGCGTCCCTGCCCTGTATTTGCGGCGGCCTGTCGTCGATCGCTGCAATTGTTCTCCCCGCGAGTAGTAGTAGTAGTATTAGTAGCAGCGTCGGTAGCGGTGCCATGCTGTCAGAAGCGCTTTCTGCGATCGCGAATTTTGCGCGCCAATTCCTTGATGCGACGCCGAAAATCTGCCACGTCGGGCTTTGGGTTGCCCGTGTACAGTTTAGCAGCCGCGGCGATGGGGTCGGGCTGTTTGGCAATGTACTTTAGTACGACGGCAAGTCGCCTGACAAATGTCTCCAGCTTATCAGGTGTAGTTTACCTCGGTGCTTGCGTATCATGCCGCGCGCAACTACCGTCACGACCGCGTCCTGGTACGCAGGCGTGAATGGGACGAAGCGTTTCAATGCCCGCGCTGCCTGTAATGCTCTTGCGTAGGCTACGCTGCGCCGGTACTGTTCATAGTCAAAGTGTTCTGCCGCCGAGTACTGGGGCTGGCTATTTGCCGCCGCCAGCGCTGTCGCGCCGACCAAATAATAATAATACAGGGCGTGCATTGTTTGTGCGTGTGTGAGGGGTTGCGCCTATTTGCTATGCCGGGTCTTTATCGTCGCCTTGTTCTTCCGCGATCGACTCGACCGGTGCAAGCGACGGAGGAAAGTCCATGATGGGCTGCAGCGAGCCCCAACAGCCGGCCGCCCCGCTCGTGACGAGGGGCTCTTCTTCCCCCTCCTGTAATAATTCGCAGCTGCAGTCGAGCACACCTCCGTCGGGTGGTGTTGCGTCGGCGTCGTCGTCGTCAGCCGTGGCAGTGCTCACAATGGCAACGGCTCGCAGGAGCGAATCCAGCCTGTGCCACGTGTCCGAGTGCTGGACGCGCGGCTGCTTGGCAGGGCTCTCTTCAGCATCGCCGCCATTGCTGCTGTTGGCTAAGGCGCGTTCGTAAATTTCTGCAGCGCTGACGGCCGGATCCGACTTGGCACATTTGCGCACCTCGTTCACGAACGCGTTTACCCTGCCCTCGATTCTGAATGTTCGGGCACGTCTCGTTCGAGGCGTTCCGCGGCGAGCTTGGCGAGCCTTGCAATTTCGGCGACCAGGCTCAACTCGCGCTGCGTATAATCGTGTTGCTGCGCCTCGGTCAGCTCCCCTACCGTTCGGCGCATGTCGTCCCGCAGTTGCGCCGCGGCCTCTCTATCGTCCCACTCGTCGTTGCCGCCGCCGTCGGCGAGCGCCACGGAAAGCATGGTGTGCACGCGTTTCTCGAGCTCGGAATCGCCTTCTGCGTTGCCGGTGAGTCGGCGATAGGTGGCCATTACGATAGCGGTACACGCTTTGGCATCGTCGGCCATAATTATACGAGGACAATGCAAAGAGAGCAACTGTGCAACTATTTTCAATATTTATTTCGATTTGTCTCACTGCTGCTCTGCAGATTCCTCGTGCTCTGTAGGTTTCTCCTCCTCCTCCGCCGCCGCCAATGCTGGCTCTTGTTCGATTTCATCCATCGTCTGCAGCAGGTTGGAAATGTTGTCGGCGATTTGTTGCACCAGTCGAAAAATACAACACAAATCTTACCTGTCGTAAAATGGGACCCTGTTGTCTGTTGTACAATTGTGTGTTGTAAGTTGCTACCCTGTCGTCTGTAGTACTGTTCTGTCATCTGTAGTATTGTTGTCTGTTGTGTGTAGTGCTGTTGTCTGTTGTACTGTTGTTTGTCGTAAAATGGGACCGCTGTTTGTAGTACTGTTGTGTGTTGTATGTCGTAACATTGTGTCGTATTGTTATCTGTCGTACATTGAGTATTGTGTAGCGGCATTGTTTTTCCGTCGTGCCTCCAGTATTTTCCGCGGCAGTGTACGTCCTAAATCTGTGGCATCTCTTCAATTAAAAAAATTTAGATTTTGCTTTTATTCACATATAATGCTAGAGCAGTGCACACGTGCCTCTACAAGGCATCATGCTTAATTGTGAAATAAAAGCATGCCTTTATGTACGGAGTATAAGTAAGAACTGGGACATATATGCAAGGCTACTTATCCACTTTATTATTGTCAGCTGGACCTGCCGCAGACCACGACCACCTTTGAACCTGCATGGAAGCAAGGAACACAAAACATAAGAATCAATTTAAAACCCATAAAGAAGTATAACCTGCTTCCTGATTTTCAAAGCTAGTTAGCACTCATTTAGTCAGCATGCCGACAAAACATATAATTTTTAATTGACGTATGTTCCAAGGTCAAAGCTGCTAAATGCCTACATTGCTGAAAGAAAAGCAACAAGAAAAACAGGCAAGAGGAGAAAACATTGGAGTAATATTCCACTGAGTAGGTTGAGAATTAAGCCTCATACCGCAAGTGTACTGCTCATAAAAGGCCCCTTCGTCTACCATAGACAGCAAGGTACTCTGCAATGTTACAATTATGACACAACCAATTACTGGATAAAATTCAGAAAAATGTTTGATTCCACCATGTTTGTTTCAAAAAGGGCATTTAATTTTCCCCAATTCTCATGCAGTGTCAGCTACAGAATAACCAAATTTTTATTTTCACAAGGTGAAATAACTGGAGAGAAATTCTAAGTGCATCCTTACGATAGACATTCCTAGTAATTCCGCCACGCCATCGAGTGGCCACACAAAGCACCCTGGGAAAGCGAAGTGTTGTCACGCTCACGTCTCTTTGACTGTCATTTCTCGGGCTAAGTTTTCTCTGCTATCTTGGCATTCTTGTTGCGCTGCTGCTTCCCGCTGTTTTCTTTTTTATTGTGTCCACCATTCCTTTGCATCGTGTTGCCCAGTTCGATGTTGCATTCTAAATCCATGGATCATCAGTGAACACAAAGTCTGACGTTCGCCCACTGAGGCTCTCCATAGTGGCACACGAATGCGCAGCAGGAAACCCTTCCCCCCTCTGTGCCGTGCATATCTGGAGCCCAGCAGTGGAACACCTTGGAAGGGCGTAGATGGATGCCATGGTCACGACGCGTTCGATGTGGCGGCGTGAACCCCACACGGCAACCTTGGCTTTACATGACATAGTGAAGCTTTTGCTTCAAAAGTCATGGAAAATTGCAAAGACTAGTAGCTAATTATCAAAGCAATCCGGTGCTTGCTGAATTTTGCAAGGAAGCACCACCAATGCACACGAGAAGACACATGACAGCGGAAAGCAGCGGCACAACACGCTAACATTTGCCAGCAGCCGACGCGAGAGGCGATTGCTTCTTCCATTGTGCTTTGCGCAGATCTGCCAGAGGATGGCGCGGCACTTAAATTTGTGTAACTGTGTTATGACGGGCCATTTCTGACTAGTGTGATTAGCTTAGCAAGATGGAGCAATTTGTAAAATCATTATCCAACTCTCCCCATTGGATGGATGCTACATTTAAAAGTCACTGACTGCTGATGAGGCAAGTCTTGGCAGGTTTGAAAAAATCCATGGTTAAGCTTTACTATACAGTTTTTGTTCATGGCAGAGATAATAAACCTGGCGTTGTTTTCTGTTACAAGTTGCCCTGCACTCATCTTAGTTTATAAAAAACATGAGGCATGGTATCAACTAAAAAATAGAAATGAATGCGAACCATAAAACTGAAAAGGTTTATTTTTAAAACTTCGGGGACAGCGAAAATAAAAAAAGCTAGAGAATATGCATTTCAGTTTTTTTTCTTCTACCGTGGTTTGACATTCTCAATCACGGGATCTTATCTTGCTCACAACACTCACAAAACTATGTTTTAATGTCTGCGAAACTGTAGCTGGTGTGCGATGGCAGCTCCGAAAGAGCTCAATTCAAAGTCGTGACTACAATCAGCCCATGCTCAAAAAGCCCAGAAATGAGCACAGTACGAAAAAAATGTTGATTCAAAAGCAAATATGCAGGCAAGTTACAGTAAAACCTCGTTACAAGAGGCACTCAAGGGACCCGAAAAACATGTCTCTAGTAACCAAAAATTCTAAAAGCACCGTGTTTACTGCACATCAGCATATAAATGCATTCACACACATTAACAGGAAATTATTCAGGAAAGCTTGAAGAAGTTATTCATACTAGTATGTATTTTTGTGAGTGCAGAGTGTATTCCTTCCCAAATTCTGGAGGTAAAGCACTTCACTTTGCAAGCCTTCTTTTTGCTTTAATACCTTTGAGGCACTCTTACATGCTCGTCACCCTCAGATGATTCACAAAAATGTCTCTTATAACAGTGTCTCTTGTAACGAGATTTAACTGTATTAGCAAAGAACACTTGAGCGAGCACATCTTAGGCCTGTGATTATGCTTTCTAGGGACTGGCAATGACAGATATTAGATTATACATTTCATGCGCAGTGCAGACATTATAGCATTTCAATGTTCTAGCATCTGTAAATGTTAATTTTGGCAGTCTTGGCCTCCAATGCGATGTTATGGAATTCAAAATCTAAGGTTGCTGCATGTTTCCTGACCTGCCGCGCCCCCCCAAAAAAAACAAAATTACCTCCTCCACCTCAAAATATATTTTCACAAACACAGAAGCCATATTTGATGGCACCTCTGTCTGACGATGGGAAAGTGAGTCTATCAACGAGACAGCACAAAAACAACCCTGCTAACATGAATGGCCCAACTACAAAAAAACCTCCAAGAGCCGCACAAAAAAAAACCAACTAGATATATCTATTAGAAGCATGCAGCACTTAAAACTCAGCATAGAAGCATTGCTCCAAAATCACAAGCCGGCCCTTTTCGCAGTGCGACGCAATAGAAGTGCTGCCTCGTTACAAATGGCCACATTGCTTTAGAGGGATGCTTCACTGCACGGACCGTCGCCTGTACAGTGAAGCATCCTCAAACCACTACGGTTCAGCATACTCGAAGCGCGGAAAAGCACGTCGATGCAAGAGAAAAATAACGGGTAAGCATTACGATGGCATGACGTCATCTCAAAATAAAATAAAAGGCCAGTGATGCATGCTGCAGTATATGAAACATCGCAACTGGTCATATCACAACAGAAAGCTTTCCCTGCATATGGCCAACTTTTGCGTCTGGTCGGGGCATTTTGGCGCAATGTGGCGCACATTTAACGAATTTCGCACTTATGGCGCAGCAACATGCAGCTGTATCAATAAGGCGCAGTTGGCGCAGCTGTTACACCCCTGCTCTTGTGCCTCCACTGACTAAAAGTTATGAGTGCCCTTCGGGCACCACTAGATCAGAAATTGGCACAGAAGCCCAAGAAAATTGGTCAAGTAAATTGCGATGCTGGCAATATGCATACAACAGCAGAGGCGAATGCAGATTCCAGAGAGAAAACAAGTGTGGCTACCGTATTACTAGGAGGTTTAGTAGATACGAAGGAGCCGGCCCCAGAGGAGAAAGACGAGCATGTGAGTCCACAAGATGGCTCAGAAAACGGCGAGGCCAGTAGCGATAAGATACCAATGTCAAGACCCACTATGTGTTTAGCAGAGGCAGAGCCTGCGGTGCTGTTCCCAACCATAGCTACCACCGCAAAGTTACATGTAGCTTTAGCAGAGGCAGACATTGTCAATGTCAGAAACACACAGTTGTCATTGCTATCCATCGCAGGGGATTAGAAAGATGAGAGAAATATGCCAGATGATGGCCAGGCCGGCCAGCGGACGCAAAAAAAAATCCTGCCAGTTGAATGTTGCAGTACCAGAGCCGGTGAGCCCTGAAGAAGGCCCCAAGATCATTCGGAATGAGCGCCTCCAGCAATGAAAGTGAGATCTGCATTTCGACCACAGCAGGTGCCACGTTAACCAAAGGAGACGTTGAGCAGCCAATGCAAGCGCCAGGAAGAACAAACAGAGTGCAAGAAGCTTGCGGAAATGTTAGTGGTACACCAGCTATTTCCTTGCTGCAGGAGTTACCACCGATAAGTGGTGACACACTTATCGCCTGGCGGCCATAAAACCTGTGAGTGGGGTCGGGTTTTTGTGGCGCTACTTAACATAAAGTTAAAGTACTGTGTTTTCCTTTTAGATATGGAAAAGGATGCACTCATAAAGCGAAATCCGGAGTGTGGGCACAGTGCCCGAGAGTCGGTGGCTGGAGCTAATCTGTGTGATATTGCACTCACGCTGGCTTGCCCTGCGTGGTGGCTTCCACAGACGATGGCGAACTTGTGGGGGAACAGCGTGTTGCATGCAGTAAGCGGGGGGTACCAGAGGGGCGGTGAAGCTGTTTGTGCATCTGTGCTGCACCCCACACACCAATGGCTTGCCTGTCACTCGTGGGTTACTAACATCTTCAGATGAGCGGCACTGTCGAGGGAGCACATTGTTTTGCTTGCCCTACGAAGGGATATTCGCAGTTAATGAAGGGTATGCCTTCTGAGGCATATTTTAAATTACGGTTCTTAACTTGTTGGGAAACTGCAGGCAGCATTTGCTTCTGCAGAGCCGAATTCAGTGTGCATGCTGCAACGCGCTGTGAAGAAACACTAATGTTTTCAATTCTCCCCCGAGCGCTCTGATGGCCAGAAGCCTGCTCGTAGGAGTTGGCAGCTCTTAATTTTGTTCTGCAATGTATTCAGTTGTGTGTCAAAGCCTGGCAATAAAAATGAAACCAAGCGACAAAGGGTGAACATAGACCTCACACCAAACAAGCAAACCGAGGTATTCATACCATTTCTCTAAGCCTGCCTCATGTTCTACGTAAACTCGTCACCAGCAGTGACTGTTGCCAGATGCAGAAGTGTTTTCTGCCATTTTTCACAGCCACCTTTTTTATCCCGCCCGCAAAACAAGTTCCAATATACTGTTAACATTGAGGTTGCTGGCAAAAGTTTAGAAGACTCGAGATGAAAAACTGAGCATTACACACTTCAGCACGCAGTTTTCAGGCAAAAAGTTCACCTTAATCTCGCTCCCATATGTACTTGCACTGCTTCGAGTGGAGGACATATTCTCAAAGAGACCTTGTCGAAGGAAACGCCGAGGAGCGTTCATGAATCTGAATTGGCCCTGGGAAGGAGGAGCAGCTGTTTTCTCCACTCAGTGGAGTGGAGGTGGAGTGTTGAATCAAGGCGCGTTTTTTAATGCAGGTATTAGTAATGTCAACTGATGCAATATTACTTCATAAGGATCACTGCATTTTGCCTGTTTACTGTAGCAGTGCCATGCAAATGACAGCAATGGGCAACACGTCATGTGGGCAGAAGCCATAAATACATTCAGTACTTCCCTATCACACTGAACTGCTGAGTAAGCGTTCTGATAACCTGTTCCCACTGCCTCTCCTTATCAAGACATCCACCAAGCCACGTCTGATGTTTTTACCGGAGCTGAGATACAGGCATGTGAAAGTACTGCTGTGATCGTTTTGGTATGACTGGCCTAGTGTTCCTTAGCTGATGTCTGGACACAACTGGCCTCGTTAACATGTCATTTTGCTGAAAATGCTCAGGAGACTCGGCAATAAAAAATGCAGCACTTTAAATACAAGGACAGCAGACTGGAAAGTGTGAACAGTCACATTTTTGAGAATGTCGGTTTAAAAATGATTGTTACAGTTCGAAATGTTAGGAAGCAACAAAACACTCACCTCTTCCTTTGGCTTTGAGCAATGCCTGCTGCTTTCAACCACTCCGGAGCCCTGAGCAGGTGCTTCTCTAGATGTTCGAAGCTGAATTCCTCTTTCATCCTTGGCCACCTCTGCTACACGAAATCCCCCGGGGAAAGCCGAGAATTGCTGAAAAATAGCAATACCAATGACTATAAAATAGTATGAAGACCTGAACAAGGGTAAATGGGGTACACCTCAGTTCGCAGATGAGCCAACGTTTTGACAAGTGGACTTGTCTTCATCTGGGCAAAGTGATCATCGCTGGCAGGGGTTTAAATATGCTTTTGCTTCCGAAGAAGAAAAGCTGGGGAGGGGAAAGTGGGTGCAAAGAAAGTAGGTGTGAAGGAGTGGGGAGGAGAGGATGGGCGAGAAGAAAGTGGGTCATGAAGTGAAAGCAAAAAAGAAAAAAAAATCTTCAGTATGTATTTATCAGCTTGGAACCAAGGATTCTGTGGCCCGCAAAAGTAAAAGCAGCAGTACAAGGAAAAACTACAATACCGGGTAGGTGATTAGTCACCACTTAAACTGGTTTGGTACAGATATGCCTTACAAAGGGACAGGCTATGCAAACGGCCCTGATAAGGCATATATCTAGGGGGACAATTCTTAAGAGGTAGGGGGAGGAAAGGGGGAGTACAAAGTCACAGGATAATAACCACACAGTGAACCACAACCGACCAAAAAAAAAATTTTAAGTATGTATCTCAACCTGGAACCAGATTCTGTGGCCTGCAAAAGAAGTAAAAGTGGCAGTACCAGGAAAAACCACTGTACAGGATAGATGATCAGTCACCAGAAATATTCCTGCTGGTTCCAATGTTCTAAATTTATGAATTAGATATGCATTGGAACCAGCAGGAATAAATATATCTAAGGGAACGTTAGAATCCCTTAGGTATATTCCCTCTGCATCATAACTATTCGGGAAAACAATCCCACATAGTGTAAATTGTACAGTTTATTCACACCACATGTACACTCTAATCCCTTCCATAATAGCATAACCTTACATGTTCCTCTAAACACATTTTCTCCTTGTCACTTGTTGCTTGAATTTCTCCTCAAACTTTTTTTATGAATAATATATTTTTTTTTCATGCCAGTTGTGGTTCTCCCCCCCCCCCCCCCCCCCCACCTTTGTAGAAAGATTTAGGAATTGTCCCCCTTAGACATATGCCTTATCAGGGCCCTTCGCAAAGCCTGTCCCTTTGTAAGGTGTATCTGCACCAAACCCGCCTAAGTGGTGACTAATCATCTGCCCGATACTGTGGTTTTTCCTGGTACTGCCGCTTTCACAGGCCACAGGATCTATGGTTCCAGGTTGAGATACATACTTAAAATAATTTTTTTTTCTTTCACTTCATAACCCACTTTCTTCTCACCCATCCTCTCCTCCCTACTTTTTCACACCTACTTTCTTCGCACCCACTTTCCCCTCCCCAGCTTTTCTTCTTCGGAAGTAAAAGCATATTTAAACCCCTGCCAGTGATGATCGCTTTGCCCAGACGAAGACAAGTCCACTTGTCGAAACGTTGGCTCATCTGTGAACTAAGGCGTACCCCATTTACCCTTGTTCAGTTCTTCTTCAACCGTGCAAACCCTCTTCTTCCTCTCATTCTACCTATAAAATAGTAAAGCTGTCAAATTCATGCACTCAAAATAAAGCTCTGCTTTGCTCTTTTTAAGGCTCAGTCATCATCAGTGAATTGCTTTTAGCACTTCTGTAAAAGAATACGAGATCCAAGTTGTTTCCTGCTTTGCATCCCACAATGCAATGACATCACAGAAACAATGCACACAGCTTTACTGCTTTAGATGTTCGCTCTGAAGAGCAACATGCAAACACAACTTCCTCTAATTTGAAACATTCAGCAGTACTTAAGAAATAGCTTCATGCAAACTATGACGACTTGTGAAAAACTGCTAGTTATTCGTCTGAAGCATTCAAGGGCGCCAAAAAGCACAGCACATATAGAAGAAATTGTAAAAGAGTGTGAATAACAAATTACTCTTTTTGCAAAAAAGTATGCATTATATGCTTTTTGCCACCACATGTGCAAAGAACGCATCAATGCATCAACTGTGGCATAACAGTGAACTTTTAAAATGTTGTGCTGAGCCTTTCACCATGGCAAATAAGTACTGCGGACACACAGGTTACCTTTCTTGCTAATATAGAAGGCTTCAATAGGTTTCTGCGATTCCGTATTTCTGCTCATAACAGTAGTACACATCACCACAGCATGCCTTATGGGACCTCACAGGACAAGATCCAATGTGCTGTGGTAAATTAGAGACCATTTTCTTTTGCTCAATATTTCACTGAAGTTCCCAGACTCCCTCATTTGCACAGTGCGTAGTTTGTCCTGCATAGGAATGGCTGCTTGAGAGTGAAACTCGTACACTACCATTTCTGCATGTTTCATGAATGACCGTCTATTGTTGGTACCAAAACCTCTTTCGCCTTTTCCGATGTGACAGCAAAGACCACAGCTTCATTGGAGATAAAGAGGGAAGTGGACTGTCATGCATGCTCACAGCAATGTTCAAATTGTGGGACAGCTTAGGTAGATATTGCATAACTGCCAGTCTCGCCTTTTCTCAAGGATCCTGCTACGCAATGCTGGTGAGGGAAGCTGACGCAAGTATGCTGATAGCAATATTTGAACAGCAAGTATAAGCAAAGCACTGAGTGCTCAATGAATCAGGTATGCTGCTGTTTTGTTCCACATTAAAAAAGGGGCTCCTTCTAATTGATTTTCAAATAGATAAAATTTAGTGAAAGGAATGAGTGACTGATTTATTTTTTTGTGAATCTGTGATCAGTAAGTCATGTGTCCCCAAGCTCCATTCTAGTTTTCAAATTCAATTGGCTAGGCTGACTTCAGCTGGGGCCCATTGTTTGCTTTTGAAAGGGGTTACAAAAGACACCCAGAAGTGACAGGCTGTAGAAGTTGGTGCAGATGAGCCTAGAGAAAAGGTGAGACCAGTAGTGACATACCCGCACATGCTATCCCACAATGTAAACAAGGTAGTGAGCCGGCATGACATTCTGCTAGTCTTTTTAGCCCCTTCAAAGCTTGGTTGTCTTTCCTCTGGCTTCATAAAAGGACAACTAAAAGAAAGAGGCTCTGGTAAAAAGCTTCGATGTCCATTCAAGAGATGCGCTGACTGGTCAGTATATGAGTTGCCCTCTCGTCAGCTCATTCTTATATAGTAAACACTGGGTGTCATGTCACTGAGCAAATCAAGGGACATGAACAGATTGTTGAGCAACAAAAAGTGTAGTACAAACTGCCAAACCATTTCTGATCTTGACTTCATGCTCTTTAATAGCATCAAGATAAATAGTCTGTCAGCAAAAGGTATCAAGCTACCTAAAGACGAGCTGGAAACAGTATTGTGTGACTGGGTTGCAATGAAGAGCTGAAATGATTTTCTTTTCGAGGACATGTTCTATTCCATACAATATTGTGCATATGCCAAGCACAGTTTAAAAGCAGACAACATGAAAAAGCCCAGTCACAGCTTGCGAGTTGTAAAGGTATTGCGACAATGTGGGCTTAAAAGGAACAGCTGCTGGCCAATTGCATGCTGCTCGATTCCTTGGAGCTGCTAAGAAATAAGCAGCGCCTCGGATGTAATGAATGCTTGTTTCACATCTAGGTTCTCATTACCTAACAGCAAGACCAACTGCCCTTTTAGAAGATAAAGCGTAACAAAAGGAAGCACATAAAAGGAATGATGGGATATACATTTGATATACAAACATTCTGCCCTATCACGTTTTACTGTAATACTGGCAACTCTTGAACATGACGATGCCTTGTGGGATGGTGACCAGTTGGTTACACTTATAATAGCCCATAGGTACAGTTGCCAGTACGGCTATTTACAGCGCTCAACCGAGGCGCATTTGGCTGCACCGATGGCATCTAGTGGAAACAACTGGTTTCGAATAGCCTGCATCTGAGAATGTGCTGACATACTGATGGGAGTGCCTTCACGTCTGTGCCTAGTCTGTATACAGCTTTTACCACATGTGACTGTTCACAAAGGTGCCGCAGAAACACAAAACAATGTGTAGCTAGAGCATTCAGGCATGCATGTGCTGTATTATATATTTGTGTGCAGCAACATTAATACACCGCATTCACTTTTGCTAACACTCGTCAAATGTATTATTATTCGTAGTGCAGAAATCGTTTCCTTTTGGTACAGAACAACTCCCCAATATGGTTTAGCTTGATATTTAGATAACTGTCACCTACTGTGTCATAAACGTGATGATGACATTAATGGACAAGATAAAACAGCTCAAGGAAGCTCTATCAGTGTGGGGATGCATGATAAATGCACACTATCATAAAAGAAGAATTATTGGCAGATGACATCCATGCAGCCCAAAGTACAATATCTGAGTACTCTAGATTGCCATGCTGATGACTGCACAATCAAGTTGCTCCCTGGTTGCAAATCATAGCCATTTGCATGCCTTTTTGCAGTGTGAGACCTAAATGCTCAGCAAATCCCCCGACGCTGGCCATTTTGTGCACTCAGACTAAAAGCAAATACTTTTTGAAAGCCCACATGTCATGACGTTATTCATGATTTGTATGTTTAAGAATACTTTCATCCGAACTGCTGTCCAGCAAACTGGCAGAACATATTAAAATACTCATTAAGCAGCACAAGAAGGGTTCTCTTTCAATCAGTTCATCCGTTCTGCAAAATTTTAAAAATTTCACATTGATTTTGTGATGTCAACTGTCACGTATTGCTACTGTGAATTAAGCACGGCTGCTTCAATGTGCAAAAAAAAAAAATCTCCGTACTTACGTCTTTTCAAAACTGCGATGAACCGGTAATTGCATGGAAAGCCGCCTCACAGCAGGGCTGTGAGACCTGCCGGTGCTGCTGTTGGCGAGGGCTCCTGCTTTGCCTGCATAATGTGACTTCGCGACAAAAAAAAAAAAAAGGATTAGAAGTAGAGCTCTTTGACTATGTTCGGAAACTTCCTTTGAGCCTTCCTGCATACGGCTGACAAACAATGAAGGGCTTTTCACATTGATTTTGTAATGTCAACAATGAAAACACGGGGGCCAGTTGGTTGATCATACTGTGGAATACTGCGCTACTTGATAGACCGAGGACACATTCATTCGTGTGTTGTCCATCACCTGTCCCCCATCTAGCAAGTAGCGCTGTATTCCCCAGTTTGTCATGTCAACGGTCCCTTATTGCTACTGTGAAATAAGCACGGCTGCTTCATTCTGTAAAAAAAAAAAAGATCTGAGTAAATATGTCTTTTCAAACCCGCTATGAACTGGCAATCGCATGGGAAGTGGCCTCGCAGTAGGGCCATGAGACTCCTGCTTGGCCTGCATAATGTGACTTTGCAAAAAAAAAAAAAAAATTTAGAAGTGAAGCTTTCTGTATGACTGTTCGGAAACTTCCTTTGAGCCTTTCTGCATATGGCTGACAAACAATGAAGGGCTTTTCAAATTGATTTTGTAATGTCAACAATCAAAACACGGGGGCCAGTTGGTTGATCATACTGTGGAATACTGCGCTACTTGATAGACCGAGGACACATTCATTCGTGTGTTGTCCTTCACCTGTCCCCCATCTAGCAAGTAGAGCTGTATTCCCCAGTTTGTGATGTCAACGGTCCCTCATTGCTACTGTGAAATAAGCACGGCTGCTTCATTGTGTAAAAAAAAGATCTGATCACATATGACTTTTCAAACCCGCTATGAACTGGTAATCGCATGGAAAGTGGCCTCGCAGTAGGGCCATGAGACTCCTGCTTGGCCTGCATAATGTGACTTTGCAAAAAAAAAAAAAAATTAGAAGTGAAGCTCTTTGTATGCTGGTTCGGAAACTTCCTTTGAGCCTTTCTGCAATTGGCTGACAAACAATGAAGGGCTTTTCACATTGACTTTGTAATGTCAACAATGAAAACACGGGGGCCAGTTGGTTGATCATACTGTGGAATACTGCGCTACTTGATAGACCGAGGACACGTTCATTCGTGTCTTGTCCTTGACCTGTCCCCCATCTAGCAAGTAGAGCTGTATTCCCCAGTTTGTGATGTCAACGGTCCCTTATTGCTACTGTGAAATAAGCACGGCTGCTTCATTGTGTAAAAAAAAAAATCTGAGTACATATGTCTTTTCAAACCCGCTATGAACTGGTAATCGCATGGAAAGTGGCCTCGCAGTAGGGCCATGAGACTCCTGCTTGGCCTGCATAATGTGACTTTGCAAAAAAAAAAAAAAAATTAGAAGTGAAGCTCTTTGTATGCTGGTTCGGAAACTTTCTTTTAAGGCTTTCTGCAATTGGCTGACAAACAATGAAGGGCTTTTCACATTGATTTTGTAATGTCAACAATGAAAACACGGGGGCCAGTTGGTTGATCATACTGGGGAATACTGCGCTACTTGATAGACCGAGGACACGTTCATTCGTGTCTTGTCCTTGACCTGTCCCCCATCTAGCAAGTAGAGCTGTATTCCCCAGTTTGTGATGTCAACGGTCCCTTATTGCTACTGTGAAATAAGCACGGCTGCTTCATTGTGTAAAAAAAAAAATCTGAGTACATATGTCTTTTCAAACCCGCTATGAACTGGTAATCGCATGGAAAGTGGCCTCGCAGTAGGGCCATGAGACTCCTGCTTGGCCTGCATAATGTGACTTTGCAAAAAAAAAAAAAAATTAGAAGTGAAGCTCTTTGTATGCTGGTTCGGAAACTTCCTTTGAGCCTTTCTGCAATTGGCTGACAAACAATGAAGGGCTTTTCACATTGATGTTGTAATGTCAACAATGAAAACACGGGGGCCAGTTGGTTGATCATACTGGGGAATACTGCGCTACTTGATAGACCGAGGACACGTTCATTCTTGTCTTGTCCTTGACCTGTCCCCCATCTAGCAAGTAGAGCTGTATTCCCCAGTTTGTGATGTCAACGGTCCCTTATTGCTACTGTGAAATAAGCACGGCTGCTTCATTGTGTAAAAAAAAAATCTGAGTACATATGTCTTTTCAAACCCGCTATGAACTGGTAATCGCATGGAAAGTGGCCTCGCAGTAGGGCCATGAGACTCCTGCTTGGCCTGCACAATGTGACTTTGCAAAAAAAAAAAAAAAAATTAGAAGTGAAGCTCTTTGTATGCTGGTTCGGAAACTTCCTTTGAGCCTTTCTGCAATTGGCTGACAAACAATGAAGGGCTTTTCACATTGATTTTGTAATGTCAACAATGAAAACACGGGGGCCAGTTGGTTGATCATACTGGGGAATACGGCGCTACTTGATAGACCGGGGACACATTCATTCGTGTGTTGTCCTTCACCTGTCCCCCATCTAGCAAGTAGAGCTGTATTCCCCAGTTTGTGATGTCAACGGTCCCTTATTGCTACTGTGAAATAAGCACGGCTGCTTCATTGTGTAAAAAAAAAAAATCTGAGTACATATGTCTTTTCAAACCCGCTATGAACTGGTAATCGCATGGAAAGTGGCCTCGCAGTAGGGCCATGGGACTCCTGCTTGGCCCGCATAATGTGACTTTGCAAAAAAAAAAAAAATTAGAAGTGAAGCTCTTTGTATGCTGGTTCGGAAACTTCCTTTGAGCCTTTCTGCAATTGGCTGACAAACAATGAAGGGCTTTTCACATTGATTTTGTAATGTCAACAATGAAAACACGGGGGCCAGTTGGTTGACCATACTGGGGAATACGGCGCTACTTGATAGACCGGGGACACATTCATTCGTGTGTTGTCCTTCACCTGTCCCCCATCTAGCAAGTAGAGCTGTATTCCCCAGTTTGTGATGTCAACGGTCCCTTATTGCTACTGTGAAATAAGCACGGCTGCTTCATTGTGTAAAAAAAAGATCTGATCACATATGTCTTTTCAAACCCGCTATGAACTGGCAAGTGCATGGAAAGCGGCCTCGCAGTAGGCCATGAGACTCCTGCTTGGCCTGCACAATGTGACTTTGCAAAAAAAAAAAAAAAAATTAGAAGTGAAGCTCTTTGTATGCTGGTTCGGAAACTTCCTTTGAGCCTTTCTGCAATTGGCTGACAAACAATGAAGGGCTTTTCACATTGATGTTGTAATGTCAACAATGAAAACACGGGGGCCAGTTGGTTGATCATACTGGGGAATACTGCGCTACTTGATAGACCGAGGACACGTTCATTCTTGTCTTGTCCTTGACCTGTCCCCCATCTAGCAAGTAGAGCTGTATTCCCCAGTTTGTGATGTCAACGGTCCCTTATTGCTACTGTGAAATAAGCACGGCTGCTTCATTGTGTAAAAAAAAAATCTGAGTACATATGTCTTTTCAAACCCGCTATGAACTGGTAATCGCATGGAAAGTGGCCTCGCAGTAGGGCCATGAGACTCCTGCTTGGCCTGCATAATGTGACTTTGCAAAAAAAAAAAAATTAGAAGTGAAGCTCTTTGTATGCTGGTTCGGAAACTTCCTTTGAGCCTTTCTGCAATTGGCTGACAAACAATGAAGGGCTTTTCACATTGATTTTGTAATGTCAACAATGAAAACACGGGGGCCAGTTGGTTGATCATACTGGGGAATACGGCGCTACTTGATAGACCGGGGACACATTCATTCGTGTGTTGTCCTTCACCTGTCCCCCATCTAGCAAGTAGAGCTGTATTCCCCAGTTTGTGATGCCAACGGTCCCTTATTGCTACTGTGAAATAAGCACGGCTGCTTCATTGTGTAAAAAAAAAAAAATCTGAGTACATATGTCTTTTCAAACCCGCTATGAACTGGTAATCGCATGGAAAGTGGCCTCGCAGTAGGGCCATGGGACTCCTGCTTGGCCCGCATAATGTGACTTTGCAAAAAAAAAAAAAATTAGAAGTGAAGCTCTTTGTATGCTGGTTCGGAAACTTCCTTTGAGCCTTTCTGCAATTGGCTGACAAACAATGAAGGGCTTTTCACATTGATTTTGTAATGTCAACAATGAAAACACGGGGGCCAGTTGGTTGATCATACTGGGGAATACGGCGCTACTTGATAGACCGGGGACACATTCATTCGTGTGTTGTCCTTCACCTGTCCCCCATCTAGCAAGTAGAGCTGTATTCCCCAGTTTGTGATGTCAACGGTCCCTTATTGCTACTGTGAAATAAGCACGGCTGCTTCATTGTGTAAAAAAAAAATCTGAGTACATATGTCTTTTCAAACCCGCTATGAACTGGTAATCGCATGGAAAGTGGCCTCGCAGTAGGGCCATGAGACTCCTGCTTGGCCTGCATAATGTGACTTTGCAAAAAAAAAAAAAATTAGAAGTGAAGCTCTTTGTATGCTGGTTCGGAAACTTCCTTTGAGCCTTTCTGCAATTGGCTGACAAACAATGAAGGGCTTTTCACATTGATTTTGTAATGTCAACAATGAAAACACGGGGGCCAGTTGGTTGATCATACTGGGGAATACGGCGCTACTTGATAGACCGGGGACACATTCATTCGTGTGTTGTCCTTCACCTGTCCCCCATCTAGCAAGTAGAGCTGTATTCCCCAGTTTGTGATGTCAACGGTCCCTTACTGCTACTGTGAAATAAGCACGGCTGCTTCATTGTGTAAAAAAAAAAATCTGAGTACATATGTCTTTTCAAACCCGCTATGAACTGGTAATCGCATGGAAAGTGGCCTCGCAGTAGGGCCATGGGACTCCTGCTTGGCCCGCATAATGTGACTTTGCAAAAAAAAAAAAAAATTAGAAGTGAAGCTCTTTGTATGCTGGTTCGGAAACTTCCTTTGAGCCTTTCTGCAATTGGCTGACAAACAATGAAGGGCTTTTCACATTGATTTTGTAATGTCAACAATGAAAACACGGGGGCCAGTTGGTTGATCATACTGGGGAATACGGCGCTACTTGATAGACCGGGGACACATTCATTCGTGTGTTGTCCTTCACCTGTCCCCCATCTAGCAAGTAGAGCTGTATTCCCCAGTTTGTGATGTCAACGGTCCCTTATTGCTACTGTGAAATAAGCACGGCTGCTGCATTGTGTAAAAAAAAAATCTGAGTACATATGTCTTTTCAAACCCGCTATGAACTGGTAATCGCATGGAAAGTGGCCTCGCAGTAGGGCCATGAGACTCCTGCTTGCCCCGCATAATGTGACTTTGCAAACAAAAAAAAAATTAGAAGTGAAGCTCTTTGTATGCTGGTTCGGAAACTTCCTTTGAGCCTTTCTGCAATTGGCTGACAAACAATGAAGGGCTTTTCACATTGATTTTGTAATGTCAACAATGAAAACACGGGGGCCAGTTGGTTGACCATACTGGGGAATACGGCGCTACTTGATAGACCGGGGACACATTCATTCGTGTGTTGTCCTTCACCTGTCCCCCATCTAGCAAGTAGAGCTGTATTCCCCAGTTTGTGATGTCAACGGTCCCTTATTGCTACTGTGAAATAAGCACGGCTGCTTCATTGTGTAAAAAAAAGATCTGATCACATATGTCTTTTCAAACCCGCTATGAACTGGCAAGTGCATGGAAAGCGGCCTCGCAGTAGGCCATGAGACTCCTGCTTGGCCTGCACAATGTGACTTTGCAAAAAAAAAAAAAAAAATTAGAAGTGAAGCTCTTTGTATGCTGGTTCGGAAACTTCCTTTGAGCCTTTCTGCAATTGGCTGACAAACAATGAAGGGCTTTTCACATTGATTTTGTAATGTCAACAATGAAAACACGGGGGCCAGTTGGTTGATCATACTGGGGAATACTGCGCTACTTGATAGACCGAGGACACGTTCATTCGTGTCTTGTCCTTGACCTGTCCCCCATCTAGCAAGTAGGGCTGTATTCCCCAGTTTGTGATGTCAACGGTCCCTTATTGCTACTGTGAAATAAGCACGGCTGCTTCATTGTGTAAAAAAAAAAATCTGAGTACATATGTCTTTTCAAACCCGCTATGAACTGGTAATCGCATGGA
Source organism: Amblyomma maculatum (assembly GCF_055883805.1). Taxonomy (NCBI): domain Eukaryota; kingdom Metazoa; phylum Arthropoda; class Arachnida; order Ixodida; family Ixodidae; genus Amblyomma; species Amblyomma maculatum. The sequence goes on along the minus strand of NC_139353.1, from coordinate 104,627,677 downwards.
AAGTGGCCTCGCAGTAGGGCCATGAGACTCCTGCTTGGCCTGCATAATGTGACTTTGCAAAAAAAAAAAAAAATTAGAAGTGAAGCTCTTTGTATGCTGGTTCGGAAACTTCCTTTGAGCCTTTCTGCAATTGGCTGACAAACAATGAAGGGCTTTTCACATTGATGTTGTAATGTCAACAATGAAAACACGGGGGCCAGTTGGTTGATCATACTGGGGAATACTGCGCTACTTGATAGACCGAGGACACGTTCATTCTTGTCTTGTCCTTGACCTGTCCCCCATCTAGCAAGTAGAGCTGTATTCCCCAGTTTGTGATGTCAACGGTCCCTTATTGCTACTGTGAAATAAGCACGGCTGCTTCATTGTGTAAAAAAAAAAATCTGAGTACATATGTCTTTTCAAACCCGCTATGAACTGGTAATCGCATGGAAAGTGGCCTCGCAGTAGGGCCATGAGACTCCTGCTTGGCCTGCATAATGTGACTTTGCAAAAAAAAAAAAAATTAGATGTGAAGCTCTTTGTATGCTGGTTCGGAAACTTCCTTTGAGCCTTTCTGCAATTGGCTGACAAACAATGAAGGGCTTTTCACATTGATTTTGTAATGTCAACAATGAAAACACGGGGGCCAGTTGGTTGATCATACTGGGGAATACGGCGCTACTTGATAGACCGGGGACACATTCATTCGTGTGTTGTCCTTCACCTGTCCCCCATCTAGCAAGTAGAGCTGTATTCCCCAGTTTATGATGTCAGCGGTCCCTTATTGCTACTGTGAAATAAGCACGGCTGCTTCATTGTGTAAAAAAAAAAAAATCTGAGTACATATGTCTTTTCAAACCCGCTATGAACTGGTAATCGCATGGAAAGTGGCCTCGCAGTAGGGCCATGGGACTCCTGCTTGGCCCGCATAATGTGACTTTGCAAAAAAAAAAAAAAATTAGAAGTGAAGCTCTTTGTATGCTGGTTCGGAAACTTCCTTTGAGCCTTTCTGCAATTGGCTGACAAACAATGAAGGGCTTTTCACATTGATTTTGTAATGTCAACAATGAAAACACGGGGGCCAGTTGGTTGATCATACTGGGGAATACGGCGCTACTTGATAGACCGGGGACACATTCATTCGTGTGTTGTCCTTCACCTGTCCCCCATCTAGCAAGTAGAGCTGTATTCCCCAGTTTGTGATGTCAACGGTCCCTTACTGCTACTGTGAAATAAGCACGGCTGCTTCATTGTGTAAAAAAAAAAATCTGAGTACATATGTCTTTTCAAACCCGCTATGAACTGGTAATCGCATGGAAAGTGGCCTCGCAGTAGGGCCATGGGACTCCTGCTTGGCCCGCATAATGTGACTTTGCAAAAAAAAAAAAAAATTAGAAGTGAAGCTCTTTGTATGCTGGTTCGGAAACTTCCTTTGAGCCTTTCTGCAATTGGCTGACAAACAATGAAGGGCTTTTCACATTGATTTTGTAATGTCAACAATGAAAACACGGGGGCCAGTTGGTTGATCATACTGGGGAATACGGCGCTACTTGATAGACCGGGGACACATTCATTCGTGTGTTGTCCTTCACCTGTCCCCCATCTAGCAAGTAGAGCTGTATTCCCCAGTTTGTGATGTCAACGGTCCCTTATTGCTACTGTGAAATAAGCACGGCTGCTGCATTGTGTAAAAAAAAAATCTGAGTACATATGTCTTTTCAAACCCGCTATGAACTGGTAATCGCATGGAAAGTGGCCTCGCAGTAGGGCCATGAGACTCCTGCTTGCCCCGCATAATGTGACTTTGCAAACAAAAAAAAAATTAGAAGTGAAGCTCTTTGTATGCTGGTTCGGAAACTTCCTTTGAGCCTTTCTGCAATTGGCTGACAAACAATGAAGGGCTTTTCACATTGATTTTGTAATGTCAACAATGAAAACACGGGGGCCAGTTGGTTGACCATACTGGGGAATACGGCGCTACTTGATAGACCGGGGACACATTCATTCGTGTGTTGTCCTTCACCTGTCCCCCATCTAGCAAGTAGAGCTGTATTCCCCAGTTTGTGATGTCAACGGTCCCTTATTGCTACTGTGAAATAAGCACGGCTGCTTCATTGTGTAAAAAAAAGATCTGATCACATATGTCTTTTCAAACCCGCTATGAACTGGCAAGTGCATGGAAAGCGGCCTCGCAGTAGGCCATGAGACTCCTGCTTGGCCTGCACAATGTGACTTTGCAAAAAAAAAAAAAAAAAATTAGAAGTGAAGCTCTTTGTATGCTGGTTCGGAAACTTCCTTTGAGCCTTTCTGCAATTGGCTGACAAACAATGAAGGGCTTTTCACATTGATTTTGTAATGTCAACAATGAAAACACGGGGGCCAGTTGGTTGATCATACTGGGGAATACTGCGCTACTTGATAGACCGAGGACACGTTCATTCGTGTCTTGTCCTTGACCTGTCCCCCATCTAGCAAGTAGGGCTGTATTCCCCAGTTTGTGATGTCAACGGTCCCTTATTGCTACTGTGAAATAAGCACGGCTGCTTCATTGTGTAAAAAAAAAAATCTGAGTACATATGTCTTTTCAAACCCGCTATGAACTGGTAATCGCATGGAAAGTGGCCTCGCAGTAGGGCCATGAGACTCCTGCTTGGCCTGCATAATGTGACTTTGCAAAAAAAAAAAAAAATTAGAAGTGAAGCTCTTTGTATGCTGGTTCGGAAACTTCCTTTGAGCCTTTCTGCAATTGGCTGACAAACAATGAAGGGCTTTTCACATTGATGTTGTAATGTCAACAATGAAAACACGGGGGCCAGTTGGTTGATCATACTGGGGAATACTGCGCTACTTGATAGACCGAGGACACGTTCATTCTTGTCTTGTCCTTGACCTGTCCCCCATCTAGCAAGTAGAGCTGTATTCCCCAGTTTGTGATGTCAACGGTCCCTTATTGCTACTGTGAAATAAGCACGGCTGCTTCATTGTGTAAAAAAAAAAATCTGAGTACATATGTCTTTTCAAACCCGCTATGAACTGGTAATCGCATGGAAAGTGGCCTCGCAGTAGGGCCATGAGACTCCTGCTTGGCCTGCATAATGTGACTTTGCAAAAAAAAAAAAAATTAGATGTGAAGCTCTTTGTATGCTGGTTCGGAAACTTCCTTTGAGCCTTTCTGCAATTGGCTGACAAACAATGAAGGGCTTTTCACATTGATTTTGTAATGTCAACAATGAAAACACGGGGGCCAGTTGGTTGATCATACTGGGGAATACGGCGCTACTTGATAGACCGGGGACACATTCATTCGTGTGTTGTCCTTCACCTGTCCCCCATCTAGCAAGTAGAGCTGTATTCCCCAGTTTATGATGTCAGCGGTCCCTTATTGCTACTGTGAAATAAGCACGGCTGCTTCATTGTGTAAAAAAAAAAAAATCTGAGTACATATGTCTTTTCAAACCCGCTATGAACTGGTAATCGCATGGAAAGTGGCCTCGCAGTAGGGCCATGGGACTCCTGCTTGGCCCGCATAATGTGACTTTGCAAAAAAAAAAAAAAATTAGAAGTGAAGCTCTTTGTATGCTGGTTCGGAAACTTCCTTTGAGCCTTTCTGCAATTGGCTGACAAACAATGAAGGGCTTTTCACATTGATTTTGTAATGTCAACAATGAAAACACGGGGGCCAGTTGGTTGATCATACTGGGGAATACGGCGCTACTTGATAGACCGGGGACACATTCATTCGTGTGTTGTCCTTCACCTGTCCCCCATCTAGCAAGTAGAGCTGTATTCCCCAGTTTGTGATGTCAACGGTCCCTTATTGCTACTGTGAAATAAGCACGGCTGCTTCATTGTGTAAAAAAAAAATCTGAGTACATATGTCTTTTCAAACCCGCTATGAACTGGTAATCGCATGGAAAGTGGCCTCGCAGTAGGGCCATGAGACTCCTGCTTGGCCCGCATAATGTGACTTTGCAAAAAAAAAAAAAAATTAGAAGTGAAGCTCTTTGTATGCTGGTTCGGAAACTTCCTTTGAGCCTTTCTGCAATTGGCTGACAAACAATGAAGGGCTTTTCACATTGATTTTGTAATGTCAACAATGAAAACACGGGGGCCAGTTGGTTGACCATACTGGGGAATACGGCGCTACTTGATAGACCGGGGACACATTCATTCGTGTGTTGTCCTTCACCTGTCCCCCATCTAGCAAGTAGAGCTGTATTCCCCAGTTTGTGATGTCAACGGTCCCTTATTGCTACTGTGAAATAAGCACGGCTGCTTCATTGTGTAAAAAAAAAGATCTGATCACATATGTCTTTTCAAACCCGCTATGAACTGGCAAGTGCATGGAAAGCGGCCTCGCAGTAGGCCATGAGAGTCCTGCTTGGCCTGCACAATGTGACTTTGCAAAAAAAAAAAAATTAGAAGTGAAGCTCTTTGTATGCTGGTTCGGAAACTTCCTTTGAGCCTTTCTGCAATTGGCTGACAAACAATGAAGGGCTTTTCACATTGATTTTGTAATGTCAACAATGAAAACACGGGGGCCAGTTGGTTGATCATACTGTGGAATACTGCGCTACTTGATAGACCGAGGACACATTCATTCGTGTGTTCTTCACCTGTCCCCCATCTAGCAAGTAGCGCTGTATTCCCCAGTTTGTGATGTCAACGGTTCCTTATTGCTACTGTGAAATAAGCACGGCTGCTTCATTGTGTAAAAAAAAAAAAATCTGAGTACATATGTCTTTTCAAACCCGCTATGAACTGGCAAGTGCATGGAAAGCGGCCTCGCAGTAGGCAGTGAGACTCCTGCTTGGCCTGCATAATGTGACTTTACAAAAAAAAAAAAAAATTAGAAGTGAAGCTCTTTGTATGCTGGTTCGGAAACTTCCTTTGAGCCTTTCTGCAATTGGCTGACAAACAATGAAGGGCTTTTCACATTGATTTTGTAATGTCAACAATGAAAACACGGGGGCCAGTTGGTTGATCATACTGGGGAATACGGCGCTACTTGATAGACCGGGGACACATTCATTTGTGTGTTGTTCTTCACCTGTCCCCCATCTAGCAAGTTGAGCTGTATTCCCCAGTTTGTGATGTCAACGGTCCCTTATTGCTACTGTGAAATAAGCACGGCTGCTTCATTGTGTAAAAAAAAAAAGATCTGAGTAAATATGTCTTTTCAAACCCGCTATGAACTGGCAATCGCATGGGAAGTGGCCTCGCAGTAGGGCCGTGAGACTCCTGCTTGGCCTGCATAATGTGACTTTGCAAAAAAAAAAAAAATTTAGAAGTGAAGCTTTCTGTATGACTGTTCGGAAACTTCCTTTGAGCCTTTCTGCATATGGCTGACAAACAATGAAGGGCTTTTCAAATTGATTTTGTAATGTCAACAATCAAAACACGGGGGCCAGTTGGTTGATCATACTGTGGAATACTGCGCTACTTGATAGACCGAGGACACATTCATTCGTGTGTTGTCCTTCACCTGTCCCCCATCTAGCAAGTAGCGCTGTATTCCCCAGTTTGTCATGTCAACGGTCCCTTATTGCTACTGTGAAATAAGCACGGCTGCTTCATTCTGTAAAAAAAAAAAAAAGATCTGAGTAAATATGTCTTTTCAAACCCGCTATGAACTGGCAATCGCATGGGAAGTGGCCTCGCAGTAGGGCCATGAGACTCCTGCTTGGCCTGCATAATGTGACTTTGCAAAAAAAAAAAAAAATTTAGAAGTGAAGCTTTCCGTATGACTGTTCGGAAACTTCCTTTGAGCCTTTCTGCATAGGGCTGACAAACAATGAAGGGCTTTTCAAATTGATTTTGTAATGTCAACAATCAAAACACGGGGGCCAGTTGGTTGATCATACTGTGGAATACTGCGCTACTTGATAGACCGAGGACACATTCATTCGTGTGTTGTCCTTCACCTGTCCCCCATCTAGCAAGTAGAGCTGTATTCCCCAGTTTGTGATGTCAACGGTCCCTTATTGCTACTGTGAAATAAGCACGGCTGCTTCATTGTGTAAAAAAAAGATCTGATCACATATGTCTTTTCAAACCCGCTATGAACTGGTAATCGCATGGAAAGTGGCCTCGCAGTAGGGCCATGAGACTCCTGCTTGGCCTGCATAATGTGACTTTGCAAAAAAAAAAAAAAAAAATTAGAAATGAAGCTCTTTGTATGCTGGTTCGGAAACTTTCTTTTAAGGCTTTCTGCAATTGGCTGACAAAATATGAAGGGCTTTTCACATTGATTTTGTAATGTCAACAATGAAAACACGGGGGCCAGTTGGTTGATCATACTGGGGAATACTGCGCTACTTGATAGACCGAGGACACGTTCATTCGTGTCTTGTCCTTGACCTGTCCCCCATCTAGCAAGTAGAGCTGTATTCCCCAGTTTGTGATGTCAACGGTCCCTTATTGCTACTGTGAAATAAGCACGGCTGCTTCATTGTGTAAAAAAAAAAATCTGAGTACATATGTCTTTTCAAACCCGCTATGAACTGGTAATCGCATGGAAAGTGGCCTCGCAGTAGGGCCATGAGACTCCTGCTTGGCCTGCATAATGTGACTTTGCAAAAAAAAAAAAAAATTAGAAGTGATGCTCTTTGTATGCTGGTTCGGAAACTTCCTTTGAGCCTTTCTGCAATTGGCTGACAAACAATGAAGGGCTTTTCACATTGATTTTGTAATGTCAACAATGAAAACACGGGGGCCAGTTGGTTGATCATACTGGGGAATACGGCGCTACTTGATAGACCGGGGACACATTCATTCGTGTGTTGTCCTTCACCTGTCCCCCATCTAGCAAGTAGAGCTGTATTCCCCAGTTTGTGATGTCAACGGTCCCTTATTGCTACTGTGAAATAAGCACGGCTGCTTCATTGTGTAAAAAAAAAAATCTGAGTACATATGTCTTTTCAAACCCGCTATGAACTGGTAATCGCATGGAAAGTGGCCTCGCAGTAGGGCCATGGGACTCCTGCTTGGCCCGCATAATGTGACTTTGCAAAAAAAAAAAAAATTAGAAGTGAAGCTCTTTGTATGCTGGTTCGGAAACTTCCTTTGAGCCTTTCTGCAATTGGCTGACAAACAATGAAGGGCTTTTCACATTGATTTTGTAATGTCAACAATGAAAACACGGGGGCCAGTTGGTTGATCATACTGGGGAATACGGCGCTACTTGATAGACCGGGGACACATTCATTCGTGTGTTGTCCTTCACCTGTCCCCCATCTAGCAAGTAGAGCTGTATTCCCCAGTTTGTGATGTCAACGGTCCCTTATTGCTACTGTGAAATAAGCACGGCTGCTTCATTGTGTAAAAAAAAAAATCTGAGTACATATGTCTTTTCAAACCCGCTATGAACTGGTAATCGCATGGAAAGTGGCCTCGCAGTAGGGCCATGAGACTCCTGCTTGGCACGCATAATGTGACTTTGCAAAAAAAAAAAAAATTAGAAGTGAAGCTCTTTGTATGCTGGTTCGGAAACTTTCTTTTAAGGCTTTCTGCAATTGGCTGACAAAATATGAAGGGCTTTTCACATTGATTTTGTAATGTCAACAATGAAAACACGGGGGCCAGTTGGTTGATCATACTGGGGAATACTGCGCTACTTGATAGACCGAGGACACGTTCATTCGTGTCTTGTCCTTGACCTGTCCCCCATCTAGCAAGTAGAGCTGTATTCCCCAGTTTGTGATGTCAACGGTCCCTTATTGCTACTGTGAAATAAGCACGGCTGCTTCATTGTGTAAAAAAAAAAATCTGAGTACATATGTCTTTTCAAACCCGCTATGAACTGGTAATCGCATGGAAAGTGGCCTCGCAGTAGGGCCATGAGACTCCTGCTTGGCCTGCATAATGTGACTTTGCAAAAAAAAAAAAAAAATTAGAAGTGAAGCTCTTTGTATGCTGGTTCGGAAACTTCCTTTGAGCCTTTCTGCAATTGGCTGACAAACAATGAAGGGCTTTTCACATTGATGTTGTAATGTCAACAATGAAAACACGGGGGCCAGTTGGTTGATCATACTGGGGAATACTGCGCTACTTGATAGACCGAGGACACGTTCATTCTTGTCTTGTCCTTGACCTGTCCCCCATCTAGCAAGTAGAGCTGTATTCCCCAGTTTGTGATGTCAACGGTCCCTTATTGCTACTGTGAAATAAGCACGGCTGCTTCATTGTGTAAAAAAAAAAATCTGAGTACATATGTCTTTTCAAACCCGCTATGAACTGGTAATCGCATGGAAAGTGGCCTCGCAGTAGGGCCATGAGACTCCTGCTTGGCCTGCATAATGTGACTTTGCAAAAAAAAAAAAAAAATTAGAAGTGAAGCTCTTTGTATGCTGGTTCGGAAACTTCCTTTGAGCCTTTCTGCAATTGGCTGACAAACAATGAAGGGCTTTTCACATTGATTTTGTAATGTCAACAATGAAAACACGGGGGCCAGTTGGTTGATCATACTGGGGAATACGGCGCTACTTGATAGACCGGGGACACATTCATTCGTGTGTTGTCCTTCACCTGTCCCCCATCTAGCAAGTAGAGCTGTATTCCCCAGTTTATGATGTCAGCGGTCCCTTATTGCTACTGTGAAATAAGCACGGCTGCTTCATTGTGTAAAAAAAAAAAAAATCTGAGTACATATGTCTTTTCAAACCCGCTATGAACTGGTAATCGCATGGAAAGTGGCCTCGCAGTAGGGCCATGGGACTCCTGCTTGGCCCGCATAATGTGACTTTGCAAAAAAAAAAAAAATTAGAAGTGAAGCTCTTTGTATGCTGGTTCGGAAACTTCCTTTGAGCCTTTCTGCAATTGGCTGACAAACAATGAAGGGCTTTTCACATTGATTTTGTAATGTCAACAATGAAAACACGGGGGCCAGTTGGTTGATCATACTGGGGAATACGGCGCTACTTGATAGACCGGGGACACATTCATTCGTGTGTTGTCCTTCACCTGTCCCCCATCTAGCAAGTAGAGCTGTATTCCCCAGTTTGTGATGTCAACGGTCCCTTATTGCTACTGTGAAATAAGCACGGCTGCTTCATTGTGTAAAAAAAAAATCTGAGTACATATGTCTTTTCAAACCCGCTATGAACTGGTAATCGCATGGAAAGTGGCCTCGCAGTAGGGCCATGAGACTCCTGCTTGGCCCGCATAATGTGACTTTGCAAAAAAAAAAAAAAATTAGAAGTGAAGCTCTTTGTATGCTGGTTCGGAAACTTCCTTTGAGCCTTTCTGCAATTGGCTGACAAACAATGAAGGGCTTTTCACATTGATTTTGTAATGTCAACAATGAAAACACGGGGGCCAGTTGGTTGACCATACTGGGGAATACGGCGCTACTTGATAGACCGGGGACACATTCATTCGTGTGTTGTCCTTCACCTGTCCCCCATCTAGCAAGTAGAGCTGTATTCCCCAGTTTGTGATGTCAACGGTCCCTTATTGCTACTGTGAAATAAGCACGGCTGCTTCATTGTGTAAAAAAAAAGATCTGATCACATATGTCTTTTCAAACCCGCTATGAACTGGCAAGTGCATGGAAAGCGGCCTCGCAGTAGGCCATGAGAGTCCTGCTTGGCCTGCACAATGTGACTTTGCAAAAAAAAAAAAATTAGAAGTGAAGCTCTTTGTATGCTGGTTCGGAAACTTCCTTTGAGCCTTTCTGCAATTGGCTGACAAACAATGAAGGGCTTTTCACATTGATTTTGTAATGTCAACAATGAAAACACGGGGGCCAGTTGGTTGATCATACTGTGGAATACTGCGCTACTTGATAGACCGAGGACACATTCATTCGTGTGTTCTTCACCTGTCCCCCATCTAGCAAGTAGCGCTGTATTCCCCAGTTTGTGATGTCAACGGTTCCTTATTGCTACTGTGAAATAAGCACGGCTGCTTCATTGTGTAAAAAAAAAAAAATCTGAGTACATATGTCTTTTCAAACCCGCTATGAACTGGCAAGTGCATGGAAAGCGGCCTCGCAGTAGGCAGTGAGACTCCTGCTTGGCCTGCATAATGTGACTTTACAAAAAAAAAAAAAAATTAGAAGTGAAGCTCTTTGTATGCTGGTTCGGAAACTTCCTTTGAGCCTTTCTGCAATTGGCTGACAAACAATGAAGGGCTTTTCACATTGATTTTGTAATGTCAACAATGAAAACACGGGGGCCAGTTGGTTGATCATACTGGGGAATACGGCGCTACTTGATAGACCGGGGACACATTCATTTGTGTGTTGTTCTTCACCTGTCCCCCATCTAGCAAGTTGAGCTGTATTCCCCAGTTTGTGATGTCAACGGTCCCTTATTGCTACTGTGAAATAAGCACGGCTGCTTCATTGTGTAAAAAAAAAAAAGATCTGAGTAAATATGTCTTTTCAAACCCGCTATGAACTGGCAATCGCATGGGAAGTGGCCTCGCAGTAGGGCCGTGAGACTCCTGCTTGGCCTGCATAATGTGACTTTGCAAAAAAAAAAAAAATTTAGAAGTGAAGCTTTCTGTATGACTGTTCGGAAACTTCCTTTGAGCCTTTCTGCATATGGCTGACAAACAATGAAGGGCTTTTCAAATTGATTTTGTAATGTCAACAATCAAAACACGGGGGCCAGTTGGTTGATCATACTGTGGAATACTGCGCTACTTGATAGACCGAGGACACATTCATTCGTGTGTTGTCCTTCACCTGTCCCCCATCTAGCAAGTAGCGCTGTATTCCCCAGTTTGTCATGTCAACGGTCCCTTATTGCTACTGTGAAATAAGCACGGCTGCTTCATTCTGTAAAAAAAAAAAGATCTGAGTAAATATGTCTTTTCAAACCCGCTATGAACTGGCAATCGCATGGGAAGTGGCCTCGCAGTAGGGCCATGAGACTCCTGCTTGGCCTGCATAATGTGACTTTGCAAAAAAAAAAAAAATTTAGAAGTGAAGCTTTCCGTATGACTGTTCGGAAACTTCCTTTGAGCCTTTCTGCATAGGGCTGACAAACAATGAAGGGCTTTTCAAATTGATTTTGTAATGTCAACAATCAAAACACGGGGGCCAGTTGGTTGATCATACTGTGGAATACTGCGCTACTTGATAGACCGAGGACACATTCATTCGTGTGTTGTCCTTCACCTGTCCCCCATCTAGCAAGTAGAGCTGTATTCCCCAGTTTGTGATGTCAACGGTCCCTTATTGCTACTGTGAAATAAGCACGGCTGCTTCATTGTGTAAAAAAAAGATCTGATCACATATGTCTTTTCAAACCCGCTATGAACTGGTAATCGCATGGAAAGTGGCCTCGCAGTAGGGCCATGAGACTCCTGCTTGGCCTGCATAATGTGACTTTGCAAAAAAAAAAAAAAAAAAATTAGAAATGAAGCTCTTTGTATGCTGGTTCGGAAACTTTCTTTTAAGGCTTTCTGCAATTGGCTGACAAAATATGAAGGGCTTTTCACATTGATTTTGTAATGTCAACAATGAAAACACGGGGGCCAGTTGGTTGATCATACTGGGGAATACTGCGCTACTTGATAGACCGAGGACACGTTCATTCGTGTCTTGTCCTTGACCTGTCCCCCATCTAGCAAGTAGAGCTGTATTCCCCAGTTTGTGATGTCAACGGTCCCTTATTGCTACTGTGAAATAAGCACGGCTGCTTCATTGTGTAAAAAAAAAAATCTGAGTACATATGTCTTTTCAAACCCGCTATGAACTGGTAATCGCATGGAAAGTGGCCTCGCAGTAGGGCCATGAGACTCCTGCTTGGCCTGCATAATGTGACTTTGCAAAAAAAAAAAAAAAAAATTAGAAGTGATGCTCTTTGTATGCTGGTTCGGAAACTTCCTTTGAGCCTTTCTGCAATTGGCTGACAAACAATGAAGGGCTTTTCACATTGATTTTGTAATGTCAACAATGAAAACACGGGGGCCAGTTGGTTGATCATACTGGGGAATACGGCGCTACTTGATAGACCGGGGACACATTCATTCGTGTGTTGTCCTTCACCTGTCCCCCATCTAGCAAGTAGAGCTGTATTCCCCAGTTTGTGATGTCAACGGTCCCTTATTGCTACTGTGAAATAAGCACGGCTGCTTCATTGTGTAAAAAAAAAAATCTGAGTACATATGTCTTTTCAAACCCGCTATGAACTGGTAATCGCATGGAAAGTGGCCTCGCAGTAGGGCCATGGGACTCCTGCTTGGCCCGCATAATGTGACTTTGCAAAAAAAAAAAAAAATTAGAAGTGAAGCTCTTTGTATGCTGGTTCGGAAACTTCCTTTGAGCCTTTCTGCAATTGGCTGACAAACAATGAAGGGCTTTTCACATTGATTTTGTAATGTCAACAATGAAAACACGGGGGCCAGTTGGTTGATCATACTGGGGAATACGGCGCTACTTGATAGACCGGGGACACATTCATTCGTGTGTTGTCCTTCACCTGTCCCCCATCTAGCAAGTAGAGCTGTATTCCCCAGTTTGTGATGTCAACGGTCCCTTATTGCTACTGTGAAATAAGCACGGCTGCTTCATTGTGTAAAAAAAAAAATCTGAGTACATATGTCTTTTCAAACCCGCTATGAACTGGTAATCGCATGGAAAGTGGCCTCGCAGTAGGGCCATGAGACTCCTGCTTGGCACGCATAATGTGACTTTGCAAAAAAAAAAAAAATTAGAAGTGAAGCTCTTTGTATGCTGGTTCGGAAACTTCCTTTGAGCCTTTCTGCAATTGGCTGACAAACAATGAAGGGCTTTTCACATTGATTTTGTAATGTCAACAATGAAAACACGGGGGCCAGTTGGTTGACCATACTGGGGAATATGGCGCTACTTGATAGACCGGGGACACATTCATTCGTGTGTTGTCCTTCACCTGTCCCCCATCTAGCAAGTAGAGCTGTATTCCCCAGTTTGTGATGTCAACGGTCCCTTATTGCTACTGTGAAATAAGCACGGCTGCTTCATTGTGTAAAAAAAAGATCTGATCACATATGTCTTTTCAAACCCGCTATGAACTGGCAAGTGCATGGAAAGCGGCCTCGCAGTAGGCCATGAGACTCCTGCTTGGCCTGCACAATGTGACTTTGCAAAAAAAAAAAAATTAGAAGTGAAGCTCTTTGTATGCTGGTTCGGAAACTTCCTTTGAGCCTTTCTGCAATTGGCTGACAAACAATGAAGGGCTTTTCACATTGATTTTGTAATGTCAACAATGAAAACACGGGGGCCAGTTGGTTGATCATACTGTGGAATACTGCGCTACTTGATAGACCGAGGACACATTCATTCGTGTGTTCTTCACCTGTCCCCCATCTAGCAAGTAGCGCTGTATTCCCCAGTTTGTGATGTCAACGGTTCCTTATTGCTACTGTGAAATAAGCACGGCTGCTTCATTGTGTAAAAAAAAAAATCTGAGTACATATGTCTTTTCAAACCCGCTATGAACTGGCAAGTGCATGGAAAGCGGCCTCGCAGTAGGCAGTGAGACTCCTGCTTGGCCTGCATAATGTGACTTTACAAAAAAAAAAAAAAAAAAAATTAGAAGTGAAGCTCTTTGTATGCTGGTTCGGAAACTTCCTTTGAGCCTTTCTGCAATTGGCTGACAAACAATGAAGGGCTTTTCACATTGATTTTGTAATGTCAACAATGAAAACACGGGGGCCAGTTGGTTGATCATACTGGGGAATACGGCGCTACTTGATAGACCGGGGACACATTCATTTGTGTGTTGTTCTTCACCTGTCCCCCATCTAGCAAGTTGAGCTGTATTCCCCAGTTTGTGATGTCAACGGTCCCTTATTGCTACTGTGAAATAAGCACGGCTGCTTCATTGTGTAAAAAAAAAAGATCTGAGTAAATATGTCTTTTCAAACCCGCTATGAACTGGCAATCGCATGGGAAGTGGCCTCGCAGTAGGGCAGTGAGACTCCTGCTTGGCCTGCATAATGTGACTTTGCAAAAAAAAAAAAATTTAGAAGTGAAGCTTTCTGTATGACTGTTCGGAAACTTCCTTTGAGCCTTTCTGCATATGGCTGACAAACAATGAAGGGCTTTTCAAATTGATTTTGTAATGTCAACAATCAAAACACGGGGGCCAGTTGGTTGATCATACTGTGGAATACTGCGCTACTTGATAGACCCAGGACACATTCATTCGTGTGTTGTCCTTCACCTGTCCCCCATCTAGCAAGTAGAGCTGTATTCCCCAGTTTGTGATGTCAACGGTCCCTTATTGCTACTGTGAAATAAGCACGGCTGCTTCATTGTGTAAAAAAAAGATCTGATCACATATGTCTTTTCAAACCCGCTATGAACTGGTAATCGCATGGAAAGTGGCCTCGCAGTAGGGCCATGAGACTCCTGCTTGGCCTGCATAATGTGACTTTGCAAAAAAAAAAAAAAATTAGAAGTGAAGCTCTTTGTATGCTGGTTCGGAAACTTCCTTTGAGCCTTTCTGCAATTGGCTGACAAACAATGAAGGGCTTTTCACATTGATTTTGTAATGTCAACAATGAAAACACGGGGGCCAGTTGGTTGATCATACTGTGGAATACTGCGCTACTTGATAGACCGAGGACACGTTCATTCGTGTCTTGTCCTTGACCTGTCCCCCATCAAGCAAGTAGAGCTGTATTCCCCAGTTTGTGATGTCAACGGTCCCTTATTGCTACTGTGAAATAAGCACGGCTGCTTCATTGTGTAAAAAAAAAATCTGAGTACATATGTCTTTTCAAACCCGCTATGAACTGGTAATCGCATGGAAAGTGGCCTCGCAGTAGGGCCATGAGACTCCTGCTTGGCCTGCATAATGTGACTTTGCAAAAAAAAAAAAAAAAAAAAAAAAAAAAAAATTAGAAGTGAAGCTCTTTGTATGCTGGTTCGGAAACTTCCTTTGAGCCTTTCTGCAATTGGCTGACAAACAATAAAGGGCTTTTCACATTGATTTTGTAATGTCAACAATGAAAACACGGGGGCCAGTTGGTTGATCATACTGGGGAATACTGCGCTACTTGATAGACCGAGGACACGTTCATTCGTGTCTTGTCCTTGACCTGTCCCCCATCTAGCAAGTAGAGCTGTATTCCCCAGTTTGTGATGTCAACGGTCCCTTATTGCTACTGTGAAATAAGCACGGCTGCTTCATTGTGTAAAAAAAAAAAAATCTGAGTACATATGTCTTTTCAAACCCGCTATGAACTGGTAATCGCATGGAAAGTGGCCTCGCAGTAGGGCCATGAGACTCCTGCTTGGCCTGCATAATGTGACTTTGCAAAAAAAAAAAAATTAGAAGTGAAGCTCTTTGTATGCTGGTTCGGAAACTTCCTTTGAGCCTTTCTGCAATTGGCTGACAAACAATGAAGGGCTTTTCACATTGATTTTGTAATGTCAACAATGAAAACACGGGGGCCAGTTGGTTGATCATACTGGGGAATACGGCGCTACTTGATAGACCGGGGACACATTCATTCGTGTGTTGTCCTTCACCTGTCCCCCATCTAGCAAGTAGAGCTGTATTCCCCAGTTTGTGATGTCAACGGTCCCTTATTGCTACTGTGAAATAAGCACGGCTGCTTCATTGTGTAAAAAAAAAAATCTGAGTACATATGTCTTTTCAAACCCGCTATGAACTGGTAATCGCATGGAAAGTGGCCTCGCAGTAGGGCCATGAGACTCCTGCTTGGCCCGCATAATGTGACTTTGCAAAAAAAAAAAAAAATTAGAAGTGAAGCTCTTTGTATGCTGGTTCGGAAACTTCCTTTGAGCCTTTCTGCAATTGGCTGACAAACAATGAAGGGCTCTTCACATTGATTTTGTAATGTCAACAATGAAAACACGGGGGCCAGTTGGTTGACCATACTGGGGAATACGGCGCTACTTGATAGACCGGGGACACATTCATTCGTGTGTTGTCCTTCACCTGTCCCCCATCTAGCAAGTAGAGCTGTATTCCCCAGTTTGTGATGTCAACGGTCCCTTATTGCTACTGTGAAATAAGCACGGCTGCTTCATTGTGTAAAAAAAAGATCTGATCACATATGTCTTTTCAAACCCGCTATGAACTGGCAAGTGCATGGAAAGCGGCCTCGCAGTAGGCCATGAGACTCCTGCTTGGCCTGCACAATGTGACTTTGCAAAAAAAAAAAAATTTGAAGTGAAGCTCTTTGTATGCTGGTTCGGAAACTTCCTTTGAGCCTTTCTGCAATTGGCTGACAAACAATGAAGGGCTTTTCACATTGATTTTGTAATGTCAACAATGAAAACACGGGGGCCAGTTGGTTGATCATACTGGGGAATACTGCGCTACTTGATAGACCGAGGACACGTTCATTCGTGTCTTGTCCTTGACCTGTCCCCCATCTAGCAAGTAGAGCTGTATTCCCCAGTTTGTGATGTCAACGGTCCCTTATTGCTACTGTGAAATAAGCACGGCTGCTTCATTGTGTAAAAAAAAAAATCTGAGTACATATGTCTTTTCAAACCCGCTATGAACTGGTAATGGCATGGAAAGTGGCCTCGCAGTAGGGCCATGAGACTCCTGCTTGGCCTGCATAATGTGACTTTGCAAAAAAAAAAAAAAATTAGAAGTGAAGCTCTTTGTATGCTGGTTCGGAAACTTCCTTTGAGCCTTTCTGCAATTGGCTGACAAACAATGAAGGGCTTTTCACATTGATGTTGTAATGTCAACAATGAAAACACGGGGGCCAGTTGGTTGATCATACTGGGGAATACTGCGCTACTTGATAGACCGAGGACACGTTCATTCTTGTCTTGTCCTTGACCTGTCCCCCATCTAGCAAGTAGAGCTGTATTCCCCAGTTTGTGATGTCAACGGTCCCTTATTGCTACTGTGAAATAAGCACGGCTGCTTCATTGTGTAAAAAAAAAAATCTGAGTACATATGTCTTTTCAAACCCGCTATGAACTGGTAATCGCATGGAAAGTGGCCTCGCAGTAGGGCCATGAGACTCCTGCTTGGCCTGCATAATGTGACTTTGCAAAAAAAAAAAAAAAAAAAATAGAAGTGAAGCTCTTTGTATGCTGGTTCGGAAACTTCCTTTGAGCCTTTCTGCAATTGGCTGACAAACAATGAAGGGCTTTTCACATTGATTTTGTAATGTCAACAATGAAAACACGGGGGCCAGTTGGTTGATCATACTGGGGAATACGGCGCTACTTGATAGACCGGGGACACATTCATTCGTGTGTTGTCCTTCACCTGTCCCCCATCTAGCAAGTAGAGCTGTATTCCCCAGTTTGTGATGTCAACGGTCCCTTATTGCTACTGTGAAATAAGCACGGCTGCTTCATTGTGTAAAAAAAAAAAATCTGAGTACATATGTCTTTTCAAACCCGCTATGAACTGGTAATCGCATGGAAAGTGGCCTCGCAGTAGGGCCATGGGACTCCTGCTTGGCCCGCATAATGTGACTTTGCAAAAAAAAAAAAAGTTAGAAGTGAAGCTCTTTGTATGCTGGTTCGGAAACTTCCTTTGAGCCTTTCTGCAATTGGCTGACAAACAATGAAGGGCTTTTCACATTGATTTTGTAATGTCAACAATGAAAACACGGGGGCCAGTTGGTTGATCATACTGGGGAATACGGCGCTACTTGATAAACCGGGGACACATTCATTCGTGTGTTGTCCTTCACCTGTCCCCCATCTAGCAAGTAGAGCTGTATTCCCCAGTTTGTGATGTCAACGGTCCCTTATTGCTACTGTGAAATAAGCACGGCTGCTTCATTGTGTAAAAAAAAAAATCTGAGTACATATGTCTTTTCAAACCCGCTATGAACTGGTAATCGCATGGAAAGTGGCCTCGCAGTAGGGCCATGAGACTCCTGCTTGGCCCGCATAATGTGACTTTGCAAAAAAAAAAAAATTAGAAGTGAAGCTCTTTGTATGCTGGTTCGGAAACTTCCTTTGAGCCTTTCTGCAATTGGCTGACAAACAATGAAGGGCTTTTCACATTGATTTTGTAATGTCAACAATGAAAACACGGGGGCCAGTTGGTTGACCATACTGGGGAATACGGCGCTACTTGATAGACCGGGGACACATTCATTCGTGTGTTGTCCTTCACCTGTCCCCCATCTAGCAAGTAGAGCTGTATTCCCCAGTTTGTGATGTCAACGGTCCCTTATTGCTACTGTGAAATAAGCACGGCTGCTTCATTGTGTAAAAAAAAGATCTGATCACATATGTCTTTTCAAACCCGCTATGAACTGGCAAGTGCATGGAAAGCGGCCTCGCAGTAGGCCATGAGACTCCTGCTTGGCCTGCACAATGTGACTTTGCAAAAAAAAAAAAATTAGAAGTGAAGCTCTTTGTATGCTGGTTCGGAAACTTCCTTTGAGCCTTTCTGGAATTGGCTGACAAACAATGAAGGGCTTTTCACATTGATTTTGTAATGTCAACAATGAAAACACGGGGGCCAGTTGGTTGATCATACTGTGGAATACTGCGCTACTTGATAGACCGAGGACACATTCATTCGTGTGTTCTTCACCTGTCCCCCATCTAGCAAGTAGCGCTGTATTCCCCAGTTTGTGATGCCAACGGTTCCTTATTGCTACTGTGAAATAAGCACGGCTGCTTCATTGTGTAAAAAAAAAAAATCTGAGTACATATGTCTTTTCAAACCCGCTATGAACTGGCAAGTGCATGGAAAGCGGCCTCGCAGTAGGCAGTGAGACTCCTGCTTGGCCTGCATAATGTGACTTTACAAAAAAAAAAAAAAAATTAGAAGTGAAGCTCTTTGTATGCTGGTTCGGAAACTTCCTTTGAGCCTTTCTGCAATTGGCTGACAAACAATGAAGGGCTTTTCACATTGATTTTGTAATGTCAACAATGAAAACACGGGGGCCAGTTGGTTGATCATACTGGGGAATACGGCGCTACTTGATAGACCGGGGACACATTCATTTGTGTGTTGTTCTTCACCTGTCCCCCATCTAGCAAGTTGAGCTGTATTCCCCAGTTTGTGATGTCAACGGTCCCTTATTGCTACTGTGAAATAAGCACGGCTGCTTCATTGTGTAAAAAAAAAAGATCTGAGTAAATATGTCTTTTCAAACCCGCTATGAACTGGCAATCGCATGGGAAGTGGCCCCGCAGTAGGGCCGTGAGACTCCTGCTTGGCCTGCATAATGTGACTTTGCAAAAAAAAAAAAAATTTAGAAGTGAAGCTTTCTGTATGACTGTTCGGAAACTTCCTTTGAGCCTTTCTGCATATGGCTGACAAACAATGAAGGGCTTTTCAAATTGATTTTGTAATGTCAACAATCAAAACACGGGGGCCAGTTGGTTGATCATACTGTGGAATACTGCGCTACTTGATAGACCGAGGAACACATTCATTCGTGTGTTGTCCTTCACCTGTCCCCCATCTAGCAAGTAGCGCTGTATTCCCCAGTTTGTCATGTCAACGGTCCCTTATTGCTACTGTGAAATAAGCACGGCTGCTTCATTCTGTAAAAAAAAAAAAAAGATCTGAGTAAATATGTCTTTTCAAACCCGCTATGAACTGGCAATCGCATGGGAAGTGGCCTCGCAGTAGGGCCATGAGACTCCTGCTTGGCCTGCATAATGTGACTTTGCAAAAAAAAAAAAAAAAAAATTAGAAGTGAAGCTTTCTGTATGACTGTTCGGAAACTTCCTTTGAGCCTTTCTGCATATGGCTGACAAACAATGAAGGGCTTTTCAAATTGATTTTGTAATGTCAACAATCAAAACACGGGGGCCGGTTGGTTGATCATACTGTGGAATACTGCGCTACTTGATAGACCGAGGACACATTCATTCGTGTGTTGTCCTTCACCTGTCCCCCATCTAGCAAGTAGAGCTGTATTCCCCAGTTTGTGATGTCAACGGTCCCTTATTGCTACTGTGAAATAAGCACGGCTGCTTCATTGTGTAAAAAAAAGATCTGATCACATATGTCCTTTCAAACCCGCTATGAACTGGTAATCGCATGGAAAGTGGCCTCGCAGTAGGGCCATGAGACTCCTGCTTGGCCTGCATAATGTGACTTTGCAAAAAAAAAAAAAAATTAGAAGTGAAGCTCTTTGTATGCTGGTTCGGAAACTTCCTTTGAGCCTTTCTGCAATTGGCTGACAAACAATGAAGGGCTTTTCACATTGATTTTGTAATGTCAACAATGAAAACACGGGGGCCAGTTGGTTGGTCATACTGTGGAATACTGCGCTACTTGATAGACCGAGGACACGTTCATTCGTGTCTTGTCCTTGACCTGTCCCCCATCTAGCAAGTAGAGCTGTATTCCCCAGTTTGTGATGTCAACGGTCCCTTATTGCTACTGTGAAATAAGCACGGCTGCTTCATTGTGTAAAAAAAAGATCTGATCACATATGTCTTTTCAAACCCGCTATGAACTGGCAAGTGCATGGAAAGCGGCCTCGCAGTAGGCCATGAGACTCCTGCTTGGCCTGCACAATGTGACTTTGCAAAAAAAAAAAAAATTAGAAGTGAAGCTCTTTGTATGCTGGTTCGGAAACTTCCTTTGAGCCTTTCTGCAATTGGCTGACAAACAATGAAGGGCTTTTCACATTGATTTTGTAATGTCAACAATGAAAACATGGGGGCCAGTTGGTTGATCATACTGTGGAATACTGCGCTACTTGATAGACCGAGGACACATTCATTCGTGTGTTCTTCACCTGTCCCCCATCTAGCAAGTAGCGCTGTATTCCCCAGTTTGTGATGTCAACGGTTCCTTATTGCTACTGTGAAATAAGCACGGCTGCTTCATTGTGTAAAAAAAAAAATCTGAGTACATATGTCTTTTCAAACCCGCTATGAACTGGCAAGTGCATGGAAAGCGGCCTCGCAGTAGGCAGTGAGACTCCTGCTTGGCCTGCATAATGTGACTTTACAAAAAAAAAAAAAAAATTAGAAGTGAAGCTCTTTGTATGCTGGTTCGGAAACTTCCTTTGAGCCTTTCTGCAATTGGCTGACAAACAATGAAGGGCTTTTCACATTGATTTTGTAATGTCAACAATGAAAACACGGGGGCCAGTTGGTTGATCATACTGGGGAATACGGCGCTACTTGATAGACCGGGGACACATTCATTTGTGTGTTGTTCTTCACCTGTCCCCCATCTAGCAAGTTGAGCTGTATTCCCCAGTTTGTGATGTCAACGGTCCCTTATTGCTACTGTGAAATAAGCACGGCTGCTTCATTGTGTAAAAAAAAAAGATCTGAGTAAATATGTCTTTTCAAACCCGCTATGAACTGGCAATCGCATGGGAAGTGGCCTCGCAGTAGGGCAGTGAGACTCCTGCTTGGCCTGCATAATGTGACTTTGCAAAAAAAAAAAAAAAAAATTTAGAAGTGAAGCTTTCTGTATGACTGTTCGGAAACTTCCTTTGAGCCTTTCTGCATATGGCTGACAAACAATGAAGGGCTTTTCAAATTGATTTTGTAATGTCAACAATCAAAACACGAGGGCCAGTTGGTTGATCATACTGTGGAATACTGCGCTACTTGATAGACCGAGGACACATTCATTCGTGTGTTGTCCTTCACCTGTCCCCCATCTAGCAAGTAGAGCTGTATTCCCCAGTTTGTGATGTCAACGGTCCCTTATTGCTACTGTGAAATAAGCACGGCTGCTTCATTGTGTAAAAAAAAGATCTGATCACATATGTCTTTTCAAACCCGCTATGAACTGGTAATCGCATGGAAAGTGGCCTCGCAGTAGGGCCATGAGACTCCTGCTTGGCCTGCATAATGTGACTTTGCAAAAAAAAAAAAAATTAGAAGTGAAGCTCTTTGTATGCTGGTTCGGAAACTTCCTTTGAGCCTTTCTGCAATTGGCTGACAAACAATGAAGGGCTTTTCACATTGATTTTGTAATGTCAACAATGAAAACACGGGGGCCAGTTGGTTGATCATACTGTGGAATACTGCGCTACTTGATAGACCGAGGACACGTTCATTCGTGTCTTGTCCTTGACCTGTCCCCCATCAAGCAAGTAGAGCTGTATTCCCCAGTTTGTGATGTCAACGGTCCCTTATTGCTACTGTGAAATAAGCACGGCTGCTTCATTGTGTAAAAAAAAAATCTGAGTACATATGTCTTTTCAAACCCGCTATGAACTGGTAATCGCATGGAAAGTGGCCTCGCAGTAGGGCCATGAGACTCCTGCTTGGCCTGCATAATGTGACTTTGCAAAAAAAAAAAAAAAAAAAAAAAAAAAAAAATTAGAAGTGAAGCTCTTTGTATGCTGGTTCGGAAACTTCCTTTGAGCCTTTCTGCAATTGGCTGACAAACAATAAAGGGCTTTTCACATTGATTTTGTAATGTCAACAATGAAAACACGGGGGCCAGTTGGTTGATCATACTGGGGAATACTGCGCTACTTGATAGACCGAGGACACGTTCATTCGTGTCTTGTCCTTGACCTGTCCCCCATCTAGCAAGTAGAGCTGTATTCCCCAGTTTGTGATGTCAACGGTCCCTTATTGCTACTGTGAAATAAGCACGGCTGCTTCATTGTGTAAAAAAAAAAAAATCTGAGTACATATGTCTTTTCAAACCCGCTATGAACTGGTAATCGCATGGAAAGTGGCCTCGCAGTAGGGCCATGAGACTCCTGCTTGGCCTGCATAATGTGACTTTGCAAAAAAAAAAAAAAATTAGAAGTGAAGCTCTTTGTATGCTGGTTCGGAAACTTCCTTTGAGCCTTTCTGCAATTGGCTGACAAACAATGAAGGGCTTTTCACATTGATTTTGTAATGTCAACAATGAAAACACGGGGGCCAGTTGGTTGATCATACTGGGGAATACGGCGCTACTTGATAGACCGGGGACACATTCATTCGTGTGTTGTCCTTCACCTGTCCCCCATCTAGCAAGTAGAGCTGTATTCCCCAGTTTGTGATGTCAACGGTCCCTTATTGCTACTGTGAAATAAGCACGGCTGCTTCATTGTGTAAAAAAAAAAATCTGAGTACATATGTCTTTTCAAACCCGCTATGAACTGGTAATCGCATGGAAAGTGGCCTCGCAGTAGGGCCATGAGACTCCTGCTTGGCCCGCATAATGTGACTTTGCAAAAAAAAAAAAAAAATTAGAAGTGAAGCTCTTTGTATGCTGGTTCGGAAACTTCCTTTGAGCCTTTCTGCAATTGGCTGACAAACAATGAAGGGCTCTTCACATTGATTTTGTAATGTCAACAATGAAAACACGGGGGCCAGTTGGTTGACCATACTGGGGAATACGGCGCTACTTGATAGACCGGGGACACATTCATTCGTGTGTTGTCCTTCACCTGTCCCCCATCTAGCAAGTAGAGCTGTATTCCCCAGTTTGTGATGTCAACGGTCCCTTATTGCTACTGTGAAATAAGCACGGCTGCTTCATTGTGTAAAAAAAAGATCTGATCACATATGTCTTTTCAAACCCGCTATGAACTGGCAAGTGCATGGAAAGCGGCCTCGCAGTAGGCCATGAGACTCCTGCTTGGCCTGCACAATGTGACTTTGCAAAAAAAAAAAAATTTGAAGTGAAGCTCTTTGTATGCTGGTTCGGAAACTTCCTTTGAGCCTTTCTGCAATTGGCTGACAAACAATGAAGGGCTTTTCACATTGATTTTGTAATGTCAACAATGAAAACACGGGGGCCAGTTGGTTGATCATACTGGGGAATACTGCGCTACTTGATAGACCGAGGACACGTTCATTCGTGTCTTGTCCTTGACCTGTCCCCCATCTAGCAAGTAGAGCTGTATTCCCCAGTTTGTGATGTCAACGGTCCCTTATTGCTACTGTGAAATAAGCACGGCTGCTTCATTGTGTAAAAAAAAAAATCTGAGTACATATGTCTTTTCAAACCCGCTATGAACTGGTAATGGCATGGAAAGTGGCCTCGCAGTAGGGCCATGAGACTCCTGCTTGGCCTGCATAATGTGACTTTGCAAAAAAAAAAAAATTAGAAGTGAAGCTCTTTGTATGCTGGTTCGGAAACTTCCTTTGAGCCTTTCTGCAATTGGCTGACAAACAATGAAGGGCTTTTCACATTGATGTTGTAATGTCAACAATGAAAACACGGGGGCCAGTTGGTTGATCATACTGGGGAATACTGCGCTACTTGATAGACCGAGGACACGTTCATTCTTGTCTTGTCCTTGACCTGTCCCCCATCTAGCAAGTAGAGCTGTATTCCCCAGTTTGTGATGTCAACGGTCCCTTATTGCTACTGTGAAATAAGCACGGCTGCTTCATTGTGTAAAAAAAAAAAATCTGAGTACATATGTCTTTTCAAACCCGCTATGAACTGGTAATCGCATGGAAAGTGGCCTCGCAGTAGGGCCATGAGACTCCTGCTTGGCCTGCATAATGTGACTTTGCAAAAAAAAAAAAAAAAAAATAGAAGTGAAGCTCTTTGTATGCTGGTTCGGAAACTTCCTTTGAGCCTTTCTGCAATTGGCTGACAAACAATGAAGGGCTTTTCACATTGATTTTGTAATGTCAACAATGAAAACACGGGGGCCAGTTGGTTGATCATACTGGGGAATACGGCGCTACTTGATAGACCGGGGACACATTCATTCGTGTGTTGTCCTTCACCTGTCCCCCATCTAGCAAGTAGAGCTGTATTCCCCAGTTTGTGATGTCAACGGTCCCTTATTGCTACTGTGAAATAAGCACGGCTGCTTCATTGTGTAAAAAAAAAAAATCTGAGTACATATGTCTTTTCAAACCCGCTATGAACTGGTAATCGCATGGAAAGTGGCCTCGCAGTAGGGCCATGGGACTCCTGCTTGGCCCGCATAATGTGACTTTGCAAAAAAAAAAAAGTTAGAAGTGAAGCTCTTTGTATGCTGGTTCGGAAACTTCCTTTGAGCCTTTCTGCAATTGGCTGACAAACAATGAAGGGCTTTTCACATTGATTTTGTAATGTCAACAATGAAAACACGGGGGCCAGTTGGTTGATCATACTGGGGAATACGGCGCTACTTGATAAACCGGGGACACATTCATTCGTGTGTTGTCCTTCACCTGTCCCCCATCTAGCAAGTAGAGCTGTATTCCCCAGTTTGTGATGTCAACGGTCCCTTATTGCTACTGTGAAATAAGCACGGCTGCTTCATTGTGTAAAAAAAAAAATCTGAGTACATATGTCTTTTCAAACCCGCTATGAACTGGTAATCGCATGGAAAGTGGCCTCGCAGTAGGGCCATGAGACTCCTGCTTGGCCCGCATAATGTGACTTTGCAAAAAAAAAAAAAATTAGAAGTGAAGCTCTTTGTATGCTGGTTCGGAAACTTCCTTTGAGCCTTTCTGCAATTGGCTGACAAACAATGAAGGGCTTTTCACATTGATTTTGTAATGTCAACAATGAAAACACGGGGGCCAGTTGGTTGACCATACTGGGGAATACGGCGCTACTTGATAGACCGGGGACACATTCATTCGTGTGTTGTCCTTCACCTGTCCCCCATCTAGCAAGTAGAGCTGTATTCCCCAGTTTGTGATGTCAACGGTCCCTTATTGCTACTGTGAAATAAGCACGGCTGCTTCATTGTGTAAAAAAAAGATCTGATCACATATGTCTTTTCAAACCCGCTATGAACTGGCAAGTGCATGGAAAGCGGCCTCGCAGTAGGCCATGAGACTCCTGCTTGGCCTGCACAATGTGACTTTGCAAAAAAAAAAAAAAATTAGAAGTGAAGCTCTTTGTATGCTGGTTCGGAAACTTCCTTTGAGCCTTTCTGGAATTGGCTGACAAACAATGAAGGGCTTTTCACATTGATTTTGTAATGTCAACAATGAAAACACGGGGGCCAGTTGGTTGATCATACTGTGGAATACTGCGCTACTTGATAGACCGAGGACACATTCATTCGTGTGTTCTTCACCTGTCCCCCATCTAGCAAGTAGCGCTGTATTCCCCAGTTTGTGATGCCAACGGTTCCTTATTGCTACTGTGAAATAAGCACGGCTGCTTCATTGTGTAAAAAAAAAAATCTGAGTACATATGTCTTTTCAAACCCGCTATGAACTGGCAAGTGCATGGAAAGCGGCCTCGCAGTAGGCAGTGAGACTCCTGCTTGGCCTGCATAATGTGACTTTACAAAAAAAAAAAAAAATTAGAAGTGAAGCTCTTTGTATGCTGGTTCGGAAACTTCCTTTGAGCCTTTCTGCAATTGGCTGACAAACAATGAAGGGCTTTTCACATTGATTTTGTAATGTCAACAATGAAAACACGGGGGCCAGTTGGTTGATCATACTGGGGAATACGGCGCTACTTGATAGACCGGGGACACATTCATTTGTGTGTTGTTCTTCACCTGTCCCCCATCTAGCAAGTTGAGCTGTATTCCCCAGTTTGTGATGTCAACGGTCCCTTATTGCTACTGTGAAATAAGCACGGCTGCTTCATTGTGTAAAAAAAAAAGATCTGAGTAAATATGTCTTTTCAAACCCGCTATGAACTGGCAATCGCATGGGAAGTGGCCCCGCAGTAGGGCCGTGAGACTCCTGCTTGGCCTGCATAATGTGACTTTGCAAAAAAAAATAAAATTTAGAAGTGAAGCTTTCTGTATGACTGTTCGGAAACTTCCTTTGAGCCTTTCTGCATATGGCTGACAAACAATGAAGGGCTTTTCAAATTGATTTTGTAATGTCAACAATCAAAACACGGGGGCAAGTTGGTTGATCATACTGTGGAATACTGCGCTACTTGATAGACCGAGGACACATTCATTCGTGTGTTGTCCTTCACCTGTCCCCCATCTAGCAAGTAGCGCTGTATTCCCCAGTTTGTCATGTCAACGGTCCCTTATTGCTACTGTGAAATAAGCACGGCTGCTTCATTCTGTAAAAAAAAAAAAAAAAGATCTGAGTAAATATGTCTTTTCAAACCCGCTATGAACTGGCAATCGCATGGGAAGTGGCCTCGCAGTAGGGCCATGAGACTCCTGCTTGGCCTGCATAACGTGACTTTGCAAAAAAAAAAAAATATTAGAAGTGAAGCTTTCTGTATGACTGTTCGGAAACTTCCTTTGAGCCTTTCTGCATATGGCTGACAAACAATGAAGGGCTTTTCAAATTGATTTTGTAATGTCAACAATCAAAACACGGGGGCCGGTTGGTTGATCATACTGTGGAATACTGCGCTACTTGATAGACCGAGGACACATTCATTCGTGTGTTGTCCTTCACCTGTCCCCCATCTAGCAAGTAGAGCTGTATTCCCCAGTTTGTGATGTCAACGGTCCCTTATTGCTACTGTGAAATAAGCACGGCTGCTTCATTGTGTAAAAAAGAGATCTGATCACATATGTCCTTTCAAACCCGCTATGAACTGGTAATCGCATGGAAAGTGGCCTCGCAGTAGGGCCATGAGACTCCTGCTTGGCCTGCATAATGTGACTTTGCAAAAAAAAAAAAAAATTAGAAGTGAAGCTCTTTGTATGCTGGTTCGGAAACTTCCTTTGAGCCTTTCTGCAATTGGCTGACAAACAATGAAGGGCTTTTCACATTGATTTTGTAATGTCAACAATGAAAACACGGGGGCCAGTTGGTTGGTCATACTGTGGAATACTGCGCTACTTGATAGACCGAGGACACGTTCATTCGTGTCTTGTCCTTGACCTGTCCCCCATCTAGCAAGTAGAGCTGTATTCCCCAGTTTGTGATGTCAAAGGTCCCTTATTGCTACTGTGAAATAAGCACGGCTGCTTCATTGTGTAAAAAAAAAAATCTGAGTACATATGTCTTTTCAAACCCGCTATGAACTGGTAATCGCATTGAAAGTGGCCTCGCAGTAGGGCCATGAGACTCCTGCTTGGCCTGCATAATGTGACTTTGCAAAAAAAAAAAAAAAATTAGAAGTGAAGCTCTTTGTATGCTGGTTCGGAAACTTTCTTTTAAGGCTTTCTGCAATTGGCTGACAAACAATGAAGGGCTTTTCACATTGATTTTGTAATGTCAACAATGAAAACACGGGGGCCAGTTGGTTGATCATACTGGGGAATACTGCGCTACTTGATAGACCGAGGACACGTTCATTCGTGTCTTGTCCTTGACCTGTCCCCCATCTAGCAAGTAGAGCTGTATTCCCCAGTTTGTGATGTCAACGGTCCCTTATTGCTACTGTGAAATAAGCACGGCTGCTTCATTGTGTAAAAAAAAAAAATCTGAGTACATATGTCTTTTCAAACCCGCTATGAACTGGTAATCGCATGGAAAGTGGCCTCGCAGTAGGGCCATGAGACTCCTGCTTGGCCTGCATAATGTGACTTTGCAAAAAAAAAAAAAATTAGAAGTGAAGCTCTTTGTATGCTGGTTCGGAAACTTCCTTTGAGCCTTTCTGCAATTGGCTGACAAACAATGAAGGGCTTTTCACATTGATGTTGTAATGTCAACAATGAAAACACGGGGGCCAGTTGGTTGATCATACTGGGGAATACGGCGCTACTTGATAGACCGGGGACACATTCATTCGTGTGTTGTCCTTCACCTGTCCCCCATCTAGCAAGTAGAGCTGTATTCCCCAGTTTGTGATGTCAACGGTCCCTTATTGCTACTGTGAAATAAGCACGGCTGCTTCATTGTGTAAAAAAAAAAAAATCTGAGTACATATGTCTTTTCAAACCCGCTATGAACTGGTAATCGCATGGAAAGTGGCCTCGCAGTAGGGCCATGAGACTCCTGCTTGGCCCGCATAATGTGACTTTGCAAAAAAAAAAAATTAGAAGTGAAGCTCTTTGTATGCTGGTTCGGAAACTTCCTTTGAGCCTTTCTGCAATTGGCTGACAAACAATGAAGGGCTTTTCACATTGATTTTGTAATGTCAACAATGAAAACACGGGGGCCAGTTGGTTGACCATACTGGGGAATATGGCGCTACTTGATAGACCGGGGACACATTCATTCGTGTGTTGTCTTTCACCTGTCCCCCATCTAGCAAGTAGAGCTGTATTCCCCAGTTTGTGATGTCAACGGTCCCTTATTGCTACTGTGAAATAAGCACGGCTGCTTCATTGTGTAAAAAAAAGATCTGATCACATATGTCTTTTCAAACCCGCTATGAACTGGCAAGTGCATGGAAAGCGGCCTCGCAGTAGGCCATGAGACTCCTGCTTGGCCTGCACAATGTGACTTTGCAAAAAAAAAAAAAATTAGAAGTGAAGCTCTTTGTATGCTGGTTCGGAAACTTCCTTTGAGCCTTTCTGCAATTGGCTGACAAACAATGAAGGGCTTTTCACATTGATTTTGTAATGTCAACAATGAAAACACGGGGGCCAGTTGGTTGATCATACTGGGGAATACGGCGCTACTTGATAGACCGGGGACACATTCATTTGTGTGTTGTTCTTCACCTGTCCCCCATCTAGCAAGTTGAGCTGTATTCCCCAGATTGTGATGTCAACGGTCCCTTATTGCTACTGTGAAATAAGCACGGCTGCTTCATTGTGTAAAAAAAAAAGATCTGAGTAAATATGTCTTTTCAAACCCGCTATGAACTGGCAATCGCATGGGAAGTGGCCTCGCAGTAGGGCCGTGAGACTCCTGCTTGGCCTGCATAATGTGACTTTGCAAAAAAAAAAAATTTAGAAGTGAAGCTTTCTGTATGACTGTTCGGAAACTTCCTTTGAGCCTTTCTGCATATGGCTGACAAACAATGAAGGGCTTTTCAAATTGATTTTGTAATGTCAACAATCAAAACACGGGGCCCAGTTGGTTGATCATACTGTGGAATACTGCGCTACTTGATAGACCGAGGACACATTCATTCGTGTGTTGTCCTTCACCTGTCCCCCATCTAGCAAGTAGAGCTGTATTCCCCAGTTTGTGATGTCAGCGGTCCCTTATTGCTACTGTGAAATAAGCACGGCTGCTTCATTGTGTAAAAAAAAGATCTGATCACATATGTCTTTTCAAACCCGCTATGAACTGGTAATCGCATGGAAAGTGGCCTCGCAGTAGGGCCATGAGACTCCTGCTTGGCCTGCATAATGTGACTTTGCAAAAAAAAAAAAATTAGAAGTGAAGCTCTTTGTATGCTGGTTCGGAAACTTCCTTTGAGCCTTTCTGCAATTGGCTGACAAACAATGAAGGGCTTTTCACATTGATTTTGTAATGTCAACAATGAAAACACGGGGGCCAGTTGGTTGATCATACTGTGGAATACTGCGCTACTTGATAGACCGAGGACACGTTCATTCGTGTCTTGTCCTTGACCTGTCCCCCATCTAGCAAGTAGAGCTGTATTCCCCAGTTTGTGATGTCAACGGTCCCTTATTGCTACTGTGAAATAAGCACGGCTGCTTCATTGTGTAAAAAAAAAAATCTGAGTACATATGTCTTTTCAAACCCGCTATGAACTGGTAATCGCATGGAAAGTGGCCTCGCAGTAGGGCCATGAGACTCCTGCTTGGCCTGCATAATGTGACTTTGCAAAAAAAAAAAAAAATTAGAAGTGAAGCTCTTTGTATGCTGGTTCGGAAACTTCCTTTGAGCCTTTCTGCAATTAGCTGACAAACAATGAAGGGCTTTTCACATTGATTTTGTAATGTCAACAATGAAAACACGGGGGCCAGTTGGTTGATCATACTGGGGAATACTGCGCTACTTGATAGACCGAGGACACGTTCATTCGTGTCTTGTCCTTGACCTGTCCCCCATCTAGCAAGTAGAGCTGTATTCCCCAGTTTGTGATGTCAACGGTCCCTTATTGCTACTGTGAAATAAGCACGGCTGCTTCATTGTGTAAAAAAAAAAATCTGAGTACATATGTCTTTTCAAACCCGCTATGAACTGGTAATCGCATGGAAAGTGGCCTCGCAGTAGGGCCATGAGACTCCTGCTTGGCCTGCATAATGTGACTTTGCAAAAAAAAAAAAAAAATTAGAAGTGAAGCTCTTTGTATGCTGGTTCGGAAACTTTCTTTTAAGGCTTTCTGCAATTGGCTGACAAACAATGAAGGGCTTTTCACATTGATTTTGTAATGTCAACAATGAAAACACGGGGGCCAGTTGGTTGATCATACTGGGGAATACTGCGCTACTTGATAGACCGAGGACACGTTCATTCGTGTCTTGTCCTTGACCTGTCCCCCATCTAGCAAGTAGAGCTGTATTCCCCAGTTTGTGATGTCAACGGTCCCTTATTGCTACTGTGAAATAAGCACGGCTGCTTCATTGTGTAAAAAAAAAAAATCTGAGTACATATGTCTTTTCAAACCCGCTATGAACTGGTAATCGCATGGAAAGTGGCCTCGCAGTAGGGCCATGAGACTCCTGCTTGGCCTGCATAATGTGACTTTGCAAAAAAAAAAAAAATTAGAAGTGAAGCTCTTTGTATGCTGGTTCGGAAACTTCCTTTGAGCCTTTCTGCAATTGGCTGACAAACAATGAAGGGCTTTTCACATTGATGTTGTAATGTCAACAATGAAAACACGGGGGCCAGTTGGTTGATCATACTGGGGAATACGGCGCTACTTGATAGACCGGGGACACATTCATTCGTGTGTTGTCCTTCACCTGTCCCCCATCTAGCAAGTAGAGCTGTATTCCCCAGTTTGTGATGTCAACGGTCCCTTATTGCTACTGTGAAATAAGCACGGCTGCTTCATTGTGTAAAAAAAAAATCTGAGTACATATGTCTTTTCAAACCCGCTATGAACTGGTAATCGCATGGAAAGTGGCCTCGCAGTAGGGCCATGGGACTCCTGCTTGGCCCGCATAATGTGACTTTGCAAAAAAAAAAAAATTAGAAGTGAAGCTCTTTGTATGCTGGTTCGGAAACTTCCTTTGAGCCTTTCTGCAATTGGCTGACAAACAATGAAGGGCTTTTCACATTGATTTTGTAATGTCAACAATGAAAACACGGGGGCCAGTTGGTTGATCATACTGGGGAATACGGCGCTACTTGATAGACCGGGGACACATTCATTCGTGTGTTGTCCTTCACCTGTCCCCCATCTAGCAAGTAGAGCTGTATTCCCCAGTTTGTGATGTCAACGGTCCCTTATTGCTACTGTGAAATAAGCACGGCTGCTTCATTGTGTAAAAAAAAAAAATCTGAGTACATATGTCTTTTCAAACCCGCTATGAACTGGTAATCGCATGGAAAGTGGCCTCGCAGTAGGGCCATGAGACTCCTGCTTGGCCCGCATAATGTGACTTTGCAAAAAAAAAAAAAAATTAGAAGTGAAGCTCTTTGTATGCTGGTTCGGAAACTTCCTTTGAGCCTTTCTGCAATTGGCTGACAAACAATGAAGGGCTTTTCACATTGATTTTGTAATGTCAACAATGAAAACACGGGGGCCAGTTGGTTGACCATACTGGGGAATATGGCGCTACTTGATAGACCGGGGACACATTCATTCGTGTGTTGTCCTTCACCTGTCCCCCATCTAGCAAGTAGAGCTGTATTCCCCAGTTTGTGATGTCAACGGTCCCTTATTGCTACTGTGAAATAAGCACGGCTGCTTCATTGTGTAAAAAAAAGATCTGATCACATATGTCTTTTCAAACCCGCTATGAACTGGCAAGTGCATGGAAAGCGGCCTCGCAGTAGGCCATGAGACTCCTGCTTGGCCTGCACAATGTGACTTTGCAAAAAAAAAAAAAAATTAGAAGTGAAGCTCTTTGTATGCTGGTTCGGAAACTTCCTTTGAGCCTTTCTGCAATTGGCTGACAAACAATGAAGGGCTTTTCACATTGATTTTGTAATGTCAACAATGAAAACACTGGGGCCAGTTGGTTGATCATACTGTGGTATACTGCGCTACTTGATAGACCGAGGACACATTCATTCGTGTGTTCTTCACCTGTCCCCCATCTAGCAAGTAGCGCTGTATTCCCCAGTTTGTGATGTCAACGGTTCCTTATTGCTACTGTGAAATAAGCACGGCTGCTTCATTGTGTAAAAAAAAAAATCTGAGTACATATGTCTTTTCAAACCCGCTATGAACTGGCAAGTGCATGGAAAGCGGCCTCGCAGTAGGCAGTGAGACTCCTGCTCGGCCTGCATAATGTGACTTTACAAAAAAAAAAAAAAATTAGAAGTGAAGCTCTTTGTATGCTGGTTCGGAAACTTCCTTTGAGCCTTTCTGCAATTGGCTGACAAACAATGAAGGGCTTTTCACATTGATTTTGTAATGTCAACAATGAAAACACGGGGGCCAGTTGGTTGATCATACTGGGGAATACGGCGCTACTTGATAGACCGGGGACACATTCATTTGTGTGTTGTTCTTCACCTGTCCCCCATCTAGCAAGTTGAGCTGTATTCCCCAGTTTGTGATGTCAACGGTCCCTTATTGCTACTGTGAAATAAGCACGGCTGCTTCATTGTGTAAAAAAAAAAAGATCTGAGTAAATATGTCTTTTCAAACCCGCTATGAACTGGCAATCGCATGGGAAGTGGCCTCGCAGTAGGGCCGTGAGACTCCTGCTTGGCCTGCATAATGTGACTTTGCAAAAAAAAAAAAATTTAGAAGTGAAGCTTTCTGTATGACTGTTCGGAAACTTCCTTTGAGCCTTTCTGCATATGGCTGACAAACAATGAAGGGCTTTTCAAATTGATTTTGTAATGTCAACAATCAAAACACGGGGGCCAGTTGGTTGATCATACTGTGGAATACTGCGCTACTTGATAGACCGAGGACACATTCATTCGTGTGTTGTCCTTCACCTGTCCCCCATCTAGCAAGTAGAGCTGTATTCCCCAGTTTGTGATGTCAACGGTCCCTTATTGCTACTGTGAAATAAGCACGGCTGCTTCATTGTGTAAAAAAAAGATCTGATCACATATGTCCTTTCAAACCCGCTATGAACTGGTAATCGCATGGAAAGTGGCCTCGCAGTAGGGCCATGAGACTCCTGCTTGGCCTGCATAATGTGACTTCGCAAAAAAAAAAAAATTAGAAGTGAAGCTCTTTGTATGCTGGTTCGGAAACTTCCTTTGAGCCTTTCTGCAATTGGCTGACAAACAATGAAGGGCTTTTCACATTGATTTTGTAATGTCAACAATGAAAACACGGGGACCAGTTGGTTGATCATACTGTGGAATACTGCGCTACTTGATAGACCGAGGACACGTTCATTCGTGTCTTGTCCTTGACCTGTCCCCCATCTAGCAAGTAGAGCTGTATTCCCCAGTTTGTGATGTCAACGGTCCCTTATTGCTACTGTGAAATAAGCACGGCTGCTTCATTGTGTAAAAAAAAAAATCTGAGTACATATGTCTTTTCAAACCCGCTATGAACTGGTAATCGCATGGAAAGTGGCCTCGCAGTAGGGCCATGAGACTCCTGCTTGGCCTGCATAATGTGACTTTGCAAAAAAAAAAAAAATTAGAAGTGAAGCTCTTTGTATGCTGGTTCGGAAACTTCCTTTGAGCCTTTCTGCAATTGGCTGACAAACAATGAAGGGCTTTTCACATTGATTTTGTAATGTCAACAATGAAAACACGGGGGCCAGTTGGTTGATCATACTGGGGAATACTGCGCTACTTGATAGACCGAGGACACGTTCATTCGTGTCTTGTCCTTGACCTGTCCCCCATCTAGCAAGTATAGCTGTATTCCCCAGTTTGTGATGTCAACGGTCCCTTATTGCTACTGTGAAATAAGCACGGCTGCTTCATTGTGTAAAAAAAAAAATCTGAGTACATATGTCTTTTCAAACCCGCTATGAACTGGTAATCGCATGGAAAGTGGCCTCGCAGTAGGGCCATGAGACTCCTGCTTGGCCTGCATAATGTGACTTTGCAAAAAAAAAAAAAAATTAGAAGTGAAGCTCTTTGTATGCTGGTTCGGAAACTTCCTTTGAGCCATTCTGCAATTGGCTGACAAACAATGAAGGGCTTTTCACATTGATTTTGTAATGTCAACAATGAAAACACGGGGGCCAGTTGGTTGATCATACTGGGGAATACGGCGCTACTTGATAGACCGGGGACACATTCATTTGTGTTTTGTTCTTCACCTGTCCCCCATCTAGCAAGTTGAGCTGTATTCCCCAGTTTGTGATGTCAACGGTCCCTTATTGCTACTGTGAAATAAGCACGGCTGCTTCATTGTGTAAAAAAAAAAGATCTGAGTAAATATGTCTTTTCAAACCCGCTATGAACTGGCAATCGCATGGGAAGTGGCCTCGCAGTAGGGCCATGAGACTCCTGCTTGGCCTGCATAATGTGACTTTGCAAAAAAAAAAAAAAAATTAGAAGTGAAGCTCTTTGTATGCTGGTTCGGAAACTTCCTTTGAGCCTTTCTGCAATTGGCTGACAAACAATGAAGGGCTTTTCACATTGATTTTGTAATGTCAACAATGAAAACACGGGGGCCAGTTGGTTGATCATACTGGGGAATACGGCGCTACTTGATAGACCGGGGACACATTCATTCGTGTGTTGTCCTTCACCTGTCCCCCATCTAGCAAGTAGAGCTGTATTCCCCAGTTTGTGATGTCAACGGTCCCTTATTGCTACTGTGAAATAAGCACGGCTGCTTCATTGTGTAAAAAAAAAAAATCTGAGTACATATGTCTTTTCAAACCCGCTATGAACTGGTAATCGCATGGAAAGTGGCCTCGCAGTAGGGCCATGAGACTCCTGCTTGGCCCGCATAATGTGACTTTGCAAAAAAAAAAAAAATTAGAAGTGAAGCTCTTTGTATGCTGGTTCGGAAACTTCCTTTGAGCCTTTCTGCAATTGGCTGACAAACAATGAAGGGCTTTTCACATTGATTTTGTAATGTCAACAATGAAAACACGGGGGCCAGTTGGTTGACCATACTGGGGAATACGGCGCTACTTGATAGACCGGGGACACATTCATTCGTGTGTTGTCCTTCACCTGTCCCCCATCTAGCAAGTAGAGCTGTATTCCCCAGTTTGTGATGTCAACGGTCCCTTATTGCTACTGTGAAATAAGCACGGCTGCTTCATTGTGTAAAAAAAAGACCTGATCACATATGTCTTTTCAAACCCGCTATGAACTGGTAATCGCATGGAAAGTGGCCTCGCAGTAGGGCCATGAGACTCCCGCTTGGCCTGCATAATGTGACTTTGCAAAAAAAAAAAAAATTAGAAGTGAAGCTCTTTGTATGCTGGTTCGGAAACTTCCTTTGAGCCTTTCTGCAATTGGCTGACAAACAATGAAGGGCTTTTCACATTGATTTTGTAATGTCAACAATGAAAACACGGGGGCCAGTTGGTTGATCATACTGTGGAATACTGCGCTACTTGATAGACCGAGGACACGTTCATTCGTGTCTTGTCCTTGACCTGTCCCCCATCTAGCAAGTAGCGCTGTATTCCCCAGTTTGTGATGTCAACGGTCCCTTATTGCTACTGTGAAATAAGCACGGCTGCTTCATTGTGTAAAAAAAAAAAAAAATCTCAGTACATATGTCTTTTCAAACCCGCTATGAACTAGTAATCGCATGGAAAGTGGCCTCGCAGTAGGGCCATGAGACTCCTGCTTGGCCTGCATAATGTGACTTCGCAACAAAAAAAAAAAAAAAAAAATTAGAAGTGAAGCTCTTTGTATGCTGGTTCGGAAACTTCCTTTGAGCCTTTCTGCAACTGGCTGACAAACAATGAAGGGCTTTTCACATTGATTTTGTAATGTCAACAATGAAAACACGGGGGCCAGTTGGTTGATCATACTGTGGAATACTGCGCTACTTGATAGACCGAGGACACGTTCATTCGTGTCTTGTCCTTGACCTGTCCCCCATCTAGCAAGTAGAGCTGTATTCCCCAGTTTGTGATGTCAACGGTCCCTTATTGCTACTGTGAAATAAGCACGGCTGCTTCATTGTGTAAAAAAAAAATCTGAGTACATATGTCTTTTCAAACCCGCTATGAACTGGTAATCGCATGGAAAGTGGCCTCGCAGTAGGGCCATGAGACTCCTGCTTGGCCTGCATAATGTGACTTTGCAAAAAAAAAAAAAATTAGAAGTGAAGCTCTTTGTATGCTGGTTCGGAAACTTCCTTTGAGCCTTTCTGCAATTGGCTGACAAACAATAAAGGGCTTTTCACATTGATTTTGTAATGTCAACAATGAAAACACGGGGGCCAGTTGGTTGATCATACTGTGGAATACTGCGCTACTTGATAGACCGAGGACACGTTCATTCGTGTGTTCTTCACCTGTCCCCCATCTAGCAAGTAGCGCTGTATTCCCCAGTTTGTGATGTCAACGGTCCCTTATTGCTACTGTGAAATAAGCACGGCTGCTTCATTGTGTAAAAAAAAAAAATCTGAGTACATATGTCTTTTCAAACCCGCTATGAACTGGTAATCGCATGGAAAGTGGCCTCGCAGTAGGGCCATGAGACTCCTGCTTGGCCCGCATAATGTGACTTTGCAAAAAAAAAAAAAAATTAGAAGTGAAGCTCTTTGTATGCTGGTTCGGAAACTTCCTTTGAGCCTTTCTGCAATTGGCTGACAAACAATGAAGGGCTTTTCACATTGATTTTGTAATGTCAACAATGAAAACACGGGGGCCAGTTGGTTGACCATACTGGGGAATATGGCGCTACTTGATAGACCGGGGACACATTCATTCGTGTGTTGTCCTTCACCTGTCCCCCATCTAGCAAGTAGAGCTGTATTCCCCAGTTTGTGATGTCAACGGTCCCTTATTGCTACTGTGAAATAAGCACGGCTGCTTCATTGTGTAAAAAAAAGATCTGATCACATATGTCTTTTCAAACCCGCTATGAACTGGCAAGTGCATGGAAAGCGGCCTCGCAGTAGGCCATGAGACTCCTGCTTGGCCTGCACAATGTGACTTTGCAAAAAAAAAAAAAATTAGAAGTGAAGCTCTTTGTATGCTGGTTCGGAAACTTCCTTTGAGCCTTTCTGCAATTGGCTGACAAACAATGAAGGGCTTTTCACATTGATTTTGTAATGTCAACAATGAAAACACTGGGGCCAGTTGGTTGATCATACTGTGGTATACTGCGCTACTTGATAGACCGAGGACACATTCATTCGTGTGTTCTTCACCTGTCCCCCATCTAGCAAGTAGCGCTGTATTCCCCAGTTTGTGATGTCAACGGTTCCTTATTGCTACTGTGAAATAAGCACGGCTGCTTCATTGTGTAAAAAAAAAAATCTGAGTACATATGTCTTTTCAAACCCGCTATGAACTGGCAAGTGCATGGAAAGCGGCCTCGCAGTAGGCAGTGAGACTCCTGCTCGGCCTGCATAATGTGACTTTACAAAAAAAAAAAAAAAATTAGAAGTGAAGCTCTTTGTATGCTGGTTCGGAAACTTCCTTTGAGCCTTTCTGCAATTGGCTGACAAACAATGAAGGGCTTTTCACATTGATTTTGTAATGTCAACAATGAAAACACGGGGGCCAGTTGGTTGATCATACTGGGGAATACGGCGCTACTTGATAGACCGGGGACACATTCATTTGTGTGTTGTTCTTCACCTGTCCCCCATCTAGCAAGTTGAGCTGTATTCCCCAGTTTGTGATGTCAACGGTCCCTTATTGCTACTGTGAAATAAGCACGGCTGCTTCATTGTGTAAAAAAAAAAGATCTGAGTAAATATGTCTTTTCAAACCCGCTATGAACTGGCAATCGCATGGGAAGTGGCCTCGCAGTAGGGCCGTGAGACTCCTGCTTGGCCTGCATAATGTGACTTTGCAAAAAAAAAAAAATTTAGAAGTGAAGCTTTCTGTATGACTGTTCGGAAACTTCCTTTGAGCCTTTCTGCATATGGCTGACAAACAATGAAGGGCTTTTCAAATTGATTTTGTAATGTCAACAATCAAAACACGGGGGCCAGTTGGTTGATCATACTGTGGAATACTGCGCTACTTGATAGACCGAGGACACATTCATTCGTGTGTTGTCCTTCACCTGTCCCCCATCTAGCAAGTAGAGCTGTATTCCCCAGTTTGTGATGTCAACGGTCCCTTATTGCTACTGTGAAATAAGCACGGCTGCTTCATTGTGTAAAAAAAAGATCTGATCACATATGTCCTTTCAAACCCGCTATGAACTGGTAATCGCATGGAAAGTGGCCTCGCAGTAGGGCCATGAGACTCCTGCTTGGCCTGCATAATGTGACTTCGCAAAAAAAAAAAATTAGAAGTGAAGCTCTTTGTATGCTGGTTCGGAAACTTCCTTTGAGCCTTTCTGCAATTGGCTGACAAACAATGAAGGGCTTTTCACATTGATTTTGTAATGTCAACAATGAAAACACGGGGACCAGTTGGTTGATCATACTGTGGAATACTGCGCTACTTGATAGACCGAGGACACGTTCATTCGTGTCTTGTCCTTGACCTGTCCCCCATCTAGCAAGTAGAGCTGTATTCCCCAGTTTGTGATGTCAACGGTCCCTTATTGCTACTGTGAAATAAGCACGGCTGCTTCATTGTGTAAAAAAAAAAATCTGAGTACATATGTCTTTTCAAACCCGCTATGAACTGGTAATCGCATGGAAAGTGGCCTCGCAGTAGGGCCATGAGACTCCTGCTTGGCCTGCATAATGTGACTTTGCAAAAAAAAAAAAAATTAGAAGTGAAGCTCTTTGTATGCTGGTTCGGAAACTTCCTTTGAGCCTTTCTGCAATTGGCTGACAAACAATGAAGGGCTTTTCACATTGATTTTGTAATGTCAACAATGAAAACACGGGGGCCAGTTGGTTGATCATACTGGGGAATACTGCGCTACTTGATAGACCGAGGACACGTTCATTCGTGTCTTGTCCTTGACCTGTCCCCCATCTAGCAAGTATAGCTGTATTCCCCAGTTTGTGATGTCAACGGTCCCTTATTGCTACTGTGAAATAAGCACGGCTGCTTCATTGTGTAAAAAAAAAAATCTGAGTACATATGTCTTTTCAAACCCGCTATGAACTGGTAATCGCATGGAAAGTGGCCTCGCAGTAGGGCCATGAGACTCCTGCTTGGCCTGCATAATGTGACTTTGCAAAAAAAAAAAAAAATTAGAAGTGAAGCTCTTTGTATGCTGGTTCGGAAACTTCCTTTGAGCCATTCTGCAATTGGCTGACAAACAATGAAGGGCTTTTCACATTGATTTTGTAATGTCAACAATGAAAACACGGGGGCCAGTTGGTTGATCATACTGGGGAATACGGCGCTACTTGATAGACCGGGGACACATTCATTTGTGTTTTGTTCTTCACCTGTCCCCCATCTAGCAAGTTGAGCTGTATTCCCCAGTTTGTGATGTCAACGGTCCCTTATTGCTACTGTGAAATAAGCACGGCTGCTTCATTGTGTAAAAAAAAAAGATCTGAGTAAATATGTCTTTTCAAACCCGCTATGAACTGGCAATCGCATGGGAAGTGGCCTCGCAGTAGGGCCATGAGACTCCTGCTTGGCCTGCATAATGTGACTTTGCAAAAAAAAAAAAAAAATTAGAAGTGAAGCTCTTTGTATGCTGGTTCGGAAACTTCCTTTGAGCCTTTCTGCAATTGGCTGACAAACAATGAAGGGCTTTTCACATTGATTTTGTAATGTCAACAATGAAAACACGGGGGCCAGTTGGTTGATCATACTGGGGAATACGGCGCTACTTGATAGACCGGGGACACATTCATTCGTGTGTTGTCCTTCACCTGTCCCCCATCTAGCAAGTAGAGCTGTATTCCCCAGTTTGTGATGTCAACGGTCCCTTATTGCTACTGTGAAATAAGCACGGCTGCTTCATTGTGTAAAAAAAAAAATCTGAGTACATATGTCTTTTCAAACCCGCTATGAACTGGTAATCGCATGGAAAGTGGCCTCGCAGTAGGGCCATGAGACTCCTGCTTGGCCCGCATAATGTGACTTTGCAAAAAAAAAAAAAAATTAGAAGTGAAGCTCTTTGTATGCTGGTTCGGAAACTTCCTTTGAGCCTTTCTGCAATTGGCTGACAAACAATGAAGGGCTTTTCACATTGATTTTGTAATGTCAACAATGAAAACACGGGGGCCAGTTGGTTGACCATACTGGGGAATACGGCGCTACTTGATAGACCGGGGACACATTCATTCGTGTGTTGTCCTTCACCTGTCCCCCATCTAGCAAGTAGAGCTGTATTCCCCAGTTTGTGATGTCAACGGTCCCTTATTGCTACTGTGAAATAAGCACGGCTGCTTCATTGTGTAAAAAAAAGACCTGATCACATATGTCTTTTCAAACCCGCTATGAACTGGTAATCGCATGGAAAGTGGCCTCGCAGTAGGGCCATGAGACTCCCGCTTGGCCTGCATAATGTGACTTTGCAAAAAAAAAAAAAATTAGAAGTGAAGCTCTTTGTATGCTGGTTCGGAAACTTCCTTTGAGCCTTTCTGCAATTGGCTGACAAACAATGAAGGGCTTTTCACATTGATTTTGTAATGTCAACAATGAAAACACGGGGGCCAGTTGGTTGATCATACTGTGGAATACTGCGCTACTTGATAGACCGAGGACACGTTCATTCGTGTCTTGTCCTTGACCTGTCCCCCATCTAGCAAGTAGCGCTGTATTCCCCAGTTTGTGATGTCAACGGTCCCTTATTGCTACTGTGAAATAAGCACGGCTGCTTCATTGTGTAAAAAAAAAAAAAAATCTCAGTACATATGTCTTTTCAAACCCGCTATGAACTAGTAATCGCATGGAAAGTGGCCTCGCAGTAGGGCCATGAGACTCCTGCTTGGCCTGCATAATGTGACTTCGCAACAAAAAAAAAAAAAAAAAAAATTAGAAGTGAAGCTCTTTGTATGCTGGTTCGGAAACTTCCTTTGAGCCTTTCTGCAACTGGCTGACAAACAATGAAGGGCTTTTCACATTGATTTTGTAATGTCAACAATGAAAACACGGGGGCCAGTTGGTTGATCATACTGTGGAATACTGCGCTACTTGATAGACCGAGGACACGTTCATTCGTGTCTTGTCCTTGACCTGTCCCCCATCTAGCAAGTAGAGCTGTATTCCCCAGTTTGTGATGTCAACGGTCCCTTATTGCTACTGTGAAATAAGCACGGCTGCTTCATTGTGTAAAAAAAAAATCTGAGTACATATGTCTTTTCAAACCCGCTATGAACTGGTAATCGCATGGAAAGTGGCCTCGCAGTAGGGCCATGAGACTCCTGCTTGGCCTGCATAATGTGACTTTGCAAAAAAAAAAAAAAATTAGAAGTGAAGCTCTTTGTATGCTGGTTCGGAAACTTCCTTTGAGCCTTTCTGCAATTGGCTGACAAACAATAAAGGGCTTTTCACATTGATTTTGTAATGTCAACAATGAAAACACGGGGTCCAGTTGGTTGATCATACTGTGGAATACTGCGCTACTTGATAGACCGAGGACACGTTCATTCGTGTGTTCTTCACCTGTCCCCCATCTAGCAAGTAGCGCTGTATTCCCCAGTTTGTGATGTCAACGGTTCCTTATTGCTACTGTGAAATAAGCACGGCTGCTTCATTGTGTAAAAAAAAAATCTGAGTACATATGTCTTTTCAAACCCGCTATGAACTGGCAAGTGCATGGAAAGCGGCCTCGCAGTAGGCAGTGAGACTCCTGCTCGGCCTGCATAATGTGACTTTACAAAAAAAAAAAAAAAAATTAGAAGTGAAGCTCTTTGTATGCTGGTTCGGAAACTTCCTTTGAGCCTTTCTGCAATTGGCTGACAAACAATGAAGGGCTTTTCACATTGATTTTGTAATGTCAACAATGAAAACACGGGGGCCAGTTGGTTGATCATACTGGGGAATACGGCGCTACTTGATAGACCGGGGACACATTCATTTGTGTGTTGTTCTTCACCTGTCCCCCATCTAGCAAGTTGAGCTGTATTCCCCAGTTTGTGATGTCAACGGTCCCTTATTGCTACTGTGAAATAAGCACGGCTGCTTCATTGTGTAAAAAAAAAAGATCTGAGTAAATATGTCTTTTCAAACCCGCTATGAACTGGCAATCGCATGGGAAGTGGCCTCGCAGTAGGGCCGTGAGACTCCTGCTTGGCCTGCATAATGTGACTTTGCAAAAAAAAAAAAATTTAGAAGTGAAGCTTTCTGTATGACTGTTCGGAAACTTCCTTTGAGCCTTTCTGCATATGGCTGACAAACAATGAAGGGCTTTTCAAATTGATTTTGTAATGTCAACAATCAAAACACGGGGGCCAGTTGGTTGATCATACTGTGGAATACTGCGCTACTTGATAGACCGAGGACACATTCATTCGTGTGTTGTCCTTCACCTGTCCCCCATCTAGCAAGTAGAGCTGTATTCCCCAGTTTGTGATGTCAACGGTCCCTTATTGCTACTGTGAAATAAGCACGGCTGCTTCATTGTGTAAAAAAAAGATCTGATCACATATGTCCTTTCAAACCCGCTATGAACTGGTAATCGCATGGAAAGTGGCCTCGCAGTAGGGCCATGAAACTCCTGCTTGGCCTGCATAATGTGACTTCGCAAAAAAAAAAAATTAGAAGTGAAGCTCTTTGTATGCTGGTTCGGAAACTTCCTTTGAGCCTTTCTGCAATTGGCTGACAAACAATGAAGGGCTTTTCACATTGATTTTGTAATGTCAACAATGAAAACACGGGGACCAGTTGGTTGATCATACTGTGGAATACTGCGCTACTTGATAGACCGAGGACACGTTCATTCGTGTCTTGTCCTTGACCTGTCCCCCATCTAGCAAGTAGAGCTGTATTCCCCAGTTTGTGATGTCAACGGTCCCTTATTGCTACTGTGAAATAAGCACGGCTGCTTCATTGTGTAAAAAAAAAAATCTGAGTACATATGTCTTTTCAAACCCGCTATGAACTGGTAATCGCATGGAAAGTGGCCTCGCAGTAGGGCCATGAGACTCCTGCTTGGCCTGCATAATGTGACTTTGCAAAAAAAAAAAAAAAATTAGAAGTGAAGCTCTTTGTATGCTGGTTCGGAAACTTCCTTTGAGCCTTTCTGCAATTGGCTGACAAACAATGAAGGGCTTTTCACATTGATTTTGTAATGTCAACAATGAAAACACGGGGGCCAGTTGGTTGATCATACTGGGGAATACTGCGCTACTTGATAGACCGAGGACACGTTCATTCGTGTCTTGTCCTTGACCTGTC
The DNA here is from genome assembly GCF_055883805.1 of Amblyomma maculatum. NCBI lineage: Eukaryota > Metazoa > Arthropoda > Arachnida > Ixodida > Ixodidae > Amblyomma > Amblyomma maculatum. The sequence continues at coordinate 104,583,640 of NC_139353.1, read as the reverse complement.
CCCCATCTAGCAAGTAGAGCTGTATTCCCCAGTTTGTGATGTCAACGGTCCCTTATTGCTACTGTGAAATAAGCACGGCTGCTTCATTGTGTAAAAAAAAAAATCTGAGTACATATGTCCTTTCAAACCCGCTATGAACTGGTAATCGCATGGAAAGTGGCCTCGCAGTAGGGCCATGAGACTCCTGCTTGGCCTGCATAATGTGACTTTGCAAAAAAAAAAAAAAAAATTAGAAGTGAAGCTCTTTGTATGCTGGTTCGGAAACTTCCTTTGAGCCTTTCTGCAATTGGCTGACAAACAATGAAGGGCTTTTCACATTGATTTTGTAATGTCAACAATGAAAACACGGGGGCCAGTTGGTTGATCATACTGGGGAATACGGCGCTACTTGATAGACCGGGGACACATTCATTTGTGTGTTGTTCTTCACCTGTCCCCCATCTAGCAAGTTGAGCTGTATTCCCCAGTTTGTGATGTCAACGGTCCCTTATTGCTACTGTGAAATAAGCACGGCTGCTTCATTGTGTAAAAAAAAAAGATCTGAGTAAATATGTCTTTTCAAACCCGCTATGAACTGGCAATCGCATGGGAAGTGGCCTCGCAGTAGGGCCATGAGACTCCTGCTTGGCCTGCATAATGTGACTTTGCAAAAAAAAAAAAAATTAGAAGTGAAGCTCTTTGTATGCTGGTTCGGAAACTTCCTTTGAGCCTTTCTGCAATTGGCTGACAAACAATGAAGGGCTTTTCACATTGATTTTGTAATGCCAACAATGAAAACACGGGGGCCAGTTGGTTGATCATACTGGGGAATACGGCGCTACTTGATAGACCGGGGACACATTCATTCGTGTGTTGTCCTTCACCTGTCCCCCATCTAGCAAGTAGAGCTGTATTCCCCAGTTTGTGATGTCAACGGTCCCTTATTGCTACTGTGAAATAAGCACGGCTGCTTCATTGTGTAAAAAAAAAAAATCTGAGTACATATGTCTTTTCAAACCCGCTATGAACTGGTAATCGCATGGAAAGTGGCCTCGCAGTAGGGCCATGAGACTCCTGCTTGGCCCGCATAATGTGACTTTGCAAAAAAAAAAAAAAATTAGAAGTGAAGCTCTTTGTATGCTGGTTCGGAAACTTCCTTTGAGCCTTTCTGCAATTGGCTGACAAACAATGAAGGGCTTTTCACATTGATTTTGTAATGTCAACAATGAAAACACGGGGGCCAGTTGGTTGACCATACTGGGGAATACGGCGCTACTTGATAGACCGGGGACACATTCATTCGTGTGTTGTCCTTCACCTGTCCCCCATCTAGCAAGTAGAGCTGTATTCCCCAGTTTGTGATGTCAACGGTCCCTTATTGCTACTGTCAAATAAGCACGGCTGCTTCATTGTGTAAAAAAAAGACCTGATCACATATGTCTTTTCAAACCCGCTATGAACTGGTAATCGCATGGAAAGTGGCCTCGCAGTAGGGCCATGAGACTCCCGCTTGGCCTGCATAATGTGACTTTGCAAAAAAAAAAAAAAATTAGAAGTGAAGCTCTTTGTATGCTGGTTCGGAAACTTCCTTTGAGCCTTTCTGCAATTGGCTGACAAACAATGAAGGGCTTTTCACATTGATTTTGTAATGTCAACAATGAAAACACGGGGGCCAGTTGGTTGATCATACTGTGGAATACTGCGCTACTTGATAGACCGAGGACACGTTCATTCGTGTCTTGTCCTTGACCTGTCCCCCATCTAGCAAGTAGCGCTGTATTCCCCAGTTTGTGATGTCAACGGTCCCTTATTGCTACTGTGAAATAAGCACGGCTGCTTCATTGTGTAAAAAAAAAAAAAATCTCAGTACATATGTCTTTTCAAACCCGCTATGAACTAGTAATCGCATGGAAAGTGGCCTCGCAGTAGGGCCATGAGACTCCTGCTTGGCCTGCATAATGTGACTTCGCAACAAAAAAAAAAAAAAAATTAGAAGTGAAGCTCTTTGTATGCTGGTTCGGAAACTTCCTTTGAGCCCTTCTGCAACTGGCTGACAAACAATGAAGGGCTTTTCACATTGATTTTGTAATGTCAACAATGAAAACACGGGGGCCAGTTGGTTGATCATACTGTGGAATACTGCGCTACTTGATAGACCGAGGACACGTTCATTCGTGTCTTGTCCTTGACCTGTCCCCCATCTAGCAAGTAGAGCTGTATTCCCCAGTTTGTGATGTCAACGGTCCCTTATTGCTACTGTGAAATAAGCACGGCTGCTTCATTGTGTAAAAAAAAAAATCTCAGTACATATGTCTTTTCAAACCCGCTATGAACTGGCAAGTGCATGGAAAGCGGCCTCGCAGTAGGCCATGAGACTCCTGCTTGGCCTGCACAATGTGACTTTGCAAAAAAAAAAAAAAAAAATTAGAAGTGAAGCTCTTTGTATGCTGGTTCGGAAACTTCCTTTGAGCCTTTCTGCAATTGGCTGACAAACAATGAAGGGCTTTTCACATTGATTTTGTAATGTCAACAATGAAAACACGGGGGCCAGTTGGTTGATCATACTGTGGAATACTGCGCTACTTGATAGACCGAGGACACGTTCATTCGTGTCTTGTCCTTGACCTGTCCCCCATCTAGCAAGTAGCGCTGTATTCCCCAGTTTGTGATGTCAACGGTCCCTTATTGCTACTGTGAAATAAGCACGGCTGCTTCATTGTGTAAAAAAAAAAAAAAATCTCAGTACATATGTCTTTTCAAACCCGCTATGAACTAGTAATCGCATGGAAAGTGGCCTCGCAGTAGGGCCATGAGACTCCTGCTTGGCCTGCATAATGTGACTTCGCAAAAAAAAAAAAAAAAAAAATTAGAAGTGAAGCTCTTTGTATGCTGGTTCGGAAACTTCCTTTGAGCCTTTCTGCAACTGGCTGACAAACAATGAAGGGCTTTTCACATTGATTTTGTAATGTCAACAATGAAAACACGGGGGCCAGTTGGCTGATCATACTGTGGAATACTGCGCTACTTGATAGACCGAGGACACGTTCATTCGTGTCTTGTCCTTGACCTGTCCCCCATCTAGCAAGTAGAGCTGTATTCCCCAGTTTGTGATGTCAACGGTCCCTTATTGCTACTGTGAAATAAGCACGGCTGCTTCATTGTGTAAAAAAAAAAATCTGAGTACATATGTCTTTTCAAACCCGCTATGAACTGGTAATCGCATGGAAAGTGGCCTCGCAGTAGGGCCATGAGACTCCTGCTTGGCCTGCATAATGTGACTTTGCAAAAAAAAAAAAAATTAGAAGTGAAGCTCTTTGTATGCTGGTTCGGAAACTTCCTTTGAGCCTTTCTGCAATTGGCTGACAAACAATGAAGGGCTTTTCACATTGATTTTGTAATGTCAACAATGAAAACACGGGGGCCAGTTGGTTGATCATACTGTGGAATACTGCGCTACTTGATAGACCGAGGACACATTCATTCGTGTGTTCTTCACCTGTCCCCCATCTAGCAAGTAGCGCTGTATTCCCCAGTTTGTGATGTCAACGGTTCCTTATTGCTACTGTGAAATAAGCACGGCTGCTTCATTGTGTAAAAAAAAAATCTGAGTACATATGTCTTTTCAAACCCGCTATGAACTGGTAATCGCATGGAAAGTGGCCTCGCAGTAGGGCCATGAGACTCCTGCTTGGCCCGCATAATGTGACTTTGCAAAAAAAAAAAAAATTAGAAGTGAAGCTCTTTGTATGCTGGTTCGGAAACTTCCTTTGAGCCTTTCTGCAATTGGCTGACAAACAATGAAGGGCTTTTCACATTGATTTTGTAATGTCAACAATGAAAACACGGGGGCCAGTTGGTTGACCATACTGGGGAATATGGCGCTACTTGATAGACCGGGGACACATTCATTCGTGTGTTGTCCTTCACCTGTCCCCCATCTAGCAAGTAGAGCTGTATTCCCCAGTTTGTGATGTCAACGGTCCCTTATTGCTACTGTGAAATAAGCACGGCTGCTTCATTGTGTAAAAAAAAGATCTGATCACATATGTCTTTTCAAACCCGCTATGAACTGGCAAGTGCATGGAAAGCGGCCTCGCAGTAGGCCATGAGACTCCTGCTTGGCCTGCACAATGTGACTTTGCAAAAAAAAAAAATTAGAAGTGAAGCTCTTTGTATGCTGGTTCGGAAACTTCCTTTGAGCCTTTCTGCAATTGGCTGACAAACAATGAAGGGCTTTTCACATTGATTTTGTAATGTCAACAATGAAAACACGGGGGCCAGTTGGTTGATCATACTGTGGAATACTGCGCTACTTGATAGACCGAGGACACATTCATTCGTGTGTTCTTCACCTGTCCCCCATCTAGCAAGTAGCGCTGTATTCCCCAGTTTGTGATGTCAACGGTTCCTTATTGCTACTGTGAAATAAGCACGGCTGCTTCATTGTGTAAAAAAAAAAAATCTGAGTACATATGTCTTTTCAAACCCGCTATGAACTGGCAAGTGCATGGAAAGCGGCCTCGCAGTAGGCAGTGAGACTCCTGCTTGGCCTGCATAATGTGACTTTACAAAAAAAAAAAAAAATTAGAAGTGAAGCTCTTTGTATGCTGGTTCGGAAACTTCCTTTGAGCCTTTCTGCAATTGGCTGACAAACAATGAAGGGCTTTTCACATTGATTTTGTAATGTCAACAATGAAAACACGGGGGCCAGTTGGTTGATCATACTGGGGAATACGGCGCTACTTGATAGACCGGGGACACATTCATTTGTGTGTTGTTCTTCACCTGTCCCCCATCTAGCAAGTTGAGCTGTATTCCCCAGTTTGTGATGTCAACGGTCCCTTATTGCTACTGTGAAATAAGCACGGCTGCTTCATTGTGTAAAAAAAAAAGATCTGAGTAAATATGTCTTTTCAAACCCGCTATGAACTGGCAATCGCATGGGAAGTGGCCTCGCAGTAGGGCCGTGAGACTCCTGCTTGGCCTGCATAATGTGACTTTGCAAAAAAAAAAAAAATTAGAAGTGAAGCTTTCTGTATGACTGTTCGGAAACTTCCTTTGAGCCTTTCTGCATATGGCTGACAAACAATGAAGGGCTTTTCAAATTGATTTTGTAATGTCAACAATCAAAACACGGGTGCCAGTTGGTTGATCATACTGTGGAATACTGCGCTACTTGATAGACCGAGGACACATTCATTCGTGTGTTGTCCTTCACCTGTCCCCCATCTAGCAAGTAGAGCTGTATTCCCCAGTTTGTGATGTCAACGGTCCCTTATTGCTACTGTGAAATAAGCACGGCTGCTTCATTGTGTAAAAAAAAAAATCTGAGTACATATGTCTTTTCAAACCCGCTATGAACTGGTAATCGCATGGAAAGTGGCCTCGCAGTAGGGCCATGAGACTCCTGCTTGGCCTGCATAATGTGACTTTGCAAAAAAAAAAAAATTAGAAGTGAAGCTCTTTGTATGCTGGTTCGGAAACTTCCTTTGAGCCTTTCTGCAATTGGCTGACAAACAATGAAGGGCTTTTCACATTGATTTTGTAATGTCAACAATGAAAACACGGGGGCCAGTTGGTTGATCATACTGGGGAATACGGCGCTACTTGATAGACCGGGGACACATTCATTCGTGTGTTGTCCTTCACCTGTCCCCCATCTAGCAAGTAGAGCTGTATTCCCCAGTTTGTGATGTCAACGGTCCCTTATTGCTACTGTGAAATAAGCACGGCTGCTTCATTGTGTAAAAAAAAAAAATCTGAGTACATATGTCTTTTCAAACCCGCTATGAACTGGTAATCGCATGGAAAGTGGCCTCGCAGTAGGGCCATGAGACTCCTGCTTGTCCTGCATAATGTGACTTTGCAAAAAAAAAAAATTAGAAGTGAAGCTCTTTGTATGCTGGTTCGGAAACTTCCTTTGAGCCTTTCAGCAATTGGCTGACAAACAATGAAGGGCTTTTCACATTGATTTTGTAATGTCAACAATGAAAACACGGGGGCCAGTTGGTTGATCATACTGGGGAATACGGCGCTACTTGATAGACCGGGGACACATTCATTTGTGTGTTGTTCTTCACCTGTCCCCCATCTAGCAAGTTGAGCTGTATTCCCCAGTTTGTGATGTCAACGGTCCCTTATTGCTACTGTGAAATAAGCACGGCTGCTTCATTGTGTAAAAAAAAAGATCTGAGTAAATATGTCTTTTCAAACCCGCTATGAACTGGCAATCGCATGGGAAGTGGCCTCGCAGTAGGGCCATGAGACTCCTGCTTGGCCTGCATAATGTGACTTTGCAAAAAAAAAAAAAAATTAGAAGTGAAGCTCTTTGTATGCTGGTTCGGAAACTTCCTTTGAGCCTTTCTGCAATTGGCTGACAAACAATGAAGGGCTTTTCACATTGATTTTGTAATGTCAACAATGAAAACACGGGGGCCAGTTGGTTGATCATACTGGGGAATACGGCGCTACTTGATAGACCGGGGACACATTCATTCGTGTGTTGTCCTTCACCTGTCCCCCATCTACCAAGTAGAGCTGTATTCCCCAGTTTGTGATGTCAACGGTCCCTTATTGCTACTGTGAAATAAGCACGGCTGCTTCATTGTGTAAAAAAAAAATCTGAGTACATATGTCTTTTCAAACCCGCTATGAACTGGTAATCGCATGGAAAGTGGCCTCGCAGTAGGGCCATGAGACTCCTGCTTGGCCCGCCTAATGTGAATTTGCAAAAAAAAAAAAAAATTAGAAGTGAAGCTCTTTGTATGCTGGTTCGGAAACTTCCTTTGAGCCTTTCTGCAATTGGCTGACAAACAATGAAGGGCTTTTCACATTGATTTTGTAATGTCAACAATGAAAACACGGGGGCCAGTTGGTTGACCATACTGGGGAATACGGCGCTACTTGATAGACCGGGGACACATTCATTCGTGTGTTGTCCTTCACCTGTCCCCCATCTAGCAAGTAGAGCTGTATTCCCCAGTTTGTGATGTCAACGGTCCCTTATTGCTACTGTGAAATAAGCACGGCTGCTTCATTGTGTAAAAAAAAGATCTGATCACATATGTCTTTTCAAACCCGCTATGAACTGGTAATCGCATGGAAAGTGGCCTCGCAGTAGGGCCATGAGACTCCCGCTTGGCCTGCATAATGTGACTTTGCAAAAAAAAAAAAAATTAGAAGTGAAGCTCTTTGTATGCTGGTTCGGAAACTTCCTTTGAGCCTTTCTGCAATTGGCTGACAAACAATGAAGGGCTTTTCACATTGATTTTGTAATGTCAACAATGAAAACACGGGGGCCAGTTGGTTGATCATACTGTGGAATACTGCGCTACTTGATAGACCGAGGACACGTTCATTCGTGTCTTGTCCTTGACCTGTCCCCCATCTAGCAAGTAGCGCTGTATTCCCCAGTTTGTGATGTCAACGGTCCCTTATTGCTACTGTGAAATAAGCACGGCTGCTTCATTGTGTAAAAAAAAAAAAAAAAAATCTCAGTACATATGTCTTTTCAAACCCGCTATGAACTAGTAATCGCATGGAAAGTGGCCTCGCAGTAGGGCCATGAGACTCCTGCTTGGCCTGCATAATGTGACTTCGCAACAAAAAAAAAAAAAAATTAGAAGTGAAGCTCTTTGTATGCTGGTTCGGAAACTTCCTTTGAGCCTTTCTGCAACTGGCTGACAAACAATGAAGGGCTTTTCACATTGATTTTGTAATGTCAACAATGAAAACACGGGGGCCAGTTGGTTGATCATACTGTGGAATACTGCGCTACTTGATAGACCGAGGACACGTTCATTCGTGTCTTGTCCTTGACCTGTCCCCCATCTAGCAAGTAGAGCTGTATTCCCCAGTTTGTGATGTCAACGGTCCCTTATTGCTACTGTGAAATAAGCACGGCTGCTTCATTGTGTAAAAAAAAAATCTGAGTACATATGTCTTTTCAAACCCGCTATGAACTGGTAATCGCATGGAAAGTGGCCTCGCAGTAGGGCCATGAGACTCCTGCTTGGCCTGCATAATGTGACTTTGCAAAAAAAAAAAAAAATTAGAAGTGAAGCTCTTTGTATGCTGGTTCGGAAACTTCCTTTGAGCCTTTCTGCAATAGGCTGACAAACAATGAAGGGCTTTTCACATTGATTTTGTAATGTCAACAATGAAAACACGGGGGCCAGTTGGTTGATCATACTGTGGAATACTGCGCTACTTGATAGACCGAGGACACGTTCATTCGTGTCTTGTCCTTGACCTGTCCCCCATCTAGCAAGTAGAGCTGTATTCCCCAGTTTGTGATGTCAACGGTCCCTTATTGCTACTGTGAAATAAGCACGGCTGCTTCATTGTGTAAAAAAAAAAATCTCAGTACATATGTCTTTTCAAACCCGCTATGAACTGGCAAGTGCATGGAAAGCGGCCTCGCAGTAGGCCATGAGACTCCTGCTTGGCCTGCACAATGTGACTTTGCAAAAAAAAAAAAAAATTAGAAGTGAAGCTCTTTGTATGCTGGTTCGGAAACTTCCTTTGAGCCTTTCTGCAATTGGCTGACAAACAATGAAGGGCTTTTCACATTGATTTTGTAATGTCAACAATGAAAACACGGGGGCCAGTTGGTTGATCATACTGTGGAATACTGCGCTACTTGATAGACCGAGGACACATTCATTCGTGTGTTCTTCACCTGTCCCCCATCTAGCAAGTAGCGCTGTATTCCCCAGTTTGTGATGTCAACGGTTCCTTATTGCTACTGTGAAATAAGCACGGCTGCTTCATTGTGTAAAAAAAAAAGTCTGAGTACATATGTCTTTTCAAACCCGCTATGAACTGGCAAGTGCATGGAAAGAGGCCTCGCAGTAGGCAGTGAGACTCCTGCTTGGCCTGCATAATGTGACTTTACAAAAAAAAAAAAAAAAATTAGACGTGAAGCTCTTTGTATGCTGGTTCGGAAACTTCCTTTGAGCCTTTCTGCAATTGGCTGACAAACAATGAAGGGCTTTTCACATTGATTTTGTAATGTCCACAATGAAAACACGGGGGCCAGTTGGTTGATCATACTGTGGAATACTGCGCTACTTGATAGACCGAGGACACATTCATTCGTGTGTTCTTCACCTGTCCCCCATCTAGCAAGTAGCGCTGTATTCCCCAGTTTGTGATGTCAACGGTTCCTTATTGCTACTGTGAAATAAGCACGGCTGCTTCATTGTGTAAAAAAAAAAGTCTGAGTACATATGTCTTTTCAAACCCGCTATGAACTGGCAAGTGCATGGAAAGAGGCCTCGCAGTAGGCAGTGAGACTCCTGCTTGGCCTGCATAATGTGACTTTACAAAAAAAAAAAAAAAAAATTAGACGTGAAGCTCTTTGTATGCTGGTTCGGAAACTTCCTTTGAGCCTTTCTGAAATTGGCTGACAAACAATGAAGGGCTTTTCACATTGATTTTGTAATGTCGACAATGAAAACACGGGGGCCAGTTGGTTGATCATACTGTGGAATACTGCGCTACTTGATAGACCGAGGACACGTTCATTCGTGTCTTGTCCTTGACCTGTCCCCCATCTAGCAAGTAGCGCTGTATTCCCCAGTTTGTGATGTCAACGGTCCCTTATTGCTACTGTGAAATAAGCACGGCTGCTTCATTGTGTAAAAAAAAAAAATCTCAGTACATATGTCTTTTCAAACCCGCTATGAACTGGTAATCGCATGGAAAGTGGCCTCGCAGTAGGGCCATGAGACTCCTGCTTGGCCTGCATAATGTGACTTCGCAACAAAAAAAAAAAAAAAAATTAGAAGTGAAGCTCTTTGTATGCTGGTTCGGAAACTTCCTTTGAGCCTTTCTGCAATTGGCTGACAAACAATGAAGGGCTTTTCACATTGATTTTGTAATGTCAACAATGAAAACACGGGGGCCAGTTGGCTGATCATACTGTGGAATACTGCGCTACTTGATAGACCGAGGACACATTCATTCGTGTGTTCTTCACCTGTCCCCCATCTAGCAAGTAGCGCTGTATTCCCCAGTTTGTGATGTCAACGGTTCCTTATTGCTACTGTGAAATAAGCACGGCTGCTTCATTGTGTAAAAAAAAAAGTCTGAGTACATATGTCTTTTCAAACCCGCTATGAACTGGCAAGTGCATGGAAAGAGGCCTCGCAGTAGGCAGTGAGACTCCTGCTTGGCCTGCATAATGTGACTTTACAAAAAAAAAAAAAATTAGACGTGAAGCTCTTTGTATGCTGGTTCGGAAACTTCCTTTGAGCCTTTCTGCAATTGGCTGACAAACAATGAAGGGCTTTTCACATTGATTTTGTAATGTCAACAATGAAAACACGGGGGCCAGTTGGTTGATCATACTGTGGAATACTGCGCTACTTGATAGACCGAGGACACATTCATTCGTGTGTTCTTCACCTGTCCCCCATCTAGCAAGTAGCGCTGTATTCCCCAGTTTGTGATGTCAACGGTTCCTTATTGCTACTGTGAAATAAGCACGGCTGCTTCATTGTGTAAAAAAAAAAGTCTGAGTACATATGTCTTTTCAAACCCGCTATGAACTGGCAAGTGCATGGAAAGAGGCCTCGCAGTAGGCAGTGAGACTCCTGCTTGGCCTGCATAATGTGACTTTACAAAAAAAAAAAAAAAAATTAGACGTGAAGCTCTTTGTATGCTGGTTTGGAAACTTCCTTTGAGCCTTTCTGCAATTGGCTGACAAACAATGAAGGGCTTTCCACATTGATTTTGTAATGTCGACAATGAAAACACGGGGGCCAGTTGGTTGATCATACTGTGGAATACTGCGCTACTTGATAGACCGAGGACACATTCATTCGTGTGTTGTCCTTCACCTCTCCCCCATCTAGCAAGTAGCGCTGTATTCCCCAGTTTGTGATGTCAACGGTCCCTTATTGCTACTGTGAAATAAGCACGGCTGCTTCATTGTGTAAAAAAAAGATCTGATTACATATGTCTTTTCAAACCCGCTATGAACTGGCAATCGCGTGGCAAGTGGCCTCGCAGTAGGGCCATGAGACTCCTGCTTGGCCTGCACAATGTGACTTTGCAAAAAAAAAAAAAAAATTAGAAGTGAAGCTCTTTGTATGCTGGTTCGGAAACTTCCTTTGAGCCTTTCTGCAATTGGCTGACAAACAATGAAGAGCTTTTCACATTGATTTTGTAATGTCAACAATGAAAACACGGGGGCCAGTTGGTTGATCATACTGGGGAATACGGCGCTACTTGATAGACCGGGGACACATTCATTCGTGTGCTGTCCTTCACCTGTCCCCCATCTAGCAAGTAGAGCTGTATTCCCCAGTTTGTGATGTCAACGGTCCCTTATTGCTACTGTGAAATAAGCACGGCTGCTTCATTGTGTAAAAAAAAAAATATCTGAGTACATATGTCTTTTCAAACCCGCTATGAACTGGCAAGTGCATGGAAAGCGGCCTCGCAGTAGGCCATGAGACTCCTGCTTGGCCTGCACAATGTGACTTTGAAAAAAAAAAAAAATTAGAAGTGAAGCTCTTTGTATGCTGGTTCGGAAACTTCCTTTGAGCCTTTCTGCAATTGGCTGACAAACAATGAAGGGCTTTTCACATTGATTTTGTAATGTCAACAATGAAAACACGGGGGCCAGTTGGTTGATCATACTGTGGAATACTGCGCTACTTGATAGACCGAGGACACATTCATTCGTGTGTTGTCCTTCACCTGTCCCCCATCTAGCAAGTAGCGCTGTATTCCCCAGTTTGTGATGTCAACGGTCCCTTATTGCTACTGTGAAATAAGCAAGGCTGCTTCATTGTGTAAAAAAAAAAAAAATCTGAGTACATATGTCTTTTCAAACCCGCTATGAACTGGACGCTGGGGCTACGTCGACCCGGCCTTCACTTGGTAGCGTGCAGAGACTCGGGGTTGAAGTAGGATTGAATCTTCGAAGTTGGTGAAATATGTACAAGCAGGTTTAATGGCACTTTGAGAAACTTATTTACAAGATTATTTACACGAAAAAGAAGGGTACATCAGCAAAATGGCAAGCGTTAAGAGTTCATAGCGAGAAGCGACTGGATGAGCCGTTTACCCAGGGCCCAGAGCGACATTTCGTGCTCTGCAGCGTCCTTAAAACCCCCTATGTCCAGCCCCTCTCTGAAGATGCTGACCAACCAAATCCAGGGCACGCCCCTCAGATATCGGCATCCAATCGAACACATCACTGCACTGATGGTCTGAAGCACTGGCTGGCCCGGCATTGTTTCGATGAGCCTGGTCACTTGTTGGCGGGAAAAGCTTGGGAACGGCGAGGAGGTACATTTCTATTCTTCAGCCAAGAAACGATAGGCAGCTGGTTCCGGCAAGTGGATTTACTTCTCAGAAACCCAAGTGCACGTGGGCGCCGCATACGCTCCCAGCCTTTGTCCGTTTTCGACAATTGCAAATCTTTCCTGCATTCCCGGGAAATCATTTAATGGCCGTATGCGTCATGCTCCTTTCTTGTCCTGCACGTCAGCGGACATGTCACTCTGTCATCTCCTTTGGATAGGAGGCATTCATCACTGGAGGATAGCACTTCTGGAAGGGTGAACAAAAGAAAGAAATCACTTCCTGCTATTTCCCGCAGGGGGACGTTTCTTTGTGTTTTTCCAGACGTTCTCTTGACAGGGTCAATTTGGCATTTGCAGGGTGCCCACAAAGCAAAACAGGCTTACAAAAAGGATTTATGGAAACAGGCTCACTTAGAGCCATGGGACCATCACCACATCTCCACAGCACTTATCCATGCCCACAGGCGAACAATAGAGCGCGCAAATGCGGATGCATGGTCGTAACAGCCTCCTCCCCCGCCAGAAGAGTCTCGGAGGGCAGCAGTCGCAGCTGCTGCATGAAGAGACGACTTAATGGCCTGCACGTGAACGCTTGAAGCTCGCTGTTGCTTGTCGCGTTGTCTTGATTGTCGTAGGCCAAATTGCTCGAGCTGTCTGAAACTCAACCACATGTCGAAGCAAGCACTCGGCTCCCGTCTGAAGAGACCAGGTCAAAAGAAAACTGCCATTGTTGTTCGAGAAAAGCCCACTCTCAAGACGTTCAGGACCCACGTATTCCTAGAAAACCAAACGTGCTGCTTTACATAGTCACAAATATACAAGCGCACGAAAAAAAAAAAAACCTGATTATCAATTTGGATACATGGTGAGGAACATCTCGGACCGCTTAGAAAGAGCGGCTAAGCGCGTCCGCATTCCCATTTAACTTCCCCTTATTGTATCTTATTTCAAAATTGTACTGCTATAAAATCAAGCTCCACCTAAGAAGGCGACTGTTCTTCGATGTCGCAGTTTGCAGCCAAGCCAGGGGACAATGGTCCGTCTCTACGTTGAATTTGGCCCCTCCAAGATAGCACTGCAATTTTTGAATGGCCCATACAATGCAAGCGCACTCTTTCTCTAACGCGCAATAAGCCCTCTCTCTAGAACTCAGTTTTCTGCTCAGGTAGAGCACTGGGTGCTCATTACCGTCGTCATCTCTCTGGCAGAGAACAGCACCTAGCCCTCGATCACTGGCATCACACTGGACCGTGAATTCTCGGTCATAGTCTGGAGCTCGCAATACCGGACGGCTAATCAGCACAGCCTTCAGGTTTACGAAGGAGGCTTCCTTTTGTTCGTCCCAGACTACATTTGTCGGTTCTGTCCTGCGGAGAGCGTCGGTCAGAGGGCTGGCCAAAGCTGAATAGTTAGGGATGTAGTGATTGTAGTATCCAGTCAGACCCAGGAAGGCTCGAATTTCCGTCATCGTGCTCGGCCGCGGGTAGTCTGCTACCGCAGAAATCTTAATCTCGCTGGGTTTCCTGAAACCTTGACCTACATTGTGACCCAAGTAGTCCACGGTCGCCCTAGCCAGGCAACATTTCTCGGCCTTTACGGTTAGTCCAGCTTGACGCAAAAGGCTCAGTACAGCTCTTAGATGTACCATATGGTCCGCCCATGAGTCGGAAAACGCCGCAATGTCATCTAAATAAGGCACCGCGAATGTTTCACACCCCTTTAAAACCCTATCCATGAGTCGGGAAAAACAAAATGGTGCATTTTTGAGCCCGAAACTCATCATTGTTGGCTGGTAGCTGCCCGTCGGAGTGACGAAAGCCGCGTATCTGCTGGCGCGTTCAGTGAGCGGTACTTGCCAGTATCCTCGAGTAAGGTCCAGCGTAGTCACATATGCCGCTCTACTGACCTGTTCTACTCTCTCCTCAATATTCGGAATAGGATACACTTGATCCCTGGTGAGAGAATTTAGCTTTCGGTAGTCTACCACAGGCCTAGGGTCTTTACCTGGAGCTTCTACTAAGATCATAGGCGAAGCATAATCGCTTTCCGAGGGTTTTATTACTCCCAATTCCAGCATGCGAGTTACTTCCCTATCCAGAATTTCTCTTTGCCTTGGAGAGAATCGGTAGCACCTTGATCGCACTGGCACGTCTGAAGTCAGCTCAATATCGTGCTCAGTCAAATCAGTTCTGCCTGGCCTGTCCACGAAGCAGGCCTCAAACTCTGTTATTATCTCGCCCAGATCGGACAGCTGGGATTTCTTTAGTTCTGCTCTCTGCTCCGTCTTTTTGAGAAGCTCCTGAGCGTTGCTTCCTTTTCCGCTGAGGCAAATCAAGTTGTCCCCCATCTCCTCGGGAAGGTTTAACGTTAGATTTACCACGGCTTCCCTCTGCACATAAGGCTTCATAAGATTGCAATGATAAATGCGCACTTCTTTACGCCTACCGGGAATTTTCACTGCGTAGTTAGTGTTAGAAAGCTTTGCAACGACTTCAGCCGGTCCTTCCCACTGTACTTCGAGCTTATTCTTGGGATCATTGGCTTGCTCCATAGCTAAGTCCTCTCGGGTTCCACTTAGAAGTCTCGTGAGATTACTAGACACCGGCGGCAAGAGGTTACTCTCTAGAACGTCCTCATTCCGTGTCTTATCAAGCTCACTTTCTAGTTGACTTATCTGAGATGCCTCGCTCTCAAAGTTTTCTGACCTGCTATCTTCCGCATTTACCACTGTTTTAACTGCCGTTTCCTCCGCTGTGGATTTTTCTGGAATGAGCAGTGTAGCTAGTTCTCGCGCCTTTGAACGTGTTAAGGCTTGCACAACTCTGTCTCCGAAAAGGATGCCCCTCTTTCGCAGCAGCATGTCTGATTTGTTGGAGAACAAATACGGATAGCACTTAGGAAGCTTTCCTGAAACGGCAGCCTCGGTTGTTAATTCGCCGAAAGGGCCCTCGATGACCACGTTCGCGATTGGCAAGCACACACTCTGTTCCTCCACTACCTGGCGGATCCATGCACACTGTCCTGTATAGTCGGAAGGCGACACATACGCCGGATGGACAACATCCATCGTTGCGGCCGAATCGCGCAGTACCTTGCAAGGCTTCCCGTTGACTACTAGGTCATGCAGGTAGGGTTCCAAAAGCTGCATATTTTCATCGCAGTCACTGACATACGAGAAAGCAAACTTTTCTTTCCGGCAGTTGACGGCAATGTGACCCTGCTCATTACACCTAAAGCATGTGAACGGCTTCCTAGCCCCAAGCTTGTTCTTTGTGTTCTGCGCGTTGGTCACTTCCCCACTTTTCTCACTGCCGTCCTTTCTAGGGCGTTTGCCTGAAGAAGCCTTCCTTTCTTCGTTTGTAAATCTAGCAAAGTGCCTTTTCTGACGGTTATTCACTCTCAACTTGGGATTGCGGGGCCTATCCACTGCTGGGTTGCTGAATTGTCGGCGCGAAGCATACTCCTCAATAAGTTCGGCAGCTTCAGTTGCCGACTTAATTTCGCCTCGGTCCTGTAACCAATTTCTTTCTTTTTCTGGGAGGCAGTTATAAAACTGCTCCAAAAGAATTCGCTCGACTACAGCGTCCCTATCACTGTAGGAATCAGTGCTCTTTAGCCACTCGCCCAAATTAACTCTTAAATTGTACAGGAATTCAGGGTAACTCTCGTCCCTGGACTTAGTAGCGTTCCGAAAACGTTGTCTGAACGCCTCGGCGCTAAGCCTATACTTTCTCAGAAGGCAAGCTTTGACCTTCTCGTAGTTGTCCGCGTCCTCCTTGCTTAGCCGCGCGACAACCTCCGCTGCCTCGCAGGGCAGAACCGTCAATAATCTCTGAGACCAAGTGTCTCGCTGGAAGGACAGTTTTTCGCAGGTTCGCTCAAAGTTAGCCAGATACAGACCGATATCCCCTGATATCACATATGGCTGCATGTACTTTGACATCTTGAAATCTGCCTCCTTGTTGAGAAGAGGTACCGCTAGCTGGGGACAATTGCCCGACCTCTTGCTCAACTCTAAGTCTAATTTCCGGAGCTCAATTTCTTGGTCCAGCTTTTTTGCTTCTCTTTCAATTTCACGCTCCTTTTCCTCTTTTTCCCGCTCCTTTTCCTCTTTTTCCCGCTCTTTCTGCTGTCTGAGCTGTTCCTTTTTTTGACCGATGAGGTTCCATGCTTCACTGAGCTCCTCATCATCGGCTCCCAAATCTGTGATTGCCTTTATAATCAAGGGTTTTCGTGCCAAACCACTTGTATCAATTCCCAATTCCTCACACAATAGCAACAGGTCCGGTTTCTGCAGCTTTTGTAGGTCCATGATAGCTCCGAGTGTCGGCTACTTCCAAAACAACTGTGCAAACTACCAAACCTAAAGGCGTTTCCACACTCTCTTTACCAGTTCTAAAATCTAACCCTGTTCTAGAACCTGGTCCACATCAGAAGAAAAGCCAAGCACTCACCCACACATGCGATCGATGTTCCGAGCTGCTTTCTTGTTGGCCGATTGTTGCGCCTGCTTGTTGCTTGAGATGCCACCTCCGATCACAAGATGTGGCTTGTAGATTCTGATCCACCTCGAATCACCAGATGTTGTAGCTTGTAGATCCAGATCCCACCTCCAGTCATCAGATGTTGTGGCTTGTAGATTCAGATCCCAACGCTGGTCACCAGTTGTTGTGGCTTGTAGATTCAGATCCCACCGCTGCCACCAGTTGTCGTGACGCTGGGGCTACGTCGACCCGGCCTTCACTTGGTAGCGTGCAGAGACTCGGGGTTGAAGTAGGATTGAATCTTCGAAGTTGGTGAAATATGTACAAGCAGGTTTAATGGCACTTTGAGAAACTTATTTACAAGATTATTTACACGAAAAAGAAGGGTACATCAGCAAAATGGCAAGCGTTAAGAGTTCATAGCGAGAAGCGACTGGATGAGCCGTTTACCCAGGGCCCAGAGCGACATTTCGTGCTCTGCAGCGTCCTTAAAACCCCCTATGTCCAGCCCCTCTCTGAAGATGCTGACCAACCAAATCCAGGGCACGCCCCTCAGATATCGGCATCCAATCGAACACATCACTGCACTGATGGTCTGAAGCACTGGCTGGCCCGGCATTGTTTCGATGAGCCTGGTCACTTGTTGGCGGGAAAAGCTTGGGAACGGCGAGGAGGTACATTTCTATTCTTCAGCCAAGAAACGATAGGCAGCTGGTTCCGGCAAGTGGATTTACTTCTCAGAAACCCAAGTGCACTTGGGCGCCGCATACGCTCCCAGCCTTTGTCCGTTTTCGACAATTGCAAATCTTTCCTGCATTCCCGGGAAATCATTTAATGGCCGTATGCGTCATGCTCCTTTCTTGTCCTGCACGTCAGCGGACATGTCACTCTGTTGTCTCCTTTGGATAGGAGGCATTCATCACTGGAGGATAGCACTTCTCGACTGGAAGGGTGAACAAAAGAAAGAAATCACTTCCTGCTATTTCCCGCAGGGGGACGTTTCTTTGTGTTTTTCCAGACGTTCTCTTGACAGGGTCAATTTGGTATTTGCAGGGTGTCCACAAAGCAAACAGGCTTACAAAAAGGATTTATGGAAACAGGCTCACTTAGAGCCATGGGACCATCACCACATCTCCACAGCACTTATCCATGCCCACAGGCGAACAATAGAGCGCGCAAATGCGGATGCATGGTCGTAACAATGTCAACGGTCCCTTATTGCTACTGTGAAATAAGCACGGCTGCTTCATTGTGTAAAAAAAAAAATCTGAGTACATATGTCTTTTCAAACCCGCTATGAACTGGTAATCGCATGGAAAGTGGCCTCGCAGTAGGGCCATGAGACTCCTGCTTGGTCTGCATAATGTGACTTTGCAAAAAAAAAAAAAAATTAGAAGTGAAGCTCTTTGTATGCTGGTTCCGAAACTTCCTTTGAGCCTTTCTGCAATTGGCTGACAAACAATGAAGGGCTTTTCACATTGATGTTGTAATGTCAACAATGAAAACACAGGGGCCAGTTGGTTGATCATACTGGGGAATACTGCGCTACTTGATAGACCGAGGACACGTTCATTCTTGTCTTGTCCTTGACCTGTCCCCCATCTAGCAAGTAGAGCTGTATTCCCCAGTTTGTGATGTCAACGGTCCCTTATTGCTACTGTGAAATAAGCACGGCTGCTTCATTGTGTAAAAAAAAAAATCTGAGTACATATGTCTTTTCAAACCCGCTATGAACTGGTAATCGCATGGAAAGTGGCCTCGCAGTAGGGCCATGAGACTCCTGCTTGGCCTGCATAATGTGACTTTGCAAAAAAAAAAAAAAAATTAGAAGTGAAGCTCTTTGTATGCTGGTTCGGAAACTTCCTTTGAGCCTTTCTGCAATTGGCTGACAAACAATGAAGGGCTTTTCACATTGATTTTGTAATGTCAACAATGAAAACACGGGGGCCAGTTGGTTGATCATACTGGGGAATACGGCGCTACTTGATAGACCGGGGACACATTCATTCGTGTGTTGTCCTTCACCTGTCCCCCATCTAGCAAGTAGAGCTGTATTCCCCAGTTTGTGATGTCAACGGTCCCTTATTGCTACTGTGAAATAAGCACGGCTGCTTCATTGTGTAAAAAAAAAATCTGAGTACATATGTCTTTTCAAACCCGCTATGAACTGGTAATCGCATGGAAAGTGGCCTCGCAGTAGGGCCATGAGACTCCTGCTTGGCCCGCATAATGTGACTTTGCAAAAAAAAAAAAAAAAATTAGAAGTGAAGCTCTTTGTATGCTGGTTCGGAAACTTCCTTTGAGCCTTTCTGCAATTGGCTGACAAACAATGAAGGGCTTTTCACATTGGTTTTGTAATGTCAACAATGAAAACACGGGGGCCAGTTGGTTGACCATACTGGGGAATACGGCGCTACTTGATAGACCGGGGACACATTCATTCGTGTGTTGTCCTTCACCTGTCCCCCATCTAGCAAGTAGAGCTGTATTCCCCAGTTTGTGATGTCAACGGTCCCTTATTGCTGCTGTGAAATAAGCACGGCTGCTTCATTGTGTAAAAAAAAGATCTGATCACATATGTCTTTTCAAACCCGCTATGAACTGGTAATCGCATGGAAAGTGGCCTCGCAGTAGGGCCATGAGACTCCCGCTTGGCCTGCATAATGTGACTTTGCAAAAAAAAAAAAAATTAGAAGTGAAGCTCTTTGTATGCTGGTTCGGAAACTTCCTTTGAGCCTTTCTGCAATTGGCTGACAAACAATGAAGGGCTTTTCACATTGATTTTGTAATGTCAACAATGAAAACACGGGGGCCAGTTGGTTGATCATACTGTGGAATACTGCGCTACTTGATAGACCGAGGACACGTTCATTCGTGTCTTGTCCTTGACCTGTCCCCCATCTAGCAAGTAGCGCTGTATTCCCCAGTTTGTGATGTCAACGGTCCCTTATTGCTACTGTGAAATAAGCACGGCTGCTTCATTGTGTAAAAAAAAAAAAAATCTCAGTACATATGTCTTTTCAAACCCGCTATGAACTAGTAATCGCATGGAAAGTGGCCTCGCAGTAGGGCCATGAGACTCCTGCTTGGCCTGCATAATGTGACTTCGCAACAAAAAAAAAAAAAAATTAGAAGTGAAGCTCTTTGTATGCTGGTTCGGAAACTTCCTTTGAGCCTTTCTGCAACTGGCTGACAAACAATGAAGGGCTTTTCACATTGATTTTGTAATGTCAACAATGAAAACACGGGGGCCAGTTGGTTGATCATACTGTGGAATACTGCGCTACTTGATAGACCGAGGACACGTTCATTCGTGTCTTGTCCTTGACCTGTCCCCCATCTAGCAAGTAGAGCTGTATTCCCCAGTTTGTGATGTCAACGGTCCCTTATTGCTACTGTGAAATAAGCACGGCTGCTTCATTGTTTAGAAAAAAAAATCTGAGTACATATGTCTTTTCAAACCCGCTATGAACTGGTAATCGCATGGAAAGTGGCCTCGCAGTAGGGCCATGAGACTCCTGCTTGGCCTGCATAATGTGACTTTGCAAAAAAAAAAAAATTAGAAGTGAAGCTCTTTGTATGCTGGTTCGGAAACTTCCTTTGAGCCTTTCTGCAATTGGCTGACAAACAATGAAGGGCTTTTCACATTGATTTTGTAATGTCAACAATGAAAACACGGGGGCCAGTTGGTTGATCATACTGTGGAATACTGCGCTACTTGATAGACCGAGGACACGTTCATTCGTGTCTTGTCCTTGACCTGTGCCCCATCTAGCAAGTAGAGCTGTATTCCCCAGTTTGTGATGTCAACGGTCCCTTATTGCTACTGTGAAATAAGCACGGCTGCTTCATTGTGTAAAAAAAAAAAATCTCAGTACATATGTCTTTTCAAACCCGCTATGAACTGGCAAGTGCATGGAAAGCGGCCTCGCAGTAGGCCATGAGACTCCTGCTTGGCCTGCACAATGTGACTTTGCAAAAAAAAAAAAAAATTAGAAGTGAAGCTCTTTGTATGCTGGTTCGGAAACTTCCTTTGAGCCTTTCTGCAATTGGCTGACAAACAATGAAGGGCTTTTCACATTGATTTTGTAATGTCAACAATGAAAACACGGGGGCCAGTTGGTTGATCATACTGTGGAATACTGCGCTACTTGATAGACCGAGGACACATTCATTCGTGTGTTGTCCTTCACCTCTCCCCCATCTAGCAAGTAGCGCTGTATTCCCCAGTTTGTGATGTCAACGGTCCCTTATTGCTACTGTGAAATAAGCACGGCTGCTTCATTGTGTAAAAAAAAGATCTGATTACATATGTCTTTTCAAACCCGCTATGAACTGGCAATCGCATGGCAAGTGGCCTCGCAGTAGGGCCATGAGACTCCTGCTTGGCCTGCACAATGTGACTTTGCAAAAAAAAAAAAAAAAATAGAAGTGAAGCTCTTTGTATGCTGGTTCGGAAACTTCCTTTGAGCCTTTCTGCAATTGGCTGACAAACAATGAAGAGCTTTTCACATTGATTTTGTAATGTCAACAATGAAAACACGGGGGCCAGTTGGTTGATCATACTGGGGAATACGGCGCTACTTGATAGACCGGGGACACATTCATTCGTGTGTTGTCCTTCACCTGTCCCCCATCTAGCAAGTAGAGCTGTATTCCCCAGTTTGTGATGTCAACGGTCCCTTATTGCTACTGTGAAATAAGCACGGCTGCTTCATTGTGTAAAAAAAAAAATCTGAGTACATATGTCTTTTGAAACCCGCTATGAACTGGCAAGTGCATGGAAAGCGGCCTCGCAGTAGGCCATGAGACTCCTGCTTGGCCTGCACAATGTGACTTTGAAAAAAAAAAAAAATTAGAAGTGAAGCTCTTTGTATGCTGGTTCGGAAACTTCCTTTGAGCCTTTCTGCAATTGGCTGACAAACAATGAAGGGCTTTTCACATTGATTTTGTAATGTCAACAATGAAAACACGGGGGCCAGTTGGTTGACCATACTGGGGAATACGGCGCTACTTGATAGACCGGGGACACATTCATTCGTGTGTTGTCCTTCACCTGTCCCCCATCTAGCAAGTAGAGCTGTATTCCCCAGTTTGTGATGTCAACGGTCCCTTATTGCTACTGTGAAATAAGCACGGCTGCTTCATTGTGTAAAAAAAAGATCTGAACACATATGTCTTTTCAAACCCGCTATGAACTGGTAATCGCATGGAAAGTGGCCTCGAAGTAGGGCCATGAGACTCCCGCTTGGCCTGCATAATGTGACTTTGCAAAAAAAAAAAAAAAATTAGAAGTGAAGCTCTTTGTATGCTGGTTCGGAAACTTCCTTTGAGCCTTTCTGCAATTGGCTGACAAACAATGAAGGGCTTTTCACATTGATTTTGTAATGTCAACAATGAAAACACGGGGGCCAGTTGGTTGATCATACTGTGGAATACTGCGCTACTTGATAGACCGAGGACACGTTCATTCGTGTCTTGTCCTTGACCTGTCCCCCATCTAGCAAGTAGCGCTGTATTCCCCAGTTTGTGATGTCAACGGTCCCTTATTGCTACTGTGAAATAAGCACGGCTGCTTCATTGTGTAAAAAAAAAAAAAATCTCAGTACATATGTCTTTTCAAACCCGCTATGAACTAGTAATCGCATGGAAAGTGGCCTCGCAGTAGGGCCATGAGACTCCTGCTTGGCCTGCATAATGTGACTTCGCAACAAAAAAAAAAAAAAAATTAGAAGTGAAGCTCTTTGTATGCTGGTTCGGAAACTTCCTTTGAGCCTTTCTGCAACTGGCTGACAAACAATGAAGGGCTTTTCACATTGATTTTGTAATGTCAACAATGAAAACACGGGGGCCAGTTGGTTGATCATACTGTGGAATACTGCGCTACTTGATAGACCGAGGACACGTTCATTCGTGTCTTGTCCTTGACCTGTCCCCCATCTAGCAAGTAGAGCTGTATTCCCCAGTTTGTGATGTCAACGGTCCCTTATTGCTACTGTGAAATAAGCACGGCTGCTTCATTGTGTAAAAAAAAAAATCTGAGTACATATGTCTTTTCAAACCCGCTATGAACTGGTAATCGCATGGAAAGTGGCCTCGCAGTAGGGCCATGAGACTCCTGCTTGGCCTGCATAATGTGACTTTGCAAAAAAAAAAAAAAATTAGAAGTGAAGCTCTTTGTATGCTGGTTCGGAAACTTCCTTTGAGCCTTTCTGCAATTGGCTGACAAACAATGAAGGGCTTTTCACATTGATTTTGTAATGTCAACAATGAAAACACGGGGGCCAGTTGGTTGATCATACTGTGGAATACTGCGCTACTTGATAGACCGAGGACACGTTCATTCGTGTCTTGTCCTTGACCTGTCCCCCATCTAGCAAGTAGAGCTGTATTCCCCAGTTTGTGATGTCAACGGTCCCTTATTGCTACTGTGAAATAAGCACGGCTGCTTCATTGTGTAAAAAAAAAATCTCAGTACATATGTCTTTTCAAACCCGCTATGAACTGGCAAGTGCATGGAAAGCGGCCTCGCAGTAGGCCATGAGACTCCTGCTTGGCCTGCACAATGTGACTTTGCAAAAAAAAAAAAAAAAAATTAGAAGTGAAGCTCTTTGTATGCTAGTTCGGAAACTTCCTTTGAGCCTTTCTGCAATTGGCTGACAAACAATGAAGGGCTTTTCACATTGATTTTGTAATGTCAACAATGAAAACACGGGGGCCAGTTGGTTGATCATACTGTGGAATACTGCGCTACTTGATAGACCGAGGACACATTCATTCGTGTGTTCTTCACCTGTCCCCCATCTAGCAAGTAGCGCTGTATTCCCCAGTTTGTGATGTCAACGGTTCCTTATTGCTACTGTGAAATAAGCACGGCTGCTTCATTGTGTGAAAAAAAAAATCTGAGTACATATGTCTTTTCAAACCCGCTATGAACTGGCAAGTGCATGGAAAGCGGCCTCGCAGTAGGCAGTGAGACTCCTGCTTGGCCTGCATAATGTGACTTTACAAAAAAAAAAAAAATAGAAGTGAAGCTCTTTGTATGCTGGTTCGGAAACTTCCTTTGAGCCTTTCTGCAATTGGCTGACAAACAATGAAGGGCTTTTCACATTGATTTTGTAATGTCAACAATGAAAACACGGGGGCCAGTTGGTTGATCATACTGGGGAATACGGCGCTACTTGATAGACCGGGGACACATTCATTTGTGTGTTGTTCTTCACCTGTCCCCCATCTAGCAAGTTGAGCTGTATTCCCCAGTTTGTGATGTCAACGGTCCCTTATTGCTACTGTGAAATAAGCACGGCTGCTTCATTGTGTAAAAAAAAAATCTGAGTACATATGTCTTTTCAAACCCGCTATGAACTGGTAATCGCATGGAAAGTGGCCTCGCAGTAGGGCCATGAGACTCCTGCTTGGCCCGCATAATGTGACTTTGCAAAAAAAAAAAAAATTAGAAGTGAAGCTCTTTGTATGCTGGTTCGGAAACTTCCTTTGAGCCTTTCTGCAATTGGCTGACAAACAATGAAGGGCTTTTCACATTGATTTTGTAATGTCAACAATGAAAACACGGGGGCCAGTTGGTTGACCATACTGGGGAATACGGCGCTACTTGATAGACCGGGGACACATTCATTCGTGTGTTGTCCTTCACCTGTCCCCCATCTAGCAAGTAGAGCTGTATTCCCCAGTTTGTGATGTCAACGGTCCCTTATTGCTACTGTGAAATAAGCACGGCTGCTTCATTGTGTAAAAAAAAGATCTGATTACATATGTCTTTTCAAACCCGCTATGAACTGGTAATCGCATGGAAAGTGGCCTCGCAGTAGGGCCATGAGACTCCTGCTTGGCCTGCATAATGTGACTTTGCAAAAAAAAAAAAAATTAGAAGTGAACCTCTTTGTATGCTGGTTCGGAAACTTCCTTTGAGCCTTTCTGCAATTGGCTGACAAACAATGAAGGGCTTTTCACATTGATTTTGTAATGTCAACAATGAAAACACGGGGGCCAGTTGGTTGATCTTACTGTGGAATACTGCGCTACTTGATAGACCGAGGACACGTTCATTCGTGTCTTGTCCTTGACCTGTCCCCCATCTAGCAAGTAGCGCTGTATTCCCCAGTTTGTGATGTCAACGGTCCCTTATTGCTACTGTGAAATAAGCACGGCTGCTTCATTGTGTAAAAAAAAAAATCTCAGTACATATGTCTTTTCAAACCCGCTATGAACTGGTAATCGCATGGAAAGTGGCCTCGCAGTAGGGCCATGAGACTCCTGCTTGGCCTGCATAATGTGACTTCGCAAAAAAAAAAAAAAAATTAGAAGTGAAGCTCTTTGTATGCTGGTTCGGAAACTTCCTTTGAGCCTTTCTGCAATTGGCTGACAAACAATGAAGGGCTTTTCACATTGATTTTGTAATGTCAACAATGAAAACACGGGGGCCAGTTGGTTGATCATACTGTGGAATACTGCGCTACTTGATAGACCGAGGACACGTTCATTCGTGTCTTGTCCTTGACCTGTCCCCCATCTAGCAAGTAGAGCTGTATTCCCCAGTTTGTGATGTCAACGGTCTCTTATTGCTACTGTGAAATAAGCACGGCTGCTTCATTGTGTAAAAAAAAAAAAAATCTCAGTACATATGTCTTTTCAAACCCGCTATGAACTGGCAAGTGCATGGAAAGCGGCCTCGCAGTAGGCCATGAGACTCCTGCTTGGCCTGCACAATGTGACTTTGCAAAAAAAAAAAAAAAATTAGAAGTGAAGCTCTTTGTATGCTGGTTCGGAAACTTCCTTTGAGCCTTTCTGCAATTGGCTGACAAACAATGAAGGGCTTTTCACATTGATTTTGTAATGTCAACAATGAAAACACGGGGGCCAGTTGGTTGATCATACTGTGGAATACTGCGCTACTTGATAGACCGAGGACACATTCATTCGTGTGTTGTCCTTCACCTCTCCCCCATCTAGCAAGTAGCGCTGTATTCCCCAGTTTGTGATGTCAACGGTCCCTTATTGCTACTGTGAAATAAGCACGGCTGCTTCATTGTGTAAAAAAAAGATCTGATTACATATGTCTTTTCAAACCCGCTATGAACTGGCAATCGCATGGCAAGTGGCCTCGCAGTAGGGCCATGAGACTCCTGCTTGGCCTGCACAATGTGACTTTGCAAAAAAAAAAAAAATTAGAAGTGAAGCTCTTTGTATGCTGGTTCGGAAACTTCCTTTGAGCCTTTCTGCAATTGGCTGACAAACAATGAAGAGCTTTTCACATTGATTTTGTAATGTCAACAATGAAAACACGGGGGCCAGTTGGTTGATCATACTGGGGAATACGGCGCTACTTGATAGACCGGGGACACATTCATTCGTGTGTTGTCCTTCACCTGTCCCCCATCTAGCAAGTAGAGCTGTATTCCCCAGTTTGTGATGTCAACGGTCCCTTATTGCTACTGTGAAATAAGCACGGCTGCTTCATTGTGTAAAAAAAAAAAATCTGAGTACATATGTCTTTTCAAACCCGCTATGAACTGGCAAGTGCATGGAAAGCGGCCTCGCAGTAGGCCATGAGACTCCTGCTTGGCCTGCACAATGTGACTTTGAAAAAAAAAAAAAAATTAGAAGTGAAGCTCTTTGTATGCTGGTTCGGAAACTTCCTTTGAGCCTTTCTGCAATTGGCTGACAAACAATGAAGGGCTTTTCACATTGATTTTGTAATGTCAACAATGAAAACACGGGGGCCAGTTGGTTGATCATACTGTGGAATACTGCGCTACTTGATAGACCGAGGACACATTCATTCGTGTGTTGTCCTTCACCTGTCCCCCATCTAGCAAGTAGCGCTGTATTCCCCAGTTTGTGATGTCAACGGTCCCTTATTGCTACTGTGAAATAAGCACGGCTGCTTCATTGTGTAAAAAAAAAAAAATCTCAGTACATATGTCTTTTCAAACCCGCTATGAACTAGTAATCGCATGGAAAGTGGCCTCGCAGTAGGGCCATGAGACTCCTGCTTGGCCTGCATAATGTGACTTCGCAACAAAAAAAAAAAAAAAATTAGAAGTGAAGCTCTTTGTATGCTGGTTCGGAAACTTCCTTTGAGCCTTTCTGCAACTGGCTGACAAACAATGAAGGGCTTTTCACATTGATTTTGTAATGTCAACAATGAAAACACGGGGGCCAGTTGGTTGATCATACTGTGGAATACTGCGCTACTTGATAGACCGAGGACACGTTCATTCGTGTCTTGTCCTTGACCTGTCCCCCATCTAGCAAGTAGAGCTGTATTCCCCAGTTTGTGATGTCAACGGTCCCTTATTGCTACTGTGAAATAAGCACGGCTGCTTCATTGTGTAAAAAAAAAATCTGAGTACATATGTCTTTTCAAACCCGCTATGAACTGGTAATCGCATGGAAAGTGGCCTCGCAGTAGGGCCATGAGACTCCTGCTTGGCCTGCATAATGTGACTTTGCAAAAAAAAAAAAAATTAGAAGTGAAGCTCTTTGTATGCTGGTTCGGAAACTTCCTTTGAGCCTTTCTGCAATTGGCTGACAAACAATGAAGGGCTTTTCACATTGATTTTGTAATGTCAACAATGAAAACACGGGGGCCAGTTGGTTGATCATACTGTGGAATACTGCGCTACTTGATAGACCGAGGACACGTTCATTCGTGTCTTGTCCTTGACCTGTCCCCCATCTAGCAAGTAGAGCTGTATTCCCCAGTTTGTGATGTCAACGGTCCCTTATTGCTACTGTGAAATAAGCACGGCTGCTTCATTGTGTAAAAAAAAAATCTCAGTACATATGTCTTTTCAAACCCGCTATGAACTGGCAAGTGCATGGAAAGCGGCCTCGCAGTAGGCCATGAGACTCCTGCTTGGCCTGCACAATGTGACTTTGCAAAAAAAAAAAAAAATTAGAAGTGAAGCTCTTTGTATGCTGGTTCGGAAACTTCCTTTGAGCCTTTCTGCAATTGGCTGACAAACAATGAAGGGCTTTTCACATTGATTTTGTAATGTCAACAATGAAAACACGGGGGCCAGTTGGTTGATCATACTGTGGAATACTGCGCTACTTGATAGACCGAGGACACATTCATTCGTGTGTTCTTCACCTGTCCCCCATCTAGCAAGTAGCGCTGTATTCCCCAGTTTGTGATGTCAACGGTTCCTTATTGCTACTGTGAAATAAGCACGGCTGCTTCATTGTGTGAAAAAAAAAAATCTGAGTACATATGTCTTTTCAAACCCGCTATGAACTGGCAAGTGCATGGAAAGCGGCCTCGCAGTAGGCAGTGAGACTCCTGCTTGGCCTGCATAATGTGACTTTACAAAAAAAAAAAAAATAGAAGTGAAGCTCTTTGTATGCTGGTTCGGAAACTTCCTTTGAGCCTTTCTGCAATTGGCTGACAAACAATGAAGGGCTTTTCACATTGATTTTGTAATGTCAACAATGAAAACACGGGGGCCAGTTGGTTGATCATACTGGGGAATACGGCGCTACTTGATAGACCGAGGACACGTTCATTCGTGTCTTGTCCTTGACCTGTCCCCCATCTAGCAAGTAGAGCTGTATTCCCCAGTTTGTGATGTCAACGGTCCCTTATTGCTACTGTGAAATAAGCACGGCTGCTTCATTGTGTAAAAAAAAAATCTCAGTACATATGTCTTTTCAAACCCGCTATGAACTGGCAAGTGCATGGAAAGCGGCCTCGCAGTAGGCCATGAGACTCCTGCTTGGCCTGCACAATGTGACTTTGCAAAAAAAAAAAAAAAAAATTAGAAGTGAAGCTCTTTGTATGCTAGTTCGGAAACTTCCTTTGAGCCTTTCTGCAATTGGCTGACAAACAATGAAGGGCTTTTCACATTGATTTTGTAATGTCAACAATGAAAACACGGGGGCCAGTTGGTTGATCATACTGTGGAATACTGCGCTACTTGATAGACCGAGGACACATTCATTCGTGTGTTCTTCACCTGTCCCCCATCTAGCAAGTAGCGCTGTATTCCCCAGTTTGTGATGTCAACGGTTCCTTATTGCTACTGTGAAATAAGCACGGCTGCTTCATTGTGTGAAAAAAAAAATCTGAGTACATATGTCTTTTCAAACCCGCTATGAACTGGCAAGTGCATGGAAAGCGGCCTCGCAGTAGGCAGTGAGACTCCTGCTTGGCCTGCATAATGTGACTTTACAAAAAAAAAAAAAAATAGAAGTGAAGCTCTTTGTATGCTGGTTCGGAAACTTCCTTTGAGCCTTTCTGCAATTGGCTGACAAACAATGAAGGGCTTTTCACATTGATTTTGTAATGTCAACAATGAAAACACGGGGGCCAGTTGGTTGATCATACTGGGGAATACGGCGCTACTTGATAGACCGGGGACACATTCATTTGTGTGTTGTTCTTCACCTGTCCCCCATCTAGCAAGTTGAGCTGTATTCCCCAGTTTGTGATGTCAACGGTCCCTTATTGCTACTGTGAAATAAGCACGGCTGCTTCATTGTGTAAAAAAAAAATCTGAGTACATATGTCTTTTCAAACCCGCTATGAACTGGTAATCGCATGGAAAGTGGCCTCGCAGTAGGGCCATGAGACTCCTGCTTGGCCCGCATAATGTGACTTTGCAAAAAAAAAAAAAATTAGAAGTGAAGCTCTTTGTATGCTGGTTCGGAAACTTCCTTTGAGCCTTTCTGCAATTGGCTGACAAACAATGAAGGGCTTTTCACATTGATTTTGTAATGTCAACAATGAAAACACGGGGGCCAGTTGGTTGACCATACTGCGGAATACGGCGCTACTTGATAGACCGGGGACACATTCATTCGTGTGTTGTCCTTCACCTGTCCCCCATCTAGCAAGTAGAGCTGTATTCCCCAGTTTGTGATGTCAACGGTCCCTTATTGCTACTGTGAAATAAGCACGGCTGCTTCATTGTGTAAAAAAAAGATCTGATTACATATGTCTTTTCAAACCCGCTATGAACTGGTAATCGCATGGAAAGTGGCCTCGCAGTAGGGCCATGAGACTCCTGCTTGGCCTGCATAATGTGACTTTGCAAAAAAAAAAAAAATTAGAAGTGAACCTCTTTGTATGCTGGTTCGGAAACTTCCTTTGAGCCTTTCTGCAATTGGCTGACAAACAATGAAGGGCTTTTCACATTGATTTTGTAATGTCAACAATGAAAACACGGGGGCCAGTTGGTTGATCTTACTGTGGAATACTGCGCTACTTGATAGACCGAGGACACGTTCATTCGTGTCTTGTCCTTGACCTGTCCCCCATCTAGCAAGTAGCGCTGTATTCCCCAGTTTGTGATGTCAACGGTCCCTTATTGCTACTGTGAAATAAGCACGGCTGCTTCATTGTGTAAAAAAAAAAATCTCAGTACATATGTCTTTTCAAACCCGCTATGAACTGGTAATCGCATGGAAAGTGGCCTCGCAGTAGGGCCATGAGACTCCTGCTTGGCCTGCATAATGTGACTTCGCAAAAAAAAAAAAAAAATTAGAAGTGAAGCTCTTTGTATGCTGGTTCGGAAACTTCCTTTGAGCCTTTCTGCAATTGGCTGACAAACAATGAAGGGCTTTTCACATTGATTTTGTAATGTCAACAATGAAAACACGGGGGCCAGTTGGTTGATCATACTGTGGAATACTGCGCTACTTGATAGACCGAGGACACGTTCATTCGTGTCTTGTCCTTGACCTGTCCCCCATCTAGCAAGTAGAGCTGTATTCCCCAGTTTGTGATGTCAACGGTCTCTTATTGCTACTGTGAAATAAGCACGGCTGCTTCATTGTGTAAAAAAAAAAAAATCTCAGTACATATGTCTTTTCAAACCCGCTATGAACTGGCAAGTGCATGGAAAGCGGCCTCGCAGTAGGCCATGAGACTCCTGCTTGGCCTGCACAATGTGACTTTGCAAAAAAAAAAAAAAAATTAGAAGTGAAGCTCTTTGTATGCTGGTTCGGAAACTTCCTTTGAGCCTTTCTGCAATTGGCTGACAAACAATGAAGGGCTTTTCACATTGATTTTGTAATGTCAACAATGAAAACACGGGGGCCAGTTGGTTGATCATACTGTGGAATACTGCGCTACTTGATAGACCGAGGACACATTCATTCGTGTGTTGTCCTTCACCTCTCCCCCATCTAGCAAGTAGCGCTGTATTCCCCAGTTTGTGATGTCAACGGTCCCTTATTGCTACTGTGAAATAAGCACGGCTGCTTCATTGTGTAAAAAAAAGATCTGATTACATATGTCTTTTCAAACCCGCTATGAACTGGCAATCGCATGGCAAGTGGCCTCGCAGTAGGGCCATGAGACTCCTGCTTGGCCTGCACAATGTGACTTTGCAAAAAAAAAAAAAATTAGAAGTGAAGCTCTTTGTATGCTGGTTCGGAAACTTCCTTTGAGCCTTTCTGCAATTGGCTGACAAACAATGAAGAGCTTTTCACATTGATTTTGTAATGTCAACAATGAAAACACGGGGGCCAGTTGGTTGATCATACTGGGGAATACGGCGCTACTTGATAGACCGGGGACACATTCATTCGTGTGTTGTCCTTCACCTGTCCCCCATCTAGCAAGTAGAGCTGTATTCCCCAGTTTGTGATGTCAACGGTCCCTTATTGCTACTGTGAAATAAGCACGGCTGCTTCATTGTGTAAAAAAAAAAAATCTGAGTACATATGTCTTTTCAAACCCGCTATGAACTGGCAAGTGCATGGAAAGCGGCCTCGCAGTAGGCCATGAGACTCCTGCTTGGCCTGCACAATGTGACTTTGAAAAAAAAAAAAAAATTAGAAGTGAAGCTCTTTGTATGCTGGTTCGGAAACTTCCTTTGAGCCTTTCTGCAATTGGCTGACAAACAATGAAGGGCTTTTCACATTGATTTTGTAATGTCAACAATGAAAACACGGGGGCCAGTTGGTTGATCATACTGTGGAATACTGCGCTACTTGATAGACCGAGGACACATTCATTCGTGTGTTGTCCTTCACCTGTCCCCCATCTAGCAAGTAGCGCTGTATTCCCCAGTTTGTGATGTCAACGGTCCCTTATTGCTACTGTGAAATAAGCACGGCTGCTTCATTGTGTAAAAAAAAAAAAATCTCAGTACATATGTCTTTTCAAACCCGCTATGAACTAGTAATCGCATGGAAAGTGGCCTCGCAGTAGGGCCATGAGACTCCTGCTTGGCCTGCATAATGTGACTTCGCAACAAAAAAAAAAAAAAAAATTAGAAGTGAAGCTCTTTGTATGCTGGTTCGGAAACTTCCTTTGAGCCTTTCTGCAACTGGCTGACAAACAATGAAGGGCTTTTCACATTGATTTTGTAATGTCAACAATGAAAACACGGGGGCCAGTTGGTTGATCATACTGTGGAATACTGCGCTACTTGATAGACCGAGGACACGTTCATTCGTGTCTTGTCCTTGACCTGTCCCCCATCTAGCAAGTAGAGCTGTATTCCCCAGTTTGTGATGTCAACGGTCCCTTATTGCTACTGTGAAATAAGCACGGCTGCTTCATTGTGTAAAAAAAAAATCTGAGTACATATGTCTTTTCAAACCCGCTATGAACTGGTAATCGCATGGAAAGTGGCCTCGCAGTAGGGCCATGAGACTCCTGCTTGGCCTGCATAATGTGACTTTGCAAAAAAAAAAAAAAATTAGAAGTGAAGCTCTTTGTATGCTGGTTCGGAAACTTCCTTTGAGCCTTTCTGCAATTGGCTGACAAACAATGAAGGGCTTTTCACATTGATTTTGTAATGTCAACAATGAAAACACGGGGGCCAGTTGGTTGATCATACTGTGGAATACTGCGCTACTTGATAGACCGAGGACACGTTCATTCGTGTCTTGTCCTTGACCTGTCCCCCATCTAGCAAGTAGAGCTGTATTCCCCAGTTTGTGATGTCAACGGTCCCTTATTGCTACTGTGAAATAAGCACGGCTGCTTCATTGTGTAAAAAAAAAATCTCAGTACATATGTCTTTTCAAACCCGCTATGAACTGGCAAGTGCATGGAAAGCGGCCTCGCAGTAGGCCATGAGACTCCTGCTTGGCCTGCACAATGTGACTTTGCAAAAAAAAAAAAAAATTAGAAGTGAAGCTCTTTGTATGCTGGTTCGGAAACTTCCTTTGAGCCTTTCTGCAATTGGCTGACAAACAATGAAGGGCTTTTCACATTGATTTTGTAATGTCAACAATGAAAACACGGGGGCCAGTTGGTTGATCATACTGTGGAATACTGCGCTACTTGATAGACCGAGGACACATTCATTCGTGTGTTCTTCACCTGTCCCCCATCTAGCAAGTAGCGCTGTATTCCCCAGTTTGTGATGTCAACGGTTCCTTATTGCTACTGTGAAATAAGCACGGCTGCTTCATTGTGTGAAAAAAAAAATCTGAGTACATATGTCTTTTCAAACCCGCTATGAACTGGCAAGTGCATGGAAAGCGGCCTCGCAGTAGGCAGTGAGACTCCTGCTTGGCCTGCATAATGTGACTTTACAAAAAAAAAAAAAATAGAAGTGAAGCTCTTTGTATGCTGGTTCGGAAACTTCCTTTGAGCCTTTCTGCAATTGGCTGACAAACAATGAAGGGCTTTTCACATTGATTTTGTAATGTCAACAATGAAAACACGGGGGCCAGTTGGTTGATCATACTGGGGAATACGGCGCTACTTGATAGACCGGGGACACATTCATTTGTGTGTTGTTCTTCACCTGTCCCCCATCTAGCAAGTTGAGCTGTATTCCCCAGTTTGTGATGTCAACGGTCCCTTATTGCTACTGTGAAATAAGCACGGCTGCTTCATTGTGTAAAAAAAAAATCTGAGTACATATGTCTTTTCAAACCCGCTATGAACTGGTAATCGCATGGAAAGTGGCCTCGCAGTAGGGCCATGAGACTCCTGCTTGGCCCGCATAATGTGACTTTGCAAAAAAAAAAAAAATTAGAAGTGAAGCTCTTTGTATGCTGGTTCGGAAACTTCCTTTGAGCCTTTCTGCAATTGGCTGACAAACAATGAAGGGCTTTTCACATTGATTTTGTAATGTCAACAATGAAAACACGGGGGCCAGTTGGTTGACCATACTGGGGAATACGGCGCTACTTGATAGACCGGGGACACATTCATTCGTGTGTTGTCCTTCACCTGTCCCCCATCTAGCAAGTAGAGCTGTATTCCCCAGTTTGTGATGTCAACGGTCCCTTATTGCTACTGTGAAATAAGCACGGCTGCTTCATTGTGTAAAAAAAAGATCTGATTACATATGTCTTTTCAAACCCGCTATGAACTGGTAATCGCATGGAAAGTGGCCTCGCAGTAGGGCCATGAGACTCCTGCTTGGCCTGCATAATGTGACTTTGCAAAAAAAAAAAAAATTAGAAGTGAACCTCTTTGTATGCTGGTTCGGAAACTTCCTTTGAGCCTTTCTGCAATTGGCTGACAAACAATGAAGGGCTTTTCACATTGATTTTGTAATGTCAACAATGAAAACACGGGGGCCAGTTGGTTGATCTTACTGTGGAATACTGCGCTACTTGATAGACCGAGGACACGTTCATTCGTGTCTTGTCCTTGACCTGTCCCCCATCTAGCAAGTAGCGCTGTATTCCCCAGTTTGTGATGTCAACGGTCCCTTATTGCTACTGTGAAATAAGCACGGCTGCTTCATTGTGTAAAAAAAAAAAATCTCAGTACATATGTCTTTTCAAGCCCGCTATGAACTGGTAATCGCATGGAAAGTGGCCTCGCAGTAGGGCCATGAGACTCCTGCTTGGCCTGCATAATGTGACTTCGCAAAAAAAAAAAAAAAAATTAGAAGTGAAGCTCTTTGTATGCTGGTTCGGAAACTTCCTTTGAGCCTTTCTGCAATTGGCTGACAAACAATGAAGGGCTTTTCACATTGATTTTGTAATGTCAACAATGAAAACACGGGGGCCAGTTGGTTGATCATACTGTGGAATACTGCGCTACTTGATAGACCGAGGACACGTTCATTCGTGTCTTGTCCTTGACCTGTCCCCCATCTAGCAAGTAGAGCTGTATTCCCCAGTTTGTGATGTCAACGGTCCCTTATTGCTACTGTGAAATAAGCACGGCTGCTTCATTGTGTAAAAAAAAAAAATCTCAGTACATATGTCTTTTCAAACCCGCTATGAACTGGCAAGTGCATGGAAAGCGGCCTCGCAGTAGGCCATGAGACTCCTGCTTGGCCTGCACAATGTGACTTTGCAAAAAAAAAAAAAAATTAGAAGTGAAGCTCTTTGTATGCTGGTTCGGAAACTTCCTTTGAGCCTTTCTGCAATTGGCTGACAAACAATGAAGGGCTTTTCACATTGATTTTGTAATGTCAACAATGAAAACACGGGGGCCAGTTGGTTGATCATACTGTGGAATACTGCGCTACTTGATAGACCGAGGACACATTCATTCGTGTGTTGTCGTTCACCTCTCCCCCATCTAGCAAGTAGCGCTGTATTCCCCAGTTTGTGATGTCAACGGTCCCTTATTGCTACTGTGAAATAAGCACGGCTGCTTCATTGTGTAAAAAAAAGATCTGATTACATATGTCTTTTCAAACCCGCTATGAACTGGCAATCGCATGGCAAGTGGCCTCGCAGTAGGGCCATGAGACTCCTGCTTGGCCTGCACAATGTGACTTTGCAAAAAAAAAAAAAATTAGAAGTGAAGCTCTTTGTATGCTGGTTCGGAAACTTCCTTTGAGCCTTTCTGCAATTGGCTGACAAACAATGAAGAGCTTTTCACATTGATTTTGTAATGTCAACAATGAAAACACGGGGGCCAGTTGGTTGATCATACTGGGGAATACGGCGCTACTTGATAGACCGGGGACACATTCATTCGTGTGTTGTCCTTCACCTGTCCCCCATCTAGCAAGTAGAGCTGTATTCCCCAGTTTGTGATGTCAACGGTCCCTTATTGCTACTGTGAAATAAGCACGGCTGCTTCATTGTGTAAAAAAAAAAAATCTGAGTACATATGTCTTTTCAAACCCGCTATGAACTGGCAAGTGCATGGAAAGCGGCCTCGCAGTAGGCCATGAGACTCCTGCTTGGCCTGCACAATGTGACTTTGAAAAAAAAAAAAAAATTAGAAGTGAAGCTCTTTGTATGCTGGTTCGGAAACTTCCTTTGAGCCTTTCTGCAATTGGCTGACAAACAATGAAGGGCTTTTCACATTGATTTTGTAATGTCAACAATGAAAACACGGGGGCCAGTTGGTTGATCATACTGTGGAATACTGCGCTACTTGATAGACCGAGGACACATTCATTCGTGTGTTGTCCTTCACCTGTCCCCCATCTAGCAAGTAGCGCTGTATTCCCCAGTTTGTGATGTCAACGGTCCCTTATTGCTACTGTGAAATAAGCACGGCTGCTTCATTGTGTAAAAAAAAAAATCTGAGTACATATGTCTTTTCAAACCCGCTATGAACTGGACGCTGGGGCTACGTCGACCCAGCCTTCACTTGGTAGCGTGCAGAGACCCGGGGTTGAAGTAGGATTGAATCTTCGAAGTTGGTGAAATATGTACAAGCAGGTTTAATGGCACTTTGAGAAACTTATTTACAAGATTATTTACACGAAAAAGAAGGGTACATCAGCAAAATGGGAAGCGTTAAGAGTTCATAGCGAGAAGCGACTGGATGAGCCGTTTACCCAGGGCCCAGAGCGACATTTCGTGCTCTGCAGCGTCCTTAAAACCCCCTATGTCCAGCCCCTCTCTGAAGATGCTGACCAACCAAATCCAGGGCACGCCCCTCAGATATCGGCATCCAATCGAACACATCACTGCACTGATGGTCTGAAGCACTGGCTGGCCCGGCATTGTTTCGATGAGCCTGGTCACTTGTTGGCGGGAAAAGCTTGGGAACGGCGAGGAGGTACATTTCTATTCTTCAGCCAAGAAACGATAGGCAGCTGGTTCCGGCAAGTGGATTTACTTCTCAGAAACCCAAGTGCACTTGGGCGCCGCATACGCTCCCAGCCTTTGTCCGTTTTCGACAATTGCAAATCTTTCCTGCATTCCCGGGAAATCATTTAATGGCCGTATGCGTCATGCTCCTTTCTTGTCCTGCATGTCAGCGGACATGTCACTCTGTCATCTCCTTTGGATAGGAGGCATTCATCACTGGAGGATAGCACTTCTGGAAGGGTGAACAAAAGAAAGAAATCACTTCCTGCTATTTCCCGCAGGGGGACGTTTCTTTGTGTTTTTCCAGACGTTCTCTTGACAGGGTCAATTTGGCATTTGCAGGGTGTCCACAAAGCAAAACAGGCTTACAAAAAGGATTTATGGAAACAGGCTCACTTAGAGCCATGGGACCATCACCACATCTCCACAGCACTTATCCATGCCCACAGGCGAACAATAGAGCGCGCAAATGCGGATGCATGGTCGTAACAGCCTCCTCCCCCGCCAGAAGAGTCTCGGAGGGCAGCAGTCGCAGCTGCTGCATGAAGAGACGACTTAATGGCCTGCACGTGAACGCTTGAAGCTCGCTGTTGCTTGTCGCGTTGTCTTGATTGTCGTAGGCCAAATTGCTCGAGCTGTCTGAAACTCAACCACATGTCGAAGCAAGCACTCGGCTCCCGTCTGAAGAGACCAGGTCAAAAGAAAACTGCCATTGTTGTTCGAGAAAAGCCCACTCTCAAGACGTTCAGGACCCACGTATTCCTAGAAAACCAAACGTGCTGCTTTACATAGTCACAAATATACAAGCGCACGAAAAAAAAAAAACCTGATTATCAATTTGGATACATGGTGAGGAACATCTCGGACCGCTTAGAAAGAGCGGCTAAGCGCGTCCGCATTCCCATTTAACTTCCCCTTATTGTATCTTATTTCAAAATTGTACTGCTATAAAATCAAGCTCCACCTAAGAAGGCGACTGTTCTTCGATGTCGCAGTTTGCAGCCAAGCCAGGGGACAATGGTCCGTCTCTACGTTGAATTTGGCCCCTCCAAGATAGCACTGCAATTTTTGAATGGCCCATACAATGCAAGCGCACTCTTTCTCTAACGCGCAATAAGCCCTCTCTCTAGAACTCAGTTTTCTGCTCAGGTAGAGCACTGGGTGCTCATTACCGTCGTCATCTCTCTGGCAGAGAACAGCACCTAGCCCTCGATCACTGGCATCACACTGGACCGTGAATTCTCGGTCATAGTCTGGAGCTCGCAATACCGGACGGCTAATCAGCACAGCCTTCAGGTTTACGAAGGAGGCTTCCTTTTGTTCGTCCCAGACTACATTTGTCGGTTCTGTCCTGCGGAGAGCGTCGGTCAGAGGGCTGGCCAAAGCTGAATAGTTAGGGATGTAGTGATTGTAGTATCCAGTCAGACCCAGGAAGGCTCGAATTTCCGTCATCGTGCTCGGCCGCGGGTAGTCTGCTACCGCAGAAATCTTAATCTCGCTGGGTTTCCTGAAACCTTGACCTACATTGTGACCCAAGTAGTCCACGGTCGCCCTAGCCAGGCAACATTTCTCGGCCTTTACGGTTAGTCCAGCTTGACGCAAAAGGCTCAGTACAGCTCTTAGATGTACCATATGGTCCGCCCATGAGTCGGAAAACACCGCAATGTCATCTAAATAAGGCACCGCGAATGTTTCACACCCCTTTAAAACCCTATCCATGAGTCGGGAAAAACAAAATGGTGCATTTTTGAGCCCGAAACTCATCATTGTTGGCTGGTAGCTGCCCGTCGGAGTGACGAAAGCCGCGTATCTGCTGGCGCGTTCAGTGAGCGGTACTTGCCAGTATCCTCGAGTAAGGTCCAGCGTAGTCACATATGCCGCTCTACTGACCTGTTCTACTCTCTCCTCAATATTCGGAATAGGATACACTTGATCCCTGGTGAGAGAATTTAGCTTTCGGTAGTCTACCACAGGCCTAGGGTCTTTACCTGGAGCTTCTACTAAGATCATAGGCGAAGCATAATCGCTTTCCGAGGGTTTTATTACTCCCAATTCCAGCATGCGAGTTACTTCCCTATCCAGAATTTCTCTTTGCCTTGGAGAGAATCGGTAGCACCTTGATCGCACTGGCACGTCTGAAGTCAGCTCAATATCGTGCTCAGTCAAATCAGTTCTGCCTGGCCTGTCCACGAAGCAGGCCTCAAACTCTGTTATTATCTCGCCCAGATCGGACAGCTGGGATTTCTTTAGTTCTGCTCTCTGCTCCGTCTTTTTGAGAAGCTCCTGAGCGTTGCTTCCTTTTCCGCTGAGGCAAATCAAGTTGTCCCCCATCTCCTCGGGAAGGTTTAACGTTAGATTTACCACGGCTTCCCTCTGCACATAAGGCTTCATAAGATTGCAATGATAAATGCGCACTTCTTTACGCCTACCGGGAATTTTCACTGCGTAGTTAGTGTTAGAAAGCTTTGCAACGACTTCAGCCGGTCCTTCCCACTGTACTTCGAGCTTATTCTTGGGATCATTGGCTTGCTCCATAGCTAAGTCCTCTCGGGTTCCACTTAGAAGTCTCGTGAGATTACTAGACACCGGCGGCAAGAGGTTACTCTCTAGAACGTCCTCATTCCGTGTCTTATCAAGCTCACTTTCTAGTTGACTTATCTGAGATGCCTCGCTCTCAAAGTTTTCTGACCTGCTATCTTCCGCATTTACCACTGTTTTAACTGCCGTTTCCTCCGCTGTGGATTTTTCTGGAATGAGCAGTGTAGCTAGTTCTCGCGCCTTTGAACGTGTTAAGGCTTGCACAACTCTGTCTCCGAAAAGGATGCCCCTCTTTCGCAGCAGCATGTCCGATTTGTTGGAGAACAAATACGGATAGCACTTAGGAAGCTTTCCTGAAACGGCAGCCTCGGTTGTTAATTCGCCGAAAGGGCCCTCGATGACCACGTTCGCGATTGGCAAGCACACACTCTGTTCCTCCACTACCTGGCGGATCCATGCACACTGTCCTGTATAGTCGGAAGGCGACACATACGCCGGATGGACAACATCCATCGTTGCGGCCGAATCGCGCAGTACCTTGCAAGGCTTCCCGTTGACTACTAGGTCATGCAGGTAGGGTTCCAAAAGCTGCATATTTTCATCGCAGTCACTGACATACGAGAAAGCAAACTTTTCTTTCCGGCAGTTGACGGCAATGTGACCCTGCTCATTACACCTAAAGCATGTGAACGGCTTCCTAGCCCCAAGCTTGTTCTTTGTGTTCTGCGCGTTGGTCACTTCCCCACTTTTCTCACTGCCGTCCTTTCTAGGGCGTTTGCCTGAAGAAGCCTTCCTTTCTTCGTTTGCAAATCTAGCAAAGTGCCTTTTCTGACGGTTATTCACTCTCAACTTGGGATTGCGGGGCCTATCCACTGCTGGGTTGCTGAATTGTCGGCGCGAAGCATACTCCTCAATAAGTTCGGCAGCTTCAGTTGCCGACTTAATTTCGCCTCGGTCCTGTAACCAATTTCTTTCTTTTTCTGGGAGGCAGTTATAAAACTGCTCCAAAAGAATTCGCTCGACTACAGCGTCCCTATCACTGTAGGAATCAGTGCTCTTTAGCCACTCGCCCAAATTAACTCTTAAATTGTACAGGAATTCAGGGTAACTCTCGTCCCTGGACTTAGTAGCGTTCCGAAAACGTTGTCTGAACGCCTCGGCGCTAAGCCTATACTTTCTCAGAAGGCAAGCTTTGACCTTCTCGTAGTTGTCCGCGTCCTCCTTGCTTAGCCGCGCGACAACCTCCGCTGCCTCGCAGGGCAGAACCGTCAATAATCTCTGAGACCAAGTGTCTCGCTGGAAGGACAGTTTTTCGCAGGTTCGCTCAAAGTTAGCCAGATACAGACCGATATCCCCTGATATCACATATGGCTGCATGTACTTTGACATCTTGAAATCTGCCTCCTTGTTGAGAAGAGGTACCGCTAGCTGGGGACAATTGCCCGACCTCTTGCTCAACTCTAAGTCTAATTTCCGGAGCTCAATTTCTTGGTCCAGCTTTTTTGCCTCTCTTTCAATTTCACGCTCCTTTTCCTCTTTTTCCCGCTCCTTTTCCTCTTTTTCCCGCTCTTTCTGCTGTCTGAGCTGTTCCTTTTTTTGACCGATGAGGTTCCATGCTTCACTGAGCTCCTCATCATCGGCTCCCAAATCTGTGATTGCCTTTATAATCAAGGCTTTTCGTGCCAAACCACTTGTATCAATTCCCAATTCCTCACACAATAGCAACAGGTCCGGTTTCTGCAGCTTTTGTAGGTCCATGATCGCTCCGAGTGTCGGCTACTTCCAAAACAACTGTGCAAACTACCAAACCTAAAGGCGTTTCCACACTCTCTTTACCAGTTCTAAAATCTAACCCTGTTCTAGAACCTGGTCCACATCAGAAGAAAAGCCAAGCACTCACCCACACATGCGATCGATGTTCCGAGCTGCTTTCTTGTTGGCCGATTGTTGCGCCTGCTTGTTGCTTGAGATGCCACCTCCGATCACAAGATGTGGCTTGTAGATTCTGATCCACCTCGAATCACCAGATGTTGTAGCTTGTAGATCCAGATCCCACCTCCAGTCATCAGATGTTGTGGCTTGTAGATTCAGATCCCAACGCTGGTCACCAGTTGTTGTGGCTTGTAGATTCAGATCCCACCGCTGCCACCAGTTGTCGTGACGCTGGGGCTACGTCGACCCGGCCTTCACTTGGTAGCGTGCAGAGACTCGGGGTTGAAGTAGGATTGAATCTTCGAAGTTGGTGAAATATGTACAAGCAGGTTTAATGGCACTTTGAGAAACTTATTTACAAGATTATTTACACGAAAAAGAAGGGTACATCAGCAAAATGGCAAGCGTTAAGAGTTCATAGCGAGAAGCGACTGGATGAGCCGTTTACCCAGGGCCCAGAGCGACATTTCGTGCTC
The DNA here is from genome assembly GCF_055883805.1 of Amblyomma maculatum. NCBI lineage: Eukaryota > Metazoa > Arthropoda > Arachnida > Ixodida > Ixodidae > Amblyomma > Amblyomma maculatum. The sequence goes on along the minus strand of NC_139353.1, from coordinate 104,541,961 downwards.
TGCAGCGTCCTTAAAACCCCCTATGTCCAGCCCCTCTCTGAAGATGCTGACCAACCAAATCCAGGGCACGCCCCTCAGATATCGGCATCCAATCGAACACATCACTGCACTGATGGTCTGAAGCACTGGCTGGCCCGGCATTGTTTCGATGAGCCTGGTCACTTGTTGGCGGGAAAAGCTTGGGAACGGCGAGGAGGTACATTTCTATTCTTCAGCCAAGAAACGATAGGCAGCTGGTTCCGGCAAGTGGATTTACTTCTCAGAAACCCAAGTGCACTTGGGCGCCGCATACGCTCCCAGCCTTTGTCCGTTTTCGACAATTGCAAATCTTTCCTGCATTCCCGGGAAATCATTTAATGGCCGTATGCGTCATGCTCCTTTCTTGTCCTGCACGTCAGCGGACATGTCACTCTGTTGTCTCCTTTGGATAGGAGGCATTCATCACTGGAGGATAGCACTTCTCGACTGGAAGGGTGAACAAAAGAAAGAAATCACTTCCTGCTATTTCCCGCAGGGGGACGTTTCTTTGTGTTTTTCCAGACGTTCTCTTGACAGGGTCAATTTGGCATTTGCAGGGTGTCCACAAAGCAAAACAGGCTTACAAAAAGGATTTATGGAAACAGGCTCACTTAGAGCCATGGGACCATCACCACATCTCCACAGCACTTATCCATGCCCACAGGCGAACAATAGAGCGCGCAAATGCGGATGCATGGTCGTAACAATGTCAACGGTCCCTTATTGCTACTGTGAAATAAGCACAGCTGCTTCATTGTGTAAAAAAAAAAATCTGAGTACATATGTCTTTTCAAACCCGCTATGAACTGGTAATCGCATGGAAAGTGGCCTCGCAGTAGGGCCATGAGACTCCTGCTTGGCCTGCATAATGTGACTTTGCAAAAAAAAAAAAAATTAGAAGTGAAGCTCTTTGTATGCTGGTTCCGAAACTTCCTTTGAGCCTTTCTGCAATTGGCTGACAAACAATGAAGGGCTTTTCACATTGATTTTGTAATGTCAACAATGAAAACACGGGGGCCAGTTGGTTGATCATACTGGGGAATACGGCGCTACTTGATAGACCGGGGACACATTCATTCGTGTGTTGTCCTTCACCTGTCCCCCATCTAGCAAGTAGAGCTGTATTCCCCAGTTTGTGATGTCAACGGTCCCTTATTGCTACTGTGAAATAAGCACGGCTGCTTCATTGTGTAAAAAAAAAAAATCTGAGTACATATGTCTTTTCAAACCCGCTATGAACTGGTAATCGCATGGAAAGTGGCCTCGCAGTAGGGCCATGAGACTCCTGCTTGGCCCGCATAATGTGACTTTGCAAAAAAAAAAAATTAGAAGTGAAGCTCTTTGTATGCTGGTTCGGAAACTTCCTTTGAGCCTTTCTGCAATTGGCTGACAAACAATGAAGGGCTTTTCACATTGATTTTGGAATGTCAACAATGAAAACACGGGGGCCAGTTGGTTGACCATACTGGGGAATACGGCGCTACTTGATAGACCGGGGACACATTCATTCGTGTGTTGTCCTTCACCTGTCCCCCATCTAGCAAGTAGAGCTGTATTCCCCAGTTTGTGATGTCAACGGTCCCTTATTGCTGCTGTGAAATAAGCACGGCTGCTTCATTGTGTAAAAAAAAGATCTGATCACATATGTCTTTTCAAACCCGCTATGAACTGGTAATCGCATGGAAAGTGGCCTCGCAGTAGGGCCATGAGACTCCCGCTTGGCCTGCATAATGTGACTTTGCAAAAAAAAAAAAATTAGAAGTGAAGCTCTTTGTATGCTGGTTCGGAAACTTCCTTTGAGCCTTTCTGCAGTTGGCTGACAAACAATGAAGGGCTTTTCACATTGATTTTGTAATGTCAACAATGAAAACACGGGGGCCAGTTGGTTGATCATACTGTGGAATACTGCGCTACTTGATAGACCGAGGACACGTTCATTCGTGTCTTGTCCTTGACCTGTCCCCCATCTAGCAAGTAGCGCTGTATTCCCCAGTTTGTGATGTCAACGGTCCCTTATTGCTACTGTGAAATAAGCACGGCTGCTTCATTGTGTAAAAAAAAAAAAATCTCAGTACATATGTCTTTTCAAACCCGCTATGAACTAGTAATCGCATGGAAAGTGGCCTCGCAGTAGGGCCATGAGACTCCTGCTTGGCCTGCATAATGTGACTTCGCAACAAAAAAAAAAAATTAGAAGTGAAGCTCTTTGTATGCTGGTTCGGAAACTTCCTTTGAGCCTTTCTGCAACTGGCTGACAAACAATGAAGGGCTTTTCACATTGATTTTGTAATGTCAACAATGAAAACACGGGGGCCAGTTGGTTGATCATACTGTGGAATACTGCGCTACTTGATAGACCGAGGACACGTTCATTCGTGTCTTGTCCTTGACCTGTCCCCCATCTAGCAAGTAGAGCTGTATTCCCCAGTTTGTGATGTCAACGGTCCCTTATTGCTACTGTGAAATAAGCACGGCTGCTTCATTGTGTAAAAAAAAAATCTCAGTACATATGTCTTTTCAAACCCGCTATGAACTGGCAAGTGCATGGAAAGCGGCCTCGCAGTAGGCCATGAGACTCCTGCTTGGCCTGCACAATGTGACTTTGCAAAAAAAAAAAAATTAGAAGTGAAGCTCTTTGTATGCTGGTTCGGAAACTTCCTTTGAGCCTTTCTGCAATTGGCTGACAAACAATGAAGGGCTTTTCACATTGATTTTGTAATGTCAACAATGAAAACACGGGGGCCAGTTGGTTGATCATACTGTGGAATACTGCGCTACTTGATAGACCGAGGACACATTCATTCGTGTGTTGTCCTTCACCTCTCCCCCATCTAGCAAGTAGCGCTGTATTCCCCAGTTTGTGATGTCAACGGTCCCTTATTGCTACTGTGAAATAAGCACGGCTGCTTCATTGTGTAAAAAAAAGATCTGATTACATATGTCTTTTCAAACCCGCTATGAACTGGCAATCGCATGGCAAGTGGCCTCGCAGTAGGGCCATGAGACTCCTGCTTGGCCTGCACAATGTGACTTTGCAAAAAAAAAAAATTAGAAGTGAAGCTCTTTGTATGCTGGTTCGGAAACTTCCTTTGAGCCTTTCTGCAATTGGCTGACAAACAATGAAGAGCTTTTCACATTGATTTTGTAATGTCAACAATGAAAACACGGGGGCCAGTTGGTTGATCATACTGGGGAATACGGCGCTACTTGATAGACCGGGGACACATTCATTCGTGTGTTGTCCTTCACCTGTCCCCCATCTAGCAAGTAGAGCTGTATTCCCCAGTTTGTGATGTCAACGGTCCCTTATTGCTACTGTGAAATAAGCACGGCTGCTTCATTGTGTAAAAAAAAAAATCTGAGTATATATGTCTTTTCAAACCCGCTATGAACTGGCAAGTGCATGGAAAGCGGCCTCGCAGTAGGCCATGAGACTCCTGCTTGGCCTGCACAATGTGACTTTGAAAAAAAAAAAAAAATTAGAAGTGAAGCTCTTTGTATGCTGGTTCGGAAACTTCCTTTGAGCCTTTCTGCAATTGGCTGACAAACAATGAAGGGCTTTTCACATTGATTTTGTAATGTCAACAATGAAAACACGGGGGCCAGTTGGTTGACCATACTGGGGAATACGGCGCTACTTGATAGACCGGGGACACATTCATTCGTGTGTTGTCCTTCACCTGTCCCCCATCTAGCAAGTAGAGCTGTATTTCCCAGTTTGTGGTGTCAACGGTCCCTTATTGCTACTGTGAAATAAGCACGGCTGCTTCATTGTGTAAAAAAAAGATCTGATCACATATGTCTTTTCAAACCCGCTATGAACTGGTAATCGCATGGAAAGTGGCCTCGCAGTAGGGCCATGAGACTCCCGCTTGGCCTGCATAATGTGACTTTGCAAAAAAAAAAAAAAATTAGAAGTGAAGCTCTTTGTATGCTGGTTCGGAAACTTCCTTTGAGCCTTTCTGCAATTGGCTGACAAACAATGAAGGGCTTTTCACATTGATTTTGTAATGTCAACAATGAAAACACGGGGGCCAGTTGGTTGATCATACTGTGGAATACTGCGCTACTTGATAGACCGAGGACACGTTCATTCGTGTCTTGTCCTTGACCTGTCCCCCATCTAGCAAGTAGCGCTGTATTCCCCAGTTTGTGATGTCAACGGTCCCTTATTGCTACTGTGAAATAAGCACGGCTGCTTCATTGTGTAAAAAAAAAAAAAATCTCAGTACATATGTCTTTTCAAACCCGCTATGAACTAGTAATCGCATGGAAAGTGGCCTCGCAGTAGGGCCATGAGACTCCTGCTTGGCCTGCATAATGTGACTTCGCAACAAAAAAAAAAAAAAAAATTAGAAGTGAAGCTCTTTGTATGCTGGTTCGGAAACTTCCTTTGAGCCTTTCTGCAACTGGCTGACAAACAATGAAGGGCTTTTCACATTGATTTTGTAATGTCAAGAATGAAAACACGGGGGCCAGTTGGTTGATCATACTGTGGAATACTGCGCTACTTGATAGACCGAGGACACGTTCATTCGTGTCTTGTCCTTGACCTGTCCCCCATCTAGCAAGTAGAGCTGTATTCCCCAGTTTGTGATGTCAACGGTCCCTTATTGCTACTGTGAAATAAGCACGGCTGCTTCATTGTGTAAAAAAAAAATCTGAGTACATATGTCTTTTCAAACCCGCTATGAACTGGTAATCGCATGGAAAGTGGCCTCGCAGTAGGGCCATGAGACTCCTGCTTGGCCTGCATAATGTGACTTTGCAAAAAAAAAAAAATTAGAAGTGAAGCTCTTTGTATGCTGGTTCGGAAACTTCCTTTGAGCCTTTCTGCAATTGGCTGACAAACAATGAAGGGCTTTTCACATTGATTTTGTAATGTCAACAATGAAAACACGGGGGCCAGTTGGTTGATCATACTGTGGAATACTGCGCTACTTGATAGACCGAGGACACGTTCATTCGTGTCTTGTCCTTGACCTGTCCCCCATCTAGCAAGTAGAGCTGTATTCCCCAGTTTGTGATGTCAACGGTCCCTTATTGCTACTGTGAAATAAGCACGGCTGCTTCATTGTGTAAAAAAAAAAATCTGAGTACATATGTCTTTTCAAACCCGCTATGAACTGGCAAGTGCATGGAAAGCGGCCTCGCAGTAGGCAGTGAGACTCCTGCTTGGCCTGCATAATGTGACTTTACAAAAAAAAAAAAAATTAGAAGTGAACCTCTTTGTATGCTGGTTCGGAAACTTCCTTTGAGCCTTTCTGCAATTGGATGACAAACAATGAAGGGCTTTTCACATTGATTTTGTAATGTCAACAATGAAAACACGGGGGCCAGTTGGTTGATCATACTGTGGAATACTGCGCTACTTGATAGACCGAGGACACGTTCATTCGTGTCTTGTCCTTGACCTGTCCCCCATCTAGCAAGTAGAGCTGTATTCCCCAGTTTGTGATGTCAACGGTCCCTTATTGCTACTGTGAAATAAGCACGGCTGCTTCATTGTGTAAAAAAAAAATCTGAGTACATATGTCTTTTCAAACCCGCTATGAACTGGTAATCGCATGGAAAGTGGCCTCGCAGTAGGGCCATGAGACTCCTGCTTGGCCCGCATAATGTGACTTTGCAAAAAAAAAAAAAATTAGAAGTGAAGCTCTTTGTATGCTGGTTCGGAAACTTCCTTTGAGCCTTTCTGCAATTGGCTGACAAACAATGAAGGGCTTTTCACATTGATTTTGTAATGTCAACAATGAAAACACGGGGGCCAGTTGGTTGACCATACTGGGGAATACGGCGCTACTTGATAGACCGGGGACACATTCATTCGTGTGTTGTCCTTCACCTGTCCCCCATCTAGCAAGTAGAGCTGTATTCCCCAGTTTGTGATGTCAACGGTCCCTTATTGCTACTGTGAAATAAGCACGGCTGCTTCATTGTGTAAAAAAAAGATCTGATTACATATGTCTTTTCAAACCCGCTATGAACTGGTAATCGCATGGAAAGTGGCCTCGCAGTAGGGCCATGAGACTCCTGCTTGGCCTGCATAATGTGACTTCGCAAAAAAAAAAAAAAAATTAGAAGTGAAGCTCTTTGTATGCTGGTTCGGAAACTTCCTTTGAGCCTTTCTGCAATTGGCTGACAAACAATGAAGGGCTTTTCACATTGATTTTGTAATGTCAACAATGAAAACACGGGGGCCAGTTGGTTGATCATACTGTGGAATACTGCGCTACTTGATAGACCGAGGACACGTTCATTCGTGTCTTGTCCTTGACCTGTCCCCCATCTAGCAAGTAGAGCTGTATTCCCCAGTTTGTGATGTCAACGGTCCCTTATTGCTACTGTGAAATAAGCACGGCTGCTTCATTGTGTAAAAAAAAAAAATCTCAGTACATATGTCTTTTCAAACCCGCTATGAACTGGCAAGTGCATGGAAAGCGGCCTCGCAGTAGGCCATGAGACTCCTGCTTGGCCTGCACAATGTGACTTTGCAAAAAAAAAAAAAAAATTAGAAGTGAAGCTCTTTGTATGCTGGTTCGGAAACTTCCTTTGAGCCTTTCTGCAATTGGCTGACAAACAATGAAGGGCTTTTCACATTGATTTTGTAATGTCAACAATGAAAACACGGGGGCCAGTTGGTTGATCATACTGTGGAATACTGCGCTACTTGATAGACCGAGGACACATTCATTCGTGTGTTGTCCTTCACCTCTCCCCCATCTAGCAAGTAGCGCTGTATTCCCCAGTTTGTGATGTCAACGGTCCCTTATTGCTACTGTGAAATAAGCACGGCTGCTTCATTGTGTAAAAAAAAGATCTGATTACATATGTCTTTTCAAACCCGCTATGAACTGGCAATCGCATGGCAAGTGGCCTCGCAGTAGGGCCATGAGACTCCTGCTTGGCCTGCACAATGTGACTTTGCAAAAAAAAAAAAAATTAGAAGTGAAGCTCTTTGTATGCTGGTTCGGAAACTTCCTTTGAGCCTTTCTGCAATTGGCTGACAAACAATGAAGAGCTTTTCACATTGATTTTGTAATGTCAACAATGAAAACACGGGGGCCAGTTGGTTGATCATACTGGGGAATACGGCGCTACTTGATAGACCGGGGACACATTCATTCGTGTGTTGTCCTTCACCTGTCCCCCATCTAGCAAGTAGAGCTGTATTCCCCAGTTTGTGATGTCAACGGTCCCTTATTGCTACTGTGAAATAAGCACGGCTGCTTCATTGTGTAAAAAAAAAAAATCTGAGTACATATGTCTTTTCAAACCCGCTATGAACTGGCAAGTGCATGGAAAGCGGCCTCGCAGTAGGCCATGAGACTCCTGCTTGGCCTGCACAATGTGACTTTGAAAAAAAAAAAAAATTAGAAGTGAAGCTCTTTGTATGCTGGTTCGGAAACTTCCTTTGAGCCTTTCTGCAATTGGCTGACAAACAATGAAGGGCTTTTCACATTGATTTTGTAATGTCAACAATGAAAACACGGGGGCCAGTTGGTTGATCATACTGTGGAATACTGCGCTACTTGATAGACCGAGGACACATTCATTCGTGTGTTGTCCTTCACCTGTCCCCCATCTAGCAAGTAGCGCTGTATTCCCCAGTTTGTGATGTCAACGGTCCCTTATTGCTACTGTGAAATAAGCACGGCTGCTTCATTGTGTAAAAAAAAAATCTGAGTACATATGTCTTTTCAAACCCGCTATGAACTGGACGCTGGGGCTACGTCGACCCAGCCTTCACTTGGTAGCGTGCAGAGACCCGGGGTTGAAGTAGGATTGAATCTTCGAAGTTGGTGAAATATGTACAAGCAGGTTTAATGGCACTTTGAGAAACTTATTTACAAGATTATTTACACGAAAAAGAAGGGTACATCAGCAAAATGGCAAGCGTTAAGAGTTCATAGCGAGAAGCGACTGGATGAGCCGTTTACCCAGGGCCCAGAGCGACATTTCGTGCTCTGCAGCGTCCTTAAAACCCCCTATGTCCAGCCCCTCTCTGAAGATGCTGACCAACCAAATCCAGGGCACGCCCCTCAGATATCGGCATCCAATCGAACACATCACTGCACTGATGGTCTGAAGCACTGGCTGGCCCGGCATTGTTTCGATGAGCCTGGTCACTTGTTGGCGGGAAAAGCTTGGGAACGGCGAGGAGGTACATTTCTATTCTTCAGCCAAGAAACGATAGGCAGCTGGTTCCGGCAAGTGGATTTACTTCTCAGAAACCCAAGTGCACTTGGGCGCCGCATACGCTCCCAGCCTTTGTCCGTTTTCGACAATTGCAAATCTTTCCTGCATTCCCGGGAAATCATTTAATGGCCGTATGCGTCATGCTCCTTTCTTGTCCTGCATGTCAGCGGACATGTCACTCTGTCATCTCCTTTGGATAGGAGGCATTCATCACTGGAGGATAGCACTTCTGGAAGGGTGAACAAAAGAAAGAAATCACTTCCTGCTATTTCCCGCAGGGGGACGTTTCTTTGTGTTTTTCCAGACGTTCTCTTGACAGGGTCAATTTGGCATTTGCAGGGTGTCCACAAAGCAAAACAGGCTTACAAAAAGGATTTATGGAAACAGGCTCACTTAGAGCCATGGGACCATCACCACATCTCCACAGCACTTATCCATGCCCACAGGCGAACAATAGAGCGCGCAAATGCGGATGCATGGTCGTAACAGCCTCCTCCCCCGCCAGAAGAGTCTCGGAGGGCAGCAGTCGCAGCTGCTGCATGAAGAGACGACTTAATGGCCTGCACGTGAACGCTTGAAGCTCGCTGTTGCTTGTCGCGTTGTCTTGATTGTCGTAGCTCGAGCTGTCTGAAACTCAACCACATGTCGAAGCAAGCACTCGGCTCCCGTCTGAAGAGACCAGGTCAAAAGAAAACTGCCATTGTTGTTCGAGAAAAGCCCACTCTCAAGACGTTCAGGACCCACGTATTCCTAGAAAACCAAACGTGCTGCTTTACATAGTCACAAATATACAAGCGCACGAAAAAAAAAAAAACCTGATTATCAATTTGGATACATGGTGAGGAACATCTCGGACCGCTTAGAAAGAGCGGCTAAGCGCGTCCGCATTCCCATTTAACTTCCCCTTATTGTATCTTATTTCAAAATTGTACTGCTATAAAATCAAGCTCCACCTAAGAAGGCGACTGTTCTTCGATGTCGCAGTTTGCAGCCAAGCCAGGGGACAATGGTCCGTCTCTACGTTGAATTTGGCCCCTCCAAGATAGCACTGCAATTTTTGAATGGCCCATACAATGCAAGCGCACTCTTTCTCTAACGCGCAATAAGCCCTCTCTCTAGAACTCAGTTTTCTGCTCAGGTAGAGCACTGGGTGCTCATTACCGTCGTCATCTCTCTGGCAGAGAACAGCACCTAGCCCTCGATCACTGGCATCACACTGGACCGTGAATTCTCGGTCATAGTCTGGAGCTCGCAATACCGGACGGCTAATCAGCACAGCCTTCAGGTTTACGAAGGAGGCTTCCTTTTGTTCGTCCCAGACTACATTTGTCGGTTCTGTCCTGCGGAGAGCGTCGGTCAGAGGGCTGGCCAAAGCTGAATAGTTAGGGATGTAGTGATTGTAGTATCCAGTCAGACCCAGGAAGGCTCGAATTTCCGTCATCGTGCTCGGCCGCGGGTAGTCTGCTACCGCAGAAATCTTAATCTCGCTGGGTTTCCTGAAACCTTGACCTACATTGTGACCCAAGTAGTCCACGGTCGCCCTAGCCAGGCAACATTTCTCGGCCTTTACGGTTAGTCCAGCTTGACGCAAAAGGCTCAGTACAGCTCTTAGATGTACCATATGGTCCGCCCATGAGTCGGAAAACACCGCAATGTCATCTAAATAAGGCACCGCGAATGTTTCACACCCCTTTAAAACCCTATCCATGAGTCGGGAAAAACAAAATGGTGCATTTTTGAGCCCGAAACTCATCATTGTTGGCTGGTAGCTGCCCGTCGGAGTGACGAAAGCCGCGTATCTGCTGGCGCGTTCAGTGAGCGGTACTTGCCAGTATCCTCGAGTAAGGTCCAGCGTAGTCACATATGCCGCTCTACTGACCTGTTCTACTCTCTCCTCAATATTCGGAATAGGATACACTTGATCCCTGGTGAGAGAATTTAGCTTTCGGTAGTCTACCACAGGCCTAGGGGCTTTACCTGGAGCTTCTACTAAGATCATAGGCGAAGCATAATCGCTTTCCGAGGGTTTTATTACTCCCAATTCCAGCATGCGAGTTACTTCCCTATCCAGAATTTCTCTTTGCCTTGGAGAGAATCGGTAGCACCTTGATCGCACTGGCACGTCTGAAGTCAGCTCAATATCGTGCTCAGTCAAATCAGTTCTGCCTGGCCTGTCCACGAAGCAGGCCTCAAACTCTGTTATTATCTCGCCCAGATCGGACAGCTGGGATTTCTTTAGTTCTGCTCTCTGCTCCGTCTTTTTGAGAAGCTCCTGAGCGTTGCTTCCTTTTCCGCTGAGGCAAATCAAGTTGTCCCCCATCTCCTCGGGAAGGTTTAACGTTAGATTTACCACGGCTTCCCTCTGCACATAAGGCTTCATAAGATTGCAATGATAAATGCGCACTTCTTTACGCCTACCGGGAATTTTCACTGCGTAGTTAGTGTTAGAAAGCTTTGCAACGACTTCAGCCGGTCCTTCCCACTGTACTTCGAGCTTATTCTTGGGATCATTGGCTTGCTCCATAGCTAAGTCCTCTCGGGTTCCACTTAGAAGTCTCGTGAGATTACTAGACACCGGCGGCAAGAGGTTACTCTCTAGAACGTCCTCATTCCGTGTCTTATCAAGCTCACTTTCTAGTTGACTTATCTGAGATGCCTCGCTCTCAAAGTTTTCTGACCTGCTATCTTCCGCATTTACCACTGTTTTAACTGCCGTTTCCTCCGCTGTGGATTTTTCTGGAATGAGCAGTGTAGCTAGTTCTGGCGCCTTTGAACGTGTTAAGGCTTGCACAACTCTGTCTCCGAAAAGGATGCCCCTCTTTCGCAGCAGCATGTCCGATTTGTTGGAGAACAAATACGGATAGCACTTAGGAAGCTTTCCTGAAACGGCAGCCTCGGTTGTTAATTCGCCGAAAGGGCCCTCGATGACCACGTTCGCGATTGGCAAGCACACACTCTGTTCCTCCACTACCTGGCGGATCCATGCACACTGTCCTGTATAGTCGGAAGGCGACACATACGCCGGATGGACAACATCCATCGTTGCGGCCGAATCGCGCAGTACCTTGCAAGGCTTCCCGTTGACTACTAGGTCATGCAGGTAGGGTTCCAAAAGCTGCATATTTTCATCGCAGTCACTGACATACGAGAAAGCAAACTTTTCTTTCCGGCAGTTGACGGCAATGTGACCCTGCTCATTACACCTAAAGCATGTGAACGGCTTCCTAGCCCCAAGCTTGTTCTTTGTGTTCTGCGCGTTGGTCACTTCCCCACTTTTCTCACTGCCGTCCTTTCTAGGGCGTTTGCCTGAAGAAGCCTTCCTTTCTTCGTTTGCAAATCTAGCAAAGTGCCTTTTCTGACGGTTATTCACTCTCAACTTGGGATTGCGGGGCCTATCCACTGCTGGGTTGCTGAATTGTCGGCGCGAAGCATACTCCTCAATAAGTTCGGCAGCTTCAGTTGCCGACTTAATTTCGCCTCGGTCCTGTAACCAATTTCTTTCTTTTTCTGGGAGGCAGTTATAAAACTGCTCCAAAAGAATTCGCTCGACTACAGCGTCCCTATCACTGTAGGAATCAGTGCTCTTTAGCCACTCGCCCAAATTAACTCTTAAATTGTACAGGAATTCAGGGTAACTCTCGTCCCTGGACTTAGTAGCGTTCCGAAAACGTTGTCTGAACGCCTCGGCGCTAAGCCTATACTTTCTCAGAAGGCAAGCTTTGACCTTCTCGTAGTTGTCCGCGTCCTCCTTGCTTAGCCGCGCGACAACCTCCGCTGCCTCGCAGGGCAGAACCGTCAATAATCTCTGAGACCAAGTGTCTCGCTGGAAGGACAGTTTTTCGCAGGTTCGCTCAAAGTTAGCCAGATACAGACCGATATCCCCTGATATCACATATGGCTGCATGTACTTTGACATCTTGAAATCTGCCTCCTTGTTGAGAAGAGGTACCGCTAGCTGGGGACAATTGCCCGACCTCTTGCTCAACTCTAAGTCTAATTTCCGGAGCTCAATTTCTTGGTCCAGCTTTTTTGCTTCTCTTTCAATTTCACGCTCCTTTTCCTCTTTTTCCCGCTCCTTTTCCTCTTTTTCCCGCTCTTTCTGCTGTCTGAGCTGTTCCTTTTTTTGACCGATGAGGTTCCATGCTTCACTGAGCTCCTCATCATCGGCTCCCAAATCTGTGATTGCCTTTATAATCAAGGGTTTTCGTGCCAAACCACTTGTATCAATTCCCAATTCCTCACACAATAGCAACAGGTCCGGTTTCTGCAGCTTTTGTAGGTCCATGATCGCTCCGAGTGTCGGCTACTTCCAAAACAACTGTGCAAACTACCAAACCTAAAGGCGTTTCCACACTCTCTTTACCAGTTCTAAAATCTAACCCTGTTCTAGAACCTGGTCCACATCAGAAGAAAAGCCAAGCACTCACCCACACATGCGATCGATGTTCCGAGCTGCTTTCTTGTTGGCCGATTGTTGCGCCTGCTTGTTGCTTGAGATGCCACCTCCGATCACAAGATGTGGCTTGTAGATTCTGATCCACCTCGAATCACCAGATGTTGTAGCTTGTAGATCCAGATCCCACCTCCAGTCATCAGATGTTGTGGCTTGTAGATTCAGATCCCAACGCTGGTCACCAGTTGTTGTGGCTTGTAGATTCAGATCCCACCGCTGCCACCAGTTGTCGTGACGCTGGGGCTACGTCGACCCGGCCTTCACTTGGTAGCGTGCAGAGACTCGGGGTTGAAGTAGGATTGAATCTTCGAAGTTGGTGAAATATGTACAAGCAGGTTTAATGGCACTTTGAGAAACTTATTTACAAGATTATTTACACGAAAAAGAAGGGTACATCAGCAAAATGGCAAGCGTTAAGAGTTCATAGCGAGAAGCGACTGGATGAGCCGTTTACCCAGGGCCCAGAGCGACATTTCGTGCTCTGCAGCGTCCTTAAAACCCCCTATGTCCAGCCCCTCTCTGAAGATGCTGACCAACCAAATCCAGGGCACGCCCCTCAGATATCGGCATCCAATCGAACACATCACTGCACTGATGGTCTGAAGCACTGGCTGGCCCGGCATTGTTTCGATGAGCCTGGTCACTTGTTGGCGGGAAAAGCTTGGGAACGGCGAGGAGGTACATTTCTATTCTTCAGCCAAGAAACGATAGGCAGCTGGTTCCGGCAAGTGGATTTACTTCTCAGAAACCCAAGTGCACTTGGGCGCCGCATACGCTCCCAGCCTTTGTCCGTTTTCGACAATTGCAAATCTTTCCTGCATTCCCGGGAAATCATTTAATGGCCGTATGCGTCATGCTCCTTTCTTGTCCTGCACGTCAGCGGACATGTCACTCTGTTGTCTCCTTTGGATAGGAGGCATTCATCACTGGAGGATAGCACTTCTCGACTGGAAGGGTGAACAAAAGAAAGAAATCACTTCCTGCTATTTCCCGCAGGGGGACGTTTCTTTGTGTTTTTCCAGACGTTCTCTTGACAGGGTCAATTTGGCATTTGCAGGGTGTCCACAAAGCAAAACAGGCTTACAAAAAGGATTTATGGAAACAGGCTCACTTAGAGCCATGGGACCATCACCACATCTGTACAGCACTTATCCATGCCCACAGGCGAACAATAGAGCGCGCAAATGCGGATGCATGGTCGTAACAATGTCAACGGTCCCTTATTGCTACTGTGAAATAAGCACAGCTGCTTCATTGTGTAAAAAAAAAAATCTGAGTACATATGTCTTTTCAAACCCGCTATGAACTGGTAATCGCATGGAAAGTGGCCTCGCAGTAGGGCCATGAGACTCCTGCTTGGCCCGCATAATGTGACTTTGCAAAAAAAAAAAAATTAGAAGTGAAGCTCTTTGTATGCTGGTTCGGAAACTTCCTTTGAGCCTTTCTGCAATTGGCTGACAAACAATGAAGGGCTTTTCACATTGATTTTGTAATGTCAACAATGAAAACACGGGGGCCAGTTGGTTGACCATACTGGGGAATACGGCGCTACTTGATAGACCGGGGACACATTCATTCGTGTGTTGTCCTTCACCTGTCCCCCATCTAGCAAGTAGAGCTGTATTCCCCAGTTTGTGATGTCAACGGTCCCTTATTGCTGCTGTGAAATAAGCACGGCTGCTTCATTGTGTAAAAAAAAGATCTGATCACATATGTCTTTTCAAACCCGCTATGAACTGGTAATCGCATGGAAAATGGCCTCGCAGTAGGGCCATGAGACTCCCGCTTGGCCTGCATAATGTGACTTTGCAAAAAAAAAAAAATTAGAAGTGAAGCTCTTTGTATGCTGGTTCGGAAACTTCCTTTGAGCCTTTCTGCAGTTGGCTGACAAACAATGAAGGGCTTTTCACATTGATTTTGTAATGTCAACAATGAAAACACGGGGGCCAGTTGGTTGATCATACTGTGGAATACTGCGCTACTTGATAGACCGAGGACACGTTCATTCGTGTCTTGTCCTTGACCTGTCCCCCATCTAGCAAGTAGCGCTGTATTCCCCAGTTTGTGATGTCAACGGTCCCTTATTGCTACTGTGAAATAAGCACGGCTGCTTCATTGTGTAAAAAAAAAAAAATCTCAGTACATATGTCTTTTCAAACCCGCTATGAACTAGTAATCGCATGGAAAGTGGCCTCGCAGTAGGGCCATGAGACTCCTGCTTGGCCTGCATAATGTGACTTCGCAACAAAAAAAAAAAATTAGAAGTGAAGCTCTTTGTATGCTGGTTCGGAAACTTCCTTTGAGCCTTTCTGCAACTGGCTGACAAACAATGAAGGGCTTTTCACATTGATTTTGTAATGTCAACAATGAAAACACGGGGGCCAGTTGGTTGATCATACTGTGGAATACTGCGCTACTTGATAGACCGAGGACACGTTCATTCGTGTCTTGTCCTTGACCTGTCCCCCATCTAGCAAGTAGAGCTGTATTCCCCAGTTTGTGATGTCAACGGTCCCTTATTGCTACTGTGAAATAAGCACGGCTGCTTCATTGTGTAAAAAAAAAATCTCAGTACATATGTCTTTTCAAACCCGCTATGAACTGGCAAGTGCATGGAAAGCGGCCTCGCAGTAGGCCATGAGACTCCTGCTTGGCCTGCACAATGTGACTTTGCAAAAAAAAAAAAATTAGAAGTGAAGCTCTTTGTATGCTGGTTCGGAAACTTCCTTTGAGCCTTTCTGCAATTGGCTGACAAACAATGAAGGGCTTTTCACATTGATTTTGTAATGTCAACAATGAAAACACGGGGGCCAGTTGGTTGATCATACTGTGGAATACTGCGCTACTTGATAGACCGAGGACACATTCATTCGTGTGTTGTCCTTCACCTCTCCCCCATCTAGCAAGTAGCGCTGTATTCCCCAGTTTGTGATGTCAACGGTCCCTTATTGCTACTGTGAAATAAGCACGGCTGCTTCATTGTGTAAAAAAAAGATCTGATTACATATGTCTTTTCAAACCCGCTATGAACTGGCAATCGCCTGGCAAGTGGCCTCGCAGTAGGGCCATGAGACTCCTGCTTGGCCTGCACAATGTGACTTTGCAAAAAAAAAAAATTAGAAGTGAAGCTCTTTGTATGCTGGTTCGGAAACTTCCTTTGAGCCTTTCTGCAATTGGCTGACAAACAATGAAGAGCTTTTCACATTGATTTTGTAATGTCAACAATGAAAACACGGGGGCCAGTTGGTTGATCATACTGGGGAATACGGCGCTACTTGATAGACCGGGGACACATTCATTCGTGTGTTGTCCTTCACCTGTCCCCCATCTAGCAAGTAGAGCTGTATTCCCCAGTTTGTGATGTCAACGGTCCCTTATTGCTACTGTGAAATAAGCACGGCTGCTTCATTGTGTAAAAAAAAAAATCTGAGTACATATGTCTTTTCAAACCCGCTATGAACTGGCAAGTGCATGGAAAGCGGCCTCGCAGTAGGCCATGAGACTCCTGCTTGGCCTGCACAATGTGACTTTGAAAAAAAAAAAAAAATTAGAAGTGAAGCTCTTTGTATGCTGGTTCGGAAACTTCCTTTGAGCCTTTCTGCAATTGGCTGACAAACAATGAAGGGCTTTTCACATTGATTTTGTAATGTCAACAATGAAAACACGGGGGCCAGTTGGTTGACCATACTGGGGAATACGGCGCTACTTGATAGACCGGGGACACATTCATTCGTGTGTTGTCCTTCACCTGTCCCCCATCTAGCAAGTAGAGCTGTATTCCCCAGTTTGTGGTGTCAACGGTCCCTTATTGCTACTGTGAAATAAGCACGGCTGCTTCATTGTGTAAAAAAAAGATCTGATCACATATGTCTTTTCAAACCCGCTATGAACTGGTAATCGCATGGAAAGTGGCCTCGCAGTAGGGCCATGAGACTCCCGCTTGGCCTGCATAATGTGACTTTGCAAAAAAAAAAAAAAAATTAGAAGTGAAGCTCTTTGTATGCTGGTTCGGAAACTTCCTTTGAGCCTTTCTGCAATTGGCTGACAAACAATGAAGGGCTTTTCACATTGATTTTGTAATGTCAACAATGAAAACACGGGGGCCAGTTGGTTGATCATACTGTGGAATACTGCGCTACTTGATAGACCGAGGACACGTTCATTCGTGTCTTGTCCTTGACCTGTCCCCCATCTAGCAAGTAGCGCTGTATTCCCCAGTTTGTGATGTCAACGGTCCCTTATTGCTACTGTGAAATAAGCACGGCTGCTTCATTGTGTAAAAAAAAAAAAAAAATCTCAGTACATATGTCTTTTCAAACCCGCTATGAACTAGTAATCGCATGGAAAGTGGCCTCGCAGTAGGGCCATGAGACTCCTGCTTGGCCTGCATAATGTGACTTCGCAACAAAAAAAAAAAAAAAAATTAGAAGTGAAGCTCTTTGTATGCTGGTTCGGAAACTTCCTTTGAGCCTTTCTGCAACTGGCTGACAAACAATGAAGGGCTTTTCACATTGATTTTGTAATGTCAAGAATGAAAACACGGGGGCCAGTTGGTTGATCATACTGTGGAATACTGCGCTACTTGATAGACCGAGGACACGTTCATTCGTGTCTTGTCCTTGACCTGTCCCCCATCTAGCAAGTAGAGCTGTATTCCCCAGTTTGTGATGTCAACGGTCCCTTATTGCTACTGTGAAATAAGCACGGCTGCTTCATTGTGTAAAAAAAAAATCTGAGTACATATGTCTTTTCAAACCCGCTATGAACTGGTAATCGCATGGAAAGTGGCCTCGCAGTAGGGCCATGAGACTCCTGCTTGGCCTGCATAATGTGACTTTGCAAAAAAAAAAAATTAGAAGTGAAGCCCTTTGTATGCTGGTTCGGAAACTTCCTTTGAGCCTTTCTGCAATTGGCTGACAAACAATGAAGGGCTTTTCACATTGATTTTGTAATGTCAACAATGAAAACACGGGGGCCAGTTGGTTGATCATACTGTGGAATACTGCGCTACTTGATAGACCGAGGACACGTTCATTCGTGTCTTGTCCTTGACCTGTCCCCCATCTAGCAAGTAGAGCTGTATTCCCCAGTTTGTGATGTCAACGGTCCCTTATTGCTACTGTGAAATAAGCACGGCTGCTTCATTGTGTAAAAAAAAAAATCTCAGTACATATGTCTTTTCAAACCCGCTATGAACTGGCAAGTGCATGGAAAGCGGCCTCGCAGTAGGCCATGAGACTCCTGCTTGGCCTGCACAATGTGACTTTGCAAAAAAAAAAAAAAAATTAGAAGTGAAGCTCTTTGTATGCTGGTTCGGAAACTTCCTTTGAGCCTTTCTGCAATTGGCTGACAAACAATGAAGGGCTTTTCACATTGATTTTGTAATGTCAACAATGAAAACACGGGGGCCAGTTGGTTGATCATACTGTGGAATACTGCGCTACTTGATAGACCGAGGACACATTCATTCGTGTGTTCTTCACCTGTCCCCCATCTAGCAAGTAGCGCTGTATTCCCCAGTTTGTGATGTCAACGGTTCCTTATTGCTACTGTGAAATAAGCACGGCTGCTTCATTGTGTAAAAAAAAAAATCTGAGTACATATGTCTTTTCAAACCCGCTATGAACTGGCAAGTGCATGGAAAGCGGCCTCGCAGTAGGCAGTGAGACTCCTGCTTGGCCTGCATAATGTGACTTTACAAAAAAAAAAAAAATTAGAAGTGAAGCTCTTTGTATGCTGGTTCGGAAACTTCCTTTGAGCCTTTCTGCAATTGGCTGACAAACAATGAAGGGCTTTTCACATTGATTTTGTAATGTCAACAATGAAAACACGGGGGCCAGTTGGTTGATCATACTGGGGAATACGGCGCTACTTGATAGACCGGGGACACATTCATTTGTGTGTTGTTCTTCACCTGTCCCCCATCTAGCAAGTTGAGCTGTATTCCCCAGTTTGTGATGTCAACGGTCCCTTATTGCTACTGTGAAATAAGCACGGCTGCTTCATTGTGTAAAAAAAAAAATCTGAGTACAAATGTCTTTTCAAACCCGCTATGAACTGATAATCGCATGGAAAGTGGCCTCGCAGTAGGGCCATGAGACTCCTGCTTGGCCCGCATAATGTGACTTTGCAAAAAAAAAAAAAAATTAGAAGTGAAGCTCTTTGTATGCTGGTTCGGAAACTTCCTTTGAGCCTTTCTGCAATTGGCTGACAAACAATGAAGGGCTTTTCACATTGATTTTGTAATGTCAACAATGAAAACACGGGGGCCAGTTGGTTGACCATACTGGGGAATACGGCGCTACTTGATAGACCGGGGACACATTCATTCGCGTGTTGTCCTTCACCTGTCCCCCATCTAGCAAGTAGAGCTGTATTCCCCAGTTTGTGATGTCAACGGTCCCTTATTGCTACTGTGAAATAAGCACGGCTGCTTCATTGTGTAAAAAAAAGATCTGATTACATATGTCTTTTCAAACCCGCTATGAACTGGTAATCGCATGGAAAGTGGCCTCGCAGTAGGGCCATGAGACTCCTGCTTGGCCTGCATAATGTGACTTTGCAAAAAAAAAAAAAAAAAATTAGAAGTGAAGCTCTTTGTATGCTGGTTCGGAAACTTCCTTTGAGCCTTTCTGCAATTGGATGACAAACAATGAAGGGCTTTTCACATTGATTTTGTAATGTCAACAATGAAAACACGGGGGCCAGTTGGTTGATCATACTGTGGAATACTGCGCTACTTGATAGACCGAGGACACGTTCATTCGTGTCTTGTCCTTGACCTGTCCCCCATCTAGCAAGTAGAGCTGTATTCCCCAGTTTGTGATGTCAACGGTCCCTTATTGCTACTGTGAAATAAGCACGGCTGCTTCATTGTGTAAAAAAAAAAAATCTCAGTACATATGTCTTTTCAAACCCGCTATGAACTGGCAAGTGCATGGAAAGCGGCCTCGCAGTAGGCCATGAGACTCCTGCTTGGCCTGCACAATGTGACTTTGCAAAAAAAAAAAAAAATTAGAAGTGAAGCTCTTTGTATGCTGGTTCGGAAACTTCCTTTGAGCCTTTCTGCAATTGGCTGACAAACAATGAAGGGCTTTTCACATTGATTTTGTAATGTCAACAATGAAAACACGGGGGCCAGTTGGTTGATCATACTGTGGAATACTGCGCTACTTGATAGACCGAGGACACATTCATTCGTGTGTTGTCCTTCACCTCTCCCCCATCTAGCAAGTAGCGCTGTATTCCCCAGTTTGTGATGTCAACGGTCCCTTATTGCTACTGTGAAGTAAGCACGGCTGCTTCATTGTGTAAAAAAAAGATCTGATTACATATGTCTTTTCAAACCCGCTATGAACTGGCAATCGCATGGCAAGTGGCCTCGCAGTAGGGCCATGAGACTCCTGCTTGGCCTGCACAATGTGACTTTGCAAAAAAAAAAAATTAGAAGTGAAGCTCTTTGTATGCTGGTTCGGAAACTTCCTTTGAGCCTTTCTGCAATTGGCTGACAAACAATGAAGAGCTTTTCACATTGATTTTGTAATGTCAACAATGAAAACACGGGGGCCAGTTGGTTGATCATACTGGGGAATACGGCGCGACTTGATAGACCGGGGACACATTCATTCGTGTGTTGTCCTTCACCTGTCCCCCATCTAGCAAGTAGAGCTGTATTCCCCAGTTTGTGATGTCAACGGTCCCTTATTGCTACTGTGAAATAAGCACGGCTGCTTCATTGTGTAAAAAAAAAAAAATCTGAGTACATATGTCTTTTCAAACCCGCTATGAACTGGCAAGTGCATGGAAAGCGGCCTCGCAGTAGGCCATGAGACTCCTGCTTGGCCTGCACAATGTGACTTTGAAAAAAAAAAAAAAAAATAGAAGTGAAGCTCTTTGTATGCTGGTTCGGAAACTTCCTTTGAGCCTTTCTGCAATTGGCTGACAAACAATGAAGGGCTTTTCACATTGATTTTGTAATGTCAACAATGAAAACACGGGGG
Source organism: Amblyomma maculatum (assembly GCF_055883805.1). Taxonomy (NCBI): domain Eukaryota; kingdom Metazoa; phylum Arthropoda; class Arachnida; order Ixodida; family Ixodidae; genus Amblyomma; species Amblyomma maculatum. The sequence goes on along the minus strand of NC_139353.1, from coordinate 104,521,291 downwards.
CCAGTTGGTTGATCATACTGTGGAATACTGCGCTACTTGATAGACCGAGGACACGTTCATTCGTGTCTTGTCCTTGACCTGTCCCCCATCTAGCAAGTAGAGCTGTATTCCCCAGTTTGTGATGTCAACGGTCCCTTATTGCTACTGTGAAATAAGCACGGCTGCTTCATTGTGTAAAAAAAAAAATCTCAGTAATATGTCTTTTCAAACCCGCTATGAACTGGCAAGTGCATGGAAAGCGGCCTCGCAGTAGGCCATGAGACTCCTGCTTGGCCTGCACAATGTGACTTTGCAAAAAAAAAAAATTAGAAGTGAAGCTCTTTGTATGCTGGTTCGGAAACTTCCTTTGAGCCTTTCTGCAATTGGCTGACAAACAATGAAGGGCTTTTCACATTGATTTTGTAATGTCAACAATGAAAACACGGGGGCCAGTTGGTTGATCATACTGTGGAATACTGCGCTACTTGATAGACCGAGGACACATTCATTCGTGTGTTGTCCTTCACCTCTCCCCCATCTAGCAAGTAGCGCTGTATTCCCCAGTTTGTGATGTCAACGGTCCCTTATTGCTACTGTGAAATAAGCACGGCTGCTTCATTGTGTAAAAAAAAGATCTGATTACATATGTCTTTTCAAACCCGCTATGAACTGGCAATCGCATGGCAAGTGGCCTCGCAGTAGGGCCATGAGACTCCTGCTTGGCCTGCACAATGTGACTTTGCAAAAAAAAAAAATTAGAAGTGAAGCTCTTTGTATGCTGGTTCGGAAACTTCCTTTGAGCCTTTCTGCAATTGGCTGACAAACAATGAAGAGCTTTTCACATTGATTTTGTAATGTCAACAATGAAAACACGGGGGCCAGTTGGTTGATCATACTGGGGAATACGGCGCTACTTGATAGACCGGGGACACATTCATTCGTGTGTTGTCCTTCACCTGTCCCCCATCTAGCAAGTAGAACTGTATTCCCCAGTTTGTGATGTCAACGGTCCCTTATTGCTACTGTGAAATAAGCACGGCTGCTTCATTGTGTAAAAAAAAAAAATCTGAGTACATATGTCTTTTCAAACCCGCTATGAACTGGCAAGTGCATGGAAAGCGGCCTCGCAGTAGGCCATGAGACTCCTGCTTGGCCTGCACAATGTGACTTTGAAAAAAAAAAAAAATTAGAAGTGAAGCTCTTTGTATGCTGGTTCGGAAACTTCCTTTGAGCCTTTCTGCAATTGGCTGACAAACAATGAAGGGCTTTTCACATTGATTTTGTAATGTCAACAATGAAAACACGGGGGCCAGTTGGTTGATCATACTGTGGAATACTGCGCTACTTGATAGACCGAGGACACATTCATTCGTGTGTTGTCCTTCACCTGTCCCCCATCTAGCAAGTAGCGCTGTATTCCCCAGTTTGTGATGTCAACGGTCCCTTATTGCTACTGTGAAATAAGCACGGCTGCTTCATTGTGTAAAAAAAAAAATCTGAGTACATATGTCTTTTCAAACCCGCTATGAACTGGACGCTGGGGCTACGTCGACCCGGCCTTCACTTGGTAGCGTGCAGAGACTCGGGGTTGAAGTAGGATTGAATCTTCGAAGTTGGTGAAATATGTACAAGCAGGTTTAATGGCACTTTGAGAAACTTATTTACAAGATTATTTACACGAAAAAGAAGGGTACATCAGCAAAATGGCAAGCGTTAAGAGTTCATAGCGAGAAGCGACTGGATGAGCCGTTTACCCAGGGCCCAGAGCGACATTTCTTGCTCTGCAGCGTCCTTAAAACCCCCTATGTCCAGCCCCTCTCTGAAGATGCTGACCAACCAAATCCAGGGCACGCCCCTCAGATATCGGCATCCAATCGAACACATCACTGCACTGATGGTCTGAAGCACTGGCTGGCCCGGCATTGTTTCGATGAGCCTGGTCACTTGTTGGCGGGAAAAGCTTGGGAACGGCGAGGAGGTACATTTCTATTCTTCAGCCAAGAAACGATAGGCAGCTGGTTCCGGCAAGTGGATTTACTTCTCAGAAACCCAAGTGCACGTGGGCGCCGCATACGCTCCCAGCCTTTGTCCGTTTTCGACAATTGCAAATCTTTCCTGCATTCCCGGGAAATCATTTAATGGCCGTATGCGTCATGCTCCTTTCTTGTCCTGCACGTCAGCGGACATGTCACTCTGTCATCTCCTTTGGATAGGAGGCATTCATCACTGGAGGATAGCACTTCTGGAAGGGTGAACAAAAGAAAGAAATCACTTCCTGCTATTTCCCGCAGGGGGACGTTTCTTTGTGTTTTTCCAGACGTTCTCTTGACAGGGTCAATTTGGCATTTGCAGGGTGTCCACAAAGCAAAACAGGCTTACAAAAAGGATTTATGGAAACAGGCTCACTTAGAGCCATGGGACCATCACCACATCTCCACAGCACTTATCCATGCCCACAGGCGAACAATAGAGCGCGCAAATGCGGATGCATGGTCGTAACAGCCTCCTCCCCCGCCAGAAGAGTCTCGGAGGGCAGCAGTCGCAGCTGCTGCATGAAGAGACGACTTAATGGCCTGCACGTGAACGCTTGAAGCTCGCTGTTGCTTGTCGCGTTGTCTTGACTGTCGTAGGCCAAATTGCTCGAGCTGTCTGAAACTCAACCACATGTCGAAGCAAGCACTCGGCTCCCGTCTGAAGAGACCAGGTCAAAAGAAAACTGCCATTGTTGTTCGAGAAAAGCCCACTCTAAAGACGTTCAGGACCCACGTATTCCTAGAAAACCAAACGTGCTGCTTTACATAGTCACAAATATACAAGCGCACGAAAAAAAAAAACCTGATTATCAATTTGGATACATGGTGAGGAACATCTCGGACCGCTTAGAAAGAGCGGCTAAGCGCGTCCGCATTCCCATTTAACTTCCCCTTATTGTATCTTATTTCAAAATTGTACTGCTATAAAATCAAGCTCCACCTAAGAAGGCGACTGCTCTTCGATGTCGCAGTTTGCAGCCAAGCCAGGGGACAATGGTCCGTCTCTACGTTGAATTTGGCCCCTCCAAGATAGCACTGCAATTTTTGAATGGCCCATACAATGCAAGCGCACTCTTTCTCTAACGCGCAATAAGCCCTCTCTCTAGAACTCAGTTTTCTGCTCAGGTAGAGCACTGGGTGCTCATTACCGTCGTCATCTCTCTGGCAGAGAACAGCACCTAGCCCTCGATCACTGGCATCACACTGGACCGTGAATTCTCGGTCATAGTCTGGAGCTCGCAATACCGGACGGCTAATCAGCACAGCCTTCAGGTTTACGAAGGAGGCTTCCTTTTGTTCGTCCCAGACTACATTTGTCGGTTCTGTCCTGCGGAGAGCGTCGGTCAGAGGGCTGGCCAAAGCTGAATAGTTAGGGATGTAGTGATTGTAGTATCCAGTCAGACCCAGGAAGGCTCGAATTTCCGTCATCGTGCTCGGCCGCGGGTAGTCTGCTACCGCAGAAATCTTAATCTCGCTGGGTTTCCTGAAACCTTGACCTACATTGTGACCCAAGTAGTCCACGGTCGCCCTAGCCAGGCAACATTTCTCGGCCTTTACGGTTAGTCCAGCTTGACGCAAAAGGCTCAGTACAGCTCTTAGATGTACCATATGGTCCGCCCATGAGTCGGAAAACACCGCAATGTCATCTAAATAAGGCACCGCGAATGTTTCACACCCCTTTAAAACCCTATCCATGAGTCGGGAAAAACAAAATGGTGCATTTTTGAGCCCGAAACTCATCATTGTTGGCTGGTAGCTGCCCGTCGGAGTGACGAAAGCCGCGTATCTGCTGGCGCGTTCAGTGAGCGGTACTTGCCAGTATCCTCGAGTAAGGTCCAGCGTAGTCACATATGCCGCTCTACTGACCTGTTCTACTCTCTCCTCAATATTCGGAATAGGATACACTTGATCCCTGGTGAGAGAATTTAGCTTTCGGTAGTCTACCACAGGCCTAGGGGCTTTACCTGGAGCTTCTACTAAGATCATAGGCGAAGCATAATCGCTTTCCGAGGGTTTTATTACTCCCAATTCCAGCATGCGAGTTACTTCCCTATCCAGAATTTCTCTTTGCCTTGGAGAGAATCGGTAGCACCTTGATCGCACTGGCACGTCTGAAGTCAGCTCAATATCGTGCTCAGTCAAATCAGTTCTGCCTGGCCTGTCCACGAAGCAGGCCTCAAACTCTGTTATTATCTCGCCCAGATCGGACAGCTGGGATTTCTTTAGTTCTGCTCTCTGCTCCGTCTTTTTGAGAAGCTCCTGAGCGTTGCTTCCTTTTCCGCTGAGGCAAATCAAGTTGTCCCCCATCTCCTCGGGAAGGTTTAACGTTAGATTTACCACGGCTTCCCTCTGCACATAAGGCTTCATAAGATTGCAATGATAAATGCGCACTTCTTTACGCCTACCGGGAATTTTCACTGCGTAGTTAGTGTTAGAAAGCTTTGCAACGACTTCAGCCGGTCCTTCCCACTGTACTTCGAGCTTATTCTTGGGATCATTGGCTTGCTCCATAGCTAAGTCCTCTCGGGTTCCACTTAGAAGTCTCGTGAGATTACTAGACACCGGCGGCAAGAGGTTACTCTCTAGAACGTCCTCATTCCGTGTCTTATCAAGCTCACTTTCTAGTTGACTTATCTGAGATGCCTCGCTCTCAAAGTTTTCTGACCTGCTATCTTCCGCATTTACCACTGTTTTAACTGCCGTTTCCTCCGCTGTGGATTTTTCTGGAATGAGCAGTGTAGCTAGTTCTCGCGCCTTTGAACGTGTTAAGGCTTGCACAACTCTGTCTCCGAAAAGGATGCCCCTCTTTCGCAGCAGCATGTCCGATTTGTTGGAGAACAAATACGGATAGCACTTAGGAAGCTTTCCTGAAACGGCAGCCTCGGTTGTTAATTCGCCGAAAGGGCCCTCGATGACCACGTTCGCGATTGGCAAGCACACACTCTGTTCCTCCACTACCTGGCGGATCCATGCACACTGTCCTGTATAGTCGGAAGGCGACACATACGCCGGATGGACAACATCCATCGTTGCGGCCGAATCGCGCAGTACCTTGCAAGGCTTCCCGTTGACTACTAGGTCATGCAGGTAGGGTTCCAAAAGCTGCATATTTTCATCGCAGTCACTGACATACGAGAAAGCAAACTTTTCTTTCCGGCAGTTGACGGCAATGTGACCCTGCTCATTACACCTAAAGCATGTGAACGGCTTCCTAGCCCCAAGCTTGTTCTTTGTGTTCTGCGCGTTGGTCACTTCCCCACTTTTCTCACTGCCGTCCTTTCTAGGGCGTTTGCCTGAAGAAGCCTTCCTTTCTTCGTTTGCAAATCTAGCAAAGTGCCTTTTCTGACGGTTATTCACTCTCAACTTGGGATTGCGGGGCCTATCCACTGCTGGGTTGCTGAATTGTCGGCGCGAAGCATACTCCTCAATAAGTTCGGCAGCTTCAGTTGCCGACTTAATTTCGCCTCGGTCCTGTAACCAATTTCTTTCTTTTTCTGGGAGGCAGTTATAAAACTGCTCCAAAAGAATTCGCTCGACTACAGCGTCCCTATCACTGTAGGAATCAGTGCTCTTTAGCCACTCGCCCAAATTAACTCTTAAATTGTACAGGAATTCAGGGTAACTCTCGTCCCTGGACTTAGTAGCGTTCCGAAAACGTTGTCTGAACGCCTCGGCGCTAAGCCTATACTTTCTCAGAAGGCAAGCTTTGACCTTCTCGTAGTTGTCCGCGTCCTCCTTGCTTAGCCGCGCGACAACCTCCGCTGCCTCGCAGGGCAGAACCGTCAATAATCTCTGAGACCAAGTGTCTCGCTGGAAGGACAGTTTTTCGCAGGTTCGCTCAAAGTTAGCCAGATACAGACCGATATCCCCTGATATCACATATGGCTGCATGTACTTTGACATCTTGAAATCTGCCTCCTTGTTGAGAAGAGGTACCGCTAGCTGGGGACAATTGCCCGACCTCTTGCTCAACTCTAAGTCTAATTTCCGGAGCTCAATTTCTTGGTCCAGCTTTTTTGCTTCTCTTTCAATTTCACGCTCCTTTTCCTCTTTTTCCCGCTCCTTTTCCTCTTTTTCCCGCTCTTTCTGCTGTCTGAGCTGTTCCTTTTTTTGACCGATGAGGTTCCATGCTTCACTGAGCTCCTCATCATCGGCTCCCAAATCTGTGATTGCCTTTATAATCAAGGGTTTTCGTGCCAAACCACTTGTATCAATTCCCAATTCCTCACACAATAGCAACAGGTCCGGTTTCTGCAGCTTTTGTAGGTCCATGATCGCTCCGAGTGTCGGCTACTTCCAAAACAACTGTGCAAACTACCAAACCTAAAGGCGTTTCCACACTCTCTTTACCAGTTCTAAAATCTAACCCTGTTCTAGAACCTGGTCCACATCAGAAGAAAAGCCAAGCACTCACCCACACATGCGATCGATGTTCCGAGCTGCTTTCTTGTTGGCCGATTGTTGCGCCTGCTTGTTGCTTGAGATGCCACCTCCGATCACAAGATGTGGCTTGTAGATTCTGATCCACCTCGAATCACCAGATGTTGTAGCTTGTAGATCCAGATCCCACCTCCAGTCATCAGATGTTGTGGCTTGTAGATTCAGATCCCAACGCTGGTCACCAGTTGTTGTGGCTTGTAGATTCAGATCCCACCGCTGCCACCAGTTGTCGTGACGCTGGGGCTACGTCGACCCGGCCTTCACTTGGTAGCGTGCAGAGACTCGGGGTTGAAGTAGGATTGAATCTTCGAAGTTGGTGAAATATGTACAAGCAGGTTTAATGGCACTTTGAGAAACTTATTTACAAGATTATTTACACGAAAAAGAAGGGTACATCAGCAAAATGGCAAGCGTTAAGAGTTCATAGCGAGAAGCGACTGGATGAGCCGTTTACCCAGGGCCCAGAGCGACATTTCGTGCTCTGCAGCGTCCTTAAAACCCCCTATGTCCAGCCCCTCTCTGAAGATGCTGACCAACCAAATCCAGGGCACGCCCCTCAGATATCGGCATCCAATCGAACACATCACTGCACTGATGGTCTGAAGCACTGGCTGGCCCGGCATTGTTTCGATGAGCCTGGTCACTTGTTGGCGGGAAAAGCTTGGGAACGGCGAGGAGGTACATTTCTATTCTTCAGCCAAGAAACGATAGGCAGCTGGTTCCGGCAAGTGGATTTACTTCTCAGAAACCCAAGTGCACTTGGGCGCCGCATAAGCTCCCAGCCTTTGTCCGTTTTCGACAATTGCAAATCTTTCCTGCATTCCCGGGAAATCATTTAATGGCCGTATGCGTCATGCTCCTTTCTTGTCCTGCACGTCAGCGGACATGTCACTCTGTTGTCTCCTTTGGATAGGAGGCATTCATCACTGGAGGATAGCACTTCTCGACTGGAAGGGTGAACAAAAGAAAGAAATCACTTCCTGCTATTTCCCGCAGGGGGACGTTTCTTTGTGTTTTTCCAGACGTTCTCTTGACAGGGTCAATTTGGCATTTGCAGGGTGTCCACAAAGCAAACAGGCTTACAAAAAGGATTTATGGAAACAGGCTCACTTAGAGCCATGGGACCATCACCACATCTCCACAGCACTTATCCATGCCCACAGGCGAACAATAGAGCGCGCAAATGCGGATGCATGGTCGTAACAATGTCAACGGTCCCTTATTGCTACTGTGAAATAAGCACGGCTGCTTCATTGTGTAAAAAAAAAAATCTGAGTACATATGTCTTTTCAAACCCGCTATGAACTGGTAATCGCATGGAAAGTGGCCTCGCAGTAGGGCCATGAGACTCCTGCTTGGTCTGCATAATGTGACTTTGCAAAAAAAAAAAAAAATTAGAAGTGAAGCTCTTTGTATGCTGGTTCCGAAACTTCCTTTGAGCCTTTCTGCAATTGGCTGACAAACAATGAAGGGCTTTTCACATTGATGTTGTAATGTCAACAATGAAAACACAGGGGCCAGTTGGTTGATCATACTGGGGAATACTGCGCTACTTGATAGACCGAGGACACGTTCATTCTTGTCTTGTCCTTGACCTGTCCCCCATCTAGCAAGTAGAGCTGTATTCCCCAGTTTGTGATGTCAACGGTCCCTTATTGCTACTGTGAAATAAGCACGGCTGCTTCATTGTGTAAAAAAAAAAATCTGAGTACATATGTCTTTTCAAACCCGCTATGAACTGGTAATCGCATGGAAAGTGGCCTCGCAGTAGGGCCATGAGACTCCTGCTTGGCCTGCATAATGTGACTTTGCAAAAAAAAAAAAAAATTAGAAGTGAAGCTCTTTGTATGCTGGTTCGGAAACTTCCTTTGAGCCTTTCTGCAATTGGCTGACAAACAATGAAGGGCTTTTCACATTGATTTTGTAATGTCAACAATGAAAACACGGGGGCCAGTTGGTTGATCATACTGGGGAATACGGCGCTACTTGATAGACCGGGGACACATTCATTCGTGTGTTGTCCTTCACCTGTCCCCCATCTAGCAAGTAGAGCTGTATTCCCCAGTTTGTGATGTCAACGGTCCCTTATTGCTACTGTGAAATAAGCACGGCTGCTTCATTGTGTAAAAAAAAAAATCTGAGTACATATGTCTTTTCAAACCCGCTATGAACTGGTAATCGCATGGAAAGTGGCCTCGCAGTAGGGCCATGGGACTCCTGCTTGGCCCGCATAATGTGACTTTGCAAAAAAAAAAAAAAAATTAGAAGTGAAGCTCTTTGTATGCTGGTTCGGAAACTTCCTTTGAGCCTTTCTGCAATTGGCTGACAAACAATGAAGGGCTTTTCACATTGATTTTGTAATGTCAACAATGAAAACACGGGGGCCAGTTGGTTGATCATACTGGGGAATACGGCGCTACTTGATAGACCGGGGACACATTCATTCGTGTGTTGTCCTTCACCTGTCCCCCATCTAGCAAGTAGAGCTGTATTCCCCAGTTTGTGATGTCAACGGTCCCTTATTGCTACTGTGAAATAAGCACGGCTGCTTCATTGTGTAAAAAAAAAAATCTGAGTACATATGTCTTTTCAAACCCGCTATGAACTGGTAATCGCATGGAAAGTGGCCTCGCAGTAGGGCCATGAGACTCCTGCTTGGCCCGCATAATGTGACTTTGCAAAAAAAAAAAAAAAATTAGAAGTGAAGCTCTTTGTATGCTGGTTCGGAAACTTCCTTTGAGCCTTTCTGCAATTGGCTGACAAACAATGAAGGGCTTTTCACATTGGTTTTGTAATGTCAACAATGAAAACACGGGGGCCAGTTGGTTGACCATACTGGGGAATACGGCGCTACTTGATAGACCGGGGACACATTCATTCGTGTGTTGTCCTTCACCTGTCCCCCATCTAGCAAGTAGAGCTGTATTCCCCAGTTTGTGATGTCAACGGTCCCTTATTGCTGCTGTGAAATAAGCAGGGCTGCTTCATTGTGTAAAAAAAAGATCTGATCACATATGTCTTTTCAAACCCGCTATGAACTGGTAATCGCATGGAAAGTGGCCTCGCAGTAGGGCCATGAGACTCCCGCTTGGCCTGCATAATGTGACTTTGCAAAAAAAAAAAAAATTTGAAGTGAAGCTCTTTGTATGCTGGTTCGGAAACTTCCTTTGAGCCTTTCTGCAATTGGCTGACAAACAATGAAGGGCTTTTCACATTGATTTTGTAATGTCAACAATGAAAACACGGGGGCCAGTTGGTTGATCATATTGTGGAATACTGCGCTACTTGATAGACCGAGGACACGTTCATTCGTGTCTTGTCCTTGACCTGTCCCCCATCTAGCAAGTAGCGCTGTATTCCCCAGTTTGTGATGTCAACGGTCCCTTATTGCTACTGTGAAATAAGCACGGCTGCTTCATTGTGTAAAAAAAAAAAAAATCTCAGTACATATGTCTTTTCAAACCCGCTATGAACTAGTAATCGCATGGAAAGTGGCCTCGCAGTAGGGCCATGAGACTCCTGCTTGGCCTGCATAATGTGACTTCGCAACAAAAAAAAAAAAAAATTAGAAGTGAAGCTCTTTGTATGCTGGTTCGGAAACTTCCTTTGAGCCTTTCTGCAACTGGCTGACAAACAATGAAGGGCTTTTCACATTGATTTTGTAATGTCAACAATGAAAACACGGGGGCCAGTTGGTTGATCATACTGTGGAATACTGCGCTACTTGATAGACCGAGGACACGTTCATTCGTGTCTTGTCCTTGACCTGTCCCCCATCTAGCAAGTAGAGCTGTATTCCCCAGTTTGTGATGTCAACGGTCCCTTATTGCTACTGTGAAATAAGCACGGCTGCTTCATTGTTTAGAAAAAAAAATCTGAGTACATATGTCTTTTCAAACCCGCTATGAACTGGTAATCGCATGGAAAGTGGCCTCGCAGTAGGGCCATGAGACTCCTGCTTGGCCTGCATAATGTGACTTTGCAAAAAAAAAAAAAAATTAGAAGTGAAGCTCTTTGTATGCTGGTTCGGAAACTTCCTTTGAGCCTTTCTGCAATTGGCTGACAAACAATGAAGGGCTTTTCACATTGATTTTGTAATGTCAACAATGAAAACACGGGGGCCAGTTGGTTGATCATACTGTGGAATACTGCGCTACTTGATAGACCGAGGACACGTTCATTCGTGTCTTGTCCTTGACCTGTCCCCCATCTAGCAAGTAGAGCTGTATTCCCCAGTTTGTGATGTCAACGGTCCCTTATTGCTACTGTGAAATAAGCACGGCTGCTTCATTGTGTAAAAAAAAAAATCTCAGTACATATGTCTTTTCAAACCCGCTATGAACTGGCAAGTGCATGGAAAGCGGCCTCGCAGTAGGCCATGAGACTCCTGCTTGGCCTGCACAATGTGACTTTGCAAAAAAAAAAAAAATTAGAAGTGAAGCTCTTTGTATGCTGGTTCGGAAACTTCCTTTGAGCCTTTCTGCAATTGGCTGACAAACAATGAAGGGCTTTTCACATTGATTTTGTAATGTCAACAATGAAAACACGGGGGCCAGTTGGTTGATCATACTGTGGAATACTGCGCTACTTGATAGACCGAGGACACATTCATTCGTGTGTTGTCCTTCACCTCTCCCCCATCTAGCAAGTAGCGCTGTATTCCCCAGTTTGTGATGTCAACGGTCCCTTATTGCTACTGTGAAATAAGCACGGCTGCTTCATTGTGTAAAAAAAAGATCTGATTACATATGTCTTTTCAAACCCGCTATGAACTGGCAATCGCATGGCAAGTGGCCTCGCAGTAGGGCCATGAGACTCCTGCTTGGCCTGCACAATGTGACTTTGCAAAAAAAAAAAAAAAAATAGAAGTGAAGCTCTTTGTATGCTGGTTCGGAAACTTCCTTTGAGCCTTTCTGCAATTGGCTGACAAACAATGAAGAGCTTTTCACATTGATTTTGTAATGTCAACAATGAAAACACGGGGGCCAGTTGGTTGATCATACTGGGGAATACGGCGCTACTTGATAGACCGGGGACACATTCATTCGTGTGTTGTCCTTCACCTGTCCCCCATCTAGCAAGTAGAGCTGTATTCCCCAGTTTGTGATGTCAACGGTCCCTTATTGCTACTGTGAAATAAGCACGGCTGCTTCATTGTGTAAAAAAAAAAATCTGAGTACATATGTCTTTTCAAACCCGCTATGAACTGGCAAGTGCATGGAAAGCGGCCTCGCAGTAGGCCATGAGACTCCTGCTTGGCCTGCACAATGTGACTTTGAAAAAAAAAAAAAATTAGAAGTGAAGCTCTTTGTATGCTGGTTCGGAAACTTCCTTTGAGCCTTTCTGCAATTGGCTGACAAACAATGAAGGGCTTTTCACATTGATTTTGTAATGTCAACAATGAAAACACGGGGGCCAGTTGGTTGACCATACTGGGGAATACGGCGCTACTTGATAGACCGGGGACACATTCATTCGTGTGTTGTCCTTCACCTGTCCCCCATCTAGCAAGTAGAGCTGTATTCCCCAGTTTGTGATGTCAACGGTCCCTTATTGCTACTGTGAAATAAGCACGGCTGCTTCATTGTGTAAAAAAAAGATCTGAACACATATGTCTTTTCAAACCCGCTATGAACTGGTAATCGCATGGAAAGTGGCCTCGCAGTAGGGCCATGAGACTCCCGCTTGGCCTGCATAATGTGACTTTGCAAAAAAAAAAAAAAAATTAGAAGTGAAGCTCTTTGTATGCTGGTTCGGAAACTTCCTTTGAGCCTTTCTGCAATTGGCTGACAAACAATGAAGGGCTTTTCACATTGATTTTGTAATGTCAACAATGAAAACACGGGGGCCAGTTGGTTGACCATACTGGGGAATACGGCGCTACTTGATAGACCGGGGACACATTCATTCGTGTGTTGTCCTTCACCTGTCCCCCATCTAGCAAGTAGCGCTGTATTCCCCAGTTTGTGATGTCAACGGTCCCTTATTGCTACTGTGAAATAAGCACGGCTGCTTCATTGTGTAAAAAAAAAAAAAATCTCAGTACATATGTCTTTTCAAACCCGCTATGAACTAGTAATCGCATGGAAAGTGGCCTCGCAGTAGGGCCATGAGACTCCTGCTTGGCCTGCATAATGTGACTTCGCAACAAAAAAAAAAAAATTAGAAGTGAAGCTCTTTGTATGCTGGTTCGGAAACTTCCTTTGAGCCTTTCTGCAACTGGCTGACAAACAATGAAGGGCTTTTCACATTGATTTTGTAATGTCAACAATGAAAACACGGGGGCCAGTTGGTTGATCATACTGTGGAATACTGCGCTACTTGATAGACCGAGGACACGTTCATTCGTGTCTTGTCCTTGACCTGTCCCCCATCTAGCAAGTAGAGCTGTATTCCCCAGTTTGTGATGTCAACGGTCCCTTATTGCTACTGTGAAATAAGCACGGCTGCTTCATTGTGTAAAAAAAAAAATCTGAGTACATATGTCTTTTCAAACCCGCTATGAACTGGTAATCGCATGGAAAGTGGCCTCGCAGTAGGGCCATGAGACTCCTGCTTGGCCTGCATAATGTGACTTTGCAAAAAAAAAAAAAAAATTAGAAGTGAAGCTCTTTGTATGCTGGTTCGGAAACTTCCTTTGAGCCTTTCTGCAATTGGCTGACAAACAATGAAGGGCTTTTCACATTGATTTTGTAATGTCAACAATGAAAACACGGGGGCCAGTTGGTTGATCATACTGTGGAATACTGCGCTACTTGATAGACCGAGGACACGTTCATTCGTGTCTTGTCCTTGACCTGTCCCCCATCTAGCAAGTAGAGCTGTATTCCCCAGTTTGTGATGTCAACGGTCCCTTATTGCTACTGTGAAATAAGCACGGCTGCTTCATTGTGTAAAAAAAAAATCTCAGTACATATGTCTTTTCAAACCCGCTATGAACTGGCAAGTGCATGGAAAGCGGCCTCGCAGTAGGCCATGAGACTCCTGCTTGGCCTGCACAATGTGACTTTGCAAAAAAAAAAAAAAAATTAGAAGTGAAGCTCTTTGTATGCTGGTTCGGAAACTTCCTTTGAGCCTTTCTGCAATTGGCTGACAAACAATGAAGGGCTTTTCACATTGATTTTGTAATGTCAACAATGAAAACACGGGGGCCAGTTGGTTGATCATACTGTGGAATACTGCGCTACTTGATAGACCGAGGACACATTCATTCGTGTGTTCTTCACCTGTCCCCCATCTAGCAAGTAGCGCTGTATTCCCCAGTTTGTGATGTCAACGGTTCCTTATTGCTACTGTGAAATAAGCACGGCTGCTTCATTGTGTGAAAAAAAAAATCTGAGTACATATGTCTTTTCAAACCCGCTATGAACTGGCAAGTGCATGGAAAGCGGCCTCGCAGTAGGCAGTGAGACTCCTGCTTGGCCTGCATAATGTGACTTTGCAAAAAAAAAAAAATTAGAAGTGAAGCTCTTTGTATGCTGGTTCGGAAACTTCCTTTGAGCCTTTCTGCAATTGGCTGACAAACAATGAAGGGCTTTTCACATTGATTTTGTAATGTCAACAATGAAAACACGGGGGCCAGTTGGTTGACCATACTGGGGAATACGGCGCTACTTGATAGACCGGGGACACATTCATTCGTGTGTTGTCCTTCACCTGTCCCCCATCTAGCAAGTAGAGCTGTATTCCCCAGTTTGTGATGTCAACGGTCCCTTATTGCTGCTGTGAAATAAGCACGGCTGCTTCATTGTGTAAAAAAAAGATCTGATCACATATGTCTTTTCAAACCCGCTATGAACTGGTAATCGCATGGAAAGTGGCCTCGCAGTAGGGCCATGAGACTCCCGCTTGGCCTGCATAATGTGACTTTGCAAAAAAAAAAAAAATTAGAAGTGAAGCTCTTTGTATGCTGGTTCGGAAACTTCCTTTGAGCCTTTCTGCAATTGGCTGACAAACAATGAAGGGCTTTTCACATTGATTTTGTAATGTCAACAATGAAAACACGGGGGCCAGTTGGTTGATCATACTGTGGAATACTGCGCTACTTGATAGACCGAGGACACGTTCATTCGTGTCTTGTCCTTGACCTGTCCCCCATCTAGCAAGTAGCGCTGTATTCCCCAGTTTGTGATGTCAACGGTCCCTTATTGCTACTGTGAAATAAGCACGGCTGCTTCATTGTGTAAAAAAAAAAAAATCTCAGTACATATGTCTTTTCAAACCCGCTATGAACTAGTAATCGCATGGAAAGTGGCCTCGCAGTAGGGCCATGAGACTCCTGCTTGGCCTGCATAATGTGACTTCGCAACAAAAAAAAAAAAAAATTAGAAGTGAAGCTCTTTGTATGCTGGTTCGGAAACTTCCTTTGAGCCTTTCTGCAACTGGCTGACAAACAATGAAGGGCTTTTCACATTGATTTTGTAATGTCAACAATGAAAACACGGGGGCCAGTTGGTTGATCATACTGTGGAATACTGCGCTACTTGATAGACCGAGGACACGTTCATTCGTGTCTTGTCCTTGACCTGTCCCCCATCTAGCAAGTAGAGCTGTATTCCCCAATTTGTGATGTCAACGGTCCCTTATTGCTACTGTGAAATAAGCACGGCTGCTTCATTGTGTAAAAAAAAAAATCTGAGTACATATGTCTTTTCAAACCCGCTATGAACTGGTAATCGCATGGAAAGTGGCCTCGCAGTAGGGCCATGAGACTCCTGCTTGGCCTGCATAATGTGACTTTGCAAAAAAAAAAAAAAAAATTAGAAGTGAAGCTCTTTGTATGCTGGTTCGGAAACTTCCTTTGAGCCTTTCTGCAATTGGCTGACAAACAATGAAGGGCTTTTCACATTGATTTTGTAATGTCAACAATGAAAACACGGGGGCCAGTTGGACGCGATCATACTGTGGAATACTGCGCTACTTGATAGACCGAGGACACGTTCATTCGTGTCTTGTCCTTGACCTGTCCCCCATCTAGCAAGTAGAGCTGTATTCCCCAGTTTGTGATGTCAACGGTCCCTTATTGCTACTGTGAAATAAGCACGGCTGCTTCATTGTGTAAAAAAAAAAAATCTCAGTACATATGTCTTTTCAAACCCGCTATGAACTGGCAAGTGCATGGAAAGCGGCCTCGCAGTAAGCCATGAGACTCCTGCTTGGCCTGCACAATGTGACTTTGCAAAAAAAAAAAAAAATTAGAAGTGAAGCTCTTTGTATGCTGGTTCGGAAACTTCCTTTGAGCCTTTCTGCAATTGGCTGACAAACAATGAAGGGCTTTTCACATTGATTTTGTAATGTCAACAATGAAACCACGGGGGCCAGTTGGTTGATCATACTGTGGAATACTGCGCTACATGATAGACCGAGGACACATTCATTCGTGTGTTCTTCACCTGTCCCCCATCTAGCAAGTAGCGCTGTATTCCCCAGTTTGTGATGTCAACGGTTCCTTATTGCTACTGTGAAATAAGCACGGCTGCTTCATTGTGTAAAAAAAAAAATCTGAGTACATATGTCTTTTCAAACCCGCTATGAACTGGTAATCGCATGGAAAGTGGCCTCGCAGTAGGGCCATGAGACTCCTGCTTGGCCCGCATAATGTGACTTTGCAAAAAAAAAAAAAATTAGAAGTGAAGCTCTTTGTATGCTGGTTCGGAAACTTCCTTTGAGCCTTTCTGCAATTGGCTGACAAACAATGAAGGGCTTTTCACATTGATTTTGTAATGTCAACAATGAAAACACGGGGGCCAGTTGGTTGACCATACTGGGGAATACGGCGCTACTTGATAGACCGGGGACACATTCATTCGTGTGTTGTCCTTCACCTGTCCCCCATCTAGCAAGTAGATCTGTATTCCCCAGTTTGTGATGTCAACGGTCCCTTATTGCTACTGTGAAATAAGCACGGCTGCTTCATTGTGTAAAAAAAAGATCTGATTACATATGTCTTTTCAAACCCGCTATGAACTGGTAATCGCATGGAAAGTGGCCTCGCAGTAGGGCCATGAGACTCCTGCTTGGCCTGCATAATGTGACTTTGCAAAAAAAAAAATTAGAAGTGAACCTCTTTGTATGCTGGTTCGGAAACTTCCTTTGAGCCTTTCTGCAATTGGCTGACAAACAATGAAGGGCTTTTCACATTGATTTTGTAATGTCAACAATGAAAACACGGGGGCCAGTTGGTTGATCATACTGTGGAATACTGCGCTACTTGATAGACCGAGGACACGTTCATTCGTGTCTTGTCCTTGACCTGTCCCCCATCTAGCAAGTAGCGCTGTATTCCCCAGTTTGTGATGTCAACGGTCCCTTATTGCTACTGTGAAATAAGCACGGCTGCTTCATTGTGTAAAAAAAAAAAATCTCAGTACATATGTCTTTTCAAACCCGCTATGAACTGGTAATCGCATGGAAAGTGGCCTCGCAGTAGGGCCATGAGACTCCTGCTTGGCCTGCATAATGTGACTTCGCAACAAAAAAAAAAAAAAATTAGAAGTGAAGCTCTTTGTATGCTGGTTCGGAAACTTCCTTTGAGCCTTTCTGCAATTGGCTGACAAACAATGAAGGGCTTTTCACATTGATTTTGTAATGTCAACAATGAAAACACGGGGGCCAGTTGGTTGATCATACTGTGGAATACTGCGCTACTTGATAGACCGAGGACACGTTCATTCGTGTCTTGTCCTTGACCTGTCCCCCATCTAGCAAGTAGAGCTGTATTCCCCAGTTTGTGATGTCAACGGTCCCTTATTGCTACTGTGAAATAAGCACGGCTGCTTCATTGTGTAAAAAAAAAAATCTGAGTACATATGTCTTTTCAAACCCGCTATGAACTGGCAAGTGCATGGAAAGCGGCCTCGCAGTAGGCAGTGAGACTCCTGCTTGGCCTGCATAATGTGACTTTGCAAAAAAAAAAAAAAATTAGAAGTGAAGCTCTTTGTATGCTGGTTCGGAAACTTCCTTCGAGCCTTTCTGCAATTGGCTGACAAACAATGAAGGGCTTTTCACATTGATTTTGTAATGTCAACAATGAAAACACGGGGGCCAGTTGGTTGATCATACTGGGGAATACGGCGCTACTTGATAGACCGGGGACACATTCATTTGTGTGTTGTTATTCACCTGTCCCCCATCTAGCAAGTTGAGCTGTATTCCCCAGTTTGTGATGTCAACGGTCCCTTATTGCTACTGTGAAATAAGCACGGCTGCTTCATTGTGTAAAAAAAAAAATCTGAGTACATATGTCTTTTCAAACCCGCTATGAACTGGTAATCGCATGGAAAGTGGCCTCGCAGTAGGGCCATGAGACTCCTGCTTGGCCCGCATAATGTGACTTTGCAAAAAAAAAAAATAGAAGTGAAGCTCTTTGTATGCTGGTTCGGAAACTCCCTTTGAGCCTTTCTGCAATTGGCTGACAAACAATGAAGGGCTTTTCACATTGATTTTGTAATGTCAACAATGAAAACACGGGGGCCAGTTGGTTGACCATACTGGGGAATACGGCGCTACTTGATAGACCGGGGACACATTCATTCGTGTGTTGTCCTTCACCTGTCCCCCATCTAGCAAGTAGAGCTGTATTCCCCAGTTTGTGATGTCAACGGTCCCTTATTGCTACTGTGAAATAAGCACGGCTGCTTCATTGTGTAAAAAAAAGATCTGATTACATATGTCTTTTCAAACCCGCTATGAACTGGTAATCGCATGGAAAGTGGCCTCGCAGTAGGGCCATGAGACTCCTGCTTGGCCTGCATAATGTGACTTTGCAAAAAAAAAAAAAAATTAGAAGTGAACCTCTTTGTATGCTGGTTCGGAAACTTCCTTTGAGCCTTTCTGCAATTGGCTGACAAACAATGAAGGGCTTTTCACATTGATTTTGTAATGTCAACAATGAAAACACGGGGGCCAGTTGGTTGATCATACTGTGGAATACTGCGCTACTTGATAGACCGAAGACACGTTCATTCGTGTCTTGTCCTTGACCTGTCCCCCATCTAGCAAGTAGCGCTGTATTCCCCAGTTTGTGATGTCAACGGTCCCTTATTGCTGCTGTGAAATAAGCACGGCTGCTTCATTGTGTAAAAAAAAGATCTGATCACATATGTCTTTTCAAACCCGCTATGAACTGGTAATCGCATGGAAAGTGGCCTCGCAGTAGGGCCATGAGACTCCCGGTTGGCCTGCATAATGTGACTTTGCAAAAAAAAAAAATTAGAAGTGAAGCTCTTTGTATGCTGGTTCGGAAACTTCCTTTGAGCCTTTCTGCAATTGGCTGACAAACAATGAAGGGCTTTTCACATTGATTTTGTAATGTCAACAATGAAAACACGGGGGCCAGTTGGTTGATCATACTGTGGAATACTGCGCTACTTGATAGACCGAGGACACGTTCATTCGTGTCTTGTCCTTGACCTGTCCCCCATCTAGCAAGTAGCGCTGTATTCCCCAGTTTGTGATGTCAACGGTCCCTTATTGCTACTGTGAAATAAGCACGGCTGCTTCATTGTGTAAAAAAAAAAAAATCTCAGTACATATGTCTTTTCAAACCCGCTATGAACTAGTAATCGCATGGAAAGTGGCCTCGCAGTAGGGCCATGAGACTCCTGCTTGGCCTGCATAATGTGACTTCGCAACAAAAAAAAAAAAAAAATTAGAAGTGAAGCTCTTTGTATGCTGGTTCGGAAACTTCCTTTGAGCCTTTCTGCAACTGGCTGACAAACAATGAAGGGCTTTTCACATTGATTTTGTAATGTCAACAATGAAAACACGGGGGCCAGTTGGTTGATCATACTGTGGAATACTGCGCTACTTGATAGACCGAGGACACGTTCATTCGTGTCTTGTCCTTGACCTGTCCCCCATCTAGCAAGTAGAGCTGTATTCCCCAGTTTGTGATGTCAACGGTCCCTTATTGCTACTGTGAAATAAGCACGGCTGCTTCATTGTGTAAAAAAAAAAATCTGAGTACATATGTCTTTTCAAACCCGCTATGAACTGGTAATCGCATGGAAAGTGGCCTCGCAGTAGGGCCATGAGACTCCTGCTTGGCCCGCATAATGTGACTTTGCAAAAAAAAAAAAATTAGAAGTGAAGCTCTTTGTATGCTGGTTCGGAAACTTCCTTTGAGCCTTTCTGCAATTGGCTGACAAACAATGAAGGGCTTTTCACATTGATTTTGTAATGTCAACAATGAAAACACGGGGGCCAGTTGGTTGACCATACTGGGGAATACTGCGCTACTTGATAGACCGAGGACACGTTCATTCGTGTCTTGTCCTTGACCTGTCCCCCATCTAGCAAGTAGCGCTGTATTCCCCAGTTTGTGATGTCAACGGTCCCTTATTGCTACTGTGAAATAAGCACGGCTGCTTCATTGTGTAAAAAAAAAATCTGAGTACATATGTCTTTTCAAACCCGCTATGAACTGGCAAGTGCATGGAAAGCGGCCTCGCAGTAGGCAGTGAGACTCCTGCTTGGCCTGCATAATGTGACTTTGCAAAAAAAAAAAATTAGAAGTGAAGCTCTTTGTATGCTGGTTCGGAAACTTCCTTCGAGCCTTTCTGCAATTGGCTGACAAACAATGAAGGGCTTTTCACATTGATTTTGTAATGCCAACAATGAAAACACGGGGGCCAGTTGGTTGATCATACTGGGGAATACGGCGCTACTTGATAGACCGGGGACACATTCATTTGTGTGTTGTTCTTCACCTGTCCCCCATCTAGCAAGTTGAGCTGTATTCCCCAGTTTGTGATGTCAACGGTCCCTTATTGCTACTGTGAAATAAGCACGGCTGCTTCATTGTGTAAAAAAAAAAATCTGAGTACATATGTCTTTTCAAACCCGCTATGAACTGGTAATCGAATGGAAAGTGGCCTCGCAGTAGGGCCATGAGACTCCTGCTTGGCCCGCATAATGTGACTTTGCAAAAAAAAAAAAAAAATTAGAAGTGAAGCTCTTTGTATGCTGGTTCGGAAACTCCCTTTGAGCCTTTCTGCAATTGGCTGACAAACAATGAAGGGCTTTTCACATTGATTTTGTAATGTCAACAATGAAAACACGGGGGCCAGTTGGTTGACCATACTGGGGAATACGGCGCTACTTGATAGACCGGGGACACATTCATTCGTGTGTTGTCCTTCACCTGTCCCCCATCTAGCAAGTAGAGCTGTATTCCCCAGTTTGTGATGTCAACGGTCCCTTATTGCTACTGTGAAATAAGCACGGCTGCTTCATTGTGTAAAAAAAAAAATCTGAGTACATATGTCTTTTCAAACCCGCTATGAACTGGTAATCGCATGGAAAGTGGCCTCGCAGTAGGGCCATGAGACTCCTGCTTGGCCCGCATAATGTGACTTTGCAAAAAAAAAAAAAAATTAGAAGTGAAGCTCTTTGTATGCTGGTTCGGAAACTTCCTTTGAGCCTTTCTGCAATTGGCTGACAAACAATGAAGGGCTTTTCACATTGATTTTGTAATGTCAACAATGAAAACACGGGGGCCAGTTGGTTGACCATACTGGGGAATACGGCGCTACTTGATAGACCGGGGACACATTCATTCGTGTGTTGTCCTTCACCTGTCCCCCATCTAGCAAGTAGAGCTGTATTCCCCAGTTTGTGATGTCAACGGTCCCTTATTGCTGCTGTGAAATAAGCACGGCTGCTTCATTGTGTAAAAAAAAGATCTGATCACATATGTCTTTTCAAACCCGCTATGAACTGGTAATCGCATGGAAAGTGGCCTCGCAGTAGGGCCATGAGACTCCCGCTTGGCCTGCATAATGTGACTTTGCAAAAAAAAAAAAAATTAGAAGTGAAGCTCTTTGTATGCTGGTTCGGAAACTTCCTTTGAGCCTTTCTGCAATTGGCTGACAAACAATGAAGGGCTTTTCACATTGATTTTGTAATGTCAACAATGAAAACACGGGGGCCAGTTGGTTGATCATACTGTGGAATACTGCGCTACTTGATAGACCGAGGACACGTTCATTCGTGTCTTGTCCTTGACCTGTCCCCCATCTAGCAAGTAGCGCTGTATTCCCCAGTTTGTGATGTCAACGGTCCCTTATTGCTACTGTGAAATAAGCACGGCTGCTTCATTGTGTAAAAAAAAAAAATCTCAGTACATATGTCTTTTCAAACCCGCTATGAACTAGTAATCGCATGGAAAGTGGCCTCGCAGTAGGGCCATGAGACTCCTGCTTGGCCTGCATAATGTGACTTCGCAACAAAAAAAAAAAAAAAATTAGAAGTGAAGCTCTTTGTATGCTGGTTCGGAAACTTCCTTTGAGCCTTTCTGCAACTGGCTGACAAACAATGAAGGGCTTTTCACATTGATTTTGTAATGTCAACAATGAAAACACGGGGGCCAGTTGGTTGATCATACTGTGGAATACTGCGCTACTTGATAGACCGAGGACACGTTCATTCGTGTCTTGTCCTTGACCTGTCCCCCATCTAGCAAGTAGAGCTGTATTCCCCAGTTTGTGATGTCAACGGTCCCTTATTGCTACTGTGAAATAAGCACGGCTGCTTCATTGTGTAAAAAAAAAAATCTGAGTACATATGTCTTTTCAAACCCGCTATGAACTGGTAATCGCATGGAAAGTGGCCTCGCAGTAGGGCCATGAGACTCCCGCTTGGCCTGCATAATGTGACTTTGCAAAAAAAAAAAAAATTAGAAGTGAAGCTCTTTGTATGCTGGTTCGGAAACTTCCTTTGAGCCTTTCTGCAATTGGCTGACAAACAATGAAGGGCTTTTCACATTGATTTTGTAATGTCAACAATGAAAACACGGGGGCCAGTTGGTTGATCATACTGTGGAATACTGCGCTACTTGATAGACCGAGGACACGTTCATTCGTGTCTTGTCCTTGACCTGTCCCCCATCTAGCAAGTAGCGCTGTATTCCCCAGTTTGTGATGTCAACGGTCCCTTATTGCTACTGTGAAATAAGCACGGCTGCTTCATTGTGTAAAAAAAAAAAAATCTCAGTACATATGTCTTTTCAAACCCGCTATGAACTAGTAATCGCATGGAAAGTGGCCTCGCAGTAGGGCCATGAGACTCCTGCTTGGCCTGCATAATGTGACTTCGCAACAAAAAAAAAAAAAAATTAGAAGTGAAGCTCTTTGTATGCTGGTTCGGAAACTTCCTTTGAGCCTTTCTGCAACTGGCTGACAAACAATGAAGGGCTTTTCACATTGATTTTGTAATGTCAACAATGAAAACACGGGGGCCAGTTGGTTGATCATACTGTGGAATACTGCGCTACTTGATAGACCGAGGACACGTTCATTCGTGTCTTGTCCTTGACCTGTCCCCCATCTAGCAAGTAGAGCTGTATTCCCCAATTTGTGATGTCAACGGTCCCTTATTGCTACTGTGAAATAAGCACGGCTGCTTCATTGTGTAAAAAAAAAAATCTGAGTACATATGTCTTTTCAAACCCGCTATGAACTGGTAATCGCATGGAAAGTGGCCTCGCAGTAGGGCCATGAGACTCCTGCTTGGCCTGCATAATGTGACTTTGCAAAAAAAAAAAAAAAATTAGAAGTGAAGCTCTTTGTATGCTGGTTCGGAAACTTCCTTTGAGCCTTTCTGCAATTGGCTGACAAACAATGAAGGGCTTTTCACATTGATTTTGTAATGTCAACAATGAAAACACGGGGGCCAGTTGGACGCGATCATACTGTGGAATACTGCGCTACTTGATAGACCGAGGACACGTTCATTCGTGTCTTGTCCTTGACCTGTCCCCCATCTAGCAAGTAGAGCTGTATTCCCCAGTTTGTGATGTCAACGGTCCCTTATTGCTACTGTGAAATAAGCACGGCTGCTTCATTGTGTAAAAAAAAAAAATCTCAGTACATATGTCTTTTCAAACCCGCTATGAACTGGCAAGTGCATGGAAAGCGGCCTCGCAGTAAGCCATGAGACTCCTGCTTGGCCTGCACAATGTGACTTTGCAAAAAAAAAAAAAAATTAGAAGTGAAGCTCTTTGTATGCTGGTTCGGAAACTTCCTTTGAGCCTTTCTGCAATTGGCTGACAAACAATGAAGGGCTTTTCACATTGATTTTGTAATGTCAACAATGAAACCACGGGGGCCAGTTGGTTGATCATACTGTGGAATACTGCGCTACATGATAGACCGAGGACACATTCATTCGTGTGTTCTTCACCTGTCCCCCATCTAGCAAGTAGCGCTGTATTCCCCAGTTTGTGATGTCAACGGTTCCTTATTGCTACTGTGAAATAAGCACGGCTGCTTCATTGTGTAAAAAAAAAAATCTGAGTACATATGTCTTTTCAAACCCGCTATGAACTGGTAATCGCATGGAAAGTGGCCTCGCAGTAGGGCCATGAGACTCCTGCTTGGCCCGCATAATGTGACTTTGCAAAAAAAAAAAAAATTAGAAGTGAAGCTCTTTGTATGCTGGTTCGGAAACTTCCTTTGAGCCTTTCTGCAATTGGCTGACAAACAATGAAGGGCTTTTCACATTGATTTTGTAATGTCAACAATGAAAACACGGGGGCCAGTTGGTTGACCATACTGGGGAATACGGCGCTACTTGATAGACCGGGGACACATTCATTCGTGTGTTGTCCTTCACCTGTCCCCCATCTAGCAAGTAGATCTGTATTCCCCAGTTTGTGATGTCAACGGTCCCTTATTGCTACTGTGAAATAAGCACGGCTGCTTCATTGTGTAAAAAAAAGATCTGATTACATATGTCTTTTCAAACCCGCTATGAACTGGTAATCGCATGGAAAGTGGCCTCGCAGTAGGGCCATGAGACTCCTGCTTGGCCTGCATAATGTGACTTTGCAAAAAAAAAAATTAGAAGTGAACCTCTTTGTATGCTGGTTCGGAAACTTCCTTTGAGCCTTTCTGCAATTGGCTGACAAACAATGAAGGGCTTTTCACATTGATTTTGTAATGTCAACAATGAAAACACGGGGGCCAGTTGGTTGATCATACTGTGGAATACTGCGCTACTTGATAGACCGAGGACACGTTCATTCGTGTCTTGTCCTTGACCTGTCCCCCATCTAGCAAGTAGCGCTGTATTCCCCAGTTTGTGATGTCAACGGTCCCTTATTGCTACTGTGAAATAAGCACGGCTGCTTCATTGTGTAAAAAAAAAAAATCTCAGTACATATGTCTTTTCAAACCCGCTATGAACTGGTAATCGCATGGAAAGTGGCCTCGCAGTAGGGCCATGAGACTCCTGCTTGGCCTGCATAATGTGACTTCGCAACAAAAAAAAAAAAAAATTAGAAGTGAAGCTCTTTGTATGCTGGTTCGGAAACTTCCTTTGAGCCTTTCTGCAATTGGCTGACAAACAATGAAGGGCTTTTCACATTGATTTTGTAATGTCAACAATGAAAACACGGGGGCCAGTTGGTTGATCATACTGTGGAATACTGCGCTACTTGATAGACCGAGGACACGTTCATTCGTGTCTTGTCCTTGACCTGTCCCCCATCTAGCAAGTAGAGCTGTATTCCCCAGTTTGTGATGTCAACGGTCCCTTATTGCTACTGTGAAATAAGCACGGCTGCTTCATTGTGTAAAAAAAAAATCTCAGTACATATGTCTTTTCAAACCCGCTATGAACTGGCAAGTGCATGGAAAGCGGCCTCGCAGTAGGCCATGAGACTCCTGCTTGGCCTGCACAATGTGACTTTGCAAAAAAAAAAAAATTAGAAGTGAAGCTCTTTGTATGCTGGTTCGGAAACTTCCTTTGAGCCTTTCTGCAATTGGCTGACAAACAATGAAGGGCTTTTCACATTGATTTTGTAATGTCAACAATGAAAACACGGGGGCCAGTTGGTTGATCATACTGTGGAATACTGCGCTACTTGATAGACCGAGGACACATTCATTCGTGTGTTGTCCTTCACCTCTCCCCCATCTAGCAAGTAGCGCTGTATTCCCCAGTTTGTGATGTCAACGGTCCCTAATTGCTACTGTGAAATAAGCACGGCTGCTTCATTGTGTAAAAAAAAGATCTGATTACATATGTCTTTTCAAGCCCGCTATGAACTGGCAATCGCATGGCAAGTGGCCTCGCAGTAGGGCCATGAGACTCCTGCTTGGCCTGCACAATGTGACTTTGCAAAAAAAAAAAAAATTAGAAGTGAAGCTCTTTGTATGCTGGTTCGGAAACTTCCTTTGAGCCTTTCTGCAATTGGCTGACAAACAATGAAGAGCTTTTCACATTGATTTTGTAATGTCAACAATGAAAACACGGGGGCCAGTTGGTTGATCATACTGGGGAATACGGCGCTACTTGATAGACCGGGGACACATTCATTCGTGTGTTGTCCTTCACCTGTCCCCCATCTAGCAAGTAGAGCTGTATTCCCCAGTTTGTGATGTCAACGGTCCCTTATTGCTACTGTGAAATAAGCACGGCTGCTTCATTGTGTAAAAAAAAAAATCTGAGTACATATGTCTTTTCAAACCCGCTATGAACTGGCAAGTGCATGGAAAGCGGCCTCGCAGTAGGCCATGAGACTCCTGCTTGGCCTGCACAATGTGACTTTGAAAAAAAAAAAATTAGAAGTGAAGCTCTTTGTATGCTGGTTCGGAAACTTCCTTTGAGCCTTTCTGCAATTGGCTGACAAACAATGAAGGGCTTTTCACATTGATTTTGTAATGTCAACAATGAAAACACGGGGGCCAGTTGGTTGATCATACTGTGGAATACTGCGCTACTTGATAGACCGAGGACACATTCATTCGTGTGTTGTCCTTCACCTGTCCCCCATCTAGCAAGTAGCGCTGTATTCCCCAGTTTGTTATGTCAACGGTCCCTTATTGCTACTGTGAAATAAGCACGGCTGCTTCATTGTGTAAAAAAAAAAATCTGAGTACATATGTCTTTTCAAACCCGCTATGAACTGGCAAGTGCATGGAAAGCGGCCTCGCAGTAGGCAGTGAGACTCCTGCTTGGCCTGCATAATGTGACTTTGCAAAAAAAAAAAAAAATTAGAAGTGAAGCTCTTTGTATGCTGGTTCGGAAACTTCCTTCGAGCCTTTCTGCAATTGGCTGACAAACAATGAAGGGCTTTTCACATTGATTTTGTAATGTCAACAATGAAAACACGGGGGCCAGTTGGTTGATCATACTGGGGAATACGGCGCTACTTGATAGACCGGGGACACATTCATTTGTGTGTTGTTATTCACCTGTCCCCCATCTAGCAAGTTGAGCTGTATTCCCCAGTTTGTGATGTCAACGGTCCCTTATTGCTACTGTGAAATAAGCACGGCTGCTTCATTGTGTAAAAAAAAAAATCTGAGTACATATGTCTTTTCAAACCCGCTATGAACTGGTAATCGCATGGAAAGTGGCCTCGCAGTAGGGCCATGAGACTCCTGCTTGGCCCGCATAATGTGACTTTGCAAAAAAAAAAAATAGAAGTGAAGCTCTTTGTATGCTGGTTCGGAAACTCCCTTTGAGCCTTTCTGCAATTGGCTGACAAACAATGAAGGGCTTTTCACATTGATTTTGTAATGTCAACAATGAAAACACGGGGGCCAGTTGGTTGACCATACTGGGGAATACGGCGCTACTTGATAGACCGGGGACACATTCATTCGTGTGTTGTCCTTCACCTGTCCCCCATCTAGCAAGTAGAGCTGTATTCCCCAGTTTGTGATGTCAACGGTCCCTTATTGCTACTGTGAAATAAGCACGGCTGCTTCATTGTGTAAAAAAAAGATCTGATTACATATGTCTTTTCAAACCCGCTATGAACTGGTAATCGCATGGAAAGTGGCCTCGCAGTAGGGCCATGAGACTCCTGCTTGGCCTGCATAATGTGACTTTGCAAAAAAAAAAAAAATTAGAAGTGAACCTCTTTGTATGCTGGTTCGGAAACTTCCTTTGAGCCTTTCTGCAATTGGCTGACAAACAATGAAGGGCTTTTCACATTGATTTTGTAATGTCAACAATGAAAACACGGGGGCCAGTTGGTTGATCATACTGTGGAATACTGCGCTACTTGATAGACCGAAGACACGTTCATTCGTGTCTTGTCCTTGACCTGTCCCCCATCTAGCAAGTAGCGCTGTATTCCCCAGTTTGTGATGTCAACGGTCCCTTATTGCTGCTGTGAAATAAGCACGGCTGCTTCATTGTGTAAAAAAAAGATCTGATCACATATGTCTTTTCAAACCCGCTATGAACTGGTAATCGCATGGAAAGTGGCCTCGCAGTAGGGCCATGAGACTCCCGCTTGGCCTGCATAATGTGACTTTGCAAAAAAAAAAAATTAGAAGTGAAGCTCTTTGTATGCTGGTTCGGAAACTTCCTTTGAGCCTTTCTGCAATTGGCTGACAAACAATGAAGGGCTTTTCACATTGATTTTGTAATGTCAACAATGAAAACACGGGGGCCAGTTGGTTGATCATACTGTGGAATACTGCGCTACTTGATAGACCGAGGACACGTTCATTCGTGTCTTGTCCTTGACCTGTCCCCCATCTAGCAAGTAGCGCTGTATTCCCCAGTTTGTGATGTCAACGGTCCCTTATTGCTACTGTGAAATAAGCACGGCTGCTTCATTGTGTAAAAAAAAAAAAATCTCAGTACATATGTCTTTTCAAACCCGCTATGAACTAGTAATCGCATGGAAAGTGGCCTCGCAGTAGGGCCATGAGACTCCTGCTTGGCCTGCATAATGTGACTTCGCAACAAAAAAAAAAAAAAAATTAGAAGTGAAGCTCTTTGTATGCTGGTTCGGAAACTTCCTTTGAGCCTTTCTGCAACTGGCTGACAAACAATGAAGGGCTTTTCACATTGATTTTGTAATGTCAACAATGAAAACACGGGGGCCAGTTGGTTGATCATACTGTGGAATACTGCGCTACTTGATAGACCGAGGACACGTTCATTCGTGTCTTGTCCTTGACCTGTCCCCCATCTAGCAAGTAGAGCTGTATTCCCCAGTTTGTGATGTCAACGGTCCCTTATTGCTACTGTGAAATAAGCACGGCTGCTTCATTGTGTAAAAAAAAAAATCTGAGTACATATGTCTTTTCAAACCCGCTATGAACTGGTAATCGCATGGAAAGTGGCCTCGCAGTAGGGCCATGAGACTCCTGCTTGGCCCGCATAATGTGACTTTGCAAAAAAAAAAAAAATTAGAAGTGAAGCTCTTTGTATGCTGGTTCGGAAACTTCCTTTGAGCCTTTCTGCAATTGGCTGACAAACAATGAAGGGCTTTTCACATTGATTTTGTAATGTCAACAATGAAAACACGGGGGCCAGTTGGTTGACCATACTGGGGAATACTGCGCTACTTGATAGACCGAGGACACGTTCATTCGTGTCTTGTCCTTGACCTGTCCCCCATCTAGCAAGTAGCGCTGTATTCCCCAGTTTGTGATGTCAACGGTCCCTTATTGCTACTGTGAAATAAGCACGGCTGCTTCATTGTGTAAAAAAAAAATCTGAGTACATATGTCTTTTCAAACCCGCTATGAACTGGCAAGTGCATGGAAAGCGGCCTCGCAGTAGGCAGTGAGACTCCTGCTTGGCCTGCATAATGTGACTTTGCAAAAAAAAAAAATTAGAAGTGAAGCTCTTTGTATGCTGGTTCGGAAACTTCCTTCGAGCCTTTCTGCAATTGGCTGACAAACAATGAAGGGCTTTTCACATTGATTTTGTAATGCCAACAATGAAAACACGGGGGCCAGTTGGTTGATCATATTGGGGAATACGGCGCTACTTGATAGACCGGGGACACATTCATTTGTGTGTTGTTCTTCACCTGTCCCCCATTTAGCAAGTTGAGCTGTATTCCCCAGTTTGTGATGTCAACGGTCCCTTATTGCTACTGTGAAATAAGCACGGCTGCTTCATTGTGTAAAAAAAAAAATCTGAGTACATATGTCTTTTCAAACCCGCTATGAACTGGTAATCGAATGGAAAGTGGCCTCGCAGTAGGGCCATGAGACTCCTGCTTGGCCCGCATAATGTGACTTTGCAAAAAAAAAAAAAAAATTAGAAGTGAAGCTCTTTGTATGCTGGTTCGGAAACTCCCTTTGAGCCTTTCTGCAATTGGCTGACAAACAATGAAGGGCTTTTCACATTGATTTTGTAATGTCAACAATGAAAACACGGGGGCCAGTTGGTTGACCATACTGGGGAATACGGCGCTACTTGATAGACCGGGGACACATTCATTCGTGTGTTGTCCTTCACCTGTCCCCCATCTAGCAAGTAGAGCTGTATTCCCCAGTTTGTGATGTCAACGGTCCCTTATTGCTACTGTGAAATAAGCACGGCTGCTTCATTGTGTAAAAAAAAAAATCTGAGTACATATGTCTTTTCAAACCCGCTATGAACTGGTAATCGCATGGAAAGTGGCCTCGCAGTAGGGCCATGAGACTCCTGCTTGGCCCGCATAATGTGACTTTGCAAAAAAAAAAAAAAATTAGAAGTGAAGCTCTTTGTATGCTGGTTCGGAAACTTCCTTTGAGCCTTTCTGCAATTGGCTGACAAACAATGAAGGGCTTTTCACATTGATTTTGTAATGTCAACAATGAAAACACGGGGGCCAGTTGGTTGACCATACTGGGGAATACGGCGCTACTTGATAGACCGGGGACACATTCATTCGTGTGTTGTCCTTCACCTGTCCCCCATCTAGCAAGTAGAGCTGTATTCCCCAGTTTGTGATGTCAACGGTCCCTTATTGCTGCTGTGAAATAAGCACGGCTGCTTCATTGTGTAAAAAAAAGATCTGATCACATATGTCTTTTCAAACCCGCTATGAACTGGTAATCGCATGGAAAGTGGCCTCGCAGTAGGGCCATGAGACTCCCGCTTGGCCTGCATAATGTGACTTTGCAAAAAAAAAAAAAATTAGAAGTGAAGCTCTTTGTATGCTGGTTCGGAAACTTCCTTTGAGCCTTTCTGCAATTGGCTGACAAACAATGAAGGGCTTTTCACATTGATTTTGTAATGTCAACAATGAAAACACGGGGGCCAGTTGGTTGATCATACTGTGGAATACTGCGCTACTTGATAGACCGAGGACACGTTCATTCGTGTCTTGTCCTTGACCTGTCCCCCATCTAGCAAGTAGCGCTGTATTCCCCAGTTTGTGATGTCAACGGTCCCTTATTGCTACTGTGAAATAAGCACGGCTGCTTCATTGTGTAAAAAAAAAAAATCTCAGTACATATGTCTTTTCAAACCCGCTATGAACTAGTAATCGCATGGAAAGTGGCCTCGCAGTAGGGCCATGAGACTCCTGCTTGGCCTGCATAATGTGACTTCGCAACAAAAAAAAAAAAAAATTAGAAGTGAAGCTCTTTGTATGCTGGTTCGGAAACTTCCTTTGAGCCTTTCTGCAACTGGCTGACAAACAATGAAGGGCTTTTCACATTGATTTTGTAATGTCAACAATGAAAACACGGGGGCCAGTTGGTTGATCATACTGTGGAATACTGCGCTACTTGATAGACCGAGGACACGTTCATTCGTGTCTTGTCCTTGACCTGTCCCCCATCTAGCAAGTAGAGCTGTATTCCCCAGTTTGTGATGTCAACGGTCCCTTATTGCTACTGTGAAATAAGCACGGCTGCTTCATTGTGTAAAAAAAAAAATCTGAGTACATATGTCTTTTCAAACCCGCTATGAACTGGTAATCGCATGGAAAGTGGCCTCGCAGTAGGGCCATGAGACTCCTGCTTGGCCCGCATAATGTGACTTTGCAAAAAAAAAAAAATTAGAAGTGAAGCTCTTTGTATGCTGGTTCGGAAACTTCCTTTGAGCCTTTCTGCAATTGGCTGACAAACAATGAAGGGCTTTTCACATTGATTTTGTAATGTCAACAATGAAAACACGGGGGCCAGTTGGTTGACCATACTGGGGAATACTGCGCTACTTGATAGACCGAGGACACGTTCATTCGTGTCTTGTCCTTGACCTGTCCCCCATCTAGCAAGTAGCGCTGTATTCCCCAGTTTGTGATGTCAACGGTCCCTTATTGCTACTGTGAAATAAGCACGGCTGCTTCATTGTGTAAAAAAAAAATCTGAGTACATATGTCTTTTCAAACCCGCTATGAACTGGCAAGTGCATGGAAAGCGGCCTCGCAGTAGGCAGTGAGACTCCTGCTTGGCCTGCATAATGTGACTTTGCAAAAAAAAAAAATTAGAAGTGAAGCTCTTTGTATGCTGGTTCGGAAACTTCCTTCGAGCCTTTCTGCAATTGGCTGACAAACAATGAAGGGCTTTTCACATTGATTTTGTAATGCCAACAATGAAAACACGGGGGCCAGTTGGTTGATCATACTGGGGAATACGGCGCTACTTGATAGACCGGGGACACATTCATTTGTGTGTTGTTCTTCACCTGTCCCCCATCTAGCAAGTTGAGCTGTATTCCCCAGTTTGTGATGTCAACGGTCCCTTATTGCTACTGTGAAATAAGCACGGCTGCTTCATTGTGTAAAAAAAAAAATCTGAGTACATATGTCTTTTCAAACCCGCTATGAACTGGTAATCGAATGGAAAGTGGCCTCGCAGTAGGGCCATGAGACTCCTGCTTGGCCCGCATAATGTGACTTTGCAAAAAAAAAAAAAAAATTAGAAGTGAAGCTCTTTGTATGCTGGTTCGGAAACTCCCTTTGAGCCTTTCTGCAATTGGCTGACAAACAATGAAGGGCTTTTCACATTGATTTTGTAATGTCAACAATGAAAACACGGGGGCCAGTTGGTTGACCATACTGGGGAATACGGCGCTACTTGATAGACCGGGGACACATTCATTCGTGTGTTGTCCTTCACCTGTCCCCCATCTAGCAAGTAGAGCTGTATTCCCCAGTTTGTGATGTCAACGGTCCCTTATTGCTACTGTGAAATAAGCACGGCTGCTTCATTGTGTAAAAAAAAAAATCTGAGTACATATGTCTTTTCAAACCCGCTATGAACTGGTAATCGCATGGAAAGTGGCCTCGCAGTAGGGCCATGAGACTCCTGCTTGGCCCGCATAATGTGACTTTGCAAAAAAAAAAAAAAATTAGAAGTGAAGCTCTTTGTATGCTGGTTCGGAAACTTCCTTTGAGCCTTTCTGCAATTGGCTGACAAACAATGAAGGGCTTTTCACATTGATTTTGTAATGTCAACAATGAAAACACGGGGGCCAGTTGGTTGACCATACTGGGGAATACGGCGCTACTTGATAGACCGGGGACACATTCATTCGTGTGTTGTCCTTCACCTGTCCCCCATCTAGCAAGTAGAGCTGTATTCCCCAGTTTGTGATGTCAACGGTCCCTTATTGCTGCTGTGAAATAAGCACGGCTGCTTCATTGTGTAAAAAAAAGATCTGATCACATATGTCTTTTCAAACCCGCTATGAACTGGTAATCGCATGGAAAGTGGCCTCGCAGTAGGGCCATGAGACTCCCGCTTGGCCTGCATAATGTGACTTTGCAAAAAAAAAAAAAATTAGAAGTGAAGCTCTTTGTATGCTGGTTCGGAAACTTCCTTTGAGCCTTTCTGCAATTGGCTGACAAACAATGAAGGGCTTTTCACATTGATTTTGTAATGTCAACAATGAAAACACGGGGGCCAGTTGGTTGATCATACTGTGGAATACTGCGCTACTTGATAGACCGAGGACACGTTCATTCGTGTCTTGTCCTTGACCTGTCCCCCATCTAGCAAGTAGCGCTGTATTCCCCAGTTTGTGATGTCAACGGTCCCTTATTGCTACTGTGAAATAAGCACGGCTGCTTCATTGTGTAAAAAAAAAAAAATCTCAGTACATATGTCTTTTCAAACCCGCTATGAACTAGTAATCGCATGGAAAGTGGCCTCGCAGTAGGGCCATGAGACTCCTGCTTGGCCTGCATAATGTGACTTCGCAACAAAAAAAAAAAAAAATTAGAAGTGAAGCTCTTTGTATGCTGGTTCGGAAACTTCCTTTGAGCCTTTCTGCAACTGGCTGACAAACAATGAAGGGCTTTTCACATTGATTTTGTAATGTCAACAATGAAAACACGGGGGCCAGTTGGTTGATCATACTGTGGAATACTGCGCTACTTGATAGACCGAGGACACGTTCATTCGTGTCTTGTCCTTGACCTGTCCCCCATCTAGCAAGTAGAGCTGTATTCCCCAGTTTGTGATGTCAACGGTCCCTTATTGCTACTGTGAAATAAGCACGGCTGCTTCATTGTGTAAAAAAAAAAATCTGAGTACATATGTCTTTTCAAACCCGCTATGAACTGGTAATCGCATGGAAAGTGGCCTCGCAGTAGGGCCATGAGACTCCTGCTTGGCCTGCATAATGTGAGTTTGCAAAAAAAAAAAAAATTAGAAGTGAAGCTCTTTGTATGCTGGTTCGGAAACTTCCTTTGAGCCTTTCTGCAATTGGCTGACAAACAATGAAGGGCTTTTCACATTGATTTTGTAATGTCAACAATGAAAACACGGGGGCCAGTTGGACGCGATCATACTGTGGAATACTGCGCTACTTGATAGACCGAGGACACGTTCATTCGTGTCTTGTCCTTGACCTGTCCCCCATCTAGCAAGTAGAGCTGTATTCCCCAGTTTGTGATGTCAACGGTCCCTTATTGCTACTGTGAAATAAGCACGGCTGCTTCATTGTGTAAAAAAAAAAATCTCAGTACATATGTCTTTTCAAACCCGCTATGAACTGGCAAGTGCATGGAAAGCGGCCTCGCAGTAGGCCATGAGACTCCTGTTTGGCCTGCACAATGTGACTTTGCAAAAAAAAATAAAAAATTAGAAGTGAAGCTCTTTGTATGCTGGTTCGGAAACTTCCTTTGAGCCTTTCTGCAATTGGCTGACAAACAATGAAGGGCTTTTCACATTGATTTTGTAATGTCAACAATGAAACCACGGGGGCCAGTTGGTTGATCATACTGTGGAATACTGCGCTACATGATAGACCGAGGACACATTCATTCGTGTGTTCTTCACCTGTCCCCCATCTAGCAAGTAGCGCTGTATTCCCCAGTTTGTGATGTCAACGGTTCCTTATTGCTACTGTGAAATAAGCACGGCTGCTTCATTGTGTAAAAAAAAAAATCTGAGTACATATGTCTTTTCAAACCCGCTATGAACTGGTAATCGCATGGAAAGTGGCCTCGCAGTAGGGCCATGAGACTCCTGCTTGGCCTGCATAATGTGACTTTGCAAAAAAATTAGAAGTGAACCTCTTTGTATGCTGGTTCGGAAACTTCCTTTGAGCCTTTCTGCAATTGGCTGACAAACAATGAAGGGCTTTTCACATTGATTTTGTAATGTCAACAATGAAAACACGGGGGCCAGTTGGTTGATCATACTGTGGAATACTGCGCTACTTGATAGACCGAGGACACGTTCATTCGTGTCTTGTCCTTGACCTGTCCCCCATCTAGCAAGTAGCGCTGTATTCCCCAGTTTGTGATGTCAACGGTCCCTTATTGCTACTGTGAAATAAGCACGGCTGCTTCATTGTGTAAAAAAAAAAAAATCTCAGTACATATGTCTTTTCAAACCCGCTATGAACTGGTAATCGCATGGAAAGTGGCCTCGCAGTAGGGCCATGAGACTCCTGCTTGGCCTGCATAATGTGACTTCGCAACAAAAAAAAAAAAAAAAATTAGAAGTGAAGCTCTTTGTATGCTGGTTCGGAAACTTCCTTTGAGCCTTTCTGCAATTGGCTGACAAACAATGAAGGGCTTTTCACATTGATTTTGTAATGTCAACAATGAAAACACGGGGGCCAGTTGGTTGATCATACTGTGGAATACTGCGCTACTTGATAGACCGAGGACACGTTCATTCGTGTCTTGTCCTTGACCTGTCCCCCATCTAGCAAGTAGAGCTGTATTCCCCAGTTTGTGATGTCAACGGTCCCTTATTGCTACTGTGAAATAAGCACGGCTGCTTCATTGTGTAAAAAAAAAAATCTGAGTACATATGTCTTTTCAAACCCGCTATGAACTGGCAAGTGCATGGAAAGCGGCCTCGCAGTAGGCAGTGAGACTCCTGCTTGGCCTGCATAATGTGACTTTGCAAAAAAAAAAAATTAGAAGTGAAGCTCTTTGTATGCTGGTTCGGAAACTTCCTTCGAGCCTTTCTGCAATTGGCTGACAAACAATGAAGGGCTTTTCACATTGATTTTGTAATGTCAACAATGAAAACACGGGGGCCAGTTGGTTGATCATACTGGGGAATACGGCGCTACTTGATAGACCGGGGACACATTCATTTGTGTGTTGTTCTTCACCTGTCCCCCATCTAGCAAGTTGAGCTGTATTCCCCAGTTTGTGATGTCAACGGTCCCTTATTGCTACTGTAAAATAAGCACGGCTGCTTCATTGTGTAAAAAAAAAAATCTGAGTACATATGTCTTTTCAAACCCGCTATGAACTGGTAATCGCATGGAAAGTGGCCTCGCAGTAGGGCCATGAGACTCCTGCTTGGCCCGCATAATGTGACTTTGCAAAAAAAAAAAATTAGAAGTGAAGCTCTTTGTATGCTGGTTCGGAAACTCCCTTTGAGCCTTTCTGCAATTGGCTGACAAACAATGAAGGGCTTTTCACATTGATTTTGTAATGTCAACAATGAAAACACGGGGGCCAGTTGGTTGACCATACTGGGGAATACGGCGCTACTTGATAGACCGGGGACACATTCATTCGTGTGTTGTCCTTCACCTGTCCCCCATCTAGCAAGTAGAGCTGTATTCCCCAGTTTGTGATGTCAACGGTCCCTTATTGCTACTGTGAAATAAGCACGGCTGCTTCATTGTGTAAAAAAAAAAAAATCTGAGTACATATGTCTTTTCAAACCCGCTATGAACTGGTAATCGCATGGAAAGTGGCCTCGCAGTAGGGCCATGAGACTCCTGCTTGGCCCGCATAATGTGACTTTGCAAAAAAAAAAAAAAAATTAGAAGTGAAGCTCTTTGTATGCTGGTTCGGAAACTTCCTTTGAGCCTTTCTGCAATTGGCTGACAAACAATGAAGGGCTTTTCACATTGATTTTGTAATGTCAACAATGAAAACACGGGGGCCAGTTGGTTGACCATACTGGGGAATACGGCGCTACTTGATAGACCGGGGACACATTCATTCGTGTGTTGTCCTTCACCTGTCCCCCATCTAGCAAGTAGAGCTGTATTCCCCAGTTTGTGATGTCAACGGTCCCTTATTGCTGCTGTGAAATAAGCACGGCTGCTTCATTGTGTAAAAAAAAGATCTGATCACATATGTCTTTTCAAACCCGCTATGAACTGGTAATCGCATGGAAAGTGGCCTCGCAGTAGGGCCATGAGACTCCCGCTTGGCCTGCATAATGTGACTTTGCAAAAAAAAAAAAATTAGAAGTGAAGCTCTTTGTATGCTGGTTCGGAAACTTCCTTTGAGCCTTTCTGCAATTGGCTGACAAACAATGAAGGGCTTTTCACATTGATTTTGTAATGTCAACAATGAAAACACGGGGGCCAGTTGGTTGATCATACTGTGGAATACTGCGCTACTTGATAGACCGAGGACACGTTCATTCGTGTCTTGTCCTTGACCTGTCCCCCATCTAGCAAGTAGCGCTGTATTCCCCAGTTTGTGATGTCAACGGTCCCTTATTGCTACTGTGAAATAAGCACGGCTGCTTCATTGTGTAAAAAAAAAAAAATCTCAGTACATATGTCTTTTCAAACCCGCTATGAACTAGTAATCGCATGGAAAGTGGCCTCGCAGTAGGGCCATGAGACTCCTGCTTGGCCTGCATAATGTGACTTCGCAACAAAAAAAAAAAAAAAAATTAGAAGTGAAGCTCTTTGTATGCTGGTTCGGAAACTTCCTTTGAGCCTTTCTGCAACTGGCTGACAAACAATGAAGGGCTTTTCACATTGATTTTGTAATGTCAACAATGAAAACACGGGGGCCAGTTGGTTGATCATACTGTGGAATACTGCGCTACTTGATAGACCGAGGACACGTTCATTCGTGTCTTGTCCTTGACCTGTCCCCCATCTAGCAAGTAGAGCTGTATTCCCCAGTTTGTGATGTCAACGGTCCCTTATTGCTACTGTGAAATAAGCACGGCTGCTTCATTGTGTAAAAAAAAAAATCTGAGTACATATGTCTTTTCAAACCCGCTATGAACTGGTAATCGCATGGAAAGTGGCCTCGCAGTAGGGCCATGAGACTCCTGCTTGGCCTGCATAATGTGACTTTGCAAAAAAAAAAAAAATTAGAAGTGAAGCTCTTTGTATGCTGGTTCGGAAACTTCCTTTGAGCCTTTCTGCAATTGGCTGACAAACAATGAAGGGCTTTTCACATTAATTTTGTAATGTCAACAATGAAAACACGGGGGCCAGTTGGACGCGATCATACTGTGGAATACTGCGCTACTTGATAGACCGAGGACACGTTCATTCGTGTCTTGTCCTTGACCTGTCCCCCATCTAGCAAGTAGAGCTGTATTCCCCAGTTTGTGATGTCAACGGTCCCTTATTGCTACTGTGAAATAAGCACGGCTGCTTCATTGTGTAAAAAAAAAAAATCTCAGTACATATGTCTTTTCAAACCCGCTATGAACTGGCAAGTGCATGGAAAGCGGCCTCGCAGTAGGCCATGAGACTCCTGCTTGGCCTGCACAATGTGACTTTGCAAAAAAAAAAAAAAAATTAGAAGTGAAGCTCTTTGTATGCTGGTTCGGAAACTTCCTTTGAGCCTTTCTGCAATTGGCTGACAAACAATGAAGGGCTTTTCACATTGATTTTGTAATGTCAACAATGAAACCACGGGGGCCAGTTGGTTGATCATACTGTGGAATACTGCGCTACATGATAGACCGAGGACACATTCATTCGTGTGTTCTTCACCTGTCCCCCATCTAGCAAGTAGCGCTGTATTCCCCAGTTTGTGATGTCAACGGTTCCTTATTGCTACTGTGAAAAAAGCACGGCTGCTTCATTGTGTAAAAAAAAAAATCTGAGTACATATGTCTTTTCAAACCCGCTATGAACTGGTAATCGCATGGAAAGTGGCCTCGCAGTAGGGCCATGAGACTCCTGCTTGGCCCGCATAATGTGACTTTGCAAAAAAAAAAAAAAAAAATTAGAAGTGAAGCTCTTTGTATGCTGGTTCGGAAACTTCCTTTGAGCCTTTCTGCAATTGGCTGACAAACAATGAAGGGCTTTTCACATTGATTTTGTAATGTCAACAATGAAAACACGGGGGCCAGTTGGTTGACCATACTGGGGAATACGGCGCTACTTGATAGACCGGGGACACATTCATTCGTGTGTTGTCCTTCACCTGTCCCCCATCTAGCAAGTAGATCTGTATTCCCCAGTTTGTGATGTCAACGGTCCCTTATTGCTACTGTGAAATAAGCACGGCTGCTTCATTGTGTAAAAAAAAGATCTGATTACATATGTCTTTTCAAACCCGCTATGAACTGGTAATCGCATGGAAAGTGGCCTCGCAGTAGGGCCATGAGACTCCTGCTTGGCCTGCATAATGTGACTTTGCAAAAAAAAAAAAAAATTAGAAGTGAACCTCTTTGTATGCTGGTTCGGAAACTTCCTTTGAGCCTTTCTGCAATTGGCTGACAAACAATGAAGGGCTTTTCACATTGATTTTGTAATGTCAACAATGAAAACACGGGGGCCAGTTGGTTGATCATACTGTGGAATACTGCGCTACTTGATAGACCGAGGACACGTTCATTCGTGTCTTGTCCTTGACCTGTCCCCCATCTAGCAAGTAGCGCTGTATTCCCCAGTTTGTGATGTCAACGGTCCCTTATTGCTACTGTGAAATAAGCACGGCTGCTTCATTGTGTAAAAAAAAAAAAATCTCAGTACATATGTCTTTTCAAACCCGCTATGAACTGGTAATCGCATGGAAAGTGGCCTCGCAGTAGGGCCATGAGACTCCTGCTTGGCCTGCATAATGTGACTTCGCAACAAAAAAAAAAAAATTAGAAGTGAAGCTCTTTGTATGCTGGTTCGGAAACTTCCTTTGAGCCTTTCTGCAATTGGCTGACAAACAATGAAGGGCTTTTCACATTGATTTTGTAATGTCAACAATGAAAACACGGGGGCCAGTTGGTTGATCATACTGTGGAATACTGCGCTACTTGATAGACCGAGGACACGTTCATTCGTGTCTTGTCCTTGACCTGTCCCCCATCTAGCAAGTAGAGCTGTATTCCCCAGTTTGTGATGTCAACGGTCCCTTATTGCTACTGTGAAATAAGCACGGCTGCTTCATTGTGTAAAAAAAAAAATCTCAGTACATATGTCTTTTCAAACCCGCTATGAACTGGCAAGTGCATGGAAAGCGGCCTCGCAGTAGGCCATGAGACTCCTGCTTGGCCTGCACAATGTGACTTTGCAAAAAAAAAAAAAATTAGAAGTGAAGCTCTTTGTATGCTGGTTCGGAAACTTCCTTTGAGCCTTTCTGCAATTGGCTGACAAACAATGAAGGGCTTTTCACATTGATTTTGTAATGTCAACAATGAAAACACGGGGGCCAGTTGGTTGATCATACTGTGGAATACTGCGCTACTTGATAGACCGAGGACACATTCATTCGTGTGTTGTCCTTCACCTCTCCCCCATCTAGCAAGTAGCGCTGTATTCCCCAGTTTGTGATGTCAACGGTCCCTTATTGCTACTGTGAAATAAGCACGGCTGCTTCATTGTGTAAAAAAAAGATCTGATTACATATGTCTTTTCAAACCCGCTATGAACTGGCAATCGCATGGCAAGTGGCCTCGCAGTAGGGCCATGAGACTCCTGCTTGGCCTGCACAATGTGACTTTGCAAAAAAAAAAAAAAATTAGAAGTGAAGCTCTTTGTATGCTGGTTCGGAAACTTCCTTTGAGCCTTTCTGCAATTGGCTGACAAACAATGAAGAGCTTTTCACATTGATTTTGTAATGTCAACAATGAAAACACGGGGGCCAGTTGGTTGATCATACTGGGGAATACGGCGCTACTTGATAGACCGGGGACACATTCATTCGTGTGTTGTCCTTCACCTGTCCCCCATCTAGCAAGTAGAGCTGTATTCCCCAGTTTGTGATGTCAACGGTCCCTTATTGCTACTGTGAAATAAGCACGGCTGCTTCATTGTGTAAAAAAAAAATCTGAGTACATATGTCTTTTCAAACCCGCTATGAACTGGTAATCGCATGGAAAGTGGCCTCGCTGTAGGGCCATGAGACTCCTGCTTGGCCTGCATAATGTGACTTTGCAAAAAAAAAAAAAATTAGAAGTGAAGCTCTTTGTATGCTGGTTCGTAAACTTTGCGCCTTTCTGCAATTGGCTGACAAACAATGAAGGGCTTTTCACATTGATTTTGTAATGTCAACAATGAAAACACGGGGGCCAGTTGGTTGATCATACTGGGGAATACTGCGCTACTTGATAGACCGAGGACACGTTCATTCGTGTCTTGTCCTTGACCTGTCCCCCATCTAGCAAGTAGAGCTGTATTCCCCAGTTTGTGATGTCAACGGTCCCTTATTGCTACTGTGAAATAAGCACGGCTGCTTCATTGTGTAAAAAAAAAATCTGAGTACATATGTCTTTTCAAACCCGCTATGAACTGGTAATCGCATGGAAAGTGGCCTCGCAGTAGGGCCATGAGACTCCTGCTTGGCCTGCATAATGTGACTTTGCAAAAAAAAAAAATTAGAAGTGAAGCTCTTTGTATGCTGGTTCGGAAACTTCCTTTGAGCCTTTCTGCAATTGGCTGACAAACAATGAAGGGCTTTTCACATTGATTTTGTAATGTCAACAATGAAAACACGGGGGCCAGTTGGTTGATCATACTGGGGAATACGGCGCTACTTGATAGACCGGGGACACATTCATTCGTGTGTTATCCTTCACCTGTCCCCCATCTAGCAAGTAGAGCTGTATTCCCCAGTTTGTGATGTCAACGGTCCCTTATTGCTACTGTGAAATAAGCACGGCTGCTTCATTGTGTAAAGAAAAAAAAATCTGAGTACATATGTCTTTTCAAACCCGCTATGAACTGGTAATCGCATGGAAAGTGGCCTCGCAGTAGGGCCATGAGACTCCTGCTTGGCCTGCATAATGCGACTTTGCAAAAAAAAAAAAAAAATTTAGAAGTGAAGCTCTTTGTATGCTGGTTCGGAAACTTCCTTTGAGCCTTTCTGCAATCGGCTGACAAACAATGAAGGGCTTTTCACATTGAT
This sequence comes from Amblyomma maculatum, assembly GCF_055883805.1. Taxonomy (NCBI): domain Eukaryota; kingdom Metazoa; phylum Arthropoda; class Arachnida; order Ixodida; family Ixodidae; genus Amblyomma; species Amblyomma maculatum. The sequence continues at coordinate 104,479,612 of NC_139353.1, read as the reverse complement.
TTTGTAATGTCAACAATGAAAACACGGGGGCCAGTTGGTTGACCATACTGGGGAATACGGCGCTACTTGATAGACCGGGGACACATTCATTCGTGTGTTGTCCTTCACCTGTCCCCCATCTAGCAAGTAGAGCTGTATTCCCCAGTTTGTGATGTCAACGGTCCCTTATTGCTACTGTGAAATAAGCACGGCTGCTTCATTGTGTAAAAAAAAGATCTGATCACATATGTCTTTTCAAACCCGCTATGAACTGGTAATCGCATGGAAAGTGGCCTCACAGTAGGGCCATGAGACTCCTGCTTGGCCTGCATAATGTGACTTTGCAAAAAAAAAAAAAAATTAGAAGTGAAGCTCTTTGTATGCTGGTTCGGAAACTTCCTTTGAGCCTTTCTGCAATTGGCTGACAAACAATGAAGGGCTTTTCACATTGATTTTGTAATGTCAACAATGAAAACACGGGGGCCAGTTGGTTGATCATACTGAGGAATACTGCGCTACTTGATAGACCGAGGACACGTTCATTCCTGTCTTGTCCTTGACCTGTCCCCCATCTAGCAAGTAGAGCTGTATTCCCCAGTTTGTGATGTCAACGGTCCCTTATTGCTACTGTGAAATAAGCACGGCTGCTTCATTGTGTAAAAAAAAAAATCTCAGTACATATGTCTTTTCAAACCCGCTATGAACTGGCAAGTGCATGGAAAGCGGCCTCGCAGTAGGCCATGAGACTCCTGCTTGGCCTGCACAATGTGACTTTGCAAAAAAAAAAAAAAAATTAGAAGTGAAGCTCTTTGTATGCTGGTTCGGAAACTTCCTTTGAGCCTTTCTGCAATTGGCTGACAAACAATGAAGGGCTTTTCACATTGATTTTGTAATGTCAACAATGAAAACACGGGGGCCAGTTGGTTGATCATACTGGGGAATACGGCGCTACTTGATAGACCGGGGACACATTCATTCGTGTGTTATCCTTCACCTGTCCCCCATCTAGCAAGTAGAGCTGTATTCCCCAGTTTATGATGTCAACGGTCCCTTATTGCTACTGTGAAATAAGCACGGCTGCTTCATTGTGTAAAAAAAAATCTGAGTACATTTGTCTTTTCAAACCCGCTATGAACTGGTAATCGCATGGAAAGCGGCCTCGCAGTAGGGCCATGAGACTCCTGCTTGGCCCGCATAATGTGACTTTGCAAAAAAAAGAAAAATTAGAAGTGAAGCTCTTTGTATGCTGGTTCGGAAACTTCCTTTGAGCCTTTCTGCAACTGGCTGACAAACAATGAAGGGCTTTTCACATTGATTTTGTAATGTCAACAATGAAAACACGGGGGCCAGTTGGTTGACCATACTGGGGAATACGGCGCTACTTGATAGACCGGGGACACATTCATTCGTGTGTTGTCCTTCACCTGTCCCCCATCTAGCAAGTAGAGCTGTATTCCCCAGTTTGTGATGTCAACGGTCCCTTATTGCTACTGTGAAATAAGCACGGCTGCTTCATTGTGTAAAAAAAAAATCTGAGTACATATGTCTTTTCAAACCCGCTATGAACTGGTAATCGCATGGAAAGTGGCCTCGCAGTAGGGCCATGAGACTCCTGCTTGGCCCGCATAATGTGACTTTGCAAAAAAAAAAAAAAAATAGAACTGAAGCTCTTTGTATGCTGGTTCGGAAACTTCCTTTGAGCCTTTCTGCAATTGGCTGACAAACAATGAAGGGCTTTTCACATTGATTTTGTAATGTCAACAATGAAAACACGGGGGCCAGTTGGTTGATCATACTGTGGAATACTGCGCTACTTGATAGACCGAGGACACATTCATTCGTGTGTTGTCCTTCACCTCTCCCCCATCTAGCAAGTAGCGCTGTATTCCCCAGTTTGTGATGTCAACGGTCCCTTATTGCTACTGTGAAATAAGCACGGCTGCTTCATTGTGTAAAAAAAAGATCTGATTACATATGTCTTTTCAAACCCGCTATGAACTGGCAATCGCATGGCAAGTGGCCTCGCAGTAGGGCCATGAGACTCCTGCTTGGCCTGCACAATGTGACTTTGCAAAAAAAAAAAAAAATTAGAAGTGAAGCTCTTTGTATGCTGGTTCGGAAACTTCCTTTGAGCCTTTCTGCAATTGGCTGACAAACAATGAAGAGCTTTTCACATTGATTTTGTAATGTCAACAATGAAAACACGGGGGCCAGTTGGTTGATCATACTGGGGAATACGGCGCTACTTGATAGACCGGGGACACATTCATTCGTGTCTTGTCCTTGACCTGTCCCCCATCTAGCAAGTAGAGCTGTATTCCCCAGTTTGTGATGTCAACGGTCCCTTATTGCTACTGTGAAATAAGCACGGCTGCTTCATTGTGTAAAAAAAAGATCTGATTACATATGTCTTTTCAAACCCGCTATGAACTGGTAATCGCATGGAAAGTGGCCTCGCAGTAGGGCCATGAGACTCCTGCTTGGCCTGGATAATGTGACTTTGCAAAAAAAAAAAAAAATTAGATGTGAAGCTCTTTGTATGCTGGTTCGGAAACTTCCTTTGAGCCTTTCTGCAATTGGCTGACAAACAATGAAGGGCTTTTCACATTGATTTTGTAATGTCAACAATGAAAACACGGGGGCCAGTTGGTTGATCATACTGTGGAATACTGCGCTACTTGATAGACCGAGGACACGTTCATTCGTGTCTTGTCCTTGACCTGTCCCCCATCTAGCAAGTAGAGCTGTATTCCCCAGTTTGTGATGTCAACGGTCCCTTATTGCTACTGTGAAATAAGCACGGCTGCTTCATTGTGTAAAAAAAAAAAATCTGAGTACATATGTCTTTTCAAACCCGCTATGAACTGGTAATCGCATGGAAAGTGGCCTCGCAGTAGGGCCATGAGACTCCTGCTTGGCCTGCATAATGTGACTTTGCAAAAAAAAAAAAATTAGAAGTGAAGCTCTTTGTATGCTGGTTCGGAAACTTCCTTTGAGCCTTTCTGCAATTGGCTGACAAACAATGAAGGGCTTTTCACATTGATTTTGTAATGTCAACAATGAAAACACGGGGGCCAGTTGGTTGATCATACTGTGGAATACTGCGCTACTTGATAGACCGAGGACACGTTCATTCGTGTCTTGTCCTTGACCTGTCCCCCATCTAGCAAGTAGAGCTGTATTCCCCAGTTTGTGATGTCAACGGTCCCTTATTGCTACTGTGAAATAAGCACGGCTGCTTCATTGTGTAAAAAAAAAATCTGAGTACATATGTCTTTTCAAACCCGCTATGAACTGGTAATCGCATGGAAAGTGGCCTCGCAGTAGGGCCATGAGACTCCTGCTTGGCCTGCATAATGTGACTTTGCAAAAAAAAAAAAATTAGAAGTGAAGCTCTTTGTATGCTGGTTCGGAAACTTCCTTTGAGCCTTTCTGCAATTGGCTGACAAACAATGAAGGGCTTTTCACATTGATTTTGTAATGTCAACAATGAAAACACGGGGGCCAGTTGGTTGATCATACTGTGGAATACTGCGCTACTTGATAGACCGAGGACACGTTCATTCGTGTCTTGTCCTTGACCTGTCCCCCATCTAGCAAGTAGAGCTGTATTCCCCAGTTTGTGATGTCAACGGTCCCTTATTGCTACTGTGAAATAAGCACGGCTGCTTCATTGTGTAAAAAAAAAAATCTGAGTACATATGTCTTTTCAAACCCGCTATGAACTGGTAATCGCATGGAAAGTGGCCTCGCTGTAGGGCCATGAGACTCCTGCTTGGCCTGCATAATGTGACTTTGCAAAAAAAAAAAAAAATTAGAAGTGAAGCTCTTTGTATGCTGGTTCGGAAACTTTGCGCCTTTCTGCAATTGGCTGACAAACAATGAAGGGCTTTTCACATTGATTTTGTAATGTCAACAATGAAAACACGGGGGCCAGTTGGTTGATCATACTGGGGAATACTGCGCTACTTGATAGACCGAGGACACGTTCATTCGTGTCTTGTCCTTGACCTGTCCCCCATCTAGCAAGTAGAGCTGTATTCCCCAGTTTGTGATGTCAACGGTCCCTTATTGCTACTGTGAAATAAGCACGGCTGCTTCATTGTGTAAAAAAAAAAATCTGAGTACATATGTCTTTTCAAACCCGCTATGAACTGGTAATCGCATGGAAAGTGGCCTCGCAGTAGGGCCATGAGACTCCTGCTTGGCCCGCATAATGTGACTTTGCAAAAAAAAAAAATTAGAAGTGAAGCTCTTTGTATGCTGGTTCGGAAACTTCCTTTGAGCCTTTCTGCAATTGGCTGACAAACAATGAAGGGCTTTTCACATTGATTTTGTAATGTCAACAATGAAAACACGGGGGCCAGTTGGTTGATCATACTGGGGAATACGGCGCTACTTGATAGACCGGGGACACATTCATTCGTGTGTTGTCCTTCACCTGTCCCCCATCTAGCAAGTAGAGCTGTATTCCCCAGTTTGTGATGTCAACGGTCCCTTATTGCTACTGTGAAATAAGCACGGCTGCTTCATTGTGTAAAAAAAAGATCTGATCACATATGTCTTTTCAAACCCGCTATGAACTGGTAATCGCATGGAAAGTGGCCTCACAGTAGGGCCATGAGACTCCTGATTGGCCTGCATAAAGTGACTTTGCAAAAAAAAAAAAAATTAGAAGTGAAGCTCTTTGTATGCTGGTTCGGAAACTTCCTTTGAGCCTTTCTGCAATTGGCTGACAAACAATGAAGGGCTTTTCACATTGATTTTGTAATGTCAACAATGAAAACACGGGGGCCAGTTGGTTGATCATACTGTGGAATACTGCGCTACTTGATAGACCGAGGACACGTTCATTCGTGTCTTGTCCTTGACCTGTTCCCCATCTAGCAAGTAGCACTGTATTCCCCAGTTTGTGATGTCAACGGTCCCTTATTGCTACTGTGAAATAAGCACGGCTGCTTCATTGTGTAAAAAAAAAAAACATCTCAGTACATATGTCTTTTCAAACCCGCTATGAACTGGTAATCGCATGGAAAGTGGCCTCGCAGTAGGGCCATGAGACTCCTGCTTGGCCTGCATAATGTGACTTCGCAACAACAAAAAAAAAAAATTAGAAGTGAAGCTCTTTGTATGCTGGTTCGGAAACTTCCTTTGAGCCTTTCTGCAATTGGCTGACAAACAATGAAGGGCTTTTCACATTGATTTTGTAATGTCAACAATGAAAACACGGGGGCCAGTTGTTTGATCATACTGTGGAATACTGCGCTACTTGATAGACCGAGGACACGTTCATTCGTGTCTTGTCCTTGACCTGTCCCCCATCTAGCAAGTAGAGCTGTATTCCCCAGTTTGTGATGTCAACGGTCCCTTATTGCTACTGTGAAATAAGCACGGCTGCTTCATTGTGTAAAAAAAAAAATCTGAGTACATGTCTTTTCAAACCCGCTATGAACTGGTAATCGCATGGAAAGTGGCCTCGCAGTAGGGCCATGAGACTCCTGCTTGGCCTGCATAATGTGACTTTGCAAAAAAAAAAAAAATTAGAAGTGATGCTCTTTGTATGCTGGTTCGGAAACTTCCTTTGAGCCTTTCTGCAATTGGCTGACAAACAATGAAGGGCTTTTCACATTGATTTTGTAATGTCAACAATGAAAACACGGGGGCCAGTTGGTTGATCATACTGTGGAATACTGCGCTACTTGATAGACCGAGGACACATTCATTCGTGTGTTGTCCTTCACCTGTCCCCCATCTAGCAAGTAGCGCTGTATTCCCCAGTTTGTGATGTTGTGATGTCAACGGTCCCTTATTGCTACTGTGAAATAAGCACGGCTGCTTCATTGTGTAAAAAAAAAAATCTGAGTACATATGTCTTTTCAAACCCGCTATGAACTGGTAATCGCATGGAAAGTGGCCTCGCAGTAGGGCCATGAGACTCCTGCTTGGCCCGCATAATGTGACTTTGCAAAAAAAAAAAAAAATTAGAAGTGAAGCTCTTTGTATGCTGGTTCGGAAACTTCCTTTGAGCCTTTCTGCAATTGGCTGACAAACAATGAAGGGCTTTTCACATTGATTTTGTAATGTCAACAATGAAAACACGGGGGCCAGTTGGTTGACCATACTGGGGAATACGGCGCTAGTTGATAGACCGGGGACACATTCATTCGTGTGTTGTCCTTCACCTGTCCCCCATCTAGCAAGTAGAGCTGTATTCCCCACTTTGTGATGTCAACGGTCCCTTATTGCTACTGTGAAATAAGCACGGCTGCTTCATTGTGTAAAAAAAAAATCTGAGTACATATGTCTTTTCAAACCCGCTATGAACTGGTAATCGCATGGAAAGTGGCCTCGCAGTAGGGCCATGAGACTCCTGCTTGGCCCGCATAATGTGACTTTGCAAAAAAAAAAAAAAAAAATTAGAACTGAAGCTCTTTGTATGCTGGTTCGGAAACTTCCTTTGAGCCTTTCTGCAATTGGCTGACAAACAATGAAGGGCTTTTCACATTGATTTTGTAATGTCAACAATGAAAACACGGGGGCCAGTTGGTTGATCATACTGTGGAATGCTGCGCTACTTGATAAACCGAGGACACGTTCATTCGTGTCTTGTCCTTGACCTGTCCCCCATCTAGCAAGTAGCGCTGTATTCCCCAGTTTGTGATGTCAACGGTCCGTTATTGCTACTGTGAAATAAGCACGGCTGCTTCATTGTGTAAAAAAAAAAAAAAATCTCAGTACATATGTCTTTTCAAACCCGCTATGAACTGGTAATCGCATGGAAAGTGGCCTCGCAGTAGGGCCATGAGACTCCTGCTTGGCCTGCATAATGTGACTTCGCAACAAAAAAAAAAAGAAAAATTAGAAGTGAAGCTCTTTGTATGCTGGTTCGGAAACTTCCTTTGAGCCTTTCTGCAATTGGCTGACAAACAATGAAGGGCTTTTCACATTGATTTTGTAATGTCAACAATGAAAACACGGGGGCCAGTTGGTTGATCATACTGTGGAATACTGCGCTACTTGATAGACCGAGGACACGTTCATTCGTGTCTTGTCCTTGACCTGTCCCCCATCTAGCAAGTAGAGCTGTATTCCCCAGTTTGTGATGTCAACGGTCCCTTATTGCTACTGTGAAATAAGCACGGCTGCTTCATTGTGTAAAAAAAAGATCTGATTACATATGTCTTTTCAAACCCGCTATGAACTGGTAATCGCATGGAAAGTGGCCTCGCAGTAGGGCCATGAGACTCCTGCTTGGCCTGGATAATGTGACTTTGCAAAAAAAAAAAAAATTAGAAGTGAAGCTCTTTGTATGCTGGTTCGGAAACTTCCTTTGAGCCTTTCTGCAATTGGCTGACAAACAATGAAGGGCTTTTCACATTGATTTTGTAATGTCAACAATGAAAACACGGGGGCCAGTTGGTTGATCATACTGTGGAATACTGCGCTACTTGATAGACCGAGGACACGTTCATTCGTGTCTTGTCCTTGACCTGTCCCCCATCTAGCAAGTAGCTCTGTATTCCCCAGTTTGTGATGTCAACGGTCCCTTATTGCTACTGTGAAATAAGCACGGCTGCTTCATTGTGTAAAAAAAAAAAAATCTCAGTACATATGTCTTTTCAAACCCGCTATGAACTGGTAATCGCATGGAAAGTGGCCTCGCAGTAGGGCCATGAGACTCCTGCTTGGCCTGCATAATGTGACTTCGCAACAAAAAAAAAAAAATTAGAAGTGAAGCTCTTTGTATGCTGGTTCGGAAACTTCCTTTGAGCCTTTCTGCAATTGGCTGACAAACAATGAAGGGCTTTTCACATTGATTTTGTAATGTCAACAATGAAAACACGGGGGCCAGTTGGTTGATCATACTGTGGAATACTGCGCTACTTGATAGACCGAGGACACGTTCATTCGTGTCTTGTCCTTGACCTGTCCCCCATCTAGCAAGTAGAGCTGTATTCCCCAGTTTGTGATGTCAACGGTCCCTTATTGCTACTGTGAAATAAGCACGGCTGCTTCATTGTGTAAAAAAAAAATCTGAGTACATATGTCTTTTCAAACCCGCTATGAACTGGTAATCGCATGGAAAGTGGCCTCGCAGTAGGGCCATGAGACTCCTGCTTGGCCTGCATAATGTGACTTTGCAAAAAAAAAAAAAATTAGAAGTGAAGCTCTTTGTATGCTGGTTCGGAAACTTCCTTTGAGCCTTTCTGCAATTGGCTGACAAACAATGAAGGGCTTTTCACATTGATTTTGTAATGTCAACAATGAAAACACGGGGGCCAGTTGGTTGATCATACTGTGGAATACTGCGCTACTTGATAGACCGAGGACACGTTCATTCGTGTCTTGTCCTTGACCTGTCCCCCATCTAGCAAGTAGAGCTGTATTCCCCAGTTTGTGATGTCAACGGTCCCTTATTGCTACTGTGAAATAAGCACGGCTGCTTCATTGTGTAAAAAAAAAAATCTGAGTACATATGTCTTTTCAAACCCGCTATGAACTGGTAATCGCATGGAAAGTGGCCTCGCTGTAGGGCCATGAGACTCCTGCTTGGCCTGCATAATGTGACTTTGCAAAAAAAAAAAAAAATTAGAACTGAAGCTCTTTGTATGCTGGTTCGGAAACTTTGCGCCTTTCTGCAATTGGCTGACAAACAATGAAGGGCTTTTCACATTGATTTTGTAATGTCAACAATGAAAACACGGGGGCCAGTTGGTTGATCATACTGGGGAATACTGCGCTACTTGATAGACCGAGGACACGTTCATTCGTGTCTTGTCCTTGACCTGTCCCCCATCTAGCAAGTAGAGCTGTATTCCCCAGTTTGTGATGTCAACGGTCCCTTATTGCTACTGTGAAATAAGCACGGCTGCTTCATTGTGTAAAAAAAAAATCTGAGTACATATGTCTTTTCAAACCCGCTATGAACTGGTAATCGCATGGAAAGTGGCCTCGCAGTAGGGCCATGAGACTCCTGCTTGGCCTGCATAATGTGACTTTGCAAAAAAAAAAAAAATTAGAAGTGAAGCTCTTTGTATGCTGGTTCGGAAACTTCCTTTGAGCCTTTCTGCAATTGGCTGACAAACAATGAAGGGCTTTTCACATTGATTTTGTAATGTCAACAATGAAAACACGGGGGCCAGTTGGTTGATCATACTGTGGAATACTGCGCTACTTGATAGACCGAGGACACGTTCATTCGTGTCTTGTCCTTGACCTGTTCCCCATCTAGCAAGTAGCACTGTATTCCCCAGTTTGTGATGTCAACGGTCCCTTATTGCTACTGTGAAATAAGCACGGCTGCTTCATTGTGTAAAAAAAAAAAACATCTCAGTACATATGTCTTTTCAAACCCGCTATGAACTGGTAATCGCATGGAAAGTGGCCTCGCAGTAGGGCCATGAGACTCCTGCTTGGCCTGCATAATGTGACTTCGCAACAACAAAAAAAAAAAATTAGAAGTGAAGCTCTTTGTATGCTGGTTCGGAAACTTCCTTTGAGCCTTTCTGCAATTGGCTGACAAACAATGAAGGGCTTTTCACATTGATTTTGTAATGTCAACAATGAAAACACGGGGGCCAGTTGTTTGATCATACTGTGGAATACTGCGCTACTTGATAGACCGAGGACACGTTCATTCGTGTCTTGTCCTTGACCTGTCCCCCATCTAGCAAGTAGAGCTGTATTCCCCAGTTTGTGATGTCAACGGTCCCTTATTGCTACTGTGAAATAAGCACGGCTGCTTCATTGTGTAAAAAAAAAAATCTGAGTACATGTCTTTTCAAACCCGCTATGAACTGGTAATCGCATGGAAAGTGGCCTCGCAGTAGGGCCATGAGACTCCTGCTTGGCCTGCATAATGTGACTTTGCAAAAAAAAAAAAAATTAGAAGTGATGCTCTTTGTATGCTGGTTCGGAAACTTCCTTTGAGCCTTTCTGCAATTGGCTGACAAACAATGAAGGGCTTTTCACATTGATTTTGTAATGTCAACAATGAAAACACGGGGGCCAGTTGGTTGATCATACTGTGGAATACTGCGCTACTTGATAGACCGAGGACACATTCATTCGTGTGTTGTCCTTCACCTGTCCCCCATCTAGCAAGTAGCGCTGTATTCCCCAGTTTGTGATGTTGTGATGTCAACGGTCCCTTATTGCTACTGTGAAATAAGCACGGCTGCTTCATTGTGTAAAAAAAAAAATCTGAGTACATATGTCTTTTCAAACCCGCTATGAACTGGTAATCGCATGGAAAGTGGCCTCGCAGTAGGGCCATGAGACTCCTGCTTGGCCCGCATAATGTGACTTTGCAAAAAAAAAAAAAAATTAGAAGTGAAGCTCTTTGTATGCTGGTTCGGAAACTTCCTTTGAGCCTTTCTGCAATTGGCTGACAAACAATGAAGGGCTTTTCACATTGATTTTGTAATGTCAACAATGAAAACACGGGGGCCAGTTGGTTGACCATACTGGGGAATACGGCGCTAGTTGATAGACCGGGGACACATTCATTCGTGTGTTGTCCTTCACCTGTCCCCCATCTAGCAAGTAGAGCTGTATTCCCCACTTTGTGATGTCAACGGTCCCTTATTGCTACTGTGAAATAAGCACGGCTGCTTCATTGTGTAAAAAAAAAATCTGAGTACATATGTCTTTTCAAACCCGCTATGAACTGGTAATCGCATGGAAAGTGGCCTCGCAGTAGGGCCATGAGACTCCTGCTTGGCCCGCATAATGTGACTTTGCAAAAAAAAAAAAAAAAAATTAGAACTGAAGCTCTTTGTATGCTGGTTCGGAAACTTCCTTTGAGCCTTTCTGCAATTGGCTGACAAACAATGAAGGGCTTTTCACATTGATTTTGTAATGTCAACAATGAAAACACGGGGGCCAGTTGGTTGATCATACTGTGGAATGCTGCGCTACTTGATAAACCGAGGACACGTTCATTCGTGTCTTGTCCTTGACCTGTCCCCCATCTAGCAAGTAGCGCTGTATTCCCCAGTTTGTGATGTCAACGGTCCGTTATTGCTACTGTGAAATAAGCACGGCTGCTTCATTGTGTAAAAAAAAAAAAAAATCTCAGTACATATGTCTTTTCAAACCCGCTATGAACTGGTAATCGCATGGAAAGTGGCCTCGCAGTAGGGCCATGAGACTCCTGCTTGGCCTGCATAATGTGACTTCGCAACAAAAAAAAAAAGAAAAATTAGAAGTGAAGCTCTTTGTATGCTGGTTCGGAAACTTCCTTTGAGCCTTTCTGCAATTGGCTGACAAACAATGAAGGGCTTTTCACATTGATTTTGTAATGTCAACAATGAAAACACGGGGGCCAGTTGGTTGATCATACTGTGGAATACTGCGCTACTTGATAGACCGAGGACACGTTCATTCGTGTCTTGTCCTTGACCTGTCCCCCATCTAGCAAGTAGAGCTGTATTCCCCAGTTTGTGATGTCAACGGTCCCTTATTGCTACTGTGAAATAAGCACGGCTGCTTCATTGTGTAAAAAAAAGATCTGATTACATATGTCTTTTCAAACCCGCTATGAACTGGTAATCGCATGGAAAGTGGCCTCGCAGTAGGGCCATGAGACTCCTGCTTGGCCTGGATAATGTGACTTTGCAAAAAAAAAAAAAATTAGAAGTGAAGCTCTTTGTATGCTGGTTCGGAAACTTCCTTTGAGCCTTTCTGCAATTGGCTGACAAACAATGAAGGGCTTTTCACATTGATTTTGTAATGTCAACAATGAAAACACGGGGGCCAGTTGGTTGATCATACTGTGGAATACTGCGCTACTTGATAGACCGAGGACACGTTCATTCGTGTCTTGTCCTTGACCTGTCCCCCATCTAGCAAGTAGCTCTGTATTCCCCAGTTTGTGATGTCAACGGTCCCTTATTGCTACTGTGAAATAAGCACGGCTGCTTCATTGTGTAAAAAAAAAAAAATCTCAGTACATATGTCTTTTCAAACCCGCTATGAACTGGTAATCGCATGGAAAGTGGCCTCGCAGTAGGGCCATGAGACTCCTGCTTGGCCTGCATAATGTGACTTCGCAACAAAAAAAAAAAAATTAGAAGTGAAGCTCTTTGTATGCTGGTTCGGAAACTTCCTTTGAGCCTTTCTGCAATTGGCTGACAAACAATGAAGGGCTTTTCACATTGATTTTGTAATGTCAACAATGAAAACACGGGGGCCAGTTGGTTGATCATACTGTGGAATACTGCGCTACTTGATAGACCGAGGACACGTTCATTCGTGTCTTGTCCTTGACCTGTCCCCCATCTAGCAAGTAGAGCTGTATTCCCCAGTTTGTGATGTCAACGGTCCCTTATTGCTACTGTGAAATAAGCACGGCTGCTTCATTGTGTAAAAAAAAAATCTGAGTACATATGTCTTTTCAAACCCGCTATGAACTGGTAATCGCATGGAAAGTGGCCTCGCAGTAGGGCCATGAGACTCCTGCTTGGCCTGCATAATGTGACTTTGCAAAAAAAAAAAAAATTAGAAGTGAAGCTCTTTGTATGCTGGTTCGGAAACTTCCTTTGAGCCTTTCTGCAATTGGCTGACAAACAATGAAGGGCTTTTCACATTGATTTTGTAATGTCAACAATGAAAACACGGGGGCCAGTTGGTTGATCATACTGTGGAATACTGCGCTACTTGATAGACCGAGGACACATTCATTCGTGTGTTGTCCTTCACCTGTCCCCCATCTAGCAAGTAGAGCTGTATTCCCCACTTTGTGATGTCAACGGTCCCTTATTGCTACTGTGAAATAAGCACGGCTGCTTCATTGTGTAAAAAAAAAATCTGAGTACATATGTCTTTTCAAACCCGCTATGAACTGGTAATCGCATGGAAAGTGGCCTCGCAGTAGGGCCATGAGACTCCTGCTTGGCCTGCATAATGTGACTTTGCAAAAAAAAAAAAAAAAAAAAAAATTAGAAGTGAAGCTCTTTGTATGCTGGTTCGGAAACTTCCTTTGAGCCTTTCTGCAATTGGCTGACAAACAATGAAGGGCTTTTCACATTGATTTTGTAATGTCAACAATGAAAACACGGGGGCCAGTTGGTTGATCATACTGTGAAATACTGCGCTACTTGATAGACCGAGGACACGTTCATTCGTGTCTTGTCCTTGACCTGTCCCCCATCTAGCAAGTAGAGCTGTATTCCCCAGTTTGTGATGTCAACGGTCCCTTATTGCTACTGTGAAATAAGCACGGCTGCTTCATTGTGTAAAAAAAAAAATCTGAGTACATATGTCTTTTCAAACCCGCTATGAACTGGTAATCGCATGGAAAGTGGCCTCGCTGTAGGGCCATGAGACTCCTGCTTGGCCTGCATAATGTGACTTTGCAAAAAAAAAAAAAAATTAGAACTGAAGCTCTTTGTATGCTGGTTCGGAAACTTTGCGCCTTTCTGCAATTGGCTGACAAACAATGAAGGGCTTTTCACATTGATTTTGTAATGTCAACAATGAAAACACGGGGGCCAGTTGGTTGATCATACTGGGGAATACTGCGCTACTTGATAGACCGAGGACACGTTCATTCGTGTCTTGTCCTTGACCTGTCCCCCATCTAGCAAGTAGAGCTGTATTCCCCAGTTTGTGATGTCAACGGTCCCTTATTGCTACTGTGAAATAAGCACGGCTGCTTCATTGTGTAAAAAAAAAATCTGAGTACATATGTCTTTTCAAACCCGCTATGAACTGGTAATCGCATGGAAAGTGGCCTCGCAGTAGGGCCATGAGACTCCTGCTTGGCCTGCATAATGTGACTTTGCAAAAAAAAAAAAAAAAAAAAAAATTAGAAGTGAAGCTCTTTGTATGCTGGTTCGGAAACTTCCTTTGAGCCTTTCTGCAATTGGCTGACAAACAATGAAGGGCTTTTCACATTGATTTTGTAATGTCAACAATGAAAACACGGGGGCCAGTTGGTTGATCATACTGGGGAATACGGCGCTACTTGATAGACCGGGGACACATTCATTCGTGTGTTGTCCTTCACCTGTCCCCCATCTAGCAAGTAGAGCTGTATTCCCCAGTTTGTGATGTCAACGGTCCCTTATTGCTACTGTGAAATAAGCACGGCTGCTTCATTGTGTAAAAAAAAAAATCTGAGTACATATGTCTTTTCAAACCCGCTATGAACTGGTAATCGCATGGAAAGTGGCCTCGCAGTAGGGCCATGAGACTCCTGCTTGGCCTGCATAATGCGACTTTGCAAAAAAAAAAAAAAAAAATTAGAAGTGAAGCTCTTTGTATGCTGGTTCGGAAACTTCCTTTGAGCCTTTCTGCAATTGGCTGACAAACAATGAAGGGCTTTTCACATTGATTTTGTAATGTCAACAATGAAAACACGGGGGCCAGTTGGTTGACCATACTGGGGAATACGGCGCTACTTGATAGACCGGGGACACATTCATTCGTGTGTTGTCCTTCACCTGTCCCCCATCTAGCAAGTAGAGCTGTATTCCCCACTTTGTGATGTCAACGGTCCCTTATTGCTACTGTGAAATAAGCACGGCTGCTTCATTGTGTAAAAAAAAAATCTGAGTACATATGTCTTTTCAAACCCGCTATGAACTGGTAATCGCATGGAAAGTGGCCTCGCAGTAGGGCCATGAGACTCCTGCTTGGCCCGCATAATGTGACTTTGCAAAAAAAAAAAAAAAAAATTAGAACTGAAGCTCTTTGTATGCTGGTTCGGAAACTTCCTTTGAGCCTTTCTGCAATTGGCTGACAAACAATGAAGGGCTTTTCACATTGATTTTGTAATGTCAACAATGAAAACACGGGGGCCAGTTGGTTGATCATACTGTGGAATGCTGCGCTACTTGATAGACCGAGGACACGTTCATTCGTGTCTTGTCCTTGACCTGTCCCCCATCTAGCAAGTAGCGCTGTATTCCCCAGTTTGTGATGTCAACGGTCCCTTATTGCTACTGTGAAATAAGCACGGCTGCTTCATTGTGTAAAAAAAAGATCTGATCACATATGTCTTTTCAAACCCGCTATGAACTGGTAATCGCATGGAAAGTGGCCTCACAGTAGGGCCATGAGACTCCTGCTTGGCCTGCATAATGTGACTTTGCAAAAAAAAAAAAAATTAGAAGTGAAGCTCTTTGTATGCTGGTTCGGAAACTTCCTTTGAGCATTTCTGCAATTGGCTGACAAACAATGAAGGGCTTTTCACATTGATTTTGTAATGTCAACAATGAAAACACGGGGGCCAGTTGGTTGATCATACTGTGGAATACTGCGCTACTTGATAGACCGAGGACACGTTCATTCGTGTCTTGTCCTTGACCTGTCCCCCATCTAGCAAGTAGCTCTGTATTCCCCAGTTTGTGATGTCAACGGTCCCTTATTGCTACTGTGAAATAAGCACGGCTGCTTCATTGTGTAAAAAAAAAAAAAATCTCAGTACATATGTCTTTTCAAACCCGCTATGAACTGGTAATCGCATGGAAAGTGGCCTCGCAGTAGGGCCATGAGACTCCTGCTTGGCCTGCATAATGTGACTTCGCAACAAAAAAAAAAAGAAAAATTAGAAGTGAAGCTCTTTGTATGCTGGTTCGGAAACTTCCTTTGAGCCTTTCTGCAATTGGCTGACAAACAATGAAGGGCTTTTCACATTGATTTTGTAATGTCAACAATGAAAACACGGGGGCCAGTTGGTTGATCATACTGTGAAATACTGCGCTACTTGATAGACCGAGGACACGTTCATTCGTGTCTTGTCCTTGACCTGTCCCCCATCTAGCAAGTAGAGCTGTATTCCCCAGTTTGTGATGTCAACGGTCCCTTATTGCTACTGTGAAATAAGCACGGCTGCTTCATTGTGTAAAAAAAAGATCTGATTACATATGTCTTTTCAAACCCGCTATGAACTGGTAATCGCATGGAAAGTGGCCTCGCAGTAGGGCCATGAGACTCCTGCTTGGCCTGGATAATGTGACTTTGCAAAAAAAAAAAAAAATTAGAAGTGAAGCTCTTTGTATGCTGGTTCGGAAACTTCCTTTGAGCCTTTCTGCAATTGGCTGACAAACAATGAAGGGCTTTTCACATTGATTTTGTAATGTCAACAATGAAAACACGGGGGCCAGTTGGTTGATCATACTGTGGAATACTGCGCTACTTGATAGACCGAGGACACGTTCATTCGTGTCTTGTCCTTGACCTGTCCCCCATCTAGCAAGTAGCTCTGTATTCCCCAGTTTGTGATGTCAACGGTCCCTTATTGCTACTGTGAAATAAGCACGGCTGCTTCATTGTGTAAAAAAAAAAAAATCTCAGTACATATGTCTTTTCAAACCCGCTATGAACTGGTAATCGCATGGAAAGTGGCCTCGCAGTAGGGCCATGAGACTCCTGCTTGGCCTGCATAATGTGACTTCGCAACAAAAAAAAAAAAAAAATTAGAAGTGAAGCTCTTTGTATGCTGGTTCGGAAACTTCCTTTGAGCCTTTCTGCAATTGGCTGACAAACAATGAAGGGCTTTTCACATTGATTTTGTAATGTCAACAATGAAAACACGGGGGCCAGTTGGTTGATCATACTGTGGAATACTGCGCTACTTGATAGACCGAGGACACGTTCATTCGTGTCTTGTCCTTGACCTGTCCCCCATCTAGCAAGTAGAGCTGTATTCCCCAGTTTGTGATGTCAACGGTCCCTTATTGCTACTGTGAAATAAGCACGGCTGCTTCATTGTGTAAAAAAAAAATCTGAGTACATATGTCTTTTCAAACCCGCTATGAACTGGTAATCGCATGGAAAGTGGCCTCGCAGTAGGGCCATGAGACTCCTGCTTGGCCTGCATAATGTGACTTTGCAAAAAAAAAAAAAATTAGAAGTGAAGCTCTTTGTATGCTGGTTCGGAAACTTCCTTTGAGCCTTTCTGCAATTGGCTGACAAACAATGAAGGGCTTTTCACATTGATTTTGTAATGTCAACAATGAAAACACGTGGGCCAGTTGGTTGATCATACTGTGGAATACTGCGCTACTTGATAGACCGAGGACACGTTCATTCGTGTCTTGTCCTTGACCTGTCCCCCATCTAGCAAGTAGAGCTGTATTCCCCAGTTTGTGATGTCAACGGTCCCTTATTGCTACTGTGAAATAAGCACGGCTGCTTCATTGTGTAAAAAAAAAAAATCTGAGTACATATGTCTTTTCAAACCCGCTATGAACTGGTAATCGCATGGAAAGTGGCCTCGCTGTAGGGCCATGAGACTCCTGCTTGGCCTGCATAATGTGACTTTGCAAAAAAAAAAAAAAAATTAGAACTGAAGCTCTTTGTATGCTGGTTCGGAAACTTTGCGCCTTTCTGCAATTGGCTGACAAACAATGAAGGGCTTTTCACATTGATTTTGTAATGTCAACAATGAAAACACGGGGGCCAGTTGGTTGATCATACTGGGGAATACTGCGCTACTTGATAGACCGAGGACACGTTCATTCGTGTCTTGTCCTTGACCTGTCCCCCATCTAGCAACTAGAGCTGTATTCCCCAGTTTGTGATGTCAACGGTCCCTTATTGCTACTGTGAAATAAGCACGGCTGCTTCATTGTGTAAAAAAAAAAATCTGAGTACATATGTCTTTTCAAACCCGCTATGAACTGGTAATCGCATGGAAAGTGGCCTCGCAGTAGGGCCATGAGACTCCTGCTTGGCCTGCATAATGTGACTTTGCAAAAAAAAAAAAAATTAGAAGTGAAGCTCTTTGTATGCTGGTTCGGAAACTTCCTTTGAGCCTTTCTGCAATTGGCTGACAAACAATGAAGGGCTTTTCACATTGATTTTGTAATGTCAACAATGAAAACACGGGGGCCAGTTGGTTGATCATACTGGGGAATACGGCGCTACTTGATAGACCGGGGACACATTCATTCGTGTGTTGTCCTTCACCTGTCCCCCATCTAGCAAGTAGAGCTGTATTCCCCAGTTTGTGATGTCAACGGTCCCTTATTGCTACTGTGAAATAAGCACGGCTGCTTCATTGTGTAAAAAAAAAAATCTGAGTACATATGTCTTTTCAAACCCGCTATGAACTGGTAATCGCATGGAAAGTGGCCTCGCAGTAGGGCCATGAGACTCCTGCTTGGCCTGCATAATGCGACTTTGCAAAAAAAAAAAAAATTTAGAAGTGAAGCTCTTTGTATGCTGGTTCGGAAACTTCCTTTGAGCCTTTCTGCAATTGGCTGACAAACAATGAAGGGCTTTTCACATTGATTTTGTAATGTCAACAATGAAAACACGGGGGCCAGTTGGTTGATCATACTGTGGAATACTGCGCTACTTGATAGACCGAGGACACGTTCATTCGTGTCTTGTCCTTGACCTGTCCCCCATCTAGCAAGTAGAGCTGTATCCCCCAGTTTGTGATGTCAACGGTCCCTTATTGCTACTGTGAAATAAGCACGGCTGCTTCATTGTGTAAAAAAAAAAAATCTGAGTACATATGTCTTTTCAAACCCGCTATGAACTGGTAATCGCATGGAAAGTGGCCTCGCAGTAGGGCCATGAGACTCCTGCTTGGCCCGCATAATGTGACTTTGCAAAAAAAAAAAAAATTAGAAGTGAAGCTCTTTGTATGCTGGTTCGGAAACTTCCTTTGAGCCTTTCTGCAATTAGCTGACAAACAATGAAGGGCTTTTCACATCGATTTTGTAATGTCAACAATGAAAACACGGGGGCCAGTTGGTTGACCATACTGGGGAATACGGCGCTACTTGATAGACCGGGGACACATTCATTCGTGTGTTGTCCTTCACCTGTCCCCCATCTAGCAAGTAGAGCTGTATTCCCCAGTTTGTGATGTCAACGGTCCCTTATTGCTACTGTGAAATAAGCACGGCTGCTTCATTGTGTAAAAAAAAGATCTGATCACATATGTCTTTTCAAACCCGCTATGAACTGGTAATCGCATGGAAAGTGGCCTCACAGTAGGGCCATGAGACTCCTGCTTGGCCTGCATAATGTGATTTTGCAAAAAAAAAAAAAAATTAGAAGTGAAGCTCTTTGTATGCTGGTTCGGAAACTTCCTTTGAGCCTTTCTGCAATTGGCTGACAAACAATGAAGGGCTTTTCACATTGATTTTGTAATGTCAACAATGAAAACACGGGGGCCAGTTGGTTGATCATACTGTGGAATACTGCGCTACTTGATAGACCGAGGACACGTTCATTCGTGTCTTGTCCTTGACCTGTTCCCCATCTAGCAAGTAGCGCTGTATTCCCCAGTTTGTGATGTCAACGGTCCCTTATTGCTACTGTGAAATATGCACGGCTGCTTCATTGTGTAAAAAAAAAAAAAATCTCAGTACATATGTCTTTTCAAACCCGCCATGAACTGGTAATCGCATGGAAAGTGGCCTCGCAGTAGGGCCATGAGACTCCTGCTTGGCCTGCATAATGTGACTTCGCAACAACAAAAAAAAAAAAAAAATTAGAAGTGAAGCTCTTTGTATGCTGGTTCGGAAACTTCCTTTGAGCCTTTCTGCAATTGGCTGACAAACAATGAAGGGCTTTTCACATTGATTTTGTAATGTCAACAATGAAAACACGGGGGCCAGTTGTTTGATCATACTGTGGAATACTGCGCTACTTGATAGACCGAGGACACGTTCATTCGTGTCTTGTCCTTGACCTGTCCCCCATCTATCAAGTAGAGCTGTATTCCCCAGTTTGTGATGTCAACGGTCCCTTATTGCTACTGTGAAATAAGCACGGCTGCTTCATTGTGTAAAAAAAAAAAATCTGAGTACATGGTCTTTTCAAACCCGCTATGAACTGGTAATCGCATGGAAAGTGGCCTCGCAGTAGGGCCATGAGACTCCTGCTTGGCCTGCATAATGTGACTTTGCAAAAAAAAAATAAAAAATTAGAAGTGATGCTCTTTGTATGCTGGTTCGGAAACTTCCTTTGAGCCTTTCTGCAATTGGCTGACAAACAATGAAGGGCTATTCACATTGATTTTGTAATGTCAACAATGAAAACACGGGGGCCAGTTGGTTGATCATACTGTGGAATACTGCGCTACTTGATAGACCGAGGACACATTCATTCGTGTGTTGTCCTTCACCTGTCCCCCATCTAGCAAGTAGCGCTGTATTCCCCAGTTTGTGATGTCAACGGTCCCTTATTGCTACTGTGAAATAAGCACGGCTGCTTCATTGTGTAAAAAAAAAATCTGAGTACATATGTCTTTTCAAACCCGCTATGAACTGGCAAGTGCATGGAAAGCGGCCTCGCAGTAGGCAGTGAGACTCCTGCTTGGCCTGCATAATGTGACTTTGCAAAAAAAAAAAAATTAGAAGTGAAGCTCTTTGTATGCTGGTTCGGAAACTTCCTTTGAGCCTTTCTGCAATTGGCTGACAAACAATGAAGGGCTTTTCACATTGATTTTGTAATGTCAACAATGAAAACACGGGGGCCAGTTGGTTGATCATACTGGGGAATACGGCGCTACTTGATAGACCGGGGACACATTCATTCGTGTGTTGTCCTTCACCTGAACCCATCTAGCAAGTAGAGCTGTATTCCCCAGTTTGTGATGTCAACGGTCCCTTATTGCTACTGTGAAATAAGCACGGCTGCTTCATTGTGTAAAAAAAAATCTGAGTACATATGTCTTTTCAAACCCGCTATGAACTGGTAATCGCATGGAAAGTGGCCTCGCAGTAGGGCCATGAGACTCCTGCTTGGCCCGCATAATGTGACTTTGCAAAAAAAAAAAAAAATTAGAAGTGAAGCTCTTTGTATGCTGGTTCGGAAACTTCCTTTGAGCCTTTCTGCAATTGGCTGACAAACAATGAAGGGCTTTTCACATTGATTTTGTAATGTCAACAATGAAAACACGGGGGCCAGTTGGTTGACCATACTGGGGAATACGGCGCTACTTGATAGACCGGGGACACATTCATTCGTGTGTTGTCCTTCACCTGTCCCCCATCTAGCAAGTAGAGCTGTATTCCCCACTTTGTGATGTCAACGGTCCCTTATTGCTACTGTGAAATAAGCACGGCTGCTTCATTGTGTAAAAAAAAGATCTGATTACATATGTCTTTTCAAACCCGCTATGAACTGGTAATCGCATGGAAAGTGGCCTCGCAGTAGGGCCATGAGACTCCTGCTTGGCCTGCATAATGTGACTTTGCAAAAAAAAAAAAAATTAGAAGTGAAGCTCTTTGTATGCTGGTTCGGAAACTTCCTTTGAGCCTTTCTGCAATTGGCTGACAAACAATGAAGGCCTTTTCACATTGATTTTGTAATGTCAACAATGAAAACACGGGGGCCAGTTGGTTGATCATACTGTGGAATACTGCGCTACTTGATAGACCGAGGACACGTTCATTCGTGTCTTGTCCTTGACCTGTCCCCCATCTAGCAAGTAGCGCTGTATTCCCCAGTTTGTGATGTCAACGGTCCCTTATTGCTACTGTGAAATAAGCACGGCTGCTTCATTGTGTAAAAAAAAAAAAAAATCTCAGTACATATGTCTTTTCAAACCCGCTATGAACTGGTAATCGCATGGAAAGTGGCCTCGCAGTAGGGCCATGAGACTCCTGCTTGGCCTGCATAATGTGACTTCGCAACAAAAAAAAAAAAAGTTAGAAGTGAAGCTCTTTGTATGCTGGTTCGGAAACTTCCTTTGTGCCTTTCTGCAATTGGCTGACAAACAATGAAGGGCTTTTCACATTGATTTTGTAATGTCAACAATGAAAACATGGGGGCCAGTTGGTTGATCATACTGGGGAATACGGCGCTACTTGATAGACCGGGGACACATTCATTCGTGTGTTGTCCTTCACCTGTCCCCCATCTAGCAAGTAGAGCTGTATTCCCCAGTTTGTGATGTCAAGGGTCCCTTATTGCTACTGTGAAATAAGCACGCCGGCTTCATTGTGTAAAAAAAAAAAAAAATCTCAGTACATATGTCTTTTCAAACCCGCTATGAACTGGTAATCGCATGGAAAGTGGCCTCGCAGTAGGGCCATGAGACTCCTGCTTGGCCCGCATAATGTGACTTTGCAAAAAAAAAAAAAAATTAGAAGTGAAGCTCTTTGTATGCTGGTTCGGAAACTTCCTTTGAGCCTTTCTGCAATTGGCTGACAAACAATGAAGGGCTTTTCACATTGATTTTGTAATGTCAACAATGAAAACACGGGGGCCAGTTGGTTGACCATACTGGGGAATACGGCGCTACTTGATAGACCGGGGACACATTCATTCGTGTGTTGTCCTTCACCTGTCCCCCATCTAGCAAGTAGAGCTGTATTCCCCACTTTGTGATGTCAACGGTCCCTTATTGCTACTGTGAAATAAGCACGGCTGCTTCATTGTGTAAAAAAAAGATCTGATTACATATGTCTTTTCAAACCCGCTATGAACTGGTAATCGCATGGAAAGTGGCCTCGCAGTAGGGCCATGAGACTCCTGCTTGGCCTGCATAATGTGACTTTGCAAAAAAAAAAAAAATTAGAAGTGAAGCTCTTTGTATGCTGGTTCGGAAACTTCCTTTGAGCCTTTCTGCAATTGGCTGACAAACAATGAAGGGCTTTTCACATTGATTTTGTAATGTCAACAATGAAAACACGGGGGCCAGTTGGTTGATCATACTGTGGAATACTGCGCTACTTGATAGACCGAGGACACGTTCATTCGTGTCTTGTCCTTGACCTGTTCCCCATCTAGCAAGTAGCGCTGTATTCCCCAGTTTGTGATGTCAACGGTCCCTTATTGCTACTGTGAAATATGCACGGCTGCTTCATTGTGTAAAAAAAAAAAAAATCTCAGTACATATGTCTTTTCAAACCCGCTATGAACTGGTAATCGCATGGAAAGTGGCCTCGCAGTAGGGCCATGAGACTCCTGCTTGGCCTGCATAATGTGACTTCGCAACAACAAAAAAAAAAAAAAAATTAGAAGTGAAGCTCTTTGTATGCTGGTTCGGAAACTTCCTTTGAGCCTTTCTGCAATTGGCTGACAAACAATGAAGGGCTTTTCACATTGATTTTGTAATGTCAACAATGAAAACACGGGGGCCAGTTGTTTGATCATACTGTGGAATACTGCGCTACTTGATAGACCGAGGACACGTTCATTCGTGTCTTGTCCTTGACCTGTCCCCCATCTATCAAGTAGAGCTGTATTCCCCAGTTTGTGATGTCAACGGTCCCTTATTGCTACTGTGAAATAAGCACGGCTGCTTCATTGTGTAAAAAAAAAAAATCTGAGTACATGGTCTTTTCAAACCCGCTATGAACTGGTAATCGCATGGAAAGTGGCCTCGCAGTAGGGCCATGAGACTCCTGCTTGGCCTGCATAATGTGACTTTGCAAAAAAAAAAAAAAAAAATTAGAAGTGATGCTCTTTGTATGCTGGTTCGGAAACTTCCTTTGAGCCTTTCTGCAATTGGCTGACAAACAATGAAGGGCTATTCACATTGATTTTGTAATGTCAACAATGAAAACACGGGGGCCAGTTGGTTGATCATACTGTGGAATACTGCGCTACTTGATAGACCGAGGACACATTCATTCGTGTGTTGTCCTTCACCTGTCCCCCATCTAGCAAGTAGCGCTGTATTCCCCAGTTTGTGATGTCAACGGTCCCTTATTGCTACTGTGAAATAAGCACGGCTGCTTCATTGTGTAAAAAAAAAATCTGAGTACATATGTCTTTTCAAACCCGCTATGAACTGGCAAGTGCATGGAAAGCGGCCTCGCAGTAGGCAGTGAGACTCCTGCTTGGCCTGCATAATGTGACTTTGCAAAAAAAAAAAATTAGAAGTGAAGCTCTTTGTATGCTGGTTCGGAAACTTCCTTTGAGCCTTTCTGCAATTGGCTGACAAACAATGAAGGGCTTTTCACATTGATTTTGTAATGTCAACAATGAAAACACGGGGGCCAGTTGGTTGATCATACTGGGGAATACGGCGCTACTTGATAGACCGGGGACACATTCATTCGTGTGTTGTCCTTCACCTGAACCCATCTAGCAAGTAGAGCTGTATTCCCCAGTTTGTGATGTCAACGGTCCCTTATTGCTACTGTGAAATAAGCACGGCTGCTTCATTGTGTAAAAAAAAAATCTGAGTACATATGTCTTTTCAAACCCGCTATGAACTGGTAATCGCATGGAAAGTGGCCTCGCAGTAGGGCCATGAGACTCCTGCTTGGCCCGCATAATGTGACTTTGCAAAAAAAAAAAAAAAATTAGAAGTGAAGCTCTTTGTATGTTGGTTCGGAAACTTCCTTTGAGCCTTTCTGCAATTGGCTGACAAACAATGAAGGGCTTTTCACATTGATTTTGTAATGTCAACAATGAAAACACGGGGGCCAGTTGGTTGACCATACTGGGGAATACGGCGCTACTTGATAGACCGGGGACACATTCATTCGTGTGTTGTCCTTCACCTGTCCCCCATCTAGCAAGTAGAGCTGTATTCCCCACTTTGTGATGTCAACGGTCCCTTATTGCTACTGTGAAATAAGCACGGCTGCTTCATTGTGTAAAAAAAAGATCTGATTACATATGTCTTTTCAAACCCGCTATGAACTGGTAATCGCATGGAAAGTGGCCTCGCAGTAGGGCCATGAGACTCCTGCTTGGCCTGCATAATGTGACTTTGCAAAAAAAAAAAAATTAGAAGTGAAGCTCTTTGTATGCTGGTTCGGAAACTTCCTTTGAGCCTTTCTGCAATTGGCTGACAAACAATGAAGGCCTTTTCACATTGATTTTGTAATGTCAACAATGAAAACACGGGGGCCAGTTGGTTGATCATACTGTGGAATACTGCGCTACTTGATAGACCGAGGACACGTTCATTCGTGTCTTGTCCTTGACCTGTCCCCCATCTAGCAAGTAGCGCTGTATTCCCCAGTTTGTGATGTCAACGGTCCCTTATTGCTACTGTGAAATAAGCACGGCTGCTTCATTGTGTAAAAAAAAAAAAAAAATCTCAGTACATATGTCTTTTCAAACCCGCTATGAACTGGTAATCGCATGGAAAGTGGCCTCGCAGTAGGGCCATGAGACTCCTGCTTGGCCTGCATAATGTGACTTCGCAACAAAAAAAAAAAAGTTAGAAGTGAAGCTCTTTGTATGCTGGTTCGGAAACTTCCTTTGTGCCTTTCTGCAATTGGCTGACAAACAATGAAGGGCTTTTCACATTGATTTTGTAATGTCAACAATGAAAACATGGGGGCCAGTTGGTTGATCATACTGGGGAATACGGCGCTACTTGATAGACCGGGGACACATTCATTCGTGTGTTGTCCTTCACCTGTCCCCCATCTAGCAAGTAGAGCTGTATTCCCCAGTTTGTGATGTCAACGGTCCCTTATTGCTACTGTGAAATAAGCACGCCGGCTTCATTGTGTAAAAAAAAAAAATCTCAGTACATATGTCTTTTCAAACCCGCTATGAACTGGCAAGTGCATGGAAAGCGGCCTCGCAGTAGGCCATGAGACTCCTGCTTGGCCTGCACAATGTGAATTTGCAAAAAAAAAAAAAAAAATTAGAAGTGAAGCTCTTTGTATGCTGGTTCGGAAACTTCCTTTGTGCCTTTCTGCAATTGGCTGACAAACAATGAAGGGCTTTTCACATTGATTTTGTAATGTCAACAATGAAAACACGGGGGCCAGTTGGTTGATCATACTGGGGAATACGGCGCTACTTGATAGACCGGGGACGCATTCATTCGTGTGTTGTCCTTCACCTGTCCCCCATCTAGCAAGTAGAGCTGTATTCCCCAGTGTGTGATGTCAACGGTCCCTTATTGCTACTGTGAAATAAGCACGGCTGCTTCATTGTGTAAAAAAAAAAAATCTGAGTACATATGTCTTTTCAAACCCGCTATGAACTGGCAAGTGCATGGAAAGCGGCCTCGCAGTAGGCCATGAGACTCCTGCTTGGCCTGCATAATGTGACTTTGCAAAAAAAAAAAAAAAATTAGAAGTGAAGCTCTTTGTATGCTGGTTCGGAAACTTCCTTTGAGCCTTTCTGCAATTGGCTGACAAACAATGAAGGGCTTTTGACATTGATTTTGTAATGTCAACAATGAAAACACGGGGGCCAGTTGGTTGATCATACTGGGGAATATGGCGCTACTTGATAGACCGGGGACACATTCATTCGTGTGTTGTCCTTCACCTGTCCCCCATCTAGCAAGTAGAGCTGTATTCCCCAGTTTGTGATGTCAACGGTCCCTTATTGCTACTGTGAAATAAGCACGGCTGCTTCATTGTGTAAAAAAAAATCTGAGTACACATGTCTTTTCAAACCCGCTATGAACTGGTAATCGCATGGAAAGTGGCCTCGCAGTAGGGCCATGAGACTCCTGCTTGGCCTGCATAATGTGACTTTGCAAAAAAAAAAAAATTAGAAGTGAAGCTCTTTGTATGCTGGTTCGGAAACTTCCTTTGAGCCTTTCTGCAATTGGCTGACAAACAATGAAGGGCTTTTCACATTGATTTTGTAATGTCAACAATGAAAACACGCGGGCCAGTTGGTTGATCATACTGTGGAATACTCCGCTACTTGATAGACCGAGGACACGTTCATTCGTGTCTTGTCCTTGACCTGTCCCCCATCTAGCAAGTAGAGCTGTATTCCCCAGTTTGTGATGTCAACGGTCCCTTATTGCTACTGTGAAATAAGCACGGCTGCTTCATTGTGTAAAAAAAAAAATCTGAGTACATATGTCTTTTCAAACCCGCTATGAACTGGTAATCGCATGGAAAGTGGCCTCGCAGTAGGGCCATGAGACTCCTGCTTGGCCTGCATAATGTGACTTTG
This sequence comes from Amblyomma maculatum, assembly GCF_055883805.1. Classification (NCBI taxonomy): domain Eukaryota; kingdom Metazoa; phylum Arthropoda; class Arachnida; order Ixodida; family Ixodidae; genus Amblyomma; species Amblyomma maculatum. The sequence continues at coordinate 104,452,819 of NC_139353.1, read as the reverse complement.
CAAAAAAAAAAAAAAAAACTAGAAGTGAAGCTCTTTGTATGCTGGTTCGGAAACTTCCTTTGAGCCTTTCTGCAATTGGCTGACAAACAATGAAGGGCTTTTCACATTGATTTTGTAATGTCAACAATGAAAACACGGGGGCCAGTTGGTTGATCATACTGAGGAATACTGCGCTACTTGATAGACCGAGGACACGTTCATTCCTGTCTTGTCCTTGACCTGTCCCCCATCTAGCAAGTAGAGCTGTATTCCCCAGTTTGTGATGTCAACGGTCCCTTATTGCTACTGTGAAATAAGCACGGCTGCTTCATTGTGTAAAAAAAAAAATCTCAGTACATATGTCTTTTCAAACCCGCTATGAACTGGCAAGTGCATGGAAAGCGGCCTCGCAGTAGGCCATGAGACTCCTGCTTGGCCTGCACAATGTGACTTTGCAAAAAAAAAAAAAAAATTAGAAGTGAAGCTCTTTGTATGCTGGTTCGGAAACTTCCTTTGAGCCTTTCTGCAATTGGCTGACAAACAATGAAGGGCTTTTCACATTGATTTTGTAATGTCAACAATGAAAACACGGGGGCCAGTTGGTTGATCATACTGGGGAATACGGCGCTACTTGATAGACCGGGGACACATTCATTCGTGTGTTATCCTTCACCTGTCCCCCATCTAGCAAGTAGAGCTGTATTCCCCAGTTTGTGATGTCAACGGTCCCTTATTGCTACTGTGAAATAAGCACGGCTGCTTCATTGTGTAAAAAAAAATCTGAGTACATATGTCTTTTCAAACCCGCTATGAACTGGTAATCGCATGGAAAGTGGCCTCGCAGTAGGGCCATGAGACTCCTGCTTGGCCCGCATAATGTGACTTTGCAAAAAAAAAAAAAATTAGAAGTGAAGCTCTTTGTATGCTGGTTCGGAAACTTCCTTTGAGCCTTTCTGCAATTGGCTGACAAACAATGAAGGGCTTTTCACATTGATTTTGTAATGTCAACAATGAAAACACGGGGGCCAGTTGGTTGACCATACTGGGGAATACGGCGCTACTTGATAGACCGGGGACACATTCATTCGTGTGTTGTCCTTCACCTGTCCCCCATCTAGCAAGTAGAGCTGTATTCCCCACTTTGTGATGTCAACGGTCCCTTATTGCTACTGTGAAATAAGCACGGCTGCTTCATTGTGTAAAAAAAAGATCTGATTACATATGTCTTTTCAAACCCGCTATGAACTGGTAATCGCATGGAAAGTGGCCTCGCAGTAGGGCCATGAGACTCCTGCTTGGCCTGCATAATGTGACTTTGCAAAAAAAAAAAAAAATTAGAAGTGAAGCTCTTTGTATGCTGGTTCGGAAACTTCCTTTGAGCCTTTCTGCAATTGGCTGACAAACAATGAAGGCCTTTTCACATTGATTTTGTAATGTCAACAATGAAAACACGGGGGCCAGTTGGTTGATCATACTGTGGAATACTGCGCTACTTGATAGACCGAGGACACGTTCATTCGTGTCTTGTCCTTGACCTGTCCCCCATCTAGCAAGTAGCGCTGTATTCCCCAGTTTGTGATGTCAACGGTCCCTTATTGCTACTGTGAAATAAGCACGGCTGCTTCATTGTGTAAAAAAAAAAAAAATCTCAGTACATATGTCTTTTCAAACCCGCTATGAACTGGTAATCGCATGGAAAGTGGCCTCGCAGTAGGGCCATGAGACTCCTGCTTGGCCTGCATAATGTGACTTCGCAACAAAAAAAAAAAAAATTAGAAGTGAAGCTCTTTGTATGCTGGTTCGGAAACTTCCTTTGTGCCTTTCTGCAATTGGCTGACAAACAATGAAGGGCTTTTCACATTGATTTTGTAATGTCAACAATGAAAACATGGGGGCCAGTTGGTTGATCATACTGGGGAATACGGCGCTACTTGATAGACCGGGGACACATTCATTCGTGTGTTGTCCTTCACCTGTCCCCCATCTAGCAAGTAGAGCTGTATTCCCCAGTTTGTGATGTCAACGGTCCCTTATTGCTACTGTGAAATAAGCACGCCGGCTTCATTGTGTAAAAAAAAAAAATCTCAGTACATATGTCTTTTCAAACCCGCTATGAACTGGCAAGTGCATGGAAAGCGGCCTCGCAGTAGGCCATGAGACTCCTGCTTGGCCTGCACAATGTGAATTTGCAAAAAAAAAAAAAAAAAATTAGAAGTGAAGCTCTTTGTATGCTGGTTCGGAAACTTCCTTTGTGCCTTTCTGCAATTGGCTGACAAACAATGAAGGGCTTTTCACATTGATTTTGTAATGTCAACAATGAAAACACGGGGGCCAGTTGGTTGATCATACTGGGGAATACGGCGCTACTTGATAGACCGGGGACGCATTCATTCGTGTGTTGTCCTTCACCTGTCCCCCATCTAGCAAGTAGAGCTGTATTCCCCAGTTTGTGATGTCAACGGTCCCTTATTGCTACTGTGAAATAAGCACGGCTGCTTCATTGTGTAAAAAAAAAAAAATCTGAGTACATATGTCTTTTCAAACCCGCTATGAACTGGCAAGTGCATGGAAAGCGGCCTCGCAGTAGGCCATGAGACTCCTGCTTGGCCTGCATAATGTGACTTTGCAAAAAAAAAAAAAATTAGAAGTGAAGCTCTTTGTATGCTGGTTCGGAAACTTCCTTTGAGCCTTTCTGCAATTGGCTGACAAACAATGAAGGGCTTTTGACATTGATTTTGTAATGTCAACAATGAAAACACGGGGGCCAGTTGGTTGATCATACTGGGGAATACGGCGCTACTTGATAGACCGGGGACACATTCATTCGTGTGTTGTCCTTCACCTGTCCCCCATCTAGCAAGTAGAGCTGTATTCCCCAGTTTGTGATGTCAACGGTCCCTTATTGCTACTGTGAAATAAGCACGGCTGCTTCATTGTGTAAAAAAAAATCTGAGTACATATGTCTTTTCAAACCCGCTATGAACTGGTAATCGCATGGAAAGTGGCCTCGCAGTAGGGCCATGAGACTCCTGCTTGGCCTGCATAATGTGACTTTGCAAAAAAAAAAAAAATTAGAAGTAAAGCTCTTTGTATGCTGGTTCGGAAACTTCCTTTGAGCCTTTCTGCAATTCGCTGACAAACAATGAAGGGCTTTTCACATTGATTTTGTAATGTCAACAATGAAAACACGGGGGCCAGTTGGTTGATCATACTGTGGAATACTCCGCTACTTGATAGACCGAGGACACGTTCATTCGTGTCTTGTCCTTGACCTGTCCCCCATCTAGCAAGTAGAGCTGTATTCCCCAGTTTGTGATGTCAACGGTCCCTTATTGCTACTGTGAAATAAGCACGGCTGCTTCATTGTGTAAAAAAAAAAATCTGAGTACATATGTCTTTTCAAACCCGCTATGAACTGGTAATCGCATGGAAAGTGGCCTCGCAGTAGGGCCATGAGACTCCTGCTTGGCCTGCATAATGTGACTTTGCAAAAAAAAAAAAAAATTAGAAGTGAAGCTCTTTGTATGCTGGTTCGGAAACTTCCTTTGAGCCTTTCTGCAATTGGCTGACAAACAATGAAGGGCTTTTCACATTGATTTTGTAATGTCAACAATGAAAACACGGGGGCCAGTTGGTTGATCATACTGAGGAATACTGCGCTACTTGATAGACCGAGGACACGTTCATTCCTGTCTTGTCCTTGACCTGTCCCCCATCTAGCAAGTAGAGCTGTATTCCCCAGTTTGTGATGTCAACGGTCCCTTATTGCTACTGTGAAATAAGCACGGCTGCTTCATTGTGTAAAAAAAAAATCTCAGTACATATGTCTTTTCAAACCCGCTATGAACTGGCAAGTGCATGGAAAGCGGCCTCGCAGTAGGCCATGAGACTCCTGCTTGGCCTGCACAATGTGACTTTGCAAAAAAAAAAAAAATTAGAAGTGAAGCTCTTTGTATGCTGGTTCGGAAACTTCCTTTGAGCCTTTCTGCAATTGGCTGACAAACAATGAAGGGCTTTTCACATTGATTTTGTAATGTCAACAATGAAAACACGGGGGCCAGTTGGTTGATCATACTGGGGAATACGGCGCTACTTGATAGACCGGGGACACATTCATTCGTGTGTTATCCTTCACCTGTCCCCCATCTAGCAAGTAGAGCTGTATTCCCCAGTTTGTGATGTCAACGGTCCCTTATTGCTACTGTGAAATAAGCACGGCTGCTTCATTGTGTAAAAAAAAAAATCTGAGTACATATGTCTTTTCAAACCCGCTATGAACTGGTAATCGCATGGAAAGTGGCCTCGCAGTAGGGCCATGAGACTCCTGCTTGGCCCGCATAATGTGACTGTGCAAAAAAAAAAAAATTAGAAGTGAAGCTCTTTGTATGCTGGTTCGGAAACTTCCTTTGAGCCTTTCTGCAATTGGCTGACAAACAATGAAGGGCTTTTCACATTGATTTTGTAATGTCAACAATGAAAACACGGGGGCCAGTTGGTTGATCATACTGTGGAATACTGCGCTACTTGATAGACCGAGGACACGTTCATTCGTGTCTTGTCCTTGACCTGTCCCCCATCTAGCAAGTAGCGCTGTATTCCCCAGTTTGTGATGTCAACGGTCCCTTATTGCTACTGTGAAATAAGCACGGCTGCTTCATTGTGTAAAAAAAAAAAAAATCTCAGTACATATGTCTTTTCAAACCCGCTATGAACTGGTAATCGCATGGAAAGTGGCCTCGCAGTAGGGCCATGAGACTCCTGCTTGGCCTGCATAATGTAACTTCGCAACAAAAAAAAAAGAAAAATTAGAAGTGAAGCTCTTTGTATGCTGGTTCGGAAACTTCCTTTGAGCCTTTCTGCAATTGGCTGACAAACAATGAAGGGCTTTTCACATTGATTTTGTAATGTCAACAATGAAAACACGGGGGCCAGTTGGTTGATCATACTGTGGAATACTGCGCTACTTGATAGACCGAGGACTCGTTCATTCGTGTCTTGTCCTTGACCTGTCCCCCATCTAGCAAGTAGAGCTGTATTCCCCAGTTTGTGATGTCAACGGTCCCTTATTGCTACTGTGAAATAAGCACGGCTGCTTCATTGTGTAAAAAAAAGATCTGATTACATATGTCTTTTCAAACCCGCTATGAACTGGTAATCGCATGAAAAGTGGCCTCGCAGTAGGGCCATGAGACTCCTGCTTGGCCTGGATAATGTGACTTTGCAAAAAAAAAAAAAAAAATTAGAAGTGAAGCTCTTTGTATGCTGGTTCGGAAACTTCCTTTGAGCCTTTCTGCAATTGGCTGACAAACAATGAAGGGCTTTTCACATTGATTTTGTAATGTCAACAATGAAAACACGGGGGCCAGTTGGTTGATCATAGTGTGGAATACTGCGCTACTTGATAGACCGAGGACACGTTCATTCGTGTCTTGTCCTTGACCTGTCCCCCATCTAGCAAGTAGAGCTGTATTCCCCAGTTTGTGATGTCAACGGTCCCTTATTGCTACTGTGAAATAAGCACGGCTGCTTCATTGTGTAAAAAAAAGATCTGATTACATATGTCTTTTCAAACCCGCTATGAACTGGTAATCGCATGGAAAGTGGCCTCGCAGTAGGGCCATGAGACTCCTGCTTGGCCTGGATAATGTGACTTTGCAAAAAAAAAAAAAAATTAGAAGTGAAGCTCTTTGTATGCTGGTTCGGAAACTTCCTTTGAGCCTTTCTGCAATTGGCTGACAAACAATGAAGGGCTTTTCACATTGATTTTGTAATGTCAACAATGAAAACACGGGGGCCAGTTGGTTGATCATACTGTGGAATACTGCGCTACTTGATAGACCGAGGACACGTTCATTCGTGTCTTGTCCTTGACCTGTCCCCCATCTAGCAAGTAGAGCTGTATTCCCCAGTTTGTGATGTCAACGGTCCCTTATTGCTACTGTGAAATAAGCACGGCTGCTTCATTGTGTAAAAAAAAGATCTGATTACATATGTCTTTTCAAACCCGCTATGAACTGGTAATCGCATGGAAAGTGGCCTCGCAGTAGGGCCATGAGACTCCTGCTTGGCCTGCATAATGTGACTTCGCAACAAAAAAAAAAAAAATTAGAAGTGAAGCTCTTTGTATGCTGGTTCGGAAACTTCCTTTGAGCCTTTCTGCAATTGGCTGACAAACAATGAAGGGCTTTTCACATTGATTTTGTAATGTCAACAATGAAAACACGGGGGCCAGTTGGTTGATCATACTGTGGAATACTGCGCTACTTGATAGACCGAGGACACGTTCATTCGTGTCTTGTCCTTGACCTGTCCCCCATCTAGCAAGTAGAGCTGTATTCCCCAGTTTGTGATGTCAACGGTCCCTTATTGCTACTGTGAAATAAGCACGGCTGCTTCATTGTGTAAAAAAAAAATCTGAGTACATATGTCTTTTCAAACCCGCTATGAACTGGTAATCGCATGGAAAGTGGCCTCGCTGTAGGGCCATGAGACTCCTGCTTGGCCTGCATAATGTGACTTTGCAAAAAAAAAAAAAAAATTAGAAGTGAAGCTCTTTGTATGCTGGTTCGGAAACTTTGCGCCTTTCTGCAATTGGCTGACAAACAATGAAGGGCTTTTCACATTGATTTTGTAATGTCAACAATGAAAACACGGGGGCCAGTTGGTTGATCATACTGGGGAATACTGCGCTACTTGATAGACCGAGGACACGTTCATTCGTGTCTTGTCCTTGACCTGTCCCCCATCTAGCAAGTAGAGCTGTATTCCCCAGTTTGTGATGTCAACGGTCCCTTATTGCTACTGTGAAATAAGCACGGCTGCTTCATTGTGTAAAAAAAAAATCTGAGTACATATGTCTTTTCAAACCCGCTATGAACTGGTAATCGCATGGAAAGTGGCCTCGCAGTAGGGCCATGAGACTCCTGCTTGGCCTGCATAATGTGACTTTGCAAAAAAAAAAAAAATTAGAAGTGAAGCTCTTTGTATGCTGGTTCGGAAACTTCCTTTGAGCCTTTCTGCAATTGGCTGACAAACAATGAAGGGCTTTTCACATTGATTTTGTAATGTCAACAATGAAAACACGGGGGCCAGTTGGTTGATCATACTGGGGAATACGGCGCTACTTGATAGACCGGGGACACATTCATTCGTGTGTTGTCCTTCACCTGTCCCCCATCTAGCAAGTAGAGCTGTATTCCCCAGTTTGTGATGTCAACGGTCCCTTATTGCTACTGTGAAATAAGCACGGCTGCTTCTTTGTGTAAAAAAAAAAATCTGAGTACATATGTCTTTTCAAACCCGCTATGAACTGGTAATCGCATGGAAAGTGGCCTCGCAGTAGGGCCATGAGACTCCTGCTTGGCCTGCATAATGCGACTTTGCAAAAAAAAAAAAATTTAGAAGTGAAGCTCTTCGTATGCTGGTTCGGAAACTTCCTTTGAGCCTTTCTGCAATTGGCTGACAAACAATGAAGGGCTTTTCACATTGATTTTGTAATGTCAACAATGAAAACACGGGGGCCAGTTGGTTGATCATACTGTGGAATACTGCGCTACTTGATAGACCGAGGACACGTTCATTCGTGTCTTGTCCTTGACCTGTCCCCCATCTAGCAAGTAGAGCTGTATCCCCCAGTTTGTGATGTCAACGGTCCCTTATTGCTACTGTGAAATAAGCACGGCTGCTTCATTGTGTAAAAAAAAAAATCTGAGTACATATGTCTTTTCAAACCCGCTATGAACTGGTAATCGCATGGAAAGTGGCCTCGCAGTAGGGCCATGAGACTCCTGCTTGGCCCGCATAATGTGACTTTGCAAAAAAAAAAAAAAAAAAATAGAAGTGAAGCTCTTTGTATGCTGGTTCGGAAACTTCCTTTGAGCCTTTCTGCAATTGGCTGACAAACAATGAAGGGCTTTTCACATTGATTTTGTAATGTCAACAATGAAAACACGGGGGCCAGTTGGTTGACCATACTGGGGAATACGGCGCTACTTGATAGACCGGGGACACATTCATTCGTGTGTTGTCCTTCACCTGTCCCCCATCTAGCAAGTAGAGCTGTATTCCCCAGTTTGTGATGTCAACGGTCCCTTATTGCTACTGTGAAATAAGCACGGCTGCTTCATTGTGTAAAAAAAAGATCTGATCACATATGTCTTTTCAAACCCGCTATGAACTGGTAATCGCATGGAAAGTGGCCTCACAGTAGGGCCATGAGACTCCTGCTTGGCCTGCATAATGTGACTTTGCAAAAAAAAAAAAATTAGAAGTGAAGCTCTTTGTATGCTGGTTCGGAAACTTCCTTTGAGCCTTTCTGCAATTGGCTGACAAACAATGAAGGGCTTTTCACATTGATTTTGTAATGTCAACAATGAAAACACGGGGGCCAGTTGGTTGATCATACTGTGGAATACTGCGCTACTTGATAGACCGAGGACACGTTCATTCGTGTCTTGTCCTTGACCTGTCCCCCATCTAGCAAGTAGCGCTGTATTCCCCAGTTTGTGATGTCAACGGTCCCTTATTGCTACTGTGAAATAAGCACGGCTGCTTCATTGTGTAAAAAAAAAAAAAAATCTCAGTACATATGTCTTTTCAAACCCGCTATGAACTGGTAATCGCATGGAAAGAGGCCTCGCAGTAGGGCCATGAGACTCCTGCTTGGCCTGCATAATGTGACTTCGCAACAACAAAAAAAAAAAAAAATAGAAGTGAAGCTCTTTGTATGCTGGTTCGGAAACTTCCTTTGAGCCTTTCTGCAATTGGCTGACAAACAATGAAGGGCTTTTCACATTGATTTTGTAATGTCAACAATGAAAACACGGGGGCCAGTTGTTTGATCATACTGTGGAATACTGCGCTACTTGATAGACCGAGGACACGTTCATTCGTGTCTTGTCCTTGACCTGTCCCCCATCTAGCAAGTAGAGCTGTATTCGCCAGTTTGTGATGTCAACGGTCCCTTATTGCTACTGTGAAATAAGCACGGCTGCTTCATTGTGTAAAAAAAAAAATCTGAGTACATGTCTTTTCAAACCCGCTATGAACTGGTAATCGCATGGAAAGTGGCCTCGCAGTAGGGCCATGAGACTCCTGCTTGGCCTGCATAATGTGACTTTGCAAAAAAAAAAAATTAGAAGTGATGCTCTTTGTATGCTGGTTCGGAAACTTCCTTTGAGCCTTTCTGCAATTGGCTGACAAACAATGAAGGGCTTTTCACATTGATTTTGTAATGTCAACAATGAAAACACGGGGGCCAGTTGGTTGATCATACTGTGGAATACTGCGCTCCTTGATAGACCGAGGACACATTCATTCGTGTGTTGTCCTTCACCTGTCCCCCATCTAGCAAGTAGCGCTGTATTCCCCAGTTTGTGATGTCAACGGTCCCTTATTGCTACTGTGAAATAAGCACGGCTGCTTCATTGTGTAAAAAAAAAATCTGAGTACATATGTCTTTTCAAACCCGCTATGAACTGGCAAGTGCATGGAAACCGGCCTCGCAGTAGGCAGTGAGACTCCTGCTTGGCCTGCATAATGTGACTTTGCAAAAAAAAAAAATTAGAAGTGAAGCTCTTTGTATGCTGGTTCGGAAACTTCCTTTGAGCCTTTCTGCAATTGGCTGACAAACAATGAAGGGCTTTTCACATTGATTTTGTAATGTCAACAATGAAAACACGGGGGCCAGTTGGTTGATCATACTGGGGAATACGGCGCTACTTGATAGACCGGGGACACATTCATTCGTGTGTTGTCCTTCACCTGAACCCATCTAGCAAGTAGCGCTGTATTCCCCAGTTTGTGATGTCAACGGTCCCTTATTGCTACTGTGAAATAAGCACGGCTGCTTCATTGTGTAAAAAAAAAAAATCTGAGTACATATGTCTTTTCAAACCCGCTATGAACTGGTAATCGCATGGAAAGTGGCCTCGCAGTAGGGCCATGAGACTCCTGCTTGGCCCGCATAATGTGACTTTGCAAAAAAAAAAAAAATTAGAAGTGAAGCTCTTTGTATGCTGGTTCGGAAACTTCCTTTGAGCCTTTCTGCAATTGGCTGACAAACAATGAAGGGCTTTTCACATTGATTTTGTAATGTCAACAATGAAAACACGGGGGCCAGTTGGTTGACCATACTGGGGAATACGGCGCTACTTGATAGACCGGGGACACATTCATTCGTGTGTTGTCCTTGACCTGTCCCCCATCTAGCAAGTAGCGCTGTATTCCCCAGTTTGTGATGTCAACGGTCCCTTATTGCTACTGTGAAATAAGCACGGCTGCTTCATTGTGTAAAAAAAAAAATCTCAGTACATATGTCTTTTCAAACCCGCTACGAACTGGTATTCGCATGGAAAGTGGCCTCGCAGTAGGGCCATGAGACTCCTGCTTGGCCTGCATAATGTGACTTCGCAACAAAAAAAAAAAATTAGAAGTGAAGCTCTTTGTATGCTAGTTCGGAAACTTCCTTTGTGCCTTTCTGCAATTGGCTGACAAACAATGAAGGGCTTTTCACATTGATTTTGTAATGTCAACAATGAAAACATGGGGGCCAGTTGGTTGATCATACTGGGGAATACGGCGCTACTTGATAGACCGGGGACACATTCATTCGTGTGTTGTCCTTCACCTGTCCCCCATCTAGCAAGTAGAGCTGTATTCCCCAGTTTGTGATGTCAACGGTCCCTTATTGCTACTGTGAAATAAGCACGGCTGCTTCATTGTGTAAAAAAAAAAAATCTCAGTACATATGTCTTTTCAAACCCGCTATGAACTGGCAAGTGCATGGAAAGCGGCCTCGCAGTAGGCCATGAGACTCCTGCTTGGCCTGCACAATGTGAATTTGAAAAAAAAAAAAAAATTAGAAGTGAAGCTCTTTGTATGCTGGTTCGGAAACTTCCTTTGTGCCTTTCTGCAATTGGCTGACAAACAATGAAGAGCTTTTCACATTGATTTTGTAATGTCAACAATGAAAACACGGGGGCCAGTTGGTTGATCATACTGGGGAATACGGCGCTACTTGATAGACCGGGGACACATTCATTCGTGTCTTGTCCTTAACCTGTCCCCCATCTAGCAAGTAGAGCTGTATTCCCCAGTTTGTGATGTCAACGGTCCCTTATTGCTACTGTGAAATAAGCACGGCTGCTTCATTGTGTAAAAAAAAAATCTGAGTACATATGTCTTTTCAAACCCGCTATGAACTGGCAAGTGCATGGAAAGCGGCCTCGCAGTAGGCCATGAGACTCCTGCTTGGCCTGCACAATGTGACTTTGCAAAAAAAAAAAAAATTAGAAGTGAAGCTCTTTGTATGCTGGTTCGGAAACTTCCTTTGAGCCTTTCTGCAATTGGCTGACAAACAATGAAGGGCTTTTCACATTGATTTTGTAATGTCAACAATGAAAACACGGGGGTCAGTTGGTTGATCATACTGTGGAATACTGCGCTACTTGATAGACCGAGGACACGTTTATTCGTGTCTTGTCCTTGACCTGTCCCCCATCTAGCAAGTAGAGCTGTATTCCCCAGTTTGTGATGTCAACGGTCCCTTATTGCTACTGTGAAATAAGCACGGCTGCTTCATTGTGTAAAAAAAAAAAAATCTGAGTACATATGTCTTTTCAAACCCGCTATGAACTGGTAATCGCATGGAAAGTGGCCTCGCAGTAGGGCCATGAGACTCCTGCTTGGCCCGCATAATGTGACTTTGCAAAAAAAAAAAAAAAAAAAAATTAGAAGTGAAGCTCTTTGTATGCTGGTTCGGAAACTTCCTTTGAGCCTTTCTGCAATTGGCTGACAAACAATGAAGGGCTTTTCACATTGATTTTGTAATGTCAACAATGAAAACACGGGGGCCAGTTGGTTGACCATACTGGGGAATACGGCGCTACTTGATAGACCGGGGACACATCCATTCGTGTGTTGTCCTTCACCTGTCCCCCATCTAGCAAGTAGAGCTGTATTCCCCAGTTTGTGATGTCAACGGTCCCTTATTGCTACTGTGAAATAAGCACGGCTGCTTCATTGTGTAAAAAAAAGATCTGATTACATATGTCTTTTCAAACCCGCTATGAACTGGTAATCGCATGGAAAGTGGCCTCGCAGTAGGGCCATGAGACTCCTGCTTGGCCTGCATAATGTGACTTCGCAAAAAAAAAAAATTAGAAGTGAAGCTCTTTGTATGCTGGTTCGGAAACTTCCTTTGAGCCTTTCTGCAATTGGCTGACAAACAATGAAGGGCTTTTCACATTGATTTTGTAATGTCAACAATGAAAACACGGGGGCCAGTTGGTTGATCATACTGGGGAATACGGCGCTACTTGATAGACCGGGGACACATTCATTCGTGTGTTGTCCTTCACCTGTCCCCCATCTAGCAAGTAGAGCTGTATTCCCCAGTTTGTGATGTCAACGGTCCCTTATTGCTACTGTGAAATAAGCACGGCTGCTTCATTGTGTAAAAAAAAAAATCCGAGTACATATGTCTTTTCAAACCCGCTATGAACTGGTAATCGCATGGAAAGTGGCCTCGCAGTAGGGCCATGAGACTCCTGCTTGGCCCGCATAATGTGACTTTGCAAAAAAAAAAAAAATTAGAAGTGAAGCTCTTTGTATGCTGGTTCGGAAACTTCCTTTGTGCCTTTCTGCAATTGGCTGACAAACAATGAAGGGCTTTTCACATTGATTTTGTAATGTCAACAATGAAAACATGGGGGCCAGTTGGTTGATCATACTGGGGAATACGGCGCTTCTTGATAGACCGGGGACACATTCATTCGTGTGTTGTCCTTCACCTGTCCCCCATCTAGCAAGTAGAGCTGTATTCCCCAGTTTGTGATGTCAACGGTCCCTTATTGCTACTGTGAAATAAGCACGGCTGCTTCATTGTGTAAAAAAAAGATCTGATTACATATGTCTTTTCAAACCTGCTATGAACTGGTAATCGCATGGAAAGTGGCCTCGCAGTAGGGCCATGAGACTCCTGCTTGGCCTGCATAATGTGACTTCGCAACAAAAAAAAAAAAAAATCAGAAGTGAAGCTCTTTGTATGCTGGTTCGGAAACTTCCTTTGAGCCTTTCTGCAATTGGCTGACAAACAATGAAGGGCTTTTCACATTGATTTTGTAATGTCAACAATGAAAACACGGGGGCCAGTTGTTTGATCATACTGTGGAATACTGCGCTACTTGATAGACCGAGGACACGTTCATTCGTGTCTTGTCCTTGACCTGTCCCCCATCTAGCAAGTAGAGCTGTATTCCCCAGTTTGTGATGTCAACGGTCCCTTATTGCTACTGTGAAATAAGCACGGCTGCTTCATTGTGTAAAAAAAAAATCTGAGTACATATGTCTTTTCAAACCCGCTATGAACTGGCAAGTGCATGGAAAGCGGCCTCGCAGTAGGCCATGAGACTCCTGCTTGGCCTGCACAATGTGACTTTGCAAAAAAAAAAAATTAGAAGTGAAGCTCTTTGTATGCTGGTTCGGAAACTTCCTTTGAGCCTTTCTGCAATTGGCTGACAAACAATGAAGGGCTTTTCACATTGATTTTGTAATGTCAACAATGAAAACACGGGGGCCAGTTGGTTGATCATACTGGGGAATACGGCGCTACTTGATAGACCGGGGACACATTCATTCGTGTGTTGTCCTTCACCTGTCCCCCATCTAGCAAGTAGAGCTGTATTCCCCAGTTTGTGATGTCAACGGTCCCTTATTGCTACTGTGAAATAAGCACGGCTGCTTCATTGTGTAAAAAAAAAAAATCTGAGTACATATGTCTTTTCAAACCCGCTATGAACTGGTAATCGCATGGAAAGTGGCCTCGCAGTAGGGCCATGAGACTCCTGCTTGGCCCGCATAATGTGACTTTGCAAAAAAAAAAAAAATTAGAAGTGAAGCTCTTTGTATGCTGGTTCGGAAACTTCCTTTCAGCCTTTCTGCAATTGGCTGACAAACAATGAAGGGCTTTTCACATTGATTTTGTAATGTCAACAATGAAAACACGGGGGCCAGTTGGTTGACCATACTGGGGAATACGGCGCTACTTGATAGACCGGGGACACATTCATTCGTGTGTTGTCCTTCACCTGTCCCCCATCTAGCAAGTAGAGCTGTATTCCCCAGTTTGTGATGTCAACGGTCCCTTATTGCTACTGTGAAATAAGCACGGCTGCTTCATTGTGTAAAAAAAAGATCTGATTACATATGTCTTTTCAAACCCGCTATGAACTGGTAATCGCATGGAAAGTGGCCTCGCAGTAGGGCCATGAGACTCCTGCTTGGCCTGCATAATGTGACTTCGCAAAAAAAAAAAAAATTAGAAGTGAAGCTCTTTGTATGCTGGTTCGGAAACTTCCTTTGAGCCTTTCTGCAATTGGCTAACAAACAATGAAGGGCTTTTCACATTGATTTTGTAATGTCAACAATGAAAACACGGGGGCCAGTTGGTTGATCATACTGTGGAATACTGCGCTACTTGATAGACCGAGGACACGTTCATTCGTGTCTTGTCCTTGACCTGTCCCCCATCTAGCAAGTAGCGCTGTATTCCCCAGTTTGTGATGTCAACGGTCCCTTATTGCTACTGTGAAATAAGCACGGCTGCTTCATTGTGTAAAAAAAAAAAATCTCAGTACATATGTCTTTTCAAACCCGCTATGAACTGGTAATCGCAAGGAAAGTGGCCTCGCAGTAGGGCCATGAGACTCCTGCTTGGCCTGCATAATGTGACTTCGCAACAAAAAAAAAAAAAAAAAATCAGAAGTGAAGCTCTTTGTATGCTGGTTCGGAAACTTCCTTTGAGCCTTTCTGCAATTGGCTGACAAACAATGAAGGGCTTTTCACATTGATTTTGTAATGTCAACAATGAAAACACGGGGGCCAGTTGGTTGATCATACTGTGGAATACTGCGCTACTTGATAGACCGAGGACACGTTCATTCGTGTCTTGTCCTTGACCTGTCCCCCATCTAGCAAGTAGAGCTGTATTCCCCAGTTTGTGATGTCAACGGTCCCTTATTGCTACTGTGAAATAAGCACGGCTGCTTCATTGTGTAAAAAAAAAATCTGAGTACATATGTCTTTTCAAACCCGCTATGAACTGGCAAGTGCATGGAAAGCGGCCTCGCAGTAGGCCATGAGACTCCTGCTTGGCCTGCACAATGTGACTTTGCAAAAAAAAAAAAATTAGAAGTGAAGCTCTTTGTATGCTGGTTCGGAAACTTCCTTTGAGCCTTTCTGCAATTGGCTGACAAACAATGAAGGGCTTTTCACATTGATTTTGTAATGTCAACAATGAAAACACGGGGGCCAGTTGGTTGACCATACTGGGGAATACGGCGCTACTTGATAGACCGGGGACACATTCATTCGTGTGTTGTCCTTCACCTGTCCCCCATCTAGCAAGTAGAGCTGTATTCCCCAGTTTGTGATGTCAACGGTCCCTTATTGCTACTGTGAAATAAGCACGGCTGCTTCATTGTGTAAAAAAAAGATCTGATTACATATGTCTTTTCAAACCCGCTATGAACTGGTAATCGCATGGAAAGTGGCCTCGTAGTAGGGCCATGAGACTCCTGCTTGGCCTGCATAATGTGACTTCGCAAAAAAAAAAAAAATTAGAAGTGAAGCTCTTTGTATGCTGGTTCGGAAACTTCCTTTGAGCCTTTCTGCAATTGGCTGACAAACAATGAAGGGCTTTTCACATTGATTTTGTAATGTCAACAATGAAAACACGGGGGCCAGTTGGTTGATCATACTGGGGAATACGGCGCTACTTGATAGACCGGGGACACATTCATTCGTGTGTTGTCCTTCACCTGTCCCCCATCTAGCAAGTAGAGCTGTATTCCCCAGTTTGTGATGTCAACGGTCCCTTATTGCTACTGTGAAATAAGCACGGCTGCTTCATTGTGTAAAAAAAAAAAATCCGAGTACATATGTCTTTTCAAACCCGCTATGAACTGGTAATCGCATGGAAAGTGGCCTCGCAGTAGGGCCATGAGACTCCTGCTTGGCCCGCATAATGTGACTTTGCAAAAAAAAAAAAATTAGAAGTGAAGCTCTTTGTATGCTGGTTCGGAAACTTCCTTTGTGCCTTTCTGCAATTGGCTGACAAACAATGAAGGGCTTTTCACATTGATTTTGTAATGTCAACAATGAAAACATGGGGGCCAGTTGGTTGATCATACTGGGGAATACGGCGCTTCTTGATAGACCGGGGACACATTCATTCGTGTGTTGTCCTTCACCTGTCCCCCATCTAGCAAGTAGAGCTGTATTCCCCAGTTTGTGATGTCAACGGTCCCTTATTGCTACTGTGAAATAAGCACGGCTGCTTCATTGTGTAAAAAAAAAAAATCTCAGTACATATGTCTTTTCAAACCCGCTATGAACTGGTAATCGCATGGAAAGTGGCCTCGCAGTAGGGCCATGAGACTCCTGCTTGGCCTGCATAATGTGACTTCGCAACAAAAAAAAAAAAAAAAATCAGAAGTGAAGCTTTTTGTATGCTGGTTCGGAAACTTCCTTTGAGCCTTTCTGCAATTGGCTGACAAACAATGAAGGGCTTTTCACATTGATTTTGTAATGTCAACAATGAAAACACGGGGGCCAGTTGGTTGATCATACTGTGGAATACTGCGCTACTTGATAGACCGAGGACACGTTCATTCATGTCTTGTCCTTGACCTGTCCCCCATCTAGCAAGTAGAGCTGTATTCCCCAGTTTGTGATGTCAACGGTCCCTTATTGCTACTGTGAAATAAGCACGGCTGCTTCATTGTGTAAAAAAAAAAATCTGAGTACATATGTCTTTTCAAACCCGCTATGAACTGGCAAGTGCATGGAAAGCGGCCTCGCAGTAGGCCATGAGACTCCTGCTTGGCCTGCACAATGTGACTTTGCAAAAAAAAAAAAAATTAGAAGTGAAGCTCTTTGTATGCTGGTTCGGAAACTTCCTTTGAGCCTTTCTGCAATTGGCTGACAAACAATGAAGGGCTTTTCACATTGATTTTGTAATGTCAACAATGAAAATACGGGGGCCAGTTGGTTGATCATACTGTGGAATACTGCGCTACTTGATAGACCGAGGACACGTTCATTCGTGTCTTGTCCTTGACCTGTCCCCCATCTAGCAAGTAGAGCTGTATTCCCCAGTTTGTGATGTCAACGGTCCCTTATTGCTACTGTGAAATAAGCACGGCTGCTTCATTCTGTAAAAAAAAAAAAATCTTAGTACATATGTCTTTTCAAACCCGCTATGAACTGGCAAGTGCATGGAAAGCGGCCTCGCAGTAGGCCATGAGACTCCTGCTTGGCCTGCACAATGTGACTTTGCAAAAAAAAAAAAAAAAAATTAGAAGTGAAGCTCTTTGTATGCTGGTTCGGAAACTTCCTTTGAGCCTTTCTGCAATTGGCTGACAAACAATGAAGGGCTTTTCACATTGATTTTGTAATGTCAACAATGAAAACACGGGGGCCAGTTGGTTGATCATACTGTGGAATACTGCGCTACTTGATAGACCGAGGACACGTTCATTCGTGTCTTGTCCTTGACCTGTCCCCCATCTAGCAAGTAGAGCTGTATTCCCCAGTTTGTGATGTCAACGGTCCCTTATTGCTACTGTGAAATAAGCACGGCTGCTTCATTGTGTAAAAAAAAAAA
Source organism: Amblyomma maculatum (assembly GCF_055883805.1). Taxonomy (NCBI): domain Eukaryota; kingdom Metazoa; phylum Arthropoda; class Arachnida; order Ixodida; family Ixodidae; genus Amblyomma; species Amblyomma maculatum. Next base: position 104,435,175 of record NC_139353.1, on the reverse strand, counting down.
ATCTGAGTACATATGTCTTTTCAAACCCGCTATGAACTGGCAAGTGCATGGAAAGCGGCCTCGCAGTAGGACATGAGACTCCTGCTTGGCCTGCACAATGTGACTTTGCAAAAAAAAAAAAATTAGAAGTGAAGCTCTTTGTATGCTGGTTCGGAAACTTCCTTTGAGCCTTTCTGCAATTGGCTGACAAAGAATGAAGGGCTTTTCACATTGATTTTGTAATGTCAACAATGAAAACACGGGGGCCAGTTGGTTGATCATACTGTGGAATACTGCGCTACTTGATAGACCGAGGACACGTTCATTCGTGTCTTGTCCTTGACCTGTCCCCCATCTAGCAAGTAGAGCTGTATTCCCCAGTTTGTGATGTCAACGGTCCCTTATTGCTACTGTGAAATAAGCACGGCTACTTCATTGTGTAAAAAAAAATCTCAGTACATATGCCTTTTCAAACCCGCTATGAACTGGCAAGTGCATGGAAAGCGGCCTCGCAGTAGGCCATGAGACTCCTGCTTGGCCTGCACAATGTGACTTTGCAAAAAAAAAAAAAAATAGAAGTGAAGCTCTTTGTATGCTGGTTCGGAAACTTCCTTTGAGCCTTTCTGCAATTGGCTGACAAACAATGAAGGGCTTTTCACATTGATTTTGTAATGTCAACAATGAAAACACGGGGGCCAGTTGGTTGATCATACTGTGGAATACTGCGCTACTTGATAGACCGAGGACACGTTCATTCGTGTCTTGTCCTTGACCTGTACCCCATCTAGCAAGTAGCGCTGTATTCCCCAGTTTGTGATGTCAACGGTCCCTTATTGCTACTGTGAAATAAGCACGGCTGCTTCATTGTGTAAAAAAAAAATCTGAGTACATATGTCTTTTCAAACCCGCTATGAACTGGCAAGTGCATGGAAAGCGGCCTCGCAGTAGGCCATGAGACTCCTGCTTGGCCTGCACAATGTGACTTTGCAAAAAAAAAAAAAAATTAGAAGTGAAGCTCTTTGTATGCTGGTTCGGAAACTTCCTTTGAGCCTTTCTGCAATTGGCTGACAAACAATGAAGGGCTTTTCACATTGATTTTGTAATGTCAATGAAAACACGGGGGCCAGTTGGTTGATCATACTGTGGAATACTGCGCTACTTGGTAGACCGAGGACACGTTCATTCGTGTCTTGTCCTTGACCTGTCCCCCATCTAGCAAGCAGCGCTGTATTCCCCAGTTTGTGATGTCAACGGTCCCTTATTGCTACTGTGAAATAAGCACGGCTGCTTCATTGTGTAAAAAAAAAAATCTGAGTACATATGTCTTTTGAAACCCGCTATGAACTGGCAAGTGCATGGAAAGCGGCCTCGCAGTAGGCCATGAGACTCCTGCTTGGCCTGCACAATGTGACTTTGCAAAAAAAAAAAAAAAAATTAGAAGTGAAGCTCTTTGTATGCTGGTTCGGAAACTTCCTTTGAGCCTTTCTGCAATTGGCTGACAAACAATGAAGGGCTTTTCACATTGATTTTGTAATGTCAACAATGAAAACACGGGGGCCAGTTGGTTGATCATACTGTGCAATACTGCGCTACTTGATAGACCGAGGACACGTTCATTCGTGTCTTGTCCTTGACCTGTCCCCCATCTAGCAAGTAGAGCTGTATTCCCCAGTTTGTGATGTCAACGGTCCCTTATTGCTACTGTGAAATAAGCACGGCTGCTTCATTGTGTAAAAAAAAAAATCCGAGTACATATGTCTTTTCAAACCCGCTATGAACTGGTAATCGCATGGAAAGTGGCCTCGCAGTAGGGCCATGAGACTCCTGCTTGGCCCGCATAATGTGACTTTGCAAAAAAAAAAAAAAATTAGAAGTGAAGCTCTTTGTATGCTGGTTCGGAAACTTCCTTTGTGCCTTTCTGCAATTGGCTGACAAACAATGAAGGGCTTTTCACATTGATTTTGTAATGTCAACAATGAAAACATGGGGGCCAGTTGGTTGATCATACTGGGGAATACGGCGCTTCTTGATAGACCGGGGACACATTCATTCGTGTGTTGTCCTTCACCTGTCCCCCATCTAGCAAGTAGAGCTGTATTCCCCAGTTTGTGATGTCAACGGTCCCTTATTGCTACTGTGAAATAAGCACGGCTGCTTCATTGTGTAAAAAAAAAAATCCGAGTACATATGTCTTTTCAAACCCGCTATGAACTGGTAATCGCATGGAAAGTGGCCTCGCAGTAGGGCCATGAGACTCCTGCTTGGCCCGCATAATGTGACTTTGCAAAAAAAAAAAAAAAATTAGAAGTGAAGCTCTTTGTATGCTGGTTCGGAAACTTCCTTTGAGCCTTTCTGCAATTGGCTGACAAACAATGAAGGGCTTTTCACATTGATTTTGTAATGTCAATGAAAACACGGGGGCCAGTTGGTTGATCATACTTTGGAATACTGCGCTACTTGGTAGACCGAGGACACGTTCATTCGTGTCTTGTCCTTGACCTGTCCCCCATCTAGCAAGCAGCGCTGTATTCCCCAGTTTGTGATGTCAACGGTCCCTTATTGCTACTGTGAAATAAGCACGGCTGCTTCATTGTGTAAAAAAAAAAATCTGAGTACATATGTCTTTTGAAACCCGCTATGAACTGGCAAGTGCATGGAAAGCGGCCTCGCAGTAGGCCATGAGACTCCTGCTTGGCCTGCACAATGTGACTTTGCAAAAAAAAAAAAAAATTAGAAGTGAAGCTCTTTGTATGCTGGTTCGGAAACTTCCTTTGAGCCTTTCTGCAATTGGCTGACAAACAATGAAGGGCTTTTCACATTGATTTTGTAATGTCAACAATGAAAACACGGGGGCCAGTTGGTTGATCATACTGGGGAATACGGCGCTACTTGATAGACCGGGGACACATTCATTCGTGTGTTGTCCTTCACCTGTCCCCCATCTAGCAAGTAGAGCTGTATTCCCCAGTTTGTGATGTCAACGGTCCCTTATTGCTACTGTGAAATAAGCACGGCTGCTTCATTGTGTAAAAAAAAAAATCCGAGTACATATGTCTTTTCAAACCCGCTATGAACTGGTAATCGCATGGAAAGTGGCCTCGCAGTAGGGCCATGAGACTCCTGCTTGGCCCGCATAATGTGACTTTGCAAAAAAAAAAAAATTAGAAGTGAAGCTCTTTGTATGCTGGTTCGGAAACTTCCTTTGTGCCTTTCTGCAATTGGCTGACAAACAATGAAGGGCTTTTCACATTGATTTTGTAATGTCAACAATGAAAACATGGGGGCCAGTTGGTTGATCATACTGGGGAATACGGCGCTTCTTGATAGACCGGGGACACATTCATTCGTGTGTTGTCCTTCACCTGTCCCCCATCTAGCAAGTAGAGCTGTATTCCCCAGTTTGTGATGTCAACGGTCCCTTATTGCTACTGTGAAATAAGCACGGCTGCTTCATTGTGTAAAAAAAAAATCTGAGTACATATGTCTTTTCAAACCCGCTATGAACTGGCAAGTGCATGGAAAGCGGCCTCGCAGTAGGCCATGAGACTCCTGCTTGGCCTGCACAATGTGACTTTGCAAAAAAAAAAAAAATTAGAAGTGAAGCTCTTTGTATGCTGGTTCGGAAACTTCCTTTGAGCCTTTCTGCAATTGGCTGACAAACAATGAAGGGCTTTTCACATTGATTTTGTAATGTCAACAATGAAAACACGGGGGTCAGTTGGTTGATCATACTGTGGAATACTGCGCTACTTGATAGACCGAGGACACGTTTATTCGTGTCTTGTCCTTGACCTGTCCCCCATCTAGCAAGTAGAGCTGTATTCCCCAGTTTGTGATGTCAACGGTCCCTTATTGCTACTGTGAAATAAGCACGGCTGCTTCATTGTGTAAAAAAAAAAAAATCTGAGTACATATGTCTTTTCAAACCCGCTATGAACTGGTAATCGCATGGAAAGTGGCCTCGCAGTAGGGCCATGAGACTCCTGCTTGGCCCGCATAATGTGACTTTGCAAAAAAAAAAAAAAAAAATTAGAAGTGAAGCTCTTTGTATGCTGGTTCGGAAACTTCCTTTGAGCCTTTCTGCAATTGGCTGACAAACAATGAAGGGCTTTTCACATTGATTTTGTAATGTCAACAATGAAAACACGGGGGCCAGTTGGTTGACCATACTGGGGAATACGGCGCTACTTGATAGACCGGGGACACATCCATTCGTGTGTTGTCCTTCACCTGTCCCCCATCTAGCAAGTAGAGCTGTATTCCCCAGTTTGTGATGTCAACGGTCCCTTATTGCTACTGTGAAATAAGCACGGCTGCTTCATTGTGTAAAAAAAAGATCTGATTACATATGTCTTTTCAAACCCGCTATGAACTGGTAATCGCATGGAAAGTGGCCTCGCAGTAGGGCCATGAGACTCCTGCTTGGCCTGCATAATGTGACTTCGCAAAAAAAAAAAATTAGAAGTGAAGCTCTTTGTATGCTGGTTCGGAAACTTCCTTTGAGCCTTTCTGCAATTGGCTGACAAACAATGAAGGGCTTTTCACATTGATTTTGTAATGTCAACAATGAAAACACGGGGGCCAGTTGGTTGATCATACTGGGGAATACGGCGCTACTTGATAGACCGCGGACACATTCATTCGTGTGTTGTCCTTCACCTGTCCCCCATCTAGCAAGTAGAGCTGTATTCCCCAGTTTGTGATGTCAACGGTCCCTTATTGCTACTGTGAAATAAGCACGGCTGCTTCATTGTGTAAAAAAAAAAAATCTGAGTACATATGTCTTTTCAAACCCGCTATGAACTGGTAATCGCATGGAAAGTGGCCTCGCAGTAGGGCCATGAGACTCCTGCTTGGCCCGCATAATGTGACTTTGCAAAAAAAAAAAAAAATTAGAAGTGAAGCTCTTTGTATGCTGGTTCGGAAACTTCCTTTCAGCCTTTCTGCAATTGGCTGACAAACAATGAAGGGCTTTTCACATTGATTTTGTAATGTCAACAATGAAAACACGGGGGCCAGTTGGTTGACCATACTGGGGAATACGGCGCTACTTGATAGACCGGGGACACATTCATTCGTGTGTTGTCCTTCACCTGTCCCCCATCTAGCAAGTAGAGCTGTATTCCCCAGTTTGTGATGTCAACGGTCCCTTATTGCTACTGTGAAATAAGCACGGCTGCTTCATTGTGTAAAAAAAAGATCTGATTACATATGTCTTTTCAAACCCGCTATGAACTGGTAATCGCATGGAAAGTGGCCTCGCAGTAGGGCCATGAGACTCCTGCTTGGCCTGCATAATGTGACTTCGCAAAAAAAAAAAAAAATTAGAAGTGAAGCTCTTTGTATGCTGGTTCGGAAACTTCCTTTGAGCCTTTCTGCAATTGGCTAACAAACAATGAAGGGCTTTTCACATTGATTTTGTAATGTCAACAATGAAAACACGGGGGCCAGTTGGTTGATCATACTGTGGAATACTGCGCTACTTGATAGACCGAGGACACGTTCATTCGTGTCTTGTCCTTGACCTGTCCCCCATCTAGCAAGTAGCGCTGTATTCCCCAGTTTGTGATGTCAACGGTCCCTTATTGCTACTGTGAAATAAGCACGGCTGCTTCATTGTGTAAAAAAAAAAAATCTCAGTACATATGTCTTTTCAAACCCGCTATGAACTGGTAATCGCATGGAAAGTGGCCTCGCAGTAGGGCCATGAGACTCCTGCTTGGCCTGCATAATGTGACTTCGCAACAAAAAAAAAAAAAAAAAATCAGAAGTGAAGCTCTTTGTATGCTGGTTCGGAAACTTCCTTTGAGCCTTTCTGCAATTGGCTGACAAACAATGAAGGGCTTTTCACATTGATTTTGTAATGTCAACAATGAAAACACGGGGGCCAGTTGGTTGATCATACTGTGGAATACTGCGCTACTTGATAGACCGAGGACACGTTCATTCGTGTCTTGTCCTTGACCTGTCCCCCATCTAGCAAGTAGAGCTGTATTCCCCAGTTTGTGATGTCAACGGTCCCTTATTGCTACTGTGAAATAAGCACGGCTGCTTCATTGTGTAAAAAAAAAATCTGAGTACATATGTCTTTTCAAACCCGCTATGAACTGGCAAGTGCATGGAAAGCGGCCTCGCAGTAGGCCATGAGACGCCTGCTTGGCCTGCACAATGTGACTTTGCAAAAAAAAAAAAATTAGAAGTGAAGCTTTTTGTATGCTGGTTCGGAAACTTCCTTTGAGCCTTTCTGCAATTGGCTGACAAACAATGAAGGGCTTTTCACATTGATTTTGTAATGTCAACAATGAAAACACGGGGGCCAGTTGGTTGATCATACTGGGGAATACGGCGCTACTTGATAGACCGGGGACACATTCATTCGTGTGTTGTCCTTCACCTGTCCCCCATCTAGCAAGTAGAGCTGTATTCCCCAGTTTGTGATGTCAACGGTCCCTTATTGCTACTGTGAAATAAGCACGGCTGCTTCATTGTGTAAAAAAAAAAAATCTGAGTACATATGTCTTTTCAAACCCGCTATGAACTGGTAATCGCATGGAAAGTGGCCTCGCAGTAGGGCCATGAGACTCCTGCTTGGCCCGCATAATGTGACTTTGCAAAAAAAAAAAAAAAAAATTAGAAGTGAAGCTCTTTGTATGCTGGTTCGGAAACTTCCTTTGAGCCTTTCTGCAATTGGCTGACAAACAATGAAGGGCTTTTCACATTGATTTTGTAATGTCAACAATGAAAACACGGGGGCCAGTTGGTTGACCATACTGGGGAATACGGCGCTACTTGATAGACCGGGGACACATTCATTCGTGTGTTGTCCTTCACCTGTCCCCCATCTAGCAAGTAGAGCTGTATTCCCCAGTTTGTGATGTCAACGGTCCCTTATTGCTACTGTGAAATAAGCACGGCTGCTTCATTGTGTAAAAAAAAGATCTGATTACATATGTCTTTTCAAACCCGCTATGAACTGGTAATCGCATGGAAAGTGGCCTCGTAGTAGGGCCATGAGACTCCTGCTTGGCCTGCATAATGTGACTTCGCAAAAAAAAAAAAAAAATTAGAAGTGAAGCTCTTTGTATGCTGGTTCGGAAACTTCCTTTGAGCCTTTCTGCAATTGGCTGACAAACAATGAAGGGCTTTTCACATTGATTTTGTAATGTCAACAATGAAAACACGGGGGCCAGTTGGTTGATCATACTGGGGAATACGGCGCTACTTGATAGACCGGGGACACATTCATTCGTGTGTTGTCCTTCACCTGTCCCCCATCTAGCAAGTAGAGCTGTATTCCCCAGTTTGTGATGTCAACGGTCCCTTATTGCTACTGTGAAATAAGCACGGCTGCTTCATTGTGTAAAAAAAAAAAATCCGAGTACATATGTCTTTTCAAACCCGCTATGAACTGGTAATCGCATGGAAAGTGGCCTCGCAGTAGGGCCATGAGACTCCTGCTTGGCCCGCATAATGTGACTTTGCAAAAAAAAAAAATTAGAAGTGAAGCTCTTTGTATGCTGGTTCGGAAACTTCCTTTGTGCCTTTCTGCAATTGGCTGACAAACAATGAAGGGCTTTTCACATTGATTTTGTAATGTCAACAATGAAAACATGGGGGCCAGTTGGTTGATCATACTGGGGAATACGGCGCTTCTTGATAGACCGGGGACACATTCATTCGTGTGTTGTCCTTCACCTGTCCCCCATCTAGCAAGTAGAGCTGTATTCCCCAGTTTGTGATGTCAACGGTCCCTTATTGCTACTGTGAAATAAGCACGGCTGCTTCATTGTGTAAAAAAAAAAAAAATCTCAGTACATATGTCTTTTCAAACCCGCTATGAACTGGTAATCGCATGGAAAGTGGCCTCGCAGTAGGGCCATGAGACTCCTGCTTGGCCTGCATAATGTGACTTCGCAACAAAAAAAAAAAAAAAATCAGAAGTGAAGCTTTTTGTATGCTGGTTCGGAAACTTCCTTTGAGCCTTTCTGCAATTGGCTGACAAACAATGAAGGGCTTTTCACATTGATTTTGTAATGTCAACAATGAAAACACGGGGGCCAGTTGGTTGATCATACTGTGGAATACTGCGCTACTTGATAGACCGAGGACACGTTCATTCATGTCTTGTCCTTGACCTGTCCCCCATCTAGCAAGTAGAGCTGTATTCCCCAGTTTGTGATGTCAACGGTCCCTTATTGCTACTGTGAAATAAGCACGGCTGCTTCATTGTGTAAAAAAAAAAATCTGAGTACATATGTCTTTTCAAACCCGCTATGAACTGGCAAGTGCATGGAAAGCGGCCTCGCAGTAGGCCATGAGACTCCTACTTGGCCTGCACAATGTGACTTTGCAAAAAAAAAAAAATTAGAAGTGAAGCTCTTTGTATGCTGGTTCGGAAACTTCCTTTGAGCCTTTCTGCAATTGGCTGACAAACAATGAAGGGCTTTTCACATTGATTTTGTAATGTCAACAATGAAAATACGGGGGCCAGTTGGTTGATCATACTGTGGAATACTGCGCTACTTGATAGACCGAGGACACGTTCATTCGTGTCTTGTCCTTGACCTGTCCCCCATCTAGCAAGTAGAGCTGTATTCCCCAGTTTGTGATGTCAACGGTCCCTTATTGCTACTGTGAAATAAGCACGGCTGCTTCATTCTGTAAAAAAAAAAAATCTTAGTACATATGTCTTTTCAAACCCGCTATGAACTGGCAAGTGCATGGAAAGCGGCCTCGCAGTAGGCCATGAGACTCCTGCTTGGCCTGCACAATGTGACTTTGCAAAAAAAAAAAAAAAAAATTAGAAGTGAAGCTCTTTGTATGCTGGTTCGGAAACTTCCTTTGAGCCTTTCTGCAATTGGCTGACAAACAATGAAGGGCTTTTCACATTGATTTTGTAATGTCAACAATGAAAACACGGGGGCCAGTTGGTTGATCATACTGTGGAATACTGCGCTACTTGATAGACCGAGGACACGTTCATTCGTGTCTTGTCCTTGACCTGTCCCCCATCTAGCAAGTAGAGCTGTATTCCCCAGTTTGTGATGTCAACGGTCCCTTATTGCTACTGTGAAATAAGCACGGCTGCTTCATTGTGTAAAAAAAAAAAATCTGAGTACATATGTCTTTTCAAACCCGCTATGAACTGGCAAGTGCATGGAAAGCGGCCTCGCAGTAGGCCATGAGACTCCTGCTTGGCCTGCACAATGTGACTTTGCAAAAAAAAAAAAAATTAGAAGTGAAGCTCTTTGTATGCTGGTTCGGAAACTTCCTTTGAGCCTTTCTGCAATTGGCTGACAAACAATGAAGGGCTTTTCACATTGATTTTGTAATGTCAACAATGAAAACACGGGGGCCAGTTGGTTGATCATACTGTGGAATACTGCGCTACTTGATAGACCGAGGACACGTTCATTCGTGTCTTGTCCTTGACCTGTCCCCCATCTAGCAAGTAGAGCTGTATTCCCCAGTTTGTGATGTCAACGGTCCCTTATTGCTACTGTGAAATAAGCACGGCTACTTCATTGTGTAAAAAAAAATCTCAGTACATATGCCTTTTCAAACCCGCTATGAACTGGCAAGTGCATGGAAAGCGGCCTCGCAGTAGGCCATGAGACTCCTGCTTGGCCTGCACAATGTGACTTTGCAAAAAAAAAAAAATTAGAAGTGAAGCTCTTTGTATGCTGGTTCGGAAACTTCCTTTGAGCCTTTCTGCAATTGGCTGACAAACAATGAAGGGCTTTTCACATTGATTTTGTAATGTCAACAATGAAAACACGGGGGCCAGTTGGTTGATCATACTGTGGAATACTGCGCTACTTGATAGACCGAGGACACGTTCATTCGTGTCTTGTCCTTGACCTGTACCCCATCTAGCAAGTAGCGCTGTATTCCCCAGTTTGTGATGTCAACGGTCCCTTATTGCTACTGTGAAATAAGCACGGCTGCTTCATTGTGTAAAAAAAAAATCTGAGTACATATGTCTTTTCAAACCCGCTATGAACTGGCAAGTGCATGGAAAGCGGCCTCGCAGTAGGCCATGAGACTCCTGCTTGGCCTGCACAATGTGACTTTGCAAAAAAAAAAAAAATTAGAAGTGAAGCTCTTTGTATGCTGGTTCGGAAACTTCCTTTGAGCCTTTCTGCAATTGGCTGACAAACAATGAAGGGCTTTTCACATTGATTTTGTAATGTCAATGAAAACACGGGGGCCAGTTGGTTGATCATACTGTGGAATACTGCGCTACTTGGTAGACCGAGGACACGTTCATTCGTGTCTTGTCCTTGACCTGTCCCCCATCTAGCAAGCAGCGCTGTATTCCCCAGTTTGTGATGTCAACGGTCCCTTATTGCTACTGTGAAATAAGCACGGCTGCTTCATTGTGTAAAAAAAAAAATCTGAGTACATATGTCTTTTGAAACCCGCTATGAACTGGCAAGTGCATGGAAAGCGGCCTCGCAGTAGGCCATGAGACTCCTGCTTGGCCTGCACAATGTGACTTTGCAAAAAAAAAAAAAATTAGAAGTGAAGCTCTTTGTATGCTGGTTCGGAAACTTCCTTTGAGCCTTTCTGCAATTGGCTGACAAACAATGAAGGGCTTTTCACATTGATTTTGTAATGTCAACAATGAAAACACGGGGGCCAGTTGGTTGATCATACTGTGCAATACTGCGCTACTTGATAGACCGAGGACACGTTCATTCGTGTCTTGTCCTTGACCTGTCCCCCATCTAGCAAGTAGAGCTGTATTCCCCAGTTTGTGATGTCAACGGTCCCTTATTGCTACTGTGAAATAAGCACGGCTGCTTCATTGTGTAAAAAAAAAAATCCGAGTACATATGTCTTTTCAAACCCGCTATGAACTGGTAATCGCATGGAAAGTGGCCTCGCAGTAGGGCCATGAGACTCCTGCTTGGCCCGCATAATGTGACTTTGCAAAAAAAAAAAAAATTAGAAGTGAAGCTCTTTGTATGCTGGTTCGGAAACTTCCTTTGTGCCTTTCTGCAATTGGCTGACAAACAATGAAGGGCTTTTCACATTGATTTTGTAATGTCAACAATGAAAACATGGGGGCCAGTTGGTTGATCATACTGGGGAATACGGCGCTTCTTGATAGACCGGGGACACATTCATTCGTGTGTTGTCCTTCACCTGTCCCCCATCTAGCAAGTAGAGCTGTATTCCCCAGTTTGTGATGTCAACGGTCCCTTATTGCTACTGTGAAATAAGCACGGCTGCTTCATTGTGTAAAAAAAAAAATTCCGAGTACATATGTCTTTTCAAACCCGCTATGAACTGGTAATCGCATGGAAAGTGGCCTCGCAGTAGGGCCATGAGACTCCTGCTTGGCCCGCATAATGTGACTTTGCAAAAAAAAAAAAAAAATTAGAAGTGAAGCTCTTTGTATGCTGGTTCGGAAACTTCCTTTGAGCCTTTCTGCAATTGGCTGACAAACAATGAAGGGCTTTTCACATTGATTTTGTAATGTCAATGAAAACACGGGGGCCAGTTGGTTGATCATACTGTGGAATACTGCGCTACTTGGTAGACCGAGGACACGTTCATTCGTGTCTTGTCCTTGACCTGTCCCCCATCTAGCAAGCAGCGCTGTATTCCCCAGTTTGTGATGTCAACGGTCCCTTATTGCTACTGTGAAATAAGCACGGCTGCTTCATTGTGTAAAAAAAAAAATCTGAGTACATATGTCTTTTGAAACCCGCTATGAACTGGCAAGTGCATGGAAAGCGGCCTCGCAGTAGGCCATGAGACTCCTGCTTGGCCTGCACAATGTGACTTTGCAAAAAAAAAAAAAAATTAGAAGTGAAGCTCTTTGTATGCTGGTTCGGAAACTTCCTTTGAGCCTTTCTGCAATTGGCTGACAAACAATGAAGGGCTTTTCACATTGATTTTGTAATGTCAACAATGAAAACACGGGGGCCAGTTGGTTGATCATACTGGGGAATACGGCGCTACTTGATAGACCGGGGACACATTCATTCGTGTGTTGTCCTTCACCTGTCCCCCATCTAGCAAGTAGAGCTGTATTCCCCAGTTTGTGATGTCAACGGTCCCTTATTGCTACTGTGAAATAAGCACGGCTGCTTCATTGTGTAAAAAAAAAAATCCGAGTACATATGTCTTTTCAAACCCGCTATGAACTGGTAATCGCATGGAAAGTGGCCTCGCAGTAGGGCCATGAGACTCCTGCTTGGCCCGCATAATGTGACTTTGCAAAAAAAAAAAAAAAAAATTAGAAGTGAAGCTCTTTGTATGCTGGTTCGGAAACTTCCTTTGTGCCTTTCTGCAATTGGCTGACAAACAATGAAGGGCTTTTCACATTGATTTTGTAATGTCAACAATGAAAACATGGGGGCCAGTTGGTTGATCATACTGGGGAATACGGCGCTTCTTGATAGACCGGGGACACATTCATTCGTGTGTTGTCCTTCACCTGTCCCCCATCTAGCAAGTAGAGCTGTATTCCCCAGTTTGTGATGTCAACGGTCCCTTATTGCTACTGTGAAATAAGCACGGCTGCTTCATTGTGTAAAAAAAAGATCTGATTACATATGTCTTTTCAAACCTGCTATGAACTGGTAATCGCATGGAAAGTGGCCTCGCAGTAGGGCCATGAGACTCCTGCTTGGCCTGCATAATGTGACTTTGCAAAAAAAAAAAAAAAAAAAAAAAATTAGAAGTGAAGCTCTTTGTATGCTGGTTCGGAAACTTCCTTTGAGCCTTTCTGCAATTGGCTAACAAACAATGAAGGGCTTTTCACATTGATTTTGTAATGTCAACAATGAAAACACGGGGGCCAGTTGGTTGATCATACTGTGGAATACTGCGCTACTTGATAGACCGAGGACACGTTCATTCGTGTCTTGTCCTTGACCTGTCCCCCATCTAGCAAGTAGCGCTGTATTCCCCAGTTTGTGATGTCAACGGTCCCTTATTGCTACTGTGAAATAAGCACGGCTGCTTCATTGTGTAAAAAAAAAAAAAAATCTCAGTACATATGTCTTTTCAAACCCGCTATGAACTGGTAATCGCATGGAAAGTGGCCTCGCAGTAGGGCCATGAGACTCCTGCTTGGCCTGCATAATGTGACTTCGCAACAAAAAAAAAAAAAAAAAAAAAATCAGAAGTGAAGCTCTTTGTATGCTGGTTCGGAAACTTCCTTTGAGCCTTTCTGCAATTGGCTGACAAACAATGAAGGGCTTTTCACATTGATTTTGTAATGTCAACAATGAAAACACGGGGGCCAGTTGGTTGATCATACTGTGGAATACTGCGCTACTTGATAGACCGAGGACACGTTCATTCGTGTCTTGTCCTTGACCTGTCCCCCATCTAGCAAGTAGAGCTGTATTCCCCAGTTTGTGATGTCAACGGTCCCTTATTGCTACTGTGAAATAAGCACGGCTGCTTCATTGTGTAAAAAAAAAATCTGAGTACATATGTCTTTTCAAACCCGCTATGAACTGGCAAGTGCATGGAAAGCGGCCTCGCAGTAGGCCATGAGACTCCTGCTTGGCCTGCACAATGTGACTTTGCAAAAAAAAAAAAAATTAGAAGTGAAGCTCTTTGTATGCTGGTTCGGAAACTTCCTTTGAGCCTTTCTGCAATTGGCTGACAAACAATGAAGGGCTTTTCACATTGATTTTGTAATGTCAACAATGAAAATACGGGGGCCAGTTGGTTGATCATACTGTGGAATACTGCGCTACTTGATAGACCGAGGACACGTTCATTCGTGTCTTGTCCTTGACCTGTCCCCCATCTAGCAAGTAGAGCTGTATTCCCCAGTTTGTGATGTCAACGGTCCCTTATTGCTACTGTGAAATAAGCACGGCTGCTTCATTGTGTAAAAAAAAAAATCTGAGTACATATGTCTTTTCAAACCCGCTATGAACTGGCAAGTGCCTGGAAAGCGGCCTCGCAGTAGGCCATGAGACTCCTGCTTGGCCTGCACAATGTGACTTTGCAAAAAAAAAAAAATTAGAAGTGAAGCTCTTTGTATGCTGGTTCGGAAACTTCCTTTGAGCCTTTCTGCAATTGGCTGACAAACAATGAAGGGCTTTTCACATTGATTTTGTAATGTCAATGAAAACACGGGGGCCAGTTGGTTGATCATACTGTGGAATACTGCGCTACTTGGTAGACCGAGGACACGTTCATTCGTGTCTTGTCCTTGACCTGTCCCCCATCTAGCAAGCAGCGCTGTATTCCCCAGTTTGTGATGTCAACGGTCCCTTATTGCTACTGTGAAATAAGCACGGCTGCTTCATTGTGTAAAAAAAAAAATCTGAGTACATATGTCTTTTGAAACCCGCTATGAACTGGCAAGTGCATGGAAAGCGGCCTCGCAGTAGGCCATGAGACTCCTGCTTGGCCTGCACAATGTGACTTTGCAAAAAAAAAAAAAAAAATTAGAAGTGAAGCTCTTTGTATGCTGGTTCGGAAACTTCCTTTGAGCCTTTCTGCAATTGGCTGACAAACAATGAAGGGCTTTTCACATTGATTTTGTAATGTCAACAATGAAAACACGGGGGCCAGTTGGTTGATCATACTGTGCAATACTGCGCTACTTGATAGACCGAGGACACGTTCATTCGTGTCTTGTCCTTGACCTGTCCCCCATCTAGCAAGTAGAGCTGTATTCCCCAGTTTGTGATGTCAACGGTCCCTTATTGCTACTGTGAAATAAGCACGGCTGCTTCATTGTGTAAAAAAAAAAATCTCAGTACATATGTCTTTTCAAACCCGCCATGAACTGGTAATCGCATGGAAAGTGGCCTCGCAGTACGGCCATGAGACTCCTGCTTGGCCCGCATAATGTGACTTTGCAAAAAAAAAAAAATTAGAAGTGAAGCTCTTTGTATGCTGGTTCGGAAACTTCCTTTGTGCCTTTCTGCAATTGGCTGACAAACAATGAAGGGCTTTTCACATTGATTTTGTAATGTCAACAATGAAAACATGGGGGCCAGTTGGTTGATCATACTGGGGAATACGGCGCTACTTGATAGACCGGGGACACATTCATTCGTGTGTTGTCCTTCACCTGTCCCCCATCTAGCAAGTAGAGCTGTATTCCCCAGTTTGTGATGTCAACGGTCCCTTATTGCTACTGTGAAATAAGCACGGCTGCTTCATTGTGTAAAAAAAAGATCTGATTACATATGTCTTTTCAAACCTGCTATGAACTGGTAATCGCATGGAAAGTGGCCTCGCAGTAGGGCCATGAGACTCCTGCTTGGCCTGCATAATGTGACTTTGCAAAAAAAAAAAATTAGAAGTGAAGCTCTTTGTATGCTGGTTCGGAAACTTCCTTTGAGCCTTTCTGCAATTGGCTGACAAACAATGAAGGGCTTTTCACATTGATTTTGTAATGTCAACAATGAAAACACGGGGGCCAGTTGGTTGATCATACTGTGGAATACTGCGCTACTTGATAGACCGAGGACACGTTCATTCGTGTCTTGTCCTTGACCTGTCCCCCATCTAGCAAGTAGCGCTGTATTCCCCAGTTTGTGATGTCAACGGTCCCTTATTGCTACTGTGAAATAAGCACGGCTGCTTCATTGTGTAAAAAAAAAAAATCTAAGTACATATGTCTTTTCAAACCCGCTATGAACTGGTAATCGCATGGAAAGTGGCCTCGCAGTAGGGCCATGAGACTCCTGCTTGGCCTGCATAATGTGACTTCGCAACAAAAAAAAAAAAAAAATCAGAAGTGAAGCTCTTTGTATGCTGGTTCGGAAACTTCCTTTGAGCCTTTCTGCAATTGGCTGACAAACAATGAAGGGCTTTTCACATTGATTTTGTAATGTCAACAATGAAAACACGGGGGCCAGTTGGTTGATCATACTGTGGAATACTGCGCTACTTGATAGACCGAGGACACGTTCATTCGTGTCTTGTCCTTGACCTGTCCCCCATCTAGCAAGTAGAGCTGTATTCCCCAGTTTGTGATGTCAACGGTCCCTTATTGCTACTGTGAAATAAGCACGGCTGCTTCATTGTGTAAAAAAAAAAAAATCTGAGTACATATGTCTTTTCAAACCCGCTATGAACTGGCAAGTGCATGGAAAGCGGCCTCGCAGTAGGCCATGAGACTCCTGCTTGGCCTGCACAATGTGACTTTGCAAAAAAAAAAAAAAAAAATTAGAAGTGAAGCTCTTTGTATGCTGGTTCGGAAACTTCCTTTGAGCCTTTCTGCAATTGGCTGACAAACAATGAAGGGCTTTTCACATTGATTTTGTAATGTCAACAATGAAAACACGGGGGCCAGTTGGTTGATCATACTGTGGAATACTGCGCTACTTGATAGACCGAGGACACGTTCATTCGTGTCTTGTCCTTGACCTGTCCCCCATCTAGCAAGTAGAGCTGTATTCCCCAGTTTGTGATGTCAACGGTCCCTTATTGCTACTGTGAAATAAGCACGGCTACTTCATTGTGTAAAAAAAAAATCTCAGTACATATGCCTTTTCAAACCCGCTATGAACTGGCAAGTGCATGGAAAGCGGCCTCGCAGTAGGCCATGAGACTCCTGCTTGGCCTGCACAATGTGACTTTGCAAAAAAAAAAAAAATTAGAAGTGAAGCTCTTTGTATGCTGGTTCGGAAACTTCCTTTAAACCTTTCTGCAATTGGCTGACAAACAATGAAGGGCTTTTCACATTGATTTTGTAATGTCAACAATGAAAACACGGGGGCCAGTTGGTTGATCATACTGTGGAATACTGCGCTACTTGATAGACCGAGGACACGTTCATTCGTGTCTTGTCCTTGACCTGTACCCCATCTAGCAAGTAGCGCTGTATTCCCCAGTTTGTGATGTCAACGGTCCCTTATTGCTACTGTGAAATAAGCACGGCTGCTTCATTGTGTAAAAAAAAAATCTGAGTACATATGTCTTTTCAAACCCGCTATGAACTGGCAAGTGCATGGAAAGCGGCCTCGCAGCAGGCCATGAGACTCCTGCTTGGCCTGCACAATGTGACTTTGCAAAAAAAAAAAAAAATTAGAAGTGAAGCTCTTTGTATGCTGGTTCGGAAACTTCCTTTGAGCCTTTCTGCAATTGGCTGACAAACAATGAAGGGCTTTTCACATTGATTTTGTAATGTCAACAATGAAAACACGGGGGCCAGTTGGTTGATCATACTGTGGAATACTGCGCTACTTGATAGACCGAGGACACGTTCATTCGTGTCTTGTCCTTGACCTGTACCCCATCTAGCAAGTAGCGCTGTATTCCCCAGTTTGTGATGTCAACGGTCCCTTATTGCTACTGTGAAATAAGCACGGCTGCTTCATTGTGTAAAAAAAAAATCTGAGTACATATGTCTTTTCAAACCCGCTATGAACTGGCAAGTGCATGGAAAGCGGCCTCGCAGTAGGCCATGAGACTCCTGCTTGGCCTGCACAATGTGACTTTGCAAAAAAAAAAAAATTAGAAGTGAAGCTCTTTGTATGCTGGTTCGGAAACTTCCTTTGAGCCTTTCTGCAATTGGCTGACAAACAATGAAGGGCTTTTCACATTGATTTTGTAATGTCAATGAAAACACGGGGGCCAGTTGGTTGATCATACTGTGGAATACTGCGCTACTTGGTAGACCGAGGACACGTTCATTCGTGTCTTGTCCTTGACCTGTCCCCCATCTAGCAAGCAGCGCTGTATTCCCCAGTTTGTGATGTCAACAGTCCCTTATTGCTACTGTGAAATAAGCACGGCTGCTTCATTGTGTAAAAAAAAAAATCTGAGTACATATGTCTTTTCAAACCCGCTATGAACTGGCAAGTGCATGGAAAGCGGCCTCGCAGTAGGCCATGAGACTCCTGCTTGGCCTGCACAATGTGACTTTGCAAAAAAAAAAAATTAGAAGTGAAGCTCTTTGTATGCTGGTTCGGAAACTTCCTTTGAGCCTTTCTGCAATTGGCTGACAAACAATGAAGGGCTTTTCACATCGATTTTGTAATGTCAACAATGAAAACACGGGGGCCAGTTGGTTGATCATACTGTGCAATACTGCGCTACTTGATAGACCGAGGACACGTTCATTCGTGTCTTGTCCTTGACCTGTCCCCCATCTAGCAAGTAGAGCTGTATTCCCCAGTTTGTGATGTCAACGGTCCCTTATTGCTACTGTGAAATAAGCACGGCTGCTTCATTGTGTAAAAAAAAAAAATCTCAGTACATATGTCTTTTCAAACCCGCCATGAACTGGTAATCGCATGGAAAGTGGCCTCGCAGTAGGGCCATGAGACTCCTGCTTGGCCTGCACAATGTGACTTTGCAAAAAAAAAAAAAATTAGAAGTGAAGCTCTTTTTATGCTGGTTCGGAAACTTCCTTTGAGCCTTTCTGCAATTGGCTGACAAACAATGAAGGGCTTTTAACATTGATTTTGTAATGTCAACAATGAAAACACGGGGGCCAGTTGGTTGATCATACTGTGGAATACTGCGCTACTTGATAGACCGAGGACACGTTCATTCGTGTCTTGTCCTTGACCTGTCCCCCATCTAGCAAGTAGAGCTGTATTCCCCAGTTTGTGATGTCAACGGTCCCTTATTGCTACTGTGAAATAAGCACGGCTGCTTCATTGTGTAAAAAAAAAAAATCTGAGTACATATGTCTTTTCAAACCCGCTATGAACTGGCAAGTGCATGGAAAGCGGCCTCGCAGTAGGCCATGAGACTCCTGCTTGGCCTGCACAATGTGACTTTGCAAAAAAAAAAAAATTAGAAGTGAAGCTCTTTGTATGCTGGTTCGGAAACTTCCTTTGAGCCTTTCTGCAATTGGCTGACAAACAATGAAGGGCTTTTCACATTGATTTTGTAATGTCAACAATGAAAACACGGGGGCCAGTTCGTTGATCATACTGTGGAATACTGCGCTACTTGATAGACCGAGGACACGTTCATTCGTGTCTTGTCCTTGACCTGTCCCCCATCTAGCAAGTAGCGCTCTATTCCCCAGTTTGTGATGTCAACGGTCCCTTACTGCTACTGTGAAATAAGCACGGCTGCTTCATTGTGTAAAAAAAAAATCTGAGTACATATGTCTTTTCAAACCCGCTATGAACTGGCAAGTGCATGGAAAGCGGCCTCGCAGTAGGCCATGAGACTCCTGCTTGGCCTGCATAATGTCGCGAAAAAAAAAATAGAAGTAAAGCTCTTTGTATGACTATGTTTGGAAACTTCCCTTGAGCATTTCTGCATGTCGCTGACAAACATTGAAGGGCTTCCAAATCACAAGAAAACGCAAGAAAACGCGACAAATTTTGAAATGCAAACAGTAGTTCCTCACGTTTCACGAGTCCTACACTACAATCGATGTTTCCGGCATTACCTTGAAACGCACATATTACTTGCGCAAGAGAAAACTAAGCTCCGTTTCCTTTCATACAGATGTTCATTATTTTAGGCTGAACACCGACTTCGGCATTTATATCGAACTGCTAGTAGAAGCACTTTATTAAAAGAAACTGCAAATAGCGATACAAATGTTCTACGAACACTGGGTTGTGCAAGGTGCACCGAAGAATATAACAAGGACCATCGCTGCGCTACGCAGTTAAATCTAAATGAGGTATCCAGCCACAGATGCTCGCGTACACAACAGTGCATCGCAAGCGTTGCAGCACAGGCAGAACAACTACTATAATGAATGCTTTACCTGCAAATGCGATGACTTGCCTCAAGTGCTTCTTTTCCGGTGCGGTTCGAACCCGGCAGACGCTTGCAGCGTTGAACGTGAACGCATTGCCAGGTGCGTGGGGGCTTCAGCGCTTCTCAAGCGTTTGACGTTTCCGCTATATCAACCAACAACTCCAACCGTATAGAACACTGCACGCTGGACGCACAAAGCAAAGCGCAGCAATCATCGACGAACGCAAACACCGGCTTTAGCGAAGTATTTCAACTTCAAAAACGAACAACTGACATTACGACGCCGCCATGCCGCTGTTACTACGCGTCACGCATGGATGGTATTAGGAAAGTAAGTGCAGCAGACTACGTTTCAGCGGCTCCACTCCGCCACTGACGAACAACAGGTGGCGCTAAAGTCACTTAGCAGAATTCGTCAGCAAATGCAGTTTGTAACTGCCAATTTTCAGCGTGGCAGACCATGAAAGTACAAAAAACTATTTCCGATTTTGTATCCAGCGCGTGACAAGCATTTTAGGTACAGAATTGTTACAAAGTAGACTTTACACAAAAGTAAGCTGCACGCATCTGGTGGCGCTTCAGTCGAAAGTAGATGAACGCGGCAGTTTCACTAGTCGTATTAGGCCACTGCAACATTGTGTCTTGACGAAGTTAATGAAATGATGCGATATCCTTGCAAAGGGTAGTATTGTTTTCCATTAAACAAAAATTAAAATATTGTTAGCTATGATATAAAGCGCAGTGTTCTGGGCCAAATTGTTTGACTAAATTACATAAAAGCTATTTAGCTGCAATAACGAAACTGAAACCTTGGCTCCAACTGCCAAACATCTAAGGTGGTGCGAAGGTTGCAGTGCAGTTATCTAGCTGTATTCTGTAGTTTCTACTGCTAAGACCGTCAAAAGGACCTCGTTATTTTCTTTCTTTCGGCCTTGTTCAGCATTGCGAGCGTCGTTGCTCGAGATTTGTGCTTTTTGATACTTCCGCGTACCGCTACAACGAGGTGCAGCCTTCGTTATGAAGAAAATTATGTCGCAGAGGGGTCATTGCCGGCCGAAATCTTCCGTGCATGTGCTATCTGAGTCGAAACAACCCATAAATCAGCGCCACGAGAGCCCCGCCGAGGCCCAGTGCCCCTAGGCGTTGCACACTAATACTGCATGGTACGCTGCCTTGGGCTCCACTGGTTATTGGGAAAAATAGGCCCTGGCAAAAATGAGAAAAAGATAAATCATAAAGTATCAAAAAAAATAGGCGGAGAAAAGGGCAAGCCAAGTCAGAATTCGAGTCCACTCTCTGACTATCTTGCCAGCCTGGAAGACAAAAGCAAATGGACGAAGAGCTACATTTTTTTTTTTTTATGACCAGCAGCACACTTCACATTCGTGGGTTCATGTCTCGATGTGGATAGTCTGAGGCAGCCGCTATGATAATTAAGATTACCACTGCTCGAACACTGAAGCTGGTTGCCGGCATTCTAGATTGGACACTGATGTGGATCTCTAGGTGCCACGGAGAAAGGAATACTTCCTCCGTGCTAGGCGCTCAGAAGCATGGAGTTCCAATTAGTTTAGTCACGCTGTTCTGGAGCTGCGGCGCGAAACCTAATTAAGATGGAATTCGTGACTATCAAAGCTTTAACCCTGTGCAGGGTCCAGAGACTACTTCGGTCTAAAAATTGATGTGTTATGTGATCGAGAAGTCAGATGCATGGTTTATATATGTTGCCTTTGGAAGAGGGAAAGAGCTAAAAAGCAGGCAGGATGTGCTGTAGTACAAGTGCTGTGTGCTTTCTTTTCTTGCACACTAGTTTATATTACTAGGTAGTCTATGCTTTCCTTTGTTTCATTCTTTTTGCATTGCTTTCCTAGAATGCACAGTTATATTCACTGCTTTGTCTACCTTGTTTAAAGCCTAAGATTATACAAGCAGTGCATATGACGGTGGTAATTACATCATGAAGACTTTGCCAATTTTTTATAATAGCCTTTCTGATTCATTTCACCTTCATTGTCTTATCCATTTTACTTGTTTGTAGATGGGCTTTCTTAATATATTACTGTTTGGTTAATTTACATGTCCACAATGTAAAGTTTTGTACTGTATAATTAATAACTCATGATTTCGGTTTTTCCTTGTGCATTATTTTTATTATTTAACATGCATTGTTCAATACTTTCTGTAAGTTCATGCTGGCAAAATTAAGTGCCCAGGATGTGTGACTATATAAGAAGTTTGCAGCTTTGCTGTTAGCCATGCAGTGGTCTCAGACCACTGTTGTTGAGCTGGAAGCTAAACTATTAACCTGTTGTGGGGTAATTTACGAAACGAGGTGATTATGTGTACAAACAAGAACAGCCTAGATTGAATTCCACGTATAATATGAGAAGTTTTGTCTTCCATAACAGATGTTAGCCTTTGCTATATGTGCTGTTTTTTGCTGCTGCTTTTACTTTATTTTTCCGCTGTCTGATTTCTTTAGACTGTTTACCTCAGTTTAATTTAATTTATAAATTTGCCTTTTCTCATTCCTACCTAAGCGGTGGTAATTATGAGTGCCACACCTGGTGTTTAAGAAATTGAATGATAGTGGCAAGAGCCGCATCCACCTGCCAAATCTTTTAGCCTTTTGCTGCTTGGTGTTTGGTGCCATGCAAACTGTTCATTTAATGGCAATATGTGCTTTGCGCACAACATTGTATGACATTCACCAATAGAACTGCTTCGTGTTGCTGTATAATTTTGTTTTGGCAAGTTTTGTCCTATGTCATCTCATACAGCTATGCAATAACCTTTGCCTTTAACGTTCCATGAATTGAGCCTATAAAAAAGGTACTTAACAATGAAGCGATTTGGGCACCACATCTTCAAAATGGACTCTCTGCTGATTAGTATAGTTTCTCTACACATCTGCTTGTTTCTCTGAAGGCATCTGCTTCGTTTGTAACAAATATTTTATTTACACATTACGAGGAATTTCGTTTAATAGTGCTGAAAGATGGGCATGTATGCAGAGAGCCACAACACCAATCGCTGGCTTGTGGTGAAAGAAACCATGACTTCGTACAAAAATATGTACAGTGAGTGTGGCGACTACCCTAGCTATTATGTACATTACTGGTGTGCACCAATTATTATGGTTATCTAATATATTATAGTGCAAAATTGCACACTTTGCAGCACTTTGCATCTCTGTAATATGTGAGTGGTGTTGAAGAGCAAGTTGGTTTGATAACGTCAACTGCTAGTCGCCTGAAATGCTGCATAGATTCTCCGCACATTTTACACAGTCCTTGGTAAATTCTGCATAACTTAATTCTCAACAAGTTATTGTACTTTAGCTTTTCTGTTCAAAATACACAGCCTTCGTTCTTTCATGAAGTAATTGTTTGCTTTCTTTCTCACGAGCATAGCAGTTATAAAAGCTGCAGTCCTCACTGACACATTACCAGAAATAAAAAAATAAAAATGAATTCCGCTTTTTTACCATCTATGCCCTCCTTATAGATTTAGAAATTTGAACTCCTGGCAAACCACTGCTGTTGATTATTTTCTCAATTCGCTTGTTTTAGAGCATAACTAAATAAATTAAACTTGTGCCATTAATGCATGGCAGGTATGTGTTCCATGGATATCATTGCGCTTACTGACATGCAAAATCAGCAAGTGACAAATTCCAATTTGAATGCATGATACCTTAATATCAGTATAAAAAGCTATTTTGTTTTTAGTTAAAAATGAGGCTCTGAATAATTTCTGGAGGTGGCATGATGCATCGCTCAGTCAAAGTCATTGATTACAAAAGTAGAAGATTGGTAGTAATGTCGACAAAAAATGTGTATACCAAAATTATTTGCAGTGGTTGCCCAGCTTATGTTGAGTACAATCTATCTCAAATAGTTTATGTTAAGTGTAATTGTAAGTGTCTAATTGTAGGTCTCTAGTTGGTTAAATGCTAGTTGGTTAAATGTGACTAAATTGAGTTTATTGCATTACTAAGTCAAATATCCCTGAATAGCTTATGCCAAGTATATTTGAATGAAACCAACCCTACACTGTGATTATAATTGGTATTGTTTGTATATTGTGATTAGGTATGAACTAAACACACGAAATGATAAATTGTTCGATAGCTTACATTATTCAGCTATGTGTTTCATTATATATGGCTTACATTGGGTACCATTGTGCTGAATTATTGCAGATCAAAATTAATTTTCATAGCTAGATAGTAGTCATTACAGTGCATCAAGTCATATTTCTGGAGAGCTTATGTTGAGTATATTTGCACTAGACTAATTGCAAGCCTTAATGAAGTGTCTTTGGGTAAATGTGAATAAAAATGGAAGCTCAGGCCATGAAATCATCACGTATGAATGAGTAGCTTATCTCAATATTCACCGGAATTATTGCAGGTTCTATTTAAAAATAAATTTCGTCCTATGAAATAGGAAGTCATATATCATATCATTTAATAGCTTATGTTGAGAGGGCTAATTGTAGGTCTTATGATTTGTTAGCTATATGGGAAATACATTGTGCTTGTACATCATCAAGTTATATATCATTAGATAACTTATGCCATGTATATTTGTACTGAAATATATGCTGTCTATTAACATGCAGTACAGGTAATTGGTTTAATGATAAGAATAAAAATTGAAAATCCTGCTGTATATATCAAATCATACATCTTTGGATAGCTTATATCGAATTCAAATGCACTACATTAATTGCCAGTCTTAAATAGGAATCAATTAGCAAAGTGATGCAATTAACAATTCAACTTTAGCCTCTCAAGTCACATACCATATAAAATTTCTCGAGAAGTACATAATCCAAAATCAAACAATAAACTGGGCAAAAACATGTACAAGTAAAATTTAGCATGTTCAACTTGATCAGATAAAGAAGCAACAAAGGTCACAAAGTACTACTTAAAGCTATGGATTCACCACAATAAGCTTGGAGACCTAATTACAGCCCCCTAATAGTGTTTTTGCCATGTTCATTGCAATATACATATTTTAACCTTGCGAGATGGAATACATATGTGCACGGCAAGAGCTCTCAAGTACCACACACACACACACACCTATAAAGATTGACCCACACATTTTAACATTTGAACTGATAGTTCTCAACTGCATGCATATAATGATATGTGCTGTTTTCGGGCAACCTTCCATGTGTGCAAGGCAAATGAAATTACGGTTATTTAAAGCTGCTTAATTCAGTAATTATGACAGAGATTTTTTAGGTCGATCATTAGGACATACAACAATCATCATTAATTATTCAGTGACCAATAAGACATATGTATATCCTTTTTCTGCTTTAAGTTGCACCCCTCCAGAAAGAGTGCATTGGAGTACTGATGGACCCTTTTAAGGGGCGTAAGCAAGCAGCATTGCACCCATAAAAGGTTGCATCTATATGTCAAAACACACGTATAGATAATGCGAGTTAGACACAGAAATGTACTTTATGGATATGCAATTCATAAGCAGTGCAGAACAGACCAGTTTGTTGTACAACTCAATTTGTAGTACAACAGAGTTGCGCTCTGTTGTAGTGTGGTTTGTTGTACAACAGACCAGTCTGTAGTACAACACAGCAGTCATTAGTACAACAGAGCAGTCTTGTGTTGTACAACAAAGAGCTCTGTTGTACAACATACTTTCCTGTAGTACAACTGGACCGTGTTGTGTTGTACAACAGAAGTTTGTGTCGCACAACACAAAATTATGTCGTACAACAGACATTTCTGTTGTACAACAAAAACTTCCTGTAGTATTTTTCAATGTAGCAAATCGACGAAGTTGTCGATGGCCTCGGCTACGGCGGGAACGTTGTCCACTTCTTCTAACATGGCCTTCTTCATCGCCGGCTCATTTTCAATGTCGCATATGGTATCGACCAACTTGCGCCGCCGCTCCTCCTTTGTCAACTGTTTGTTCGTAGTGACTTCCACGATGTTGTCGCGAAGCTGGCGGCGGCCATCGGCTGACATGGGGGGCGTGTGTTTCACCAATCCGGCCATCTCCTTTGCAAACTCCATAAAGCATGGGTTGAAGTTGGTGATGAAGTAATCCGTGAAATCGGCATCGCTGCAGTCCACGTAGTGGTCGCGCACATCTATAAAGAAATTGCTGATGCGATCAACCATGTTCCGGCCAACAGTTCGGAAGTTTTCATCATGCACTCGTTCCAAGATACTGACGCCGTACATTACGCCGTCGTATTTGAGCGCATAGTCGGCCATTTCCATGTCTATACGCTGCTCCTCGTTTTTTACGGCTTCATCCTTTGCAGCAGCCATCTCCTTCATGTGCTTGCTCAAACGAACGATGCTCACGTGCATAATTTCACGGCACTCGAGAAGATTGGGCATGTTGGCTAGATTGAGCTCGTGCCGTCTCATGTTGACAGCCACCGATTCCAACATCTGACGTACGTTGCATGCTTCGTCTTGGGGAACTGTGCGCAACAGTCTCTGGATCTCCAACTTGGCGGCTGCCAACTTCCGCATGCTGACGTCGGACTGCAAGATCGTTTTCAAGAGAGCCTCAAACTCCATCTCTTGTTGCTCCGACGCTGCCATGGTACAACAAGACTATGTAGTCCTCACCAGAGGAATCAGCACGGTATCGTTTGAGAAATGTGCAGCACGGTGTTCGTCTGAGAAATCTGTTTATTCGTACGATATCTAGATCCCCCCTCCCCTACTGCTCTTCCTCTTCTTCGCTGCTGCTGCTGCCGTCGCCCTCCTCACCCTCTTCTTCGCTACTGCTCCACACGCCGTCGGTGATGAGTTCGGAGAGCACGTAATTCTTGTTGTACATGTTTAGCGACTGTGCAGCGTGCACAGCACTTGCGATGAAACCCAAAGCATTGACTTATCGCTCGGCGTCCGCTTCCACGATGGCTTTCAGGATGCGCAGCTTTACAAACTTTGCCAACTCGTTCAGACACGCGAGCATCTCTTGAATGGTCAGTTTGCTCATCTGCTCGAGCTTGGCAAAGTGTTCCTGCAATTGACGACGCAGCTGTACCAGGCGTGGATCACCGTAACTCATCAAATCGTCCGCTTGTGCAAGCTGTCGTTGCATAAAGTCGCACAACGTGAACGCACACGTTCTGTGCAGAGTCATCGCCGCCCACATCAAAGCTCGGCTGTACCGACGAGGGAAATCCACATCGTGTTGTACATCCTTGGATCAGCGAAACGGTAGCATCCACGACAGAAGGTTGCCCATGGTCGCTGTGCACGAGCGTATGCACGAGCGTACCTGACGCACCGCGTTTCTTATATACAGCAGCCCCCGCTCACCAACCAACACTGTCACGAAGATATGAGGTGAGGGTTCTGCAGAACCTGGTCTACAAGGCGTTCCACTTGAGCCTTATCGTAAGTAGGGAACGCATTCATCACTCGGCGCACGGCGCGAGCGTACAGCTTGTCCGAAAACTTGCGCTTGTAGCGGGTCGGGCCCAAGTCGCACAGTGCGAGTGCGGCCATGAGTATGGGGTCTCGGTCGGACTGCTGCTGCTGCTGCTGCTGCTGCGGCAGACAACCCCACTTGCCTTCTCCCTGCCTGGAGTGGTAGTCGTCTAAAGCCCTGCGCATGTCGCACAGTGCAATCTCGGCATTTCCGTGAAGCTCGGCTTCGGCTGCAGCAACCAATTGACGAAGACGCGTCAGCGTGTCGTCCAACGAAGCGTTAACGCGGCGCTCAAATTCCGCTAACTCTCGTGCGTCGGAACACATTGCGAGCGGCAACGCATGTAAAAGCACCCCTCCGCCATATATATTATTATTATTATTATTATTATTATTATTCGCAGCGTGCAGCGACACCTGCAGCTGGCGTCGCGCTTATACAGACAAGTACAGAGTAAGAATGATACCCGACGCCTGCATGGGGCCCGATGCCTGCCCCGTCGTTAATTGCATGCGTAGCAACGTCAACGGGATCCTGCAGCCATGGATGAGGATTGTACGAACAGACCTCGGTGGCAGAGAGACCCTGCTTCCGTGCAACCGCTTCTACGTGCCCACGTTAGTGTGCGCAGCCTACGCCGCGGCCGCCGCCTCCGACGACGACGACAAGGAGCCCTCCGACGACGACGACGAGGAGCGCCGACGGACGGCGCTCGATCTAGCCGAGTTCCTGCTCAAGCACCACCGCCACTGCATGCCCCAGGCTGCCGTAATCGTGAACGCGAGGGGATCGCCGTTGCCGGTCACGGACAACGACGAACGAGCGGCACGGCTACCTGCGACCACATGAGACTGCAGCTTACGGGACTGCCGGTCGCCGCCGCCACCGAGCAGGAAGCCCTGAACGCCGCGGTCGGCCACCTGCTCGATTGCGCCGTAGAGTCGGCGATGGTCGACACGGACGACATGAGTGCATGGTTGGACTTTTTGACGGCTCGTACCAGCACGTACGCCGTCGGGCCCCGGTCGCTGCTCAAGCTATCGCGCTTTGCAACGCAGGTAAGCCCCCCCCCCCTTCCCCTCCCACACCAAAGTATTGACATGTAACACTTTGTCTTGCAGGTTGCACTACCAATGCCTGCGCCGATCCTGGACATGCTGTGCGGCTTCTGGCCCAAACTGCACACCCTCGACCTGAGCGCTTGGCACAATCTCATCCTCGACGCCGTGTGTAAGCTGGCGGCCGCGGCGCGAGTGTGTTTTCCAAATCTCGAGCGGGTGCTGCTGTCGCTCACCATACCCGAACCGCCCGACGCCGTCTCTGCGCAAGACGTCGAGTCCCTGTTCAGGCCCAGGCTGTCAGAATGCGTGCTCGATGGCCGTGTGCCTAGCACGGTGCACTTGGGTGGCGGCAGCGCAATGGACGCGCTGCGATCCGCTGCTGTTTCGCTCCGCTTTGGCAAACAGACTGCACACTCTAGACATGCCAAGTTGCGATCCACAGCGCTGCGTCGCCGACACGCGCCAAGAGGTGGCCCTGCACCTGAGAAATCTTATAGGGGGCGACGACAGTGCGCTGTGCGCGTTGCGGCTGGCTCGACAGGTCGTCGACGACGATGCTGCTCCGCCGCCGTTTCCGACAGACTGGTGGCACTGCACTACCAAGAGGAAGATCCCACGGCTTCCCTCGTGCAGGCCTTCATAAAGGTCAAGCGAAACGTTGACGCGTTCAATATTACGGCTCGCGCCGTTGCCAGATACGCCCTGCACGCGACGCGCACAGAGGACGCCGCAGTGGCGGTCATCGACAAGCATTCCAAGCGCGATCGTTATCGACGCAACATGCTGCGCCGTCGACTGCGGCAAGAAAGAAACGTAACGCTAGACGACGATTACGACGACGACGTGTCGCCGAGCCAAGTCTACTCTACTATGAACAATTTCGCCAACTTACCCGTATTTGCATTTGCAATTTCAGTCTACATGGGCTTCGCGTTGCTTGGAACGGCGAGACGGGCCTTGGCCTCCGTATTCGCCGCTCAGCATCGGCAACAGCCACAAAGCGAGAGGTCTCCGTGCTCGCTCCGAAATTAAAGCTTCCGATGTGTGTACATCTTTATTGAACATCCCAATGCAAAGGGGGGGACGGCCCTCGGTCTCGGTGCTCGTGTGAATCCCCACTTAAAGTGTTGCCCACCCAAACTGTCGCTTGAAGCGCCGAAACAACGGGCCTTCGGCCTGCGTGGCTCGCTCAGCATCAATAACCGACAATAAAGAGTGTGAAACAGAACGTAATGTGTGTGTGTACATCTTTATTGAATCCCCACCCCACCCCCGCTAACTGCCTCTTTATGCCGCTGCCTTTTCTTGTCTTCTTCCTTGTGGTCGACAAAGCCCGATGCGACGGCGATGGAGGAGGCACGCTGATATAATAATATAGGCGCTCCCTCGACACAACTTGGGAGGCACCGGTGCGCAAACTATTCGTCCCCCATTTGCTAGACTGAGTGAGAGGGCGGGTGGAGAAGCTCAACACCTGACGCAAGCCGAGTCGGTAAGACCCCCGACCTCGCCAAATGCCAAACTTCCACCAACGTCACACATCAGCTTTGCCTATAGAAGGCGAATACTTTGCTTATAACAACTGTCTCCCTCGACACGCCCTGGGATCAACAGCTGTAGTAGGCATCTCGCCCCAAAGACGAGACGCAAAATGGTTTATGTGGTGTAATGCGTAAACTACTCGTCCCGCATTTGCTAATCCGGGAAAGGCGGGCGGAGAAGCTCAACACCCGGCGGAAGCCGAGCCGGTAAGACCCCCGACCTCGCCAAATGCCAAACTTCCGCCAACGGTATCCCATTTCACCTATACGGGGCGAGTACTTTACCACCACGGGGGGTAAATGGACGCTCGCGCGCGGCGCCCAAACGGATCCCTGGCATCTCTCTTCTGAGTGGCACTCCCCATTGTGAGAGCAGAGGCGGGTGGAGAAGCCCAGAGACCGAGTGAAAGCCGAGTCAGCGTGGAAACCCACGCCCCCGACCGCACCAAATCCCAGACTTCCACCAACGTCCAACTCTCTCGTGCACTCTCCGATCGAGCCTCACCGTTCGGGCATCCCAAACCGCAGCGTTCACGTCAATAATAATATAGGCGCTCCCTCGACACAACTTGGGAGGCACCGGTGCGCAAACTATTCGTCCCCCATTTGTTGGCTTGAATCCCTTGAACACTTGCACGGATCCCTTGAGACACTGTATCCCTTGCAACACTTTATCCCTTGCGGCACTTGAAATGGAGGCAGTCCCTTGTACACTTGGATCCCTTGAGACACTGTATCCCTTGCAGCACTTTATCCCTTGCGGCACTTGAAATGGAGGCAATCCCTTGTACACCTGGATCCCTTGCAACTGTTGGTAAACGCATGCACGTGCCCTCGGAGTAGTGAAACACTTGGAAGGTATAGAGAAAGATGTTCCTGTACTGTGACCGAAGTCGCGTAGCTCGGAACGAAAATGATAAATGTGACAGAAAAGATGTTCCTGTACTGTGACATATGTCGCGTAGCTCGGAACGAAGGAAGGATGGCAAGAGAAGAGACAGACAAGGTAGAACACCAAGGGAGGGCACATGCACGTGTCTTCTTGCGGCGATGACGAAAGGCCCTATCTTGCGGCCTTTCTGGAAAAGGCAGCGGCAGCAGGTGGGGGATGGGGATGGGGTGCGGGGGGGGGGGGGGGGGTGTCGGGCTCTCTCGTACAGCCCGTGCAGTTAAGGGAGGGGGGGGGGAGATCTCTACGGCACCGACAAGGGGAAGCTGGCAAAGTAACTGCTTACGCAGTAATAGCAGGATGGTACGGAAGGTGTGGGCCAAGCCCTGTTGCATCGCCCGCAATGTGACGACACCCCGTGCCCCGCTTCATTGCGGGATCCTGCCTACCAGCCCCC
Source organism: Amblyomma maculatum (assembly GCF_055883805.1). Taxonomy (NCBI): domain Eukaryota; kingdom Metazoa; phylum Arthropoda; class Arachnida; order Ixodida; family Ixodidae; genus Amblyomma; species Amblyomma maculatum. Next base: position 104,404,129 of record NC_139353.1, on the reverse strand, counting down.
TTCTTGTCGTGCGTACACACACACACGGTCCAACTTGCGCTCTCTCGTACAGCTCACTGCAGCAGGGGTATGCCATCTCTTACGGCCACCCCTGGCCAATATCTCGTACGGCCCCAACAGCAACTCTCGTTCGACCGGCGATGACACAAAGTATCACAGAAGTGGGATGGTACGGAAGGTGTGGGCCAAGCCCTGTTGCATCGCCCGCAATGTGTGACGACACCCCGTGCCCCGCCTCATTGCGGGATCCCGCCTACCGGTCTCGCGATCGTCACTGGTTGCAGTAGTCGGAGGACGATTGTATTGCAAGGTTCGCTACGGAGGGATACCGAAGCCGGCCGTCTCCGATAACCGTGCCCGCAAACGCCTTGCAATACAATCGTCTTCTTTGCAACATTGCTCAGCACTGCATCTTGACTTCTTGACGCATGCCTGTAAACAATGGCGTAACTTGATGGGGTTATTTTCGCCGGTGCGACTGCGGCACTCTCACTGGCTTTGCAGCCTTTCACTTCACGTGCATCTTCACTGGCTGTGCAGCCTTCACTTGACACGTCGCCCGACCTGCGTTGTCCGCTAACACTGACTTGAATTGCGTTCATCTTGACTGGCCTTTCACCTGGGTTGTCCGCTAAGCACTTCACTTTCATTGCAGACATCTTCACAGGCCTTGCAGCATTTCACTTGACACGTGCAGCTTGACTCCTTTCACTTCACTTGCATTGCAGGCTTTGCAGCCTTTCACTTGACACCTGGCTTGTTCGATAATTTTTTTTTTTTTTTAAGTCGATATTTATTGCCTCAGGGCATCAGTAGGTTATGAGATGAAGGATGAATAAATGATTAAATGAATGGAAAAAGGTTGGCTGATTTTATGAAGTCCAGAAGTGAGCGATGATGAGGTCCCTGCGTCCAAGTGACGTATGAGGCAGGATTGGTTGCTGAAAGGCCAGCTATTCTCAGGTGCCGGAATCGTGTTGGCTTGAGTGCTGGGCAGTCCCACAGCAAGTGGTGGATGTCGGCCTCGACATCTTCGTTGTTACAGATCGGGCATCCTGGGCGAGGATATAAGTGTTGGAAGTATGACCACGTCCTAGTTACAGCTGGTGTAAGGGCAACACCGACCCGGATCCTCCTAAGCGCAACCTCCTCTGCACGGGTGAGACCGCGGGGAAGGGATATCGCACACGGAGGGATAAGTGCACGTGTGCGGCGCCGGAGGTGCTCCTTTCTTGACAAAAGGAGGGTAGCGTCGTCGACTTCGAGAAGCTGTGGGATTGATGCGTCTTGGTTCACGAGGCGGGTTGCAAAATCAGCTTGACTTTGGGAAGGCAGCAGATCCCGTGGGACCCACTCAATGCGTATTGACTGTGGGATGCGCGCCGCAAGCTGGTGGATGTCCTGGCAAATTTTAGGGCAGCGGCTGACACGTCGGAGCAGACGTACTGCTTGAAGTGCGTCAGTGCGGATTACAATGTGGGCTGTAGGGAGCATGGTTATAGAAGTCACGGAGCAGAGTGCCTCTTGAACTGCCACAAGCTCAACGCAGAAAGATGTAAGTGGTTCCGAAAGCTGAAACGTAGTTGTCTGATTCAGGCTAGGCCTGCGTGGACAGTGGATTGCCGTTTTGGCTTCACGTCTATCGCAGACACCTGTGTTGTCCGCTAAGCACTTCACTTGCATTGCATACATTTTCACCGGCTTTGCAGCCTTTCACTTGAGACGTGGTCCACCAGATTTGTCGGCTAACACTTCACTTGCATTGCAGGCTTTGCAGCCTTTCACTTGACACGTGGTCCACCAGATTTGTCCGCTAACACTTCCCGTGCATTGCAGGCTTTGCAGCCTTTCACTTGACACGTGGTCCACCAGATTTGTCCGCTAACACTTCACTTGCATTGCAGGCTTTGCAGACTTTCACTTGAGACGTGGCCCACCAGATTTGTACGCTAACACTTCACTTGAATTGCGTGCATCTTCACTGGCTTTGCAGCCTTCACTTGACACCTCGGTTGTCCGCTGAGCACTTCACTTGTATCGCGGACACCTGGGTTGTCCACTAATTCGCTTGCATTGCACGCATCTTTCACTGCCTTTGCAGCCAACACCTCACACATGGCTTGTCCGCTAAGGGCACTTTCCGCGCAAAATTACCGCATGCAAGGGTTGTTAGCTACCGGGCCGGCCTCCCGATAACCGTACAACGCCGCGCAATATGGCAACCTTGCACTGATCCATCACACTGCACGCTTTTTGTATTCTTGCTCCCGGAACGCTGTATGTGCGAAGTCGTTGCCACCGAGAAAAGGAGGAAGCGTGACCGTTGGGATTCCGTTTTCAAATCTCACGCCCGCTGTTGACGTCGGCCGCTTGTGCAGAGGAAATTCCGAGTGATTGCGCCGGTTCCGTAGAAGGGGGCTGTTCACATGACACCGAAAACATCACTGGTTACACTGGGGCGACGCGAAAGACGTGCACGGAGCGACGAGCGACGTGACCTGACCGCGTGGAAACTACCGGACGACTGACGAGAGGGCGGTGAGCGGCGAGCGTGTAGTTATTACCTTTCAGCTGCCCTAAATCTCCTCTCCCGTCCCTTGCGCGCTACAGGTTATCGCGCGCGCTTGCCTCCTCTCTTGTGGGGTGGTGGTGGTGGTGGTGACTATGGTTTATTTTTGGGGAGGGGGTACTGGTCACGTCTTATGTTGGCCATCTTTGTGGCATCACTCTTGGTGACCAGGGGGAAGGGGAAGTTGGGTTTAGGGGAAGGTTGCTGACGCCGCCTCTGTCGCCGCCATTTACGCACGAAGCACTATGGGCCCATGCAGGCCTACAGAACAGAGCTGAGGCCAGACTCCTCCAGATAAATCAGGAGGAGCCGGTGAGCAGAAAGTTGGTTCCGAGATGGGAAGAGCAATTGCCCTTCGGTATCAGCAGGGAGACCAAGATTCCGATACCAGTTATCGTTTTGGCGGGGCGCCTTCTCGCCCCCCGTCCGTCTCTCGGCGGCGCGCATCGGGTATCGGCGCCCATTCTCATTCTAGAACTTTCCATCGCGCCGGGCGGGAAAAAACTTTTGTTTGGGGTTGTTGCTGGCGCGTCGTTTTGCGCAAGCGCCTTCGCACGCTACACTCTTTTATTAATAATCTGGGTAGCGCTTTGGAATACGACAAATGCCGTTGTGCGCCGCGTTGTTGCAAATGGGTAACATGTTTACGCGCCGTAAGCGGAGGGCCTCGGAAATGAGCGACGACGAGGAGAACGGCGGGACGCCGCTCATGGACGATCCCGAGACCCCGGCTAGGAAACGGTGGAGCGATCCTCCGTCGCCTCGCGCCGTCCCCGTAACTGACGACGACTGCACGCCTCCCGAGAGCGAGACGTTGATGCTGTTGGAATCTCCACAGGAGGAGATATTAATTTGCAACTATACCGATGACAGCAATGGGAACAGCAGCAGCAGCGATAGCAGCGGTACCGAGAACGCTGGCCCAAACTATGGGCGCGAGAGCGAAGAGAACGACTTGTCATACTTTTACAAATTATTGGAGAGCGCAGAGGCTGACATTGAATACGAAGCGGTTTCCGGGGAGGCGGAACCCACGCCGGCGACGTTTCGTGTCCGATAGATTTGGCAAAGTCGATGACTCCGGTGGATCCATAGTACGAGGGGGCGGGAACTTTTCGACGAGCTCGAATTCCGGAGGTTGGACAATGCATTGTTGAGGCAAGCGCGCGCTCTTATAAGGTTGCGCAGTGGGCGTGTCGGTGCAGCTGCCACATGCGGAGGAGGGGTCGCCGCTGCGTAGTGTTGCAATGTTGAAGACACAGGTGTCTAGGGGGAGGGTGAAAGACGTTTGCCTATATAAAAAGAAGTTCAAGCCCCGTGTCGCCACTCGCTGCGCCGCGTGCGCCCGGACCACTGCTCCGCTGACGGCCACCCCGCCTCCGGCATCTCCGGGCGGTACCGCCCGGTCTCGTCGTTCGCTGGTTCCTCGGTATCCGTACTCGTTAGCTAGGTTCGTACTCGTTCGCTAGGTTCGTACTCGTTCGCTAGGTTCGTACTCGTTCGCTAGGTCCGTACTCGTTAGCTAGGTCCGTACTCGTTAGCTAGGTTCGTACTCGTTCGCTAGGTCCATACTCGTCTCTTTCACATACCAGCTGGCTTACCGACGGCATTCCTACGGGTGGTCATCGCATACGGGCATCATATATGGTGAGTGTTATCATTGTTACCTCTACCCCAGCACCCACCCTGCATGCATTTTCACCTCATCCTACCTGCTCACTTCCTTAACCTCTATTCCTTGCATATTGCACTTCTCCTGTGTTTTGTCCTGCGCGCGCTCCCACCTCTCTTCTATCTCTTCTTTCGTTCCGAGCTACGCGACGTATGTCACAGTACAGGAACATCTTTCTCTCTGTCTCCCCTACCCCTACCCCCCTTTCGTTTCGAGCTACGCGACGAATGTCACAGTACAGGAACATCTTTCTCTACTATCTTTTCTCTATCCCCCCTTTGCATGCTGCGCTGCTTTGCATGTTGCTTGCTTGCATGTGTGTGTTTGTCCCTGCGCGCGCTCCCACCTCTCTTCTATCTCTTCTTTCGTTCCGAGCTACGCGACGTATGTCAAAGTACAGGAACATCTTTCTCTCTGTCTCCCCTACCCCTACCCACCTTTCGTTTCGAGCTACGCGACGAATGTCACAGTACAGGAACATCTTTCTCTACTATCTTTTCTCTATCCCCCTTTGCATGCTGCGCTGCTTTGCATGTTGCTTGTTTGCATGTGTGTGTTTGTCCCTGCGCGCGCTCCCACCTCTCTTCTATCTCTTCTTTCCTTTCGAGCTACGCGACGTATAGGAACATCTTGCTCTACTATCTTTTCTCTATCCCCCCTTTGCATGCTGCCCTGCTTTGCATGTTGCTTGCTTGCATGTGTGCGACTGTGTTTGTCCCTGCGAGCGCTCCCACCTCTCTTCTATCTCTTCTTTCGTTCCGAGCTACGCGACGTATGTCACAGTACAGGAACATCTTTCTCTCTGTCTCCCCTACCCCTACCCCCCTTTCGTTCCAAGCTACGCGACGAATATGTCACAGTACAGGAACATCTTTCTCTACTATCTTTTCTCTATCCCCCCTTTGCATGCTGCCCTGCTTTGCATGTTGCTTGCTTGCATGTGTGTGTCTGTGTTTGTCCCTGCGCGCGCTCCCACCTCTCTTCTATCTCTTCTTTCGTTCCGAGCTACGCGACGTATACGTCACAGTACAGGAACATCTTTCTCTCTGTCTCCCCTACACCTACCCCCCTTTCGTTCCGAGCTACGCGACGAATGTCACAGTACAGGAACATCTTTCTCTACTATCTTTTCTCTATCCCCCCTTTGCATGCTGCGCTGCTTTGCATGTTGCTTGCTTGCATGTGTGTGTTTGTCCCTGCGCGCGCTCCCACCTCTCTTCTATCTCTTCTTTCGTTCCGAGCTACGCGACGTATGTCACAGTACAGGAACATCTTTCTCTCTGTCTCCCCTACCCCTACCCCCCTTTCGTTCCGAGCTACGCGACGAATGTCACAGTACAGGAACATCTTTCTCTACTATCTTTTCTCTATCCCCCCTTTGCATGCTGTCCTGCTTTGCATGTTGCTTGCTTGCATGTGTGTGTCTGTGTTTGTCCCTGCGCGCGCTCCCACCTCTCTTCTATCTCTTCTTTCCTTTCGAGCTACGCGACGTATAGGAACATCTTGCTCTACTATCTTTTCTCTATCCCCCTTTGCATGCTGCCCTGCTTTGCATGTTGCTTGCTTGCATGTGTGTGACTGTGTTTGTCCCTGCGCGCGCTCCCACCTCTCTTCTATCTCTTTTTTCGTTCCGAGCTACGCGACGTATGTCACAGTACAGGAACATCTTTCTCTCTGTCTCCCCTACCCCTACCCCCCTTTCGTTCCGAGCTACGCGACGAATGTCACAGTACAGGAACATCTTTCTCTACTATCTTTTCTCTATCCCCCCTTTGCATGCTGCCCTGCTTTGCATGTTGCTTGCTTGCATGTGTGTGTCTGTGTTTGTCCCTGCGCGCGCTCCCACCTCTCTTCTATCTCTTCTTTCCTTTCGAGCTACGCGACGTATAGGAACATCTTGCTCTACTATCTTTTCTCTATCCCCCCTTTGCATGCTGCCCTGCTTTGCATGTTGCTTGCTTGCATGTGTGTGACTGTGTTTGTCCCTGCGCGCGCTCCCACCTCTCTTCTATCTCTTCTTTCGTTCCGAGCTACGCGACGTATGTCACAGTACAGGAACATCTTTCTCTCTGTCTCCCCTACCCCTACCCCCCTTTCGTTCCGAGCTACGCGACAAATGTCACAGTACAGGAACATCTTTCTCTACTATCTTTTCTCTATCCCCCCTTTGCATGCTGTCCTGCTTTGCATGTTGCTTGCTTGCATGTGTGTGTCTGTGTTTGTCCCTGCTCGCGCTGCCACCTCTCTTCTATCTCTTCTTTCCTTTCGAGCTACGCGACGTATAGGAACATCTTGCTCTACTATCTTTTCTCTATCCCCCCTTTGCATGCTGCCCTGCTTTGCATGTTGCTTGCTTGCATGTGTGTGACTGTGTTTGTCCCTGCGCGCGCTCCCACCTCTCTTCTATCTCTTCTTTCGTTCCGAGCTACGCGACGTATGTCGCAGTACAGGAACATCTTTCTCTCTGTCTCCCCTACCCCTACCCCCCTTTCGTTCCGAGCTACGCGACGAATGTCACAGTACAGGAACATCTTTCTCTACTATCTTTTCTCTATCCCCCCTTTGCATGCTGCCCTGCTTTGCATGTTGCTTGCTTGCATGTGTGTGTCTGTTTGTCCCTGCGCGCGCTCCCACCTCTCTTCTATCTCTTCTTTCCTTTCGAGCTACGCGACGTATAGGAACATCTTGCTCTACTATCTTTTCTCTATCCCCCCTTTGCATGCTGCGCTGCGCTGCTTGCATTCTGTCCTACTTGCATCGTCATCATCTCATGCCTACCATCGGTCATGCTGCGATAGAGGTAACTCATCTAGTACACTGTGTATGCTGGTCGTGTGCCATGGCTGCCTCGGGACTCCCGTCGGTAAGTAATAGGTTCGGCGTCGTCGCTAAGATTGTTATGATCGCGCGCGCGAACGCGTTGGGTTGCTCACGAGAGATGTCGGTGACCAGCCTCCCGGTGCTAGTTAAGATGCGAAATGCATTTCTCGTCGTACATGAAACAGCCAGATTCCTCACACGTTCAGTTGTGTCAGCCTTGGTGGGTGAAAGGGTAGAGATCCTTAAGGTTAGGATATATAAAGATGTTGGAAACACCCCCTTAGCTGTAACGCTTAGAAGTCGGGCGAGCTCGCTCGCAATACGTGGTGCTATGTAAGGTTCGCAGTCCCCTATTAGCAGATGCCTAGATGATTTGTTTCCCCGTGGTTGATAGCTGTAATTGTAATTGCGCACGTGTACACTTGCACCGTGTACACTAATGGGTAGCGGGATGGATAGTTGCTTGGTTGAACCTGAAGTGTGTGATGGCCCTGTTGTGGGACAGTCCACACGACTGGCAGTCTGGTTGGTTGATGTACGACGAGTCTTGCAGTGCGGATCTCATCTCGGACCACAAAGACATCCAGATAGCGCGTGCGGTAGTTAGGCATAGATTGAGGATTATGCGCGGGGAAACGTTTGTGCCAGCAGCAAGTCGCCGGCGTTGCCTAGAGTAGGTTAACGTAAGGGCGTACGGGAAATCGCCCAGAAAATAGAAATGTGCGAGGCCACGCATTAACGATAGGGATCCGCCGCTTTGTCCCGGCGCACTGGCACAAGCGTGTTAGGAGGTCCGCAGCGGTATAGGACGCGTTATTATAGCTTGCAATAGCGGACCGTCCTCAGGTGTGGGTTGGGCTTTTAGGAATACGCTGTAGCATGTGGTGTCTCCAGCCACGGGGAATAATTGAAGGGGGTGGTGTAGCTGCCGCAGAATTCGCATTGCTCGGCGTGCTATTGGGGGAACCATCTCAATTCACGGTGGAACGACGTCCATCCATTGGCAAATTATGGGCAGTCTTTCCCAGCACGTAAAGTCGGGCAGTGCGGATTGTTAGAGACCTCGCGAGTCGTTTGTGGTCATCGAGGCGACAAACGTCCCGACCGCTCCGGTCGTGCTCGTGTGAAGGGATCTGCGCCCCTTTCACTCTGGCACCTAGGGAGCGGAAAATGGTTTGGCATTTAATTCGGCACACGTGCGCCTTGCACGCCACAAAATTATTCCAAAGGTAAAGTGAACGTGCGGTGGGACTGTGGTTGTGGACGTTCACTTTACACCCCCTTAAGGATGTTTGAATAAAGAGATTGAAAATTGAACACCTGGTGTCGTTTCTGGACGAGATGCCAAAACTTGACGCGCTAAACAATAGCGGCAGCATGTCAGCCTCCGGGGACGTTAGAGCGCCAGACGCTCATTTGTGACAATGATTCCTCCAGACGAAGTGCTGCGGCGTTGTTCGGCCGAGCGCCGAATCACGTTTGGCAGCGAATGGAGCTCGCACTTGGCAGACGCACTCTCAATGTGTGGCTTCTATCACACGGGCAACGGCGGCGGCGTGCGCTGTTCGTTCTGTAATTTGACTCTTGCCGAATGACTGGACGGGATGAACCCCGTTCGCGAACACGCACTGCGCCGCCCGTATTGTCCCGTGGTTACCGGGAGCGTGAGCGGCATGGAAAACGCCATGTGTAAACGTTGGCGTCACATTGCTAGCAAGAGGGCATTTGTGGATCCCGAGATGCGGCGCCGAAGCTTTGGCTCCTGTTACGTTTCTCCACCGAGAAGTGGGACAGCTGACGCGGCCACCGCATAGCAACAGGCAGAACCGCGAGCGGATCGGCCATTTCGACGCCGTTCATCGGCCGCGCAACGCTTCCTTCCGCCGACAAGTCTCAGCGTGTTCCTGCCACGCGCCAAATGTGTGTGCGTGCGTGCGTGTGCAAAAGCTGGCCAAGCCTGGAGATCGAGGGAAAGTGCGTCGCCCTCTCCTGTCTGCAGGAGGTGGAGGAGATGAGGTCGGAACACCTGCGATTGAGTCATTCGTCGTGAACCAACATGTTTGGCTCTCCCTTTCCTGTGAGGGTTTACCCTTTCCCTGTGAACTGGAAAAACTATAAAAAGCAGCGGCCGACTCCGCTGAGAGAGGGACTACTTTGACGCGCCGTTGGCACGACGCTAGACACCAGCTGTGTGAGAGTGTCTGTAATCTCTCCGGGTCAGCTTCACTGCCCGTTCTTCCTGATGTTACAGTAAAGGTTGTTTCGTTAAAAGACGCCTCGTCTTTGCTGGCACCTTTGATGCCGTCCGCCGTCCACGGAGCCGCCAGGCCAACGCCACCGAAGGGTGCACACCCCAAACATAATAATTGGTGAACAGCGGTGGGACGACGACGACAAGCCGTAACCGTGGTTGGAGGGACGAGCCAGGCGATACCGTCGTCCAACAACTGGTGAACAGCGGAAAGCGGAGAGACGAGGACGACCAAGCAGTGACCGTGGTCGGTGAAACGAGCCAGGCCTGACCGAGGTGCAACATCTGGTGGGAAGAGCGGAGATGTCCGAGGCGTGACTCGTGAATCAAAGCAGCTCAGCGGAAAGGCGGGAGCAGTGCAACGAGCCCTGTGTGATGACTGGTTGCCTGCAGCGGAACGACTGCGTTGGATTCTTGGCTGCGAGGTTTGGTGAGTGCGGGACTTTCTTCTACTGAGTTTTGCCAGGCTTTTGTTAAGTAGAGAACAGAGCTGGTAATTGTGTTGTCGTTGTTGCTGGGTTAAGTGCAGCAAGGCAATAGTGGGCAGTAGAGAAGGCAGCACTCGGAACAGCCATGGATTTGGAGTCGTTGCGCAAACCGAAATTGCTGGAGCTTGCGGAGGAGTTGGGTCTGGATTTGTCAGACAAACTCAGAAAACCAGAAGTGTTAAAGGCTATTCTTGCGTTGGAAGCTGAAGATGACGAGCTTTTGGAATGCCTTGAGATCATTGACGAACGTCATGAGAAAGAGGAACGTGAACGTCATGAGAAAGAGGAACGTGAACGTCGCGAGAAAGAGGACGCCCGCGTAAGCAAACTGATACAGCTGGAGATTTCAGCACATGGAATGAGCGTGGAAAAGATTAAAGCTTTTTATGTCATTCATTGTAACAGTTCAATACCGCGAGACGGTCCGCCACCGTTCCTCATCGCCGAGGATATGGCAAAGTATTTGGCAGACTTCGAAAGTGTCTGCAGAAGTAAACGTTTCGAGCGAGATAGTTGGGCGCAGATGTTGGTAGCTCTTCTCTCCGCTGAAGCGTCGGAAGAAATCAAGCGATTGGTTGGCGACCGCTTGAAAAATTATGATGAACTAAAAGAGTCATTGCTGATACGATATCAGATAACGCCTCATGATCTTCGGAAAAGATATGAGAGCGAGAAAAAGTGTTACAAGTCGTACTTTGATTTGGCGTATCAGTTGAAAGACGCTGTAAGCGATTGGCTAAACAGTGCGGAAGTTCCGGAGCAAATCGAGCTTGCACCGGAGTGTGAGAAACAGCTTCGGGAAGCGGCCGAGCAACGTGACCGCAGTAGCGAGCCGACCGAGCCTCTAACAGAAGGGTATCGTGTTACCTTGGTCGAGCCACTAGCTGAGAAGGTTAGCGCCAGCTCCAACGGCGAGAAGTCCGAAGTGACGCCGTTAAGCGAGGTGAACTGCATGCCGACCCAAGTAGCTGTAGGAGATACAGTTCCATCACACGAGAGTGGGGAACTGGTAATAACTGAACCGCCTCTCAATGCAGAAGCTTGTGTAGAGCGTGGCGGAGAAGGAAGCCAGCTTGGAAGTGAGAAAATTGCGGTTTCCGAAATCAGCTGTGTCGTAGAGCAGGGCACGCAGAAAAACGAAGTGCCGATCAGGGAAACTGCGCAGCCCGCGAGTTGTGATCAGCCAGGGCAGACCGACGAGGAGTGTGCGTCCGCTGTAGAGAGCGAGACTTGCGAAGGCGACAGTGAACGACCAGAGCAAAGTCAGAATCGTTCGTGCCCCAATACCACGCTAGGTTGTATTCGCGAAAGCAACCCCGGTGCGAAAGCGGACGTGGCACATATGGCCCTCACGCTATCCGAAGCGCCCGAGCTGTCGAATGAGCTTGATCGTGCGCCGGTTAGCGCCAGTGTTGCCAAATGTCGACGAGCAAAAGTAGCTAGATGGCAGCGTGAAAGTAGCTAAAAGTAGCTAAAAAATCAAGCAAGGAGCTAAAAGTAGCTAGATGTTTTCTTAAGAAATTTTATTTTATAGTTTGCATATATAACGCATTTATAGGCAGCTCTATTATTGTAAAAATTAAACACAGCTATCAAGATATGGCAGGCGACTACGCCTGACAAGTGCTAACTAACGAATAACGAATGATGAATGTGCTCAGGTTTCGATTCCGATAATTTAGGCAGACGATTTCGCAAAGCGTTAAGGCTTGCGCGCTAAGAAAAGTCGAGGTGCGAATGCATCACTGCTCTGTAAACATGTAAAGATTGGTCGTTTATCTACTTTTTGCACGTACACAGAAGCCTATGAACGGAGAGCTATGAAAGGTGTAATGACTGTCTAGGCGATATCTTCAGTCCGCGACTCGGCGTAACTCGGACCGGTGGGCCTCTTGGCCTCTTTTATCCGCTCGGTGCTGACCGCGCATGATCCGCAGAGAGAGTCGAATCAGACAGTCGATTCCAGGCGCCCTATGGTAGCCGTGCAAAGAACGTTAAGAGTTTAAATAATAGGAATGCGCACACACATGCACAATAGTGTACCGCGAGCACGACTTCGATGCTCATCGGAGCCCTAGCGCTGCGCATAGGCGACACCCGTCAGAAGCTGCGCCGCCGCATCAGCCGCATCGCCTCGCCTCTTTACTTTGTGAGTTATTTTTTTTCTTTTTCCCATTGAGGCGGACATGAAGGAAGCTCATGGAGGTAGATGCGGCGAGGCATACCAACACCCTTTAAGAGGCGCCTTGTATTGCATCCTCCTCTCTCTTTTCAAGTGTTTCCTTCTTTCTCGCAAGATATCTTTGTCTGGTTTGCGTCTTGTTTAAGAACTACCAGATGACGCTATGTGCCTGACGTCAGTTTCATCATGTGTAGCATGATGTGTACCCTCTGTGGGAAGATTTTTCACGCCAGAATAGTAATTTTCCGAAATGTAGCCAGATTTAAGCTAGATTTCACCAAAATAGCTAGATTTGTAGCTAGATTTTGAAGAAAAGAGCTAGAACAGCTACTCGTAGCTAAACTACCTTTCTTGGTAGCTAGTTGAGTCCAAAAGTAGCTAAATCTAGCTACAAAGTAGCTAAATTGGCAACACTGGTTAGCGCTGAGCAATGCGGCTCATCAGAGGACCCGTGTAACGTGAGTGGCGAGCTGCCAGAGGAAATGCCTATCTTGAGGGCTGGCATGAGCGGTTGTTCGGACTTGTCTGAAGGTGAGTCATGCGCTGCTGGCTGCGATGCAGACGCTGCACCGCACTTTGACCGCTTCGACGACACCGGTGTCCTACTAGCTCCGGTTACCGCTAGCTTGCCAGAGCTCGCGCCGAAAGAAAGTGGAACTAGAGTATTCAAGTGCTGCCACCGAAAAACGCGGAAGGGCAGGCACGAGAAAGAATGCTGCCATCGTAAGGAGAGCAAACTCAAACGATTGCAGAAAGAAAGCAGAAGGCTAGTATTCCTGTGCTGCCGACGAAAAATGCGAAAGGGCAGGCGCGATAAAAAATGCTGCCATCGTAAGGAGAGCAAACGCAAACGATTGCAAAAAGAAAGCAGAAAGCCTGTGTTCCAGTGCTGCCGCAGAAAAAAGCGGAAAGGCAGGCGCGAGAAAGAATGGAGCAAGTGTAAGCTATCGCGAAAGAGAAAGCGACTATCCCAAAGGCACAAATGCGCCCGTGCCCAGAAAATTCGTGACTGGTGCGCAACACGTAAGGAGAGGGATAGGTTGTTCCGAAATGTGAGTGATTCATGCTCATGTGTTTCTTCGCACAGAAACAGGAAGGTAAGGTTGTTCCGTGAAACGGACAGCCGAAGCTTTAGTGAAAAAGGTGATCTCAATGGTAACGCCGATGGCTTAAGTCGGAGCCCATAACGTGAGAAGAAGCCCCAGTTTTCACTTCTTGGTGTTTTTCTTCCTGGCATAGGATTTTGAACATTTGTATTGTATTATCTTTGTTTGAAGTGCTCTTTTTAAAATGCGATTTTCAAATTTGTGGACGCGTTCCAAGTGCTGCTAAGCTGCCCTTTAATGTAGATGGGGGCATAAGAGGGAAATAGTCTGGCAAAACTTAGTGAAGTTTGTGACGTGCTTGCTGGCTAAGCGGATGAGTTTTTAGCGTGGTTGTGACGTTGTGGGTTGTCATCAAACTCTCCTGAAGACAAGTTGCAGAGTGCCTTGGAAACCGGACTTGCCAAGGACTTCTTCAGGCTGTTTGAGCTCAAGAGAAGCTGAGTCGGACGACCCTGGCTAGCAGCAACATCCCGATCCCTCCGGACAGCGGATGCAGTCCCCTGCCCTTCGGGATCTCCCTTCCCCGGCGGGGCAGTCTGTTACGTTTCTCCACCGAGAAGTGGGACAGCTGACGCGGCCACCGCATAGCAACAGGCAGAACCGCGAGCGGATCGGCCATTTCGACGCCGTTCATCGGCCGCGCAACGCTTCCTTCCGCCGACAAGTCTCAGCGTGTTCCTGCCACGCGCCAAATGTGCGTGCGTGCGTGTGCAAAAGCTGGCCAAGCCTGGAGATCGAGGGAAAGTGCGTCGCCCTCTCCTGTCTGCAGGAGGTGGAGGAGATGAGGTCGGAACACCTGCGATTGAGTCATTCGTCGTGAACCAACATGTTTGGCTCTCCCTTTCCTGTGAGGGTTTACCCTTTCCCTGTGAACTGGAAAAACTATAAAAAGCAGCGGTCGACTCCGCTGAGAGAGAGACTACTTTGACGCGCCGTTGGCACGACGCTAGACACCAGCTGTGTGAGAGTGTCTGTAATCTCTCCGGGTCAGCTTCACTGCCCGTTCTTCCTGATGTTACAGTAAAGGTTGTTTCGTTAAAAGACGCCTCGTCTTTGCTGGCACCTTTGATGCCGTCCGCCGTCCACGGAGCCGCCAGGCCAACGCTACCGAGGGGCCGCGCGCCGCAGCGGTACGCTACCCCGGCACTCGCGACCCGTACAATTGTGGAGGGCCTCGTGGGGCGATCGCACCGTCAAGCTGGAGCGCATGGTGTCGGCGGGATTCTATTACTACGGCTTCCGCAACCACGTGCGTTGCTACAGGTGTGACTTGGACCTAAACGACTGGCGTTCCGAAGAGGACCCGCTCGAGCGGCACGCCCGGCGAAGACGCGGATGCTCGCACGTGCAATCGCACCCGCGCTGGCCGGCACTGCGAGAGGTGCTATATTACAAGCAAAGGGAAGACGACGACGACGAAGAGAACGGAGGCACCCCGCTGCTCGACAACAGCTGGGAGCTGGAGCCTCGTGTATCGGGCGCCTGCGAATCGTTGCCCTTGTCCCTGTTGTGTAAAATTTGCATGGATGCCGCGATGGACATGTTATTTCTGCCGTGCGCGCACTTGGTTGCCTGTAGTTACTGCGCGTCTAAATTGGGCAGGCGATGTCCGGTGTGCAGGGGAAAAGTGCAGAGTTGCCTGCGCGTATACATTCGTAATGCTGGGAATAAAGAGAGTGACCAGGAAGGGGAATTGCATTACTCTTTATTGAATCTCATAGTGGTGTGGTTGGCTAATCGTCCGACAAGATCGTTCGATTCCTGGAAGGAGCGGAGATGACGGCTTCCTCGTCTTCTTCGCTGTCGCTTGGCACGGAGGACTCAGGTAAGGCGATGCTGCGCTGCTTCTTTGCGGCCGCGGAAGTACCGCTCTTGGCTCGCTTGGCAGTAGCTGCGCCAGAAGAATGCCGTTTGGGCTGGTCGCCAAGCAGGACGGGCGAATGGGCATACACGGTGAAAGCGCGGGCAGTTCTGAAAGTTCCGCGTACGGCCGGGCACGCTGGATCGACGAATGCACCGTTGCGATAGCATCTCGCGACATAGAGCAGAAGTTGCCTAAGCTCGTCGACAACCTCGACCGAGACCCTGGGGCCTATTCCGGGAACCTCGTGCATGTGCCTGGTGTCGGGCATGTCCATGCTTCCGTCGGGGCGCAGCGCGGCTGCCACTGGCGCACGATTCTTGCAGTGGGCAAGGCATTGTGGGCGGTAACGTAGATGACGGCGTTGCAGACAACGTGTTGGAAGAGCGCTTTGACGAAAGGGTTGTAGAGGTAGCCAGAACAGAGGGAAATCGTGTTCGTAAACAGATCGCGCTCGAACGCGCCCTCGACGTCGCTCTCGGCAACCGCCGCAACATGAGCCGCCGCCGCAACCAGATGCGTGAAAGCCGGCTGTTTGGAAACCGGAACGATGGGCGAAAGGGCGAGTTCTGGCTTGGGCGTTATGTCTGGGTACTCGTTCAGCGGCATCGAGTTGCGCGGCTGCTGTTTACGATGATGAGTCTGTTGTGTCTGCCGCTGCTGCAGTGGCGGTTTGCACTCGGGTGACATTCCCTGCAGACGCGACATGTTGTGGCTGGTAGCAAACGGCAACGATGGCTCCCCGAGTTAAAAAAACGCCCGCTTAGGGTAAGGTAAAGCGGTATTAGGCAAACAATAGCTGGCTAATGGCGCTGGAAATGGACACCTCGGCGGCCGCCGCCTCTCACTGGGCCGTCCGTTGCGACGACTCGGTCGTGCACCTGGACGCAATAGTAGATTTCATTCAAGGTCAGAGCACACTGAGCGAGGCCGAGGCAGCCTTTGCGACGCAAAACGTGTCCATGTCTACGGGCAAGGCGCCCAAAGAGCTGCCCGGTCGCAATTGGTGGTACTCACTAGCGTCGGTGAATTTCGATGCCATCATTTACGGGTGGGAGCGCAAGGGCTGGTAAGAGGTGCAGCGACGGTTGGCCGCCCAATATCCCGAAGACTGGGTGCCGCGCGCCATGCGAATCGTGATCACCACGATGGCCCCCCGCGAACTGTGCACGCGCCTTCTCGCGCCCGGGGAGTCGGCCACCGACAAGGAAACGGAGGCCTTCAAGGCGTTGGCCGACGCGGCTCAGCGCCCGAGTCGCTGTTTTACGTGGTGGACAAAGCAAATGCCTGGACGGCGAACGCCAAGAAAGTGGCGTACGCGTATCTCGTGGACGCAGACGAGCCCACGAACGTGCTCTGCTCGGTGGATTGGCTGATCGCGCGCTCGGGTAACAACCCCGTCTCGTTGTCCTCGCCGTTCGCGGTGCACGCGACGCACCTGCAGCACGGGCCGGCCAACTGGTACGAGAACAACGTGGCCGAATTTTGCGCGCGCGCGCTAGCGCCGTACCACAAGAGTTTGGACGGCAACAACACGGACCCTCTGCCCGTCGGAGGCAACAATCCGAGACCTCCGCCCCTGGCGTTTTCCGAGCAGTTGCGCCTCGAACTTTTTCGGGGCGCGCTGCAGCGGGGGCTCGAACTCAACATGGAGCCAACAGAATGCGTGGCGTTTGGCGAAGCGGTGCTCGACCTGCTCGAGGCCGCGGCGCTGTACGCCTCGGCAGCCGCTCGCGCGTCGATAATCGAGTGCGCTAGCGGTGCCGCCAAACAACACGCGGAACAGGCAATGCCGGCGATCCCTTCGCCGATGGGCCGCTTCCGCGGGACCGCCGACAATTGGATGGCGGGGATCGAGGAGCTGATACCGTTCGAGGGATTGGGCGCCGTAACGGATCGAGAGGCTGCTCGGTTCCTGGCCGAACGCACGTCGCACCTGTCTGCGCTGCGCTACGTGACCACGAGCGTGGACCTGGTGACCGAGGTTCTGCTCTGGGCGATTGGCGCCGAGGGCGCGTGGTGCGTGTTGGAGGCGAAACACAGGGAAGCGCGCGGCGCCCCCGAGATATCGGTGCCCACCCTGACGGCCGTGGCGCCGGGGTGCGACGTTTGGCTGTTTGTGCAGCGCTTTGCGCCTTACTCGACCACCAAGGACAACACGAGTAAGAACATTATCGAGCCCTGGACGCATACCGTGGCCGCGGCCCAGCAGAGCTCGCCCAAGCGCGTTATGGAATTGCCGACTGCGGTGTTGGACGACGTCAAGAAGTACGTTTCGAAAGACGAGTTGACGGCGTTTCAGGGCTGCCGCGACGTGTACGATAAGCTGGTGGAAGAGCTTCGGGCGCTGTGCTTGGACGACCACTTTAAGAAAGAATTCCAAGTGAGCACGGCCACTCACGTGAACGTTGCGGAGCTGAAGGTGGGGGCCGCCGCACAGTTGGTCGTCGGAAAGCTCGGCTACAAGAGTCGCGGCAACGCGATAGCCGCGATCCCGCCGACGCCCGGGCCGACGCCGGTGACCGCGCTCTCGAAAATGATGAGTCCGGACGCGGGCGCTACGCTGGCGTGGCTGTACGTGTCCGCGACGACACCGCCGAATAAGGTGGCGTGCACGTGGCACTTTCGCGCGTCTTGTTTGGGGGGCGTGGTGCTCAAGAAATTGCTGGACGCTCACTTGCAACAGGCGGCAACGCAGCCCGCGGCGCCCCCGACGGGCGTGTGGGACGACGCGCACGAGTGGATGGACGTGGCGCTGCAGCACCTGGCGGATTCGATGGACAACGCGCTGCTCGTGCTGCTGACGGGCAACGTGCAGCCGAACGTGCCGCACGGGCTCGAACAATCGAAGCACCCGGCGGCGCCGTTTCTGCGCGACACCCTATACGCGCGATTGCCCGGACCCATCCTCGAGACCCTGCTAAACGCCCGACTAACGGTGGTATCGCACGTGAGCGACCGCTCGCATTCCGACCCGCGCGGAACCGTGGCGGCCAACTGGAACACGATGATTACCTCGCTGGCAAACGGGCCGGCCGCCTACGACGTGACTTCCGACACGAACAGCGAGTTCAGGCATTCGGCCGCGGCATCGGGGATGGATCGCGTGCGCAACACAATTAGCGGCGGCGTCGGGGCGGGCTCCAGATGGGAGCAGGCCCGCGCGCGCTACCACGCCGAAAGCGACTCGCTGATTCTGCTCATTCGACAAGAGAAGCCGCCCGCGTACGTGGTTGTGCGCGACTACGCGCCGGGACAGGGCACGGCCGCGGTGTGCTACCTGGACCGCCACCCCAACGACTACGCAATGCTGGAGCGCGCGTTCAATCGCTGGGAGAAGGACTGGAACGGCGCGGCCGCATCCGCGTGTCTTCGCTGGAACCTGCGGCAGTCGAACCGGGGAAACGCGGCAAAGGAAATGCGCGACCAGTTTGCAGATTCCATGGGCATAACGCAGGAAGACCGGCAGCTGTTGGCCATGTGAGAATGCCGACGGCATGCCGGGCGGGAAGGCGCAAGCGCAGCGGGTGCTTCAATTCCTCGCGGACGCGGTGGTGCTCATCAACAAGAACGTGTGGAACGACAACGGCCCCGAGCTCGTGGCCGTGACAGACCCGATGTGCGAGGGCTCGGCCATAGAGTACAATTTCGGCTCGGGGGGAAGCGACGAGGGCGCCGAAGAAGACGTTGTGCGTCGCGCCGGCGACATCGTGTTCACGGGCCGCGAGGGCAAGCCGCAGGAGTGCGACGAAAACGAGCAGGTCCGGCGCCAGCTGCAGTCGCGCGATCTTTTCGAAGGAGGCAACCGCAACGACGATACGGCGATGCGTTACTGCACGCTCTACTCGTTCGGCTTCAGCGACGGCAACCGGCACCGGCGCCGCACGCGCAATCCCAACGCACCGCCGGCGCCGCGCAATTTCGCCGAGGTTGCGCGGGCGCTGAACGTCAACGAGATCGAAGTCGGGCTGCGCTACGAGCTGCTAACGCGAGCGTTCACTTGCCTCTGGGAGAACGAACACGAGAAAGCTGCGGGCGCCCGAATTCTGAACATGCAGGCGATGATGGCCGGGCTTGTGTCCAACAACGCGGCTTCGACGGAAACGCGAGACAAGTGTGGCGAGCTCTTGTTTGGCGCCGAATGGTGGCGGCGGTGGAACGACCGGCGCGAGCAGAGGCATCGGCACCAGAGCGCGGTGGAAGTGGAAGACGAAGAAGAAGAACGGGGCAAAAGAGGTGGCGCGCGCAAGCGGCCGCGCGACGACTGTGACGGCGGCGACGACGACGACGATGAAGAACGCGCGGTGGCCGAACTCGAGGCCTCGCTGAGCGACCACGAACCCATGACTGCCAGCGAGACGACCGTGTGCAAAGTCAACTCGCTATGGAAGTACATGTGGGGTCTCGGCATAAAAGACGATGAATAAATATCAATAAATATAAATAAATAAATTTCGGTGTATAAAATAAAAAATAAATCTTTGTACCGTAAAAAGTGAAAAAAAAAAAAAACAACAACAACCGTGTGTGTGAACCGCAATTGAGCCATTGTTTTAACGGAGGAGTCTCGCAGTTTTGCATCGAATGCTAACAAGTTCCGCTGAACGCGCACAGGGACTCGTCAAGTTTCAAGAGGCGGCATCAAAGTTTACTGGTGATATTATTGCCCGGCAGGCTCTAAGGAAACCAATAAAAGCAAATGCGCACGCATGTTTAACTTATTATTCCTGTCTTTTGAAGTTTCCTGAGCAGCAGAGGACACAAATCTGTTGAGTTCACCGGTTTATGTGTGCACCGAGCGCGGCTTCATGAGTACGCGGTTACGCTAGAAAGAGTGCCACGCGTCGTCTGCTAGCGCTGCTCCTGGACCCCTCGAGAGGGCGCTGGTTTTCCCTCTGAATTTAATCCTAGCGCCAGCGGAAATAATCTGAGCGCCGACTGATATAATCTAAGCGCCATGTAATTTATTTCGAATGCCAAGCATTTAATCAAAACGCCAGCATATTTAATCCAAGCGCCAACTCGAATAATGTCAGCGCCAACTAATTTACTCCGGGTGCCAACGCAATTAATACAAGCGCCAGCGAATTTAATCCGGGTGCCAACCAATTTAATCCACATGTGGAAAATGAATGTGGTGGAGGGCTCCAAAGCACGAAACATGAATTCCAGAAATAAATAAAAATTGAGATCACATTCCAGACCATGCGACGAGTAAGCGTCACATCTGCATGCACTATTTCGCTTTGTTCTTATATTTTTGCAAAAACCAAGAACCGCGTGCAGCTGAAAAAATATGCAGTTTATGACACGTCTCTTGCAGTCTTAGCTTAGACGCATGACAAGTGAATAAATATACCTGTCATCTTCTAATTGTTTGGTTAGGCAATGCTTATCGTGGGTTGTCATATGCACTGAATCTGCATGCTGATGGCAAGTGCGGCCTTCACACAACAGCCAGCTTTTTTAAAAATTGCAACCGGTGCAACTCCGACCACCCGCGCCCGCTTCGGCGGCCGCCACAGACGTGGGGGCAATCTCGGCTGCTCACGCGCTCTACAACAACTGCTCAACGACGCCAACTATATCATCGGCGCTCAGGACGAGGCCCGCAGGCTGCTGACGGCGGCGCAGGGAACCCCACCAGGCAGAACCCCCAATGTCAACACGGAGGGGCAGCACGCAGACGCTGCCACTTCTACGCCGCTCGCCCGAGAGCCGCCATCACCACAGCGCACCGGCGCAACCGCCCTTCAGTCCGCCAGCCAGCACCACGCGGAAACGGCCGCACTGCCGCCGCAGACACCACCAACGGTCTTCACCACCATAGCGATCGAGGCGGGGGAGATGAGTTCAGTCCTCTTCCACAGGGCCTTTAAGGAAAATAAATGAAATAAATGAAATGAAATGTGCCTGTGTAAATGTTCAGTATGTTATAATTCTCTGCTTCCTTTTTCTGAATAGGCAGTACTGCTGTTTTATATTTTGTTGCAAGTTTCTGCAATTAATAATTTACTAAAGTGCCATGTTTGTAAAACTGAAGTTGAGGGACATGCACATTTTAAAGCTATGTTGATGAGCTTAGTAACTGTTGACATTATTTGTGCTTCCTGTTCTTGAGTAGCCAAATCGGCTGTGTGCTATGTATGATTGTTGCAAGTTTCTGCATAAAACGATTGTCTTGAAGTAAATGTCTTACATCTGTGAAACTAGCTGCTGTATGTTAAGCTAATGAGTATACTGGAATCAAGCTTGCTGTTAGGCTAATTGAATAAATTCTTGACAAATAAAATAGCGCTAAAAAACAAATGAGGGTTATTTGTAATCCACATGCATATATATAAATCATTCTAATTGCCAGAATAACCACTTTCAGTGCCAAGTCACAGCAGCTTATAGCATCTAAATGAGCACTGGTACAGAGCTGATGAATATTACATTTAAGGTCTCATTCAGAGCAAACGGCTTGAAAAGTGGGAAAAAGCTGTGCTGTCCAGTGCAGCCTTTTAGGTATTCGTACTCCCCTGCACCGCACTGCCGTGTGGCAACGAGTAATGTTCAATTTCTCAGTCTTGTGACCTTAAGCTACCATAACCTTTGTGGTACGACGATACCATTGCACATGGTTTAGCCTTTCACAAGATAAATTTATTGAACAGCAAGCATCGATAGCTAGTGGCCATCAATGCGGCGGAATATTTCAGTAGCTTGGAATGCTACCTGAAAGTTTCTGAAACATTACAGTAGCTTTGCAGCAATATTGCACTAATGTTGTTATGGGAATGTTGCCTGTGTGCAAATAAAAAGTTGTACAATATTAAGCAAAGGTTGCAGCCATGTTGCATTAATATCGTCTTCAGAGGTGGCTTAAACATTGACTAAAGGTTGTAACATTGGTGCAATGTTGCTTGAATGTTGTCTTATGCATGTTGCATCAACGTGGCAAAAAGAGGACAGTAGCCACGTTAAGGCAATGTTGAAAGCAAACATTGCGGCCATATTGAGGCAACAAAGTGTGCTACTAGGGCGGCCTGGGTTCCTACGGGTACGGCCGCTAGACGAGTACGGCTGGCGCGTTGTGTACGGCCCGGGGTTCTACGAGCACGGCTATTTACGATGGCCGCGTGTATACGGCCTGGGTTCCTACGGATACGGCCATTCTCCGTTGTTACAATGTGTGTTACGCCGCAAAAAACCATACTGTACACTGCGGAGCGCTCGTCCATTCAGGTATGGGGACCGTTCGGAAATTACGGCTGGCGCGCTGTGTACGGCTCGGGGTTCCTACGAGTACGGCCACTTGAGATTCTCCATTGTTACAATGTGTGTTACGGCGCAAAAAAACCATACTGTACACTGCGCGAGCGCTCGTCCATTCAGGCATGGGACCGTTCGGAATTCGAGTACGGCTATTTACGCTTGCGCACTGTGTACGGCCTGGAGTAGTACGGCCGCTAGACGAGTACGGCTATTTACGATGACCGCGTGTATACGGCCTGGGGTTCCTACGAATACGGCCACTCGATACTCTTAGTTACGCCGCAAAAAAATCAGATTGTACAATGCGCGAGCGCGCATCCATTCAGACACGGGGACCGTTCAGAAATTTATTGTACGAGCGCGCTCATCCATTCACGGGCAGAAATTATTTATTGTACGAGCGCTCGTCCATTCCGCGCTAGACTTTCTCTTGTTAGGTGCTAGCGAATTGGGTCATGCAACGCGCAACGGAGTAGAAGCTAGCTGGAGTAAGACAGTGGCATCTACTAGCGTGCGCTCTCAACAACAGAAAGAAATGCGACGAGATGCACGCGCGAGAGGAGCAGGCTCTAAGAGTGGTATGCGGCGCGCACCTGCAGCGCCGGTGCGGGGAAAGCCCTGAACTAACTTGCCATGTGCAACAGTTGGAGGAGCGCTCGGTGGCGGCAGCTAGGGACGGCGCCGGCTACTAGCGTGCGCTCTCAACAACAGAAAGAAATGCGACGAGATGCGCGTGCTGCCGCTCGCGAGAGGAGCAGGCACTAAAGGTGCGTTCCAATACCCCCTCGTAGACGTCTACTTAGACGGCTACGCGAGCAGCCGCCATCTTGGGACGCGTTCCAATTCTCGCGAAGCCGTCTCGCGAAGACGGCTTCGCCGAAGTCAACATCGATGCAGACTACTTTGCTGTCTAAACATGGCGGACAGAGCGCGTTTCGCGCTGAGCGAGTCGTGCGTGCGGTTGTTGCAGTAGTACGGTGGTCGTGCCAAGGGTCGTGCTCTTTGCGAACGCCGGAATATATGCATATGAACGATCTTTCAAACGTGAGTTGTTACGTCAATGTATGCGCTAGCTAGAGGCTAATTTAGCTGTCTTTATGATCGTGAGATTCATAGCACTGCAGATTCTTTTACCGCGCTTAGGAGGAAAGCGTGCGTTGGATGCTGTTGGTGTTCTTTTTTAACGACGAGTTTCTTCAGTCGTGATGTTATCGACGAACTCGTCGCTTTCTGGGCACCTCGCCGGGAGTCAGAACGGCTGCTGTACGGCGCACGTGTGTGTTTCTATCTTGCTGCAGTAGCCGTGGCAAACTCTTCCGCGGATTTTCAGTTAATCTCGGAAGAACGAACTCGCCTGACGATGCCGACTTGTTGCGCATTGATTTTTTTTGTGCCTGTAGATTATTAAAAAGAGTTGTCTTTGGTTTCCTCGTCTAGTGACTACAGATAACAGGTGTAACGGCACAGTTTTTCGTTTGCTGTAGCCGGTTATCACCTTTCGTCCGTAATCCCCTCAAGTTTACAGTATTTTGCATGTTTTCATTCTTACAGCCGTGTGAATGAGACATCTGAGAAGCATGTACACTTCAGCGTCAGTAATAAAAAAGGAAAAACGGACTAACGTTCTCTTCCGTCAATTCGTGATAGGGCTCACTGCGTGAGAAGTCTGTCTGCTACAAGTTAACCTATTAACAGTCTATCTACGTTGTGGCGATTACACATGCTATATTGTTGCTGCAAAAAATCGGCGAACCGTTAAAAACGTGATTTTCACCTGTATTGTCGTAAATCTTTAAAGAAAACAGCGTTATAATAGTTGTTAAAACGGTTTAGTTCAACCTTTATGCCGCGAGGTGACGCTAGGCGTAAAGAGGTAGACGCGTTCCAATACGCGAACCTGTAGACGTCTACGTAGACGTCTACGAAGCAGTCTTGCTAGACGTCTAAGAATTGGAACGCACCCTAAGAGTGGTATGCGGCGCTAAGGCTCCTCTATTTTTTAAAGGTAGCGACAGGTCTTGATCCAGCCGCCCCTCCCTCCGATAGGCCGGTTGGCTGCACGTGACCTCTTCGCGAAGCTCCGCCCAAAGGGTCCAGCGGTGCTCGCTGCGCCGCTGAAATGCATGGCGGCCTGCGCTTGTCAGCGTGATATTGGCCGATAAGTTAAGCAAAAAGTACTTCACATGCCTCTATCGCATCATTAGGAGTCTATATGCAGTACTTAATGTTTAAGCGGACGCAAGAATTACATCTCTGAACTCAAATCTTGAAGCGTGCGCGTGACATGCGGCTGCGTCAGGCTGCTGTGCTTTCAGCTGCCGGTACAGTGCGGAAGACG
Source organism: Amblyomma maculatum (assembly GCF_055883805.1). Lineage (NCBI taxonomy): Eukaryota > Metazoa > Arthropoda > Arachnida > Ixodida > Ixodidae > Amblyomma > Amblyomma maculatum. The sequence goes on along the minus strand of NC_139353.1, from coordinate 104,379,582 downwards.
CAAAAAAGTCATTTTCCATTCTTCGCGGTGACGATAATAGCAACAGAAGGAAGCTATCGCCTCAAGAAATCGGGCGTAAGATTTTCATGGCCACGGAAAACACCCGACTATGCGAAGTGATTTCTGTCTGCTTAAAAAGCCGTTCGCGTACGTGGGATGGCCTTTGTTGGGGCATGTGCTATTTCACGAGCAAAATATCAAGAACGCTATGACTATGTAGTCATTACTTGTACAGTGGATGTCTAGTGAAAAGTCACTGCCGTTTCGAGCCTCCTTACTTTCCCGAACAGATCAGGACTGCAATATTACGCGTGGAATCAATGCTGCCAAAATGCTCAGAATGAAAAGCCAATGCTTGATAATGCTTATTACGAAAATTTAGTCCGTACAATTGATCAGTTAATTGATATAAATGAAAAATGAAACATTGGAAAAAGAGGAGATTGCGAATGTGTCAAAGTGATCGAAATGGAAATTCAAATTTTTCCTATGCTAAATATCGGTGTATAAAATAAAAACTAAAACTTTGTACCGTAAAAAAGTGAAAAAAAAAAACAACAACCGTGTGTGTGAAACGCAATTGAGCCATTGTTTTAACGGAGGAGTCTCGCAGTTTTGCATCGAATGCTAACAAGTTCCGCTGAACGCGCACAGGGACTCGTCAAGTTTCAAGAGGCGGCATCAAAGTTTACTGGTGATATTATTGCCCGGCAGGCTATAAGGAAACTAATAAAAGCAAATAAATAATAGAAAAGTCAGAAAACATTACCCGTGAGCTTTGTATCACATCATACCCGATTTGTTTTGTATTTGTTGGAAGATATACATGCGTTGGTAATGCACAGCTGCAAAAAAGCTGACTTTTTCTCCAAAATAAAGCTATTGGAATACTGTAAACGAAATAAACTCGAGCCAAAAAAAGAGTTTGTACAACGGAGTATACCCGAACAGTTACAAACGCAATGACTCGCTTATTTCATCAGAGCTCTGTGCGCAACGATGTTTTCAAAAGTTGCAGAACACTCGCAGTCTACTTATTTTTTAGTAAGGAAACGAGCCCAATAATTTACTGAAATATCGTTTCTACTTAAAGTGTGCTATTAATTTCAAAGCATAATTAATGAACAGTTTCCTAGCTGCTGTACTGAGTCGAAAATGGTTCAGAAGAATGAGCTTGCTCATTTAACGCACGCGTTTTTTTTTACATTTATGCTGCGCACGCATGTTTAAGTTATTATTCCTGTCTTTTGAAGTTTCCTGAGCAGCAGAGGACACAAATCTGTTGAGTTCACCGGTTTATGTGTGCACCGAGCGCGGCTTCATGAGTACGCGGTTACGCTAGAAAGAGTGCCACGCGTCGTCTGCTAGCGCTGCTCCTGGACCCCTCGAGAGGGCGCTGGTTTTCCCTCTGAATTTAATCCTAGCGCCAGCGGAAATAATCTGAGCGTCGACTGATATAATCTAAGCGCCATGTAATTTAATTCGAATGCCAAGCATTTAATCATAACGCCAGCATATTTAATCCAAGCGCCAACTCGAATAATGTCAGCGCCAACCAAATTATCCGGGTGCCAACGCAATTAATACAAGCGCCAGCGAATTTAATCCGGCTGCCAACCAATTTAATCCCCATGTGGAAAATGAATGTGGTGGAAGGCTCCAAAGCACGAAACATGAATTCCAGAAATAAATAAAAAATGAGATCACATTCCAGACCATGGGACGTGTAAGCGAAGCGTCAGCTTATGGGATGACTTTCGTCAATATCATGACAAACGCACTTTCTCGGCAGTGAAATACTGAATTGTCCCAGAGCTGTGGCTTACTGGCTCTATATTCCAAGAGGACAATTTATCCCACAAATGTGCGCACTGATGATTACAGAATATATACAGAATTAAAATGTCTTCGATGAAACACACAATTATTTTATCACACAATAAAAAAACGTTTTAATCAACCGTATCTAATTTAGCTACATGTAATTTCATCAGCCAAACATTACACAGCCAATGCCAAAAAGTTCTAAAGCAGAGGACAAGTTTTCCGCCTCCGTTTACTCGGTGCCGAATTGTCGTCTGTTTTTGCGCTATGCTAGGAGAATGGATGAAAGCACAGACACGTGAATTCACTATTAGAAATAGGTGTACTTTCTTTTGCAAGAAATATAAATGTTTTCTCAAAAGCATAAAACAAGAACCGCTAGAAACGCAGAAGACAAGAGATTTCAAAGCAGGCGGCAATCTTCGCGCCTCTGTTGTGTGCCGCGTTGTTGTCTACATTTGCACGACGGAGTAGAGCCGCACGGTGGTGGTGCATGCTCGTATACTATAGGCAGGTCATTAATTTCGCATGAACTTTAAAGGGACACTAAAGACAGCCAAAGATGGTATGAAAATCTAATAAACTACATTTGGTGACACTTTCGCCGCATATCCGGCAGCAAAAAATCGAATAATTGCTGAGATATTGCGATAAGAAGTTGAGGTTTTTTCTTGTTCCCGCCGGTCGAATTCAAACTGTGGCCTCCAATTACGTAGTTGGAGTTGAGTGACGCACACTATGACGTAAGCAGAGACTCTGTGATAGGTAGCGAGCCGGCGCGGCCCGCGGCGTCGCATCCCTCAAGGGCCAACTTGGCAACGGCGAAATAAATAAAACGATGAAGACAGTAATTTACCGAGCGATGGGCCCATAAAGGAAGAAAAAAACAGCGCTTGTAATGCACAATACTTTACATGTTTCTCAAGCTTTTGCGCTCCTTCTTGCACTGTGTATAAACAAACCGAGCCCTCGGTCATCGCAACGCTTCCTAACAAGTTTACATACAAATAAGATTTAGTTACCAGCAAAATAGTGTCCTCGCTGCTGCGCTTGTCAGTTTTGGAGCTTCGTCGCACTTTTTTCCTTCAAGGTTTGTGCTACAGCTCCGTGTTCAGCGAAAATTACGCCCACGGTAGCAGAACATGACCGAAGGGCCGGCGCCACAACATTTGCCAGCGCTGTGAAATTCCACATGTTAAAATGATTCCAGTGCACAATATAGTGCGCATAGGCATCCAGAACATTAGTTGCAAGACGTGAGAGCAGGCAGCATGCGCCGATGATCAAGAAGTTGTAATCTTTAGACCGGCAGCAGTAACACTTTATTGTAAATGGGGTCATGACATAAAAACTAGAAATATTTCCAAGGTTCTTGTGGCGCAGCGTAGGTGAGCGGTTAGCGCCGAACGTTACGGAGCAAGCAGTGGCGAGTTCGAGTCTTGCCGCTTGTTTTTTTTTTACAAATAGATTTTTTTAACCTTTTGTAATGTATTTCTGGTGCTTCGTTATTTTTAGTTTTTACTTTTTACCCGAGGCCCTTTTTTTTTCGCCGGGCGACGAGCGCAATATATCGACGCTCTCCTTGGTATGAGCGGTAAGTATGCCCCTTTTGTTTATGACGCCTGCAAATAGCACGTTGAAGGTCTTGTTGACGCAGTATATGCTGGTCAGATGTGCCATGATTTAGTGAACAATTGAGTGATAATGCGTTTTTCCTTCGGTACTTAGCATATGTATGCTTTTCGTGGCGTACGTAGCTGCAGTCAAGCGGTCAGGTCGCAGTCGAAGCGGCAACGGCGGCGATATGTTGGCGCAGAAGTGTGAACGAAGGAGTGTGTCGGCGGTAGCGGATTTCGCTCGCTCGTGCCTCCGAATGCTCAAATGGGAACCATCGAGGCGCATCTGCTGCCCCAAGCTCGTAATTCAGGCGCTGCAGGTTCAAACAAACTATCCGAGTGCGCACGAAATGCCTGACCCGAAACATAACCAAAACTGAAGTGGGCGCCTGTGGCGCCTCCAAGTATATTTTTGTATTTGCCTTGCAACGTTTACGTCGTCTTTTCACCGTCGTTTACGTATGATAAAAGCGTATTATCATCTTTGAGAAAAAACGTACTACCGCATTCAAACATGCAACGTAATTCGCATTTGTCAGCCTCCGGGATCCCTAGCGCGTCACGTGGTTTGTAGTTGCGAGCCTCGGCCGTTTGTCTGTGGTGGCGATACCTGTATTTCTGTTATTCTTCTTTACTACCTTATAACAGCTCTGTTTTCAGTAAGAGTGGTCTTTTTGTAATCAGGAACTGGCATTCTATCGATGTAAACCCACTTCCTTTCTCTCTTTAGTGTCCCTTTAACGCGCATTATTTTCTTCCATGGTAGCTGACGAGCACTGTCCTGACATCCTAATCGGGCACCAAAAACGGGGACCACCGTTCGAGCCTCCAGGTGCACCAAGAAGAAAGAATAGCAAAGTCTCCGAGCATGACAGGGCCAGAATTCTCGAAGTGTCGAGGCGTGGAGGAGATGTGAAAAATTTGGCAGACGCGCAGGGCATCAATTTAAAGACGGCGAGATCCATTGCAGCGAGCGATAGAGATGCGTTGAAGAAAGGCGGAACATAGAATAAATTCGGAAATACGGTAGTAACGGCTCTAAAGAATATTGTATATAACAGCCCTGCTTTCACGCTAAAGCAAATAAAGCAAGCAATGGAAGAAGATTTGCCGGGAATCGCCATCAGCACACCACCAACGGTCTTTACCACCATAGCGATCGAGGCGGGGGAGATGAGTTCAATCCTCTTCCTGACCCCCCCCCCCCCCCCCCCTAACCCCATAACACCAAAGCTCCGCCCGAATAACAAGACAAGAAGCAGAATCTACGGCCCAACAATGTCCCCCGCAGGCCAGCACCACGCCGTCGGCGACAGAAGGGTCTTTATCCGACCAGCCAGCAACTCCTAAAGCGCCGCCATCGCTGGATGACGCCGCTCAAGCAGTCCATACAAAGGAGCATGGCAACAACCCAGCTCCAGACGCCCAGGCAAGAGCAGGCACGTCCACCATGAACGCCCCACCCTCCCACACCCACCAAGGCACGAGCGAAAAGGCAAAGCGGATTCAAAACTCGCGCCTGAGCACGGACGCCGCCCCTGCTCAACAGAGTCGCCATCATGCACCCGAAAAGGACACATATGCGGCGCCGCTTCCCCGCGACGACGTCGAGGTCTCCTTTCCCCCTCTTCCAAAAGAAAAAGGCAACAACACAGCTCCAGAAGCGCAGGAAAGAGCAGGAACCACCAACAACAAAGCCACACCCCCCACAGCCAGAGAGGCACGAACGACAACCCAAAGGGAAAGCGGGTTCAAAATGCAAGCCTGAGAGCGGACCCCGCCCCTCCTCACCAAAGCGGACATTATGCATCCAAAAAAAGCTCCCATGCAAATTCCGGGGACAAGGCCCCGCCCTCCAGCGACGCGGAGGCCTCCTTTTCCCCCTCTCCCCTCCCACCGTGCAGCAACAGGCCGACCGGCCTCCTCCTCCCCCGGAGCAGCGGCTGCAGCGCCACCAGCGGCCGCATTCCATCGCGTCGTCTGCTACTGCTGCAAAACATCTCCTGGCACCGCCGGCTCGCTTCGCGGCGCCGAAACATCACCGGTCGCAACAGGCTGGCCCCATAACGATCCTTATCCACCCGGTGGATCGACGGGCCAACTTTGTCCAGACGTCAAGGGATGCGATCGCCGCCGAGCTCTCCAAACAACCAGGAGTGGCGCACGTTCGCGTCAACATCAGGCGCAATGTGGCGGCGCTGTCGCGCACGGTCGAATGAAGTTTCGGGTGCACTTACATCAACACCTTTTGCCCCTAAATTTTCCAAAAAACTATATGTACCATTTTATGCAGCGTGCCTTTGAAAGCTGTAAGCAGGTATAGCGCGACCTGACGCTAGTGCATGGCAAACTGTTCAGTGGATATTCTGTCAACCGCTGCCGTTTTCGTTACGAGCAAAAGAGGCACTGACGAAAATTCATAGTGTTTTAAATCATGATTTAACACCGCTAGCAGAAAAGAAGGATTAGTGCAAAACACAGTTGGTTCAGGCGGGAAAACTTAAAGGCAGAGAAACATTACCTCATATCACCGCTTTTTCAACTTTTCATTTCACGGCTATCACGGAATGAGAGAGCGCGCCCCTGCATTTAGTCTGGCCGCCACACGGTAGAGTGAATAAAACTTCTGTACCGTGGAGCTTACAACCGAGGTCAGAAATAGCTACTGGCCTCTCACTATGGTCACCTTAGCAGCTGTACTTAACTTGCCTTGGCGGCAATCCTAGCGGCGTAAGTTGCCAACACCCAATAGGCACGTACAAGCACAGACGTAGCCGATTTGAAATGCAGTTTTATTTTCTGGGAGACATTGGTCTATGTGTAACTCGGCACTTTTTACAAATCTTCATGCAAAGCTGCCCGTATAAAAGTTATGGCGGTCGAAAGCAGCACACTCTACCCTTTGTATTTGCTGCATATATCGGGCAGCGTCGAGCAACAAACTGCGCCGAGGGTCCTTTTCAGCCATTCCGGGAGGGGTGGTTAGCACCATGCCCCTCCGCTCGCTGAGGAAAGCTATGACTTCCGACTTGAACTTCGAAAACACTACCTATATTATAGGGTTGAAAAACGGGCTGTAAAGAGGCAGCCGCTTGATCGAGTGCATCTGACTAGCCGAGCTTGCTTCCGCACGACTGTGAGCTGGAGTGTTGTCGAAAATAAAAACCGCTTAAGAGCCAGATTCACTTTCGACATGGGCTGATATGTTGCTCAAAATGTCATTGAACACGACCAAGTGAACCTTGTCGACGGCCGTCCAATGTATGACACCATTTGCTGACATGCAGGCGATGAAGAGTAAGGTTTGCTCCTTTGGTGCCAGTGGTCGTCTTCCCCGCAGGCTGTCCCATAACTGCACGGCCGAAGCTCCTTGAACACCGTATGTTATAGTTAGTCTCATCAACGTAAACCCTGCACAAGCAAGGTTCTTCACACTGCAGCCATTGCGCGTATGTTTTGCGGCTGCGTTTCACGTCGTCTCTATTGCAGTCTTGGCCTCTGAGTCACCAATTTCTAGGAGTATTCGTGCGAATCCAGTAGACGATCAACGCTACTTGTGTTGATGGCGATTCTCTTCAATCCTTCTTACACCGCTTGATTTATTTGCTTTAGCGTGAAAGCAAGGTTGTTATCCACAATATTCTTTAGAGCCGTTACTACCTCATTTCTTCGATGTTCCGCATTTCTTCAGCGCTTCTTTATCGCTCGCTGCAATGCAACTCGCAGTCTTTAAATTGATGCCCGCGTGTCTGCCAATTTTTTCACATTTCCTCCACGCCTAGACACTTAGAGAATTCTGGCCCTGTCATGCTCGGAAACTTTGCTGCTCTTTCTTCTTGGTGCACCTGGAGGCTTGAACGGTCCCCGTTTCCGCACTCTAAAAAAAAAAGGTGTGATCTTAGTCTTTTTGGGGGGTAAACTGCTTGTCGCTGAGCTAACACCTTTTTGGGGTAAGGTTACGCTGTTTCTTGGAAGACTAAGTATTTATACCATTGCATGTAGTGTAACATTACGCTTCTGGTAGCATAAACTTGCACCTTCACAAGCAGTGTAACTGTATTCTACCTAGGCATAACGTTGCACCTTTCATAAAGGCCTATGTTTAAGTCTGTCGATGGCATAAGCATACCCTTGCATCAAAGGTGCAAGTTTGCACCTTGACAACGTAAGCTTATCCTGTATGTACAGGTGCAAAGTTACCATTTTAGAGTATAAATTTATATTACGACAAAGAGCGCAAAGTTTTGCACCTTTATGGTGCAAGCTTATACCACCAGGAGAAGGATAACGTTGCCCTCCAAGCAGTTTAAAGTAATGCCATATTACATAGGGTATCTAAGCATCATCTTGTGGTATATATATGCTATCCACACAAGAGTACTATTACCAATCTGCATCGTAAACTTGGTCACTGGAAGCAGGAATAAAGCTAACCAATACATTTCAAGATTTTCTGGAAGGAAAGATTATGTTGAAACATTGCAATATCTTTGTGTCGTCTGGAGTGTGACAGTGAGCAATGTTTCAGGTGAGGTAGGCTGTGTCATGTTGTATTCAAGCTGTAAGTTATGTTGCAGAGTGAACAAAAAGAATTTACAGAACAATCATTTAAGATAACATACCATGGTGTTTATTTTACCTCATTATACACCGAAGTTGCAGCAAGAGACTGGATATTCTTCTCCGCACAGTCAGGGCAGGGATGTACCACGTATTTGACCTGCATAAAAAAGAGAACTTGTAATCAGTTACTCACGAAGAAAGTCTCACAAAACATGCTTATGGAGTAATTAATTCACATATAAAAATAACACTGCACAAAGGGCAAGTAAAAAGGAAGACAGATGGAAATAGTGCACCAGTACAGGCTTCCAAGTGTTTATATAATGAGAATTGTGAAATCACACAATATATAGATAAATGAAAATTCTCCAAATCTGAGCTTTACCTGTGCCACTAACACACACATAGACAACTAGCACATTGCAATCTCAGAAAAAATTGACAATATGCTCAACAAGACACAATATACAATGAGACATATTCTTGTTAGGAGCAGGGTCAAGCCATAGGCATCACTGATGTTGGACTACCCAGAGGGTTATTTAAAGAAATATGAATGAAAACATATTGATAAAATAGAAGCTAGCCTAATAAAGGCAAAAGATGTGATTTAAAAAACCCCTCCCTCTACTCGTTCATATGTGCAGTTCTCCTTTTTTTTATCATTAGCTTTTTATGTTAAACTTTGTTTTATCACCTTCACTTTCACCTTTGTTGTTTGCTGGTTTCCACTCCAACACCCAAACATTATAGTTTGCTTTCACACCTGACCATACCAGTGGTCTTGTTTCTAGTCACTATGGTCTCACCCTCCTAGAAAACACTGTCTCTGGTCCTTCATGACATTATCTTATGTTGCCTATAGTGTTAATGTTTTCCTGAGACTACACTGTCTTTAGTCATCTGATCATCCATCACAAGTGACAACTGCAAATCTCTTCTTCTTCTTTTTTTTTTTTTGGGGGGGGGGGGGGGGGAGGAGGGATGGGGGGAGGTTCTTTTGTTCTTGCATTCGTTGTCATTTCTCATGAATATAACGAATGAAGCTTGTTCCTGCAGAGCTTGCTCCTGCAGGGGTATGTCTAAGGCCATTCTATTGTTTCTGCCTTTAGTGCAGTTTACATTCCTGGAAAAAGGCATGAATATACCACAGAGGCTATGCCTTATAAAATGCGGGATACCACTTCTGAAAGATGGAACATTTCATGCTAAAAGAGCAATGATAGCAAGGCACATCCAAAGCACCTTCTGCACATGTGCATTACTGCAGTGATGTCACAGATGCAGAATTATGTAAAGCATGACAATAAAATGCAACTTTTACATAAGTTCATTGCTAGTTTCACACCACACATCAGCTTATGCCGATGCCAAAATCTTCTCGAGACTGCCGTTTCACTTCAAAACTACATTATCTTGCTCAGGAGGCAAAAAACAATACACTTCAATACCCCTATAATTCCTTGAACAAACCACAAAGCTTGAAATTCTATGTATTGCTGTTTCATGTAATGCTCGCAGCACATGCAGCAGGAATAAAACTTCTCATAAACTGCAATTTGCCAGAACTGTCAACTGCTTATTTCTTTAGATGCCTAACTAATGAAATTGTAAATGCTGACCAATATTATACAAGAATGATTATTAAAAAGTGTTTACAACAAATTTCTCGAAGATTATGTTCTTTACCTTTACAGATTGCAAATCATAAACTATGAAGAGACACCCGTGCAGTCTCTGCCGGTGGGTTGTGTAGCAATGTGGACTTTGGGTACCTGGTACAGCTTCAGGATTAGACTTAATTATCTATTCTTTTTGTTTATAAGAGGCAATATGAAAACTGCAAAATTGAAGGCTATTAATGAGTGAGCCTAGGCCTAAAACCCTCCTAATCATCTATGTGGTCTAACATAATGAGCATCAAAAATATTCCTTTAAAAGCTTTGTAAGTTGGTTTTTCCACATTACATAACTAAAAAAGGGTGTTGCTGACATTTCTTATTCAGATAATATAGACATATTTTGTGTTTTTGATGATGCAGAAGAAGCTAACATGATTCTGGCAACAATACCAAGTGCAGCAACATTTTTTACATGCAATGTGGGAAAGCAAGACAATAGTTTTCAAATACGCCTTTCCTTGTTCAGTATTTTGAACTACATTGCTCTTTCAGAAAATTTAAGAACTGGGCTCACCTATAATATTGGGGACCCTCATTTCTGGTATATAATACTGTCCCCTAAAATTAAAATGCAAAAGTTAAGTCAATTTTGGTTGATTAGCCATTCAACCATTATCCTCTACCACAGACATGTCCACTGTGCTGCACAATCCAGTTCTAATTGTACTGCAAATTTCATTTCATTCATTCTCCCTTTATAGGCCCATAGACATGACATAAGGGGTGGGGGCATATATATATATATATATATATATATATTTGTTAAATGGTAGTGGTGGAACACAAGGAAAATACGCTGAGTACAAATGGCACAAAACAATATAAAGAACACAAAAGAAACAATAAAGCTGAAAGTGCTAAAATACCGTCCATTACATATCACCTGCAGTACTTCATTTTTAGTTTCATTCTATTGTGGACATACCTAGCAACATAAGAGCATGTGAGTTGTTGAAAATTACACCCATCAGAGAACATAACCTTACTGCTGAGAACCAAGTGCAAACAATTTAAATATTAGGTTTTGAAGAAAAAAAGAAAAGAGGCATACATTAACAGCTCACTCAATAAAAAGAAGTCAACATGTTCAGATCGATTACATACTGAAAAAATTCCTCCCTTGCTAACTTGCTCAATAGCACTGAATGGTTCCAAAATCAATGTAATGCCAGGGCTATTGCTCCTCAGCATCGAAAAATATGCTCTTTGATAGACATAAAGCAACAATGAAGAGACCACAATGCCACAGCTATGTCGAAAAATACATACCACACAAATCTTGCCGTAAGTAGTCGTCCAGCGCTGAAGAAAGCAGGTTGATCTTTAGAAGCAGGAGTAACAGCACTTCTACACCGTATTCCTCCTACTGGCAGGTACGCTGCAGCAAAGGTATCATTCATAACATTAGCATGATACTTGTAACTAGTACATACATAACTATAGTACAAAAAATAATGGCACCACACATGCCACAACAATGACTCAAGTATTTTGACAATGAGCTTAAAAGCTACAACTCCTGTTCCTAGATATATCTGTAACAATATCTGCCACCTCTTTACAGTCGCAATAACTGCTTAAATAAACTAGAATAGCAGATTTATGACAAACTGCTAGCACAATGACAATACACATTAACTTCAATGAGGGAATGTCTCAGTACCAGTGAATTGTAGTAATGAGTATAACACAATGTCTGACAACAGAAACTACAGAAGGAAAAGAATGTGTTGTTATTGGTCAGGCATAGCCTCCTTTCTATGGGTCAGGAGGCTGAAAAGTTCAGAATGGAAATAGCTGAGTAGAAACTATAGCAAATCCCTAAATGAAAAATATTAGTGATACAAAAATTTTCCTTAGCTCGCTAACGAAAATTAGCACATTTAATCAAAATAGCTGTTTGGGCCAGTTGGTTCATACTTACACCTTAAAAGACCAGCGAAAAAAAAAAAGAAAACAGGTACAAAGGAACACAAAACGTATTTCAGTGCCCGTCCTGTCATTTTTTGTTCGCGCTCGCCGCCCACGGCCTTTGCAATGCCTTAAGTGCGGAGTATATGGGCATGCCACGGCGGCCTGTACCTTTCCCCCACGCTGTCTCCGCTGCGGTGATTCTCACCCGACCGACGACTGCGACGCCGCCTCTCCTCACTGTCTCAACTGTAAGGGGAGGCATGCCGCCACAGAGCCAAGGTGTCCACGCTGGCAACAGGAAAGGCAGGTTGCCATTACATTGGCCACTTCCAAGTCCCGCATCACACGGCAAGAGGCCGTTAAAATAGTGAAGGACCGAGCTCAGCCTGCCAGGACAAGTTCTGGCAAAGCTGCAGAACCCACTAGGGATCACCCGGCCATTACCGCTCAGCCACGCAACTCGTCTCCCCACGACCCCCAGTCTTACTGCGGTGTCGCGAAGTCGCCCCCACGCGCAGCCCCCGCATCAAGCCCGACTCACACTGATCAGCGCGAAGCCATCACAGCCGCACTCGCAGCTGCTGTCGCGGCTCTCATCGGGCATCTACCTGTTAACTCACCCGCGCGGCAACTCTGCGCGGCGGCTCTTGCCGCTCATGATGCCTTTAACCATCATGGCTAACAACCAGCAAGTTCATCGGCCGCGAGTGATGCAGTGGAACTGTTCTTCCCTCCGCCGCCGTCATCCTGAGATCGCAGCTATTCTGCCTCTCAAGCAGTGGGATATCCTGGCGCTCCAGGAGACCCACGCTCGTGCAGAAGATTTTCACCTACCTGGTTATTTGGGATACAGTGGTGCGACAACATGTGCATCATCCCAGTGCAATGCCAATCCGTGCTGCGATACTTCGCATCCTCCCGGCACTCCTCGGACGGCTATTTACGTGCGCGCCTCACTACCCCACTCTGTAGTCGCAGTGGACGATCTTACAGGTGGACCCATCGAGTGTGTTGCAATCAAGGTCCGTGTGAGAAATACGGACACCACTATCGCATCTGTGTACATCCGGCCTGGTCATCATTGGGACGCTCGCTTCGTCGAGCACCTAACTGCCCGACTTGGATGTGACGTGCTCATCTGTGGGGACTTCAATTCTCACAATACAGAGTGGGGCTCAAGAAGCACTACCAGACAAGGCCGCGAACTTCTCGACGCCATCTACGCAGCCGGACTCAACATTCTGAATAATGGCTCCCCTACCTTTGTGTGTTCTCGGGCGGCCCCTTCTGCTATTGACCTCACACTCGCCTCCCCCTCCTGCGACTACAGATGGGAAACATCGGCGGATACTGCTGGGTCGGACCACCTCCCTATTGAAATTACCCCGCTCGTAGACCCTCCCCCTGAGAAGAATGTCTACCATGTTGTGCGGTGGAGCCTCTTCCGGAAGTTGTGCAGTGCTCAATGTGCCGACATAGACTTCTTCGGACACATCGCTGCTTGCGCTACTTCCGCCACAACCCGCTGTGCCGTGAACCCCGGATCCCCCGTCCCGGATGTCAAACTGCTTAACTTGCGCGCCGCCCGACGCAAAGCACAGCGTAAAGCTCGCCGTACGGGAAAACCCGAGCACTGGACAGTTTATAACCGCCTAGATGCCTGCTGCCGTCGCCATGCCAAAAAACTCCGCCGACGCAGCTGGATTAAGCTCTGTAGAGCTCTAGACGGTCCCCGATCGCAGAAACGAGGATGGCGAATCCTTTCGTCCATGCTCCGGCCTCGTGTCCCTCGGGCCCCTGTCCTCGCCATAGCGGTAGCACGCGGAATCACGGACTCGGCTCTCTCCGAGCTTCTCGCTGACCACTTTGCCACTTCCTTGGCTGTGAGTGCAGCAGTGCCCGCTGCCACCTCCCACGCTCGCATTACTCTTGTTCCGGCTCATCTTGCTGACGATATCTTACAACTATCGACTCGTGACTTCACCGCTCACGAGCTAGATGCAAGTCTAGCTTCCAGGAAGCAAAGATCTGCCCCGGGGCCCGATGGTATTACGTACCAAATGTTAAAAAATCTCGACAGTGACCAGCGCGCTCGCCTTCTCAAGGCGTATAATGCTCTTTTTCACTCCGGCTCACTTCCCGATGAGTGGCGGTCTGCTACAGTCATCCCAGTCCTGAAGAGGGGCAAGCAACCCTCACGACTAAACTCATATAGACCAATCTCCCTCACCTCCGTCCCAGGAAAGGTCCTAGAGTCCCTAGCGCTAAACCGCCTCCAATGGATAGCGGATGCAATGGGGGCAATTGCACCGGAACAGAGCGGTTTCAGAAAATGCCGATCTACAACTGACTGCATCACAGAAGTTGTTGCTTTTCTTGAACAGGCTAAGGCCACTCGAAAGTGCGCATATCTCCTCCTACTGGACGTCCAAAATGCCTTTAACTCCATATCTCACAGCTCCATCTTAGATGCTCTCCGCGGCCTCGGTGTAGTCGGGAATCTCTTTGGCTACGTCCAAAACTTTCTGTCTCACCGCACCTTTAAAGTTAAGGCTGGTTCCTCTTCAAGCTCTCCCCGTAGTGTTCTCTGCGGCGTCCCTCAGGGCAGTGTACTCAGCCCCTTCCTGTTTAACCTCGTCTTGTCACAGCTTCCTCGCCGCATCACAGCCCTCCACTCTGGTGTGCGCATTTGCTTGTACGCAGACGACATAGCCCTTTACTGCAGCGGTTCGACACTCTGCGGCCGTACCATCCGCGCAGAGCTTCAGTTTGCCCTCCTAACTGTCCAACAGTTTCTTCAAAGTGTCGGGCTTTCCTTGTCCCCCACAAAAACCGAAGCCCTTGTGTTTCACCCACGCCCTGCGGCTATGTACCTCATACCGCCACTCACACTAGAAGGGGTTCCTCTTCCCTGGAAGAAGTCGGCCCGCTATTTGGGGCTCACAATTGACTACAAACTCTCCTGGCGCCCCGCCGTTTCCTGCCTCAGAAAAGCAGCCTCACAAGTCGCCTTGACCGCCAACAAGCTGCTATCCAAGGGTGAAGGGTGCTCCCCGTCTCTTGCAATCAGGTTTTACAATGGCATCGCAGTGGCGAAAATCCTTTATGCACTGCCATTCGTCAACATCCCCCCTCTCCTATGGCAAGCCATCGACACTGACCAGCGGAGTGCCATCCGCAAATTCTTGCGCCTCCCCCACTTCTCCCAAGTTGCAGCCACTTATGCGGAAGCTGCGCAGTGGCCTGTTTCGCTACGCGCCGAACGGTTTGCCCTGAATGCGGTCGAGCGCATGAGGCGAGCCCCTGACACTGCTGCCATCTTCGAACGGCTTCACAATGCCCCTCATTCTAAAATGGGTCGCATAGCTGACACATTCAACACCGAGATCGCGGACCCCCCTCCACAGTTCTCCCTGAGGCCTCCCCCTCACTCTCGCCCACCACTCCAAATCAAACTCAAAGTGAGCGGAATACGGTCCAAACAGAACACACCCATATGTGCAATGCGACAAGAGTCCGCCGCCCTATTAGACGAGGAACTGCACGGCAGACTCCTAATCTACACCGACGGTTCGGTGGCACGGGATGGGACTGCCGCAACAGCTGCTTGCTTTGTTCCTGCCACCTGCTCAAGTACTGTCTGCCGACTCCCTTTCGGAGCCTCCTCCACAACAGCTGAGCTAGCGGCACTCCACCTGGCCGCGGACTTCCTCCTTAGCAGCTCTAATGTCGCCGCTGCTGCCATTTTATGCGACTCCAAACCAGCCTTGCAGCTCCTACGCAAGCCTGAGTACAACATACCTGTTGTACAATCCCTAAGCAACAAGCTCAGAGCGGTCGAGGACAGAGGTACAAACCTCGTTCTACAATGGCTCCCTGCCCATGTCGGCATCCCAGGCAACGAACGGGCTGATGCCCTGGCCAAGAGTGCCCACACTGGCGATCCACCTGTCTGTAATTCCATCACCAAATTTGATGTGGCTAGAGCAAGAATTCTACAACGGACACTTGCCGCCCACCCAGACGCCCGCGTCGCAGCCGGCAAGGCTCCACGTACAATCAAGTTTGCCGACTTCACGGCTCCCCAGCGCGCAACCCTCCTTAGAATGCGCATCGGCTGTGTTTGGACAGCGGAGCGACTCCACCGCCTTCGCCGCACCGGACTTCCGTCATGCAGCGACTGTGGTGCTGTGGAGTCTCTCGATCACCTACTTGTGTATTGTCCGGCCTACGATGGGCAAAGACTTGAACTCTGTGCCGGCTATCGCAAGTTGGGGTTCCCGTCAGCTACCTGCGCCGACCTGCTGTTCCCACGCGGCCCCCGTCATAAAGTCCAGCGTGCGTTCTTTGCACTTCTGGACTACCTGGAGTCCACCAACCTTATCACGCGCCTATGACATTTTGGCGCTTCGCCTCACCTGTGCCACAGTGCATATGTGTTCTGTGTTCAATCTGTGGCTACCTCGCCTTGTGCTGTGCGCGTAAGTTTGCGTTCCTCTCCGTGCGCTCATGTTGTGATCTCACTGACTGTGCCTTCGCACATTATCCCCTTGCTGACTCGTTACTGCTTCAGTGGCTGTGTTGTGTCTGTGCTCACTTGAGACAATGTGCCTCCGTGTGTTGTGCCGTCCCTCACCATCCTTTTGTTCCCTGTGTCCAAGTGTGACTTACTGACTGTGCCTTCGCACATTATCCCCTTGCTGACTCGTTACTGTGTTCAGTGGCTGTGTTGTGTCTGTGCTCACACAAACATCTGTGCCTCCAAGTGTTGTGCCCAAACTGTGACCGCAATCTCACTTAGTGACTCCTCTGCGGGACCTTGTGCCATCATCGGTACGAACCCCTCCGCCAGCACCGCTCTTCCGGGCGCTGCTCTCGTATCGTCCGCCCATGCAACAATGGGCCGACTTTCAACGATCCCCGTCTTCAAGCCTCGCGCTATGCCGACACTCATGGATCACTATTCTCTTGCCCTTTCCCTTCCTTCCTTACCACCGTTCCAGTCATCCTCCCTCCCCTTTACCCTCCTCCCCCTTAAATCGGCGCAACGGCGGTGATCCCTCCTACCTGAGGAGACAGTTGAACGCGCCGATCCCCCTTTCCATCTTCACCATAAGAACCACTTCTTCTTCTTCTTCTTCTTCTGTCCGCCCTTGTTCTCAGTTCGGCCTTGCTCTCTCCACGGTCAAGCTCGCGTAGGAGTCAAAAGACGGGACGGGTGTCGGGGGGGGGGGGGTGAAGGGGGGAGGCACCGCTTTTTGTAAGAAGATAAGATGCTCCCAACTTTCGACGATTCCCTACCTCCTCCGGGGAAAAACGAGGGGTCCTTTTGTGGTAGCTCTTGAAAGGACATCGGACGGGAAGTAGGAACACAGCCGCACCCAGCTTGAAACTGGTTACCATAATAAAAAAAAAAAAGAAGAAACAAGCGGCAAACTTTTTTTTGCTTGAGCTGCAGGGACGAAATGGTGTAAAGTCATGCGAGAGAGACTAACGTCTTCCGTGCGGGTGATTGCGCAGGGTATATTTAAGCCATGCGGTTTCAGATAGCATAAATCCCGAAGTTACCCTCCTTTTACACTCTTTTTTTTTTAGAGTGCGGTGCCCGACTAGGATGTCAGAGCACTGCTCATCGGCTTCCATGGAAGAAAATAATGCGCGTTAAAGTTCATGCGAAATGAATGCAAGCATGTAGACTGCCATCTGCTTACAGTATACGAGTACGCACCATCACCGTCCAGCTCTAATCCATCGTGCAAATGCAGACGACAATGCGGCACACACAACAGAGGCGCCAAGATTGCCGCCTGCTATGAAATCTCTTGTTTTCTGCAAGATTTTTTTTATGCTCTTGAGAAAACATTTCTATTTCTTGCAAAAGAAAGTACACCTATTTCTAATAGTGAATTCACGTGTTTGTGATTTCGTCCGTGGCGCAAAAACAGACGAAAATTCAGTACCGAATAAACGAAGGCGCAAAACTTGCCGTTAGCTTGGGAAATTTTTGGCATTGGCTTTGTGACGTTTGGATGATAAAATTACATATAGCTGAATTAGGCATGGTTAATTAAATTTTTTTAATTGGGTGATAAAATATATGTGTCTTTCATCGAAGACATTTTAATTCTATATATATTCTGTAATCAGCCGCGCCCGCATTTGTGGGCTTATTTGTCAGTAAGCCACACAATGCCCTCAGACTACTTTCTTTTTTTTCTCTTCCTCCTCTTCTTCTTTTTTTTATTTTTGTATGTTTAGTATCATCAATTCTTCCTTTATATATTGCATAAGGTCCCGTGCACCTTCTGCAAAGGCCCTTCCTTCCCAGCCTATCTCTTGCATTTCAAATAATGGCCTCAGACTACGTTTTTATTATTATTACTATCTTATCTCCTCCTATATTATCCCACAAGGCTCTTTGCCCCTTCTGCAAGGCCCCACTCCTCCCCCCGCGCGCATCCAATTGCTCCCATAAGCCTCTATGACATTCCAAATCTCCCTATCAGCTTTTCCTTTTTTTTTTCTCTTTCTTTGTTTTCTTTTCCCCTCTCTTTAAACCTCACAATTATCTCTACGCGCGGCACGTCCCCGCTTCAAAATCCACCAATCCTTGTTGCACGAGTGTTTACCCTTCAATGTTTGGCATTTTTTCTCCAGGGGTCTTCGACATCGACTACCCATATATATATATAAATTATTTATTTATTTCAAAAAGTTACATACAAATACGAGCCTGCCCAAGCCAACAATGGGCTTGTGGGGCAGCGCTCGGCATAATGGAGCAAACCCAGGGGCGGCACAGTAAGTCAATTGCACAAGACTCAAACTAAAAACTAAAGAAAGGCAGTAAGCGGTCGCGTGGACGTAATGTTCTGGCGGGGACATACGCGAGGCAACTCATTGTTCCATATATAGGAAAGGATTACTGTTTCTTTGAATAACAGCCTGAACGAGGGCATGTGCGAGGATGAAAAAAGACCGGGATTGTTAGTAATGTGAACACCATACATCACCGCCCGAATTATGGATTTTAATAAAGAATCAACTTTATTGCGCCAAAACACTGAACAGAAATAAAAAGAACAAATTTCATATCTCAGCACACTGTACCGCAATGCATGTGCTATTGTTTTCCTTACGTAAATTGGGCATAGTGCTTTAATAGAATACAGCAGGCAGGCTATTTTGCGCAGCCTTTCACAAACGTTAGCCAAGTGAGTGTTCCAGGACATGTTAGAATCGAAATGAATACCGAGATAATTGACACTTGAGAGGTATGGGATAGGAGAGCAAGAACAATTGTTACACAGAGGAGAATGAAGAAACACTGGAGTGATGACAGGAATAGATTTCAGCGGATCGTGAAAACATACTAATTTAGGTTTAGTTTGGTTAATCGAAATTAAGCTATTACGGTACCAACTGATAACATTTGTAGTGTCAGTTTGTAATTCAGCCACGGCTTGATGGTAATTAGTATGAAGAGATACTAAAAGCGTGTCATCTGCATATTGAAACACCCGACAGTGAAAAATTGCTTGACTAAGGTCATTACCGGGCAAGTTGAATAAAAGGGGAGCTAAAATGGACCCCCGGGGTACTCCAGCGCTCAAGTGCCTAGGTTTGCTTTAATAATTTCCGAAAACTACTACTTGGATTCGACCGTGCAAATAATTCTCAAGGAAAGTTAGGAAAGGCCCTCGGAAGCCATAGCTATGAAGTTTACGAAGTAAAATTTTATGGTTTGCGGAGTCAAAAGCTTTTGATACATCTAGAAATAATGCACAAGTGAACGCACTAATTTCAAGAGTACTGTTAGGTTATCGGTCAATTCATCTAATGCTAATCTAGTGCCACGCCCACAAGTAAATCCGTACTGCTTAGGCGACATTATGTTGTGCGCATCAATAACGCTCTGCATTACGTGAAAAATATGCTTTTCAAGTATAAGAGCAATGCACGAAAGTATCGAAATTGGCCTTTCGCTCCCGCTTCCTCTCCACTCTTTCATTCAACCTTCCCCTATACTCGGCCCCGTTGCGGTGTATCCCTGCACGTACAGGAGACAGTTATAGGGCCGTGTAATCCCCCCCTTCTCTTCCCCCCCCCACCCCCCTGAACAAGAATCTCATTATTATTATTATTGGAGGAGCGCGCGGTGGCGGCAGCTAGAGACGGCGCGGGGTACTAGCGTGCGCTCCGAACTACAGAAAGAAATGCGACGAGACGCACGTGCTGCCGCTCGCGGGAGGAACAGGCTCTAAGATTGGCATGCGGCTCATAGCTGCAGCGCCAGTGCGGGGAACTCCCTCAACTAACGTTGCTATGTGAGCGGCATGCAGGACGCAGCGCCAGTGCGGGGAACTCCCTCAACTAACGTTGCTATGTGAGCGGCATGCAGGACGCAGCGCCAATGCGGGGAAAGCCCCCAACTACCTGTGCTATGTGAGCGGTGTGCGGAACGGAGCGCCACAGCGGGGAAAGCCCTGGCGCTGTGACGTTGGCGCTGGGAATAAATGTCAGCGACAGGCGGAAAGAAACACCTTGGATACGAGCGCCGTGGAACAGACGCGCTCCGGCCAAAACACAATGACATCCTCCGTGCAATATGCCACTGACGTGTTTACGCGACACAGCCGATATATGTCTGTAATGGGGGGCGACGCTCGGCCTTTGCATTGCCGTATTAACGGCGACACGGCAGTTGTAGGCAGACACTACAAATGGGGCAGCGGGCGCATGCACCCTTTTACGCGCATGTTCATTAACGCTGCGCCCTACTCGACGCCGCAGATCGTGGGCTTCACGTTCCTGGACGTGCCCAACATGATAGAGTCTCCCTGGTTGGGGGCGGCGTTTCGTTTGGACGTTGCGCCGGGCGATGCGCGCATCCCGAAATTGAAGGTGGCTCACGAAGAACATTGGAAGCACGCCGAGCGCAAATACGCGGCGTGGCGTTGGCGCATTCTCGACGACGAAAATCGCAGGGAGGTTACGTTAGCCAACCGAGTTGCAGCCGAAAGCGTGGATGGAGTTCGTATGATTTCCTACAGGCCAGAGAACGCCCGCGCTGGCTTTACGACCGTGCGGCCTCCCGAGGGGCTTCCGCGACGACTGCGCCCGGTTAGCTCAGAGGAATCCATATTGCTCGGCCTACGAGTGGCGGCGAACCCGTGGGGGTTGACGTGGGTTCCGTGCGACGGAGCGCTGCATGCGGTGCCGCTTTTTGGGCCTCTGGCGGCGGTGGCCGAGCGCCGTTTCGTCGAACTGGGTGGAGACAACGGTCGGCGTAGACTCACGCCCGGCTACGCAGTGTGCCGCCGTCAATTCGTCTTTAGCTCCGAAGACGCGCCGCATCCGACGCACCTGATCGTGCCGGGCCCACTACGCACCAATTATCCCCTGACGGGGGTGGTGTCATTTGATCTGTGGGGCACGATGAAACACGGGCTGGTGCAGATGGGCGAGTACGCGCGGGAATTTCTCCCCGAGTATTGGGCGGCTACTGCGTTGCCCGGCGGCAGCTGGACCGAAGCGCCCAACGAGCACCTGCTCCCCGATTACGACGTGAACGCTTGGCTAGGCGACTCGATTTTCCCATACGATCTAACGCAGCCGCTCTCCACGGGATACCGCACGCAAATGCATTTGTTGGCCAACCCCAATCTGGCCCGCTTCGTGTACTGGCTGCAAACGAGCAGGCCGGCATTGTGGACGCAGTCCATCAAGGGTCTGTTCCCGGATTGCGATGTTCCTGTTTGCGGTGTGCGCGAAGCGGACCTGCGCTCCACAATACTGGTTGTCGCGTCGCGTTTCGAAAAGGACAACGCCAAGGCGGCCGCCTGGTCCAAGCGTATGACCGACGAATTACCCGGGCCAAAGCGCGTCGCGTTACTTTCGGGGGTGGGTGTGCCGCGCGTAGCTGGCGATACCGTCAATCCCCTCGTGGGTGTGCACAATCACGAATGGAAGGAATGGATCGATCCTGACAAGGTGCCCGAGTTCAGGCCGCCTCCGTTGCGCTTTGTGCGCAACGCAGAACTCGAGTCGCGCGCCGAAGAAGAAGCCTGGCGCGTGGTCGAGATTTGCCGGGTGCGAGCCCGAACTGTGCCTCCTTCCGGCGACAGCGGAGCCAAGGCCTGGTTGCGGCGCATACTCGACGAGAATGCGCCGTTCTGGAAAATGTACGAAGCGCTGTTCTACGCATTCGGATCCGAGGAACTGTACGACGCGAGCCCGTACGAAACAGTGGCTCGCTATTTGCGGCGGGAAGAAGCCGTGGCGTTCAACGCCGTCGTCGACCCCCCCGTGAAGTCTCATGCGTCGTCCCTCTTGTCCATGTCGACGACATGCGGAGTCGGTGCGATGGACGTGGCCATGCAGCTCGCGCATCAATGCGGTCGCTTCGGCGCGCCGCTCATTTCCAATAAAAATCACGGCTTATGACTTCTCCGTGCGTCCCTTGATTCATTGTGAGTCCGCGCACGCCCAATGGCGGACACCGAGACAGTGTTGGGCTCTCTACTGGGAGCTGGCCAGCCTATAATTGTGATTCCGGGGGCGGCGGCAAAGCCTTCCGCCACCACTCCCACTGCTCCAACAAAGCCAAGCCAGGCTACTCACGCCGCCACGCAGACACCCTTAGATCAAACGACTGCCTCGGCACAGACAACGTCGGGTCAGCTCAAACAAGATCAGGAGTGGTCTCGTAAAGTGGCCCTCGCGCTGCGAACCTCGTGCGATGTAGCGGCCGTCACTCGGCTACGCTTGCCGCCGCTTTTCTCGGGGGAACCCGACCGAACCGAGACCGAAAATCTGTACGGCCAATGGCGCGGTTCGGCGCACGACTACTTACCCACGGCCTTCTCCAAGACCTCGGGGATTCTCCCCACGCCCGATCATCTCTTGCCGCTGGACATGCTCGTGTCCCGCAACGCACTCGGTAAATGCGAGCGGCACGCGCACGTCATTATCAAAGCGTACCAGCAGGTGCCTCGATTTTCCAGTACGTATCCGTGGGAGCGTGCCGACGACGAGGCCCGTCGAAAGCAATTGGAGAAAGCGTGGGAGAAACGAGAAGACGAAAATCCGCTTCCTTTACTGGACGCGATCGCGAGCGCCACGGGAGACTCCTCGCGCGCGTGTTACGCCCTGCTCGAATGCGCCCGCGAACGAGACGCTGCGCACGCCGAGAAACGCCTTATTTCGGATCCCTTGGTGGACCGCATACGCTACGTGCTGGACCAGCTCAATACCGCGCTACCCATCGCAGTCGCGCCAGCCGTGTTCCTTGCGCTGTGCGAGCTGTGCTACGCGTATCGACACGAGCCGCACGTGGATTCCGACTTTGTGCTACAGAAGCTTCGCCGTGGAGATTTGACGGGCTACGGCGATGGTCGGGTCCGTATGCTACACAGACTTGTGGCCGCCATCGAGCTAGCGGCCAACGTGGACCTTCTTTCGCTCGTGTGGAACGAGACCGTGTTCCGAACGACGCCAACCGCCAACATCGTGGCTATTATGTACATGCTCATCGTCACCGAGGGCAAGTTCGAGGCGCTGCACCCAATCTACAGCGTGTACGCATTTACGAGCGGTGACGTTGCTCAGTGGCACGTGGCTTCGACCGGCGGTGCCTCGGTCCAACTGCGCAACGTTGCGCTGTCCGCCCAGCCGTACGGCCGTTACGTGCCCCGCGTGTTCCGGGTGCTAGACGCGTACCCTTCGTATTCGTGGGACTCGGCGTATCTGCCTCCGCTCGTGTCGCTCGCACTGGACCGCGTTGCCTTTCGAGCGCGCGGTACCCCCCATTTCCTCATGGACGTGGCTCTGCGCAACGCCTGGGAAGAGGTGCGCTACACCCCCGACTACGTACTCATTAACGAGCGCAATCCGCTGTTCATTGCCTGGGAGGCTCTCGTCGAAGCACTGAAAGCCGTCGCCAAGCACGACAAGTCGATGGTAGAGGGACCGCTGATGGATCCGACGGAGGCCGGCGATGCCGTGCGCCAATACGTGCGGTCCATGTCCCTCGTCAACAAGCACATCGTACCGCAAACTCGACTCTATCGCGGACACGCTCACCTAAAGCGAGCTTGGCGTTGCGCCTCCGATCCCGCCTACAAGGCTACGCAATTTGCGTTGGGCCAGATTATACAGGGAGTCGCCGACGGGCGCGGATACGACAACGCCGAAACGTTGTTGCACCGCGTGCGCGCACTTACAGACGGAGCATGGGCACGCGTCAACAGTAACGGTGACATGCTTTACGATTACATCAATTGGATACGGCACTCATACCCGTCCGTGTGCGTGGCCGGACGCAATCCTCTGCGCGAGGCTCTCGACGACGGGATATTGATGGGTCGCGCCGAGATATTGCCCCGCTACTTTTGCCCGCCACACGACATCATGCTCGTGGCCAACATGGACATTAGAAGCCTGGCCTCCAACAACCAGGCACTGTACGATAGGCTGGCGGACTTCAAGCGAAAGGTGTGCGTGGAATATTTGCGTGGGCTCGGCGTGTACATGTTTCTGTTGCGCGACGTCAAACATCCACTGACCGAGCAGTGGGGTGAACGGCACAATGCATACAACGTGCTTTTGCGGGACCTAGACACACTAGACGTGGGAGCCACGGTCGAACGGCAGCGCACGGCAGAACTCAGACGAGCGCAGCAAGCTTGTTTACGGCGAAAACGGGAGGGCGAGTATGCGTCGCAGGGCAGAGGCGACAACGCTAGGTCCAGGCGCCGTAACGCCAACGACAGTGATGTAGCCGACGACGATGATCCCCGGGGCGCACTTCCTACGCGATTTCCACAGGGCTTTCCTCATAACAGAGGACATAGACCGGGGAGGCGTAGGCGCTGCGTTAATGTCGCCCAGGGTGGGCAATGTTACGTTTCGTGCGACGAAGACGACGATGAGAGCGATGATGATGAGAACAGTCGTACACGAAAAGTGCATCGCACCCCGTCACGAAACGGGAAAAGGCAGACACAGCAGCCTATGGATACAATCTGCAACCCGGAGTCATCGTTTTCCCTGATGCACCTGAGCGCCTTTGGGTCCAACGTTGAGCAAGCATCACACATGTTTCCCCCGTCCAACGCTGCGCAGTTTCCGAACGCCCCGTCCAACGCTGCGCGAGCATCACACATGTTTCCCCCGTCCAACGCTGCGCAGTTTCCGAGCGCGGGGTCGAACTTTGTACAGACATTGCAAGCCCCGTTTCAAATGGCACCGCACACCCCGTTTCAAACACCGCTGTTTCAAATGGCACCGCAAGCAACGCACGCCCTGATGCCCCCACCGCAAAGTATGGACACTACCCCGCAGTACATGCCCCCGCCAGAAACTCCTCTACAACAACTGTATCAAATTCCACAATTTCCCCCGCCACAGATTCCTCCTTCGCAAATCCCCCTACCACAGATGCCTCGTCCGGAAGTGCCCCCGCCACGGATGCCCCCTTCGCAAGTCTCCCCGCCACAGATGCCTCTGCCCTCGTCACAAATGGCCCCTCTAAATTTTGCACAACCATATTCAGTTGTACAGCCACAGCTCCAACCACCCCACGCGCAACCGGTGCTTGCACCTTATGTAGCACCGGTTCCGTCTAACCAACCCTACCTGCCCTATATGCCGCCAGGCACTACGTCGGCACCGTCCGCACTGGATGGCTATCGTTGCCATGTTACTTGTAATCGCAGTTGGCCTACGCACGAAACCATCAATATTCCTCTGTGTGCCGATGTTTCTTTTCGTACCCCATACGGACAAGTGCAATTTCCGTCACACAACGGAGACACGGTGCGTCACCCTACATACTTTACCACAATGCACTCTGCACAACCTGGATACACGCAGCAACATTTTATGCAAACTGGATACACGCAGCAACCCCCTACGCGAACTGGATACACGCAGCAACCCCCCATGC
Source organism: Amblyomma maculatum (assembly GCF_055883805.1). Lineage (NCBI taxonomy): Eukaryota > Metazoa > Arthropoda > Arachnida > Ixodida > Ixodidae > Amblyomma > Amblyomma maculatum. The sequence continues at coordinate 104,354,035 of NC_139353.1, read as the reverse complement.
GAACTGGATACACGCAGCAACATCCTATGCAACCTGGATACACAAAGCAACTCTATGCACAACCTGGGTACACACAGCAATACCCTACGCAACCTGGATACTCCGCTAACACGATGCATCAGTATCACCCTACACAGCTGCCTGACACGGCACAGCACTCTGGCGAGCCCGCTGCAGAGGTTGAGTACCAACAGCGAGGAATCGAGACTCCACCTGCAGACTCGATGAGTGCGACTACGCGGCCAAGTGTGGTGCAACAGGGCTCGGCGGCCTATCCTTCTGAGAGGCATCTTCACGATACAACAACGGGGCCGTTTTCAGAACCCCCAGTCGTGGGTTCCGCGGGTCCAGGACAGTTTCCAGAACCTGCTCCCGCAGGTCCGCCAGGGCCGTTTTCACAATCCTCTGCCGTGGGTCCCACAGCTCCAATTGCCGGCCCAGGAGAATCGTCTACGTTTCCAGAATCCCCTCCCGTGGACACCGAGTCAGCAAGGCGATTTGCGAGTGCGCAACAACAACACCCTCCCATGGACACCAAGTCAGCAAGGCGAATTGCAGGTGCAGGGCAAACCACCGAGAATGTCCAGGTTGCTGAACCCGAGTTAACTTCTGAAGATAGCGAGATGCTGATGACAAAGCACGGATATACATTGGACATGAGAGAACACCCAGAGACGATGAGTATGCGCGATGAATCTCTTCGCAGAGGAATACTGCAATACTATGGCGATATGATGTACGATGACCCTAGGCAAATGGTACTAGATACATCATTATATGACGTCTTCCACACACCTTATGAGAAGCAACCTGCACTCCCTCCTTCTGAGGAGCAACCTGCACTCCCTCCTTCTGAGGAGCAACCTGCACTCCCTCCTTCTGAGGAGCAACCTGCACTCCCTCCTTCTGAGGTTCGTCAGGCACTTCCCAGCCCTGCTGACCGCCCTCAACTTCCTAGCTCTGCTGTCTACCCTCAAATTGAAGGCGCACCAGTTGTTGCATCTGCCCCGGCCCTAATGGCGCCTCCTCTTACGACGGAAACTTCTCCCTTGGCGATATCGTCTGCGAGTGAAATCCTGGCGCTACCGCCTCCAGATCCTCTTGTAGGACAACCACCACATCCCCCAATGCAACCGCCTCTAGGCATTCTTGTAACACAGCCACGACAAATCCTAGTGGAACCGGCTCCAGGTCATCTGGTGACATCCACACCACATGAAGCCATGGATATCGATCTTGGACTAGGATATAAGAGCACCATGGAAATAGCTCCGTATCAACCAACTACGTCGGCAACAGTTGAGCTTTCTAGTGATACAACAAATCTCTTTTTGCAATCTGTCAATTTGCGCGTGTTGGAAGAGCAACAGCGACGACTGTTGGAGGCATTAAAGCAACAGCAGCAGCAACAGCGCGAATTATTGCGGCAGGAACAGAAGCACCGCCAACAGTGGGCACAGCAGCAATCTTTGGTTCTACAGCAACAGGCAGAGTCACTGGAAGTGTCACAGCAACATCAGCCGGCGTGGTTACAGCGGTTGGCGCAGGATTCATTGTCGGAAGAAGAGCGAAGCAGAGCATTAGGAGTCCTAAATCAGATGCGTATAATCGTGAACAATACGTCCACTGTACCCACAGCGGGAATTGTCATATATCTTACAAGAATGCTTAAATTAGACAAAGACGTGATTGAGAGTGTGAAAGAGGCAATGTTTGCTGTGCAATTATCTGAACACATTGCAGCATGGAAGGAAGCGGGTATGGACCCCTGGGTAATGGGTGTCCTGTTATATACAATAGCCGTGTCGTTGATGGCATACAGTGTGATCATGTCAAAGCAAGACGACGAGTTGGTGCTCAAAGCAATTAATAGATTTCTTTCCATCCTACCGCGCTTTGCCGCCCAAGAAGAAATTGCAGCTATCACGTGGCCAGAAGAAATTCATGCGCAGGAACTTCTCACGTGGCCAGAACAAGAAAGGCAAGTTCTAGCGCTGCCAGGGCAAAGACAAGAGGCTGCACAACAGCTTATGGACACTGCCACAACTGAACCGCGCCTGACTATTCCACCAGGCATCCAGTTAAGTACATCGACAATGGATGTATTGCGGTCACTGCATTTCAAGACAACCCAAGCATTAGATTCAAATATGTTATCTAGTATAAGAAGAACGATAGACAGAATCCGTAACATTTTCTCTGCATCGGAACAGCTGATGGAAGAGACATACAAACAAGACGTCCTGACTATATTACTGGCAATCGACGAAAAGTATGCCGAACTAATGGCATACCATCAACAGCGTAGCGGTGTCATTAATGCGAAGAAAGTTCAGGCTGCTGTGAATTATATTCAGCATAATGCAGAGTCTTTAGAGAACCGGATGAATGCGTATTTACAGACGCGGCGGGAGACGCTTGGAAGCGACGAGGAACATTTTCCTAGTCGTGATCCTTCAATATCCAGTGTGGATGTTACACCCGGGCCCATAATACAGTCAGCCTCTTCTTCCGACATCACTGCCATGGATAATGACGACGACAGCTCTTTGGAGGATCTCGAACAAGCGCGGGCCATTACAAATCCCGTACAAGGAGCGACCGCAGACTCTCAAGCTTTATCCCTGGTACCACGGAGAGTCCAAGCTATTGAACAAGCGCACGCCCTAGTCCCCGAACAGGCCTTCGAACAAGCACGGCTAGAAGAACAGCTCGAACAAGCACGGCTGGCACAAGAACGAGAACGACTCGAACAAGAAAGGCTCGAACAAGAACGGCTAGAACAAGCACCGGAACTCCAGGCCCCCGAACAGACACACTCTCTAGCCCTCAAACAAGTGCATGACGTACAAGAACAGAGAGTCATCACAGATCCCTTAGCCGCCCTCGTACCACTAGGAGTCCAAGTGCAAGCACAGGAGGACATTCAAGCTTTAGTTCCCGTATCACAAGAACAGAAGGATTCAGACATTTTCTATTCGCAACCTCATCCACTGCAACCAGAAGGCCTTTCGTCGCAACAGCTAGTAGAAGGTCCTGTACTACAACCACCGTCAGAAAGTGCCTCATTGGAGTTTGAAAGCCTCCCACTCCAACCACCATTACAAAGTGCGACGGTATGGCCGCCCCCGCTTTCACAACCAGAGGGCCCTCAGCCATCGCTGTTGCCACCAGAATATCTCACAGGCTCGGAAGAAGGCTTTGCACATGCGACCTCGGCACAAGTGGTAGGGGCCTCTACATCTGAGGTCATTATGCACTCGCCGCAGCAAGGCGAGAGCTTTACAGCTCGATCGTCTAGAAGTAGGAGTAAGCACGTGTCTATGGGTTCAGGTCGGCAAACTCGGTCTGAGAGCAAGGGTCCGTTACGGGGCATAAAAGGCCAAAAAGCTGGCAGAAAGGGTAAGACGAAGAAAGAAAGTGCAAATACATCATTAGTCAAGTTATCAGAGGTTGAAGGAAAAAGAAAGTCTAGCAGGAAGCTCTTTACTGAGGCACACGGCGGTGATTATCAATTGGAAAGTGATGTTAGCGATGTCCAAGATATCGATATTGAAGATGAAGGTCTGCGAGAAAGCGGGGATACTGCAAGGGTGGTCGCTCCGTTTGTCGAAAGAGTGGCTACTCCTTTGGCGGCCCCAGAAGAAAGAGTCGGCGCTCCTTTGGCGGCCCCAGAAGAAAGAGTCGCCGCCGCCACGGAAGCGGTCCCCCCGGAGCCCGTTGCCGCCGCAGAGTCTGCATATGTCGACGCTTTCGCACTGGAAGAGAACAAACAAGCGAAGGAGCTTGTCAATTTCATCTTGCTCGACTATGCTAATCCCAGTGGCATGGTTGTACGCGACAAAGACATCATGAAAATTGTCAATGGCGAATCTAATGCGAGTCATTGGCGTCGAGTTCGAGAGAATCATTTGAATATGGTTCAGGACGAGGCACCGCCCAATGCCACTATTTCAAGATATTCTCATCACATCTCTCAGATTACGGGTCTAACACCCTGGGTTGTCGAGGTCACGGGCCACTTTTGCGGCGTATATACGTCGTGGTATCAAGATCATGTCACATCAGTGACCATGAGCAAACTATTGCTCGAATTCATGAAGAGCGATAATTGGCCCCTGCAAAGCCGTCTCTTGTATCCCGTGAAGCAGCTGGTCGGAAGAGATGCTAACGTGGTAGAGCAGCCTGACCGCAGTCGTGCCACCGGCTGGGTGCCACCCGAGTACATGACTCAAATAGCGGAATTACGAAATGTTACCAGAGAACAGCACGCATATGATGCAATTTTGAGACACGTATTCGACAAGTATAAGGACAACCCGCAGATGATATGCGAGGCAATGTTTCCTGTGGACCAGTCGATGCACAATTGGCATACGGAGAGCTGCAATCTGCCTGCACCGTGGGTGCCGTGTCCTGTACATTCTTTGCGAGATTCCAGCTACCCGCCGCCGCCAACAACGTACCTGCCGGCCCTGCTCTTTCGCTATTACTTGCACACGTGGGATCGTGAGAACGGGGCCCTCGTAAGAGAGTACATAGACAAGCTTGCATACGTTCTCTTTGGTGGGATCGCGGATTGGTTTCCAGATGAAAATATTCTGGAACATCCTGTGAAATGTCTGCCGTTGTGGGAGCAATATTTAGTATATCGTATGCAGCTGCTGGAAGATGTCACTGCGGTACAGAAGCTCAATTTGAAATTCCGCATGGAGTTTGGCGAAACACACCCCGTGTGGGATCTGCACCAACCTGGACTGGATAACAACGACGAAGTCAAGACAGAACGCATGCTCTATCAACTCGCGTCATTTCAAAGAATGGCATTCGTTGACACGTTGTCACCAAATGCGCACATTGCACCACACCAATACTTTGGAATGGTACTTTACGTGCTTGGGTCACATGCAGCGAGGCAGGTTTCCAACAGCTATCTGCTCTTTTTACGGGAAGCGATGTCATACATAACACGGCCGCAAGAGCATCATCAAGAGCCTGAAGCCGAATTTCACATAGGAAACCAGTTGAGCGGAAGATTGGAGGACGCATCACAGCGAATAGCCAAGAATACACGTCGCGGGGCTGCGTGGCATGATATGGATATGGAACAGGTGGTTAAGCAACGCGTAGTTCGTTTGGATGACGGGAGCGTGCTCTTGGAAATGGGAGGAAAGCGGCGCAAGATCGAGGCTGCAGCGGACTTTGCACACCCGACGTCGCCGCCTCGAGTTCGCAAACGAGCGTCGTCGAAAATGCAAACGTCAAGAACCCCGGTCCCGTCGAGATCGCAAACGCCAGCGCCGTCGAGGGCGCAAAGTCCGATGGGGGAAACTCCGTCGGTGTCGCGTTCCGTACTCAGAAAGCGAAAGGCGGAACTGAAGGTTGCTGAAAAGAAGCGTCCCGGAGTACACTTCAACATTGCCGTCCCCAACGAGCGCCTTATGCGCAACCCCGTGAGACAGATTACCGGAACGCTTGATCTAAGTAACATGTGGCTAGAACAATACACAACGCGGATTGTCGTGGATACGGCGACGTCGTATTCCAACAACAAAGCCATAGTGGCTACTACGTATAGGATTGTACCACGAGTTACGTTTTACGCCGACAAGCGAATGCAAACCATGTCGTTCGACCAACCACGAAGCTACGTCCACGAGTCGTTCTCCCGGCTGATGCCAGTGACGACATACGTATATCCCGCCGATTGCGTACCGCTCGTTCCAAAACTATTTGCGACGGCATTTCGACCACAGCACACAATCAGTGTACCTCCCGATTATAATCTGTGGTACATAGCTGCCGCATTCAATTCTATCCTGTACCCCTTTCGCATAAGTTTCATCTCTGCCAAACCCAACGAGTTACTGACAGCAGGTAGATTCGTACTCCACTTTCACGAGAACCTAATCGAGGTGCTGCCGGTGTGCGTCGCTGCCTTTGTTCCACCCGTGTGGTTGAAATTTTCCTGGACGAATCAAATAGAGTTCAACGTAATCGATGCCATGGTGTACGAACTGTGCTACATCGATTCGCAGTACAGCGATTACGACGAGGAAATTGACGTGATGCTTCGTTCGTTGGGCTGTATTTTCAAGTGGGCCTCGATGATGCATTACGACGAAGCTCGTTGCATGTTCCTGCGCAGCACCTACGAGGTGCCGCCGAATAATATTTGTGTGTTTCGCGAGTTCCAGACTCGAACACAGGGGTATCTCGAACACATAATCGATAATACGACCCCCGATTGTCTACACCCCTTCATGGTCTTCCCTATCCTCGCGAGGAAGACGGACGAGTTAAGCTACACAGACTTGTGCGGAGCGCTTACACCTCTGGCACAGATTAGTTACGTCACGTACGCAGACCAGGCAGTCTGCAACGAAGCCCAGAAAGAGTTGACGGGCTACTACACGCAGTGCATAGCAAAGTGGCTCAACATACACAACCACGACCCCCAGTTCACCCAACACATTACTGAACGTCAGAATGAAATTATGATGCTATACCACGTGCCACCAATGCAGTTTCGGAATAGGACTCCGGAACTGGCTTCTCTCACACCATTCCGCACTGCGTACTTCTTGAACCTGCAAAACGCGGATTTGGAAACGGCGCTCAAATGGAGGTGGTACGTGCCACTGCCGGATAAAGGCTGGTGTTGGACGGTCAATAACGTCGACGGCGACAACAACTTGGAACAATTGCTCAAGCATTCGGTGGCTGCGCACGCTCCAACAAACGTCATGATCGAGGCTGTAGTCGCGGAATGCCTTTCGCGCAATATAGTCATCAAGAACGCCGTTAACACGAGTAACCCCAACATTGCTTCCATCGCCCAGACCTTGTCCAAACACCAAATGGAGCTAGCTGTAATGGAATTGGGAGTTTGTAACACTACAAGATTTTGGTCATTGGACTTTCGGAACACGTTGTCAACACTCAGACTCTTTGCTGCCTACTGCTACTCGCCCATGGCCGTGGTAGCAGCGACACTGAAAGTTGTTGGCAGCCTTAGTCGCAGTCACTTACTAATTCCCGTGGCCACGAGTCGCCTTTATTCGCGTCACCATCTGTCTTTATTGTTGTCGCTTTATAGCGTGCGTGATCTACTGAGGTACAGCTATACGAATTGTTCGATTGTGTGTTCGACTGAGGACATTACGCTAGAAGCCGTGGTGGCGATAAACACGTGCGAATTCGCCAGCATACTCGGCACTTCAATCTTGCCAGTTTCCTCTAAAGAACATCTAATGTCAGCGGCTGTCTGGGACGTGATCGTCCGCTTTGTCGCCATCACTTTGCATTGTTCAATACTCTACTCGTGGACGTCGACACACGGGAAGTATTGAAACTTTCAGAGAAGAATTACGCCATCTCAATGTGGACAACACGCACACTGAGAATAGTAGAAAAACACGACATTTATGACAGTGTACCAGAGGATCAAGAGGCCAGGATTACGCTGTTTAGAAACTTGCTACAGATGCCATGTGTTGCGTTCATGTTTCTCCCAATGGCACTACTGAAGCTAAACGCAGGAATATCTCACGGCGACGACGAGTACACGTATTCCAAGAAAGAAGAACTCAGCGAGCGCTTGCTTGATTACCTCTCCACAGCCACCCGCGAATGGGTGCAGAATACACCAGACCTACGTGATCGATGGACAATACCCAACGGCATGGAGATGGAGATCAAAAGACAGATGTGCGAGATTGCCACCATGGGATATGACAAATAAAGAGTGTTATACACTATCCGTGTTCTTTATTGACCTCACTTATAGTCTAGTTTCGGTACCGTTGCTGCTGCTGCTGCAGAGAGCGATACTTCCAACAATTGTTACCGTCTCGAGACATGAATGGGTGTGTGTGCTTCTTCCAGTGCAGGGTAGCTTTGTCCACTTGATGAAAGATGCGGCACGCCAGGTATGCCGAAACCACGTATAGCGGGTCGTCCTTATCGATTCGCAGCAGAAACAGCGGCACGTGGATCACGTCGCGGCGGTAGAAAAGCGTCGGCTCGTTCGTCGCATCGGTGCAGGGAAAGCGTTTCCAGAATACGACGCGGAATGTGTTGTTGGTCTTGGAAGCGCGCATCTGCATTTGGTTGCGCATGTCCACCAGAATGTACTGGGAAATGTACCACACCGAACACTCGACAAAGTCGTTCGAACGTCGCATCAGAGTTGCCACGTACGTCGATCCATAACCGCAAAAGAAGGTCCGCAATCTTCGCTTCAACACCCCGTCCACAACGAACCGTACCTCCGCGTCGGAGAATGGCTCGAGCTGGTCGGGATCGTCCTCGTACACAATGAGCGCCACGGCCTTCGTCTTTCCTCGCCGCTCTTCAACCGTCGCGCTGCAACGCTCGTCCACCGACGCCCATCGTTTCGTGCACGCCGCGGCCCATTTTTCGGGGGGCACGTAACGAGGAACCTCGAGGAACAAGCGAAAGCAGGCGTACGGGACGAGGTGTCTGAGCGTACTGCTCACTCCGGCATTCACGTTGATTTGCACGAACCCCTCGCGCTTGCACCAGCGCCGCTTGAGCACGTCGTTGAGCGCGCGCGTGTATTCGTCCCGCTTGTAGTGGTAGCCCCGTTGTATTCCACCATGACGCGTAACTCGGTGTTCGCCATGTCGGCACGGTACGGCTGTCTGTTGTTCTTGAGGAACTCGTTGCGAAAGCCCGGATACGTTGCTTCCAGCTCGAACTGCTTGCCCGTGGCGCGCTCGAACGCGTTGCACACCGCCCTGTTGATGACACTGGTGGTCGCCGCGGCTTTACGGGCCGTCTCGGCTTCGCGGGCCTCTCGCTCGGCCTTGGCTACCGCATCCCTCAGTGACGCCTTGGCTTCGCGCGTCTCCCGTCCAGATTTCTCGGCGGCCGCTTTCCATGCCGCCTTCGCCTCGGCAGCCTCGCGCTGTATGCGTTCATTTACGGGCCGCCGCGCGGCTTTGGCTGCGCGCGCCTCCTTTTGCGCTTTCGCATTGGCGACCTTCCACGCGTTCTTGGCTTCGCGAGTTTAGCGTTGCACGTGTTCGAGAACAGCCTGCTGAGCGGCCTTTGCCTCGTCGATCACACGCTGCCGTTTGGCGGCTACGGGATCCTGCAACGGAGAGGCCTTGCGTTTCTTGGGCGCTGGCTTAGGAAGCGCCACCACTACGGACCGGACCTGCGACGGGAGGACGTCGTCGTACTCGATCACGATCGGGGGCGAAGGAGGCACTTCGCCGATTTCGCTCGACAGCTGAGCCATGCTTCGTCCCAATGTACGAGCGGTCTCTGCCTGACGCGTAACGAGGTGTAAACGACCGTCGGCCGACAGTCATACCACCCCGGGCCCGAGTTCTCGCAACTGTTTTGTCGCCTCGACCACCTCGACCGGGTCCGTAGCGTCACACGCCGTACACCCCCTTGTTCCGTAACGCGCCACTATGATGCAGCGTCCATACACATGGAGGTTGTACAGCAAGAGCTTATTTCTCATGGCCGGTGGCTTGCAAGACAGGCTCACGCCGTTGACGACCCACACGTCTAGCGGCACCACCGCGTCGCCCGGCGGCAGCAGCAGCCCCGGACCGCAGGAGATAATCAGTCCGTCGCCGTCGGGAACGGAAACCACGGTGTCGCGTAAGCGCCGTTGCACCAGCGTGCACGGAGAGAGGTGCGTGGCTCGGTCGCGTATGTAATGGGCAGTCGAGACTCCCGCTTGAGCGTTGCGCACCAGCAACCACGTTACCATTCCCAATGGAACTTCGGGGACCCACACCTCGTCCCAGAGTACGTCTTCTTGGTGACGATGGTCCAATGAATCTTGATGGCTGCGTTCTTGCTGAGGTGAATCTGCGCACTTTTGATGGGATGAATATCTCCACTCTTGCTGAGGTGAATCTCTGCACTCTTGATGGGGTGAATCTCTACACTCTTGCTGAGGTGAAGCGTGATGGATGCAATCGTGACGATGGCAATTACAATGACCGGTCACGTCTTGACGACGACCCTAATCTGAGAGCAGGGCTAGAGGACCTCCGTCGTGCCACGTCGCGCGCTCCATGAGATCGCGCATGTGCCGGCGGAATGTGTACAGGACCTGTGCTACGCACGACATCGTGCCCGTCTGGCAGTGGCAGTCTGTTACATCTTGCTACCTTCTCACACACCACATCCACACCAGACATCATTCTTTACTGCTGGCGCTGGAACGCTTGCGTTTCCGCCCGCCGCCAAGCTCGTGTAGGCACGGGCCAATGTCCCAGGCTCCGTCGCGCACTTGCTGCCATCTCGATTCGGGAGGCAGCACGTCTATCGAAGATGCCACGCGCTCAACTTGGCTTAGCGTTGTGCGTAGCGGAGTGTGCGTCGCCCATTTGCTCGGTGATCCAGATGGTAAGCTATACGCGGGGGACGCTGACGTTTTTGAAGGAGTGGGGCAAATGAAAGCCGGATGAGGTATGAACGAAAATGGGTCGTTGCCGTGCTTGCAATCCACGTCGTCGACACTGTTTTCGGACAACGATATGCGCGGCGTGGATGATATCTTGGCGACCATTCTCGTAATGTCTGCTCTCCGCGCATTTTCCATTTCCTCGTCCATCTCTTCGTCGGCCATTTCTCCAAACTCTTCTTCGTCCGTTTCAAATGATGTGGTGGCGGGAGCGGGCGATTTCGAGGCCTGCGATGAGCATTCGTCCGAGTCGTCTTCTGCAAAATCGGTGCTGTCCCACACAACACCGATGGCGCCGTCGGTCAGGGTTGCCTCTATCTTGCTCACTTCGCTACCCAACTTGTCCCGCTCGCTGTCGGTCATGGACAACCGCATCCAACTGCGCAAATGGTCCAGTCTGACGAGGTTGCGTTGAATTCCTTGCGGGCGTTTGCCACGCGGTCGTCTTTGCCGATCTTGTTCAGCGGCGGGACGGGCTTGCCGTCGATAAAGCCAAACACGGCCTTTCGGGTGTACTGTACTTGATGCTTTGCGTTGGGCATGCGGGACTTGACAGCGGAGGCATACACTTCGAGATCGCTGATGCCCGCCAATTCGCCCAGTGGGTCCAGAGCGTTGGCGTCCAATGTCACGTAGGTCTGATCATGGACGAACCGCTTGTAGCGAGCGCGCAGCACGTACCCCACCACCTTGATGCTGTCGCAGTTGGACAGATTCTCCGTTCGAGTGAGAATCTCCGTTTGCCGAGCTCCTCCTCTCGCGTGAAAGTCCATCGGGCCAGCGCCGTCCGCGCTGCGCTTCTCCAGGTCGCCCAGCAGAGCCTGCGACGCCGGCGACAGCTCGACGCCACGCTCCTGCACGAGAACGAGCATCTCGTCGTGCTCCAGGTCTCGCACGGCTCGGATTTCGGCGTCGGCGCCACATGCGTTCCCGTACACGCCGAGCAGCCACTGCGGCGGAGACTTGAAGTACGCGCGCAGTCTGCTGTACATCTGGGGCCAGCTGATGGTGTGCGCCGGGTTTCCAGTGTACACAAACAGATCGTGCAGCGCCAGACTCAGGGGGTCCTTGAATGCCTTGATCATGGGCACTCGCTTCTCGGCCACGTTGGCGATCTTGATGGCCACTTTGCTCAGCTTATCCAAGCCGCCGTCGCGGGGCACAATCCTGTTCATCAGGATACGCAGCAGTGCCGCTCCTAGCTTCGTCTTGCTCTCGACAGACGTGAGCGTCGGGTTGGCCATGACGCTGCGACAGCTGGGAATGGCGCGCACCGCGCCGTGCTGAATGGTGGACAGGTCAAACAGCGGGGCCTCTTCGCGTACGAGCATGTGGGTGGCTGCGTTGGCCGTCAACTGATCCTCGCAGAACACGTTGAACTTTGCGTTGACGTCTCGCGCGTACTCGACGTACGTGCTCGGGTAGCTGAGCCCAAACACGCGGCGTCGAACGCGGTCCTCTGCCATGGCCGAGTAGATGGCAGCTCGGTGCTCGGCTCGGGACCGCATCACGTAACGCGTACGCATGGGTATGACCAACAGGCGCCCCCACTCAGCTACCTCGTCGTGGGTGAAATACGGTAGCTCGTTGCTTGTGGCCACGATCTTGGCCTTGTTAATGAAGACGCTGTTGGTCTTGGAGTAGGGCGAGCGAATGGCCACGGTGTCACCGCCGGAGTGAAATTGTTTCAGCTTCGCCTTGCTGCCCGAGTCCATCTTCAGTGGCTGCAGCTCGTTGGCGATTAGGAACCGCTTGTCCGTGGTGCATTCGCGGAAGGTGGCATCCATGATGCGGTCTCCCGCGGGCGTGAAGAATTTGTCCGGCAACGACAAAGTGAGCTTGTTGTCCGGACCGAACATGTGTGTTATCAAGTGCACCAGCATGCTCTTGCCGTTGGCCGTGTCGCCGTGCAAGAGCAGTGCTTGGCGGCACACGGGCGTTGCAGAAAGACACATGCCCAGGTAACTCAGCACCACGTCCAAATTTTCACTGTTCCCCATCGACTCTTCGAGCACCAGCAGCACCTTTTCCTCCCAGCTCACTTCTTCCGTGACAAACACGACGGGACCGCCGTCGTCGTCCACGTCGTTTCGCTCGAACACCTCGACCAGGGCTGGCATCACCACCTTGTTATAGAGCGACGGCCGCTTGTCCAACAGTCGGCGCACTACTGTGCGGTTGAACGTGTCCAAGTCCAGCTCTTGGCCCAGGCGCTTCATCTGAGCGTGTAGCCTCACGCCCAGGTCGTGCAGCAGTGCGCTGCATTCGTCGAGACCACAGGCGATGGAATATGCAATCTCGCTCACCTGGTTGGCTATCCTACTCCGGTATTCTGCACCCCCGCGCAATGGGTACACTTCCACTCTTGTGTGCGTAGTCGTCTCGCCGAGGCCCCAATTCGGGTCTTGCTCGACGCGGTCGCGTACGACTTGCGTCGGCGACCACGGCACGAGCTTGCACTCCTTCGTGTCATAGGTGGTTCCGTTCGAAAACACAATGTGCCGGTCGGACGTGAACTTTGGCGCCTGGGCAAACTCGGCCGTGTCGATGTGCACGGACCGTGTGTCGCGGTTCGCCAGGGACGTCAAATTGTCGTGGAGCTGCGAAAGGCGATGCAGCGGGTCGTACATCATTTCCGACGTAAGTTCGTTGAGGCACATTCTGAATACGAACTTTGCCAGATCAGCAATCGTGGCCGAGAGCTCTTGTTGTTGATACACGCCGTATGCAGGGTTGTAACGGAGCACTCGGCGTTCGGCCGTGATCGGGTCGTGCACTACTGTGACATTAGAATACTTGGTTAGCGTGGCCACGTACCCACTCACGAGCATTGTCAACGACATGTTGGCCGAGTTGAACTGCTGTATTTGCTTCCGCATGAAGTGCTCTAAGCCGCTGGTAAATGCAAACTCCGGGTCATTGTTGATGCTAATAATCTTTGTGGGCGCACACGAGGGGTCGTCGGGTCTCACGGTACACCACAGGCGAAAGACACACTGGTTGTACACGTGGCGTCGCACGAAATTGAAAGTGCGATCGTGGTCCGCCATCACCATGTTAAAGACGTGAAACCCCTCGTCGTACCTCATGTTGGACGCCAACAACATGCCCACGCGGTACACGACACTTTGGTGGGAATAGTTGCTGATTATGTCGATCGCCTGGCGGAACATGCGAAGCTTGATGTTGGCGAGGACGTTGTTCTGTCCTTCGGGGAAACGGGCCTGGATTACCCCAACGTAGTTTGACGCCATTTCAATACACTGGTCCAGTGTATTGAGACGCTCCGCCGGTGGGACAAACACGGACTTGGGCATGTGTTCGTCCAGATATTTGGGGAACTGGGGCGACGACACAGCCAGCGGCGGCGGCGGCGGCGGCGGCGGCGGCATGGCGAGGGCCGCCGCTGTTGAGACGGCAACATCCACGGGGCTTTCGCCCTCGTCAGACAAATCCGTGACCGAGCCCTGGCGCCGCTTCTTCATCCTGGGAGACGCAGCGACGACGCTCTCGTCGCCACTGTCGTCATCGCTGAAAGCCACCTGCGGCGGCTCTTCCGTAATCGCCGTGTCCACAGTTACAATGGGGTTGTAGCGATGGGATGTTTGTGTATCCCAGTCGTACACGAGGTCACCACTGTCTGGTAAGCGGTGCATCGAAAGAAGCCGGCGGTGGCTGGTCCAGTCGGGCGACGACGCAGGCACGTGCTCAACATCAGAAATTTCACCGGTCGCCATCTTGAAAGTGGCTAGCGTTCGCAAGACGTACGGCTGGGCGAGTCTGTCTTCTGCCTTGTAATGTTTTGCGGACTTGTACATAAGCCACACTCTCGACCCCGCCTCTACGTCCATCGAGCCTTGCGCGACGCACGTTTCTGCATTGTCCCGTGCTTCTCTGTTGCGATGACCAAGAGGCGTCCCGCGGGTGCCCACGAGAATGTCGTGACGGAGGTTGGTGAGAACCGCACATCCTTGGTTGGGGGGCAAGGAAGAAATTGTTACACAGTCCAACACCTGGATGTGCCAACGCCGAACATTCTCGCCGCTTGACAAAGTCTTGGTCCGAGACGTGAATGCCAAACGTACGTTGCAGTTGCTCGAATCTGCAAACAGCCACTCTCCCAGACACTTGCAAATGTATCGCGCCCACACACAAGCGTCTTCGAAGGTTGCCTCGAACTCGCAGTCAAAGTCGAAAACGAGGCGATACACAAACTTGCCGGAGACCGGGTCGATGACAGCACCAACAATTTCTTGAGTGTTGGGGTGGATATTGCAATCGTACATTAAGCTTTCCACATTGTTGGCGTCAAGCGTCACTTTGCCTTGCGCTAACTGATGAGTATATCCATCCCAAGCCGCCATCACATAATACTATCGCGGTCAGCAGTGATGCTTTATATACGTATTTTGAAGGCCACCTGTAGCGCGCGTAAGCATCCCGCGACGGTGGGCGTCGAGCTCCAACAGCTGTCAACTTCCGTCGCCCCTCCCCCTCAGCGCGCCCTCCGTCCGGGCGGCTGCCAAGCATGAATGACGACTTTTGATTCTCAACGACTCGTAACCCAACAACGCATAACGAGTGCTGCCCGTGCTCTGCCGCTGTCACGTATTCGTGGACGAAGCGGCCGTACTCCTACGTAATCCGTAGGCCCGTGCCGTAGAATGCGCCGCTGTCCGTACTCGTGGACGAAGCGGCCGTACTCCTACTTCTATCAATGCTGTCCGTACTCGCGGACGACGCCGCCCGTAAGCGACGACGCCGTTCTATCTTAAGCTGCTAAACGACGTCGTTGTACGTTTATCGGTGCGCGCCCCTTCTAGCGATCCCCATTGCACGACAAAGAGCCAGTGTTTGCGTGTTATAATACATTTATTCATAATTTTGAGCACTACTCGCCCTATCCAACGGTAGGGTTAACCATTTGTTTACGTTAATTGACGAGCCCGGCGTTGGTGGCATAGACTCATCGTCGGACTCGTCGGACAAGTGCAACTCGTTCGAAACCCAGGCGACGGCTGCATTTTGTTCGTCCCGGGTTACTGCAGCATGCTCTTGCGTTTCATCCTGTTTATCGTCCTTGTCAGCTTGCTCGTCTTGTGGTGGCCCCACCAACGGTGTCGGTGACAACGGCTTCTCTTGTGGTCTCAAAGGCGTCATTGGCAACGGCTGCGGCTTCTTTCTCGGCACTCGCCGTATACTCTTCTTGAGCAAATGTGCCGCGCGCGCTTTCTTGGCCTGTAGTACAACTTTAGACGGAGGCGTCCGACACCTCGAAGCGCCGTAAGACGGGCCAACGACGTCCAACTCCTCCGACTCACTTTCTGGTTGCTTCTTTTCGTGCGGTGATTTGTCACGCTGTGATGATGTGTCGTTATCGTGTTGCGACGACTGTTCCGCTACCTCCTCTTCTCGCGCCACTTCGTGTTCTTGGCTCCATTCTTCCGAGTGGTTGTTCTCCTTGGGCGATTTGGGGAGCACGGAACTTTCGGTGCCGGCTGCCACGCGCGCGATAAGATTCTCGAGCTCGGGTAAAGCGGTGAACGGCTTGCGTTGCCTCTTGGGTTTGCTTGCGGCGGCAGGTACACGATCGTCGTTCTCGTTTACCCTCGTAGTGCCAACCTTACTCTTCGGGCGGTCGGCTCCGATCTCTGCGCGCCGTTTCTTCTTGCGCTGCTTCTCACCACCAACAACCAGTGTCGTCGGTGGCCGGAATGGGCGAAGCATGGTCCTCCGTAATCGAATCGTCAGTTGAGTTGGAATATTAGGGTACTAACTGCAACTAATGATAAATGACCGGGACAGCACAAGCAGAAAGGCTTAATATGCAAAAGGCTAAGGTAACGATGAAGGGCCTGGGAGAAGAAACGCAGCTTAAAATAGGTAGCGAAGCGCTGGAAGTGGTAGGCGAATATTTCTACTCAGGACAGGTAGTGAGCGCAGATCTTTACCAGCAAAAGGAAATAACTAGGAGAATAAGATTGGGCTGGAGCGCATTTGGAAGGTAGTCAAACATTGTGACTAGCGGTTTACCGCTACCTCTCAAAAGGGAAGTGTATAGCAGTTGCATCTTACCGGTACTCACCTATGGGACTGAAACGTGGAGGTTAACGAAAAGGGTTCTGCTTAAGTTGTAGACAACGCAAAGGGCAATGGAACCGAAAATGGTAGGTGTAACATTAAGAGATAGGAAGCGGGTGGAGTGAGTCAGAGAAGTAACTCAAGTCTGACATTCTAGTAGAAACTAGGAAGAAGAAATGGGCATGTGCAGAACATATAATTTGAAAAGAGGATAACCGATGGCATCTAAGAGTAACCAACTGGATTCCAAGGAAAGGTAAGCGTAGCAGGGGGTGGCAGACAATTAGTGGGTGGTTAATGAGATTAAGAAATTCGCAGGATTCAAGTGGATGCAGCTAGCACAGGACCGGGTAATTGGAGGAGAATGGGAGAGGCCTTCGCCTTGCAGTGGGTATAGTAAGGCTGATGATGATGCTGATCATTTGTCATCATCATCATCATCATCATCAGCCTGATTATACCCACTGCAGGGCGAAGGCCTCTCCCATATTTCTCCACTTAACCCGGTTCTGTGCTAGCTGCATCCACTTGACCCCTGCGAACTTCTTAATCTCATCCGCCCACCTAACTTTCTGCCGCCCCCTGCTACGCTTTCCTTCCCTTGGAATCCAGTTTGTTACCCTCAGCGACCATCGGTTATCCTCTTTTCGCCCTACATGTCCTGCCCATGTCCATTTCTTCTTCTTAATTTCCACTAGAATGTCAGTAACTTGAGTTATTTCTCTGACCCACTCTGCACGCTTTCTATCTCTTAATGTTACCCCTACCATTTTTCGTTCCATAGCCCTCTGGGTTGTCCTCAACTTAAGTAGAACTCTCTTGGTTAGCCTCCACGTTTCAGCCCCATAGGTGAGTACAGGCAAGATGCAACTGTTGTATACTTTCCTCTTGAGCGATACCGGTAAGCTGCTAGTCATAATCTGCGAGTGCTTGCCAAATGTGCACCATCCCAATCTTATTCTTCTTGTTATTTCCTTTTCATGGTCCGGATCTGCGGTTACTACCTGTCCTAGGTAGACATATTCGCCTACTACTTCCAGTATTTCGCTACCTAATGTAAACTGCTGTTCCTTCCCGAGGCTGTTGAACATTACCTTAGTCTTCTGCATATTGATTTTCAAGCCTACCTTTCTACTTTTTCTGTCTAGGTCATCAATCATTATTTGCAGTTCATCCCCCGAGTTGCTTAGCAAGGCAATGTCATCAGCAAATCGCAGATTACTGAGGTATTCTCCATCTACCCTTATCCCTAACTGCTCCCATTCCAAGTCTCTGAATACTTCCTCTAAACAAGCTGTGAATAGTACTGGGGAGATTGTGTCTCCTTGCCTAACACCTTTCTTTATGGGAATTTTGTTACTTTCTTTATGCAGAACTATGGTTGCTGTGCAGCCACTATATATATCTTCCAGCACTTTCACGTACGGCTCGTCTACCCCCTGATTTCGCAATGCCTGCATCACCGCCGAGGTTTCAACTGAGTCAAATGCTTTTTCGTAATCAATGAATGCTATGTATAAGGGCTGGTTATATTCCGAGCATTTTTCTATCACCTGGTTGATGGTATGGATATGATCGATAGTAGAGTACCGTTTCCGAAACCCTGCTTGATCCTTTGATTGATTGCAGTCTAAGGTTGTTCTGATTCTATTAGCGATTACCTTAGTAAATACCTTATACGTAACAGACAGTAAGCTGATTGGTCTGTAATTTTTAAGGTCCTTAGAGTCCCCTTTCTTGTGAATGAGGATAATGTTTGCATTCTTCCATGGTTCCGGTACCGTCGATGACACCAGGCACTGCGTATACAGGGTGGCCAGTTTTTCTAGCACGATATCCCCCCCGTCCTTCAGCAAATCTGTAGTTATCTGATCCTCTCCAGCTGATTTCCCCCTTTTCATAGTTTCTAATGCTTTCTTGACCTCGTCTTTCGTCACTGGTGGAACGTCTGACTGTTTTTCCCTACCGCCAATCTCATTACGGTCCTGACTACTTTGGCTGCTGTAGAGATCTGTATAGAACTCCTCGGCTACTTTTACTATCTTGTCCATATTAGTGATGACGTTGCCCGCCTTGTCCCTTATCGCATACATCTGGTTTTTGCCTATGCCCAATTTCTTCTTTACCGCTTTAAGGCTTCCCCCGTTCTTTACAGCATGCTCAATTTTCTCCATGTTATACTTCCTTATATCGGCCACCTTGCGCTTATTGATTAGCTTTGATATCTCGGCCAATTCGATCTGGTCTGTTGGATTGGATGCTTTCATACTCTGGCGTTTCTTAATCAAATCTTTCGTCTCCTTAGACAGCTTACCGGTATCCTCTCTAACTATCCTACCGCCTACTTCTACCGCGCACTCAGTAATGATATCTCTGAAATTATTGTTCCTTGCCTCTAGGGTAATGTCGCCATCCTCAGTTAGAGCTGAATACCTATTCTGTAGCGAGATCCTGAACTCTTCTGCCCTCCCCCTCACCGCTAATTCGTTGATGGGTTTCTTTCTTACTAATCTGTTGCGTTCCTTCTTCAGATTTAGGCTAATTCGGGACCTCACCATCCTGTGGTCACTGCATCGCACTTTCCCGATTACCTCTACATCCTGCACAATGGCGGGGGTTGAACACATTATGAAGTCGATTTCATTTTTAGTCTCTCCGTTAGGACTTTTCCATGTCCATTTCCGGTTCTTCCGTTTGCTGAAGAAGGTATTCATGATTCGTAAGTTACTGCGCTCTGCAAACTCAACTAGTAACTCCCCCCTGCTATTCCTAGAACCAACGCCATAGTCACCTACTGCCTTGTCTCCTGCCTGTTTTTTCCCTACCTTGGCATTGAAGTCGCCCATTAGTACAGTATACTGCGTCTTTACTTTTCGCATTGCCGATTCTACATCTTCATAGAAGCTTTCAACTGCCTGGTCATCATAGCTACTTGTAGGTGCATAGGCCTGTACAACCTTCAGTTTATACCGCTTATTAAGCCTAATTACGATGCCTGCAGCCCTCTCATTAATACTATAGAATTCATCTATATTACCCGCTATATACTTATTGACAAGGAAACCTACTCCGAGTTGTCGCCTCTCTGGTAAACCTCGATAACACAGTACATGCCCATCCTTCAGTACAGTATATGCCTCATTCGGCCTCCTAACCTCACTAAGCCCTATGACATCCCATTTCATGCCCTCTAGTTCCTCTAACAGCACTGCTAAACTAGCTTCACTAGCTAGGGTTCTAGCATTAAACGTTGCCAGGGTCAGTTTCCAATGGCGGCCTGTCCAGCGGAGCCAGGCTTTCTTAGCACCCCCTGCTGCGTCACAGGTCTGACCGCCGCCGTGGTCAGTTGTTCCGCAGCCGCTGGTGACTGAGGGCCGGGGTTTTATGGAGCTTATCATAGGAGGTTGTGGCCAATTACTGCACCAGGGTGGCCAACTCCTGTTCTGGTGAGGGAGTGCGTTGCCGGAGGTGTTCACCGACATCAGGTCGCACTCCAAACCTGTTTATGCAATTCCATCGACACTCGGATTTTTTTTTTTTTTTTTTTTTTTTTTTTTTTGTGTTCATCCGGTGGAGAATTGCGCGGCACCGGGATTTGAACCCCGGTCCTCTTGCATGCGAGGCGGATGTTCTACCGCTACGCCACCGCTGCCGTACTCTAAATAAATGTCGTACTGTGTCGTACTCTAAATAAATGAAATTCACATACATATTTACAGCGAGCGTGTTAAGGTTCATCCTCCGCGTGTAGGAGGATTAGAGTACCCTCAAAAGGTTTCTCTTTCTGCTCTGTGTGGAGCCAAGTATGAAGAACAAGTGTCGGTACTTCATCTGCGTTTTAGCAGCAAATTTCAGGAGTTGTGGGAGTGCTGTACGACGTTAAAAAATTTCCTTTTTCACATTTGATTCCGTCAGAGCTGCGTTTCCGCGAAAAGGGCTTTGACGCCAGTGGCAATGTTTGCACGGACAAATTGCTAGTTGAAGGTGAGGTTGTGACATGGCAACCTGGTGTTCTAAAACATTCTGCACGCCATGAGGATGATTATCGACTGCCTATAGTCATATTTCGTGGAGAACGCGCACCTGAACATTAAAGCAGCATCAAGAGTCGTCCAGAACCATTGCACCTTCGAGGCTCCGTACACTGTACGTGGGTACGTTTTATACAGCTTACACGTCTTATGTCGCATCTCTGTAAAATAACTCTTCTATGATATATTTATTTTTACTTCTTAAGTTTTCACCGATATATAAATCATTCCAAAAACACCTCCTCCAACTCGGATAGTTGAAATCGGTCTGCCTTGGTATTGTTTTATTTGTATTTGGCTTCAGTAATTCAGAAAAATGCCTTGTGCAAAACATAAAGTACGTATAGTAGGGTATGTAGAGGACATTATGAAACATATGCTGATCTAAAGCAAATGTGGCGGGTCGCCGATTTCTGTATGAGCTACTACCAAGCTCCACTTTTCTAGAGTTAAACTCTGGCGGAGGGATAAAACCAGCGTGTAAAATAAGCGTGAAAAAGACCTGCTGACTGGACATGCGATAAAGCCCTAAAATGAAGGATGAAATGCATTAAGCAGGCGGGTAATGCAACCGAAAAGAAAAAAATATATATAGTGCAAGAAAGGAGTTGTGGACCGAATAAAACGATAAGAAAGATTGTGAAACGTCGAAAATAATAATAAGAAGACCTAACGATGCTTGTAGGCAGTAAAACACAGCAAGAAGAAAAAAATAAGTATAGGCAAAACAGAGAAACCGCAGAAGTTCTATTTCAAGCGATTCTGGTTCTGGGTATTTAATATGGGATGGTGTCAAAAGCGGCAATCATAGAAACTGACTGCTCGCGCAATTAATATGAGGTGCTTAAAAGCCATCTGTATGTGATCAGAGACGATAGATGCGACATGCGCAGTAACGAGTTGCAAGTACTGTCACCATGCGGCGCACCAGTAGCTGGCAGTGGCGTTGGAGGGAATTTCTACACAAGGTCCTTCAAAAACACGGAAAAACATATTCCTGTAACGGCAGTGTATAGTACGGCACAAATACGATAAATTGGTTGATATCGAAATTATAGCTCCAAGGCTAGAATTTCGACGCTATATTGTGCTTGCTTACGTTTTCTTGAACATCATTGAAACATATCTATTCAAGATACTATCAACGTTCACGGCAATATTTAGACATTTTTTCACTCCCATGTACGCCATCTTGCACCACACTCTAAGAACTGGAACTCTTATTTCAAGAGTCAAACAGCCTAATTACTCCTGCAGATCTCACTTTACTCCTGCCATATGCGAGGAAGAGTGAAATGGCCTTTCAATCTTGAAAGAAAAAATGAGTAAAGTGAACATTCTACTCCTGCAGATTTAGATAGCGTTAAAGGTTGTTTTACTCCTGCGATAAAGAAATTATAACTTTCCGTACCACACATGTTTCGATTGTTGCTCGGGCAGCACAAGTGTCCGTATTGGACATTGAAGCAGGCTTCTTTTTCATTTTTTCCTCCTGTCTGCGTGATACCGCATTAAATAGTAGTAATCAGCTATCAAGGGTAAAGGCTTCCAGGCGCGTCGTCTGCTACTGTTTTCAACTACGAAACTGTCAACTGCTCAAACCAAATTTACCTGAAGAAATGAATAACCTACGACCATCTAACTTCACAAATGAACTTTATTATTTGAAAATAATTTATGCATTCACAAATACTTGATAGTTATCAAACTCATGCTCCCTCTTCTTTCTTTTTTTTTTTTTTTGCGTTGCGCAACTGTTGCTCTCTTTGTTCAGTTCAAGCGCTGCGTTAGCTGTGCGTTGTTTGTTCTTGCGGCCTGTCAGTTACATCGTATTTCGCTTAGAAATCCTTTATTACCGCCGGCTTGACCTCTTAAACTACCCTGTTATATCATTATGAAATGCATCGCAAGCCTCAAGCCTTCGCAGTGTTCACCATTTGCAGCGCGCACACAGGATATGACCTGCAACTTGCTTTCAATGCTCGCTCGCCAACGGCATCAACGGTCTCCGGACAATAATGGAGTCATTCAGGTAAGGTTCGCTTCTATTTTTTTTTCCGCAACTGCAAGTTTAAAACGCGCAAAAGCGTGTAGACTTCTGTTCATTAGCACATATTTTGAAGCCTCAGTTTTACCAAGCGCTATTTTCTTGTACTGGGAGCAGTGGCATTGTCGCTTGTTCGAACATGGGAGGCGCGTAGGCGCTATTTGTTTTGGCAGTGCTGTAACCGCTAATTTTCTTCCGTAGACACAGAAGTATGTGTTCTTGTGCATACATACTTTAATAACTTCCATTTTTTATCATCACAAATATGCATCGGCAGTCACGTTTACGTCCGGTTGAGTGAGGCATTACAATTTTGTTCCTTGCACTTCCAGGTGTACATTGTTTTTGAAAATGTTCTCCTGGAAGACAGCTGCTTGCTCAGGGTGGATGCTTGCTTGGTTGCTAAAGGCGTCCCGTGAACAGCATTAAGCTCGTAAGTGTGTTCTTCCGTCACATGATTCTCAAAAGGCACTACCATGATTAATGGTGATAAATGCTTTATTTGCCTACCTATGCTGTACAAGTGGAGGAACCGCGGCCTTAGGCTAAGCACATGCCCACAAAGTGCGGTCAGCTGTTGCCATGGTCTCCTAGGCTGTTCTGTCTGAGGACGTCATTGCATATTAGGGCACTTCAGATGGGCAAGCAGCTTGAGTATGCGAATGTGTTTGCTTGCACTTTATGTTCTGAAGATTAGTGTCGTGTGTAGCAGCCAATCAAGGAATTAATCGTGAGTTAATCCGAAGAAAATGAATTGTTCATTTTTCACTTCCTGGCATACTTTTTTTCTTCTGTAGAAAAGTCACTTATAAACAGTATGCATACTTTTTTTATAGCTGCAGCATGGACATGCTGTTATAAAGCCACTTTGAAACCTCAAAGAAGTAAAGTTGCTATTTAGGTCATGCTCATAAGAAAGAGAAGCTGCTAAGAATGGCTCACGAATTAATTGTCGAGTCATAAAGAATATTCTTTGTTGCTGTGCAAAATAATGCAAAATGTCCTACATCTAAAAAAAAAATCTGGAAACATTTCAGTGACCTGCTGCGTGCTTGCTGAAACACACACACACAAAAAAAAGAAAATGAGGGTGGGGACCAATGTTGAGTGCACACAGGAAGTTGAGTAGCGGAGGAAGTCATCACCGAGCTCTATCACAGCAGACTTGGCATGGCAAGGAGTCATAGAGCACTGGCACGACAGTGTTGCATCGGCTTCAGCTCTTTCCACGCACTTTTGATGGCCTTCCATAACTCATCAGAATTTGCAGTGTGCAGGACCCTTTTTTTCAAAATGGCTTTTAATGCCTGAAACGTTTTCAGTGACTTTCATATCAGCGACCTTAGGAAGCCAAGCTAGTGTAATGGGCTACAAAGCTTTTCAAGGTGCACTTTCACAATGTGCGCCGTGAGGATAGGGAAAGAATGCTGCGGCAGAAAATGCCCATTCTTGTAAGCCATGATTGACAGCTCTTAACCACACGGCCAGAGTAAAGAGCACATAAATGACGAACACAGGTGCTGAACTTCAATTTTATTCTGTAACCACTAATATTCTGCTTATATACCCATAAAGGCACAGACAAGTGGCGATTTTTGACACTTGTGGCAACAAAAACTAATGTGACAAATAAAAACCAAAAAAAGTACCGAAAGGGCAAACCCGAACGAGGAGAGAATGAGATAGGCAAGTTATCTTTTAAGCCGCCAACACATGGAAAGTGGACTAATAAGTACAAAAAAAATACAAATGTGGAAGGAGAGCAGAAAATGGGTAGCAGAGGTAAAGGTAACAATTAGCACAGCAAAATGCATGAGATGAAGTGCACTAAAACTGAAAAAAAAAAACGTCATGAACAGCGACAATGAAGCCAACAATTGACATTGCCAAATGCAGAACACAAGCAGTACTAAATAGCTAAACCAAAGCAAATGAACGAAACGCGCATGATCAACAAGGGTGAAGTCAACAATTAACATAGCGAAAGGATGAAGATGAGGTGTAAAACCAAACAAGAAAGATAAAATGTCAAGAAATGAATTCAACAAATGTAACAAAGCTAAAACCAGGCTAGATTACAGAATTCCATAAAGAAAGGCAATCTCTTTTTCCAAAAGTGAAATGGAGGGGGTGCTAACACAATCATCCTTGAGCCTCAAAATCTTGGCAGCTTCGACTATTTCATGTGTCAGCTTTACCAATGTGTTTTTAACACTGTTTTTTTTTTTTTTTTTCAAAGATTGGGTGGCATGGCTTCTTTGAGTCGGTTCCTGCAGTGGACGGGCAGATTCCTGGGGGATTACCTGAGAAGTCATTTTAATGCTCCATTAGCCTTTCATTGATGCATCAAAAAGGCTTGTTTGTCCATGTATACCTTACGGCAAGTGAAAGGCTTAGAGTGAGCGCCTTCTGTACACTGCTCCTAAGGGTTTTCTGTGCTTCTTGGTGCGGCATCTTTTCTTTTTCATTAACGATCCACGAAAGCTGCAATAGTTGCTCAGGGGCAGAAAAGAACGTCTACTCCTGCTTTCTTTTCACTCATCGTAAGGTTGTGGGAAATTTGGTGCATGCAACGAATCACTGCAACCTTTTTGCGTGGCCTGTGCCCTTCAGCCAGTGGTTGTGTTTTTGCACTTGGTGTTTTTCAGCACTTTTTCTGCGACAGTGGAGAGGACTTGTAACGGGTACCCTGATTGCGTGAGCCTGCATATCTTTTTCAAGAAGCTTTCTTGCAATTTGTGCTCGCATGACTTGTTCAAGGCGTTGACAAGGGCAGACTGGATGATATTTCTTTTGACCAGCTTTGGAACGAGCGGAGCTGCATGTTAGGAAGGGATTGTTTCCCCTTGGTCCAATCCGCCTTTTGCGCGAGTTTTCTGCGCATGCGCGAAGCCCCAGCGGCGACTGATGAAAACACACTGAGAGGTGTCGACGGCGCTTCTCGTCGCCGCACTCATAGCCAACGCACGGGGGCTGGAGGCGCGGTACGTTCACAGCCTCGGTAAAACGATGCCAACCACCTGTGCCGCTTACGTCTGCCACTCTCGAGGCGTGCCGGGATGCAAGACGCGTTTTGTTAGGTTTCCTTCGGCAAGCCGCGACCTGCAACGGCGTGAAGCTTGGATTAGGGCAACCAAGCGCCAAGACGTGAATGGGCGACCTTGGCAGCCGACTGCGTGCTCTCGACTGTGCGAAAAACACTTCGTTACAGGTATGTATGCATCTAAAGGAAATGTGCATGATGAAAAGTATCTACCGGAGTTTGCACCAAGCCTGTAACCCACCAGTGATAGCCGCAATGAGCATTTGTTCGGCGCGTCTGATGGCGATGTATTTTGTCGTTTGTTGCGAAGGGGCCGGGTAGCGCAGATATCAAAGGTGGTTGTGTGCGCTAGACCGTAATATTTAGCATGTTTTATTGCGACTGCCGCCTGACTAAAAAGAAGAAGAAAAAAAAGGTGTTGTGATGCACCGCCGTCAGCGAGCCGAGTGGTTGAGCTGGTCATGAGGCTCGCGAACGGCAGTGCATTAAAACGCCGTATTTTTTTTTTCTTGTTAGTGAGGTGGCAGTCACGATAAAACATGCTAAATATTACGGCCTAGCGCACACAGCCGCCTGTGATATCTAAGCTACCTAGCCCTTTCGCACATAAAGATAAGAAGGGACAAAATACATCGCCTTCAGGCCCCGGTGCAACTGAAGCAATCACGCACCGAAGAAATCCTCATTGCAGCTATCACTGGTGCGCTACAGCCTGGGTGAAAACCAGTAGGTACTTTTCATCATGCCTATTTCGCTTAGATGCATACATACCTGTAGTATCTGTGTTTTTGCCGCTCGGAGCATATGACGCACTTGCACGACGCACAGTATTTTTTTTTTTAATTAAAGGCTCGCCTTCGTGCACGCCAAAGCATCCGGACTTTGTTCCTTTAATGTACGCAATCAGATGCACTTCGTTAGGGAGCTTGATAATCGTCGTCTTCGTCCAACCGTTCGCAACGGCAAGGAAACCGCCCGGCACAATAAATGAGTCTCCTGGAGGGTTCATGCTCGTTCACTTGCAGAGTGGATCGCTCTGGACGTAAAACAGGGTTGGTTCCTGACCGAGATGCGCATCCGATATGTAGGAGATTCACATATGTGTCACCAAGTTGTTGATTCCGCAGAAATCGCGGCGGAGGCAGAAATGAACGTTGGAGATCCTTTCACAACAGAATGACCATTCTCTGCGCACCGAGAACCTTTTCACCACTGCGACCACATCCGTTCTGACTCCTGAGGCCAGAAACCGGCTACAGCTCTGAATCATCCATTGCCAGAAAAATGCAGCGCGTTTCCTGCAGGTGTGCATTTCGGCCGGGACAATGCCCTTTTCACGGGATGTGTATATGTGACTCTCTGCCGATCTTCTTGGATGAAATCCTATAGCTGCACGGTTGTAGATGACCTAATGAAAGACGTCACTATGTATTTGCATGGCAACCTGAAATTACTTTTTATCGATGATCCCTTTCTGGTAAAGAATGCAGATGTAGTCATTAGGTTTTTGAACGGGAAAAGAAACAAAGCCTATCATGCCTTTTCTATAAATGCAAAAGGCTTGTTTTATTCTATACCTCAAGATGGACCTCATGAAATGCGTTCGCAAAGCTATTGACCAACATGGAACCATATCCACCCAGAATGAGTGTGGTGTCTATGTAGATGGTCTCTTAGAATTGTTTTCTGTGTATCTAAAATAAACATTTGCAGAAAGGAATGATTCACACCTTATCCAAAAGCACAGGATCTGCATCATATCATGTATTACTTACTCCCTTGCTCAGTGATCTGTTCTTAGTTATGCATGACAGTAGTCTCAGGAATCACTTTGAAAACTCAGGAATTCAAAAAATTTTCTACCTTGGGGACGACTTCTTAGTTAATTTAGACCGTGACATAGAAACCTTTTTTCATGAAGTACCTGAAGTTTTGAGTGTCTTTAAGAGTATCCTGGCTCCCCTTGAATTAAAGCAAGAAATGCCAGACAGTGATTCCATGTGCTTCTTGGAACTAAGCATCTTCACACCCAGTCACGTGAGCTGGGCATTTGAACCAAGGGGCAACTAGCCCTTCCTATAATATGACTCCGCTCGTTCAAAGCTGGTTAGAAGAAATATCATCCAGTCTGCCCTTGTCAATGCCCTGAACAAGTCATGCGAGCACAAATTACAAGAAAGCTTCTTGAAAAAGGTATGCAGGCTCACGCAATCAGGGTACCCGTTACAAGTCCTTTCCACTGTCTCAGAAAAAGTGCTGAAGCACATAGGCAACACGATAATGTTCCAGGGATTCCTTACATGCACCAAATTTCCCACAACTTTACGACGAGTGAAAAGAAAGCAGGAGTTGACGTTGTTTTCTGCCCTCGAGCAACTATTGCAGCTTTGATGAATCGTTAATGAAGAAGAAAAGCAAAAAAAATTAAATAAAAAAGAGGCCACACTAAGAAGCACAGAAAACCCTTAGCAGCACGTGCGGAAGGCGCTCACTCTAAGCCTTTCACTTGCCGTAAGCTATACATGGACCAAACTGGCCGATGAAGGCTAATGGAGCATTAAAATGACTTATCAGGTATATCCCCCAGGAATCTGCCCGTCCACTGCAGGAACCGACTTAAAGAAGCCATGCCACCCAATCTTCGAAAAAAAAACTGTGTTAAAAACTCATCGTTATAAGCTGACACATGAAATAGTTAAAGCTGCCAAGATTTTCAGGCTCAAGGATGATTGTGTTAGTACCCCCTCCATTTCACTCTTGGAAAAAAAGATTGCCTTTCTTTATGGACTTCTCTAATCTAGCCTGGTTTTAGCTTTATAACATTTGTTGAATTCATTTCTTGACATTTTATCTTTATTGTTTCGTTTTATGCACCTCATCTTCATCCTTTCGCAATGTAATTGTAGACTTCACCCTTGTTGCTCATGAGCATTTCCTTAATTTGCTTTGTTTTAGCTATTTAGTGCTCATCTTCTGCATTTAGCGGTCAATTGTTGGCTTCATCTTTCTTGTCATGCACTTTTTCTTTCAGTTTTAGTGTACTTCATCTCGTGCGTTTTGCTGTGTAATTGTTAGCTTACGTCTGTTACCCATTTTCTGTTACCATTGCATTTTTTTTTTCTGTTATTAGTCCGTTGTTCCACGTGTTGGCGGCTTAAAAAATGATTTGCCTATTTTGTTCTCCCCTTGTTCGGGTTTGCTCTTACGGTACTTCTTTTTGTTTTTATTTGTCACAAGTGTCGAAAATCACCACTAGTCGGTGCCTTTATGGGTATATAAGCAGAGTATCAGTGGTTCCAGAATAAGGTTAAAGTTCAGAGCCTGTGTTCGTCTTTTATGTGTTTACTCTGTCCGTGTGGTTAATTAAGCACTGTCAACCATGAATCAACACCATTAGCCCGACAACTTTTTCTATCCTTGCAAGGTCCTTTTAGCAGGTGAGAAAGGAGCTGGTGGCAATGATTATAAAATAAGCTTGGGAGCTCAGCTGACCATCAATGCAGGGAAGAGGTGAGAGGCTGTCTTTGTGGTAACTCCCCCCCCCCTTCACATGTTTAAGGATTTTTGAGTGCTTGGCCTGAGGCCATTGACATAAAGGGGATCATACCTTAAAATAGCAGTATTTAATGAAAGTTACAGCCTTGGCAGCAAAACAAACATGGTATATAAGAAAGCAAGCCACAGGTCAAAAGACAAAAGTATAATCATTTACTTTTTAGCAACTAGGCAGCACTCTTTTTGTTTCTAGGCCCACCCAGTACAGGCCCACCCAGTAATGCCTTAAAGTTAGGGCTTTTGTGTAGCCATCCTATCTGAATCCTGCTTTGTCACGCCTTTGCCTAATAAATTTATCTGACACATTAAGGCCCTTATCTCACCCCCTGTTACGAACAGGCTGTCAGTAACTGAGGCAACAATTTGTAAATTCTTTTTGGTTGCTTTTTGGTGAGATAGTGGGAAGCATCTTTGATTTGGTCTTCATCCCGGTAAGTATGTATGATTATGCCCTCTGAAGCCTCAGCCACTCCAGTTGCTTTTCTGTAGTGCGCTGTCCAGTGATGTCCCTCTAATTCAGAATCTTTTCGCTTGAGGTATCGCGGCAGCCTTATAGGTCCGTAGCCATGCTGAAGCTCTAAGCAATGCATGTTGATAACTGTCCATTTTACAGATTGAAAAAGCGTTCACATCAGAAAGTGAGAAATGAACGATCCATAAATGGGTGTGTTTGGCCAGTGTTTAAATTGCATTTCTTCAATTGTTTGCTGTATAGGACAGTCTTCAGAACATAAAATATGAGCAAGGCCGTTTGTCTGCTCATGCTGCCTGTTCATCTGAAGTGTGCTAATGTGGAGTAACATCCTTAAAGAACAGTATAGCAGATGTGGGCATGCTATTCAACCCATGTACAACCTCTTGACCAATCACTTTGTGGCTAAGTGCAGTTACTACAGGCCTACTATTACCTTCCATGCTATGTGTGTGTTAATTGTTGCACTCCTTATTTAATCTTAAGAGAATGATCTGTGTAGGTAATTGCATAAAATGGATCACTACCTTATTTTGACAACTGATTTATTGCTATTGCTGCCATGCAGCATGTGACACTGATTGAGTGTATGGTTCTCAAGCACTTCCTTCAGCCAATGCTTGGTTTAATAATTTTGTTGTCATTGTCTTGTGTTAAGTAATGGCAATAATTAGTGAACTGGTTGATCTTGTGCCCTTCCAGCAGGTGTGCTTCTGCTTGGCAGCACATGAGAATCAGTGATTCTTGTTTATAAGCCACTGTATCTGTTCTGTTCCCAAACATGTAATTGTACTCAAGGGGACTCAATCACAGTTCTTCAATGCTGTTTTTTTTGTAATACACTAGTTGACTTTGCTTTATATTTGATGATATGTATTCTTTCCTTGACTATCATTGTGTATATCAGTGGGCCTCTTAGATTATCCACTGTCCGCAGGTCGCCTGAGTACAGCCCAGCCATTTGTTTACTAGGGTTGCTCTGGCGTTAGTCTTTCTCCAGGTGGACAGTTCCGGGCTACCTGCTGGCTGCTAGACTTGCCAGGATGATTTTATGTTGGCTACTCGCATCCAACTAGCAAACAACGGAGAGGTGATGGGGAGGTGAGGAATGTCTGCGGCTGTTTTTATTGACTAGGACCGCAGAGCTTCGGGTGAAATTATCTTTTGTTTTAAGGGTGTCTAATAATGTGCAGGCAGGTGCTCATTTCAGCTGATCTGCAGTGCTCATTTATTACATCTTTAACTGTCGCCGCATACATATTTTGTATGTGTGTGACATTGTCTCCCATCACATAATTTACAAGATCAGATGTTCGTTCCATATTGAGCTTAATGAGTTCGGATTTGCAAATTATATTTGATCTGTCAAGTTCTAGCATCAACTTATTTTACAGCATTGTTCGAGAACCTTCTCGAGCGTGAGAGCAGACCTCAATTCCCTGTGCACTCAGGCATGCGCATTCATGCAAGTATATCGTCAGCATGCGATACACGGTCCGAGTGTTCGGTATTTACTTTTGTAGCGCAGTGGAAAAGACATACTTTGGTAATTGCTCAGAAATATTTTAAGATGTAACGCATGCATGCACTATCACGTTTCACTTGATTCATTAAGGTGGTCACGACAGCTAACAACTGAGCATAAACTAGTTATTGCATTTCACTCCTCACACGTTAAATTATAAATCCTCGAAATTTGAGCTCATTCGGTGCAGCAGATAGTTTTAAAAATAATTTTTATTATTATTGAAATTGGCTCTCTGGTCTGGCAACCATTGGCCGCTGACGTCATGAGATATCATTCCCATGTCGTCTGCTATTCGCGATGTAGTCTATGTAGGCTGCACTTTTGCATTCATGCTTGGATGGTGGTCACAGATTTTTTTTTTTCAGCAAAAATATTTTATTCGCATATTCTCTTTTCCTTGAAAAGCCTTTACTATAATATGCGACTTTAGTGATCCTCGGACTTGTTTTGGGCTTCGTCTAGAGATTGCCGAGGAGGCTGAAATGGACGGGCTCATGCTGTATAATTCAATGTATACAATCAGAAGCATCTTATTCTTACACTATGAGATTTAGCTTGTTTTAGCAACAAGCACTCACGCATATAAAAAGGTACTTGTCCGTTTCTTCCCGCCGTGTACCCGCGCCACGAAAGTGGGGAGGGGTTAGCATTATGTTCCTGATTGCTGAGGTATTGCCGTTGCTCTTTCGGTCCAAAAACTAAGAGTAAGCAAGCATTACCTTGAGGCGAGAGCATACCTTGCAACATTAAAGGAGCAGACAAAACTTTTAAACAAAGCAGTACCTCTTGACGACCTTCCATTGATCAGTTCCGTCGGTGTCGCGGGGCCGAAAACCTCACACTACGGTGATAGGTGCTGGTCGTGCTGGCGTCGTCGCCAGTGTAATGCGAAAAATCATGCGTCGATAAGCTAAAGCTGATAAGCTGACTGACCGTGCCTTATGCTGAAGGAAACATGCCTTATTCTATATTGCTTTTGTGCAGTAGCATCTTCATCAAGCGCTTTCGTCTGAGGGTCGGTCACTGAGTCAATCAACTCCCTCCCCCCTCCCTGCAAAGAAAAAAAAAGTGTCCTTTGATATTGCAGCCTGCATTTCAGACGACGCTCCACCGTGCATAGTCTCCTGTCCGCAGTGATAAGAATGTTTTTAATATGAAAGCGCCTCTACTTTAATAAAACTTTAGCAGCACACCTCTGATTTGAATTCATTATGCAATTGGGGCTGGTACAAAAGCAGCCAATGGTGTGTGCTGTGCCTTCACTGTGGGGAACAACTGCTAGCATGACCAGCGTGGCAGTACGGCCTTGCATGTTGTTTTTCATGCATGATGACTCACACGGGGAAGATTGGGAAAAAATAAGGCGATAGATAGTGCATGCATTTGGCATTTCTCAAATATTTCTGAGTGCTTCCGAAAACACATTCTTTTTTCACTGTGCAGAAAAATGAAATGAAGACGTGAAAAATTAATGCACTCATGATACTGATGTACTGTCTTTGCCAGAAGTAACCAGGCTGCGTGTTCCGCTTCTCAGTCGGTTAGCAGAGAATTCATAAAACTTCTGATGCTGTAAATTGGTGCAACATAAATGAGAGCTCCTGTCTTCACTTGCCAAAAAGTTATGATCCTCAGGGGATCCATGTTAGCTTCAGAATACAAGCAAGAAGCAAAACATGCAGCCTGGTTACTTTTGGCAAAGACGGTACATGCACTTATTAATGTGCCTTCTCGAGTACGTACTGGGAGCTGCAACCCACGGCAATGCTCGAGAAGGTCCTCAAACAGCAAGTCAAGTAAAATAAGCTGAGTACGGACTTGAGAGATGAAACGTATTTTGCAAATAAATCGATTTAATGAGCATAGTATGATGCAAACATCTGCACTTGTAAATGGTGAGAAGAGATATGTTGTCCCACATACACAAAATAAGTAAGCAATGGCAATGGAAAGACACACAAGATGTCCACCACGACTGGCAGAAATAAGCACTATCCTTGAGATTGTACGAAATGTCTTGTTCACTAAAGTACCGCACATGCTCACCACTTCCATATAACCTCTGTTGTCTGCTAGCCGCCCAAGCGCAACCCACACTAAATCATCCTTGTGAGAGTGTGGCATTCAGTGGCATATCATCAGAGAAAAAATGACCCCCCCCCCCCCCCCCCCCATA
Organism: Amblyomma maculatum; assembly: GCF_055883805.1. NCBI lineage: Eukaryota > Metazoa > Arthropoda > Arachnida > Ixodida > Ixodidae > Amblyomma > Amblyomma maculatum. Next base: position 104,320,646 of record NC_139353.1, on the reverse strand, counting down.
CACACAGAAAAATGTAAGAGCTGGCTCCACGCTCGGGCGCCCCTTAGGCTAATAACTTAAGCCCAGTGACAAGGTGGCACGTATGCGGAAACTAACGATAAAAAAGAGTAAGCGTGACAAATGTCTCTTAAATGTAATTTATGTTCATTATTTTACCTGTGTTTGCTGTGTTTTTGGTCATTTATTTTTAATGTGACAGTATTGAAGGCCCCGTTTCCCCAAAATCTTGCATTGTTGGTGGCAACGTCGTGAGCAAAAAAGTCATGAGCAGGGTTCTAGCATTTGGTAATAAGCAGGTGACATTTTTGTGTGTCAGGCATTGATTTTTGGTGTTAGTTTGTGTGGCATCATGAGGCCGCATGAGATGCCGAATTGCCTGGAGCTCCTTACGATTGAAGGGTGAGATGGGCCCTTCCGAGTCGCACTTTTGTGCAATGTTGCTAAAGCAGGTATATATATATCTATGTCAGGTTGTCTTTCAGATAATGTGGTAGCTTATCACTGTATGCTAATGAATGTTTGAGATAAATGGATCAGTGACGAAGCGAATAGCAGTATGCAGGTACGAAAAGGTGGGTCACCTTGTAGAAATGCAGACTGAAGACAGTCAAACTACCACATTATACCCTTAAAGGCAGACTTTAAGTATCCCTCCAGGTCTTAATTTTAATTTATTTATCCGAGGGCTGTTTTTAGCACCTGTTTTCCTTCCGGATTTGGTTTTCATTTATAATTGTGTGAATTTAAGGTAGTCTCATTTCTCGCAAGGGTGGAAGAACGGGCTAGTTGCTGGTTCATATTGGGAAAGGAAAAAATGATTGCACACTCGACAAAGTGCTGTGTTGTCATTTTTTGTTCATGTCTCAAAAATGCGCTGTTATTTTTTCTCAAGCTCTCTGTTCTTACTGAGCTTTTTCATTTCACCTCAGATGCATGACCTACAGTAATGAAGAAGGACATGCCTCTTTGTTTATGCCTTATCACTTAATGTTGTAGTATTATATTTTTTTTCTTATGTCTATAGCCCTGTGTTTTAGATAAAAAGAACGACCGAGGTTGCCCTGCTTTGTTATATTGAACAACAATGCACCATAAAGTCATCCCGCTGTCAAAACATGCATGAACATCGGAGCATATCCTACCTTCCATTATCACTCTCAAAGAAAGTGTCTAGTATGCAGAAACACTAAGGCGGTAGGCATTGCTAGTGAAGTTAACTGCCGCCTGACCACATGCCCACAGGCTACGAGGTCAGCCACTCAGTGTGTATGTGTGTAAGGGCTGATGTGTTAGCAGAATTAGGGTAGCAGCAGCTTCTCTACACTGCCAGGAAATGAACCACTGACAGGGTTTTAATTAGTTTGAATACTTGTCACGCAGTATGCTGTGTTGGTCCAACTGGTCACATTGCAATGCATCACCTTCTTAGTTGGATCTCTGCCTTCTCCACTACTGCAGAGTGTAGGTAGCAGTGTGTTATTAGTCTGTGCAGACGTAATTGAGCGGAAAGGTTGCTTTGTGGTCCAAGCTACAGCGATCCGATATCACCTTTCTTAAAGGTTGTTGGGCTGGTGGAGTGCATTACACAAATATTACATGTATAATGTATGTTCTGCATGCACATGTGCTTGGTAGCATTGCCGCAGTATCTTTGACTATTCAGGATCGATGACAAGAATGCCAGCCTACCTACCACCAGCTGTTGTGAACACCTCGATTACTATATTATTGCGTTGCTATAGTGGCTTATCCACAACCAATGACTCGGTCAAAAGAACATAAGCACTCCAGAGAGCTTAGACGTTAGCTTGACAGGGTCAGGGTGCTTACTGAATTTGGTATGGCAAGCATCATGCAAAAAAGGAAGTGGTGGCAGTCCTAAAACTTTTACACTCTGCTAGATATAACTTCTGTGTGGATCTTGCATGAAAGTAGCAATTATCAGTCAATTTTGCAAATATATTCGGTGGAATCAGCTGTGCAATACAGTATGATGCTATATCTGGCTAATTGCACATACATTTAGGTTTTTTTTTTTATTCTGCAAGCTCGCCATAAGGCATATTATAAAAACCCATCTAAATTGTTTTCCATAAGTAACCGAAGAAGGCTCTTGCTCTTATCGTTGTCGGTGAGCCATTTGGAGAAGTCCGCTTGCCTTGTTGCAGTTAGTCCTACTTCCTGCTGAATCTGTCCTTGATGGTCCCTGCACAAGTGCACAGCAGGTGGCGAACATCCACTTCTGCAGCTGGTGTGCAACACTTCGGGCATGTGGCGGGTCCGATGTCTTCTTGAGATTCCCATGAGCATGTTACAGATAGGGTAAGGGCCGCCCTAGCTCTTATTCTTGTTTCTTGCTATTGTTGTCTGCAGTACTAAAACCTGGCTCCTCATCTCCCTGGTATATGAAGTAATCAATTACAGGCTCTGCATCTCAAATACCCATATATTTGAACCTTTGAACAACAACAGCATCTGGGGACATCACATGCAAAGATTTGAAAATACGCAAACAGACAGGCTAAAGTGACACTCCAAGCTAACCTCATGGTGTCATTACGTGGTTGACTGCTGCCATGCGCAAAGTACAGATGTGTCTGAATTGTTCTTTATATGCCACAGAGCTAGACGATGATAATGATGGCAGCAGGCAGGGGCAGTACCTCGGGGTGTATGCAGGGCCACTGTACTATGCAGATTCCATTTCCTTCCAAATAACAGGTTCCAAATTTACAAGGAGTGGCTCATACATAAATGTAGCCCTTAGTCGAGTGTAAAAGGCACTCTATATTTCCTTGGTATGGATGATCAGGTCGTTTAGGCTTTTTGAGAAAATGTATTGCATAAAAGGGTTGCCCTTTCTCAGTATTATTTACACTTGGCAAAGTGCTAGACTGCATTATGCAAAGATAGTCTGCAGTCTACCTCTCCCTTCTTGCCACCCTGCTGAAAGATATCTGTTGTATGTCTGTAGCAATGCATCCGTCTGTTGTTTCAGGCTACTAGGAAAAGTGACACTATGCACAGGCAACCGTAATAAGCATACTTATTGCGTCCCCACTAGCAACGTAAAGCAATTTGCCTTTACAGTGGTCTTGTTTATGCTCTTTCAGCTAATTGCTTGCCTTTTCATGATGCTATTTCCTTACACCTTCAGTTAAGATCACTGCAAAATTGCCATATATGTGCCCTGGGGGTGAAACCGCAGCCATCTGCTGGGAAATAAATCACATGACTGCATTAATTTTGTAAGAACTGAATCTGCAGTTTTTACCACACATTAACGGTGCATTAGAAAGACACCAGTATCAGTTCTGAATGAAAAATGTAACCCTTACTAAATTTTATGGACATAAACACGTGAAAAAGTGCTGGCCTTTACACATTCTTTAAACTGACCACTGAAAGTCAGCAACAGAGCTATCTATAGATACATACACCTTCACATTGTCTTTTTGTTTACTGTTAAATACAAATAAAGTCAGATATCCAAGCAATTAGGCGCCTGATGCAGTCATTGGTTGTGGGTGTGCTGCTTTAGGAATGCAATAATAAAGCAGTTGAGGTGTTCACGACAGCTGGTGGTTAGGTGGGTCGGTGTTTTTGTCATCAACCCTCAACAGTTAAAGGCTAACCAAGCAGATGTGCATGCAGAACATCAATTGTACGCATAGTTTTTGTTTAAAGCATTCTAGCTGCACATCGAGCTTTAAATAAACTGATACCCAGTCGCCGTTGCTCTACTTTTGAAGCAACCTTTCTGCACAAGAAGATCTGCACATACCAAGAAGCCTGGTAGGAAGTGGCTCTTTAGCATAACACCATCGGCTGCTGTCTAGTTTCAATTGATGAGTGTGCACTGCTCTACCTACAAAGGAGAGGTGCAGATTATTTGCTCTGTGTGCTATCTGCACGCTCCAGTAATTGAGAAGGTGCAGATCCAGTTGGGCAGGTGACACATTGTCATGTGACCAGTTCGGCTAACAAAGCATACTTCGTGGCTCGTATTCAAACTTCTCAAAGCCCTGTTAGTGGTTGATCACTGCCAGTGTAGAATAGCATTAGTGAAGCTGCTGCTACCCTGACCCTGCTCACACTTCAGAAGTTTTGCCTAGCCGGCACACTGACGGACCAACTGATCGACATTGTAGCCTGTAAGCATGTGCTCGGGCAGTGGTTAACTTTACTAGTGCTTCTGATTTATAGTTTCTTGCACTGTTTTTTACATGCTCGACACTTTCTTTGAGGATGATAATGGGAGTTAGGATATACTCTGATCTTCATGCATGCTTTGACAGTAGGGTGACTTTATGGTGCATTGTTGTTCGTTATAACAAAGCAGGGTGACCTCAGTAGTTCTTTTTGTCTCAAACTCAAGGCTATAAACACATATTTTGACAGTAGCTCCACCCTCGTTCACAATAAGCATTTGTGATAGCTGAGGCCAATATAGGTGGGCTCTACTTCAGAGCTAGAAAAAAAGTAGTGAAACCAGTACCAACAAGTTCCATAAGTACTCACTGGTACCAAGCTGTCGAGGATTTTCTCTTTAGTCTGACATATCGAATACACACACATGTGGCAGCTGTTAAATTAGGTTAAAAAAAAATAAAAACAACAGTAGGCGATAATGCGTAAACAAATTCATCTTCTTCATTGCTGTAGGTAATGCATCTGGGGTGGAATGAAAAAACTCAGTAAGAATAGAGAGCTTGGGAAAAAAATAAACCGCACTCCTAAGACATTGAAAAAGAAAGAGATGACAACACAGCGCTTTGTCCTTGTCTCAAGAGAGTGCTGTTTTTTTTTCCCAGAGATGAACTACCAGCTAGCTCATTTTTCCACCCTTGCAGGAACAGAGACCACCTTAAATCGACGCGGTGCTACAAATGGAAACCAAGTCCGGAAGGAAAGCAGGTGTTAAAAATCTCGGAAAAATAAATTAAACCTAACTTTAAAACCTGCAGGGATACCTAAAGTCTGCCTTTAAGGGTATGCTGCTAGTTGCTTCGTCACTGATCCATTTATTTCAAACATTTATTAACATACAGTGATAAGCTACCACATTATCTGAAAGACAACCTGACATATATATACTTGCTTTAACAATAGTATAAAAGTGCGACTCGGAGGGGCTTGATTGCCATCTCACTCTTCAATCACAAGGAGCTCCTAGCAATTCGGCATCTCATGCGGCCTCATGATGCCACACAAACTAACACCAAAACTCAATGCCTGACCCACAAAAATGTCACTTGCTTATTACCAAATGCTAGAACCCTGCTTATGACTATTTGCTCACGACATTGTCAACAATAATGCAAGATTTTGGGGAGAATGGGGCCTTCAATACTGTCACATTAAAAATAAATGACCAAAAGCACAGCAAAAACAGGTAAAATAATGAATATAAATTACGTTTGAGACATTTGTCACACTTACTCTTCTTTTTTATTATAGTTTCTGCATACGTGCTGCCTTTTGAGTGCACTTAAGTTATCTCATTAGCCTACAGGGCGCCCGAGCGTGGAGCCAGCTCTTGCATTTTTCTGTGTGTAGGGGGGAGGGGGGCTACTTTTGGTTGCTCCAGAATGCGTTCATTTTTTCTCGACGATATGCTGCTGGATGCCAGACTTTCACAAGGATGATTTAGTGCGGGCTGCGCTTGGGTAGCTAGCAGACAACAGAGGTGATATGGAAGTGGTGAGCATGTGCGGTACTTCATTGAACACGACATATCGTACAATCTCAAGGATAGTGCTTATTTCTGCCACTCGTGGTGGACATCATGTGTGTCTTTCCATTGCCATTGTTTACTTATTTTGTGTATGTGGGGCAACATATCTCTTCTCACCATTTAAAAGTGCAGATGTTTGCGTCATACTATGCGCATTAAGCCGATTGATTTGTAAAATGCATTTCATCTCAAGTCCATACTCGGTTTACTTTACATGGCTTGCTATTTGAGGGCTTTCTCGGGCATTAGCGCGGATTGCAGCTCCCTGTGCTTAGTCAGGAAGGCACATTAATTCGTACATGTACAGGGTCCTTCAAAATATGTGCGAACACGGTGAAGCGTGCCCGCGCTCCGTGAGCGGCAGCGCATCCGGCGCGGTCGCGCATCGAAACAATGTGGCGCATGCGCACGCTATGTGCGCATGCGAACGCTTCGAATATGTGCGAATATGCGAATATGTGCGAACGCTTCGCCGTGTTCGCACATATTTTGAAGGACCCTGTACATCAGTATCATGAGTGCACTCATTTTTCACATCTTCATTTCATTTTTCTGCAAAGTGGAAAAAGGACGTGTTTTGGAAAACACTCAAATATTTGAGAAATGATCAATGCATGCACTATCTATCACTTTATTCGTTCCCAATCTTCCGCGTCATGCATCATGCATGGACACCAACATGCAAGGACTGTCACGTTGGTCATGCTAGCGGTTTCTCCACAGTGACGGCACAGCACACACCATTGGCTGCTTTTGTACCAGCCCCAATTGCATAAAGAATTCAAACCTGCGGTGTGCAGCTTAATTTTTTATTTATGGTAGAGGCGCTTGCATATTAAAAACATTCTTATCGACGTTATGCATGGATGACGGCATGCAACAGACACACTGTCGTGTCAGCTCTACCACATAGTGTCCTCTTTTCCCCTGATAGATTCCTAAGACTGCACTGCATTCCCATCCAGCAATGGAGCCAAAGTTCGAGCGTCACCGATGCTGGCATCGACAAATCCCATTGATGCTCTCTCTCTCATGCTCCCTGTTTCCGCACTCCTTTATGTTGAGTTTTGAGAAACTAAAATCAGCTTTAAACCTGTGCCCTTTTAGCCATTTAAAGCTGTGTCTAGCTGGGTCAAAGCTATTGCATGACCTTTCAATTTTTTTTTATCATATGTTTTTGGACTCCTAAAATCGTGACTCCCATTTGAGAAACATTGCTTTTTGATGGCTGAAGTGAAACATGATAGTGCATGCATGTGGTACATCTCAAATATATCTGAGCTATTACCAGAGCATGTCCTCATTTCCACTGCATTGAAAAATAAAATACCATGCACCCAGATTGTGTTTCACACACTGGCGATATGCTTGCATGAATGCGCATGCCTGAGCATGTACTGAGGGCTATGATCTGATGTCACACTCGAGAAGGTCATTAAATGATACCATAAAATAAGCTGAGGCTATGCACTTGACAGATGAAAGATATATAGAGAATCCGAGTTCAGTGAGTTCATTATGAAATAGAAATCTGCAATTGTCAGTTGCCTGGTGGGAAAGAGTGCCGCATGCATATTATACGTATATAAGCAGCGACAGCTGACAAAGAAAAAGATACCATAGGTGGGCACCATGGATCAGCTAAGAGCACCTATGATGCCCTCGGATAAAAGAAATGTCGCATGATACTCCTGTCCTTCTATCAGTTTAAAAATAGTGCATAAATTTCTCACTTCTATATCCCCTCTCCATTGTCTGCTAGTTGGAGGGCTGCAGCGAGCATAAAATAATCCTGCCATGTCTGGCTGCCAGTAGTACAAACAAGACAAATATGAATAAAAATTGAAAACGTTGCTTATGCTTTCTCTAGTTTCGCTGGCTGCTAGCTTCCCTATGTAATTTGTCATTTGATAGATTTCATTACTACAAAAGCAGCGTCACTTCAAAATTTACATTGTCATGGTCTTGCTTGAGCGGCAGTATTAACTTAAAATTGTATAGACACCATAATAATGCCACAGCATTCATGGCTTTATTCTGGATATAGTCTGATATAGGCATTTTGAGCAAAAATCATGGGCATATCTCTAGCAGGTGGTGGTTGGCTGGTGACATGGCTGGACACTGCTCAGTGGTTGTGCATGTCACGAGTCTACATGACACGGCTAAAGGCCCGTTCACACTTGCGACTAGCAGCGGTCGCGTGACCGTTTTGGTCGAAAAGCGACTGCCGCGGGCCGATCGGGCACTGCTCGAATTTTCAGTCGCGCGACTACTAGTCGCAAACCATTTCACCAATCAGCGAGGTCCCGGAGTACTTGATCGAGCACCTTCTCAATGCAATTAAAGAATACCCCTACCTTTTCAACAAACGGCACCCGGAATTCAAAGGCAGGGAGATAGGATATGGCCTGGGAGGAGATTGGAAAGATATTTGGACTATCTGGTAAATACCATGAACTTTTAAGAAATGGATTTTTCACGCAGGTGCAACATTTTATATTGACACCACGGTGATTGACATTGTCTATTCGTCGTCGGCGTTTTCCTGGAAACACGAGAGCGCGGCATGCGTACCGGCTCGCCTGAAAAAGCTGAAGTGTCTGGCAGGCGGCAGCTACCGACGTTCACTGTCATCGCCCAGCAGCTCTCCTACTCCCAACTCGTTCGGAACGAGAACAGAACGAGAAGGCGACTGTCGCAAGTGTGAACATCGGTAGTGGCGAGCTCCTCTCCTCTGGTCGCGCGACTGGTAGTCGCAAGTGTGAATAGACCTTAAGTTGGCAGATAGGAATTCTGGCTTTAACCAAGCCATTAAATGTGCCCGAGTGACCTAGGGGCAGCATGTCTTTGTCTGGATCCAAGGTTCTTTGGATCCAGTCAACCAGGCATCCCCAGGTGACTCAGGTAGGTTCAGATCTCTTGGTTAAAGCAGGTCTCTATATCTTTATGTGGTCTAACATAATGTGATGGCTTACAACTGCGTTAATGAGTATGCACAACATAATAGAATAAATTGTGGGGTTACTCAATTACCCTGTAGTGAAGTGTCTGTACATGAATGAGAATCCACACGGAAGCCCCAATGTGCTCCATCATACACTTAAGGTAGAGTTTAAAGGACCCCGGATTTTTTTGCGTGTTGTCTTTGTAACAGTGTGCATGACTATACATCGATTACCACATAGTATTTGTTTATGGCTGCTAAATAATACAATCTCTCCCATCATCTGTTTCAATTTCAATGCCATAGCAATGGCTGTGTCAGAAATCAGTATAGGTCATGGAAGGCATGAAAAACAAGAAACTGCAATATCTGCTTCATGATTTTATTCACTATATCGCTGAAGCTAGCCTGGTTCAGGAGCAGTCATCACACCGAACGTGCCTTTATGACCTTCTTGATATTTGACACAAAAGCCTTCTTCTCCTGGATTCTAAATATAACTAAACTCAAGGATTCATTCAAGTTAACACGAAAGCGTTACTTCGCTATGTTCACAGATTTCTGTCCGTAGACCGCACCCGCAAAATCGTGTCCGCAGCAGTTGCGAGTAATTAAGAAACGTGAGAGGTTAATGAGTGGTGTCAATCGATAGAGGCTGACATAATGTTGCTGCCGAAAAATAGGCCAGTAAGCTAGTTAGGTAATTAATTACAGGCAAAAAATGTAAAAGTTCTCTGCAGCAGTTGTGAGTAATTGAGAAGTGGTAGAGGTTAATGAGTCCAATTGATAGAGGGTGACGTAGTGTTGTGTGCGAAATAATAATTAGGCCAATAAGGTAATTAGGTAATTAATTAGAGTTAAAACATGCAAAATCATGTCCGTAGCAGTTGTGAGTGATTGAGAAATCGTAGAGGTTAATGAGTGGTGTTAATTGATAGAGGGTGATGTAATGTGTGCAAAGAATTAGGCCATTAAGGTAATTAGGTAATTAATAAGAGGCAAAAAAATGAAACAGTAAATGCAAAAATGGTCTCATTAGCTAATGGCTTGGTGCCACATTTGAATGTATCAAATACTAAAATAATTAAACCAGTGAATTAAGGTGACTTCAAGTATGTGACATTACACAACCTGAAGTCGAGCTAAAAAAGGGCATATGAAGGGATTAGCATGCAATTTTAAAGTACCAAAGACTAAAGTAGTTAAGGCAGTCAATTAGAGTGGCGTCAAAGGTGTGACGTCACGCAACTGGAAATAGAGCTGAAAAAGGGCATAGGAAGGGATTGTGCAATTTGAAAGTACCAAAGACTAAAATGAATAAACAAGAAGTGGATAATGTGAGCTAGAGGCTGTGACGTCGCACTACCAACCGGAAGTCTAGCTGAAGAAGGGCATAGGAAGGGATTGGTGCACAATTTGAAAGTACCAAAGAAAATGGGTAAACAATAAGTGAATTAAGCAAACAGAAGCAACCAACAGCAGATTCCGTGCTTTTGCATTACTCCAATTCAGATTCTGCAGCGCTGTTTTTAGTTGTAGATGGATGCCACTCTGCAGAAGCGGCCTCAGTAAACTCCAGAGGGAGTGGAGGTTCGCCAGTACAGCTGCATGTGTTCTACATCCAAAGCCAATTCTTGAGCAACAAACGGTCCAGTGCCGGCCAGGCTTGTGTTTAGCCTCTGAGGGACTAGCATGGTATTCCCACTTGAGGTATAGCAAATTGGCAGTCAGAATAAACGAAGTATGTGGATTTCTAGATCACTAGCTTTGTTTAATGATTTGGAATGAAAAGTCTACACTTGGTCATGATGTGCCACTGCTAGGGCATACCTAGGTGGCGACCCCAGGCGTTCACACCAAGTTTTGTTTTGTTGCATTAGCTGTAGGTTAAAATGAAAACTTGAGATTAGGAGTATGTTTAGTTGCTTATAATGGTTTGCTTTAACCTCCCTTGCATTGTTTTTATTCTATATGCAGGCACCTGGAAAATGCAAGGATATCTTGAGCGGCTTCACTCGGCTCGGCAAGCTTCGATGTGGTTGAGCGGCAGGATCGCTTGGTTAAAACTTTGCTCACAGGATCACTTGGCTTGTAGCAGTGTTCTGGGCATCTAATGCCAATTAGACTGTGGTGTCGAAAACACTGATGGGCCTAGACCTCACAGAGCACATCCCAAATGTATTGCTGGCATGCACAGCAATTGTGAGAAAATAAAAGCTGTCATCAGCGTGCTTTTGCATCCCTATTTATTGAAGCACCGATTTCACATCACAGACTGTTGTGTGTATGGTGCAAGAAGTGTGGAAAAAATTTGTACATTCACCATTGAACAGTGTGTAGTGGAAATACTATGCACCGTTTTGCAGAGGAAGGTATGGCCAAAGTGAGTCCTACAAAACATATGGCTGGAACTGGTTTAAAAAATGGTAGGATATGTAAAACAGGCCATGAAATTCCATCAGGAGGAGTAAAATAAAACTCCTTGAAGGAGTACAGGCACTCCTATCAGTGGAGTCCTTGAACTCCTCCTGGAAGAGTTGTAGAACGCTACTACAGTGTGTAGTTTTACTCCTTTCGGAGGAGTACCTTTATTCTATTCACAGGAGTAGCGCAGTTCTCCATCAGTGGAGTCCGATTACTCTATGGCTAGAGAGAGTTCTTTTACTCTGGAAAAAGGAGTCGTATATGGGACAAGCGAAAACTCCTCCAAATGGAGTTCTAGTACTCCTTCTGTTTTTAGAGTGTGGCTACTGCGTTCTGATGCCCTTAGATGGAAAAAGGCGCCCTAGTAGCTTCTCCGGTCCCTATATCAAATTCGGATAAGTCTAACTACCAGAAAATTATTTATAAACTCTGGTAATATTTTAAAAAAGGCCGCATATTCGCTCATTTCAGACCAATTCTAGAATATGCCTGCGTTATGTGGGATCCGGTACACCGTACTCTCAATGATGTACCCCAGGGAACTGTCTTTCCTAAAGATTTGTCCTGGGTAGGTATGATCGCTTGCAGACCTGTACTGAGGTAAAGAAAAAAAGTTTGGCTGCGTGCCGCTTTGTGAGCAAAAAAGCCTGCGGCTGAAACGTTTTATTCAACTTACCATATCTAATTGGTAATCACTGCGTCTTATTGTTTTCGTCGACAGCGTTCTCTATCAGAACAGATCGCAGTCGGAAAGATAAACATTACGCTTCCTGGAAAAATGCTTGCAAAAATTCGTGTTTCTGGGGTGAAGGCAATTAAAGATCGTTATGGTTTACATGCAGATGTGGTGTTCTGCAACTCAGCGGACGCATTTTACCTAGCTGTTCGCCTCCCCGCCCCCTGACGCAAAGCCAATGGCACTAGAGATAAATTTTCAAGTAAATAACGAATAATAGAATGAAACCTTTATAAGCTAAAGGTACTTCAAACACATGAGAAGGGCCTGTCGTCCTAAAGGAAAGGCATCCAAGTAAACAAATGCAACATTTCTTAGACTTCCTGTCCAAGCCTTCAGCACCCAACAAAAAGCAGACTGGAAAACCTTTAAACTGTCTTAGGAATACATGAACTAAGAAGATATAAAGGTAGCAGAATGAGACTTAGCATATATGTAAAAAAAGCTTAAAGGTAAGAGATCTCAATTGCATCTAGTCAGCCAGAAGAGCACGAAGTTCAATTTTAAATTGATTGTCCATATTTACTTCAAGCGCTAAATATCAATTTCAGCGGTGAATGTTTCTGTAATCAATATCTCATTTGTGAGAACGTTTAAAGCGGAATTTGTACGGGGACTGCTAAATTTGTAATTATGTTAGCGATAGTTATAAACCGGACATGAAATCAGATATTTATCTCCCAAATCTTCTCTATTAACTGTAATTACATTTTTAATATTCATCGCTAGTTTGGTCTTGTGGCCATTTGAAAATTCTAAAAATTTATGGAGGGAAAATAAAACACATAATAAATTATTAAATGAACGTTTGGTATGGAAAGCGCGGATCTCTGCATCAAAGTCTAGATATTTTTCTCGTTTGCAGTGGTCGTTATAGCAGATGCAAGTAAGTCGTAATGCATCTAGGAGTGATAAAGGAAGCCATAAATTATTGGCTAAACCGGTCTACATGTGTGCTGTAGTGACAAACAGCAAGAATATGCATTGCAGAATTGCAAGTAAAGGTACCTCAACTAAAGGTAGTCGAAGAGTAGGTATAGGCTCCTAATTATTGATGTAGTTGGAGAAAAAAATGGTTCAAAATGAGCCCAATGTAATAAAAATAGGGGGAAGCTGAAGCTTAGGACTTTAATGCTAGCGTTTAAAGCCCGATATTTTGAAGACGATGTATGGATGTAACATGTCATACAAAAGAGTTTTACTGGATAATAATGATTTGAATCAGGTGGCGACACGCGCCATGATTTGCTGCAGCGCCGCACGATCGAAGGAAAATTTCTAGTTAGCATCGCTTCGCAGGCAAGTAACACGGAAATGTTCTTTGCTACGTTAACTATTAGTTTCAGAATTAGTCTCTAACGACGCGCCTAAACATTAGCTGGCAGTCATAGGGCAATGCATACATTAGGACCACCTTATTTCGGAGAGAAGCAACGCTGCTCTGTGGCTGAGTGACTGCGTGTTCACCTCGAAATGCGAAGGAACAATTTCCGTCTCCGCGGGTTTCCGTAAACGTTTATTCTTTCTTTACGTTCTTGTAATTTTCGAGATACGGCCAAAACGCTGACACCGGCTTTTTGGAGACAAGTGGCTCATAACGCCATCGTGTTAATATGCGTCATACTTGCGTAACAGGCATAAAAATGTTGGTTCAAGCCCAGACTGGTAGCACCCAATTAGAGAAATAGAATTAGCCTAAAGGTACTAAAATGCACCGAATGTAATCAAACGAACAGCACTCCATATGGAGGGAATAGAGCAAAGTGTTACGGCAAGTTAGTGAAAAAGTCAGTGGATAAAATAGCTAAATTGCTCCGAATGTAATAGGATAAAAAGTACTTGAATGGGAGGTCATATAGTTTGAATAGTGAAACCTAACAGATATATTAATTAGTTAATATAATTGGTGGACGATATGAGAGAAATTTCCACGGACGCAGAGGAAGCAACAGTAGTTGAACTACAGGAAGGAAAACCTTCAGAAAAAAATGTGTTCTGTAGGTTTATTTCAATTGTACTGCTGTTAAGCGGGGATCCAGGCACTGGTAGCGGGCATTGGTAGTGAGCAGGACCGGAGCGGGGATGGCCTAGCTTGCAGTCAGCTGGTTTGCAAAATCACTTCCTCTTCCTCTTTCTCGGCGATACGCCCACCTAACCTGAACTTCTTCTTAACAATCTGGCCCCCGGAGAAAAGAGGAGCCATCCTGGCGACTCAAGGAGACGAAAGGAATGCGGGATCGTAGTAAGGCTTCAAACGGTCGACGTGAACAACCTCACGCCCACGGCGGCGAAGGTCAGTGGAAGCGGCTAGCGGTTCAACTAGGTAACTGACGGGGGAAGTCTGTTCGAGCACTAGGTAGGGTCTGTGGTACTTGGAAATAAACTTGCTGGTCAGACCGGGTGGTGTCGATGGGACCCAGAGCCACACGTGAGCACTGGGAGAAAATTGGTGGACAGAGTGGCTGCTGTCGCTGGGCGCTTGTATCTGGGCTTGCTCGTCCGAAGTGAGTGAGCGAGCCAGTTTGCGACATTCTTCAGCGTGCCTTGCAGCTGCTGAAAGCGATGTATACTCTAAGATATCAGGGCGGTAGGGAAGGATGGTGTCGAGTGGAGACGAAGGTTCACGCCCGTACAGCAGAAAAAATGGCGAGAATCCGGTAGTTGCTTGAACGGCGGTGTTGTAGGCGTAGGTTATAAATGGGAGAATCTTGTGCTAATCGGAGTGATCGGAGGCGATGTACTTGGACGTCATGTCACCTAGTGTGCGATTGAAGCGCTCTGTCAGTCCGTTGGTTTGAGGGTGATACGCGCTGGCTGTCCGATGAATGATTTGACATTCGCGTAGGAGCGCTTCGACAACCTCGGATAGGAAAGATTTGCCTAGATCACTTAGAAGTTCACGCGGGGCCCCGTGCCGCAGAATGAAATTATGAAGAGGAAAGGACGCGATAGTGGGTCCGGTGGCATCCTGAAGTGCTGCTGTCTCCGCATAGCGAGTGAGGTGATCGACTGTCACGATTATCCAACGATTTCCTGCAGGTGTGTACGGCAGAGGTCGATACAAATCGATGCCAACACGATCAAATGGTCGGTATGGGCACGGAAGGTGCTGTAGTGGAGCCGGCTGATGGAGAGGAGGCGGCTTGCGACGTTGGCAATCGATGCACGAACGCACATACTTACTGACGAAGGTATACATACCGCGCAAGTAAAAGCGCTGTCGCAACCGTTCATAAGTCTGAAATACACTCACATGGCCACACTGCGGTTCGTTATGGTAAGATGCGCAGATATCACTTCGGAGGTGGCGAGGTACGACGAGCAGCCACTTACGGCCATCTGGCATATAGTTGCGTCAATAGAGAAGACGGTCACGAAGGGCGAAATGCGGCGCTTGACGACGAAGGGCGCGAGGAGGCGGTGAAAGTGACGAGTTCGTTAGAAGATCGATTAGTGATGTAAGCCACGGATCCTTGCGCTGTTCTGATGGCATGTCGTCGATGGGCAAGGAAGACAAGGCAGAGCTGGAGGCAGGGGACAACGGAGCTTCAGGTGACACTGGCGAGCGAGATAAAGCGTCTGCGTCGGAATGCTTACGCCCTGTACGATAGATGACTGGGATATCATACTCTCGTAGTCTAAGCGACCAGCGGGCGAGACGGCCGGTGGGGTCTTTTAGTGAAGACCACCAACATAAAGCATGGTGGTCCGTAACAACATCAAATGCGCGCCCATACAAGTATGGCCGAAATTTCTGAAGCGCCCAAATAATTGCCAAGCATTCCTTTTCTGTCACCGAGTAGTTGGCCTCGGCCTTGGTCGGCGTTCGACTTGCGTACGCCACAACGTATTCATCAACACGGGGTTTGTTTTCGTTGGGCAAGAACAGCGCCGAGGCCGGCGTCGCTGGCATCGGTGTGCACTTCGGTAGAAGCAGCCGGATCAAAATGACACAATACGAGGGGTGAGGTAAGTATCGTGCGCAATTTCGTAAAAGCAGTATCGCAAGCCGGTGACCAGGCGGAAAGATCTTTGTCGCGTCAGAGGAGCAATGATGGTCGCAAAGTTCCGAACGAAACGCCTAAAATAGGAGCATAAGCCTATGAAGCTGCGAAGTTGCTTGATAGATGTTGGCTTCGGGAACTCAGCGCCAGCGCGGAGTTTAGATGGATCAGGAAGGATGCTATCCTTGGACACTGAATGCTCTAAAGTAGTAAGTTGGCGAGCGGCGAAATGGCACTTTTTCAGATTGAACTGCAGACCAGCGTCGCTAAGACATTGCAAGACAGTTTCAAGGCGAGTTAGGTGGGCCGCGAAGTCGGGTGAAAATACGACGATGTCATCCAAGTAGCAGAGACATGTGTGCTACTTCAAACCGCGGAGAATATTGTCCATCATGCGTTCGAAGGTGGCGGTCTCGTTACACAGGCCAAACGGCATGACGTTCAACTCATACAGCCCGTCGGGAGTGACAAAAGCTGTCTTGGGGCGATCGTCTTCAGCCATTGGAACTTGCCAGTAGCCAGATCGTAAATCGATTGAAGAGAAAAATTCCGCTCCATGCAAAGTGTCCAGCGCGTCGTCTATGCGTGGCAGCGGATAGACGTCCTTTCTCGCGATCGCATTAAGTCGGCGGTAGTCCACACAGAATCGAATAGACCCGTCTTTCTTCTTGACTAAAACGACAGGGGACGCCCAAGGGCTACTGGAAGGCTTAATAACACCTCTACGGAGCATCTCATCGACTTGTTCATCAATAATGCGGCGCTCTGAGGCTGATACACGATAAGGACGTTGGCGTAACGGGGCGTGCGTACCAGTATAGATGCGGTGGGCAACAGTCGATGTCCGACCCAAGGATGGCTGCTGGATGTCGAAGGAAGTTCGGAATCGGTTCAGCAAGTCGAAGAGCTTGGCGCGTTGATCTGGAGCGAGAGCACTGTCGATGGCTTTGTCAAAGGCAGCAAGAGGCGATGGAGGAGACGAGGAACGAGGTGGGCTAAGGGCACTTATGCTGTTGGAGATTGTGTCGGCACATGCGGAGAGAAGCGGCGGGACGGTAACAAAATTTTCTGATCGAACAGGGTCGGTCAGCCCAATGCACTCGCCACATTGCAACGTGAGTGGGTAGAACGAATCATTAGTAATGGCTAGTTCAGTGCGGCTGCTTCTTACACTCAGGACGGCGAAGGGCAGGGGAAGACAACGTCATGAGACGAAAAGGGAAGATGGGGTGAAGAGCACTGTACAGTTATGAAGAGAGGCACAGTTTATAGGCACAATAGCAGCAAATAAAGGCGGGATATCAGTAGCATCCGAAACGTGACATTTGGCTTCCCCAAGAACATTAACAGTGGTCGGTGTGGTGCACAGCGGGGAAAGCTCTACTTCGGCACGAGCGCAATAAATTACGACGCGATTGCGACACAAGAAGTCCCACCCTAAAATAATGTCATGAGAGCAGTCACGAAGAATGATAAAACTGATGACGTATAGAACGTCCTGAATGGTGACTCGAGCCGTGCAGGTACCGAGCGGTTTGATGTGCTCAGCAGTGGCGGTGCGCAAAGAAACTCCAGAATACGGCAGAACAACTTTTCGTAACGAGCGGCACAGTCTAACGTCAATAACCGACACAGCAGCACCAGTATCTACAAGCGCAAGAGTACAAACATTTTCAATGGTAACGTCTATTAAATTGTTAGGTGGCGAACCAGGACTTTCACTGTTCGACGAAAGCGCAGCTCTTGCCTGCGGAACAGCGTCTAGTGGTTTTCCTCATTGGCGAGGTAGAACGGCGGCGCATCGGCGACGAGAGCGACGGCACGGAGAGGTTGAGCGGTTGTCATAGGTTGAGCGGCTGTCACGCGAGAAGTGGTCAAAGTGAGACGAGGGCTGAGGGGGCGCACGGAGAGGGGGCGGCGGCTGCGCGTAGTTGACCGGGCTCTGATCGAAAGCGTACGGTGCCGGTCGACGGCGGCACAGGCGTGCAACATGGCCAGGGAGACCACATGCAAAGCAAATCGGCCGATTGTCAGCTGTGCGCCAAGGGCGTAGAATAGGTGGCGCACGACGCTGAATGAAAAATGCCCGCTGAGGCGAACCGTACGATGGAAAAGGCGCAGGAGTAGGTGGTCATGCGGCAACCTCAGCATAAGAGAGCGGACTGGGTGCGGGCGTCGGGACAGCGTCGGCATGAATGAGCGGAGCTGTGAGTGGAGCGGCATGAAGAGGTGGTTGTCGAGGGGGCGGAAGTGCTTCGGCATCTTATTCCTGAATAACCTGGCGTATATTCGATGCGAGGTTTGAGCTGGATTGCGGAACGTTTGAAATTAATGATAATTGCCGGGCAACTTCTTCCCGTACGAAGTTTTAATTTCCTGGATAAGTGCGGAGCTGACAGTGCCATCAAACATAGCCGCGATCGTGCCTTCAGGTTGTCGAGGGAAGATGCGTTGGCGACAATGTTCGTCGTAGCTTTGACACATCGTCACAATATCACTTACAGTGCGGGGCTCTTTGGCCATGAGGATGTTGAATACGCCTTCATGGATGCCCATCATGATGTGGCGAATCTTCTGAGCTTCAGTCATCGACGCATTTACACGATGGCACAAATCTAAAACGTCTTCGATGTAGCTTGTGAAGGTTTCGCCTGTCTGCTGCACAATCAAATACAAATCAAGAAGAGACTTAGAAAAGAAAGCAAATGATATCTTAGAGAGAATACATGAGTATGGAACTACGCATTACTTGAAATTTAATCCGGAAAAATCAAAGGTACTCACAATAGGTAAAGATTATGGCACACATCCACCAAATATAAAAATGGATGCTGCAAAACTTAAAGTAGTAACAGAACTCAAAATATTGGGAGTAATATTTGACAGGAAAATGTCATTTTTACCACACTTAAAATATATACAAGATAAAGTTCAAACCTTAACAAAAAATTTAAGTAGGTTCACAGGAGTGAGAAAAGGAATCAAAAAAGAGATATTACGGAAAATTTATTTACAAGCAATTGAGCGACAAATAGTATATGCATCCCCAGTTTGGTATGATGGGAGAGTTTATAACAAAAGGAAACTAGGCGTCATTCAAAGAATTCCATTAATTCTAATAACAAAGGCCTATCGAACAACTCCAAATGTAGCTCTTAATATACTAGCAGGAATTCCTCCCGTTACCTTAAAAATAGAACAAGAAAACGAACTATATTTAATCATGCAAAAGGAGAAACTGTTCAAATGGGAAACTATGGAAATAGCAAGTGAAGAAATAGTAGATAAGCATGATATATGGGAATATCACCCATCAGAAAGACCGAAATTTGAATTCCAAGAAGAAATTACTGAAACAGATATCAACATTTTTACAGATGGATCTCAAACTCAAAACAAAGATGCAGAAGGAAACGTAATACAAGTAAAAAATGGTGCAGCATTCGTAGTATTTGATAAATCAGGGATAATGTTAGAGTACAAACAATTTAAACTCCCCAGTTATAGTAACAACTTTGTAGCAGAGACAGTTGCAATCAAAGAGGCAGTACAGTATATCAACAATAAAAAGGACGGAAAAACTTACCAAATAATAACAGATAGCCTCAGTACTCTAAAATCACTCAATAATCCAAATAGTAACAATCCTTTTGTTCAAGAAATAAAGCATCAATTACTAAAAAACAAAACATCAAAGATATTTTTGACATACATAAGAGGACATAGTGGAAATGAAGGTAACGACAAAGCAGACGAACTAGCAAAAGGAGCTTGGGATAAGGGGGATGAAATAGCTGTCCCCATCACAAAGCAATTCATCAAAAAACAACTTAAAAAAGAAATACTAGAAAAATGGAATATCATATGGAACAAAGATGGTAAAGATACATATACTTATGATTGGATCAAAAATGTTAAACATATTCCGGGACATTTTCCAACCGATCACTACCAATCTCAAGCATTAACAGGACATGGTAGATTTCCATTTTATTTAGCCAGATTTAATATAAGCGATAACACCAGATGTTCATGTGGCAAAATACCTACAAATTTTGATCATTATTTAGAAGACTGTTTACTGACAGAGGAACAAAGGAAAAAATTAGAGAAACTCGTAGGGAAAAATCCAGTGAAACGAAAACCAGAAATATTAAAAACAGAAAACAACATGAATGTTATCAACGAAATGGTAGAGATAATATTGGAAAAATCATATGATTAGGCACAGTTTTGGCACCAGAAGTTACCCCTGCGGCCTTTGGCGAGGGGCGAGCATGCTTCGGAGGTGGCAAAACCTATACAAACAACACAAACAACAGAACAACTATAGAACAATAAACAGACAACAAAAGAAGTTATCGAAAGAAGTCAAAGATGACAAAGTCCGAAAACACAACGTAGAAGAGGAATGTTGTAATGAGAACAACTGAACAGAAGCAAAGAGGAAAAGCACAAGATCAAGAAGAAAGAAAACAAGACAGAAGACGTGAAGATTAGGAAAAAGGCCGTCTTCGAAAGGGAAATACAAGATCAGAAGAAACAAGACAATGAAGAAAAAGAAGAAAAAGAAAAAAAAAATTTTTTTTTTTCTATTATTTGAATAAATGCCCGCTGATCCCTGTTCGTTCCCTTGGCCGTGGACGTTAGATGGTGCCACCTCACATTTCCTCCTCACAATCCCAACCTTTCCTACATTTATTTTAATTTATTTCCTTTTGACAATCTGTCATTTATTTATTTTTGTATCCTATTTTTCTCATCTTTCTCTCTACCCGCGATACATTAGTGGTGCGGGGAGTCTACTCCAATTAGACTCAACTACACTCTGTCTGCTGCACCCGCTCGCGCAAACGGTGTTCAGCGCGAAGCTTGCGGACCGCAGGGCGACCGAAGACATCCACAAAGCGAGATTTGAACGAGGCCCAAGTTGGAATGTTAGCCTCGTGATTTGTGAACCACAACTTTGCGACTTGCGTGAGGTAGAATATCACGTTGTTAAGCTTCAAGATGTCGTCCCACTTATTGTTGGTGCTTACGCGTTCATACGACGAAAGCCAGTCCTCCACGTCTTGATCGTCGGTACCGCTGAAAACCGGTGGGTCCGGCTGGCGAAGCACCCCGGAGCATGGAATAGAAGTGGCAGAGGTAGCGGGGCCGGTGGTGTTGCTGGAGTCAGTCGCGAGGTAGGAATTCGGCGGCTACGGAGCTCCAGGGCGAGGAAATGGAATAGAAATCCCGCGACCACCACCAAGTGTTAAGCGGGGATCCAGGCACTGGTAGCGGGCACAAGTAGTGAGCAGGACCGGAGCGGGGGTGGCCTAGCTTGCAGTCAGCTGGTTCGCAAAATCACTTCCTCTTCCTCTTTCTCGGCGATACGGCCACCTAATCTGAACTTCTTCTTAACACTGCATTTATTTAAGGGTGAATTCGTATCATTGTGCCCTATATTTAATATGCAGAATAAATACGTTATCAATATACTAGGAGTACAATACTGCCTACTTCTTAAAAAATCCTAAATATAAATATTTGGCAGCTTAGTGTATTTCTGTCATATTAAAAAAGTATTGCGTAAAGTTTGGCTTGTTATGCAGGGAGGAAATATGTCCTGAACATAGACTAATAGTGTACTTTCAATTATTTATTAATAAATTCATAATCTTTGTTTCTTTCATTCAGACAGTATAAAAAAAATGTGCCAAAAGTAAATTTCTAGCATGCTTCGAATACACTAACAATTCATCAGAATTACGATGCACTTTTCGAAACAGAAAAGACAAAAAAGATCAGGAGAATGCACCATAAACATACTCATGAATGCTGTAAGAAACGAAAACTCTTCCTGAGCAGACAAAAAATAAACAAAAAGCTATCATTCACTAATGTACCTATAAGTTACCTTGCGTGAGGAAATGTAAATGGAAGCTGAAATGATTTTCAAATTGCATGAAGTTCAGTGGTTGGAAAGAAAGGGCTTTATTAATCACGTGCGGTATTTATTTCTGAATTCTGTCGATAGAAAAAGCTCAAATCAGCTATTAAAAACGTGCCACGAGCACGTCCTCTTCCAAGCCGGGAGCGGCAGGGGCGGGACGCCGAAAACGTGGAACAGGAGGATGTGACGTCAATGCCGGAATGGCGGCGGCCAACGCCGGTCCCGCTGTTTACACGCTTGCTCCGTTCCATCCAGCGGTTTTCTTATCGACATATCAGCACAATCTGCTGCTGGTGAGGTTCGTTTTTTTTTTTTTGTACGCAAGCTTGCCATAAGGCATATTGTAGAAACTCATGTAAATGGTTTTCTGAGAGGAACCGGAGCAGGCTCCCACTCTTAGCGTTGTCGGTGAGCCATTCAGAAACGTCCTCTTTCCTTGTTGTGGTCAGTTCCACTTCGCGCAGAATTTGTGTCCTTGATGCCCTTGCCCTGCACAAGTCCATAGCAGGTGGCGAACATCCACTTCTGCAGCTGGTGTGGAACACTTCGGGTCCGATGTCTGCTTGCGATTCCCATCGGCATTTTATCGGCGGGGTAAGGGCCGCCCCAGCTCTTATCCTTCTAAGGGAAATCTCCTCCAATCTCGTTAAGTCACAGTGGAGTGGGAATGTAGACGGGGGAATGAGGGCACGTGTACTGTTCCTTAAAGAGGATGCTAAGATGGGGACAGCGGGGGGTGCATTAGTGTTTGGAGGTTCGTTTTCTCCAGTTCGGTCTTTATGTGCTAACGATTCCGGGTATTCAAAGGTTCTACGAGGTCGACCAAAGAGAGGCGGCTATTGTCGAGTAGCGCGCTCCGCGCTTCGAACTCCTCCGACGAGGGTGCCTCTTGCATTTTTGCTTAGTTGTAAAATAAACGTCGTTAGATGTTCGAGATGTATTTCCCCCTGTCATTAAACACACATTCTTAGTGTGGACGTAATTTAACTGGTAATGTATTATAGTTTGCCAGAAATTAAACTTTCAGCGCAGTGGTGGGTCTCTGAAATCAAAAAGAAAACTTTCCTGCCTTTGAAATCATCTGTTATGTGCACTGCAGATTTTCGTGCCGACGACGGTAATCGAAAATTGGCAGTGACTACGGCCACTTCGGATCCTAATTAAATCAGTGCAGTGGTTATCGGGTGCCGCTCTTTCATTGTTCGAGCACTTATTAAGTTAATACCCTTGCAGCACGGCTAACTTCACCGCTGTTTCGCTTAACCGAAGGTACTGAATATAAAACGCGTGTCGCGGCTCACTTGTTACAGAGCTCGTCGCCGTTCTTGGCGACGGTAACAATTACAAATTAGGTGCAGCAAACGAAATGCACAATGTGGTGGTCGTCAGAACGAAGCTGCATTTGCAAAAGGCACTTTTAAAGCAGCGTTTTGAATGCACTACGGCTCGCACAGTCACAGCGGGCTCAAAGATCATCGGAAGGCAGCACTACATGACTCCACGTGCCGCGCTGGCTGCGTCTCTCGCAAGCCGTACGTGGATTCCTATCGCTGGCTTCAGAAAACTGCGCTAAGATTTATTGTTGCCTTAAATAATAAGCCCAGGGGTAAAAGAATATCACATATGTACTCTTATGGAGGTTCGCTGACCAGACCACTTCCTTTCCATTCATTTCTCCGACCACAAAGCCTCTTTCATGACAGCCAAGAAGTGTTGTGGATTCTTTCTTGAAGGAATACGTGTGAAAAAAAAAAGTTGTCCGTAATTGTAGATACTTGTCTTGCTCGAAATCGTTGCCTCAATCTATCAAAAAGGTAAAACAGCTGATGAGCTGCGCTCAAATGTCGCATTCTGAAGTAACATAATCGTCTGCAATTCTTTTGTAAACACCTGCTGTCCGAGTTTATTTCTGAAATTTTTAATCATGATAGTCGTGTTCAGTGAACTTAAAAGTGTTCAAGATTAGCAAATATGTTTCAGCCTCCCTTTAATGACGCATAACGTGAGCACTAGGCATCCTGTAACAATAGACGTCATCCCTAGTGGATGTAAATCTGGTGCTACTTATGAGATATATGTGTCAGGTATGTGCTCGTCACCTATTGTTAGCCCAGCGTTCCGAGTGTTGCCATGCAATTACTTGTTTATTGTAGCATAGAACTGTTACTCAAGTTATACATTGCTTGCAACAGAGATTATAGCTTATAGAAGAAGTGGGCATTTATAAATATGAATTTTAGTGGCGAGCAATACTCGAAGTGCACTTCAGAGGACTTAATTTCATAAGCTAAATATTACATTTTGTATACATTCCCCAGATGCTTAAATATATGTTGTTGTTTTTTTCACATGTGAAATATGTTCGAAGCGCACCTCCAGGTTTAATATTTTTGTCATTTTAAAATACATATTGAATATAGAGCAAGACTTGAAAGGCACTTCAAGAGAATTATTTTATATTTACAAAGCTACATCTCAAATACATTCGCAGTGTGCTAAAATCACATATCTATTTTTCACTCTTTGAAGGATGCTTTAAGCGCACTTTCAGGTCCAGAATTTTCGGCAGGTTTAAAAATACATTTCGTACATCGAACAAGACATGAAGTGTACTTCAAGGCAATTAATTTTATATTTACAAAACAATACTTTTAATGCATCGCCAACAGGCTAAAGCGAATACGTACTTTTCCCTATTTGAAATAAGCTCTAGTGCACTTTCATATATGTATTTTCGACGCATTTAAAAATATATTTCGAATATTCATTAGAAATTTAGCAAACCTATCTCTAATTTAATTTGAGCGCATTCTTGAGTTCATAGTGCGTATTAAATACATCGCGAATATACCGCGCATGCTCCAAACCTATTATCTATGCTAAGGGAACTCTTACCAATATATCAGCAACCTGCCTTTAGCAAAAACGTTTTAGCTTATTTGTTGACATCAGCAGTGGCAAAAGGGCATAATTTGGGAGTGCCCACAATCTCCAGGGATAGGACAAAATATTACAAGTAGAGAAGCCTGGGATACCCTGCTGCGAAGCGCGGACCCTGCGATCCAGCACCGCACCCTCCATCTGACGGAAAAGGCCGCAACAAGCCAAGGGCTACCTGCCAGCCTCTAATCCGCGGGCGCACGACTCCCCGTCTTCCCCGGCACGCGTGCCGGGGGCGGGGAAGAGGACACCCATTTCTGCTGGAAATAAAAGTTGTGCAACCAACCAAGGGCACTGATGAGTTACAATGTATTATATTGGTCATATCAAGGGCGATGACGTCAAACAGGTTTTCTAAAAACTGATGGCACCAGAGAAGGATCTCGAGAATGCGAGGTGGTCACCGAGCCCGCTATAGAGGAAAGGAAAACGCTAACATTTCTGAAGAGTCAGAGGTCACCGCTACCTTCGTCTGCACGCAATATGCACATGACAGCGGTGCGCCGGAAGTGTGGGAGGAATATATGATGGTGCGCGCGCTCAACGAAACAGGGAATGAACATTCCCATAATATCACAAAATGCAATCGCAATAATTTTAGGTAGGAAAACTTAACAAACTCTTTGCATTGTTTTACACGGAATAATTGAGTGCCTTGTGCCACCACCGTGAGCGTTCCGAAGCGGTATAACGGGCTGCCTTATGTGAAGAATGTTTAGTGCCATGTGTTGCTATTATTCGCATTGCCATTTGTCTATGAAACGGTCACAACGTCATTGCATCATGACATTCGCAGGTTATATTTGCCGCCTGTTGTTACTATCATATATTCGTTCCATTGCATATATAGGCTAGCGGATGCTGTAAAAATTATCTAAGACCGAAAGAATAAAAGTCCATTTAGAGAAATCACGACACTTACCGAAAGCAGAACACACAACCGCAAGGAGGATGTACGCCTTCATTTTTCCATATGGTGGCAAAAACATGGGCACTTCATTCGCAGCTGCCACCTTTATGCTCCTAAGAAGAATAGGAGAGATAAATGGCTTTTATCGACTGCCACAATACTTCCGGCTTGGGCGGAGAAGATAAACCCAGTTCGTGTAAAAGATGTTCGTGAATCCATACTTTGTAACTGTTTTCCAAGGAAGACACTTAGTCTTATTAACTATAAATCGCTATAATATCTTGTGCGATATAATTTCTATTGACAGAGCAATGATGTTCTTTTGAACAAAAAGCCAAAATGAGGTTGGCTAATCAAAACGCGACCATGCTGAATCATACTGAGTTTCCCCAGAATAGTGTCAGTTGTGCCAGGGGATTAAAGAACTTGGTACCTTTGCCATTATTGTGAAAATAAAATGTTTTGTTATGAGCAAATATTTGAATCAATTACATAAACTCTTCTCAGCCGGGGGAAAAACGCAACTTGACAACTTTTTTGATAATGTAGCGTACAAACTATACTACAGCTATAAAGTAAACACTTAGAAGGGATGTTTCGCATGTTCTTTGAGTGGTGTTGCATTCTTGTAAAATAATTGTATTTTACCTGAAAGCTGTCATAAAGATCGATGCATTCTTCTGAAATATCTTTATCTTTACGAAATGTACAATAGACACGTCTGAATTCGCCGGATAACAATGGCTTCGTGAACAGTGTTTAAGGATATGAAAATTCGCATGATTTATCTCTACTTAATTTTTGTCTAACAATCTCAGGCATCACGCCAATATTATACCAGTACTATTGTTATCCGTGATAGCTTAATTCTCTCACGACAGTTTCAACGCCAGAGCACTGGAGTCTACCTCCGCAACCTTCAATTCCCACTGTGAAATCTCGCTCTCTATACGCGAACCGAAGCTAAAACCTCGTGTGCTAGGTTCGAGCTAGACAAATTGACAAAGGCCATTTAAAATAGTTCACGGAACCCCCTGGAAGTATTTGTCCGTACGAAAACGCGCAAGACTAACCTGCCCTTAAGGGTGATTATTTCAAAAAATGAGCGTGGCTGAATAGCATGGCCTAGTTTCTGCAAGAAAACCTGAACCTGCTGAGCATGTGCGACCGTTTTGTAGCTAAAATTTTTCTCAGAAGAATTCGACTTTCTATCATCCTATCCTTCAGGCTTTCTAAACTGATGTCAAAGACTTGTAATACAAGAGCCTTCAGGCTTTCTAAACTGATGTCAAAGACTTGTAATACACACTGCCGCATGCCTCTCTGCTTGAATATGTTCGAGACAGCATCGGCCGCTTCGGGGTTGTCTTCTTCCAGACTGATTCCTGGGTTTTATGCGGCGGCTTTCCGAAACCTTTGCAGTTTTATCTGAAAAATACCTTTTTTGTCTTGGAATAACGAGCCCTTCCTACAGACGGAAGGTGTGTGTATTGGCTCCTGTATAGCAACGGTGCTTAGTGATCTGTTTTTAAGCTACCATGCAAGAGGCCTCCATCGCTACCTTGAGGGTTCAAAGGTGTTTAAGGTTTTCAGATTTGTGAATGACGTTTTTAATTGTTTATTGACTGTGACTGGACCTCCCTTAAGAATGAAGCTGGGCAGATTTTGGCAGCCTTGCAGAATAATCGCAGGCTACTGAAACGAACCCATGAACTACCATCTGACGGGAAAATACGCTTTCTTGACATTACCTTTTCAGTCACCGACAACCACATTTGCTGGAACTACGAACCTCGTGGCAATAAGCCCCTCTTAGCGTTTCGCTCCGCCTACTCAAAGCTGGTAAAACGGTGAGTCATTGCACTTCGCTTTAGAAACGCATTGACAAAATTTTGCCAAAACTGCATGCCCAGTAGTTTTCACGAACAAGTCAACCGGTTATCCGCCTTGGGCTACCCCGTTCCACTTCAAGTCTCGGCAGCAGATCGCACCCTTAGGCACCTTCCCGCTCGTGAAAAAAACGCACAGAAATCTAGCGAAAGGAAAAAGGTGGCTGTGCTCCCTTACGTGCGAAATGTCTCCCGCATCTTAAAAAAGACAGCGCCGAAAGCAGATGTGCTGTTGTGTTCCCCGCCCCTCATTTGAGGAAGCCTAACCCTTCATTCGAACGAGCATGTGGCAATAAATACCTAACCCCGTACGTGAACTGTGTAGATTGCGTTGTATATTGCATCCCTCTATTGTGTCGCATACAGTATGTTGGACGAACAGGCAATTATTTGTCTTAACTACCGGCAACGCCAGCACAAAAACAATGTCAAGAATTCTTGCGGCATGGCGACTAAACATAGCGGGCCGTCTAGATCTTGTTTCAGAAAATTATTCGCAGTATCGTGTCTGGATATATTTCAGGGTGGAATAATAAACCCCGTATCAAGGCAAAGGACGAAGGCGGGAGTGTCAGAAGCAAGAGCTTCCATAGTGGTGGGCACCGGATTAACTTCGACTACCCGGGCATATTTAGCGTGCACTGAAATCACACATCACAACGACGCTTTTGCGTTTCTTCATCGAGCTGAGGCCGCCGCAATCGGGATTGAAGGCGGCTGAACGTGTTGTGATGTCAGTGCAGACAGTTCTGGGTAACATACAGTCCAGCCCACTTGTTACGAACTTGATCGTCACGCGGCATTTGTTCGTTGTATCCAAAGTTCGTACTAAGTGGACCACCTATAATACGGGCAAAAAGAGCAAGCGAGACGAAAGTTAACTTTATTGTTGAAAAAAGTCCGTGATGCATGTCTGCTTCTTCAAAGCTGATCGCATCACTGCCGTTTCTAATTTTTCCAGCGCGGTAATATGTTCATCGCCAAGACCTCTGCTGGACACGAGTTCCTTAAGCGACGCGATGTAACCGATCGCGGTTGAAGCGTTCACAGCAACCGGCGGTAGAGCAGCATCCTCGTCATCATCCTCGTCGGTCTCTGGGCAGTCAGGAAGGGCTCGCACTTCACGCACAATAGCTTCGTCAGTGCATGGCTCCTCAATGTCGACGTCGTCATCAGCAGAAACGAAATCGTGCCAGGCGACGTTAGGTCCGGCCAGCTGCGTGTCAACGACGCGTTGCCACAAGTCCTCCTGCGACCGGCCTTCCGGTGGGTGATCTATGGCTTCCCCGGTTCCTGGGCCCATAAAACCTGCCTTGCGGAAGCAATTTGTTATGCACTCCGCGCTGAGTTCCATCCACGCCACTTAAATATCTCCACGGCGGCAAGCAAGCTGATGCGAACTGGCATGGCAGCGTCAATCGCGACCAACAAGAGTTGGATGACGCGCCGCCGGTAGCACACGTTGAACGCATGAATGATGCCCATAACCAGCGGGTGAATTTTGCAGGTTGCATCGGGAAGCAAGAAGAGCACTGTCACCGCACTCAAGGAAGGCTGCACATCGTGCGCCGCACAGTTATTCAGCACGAGCAGGACCTTCCTGTTTTTTCGTGCCATGTCGCAGTCGAACTCGACAAGCCATTCAGCAAATAAGTCACGACTCATTCAGGCTTTTGTACTGTTCTTGTAGCGTACGGGCACGTAGCTTCCAAAGCATCGCGGCTTACGTGACTTGCCAATGATAAAAGGCAACCGGCGGTCACTGCCATCCGTATTGACACACAGAAGAACGGTTATGCGCAACTTGCTGTTCTTCCCTCCTGTGCACTTGTCGCTTTTCAAGGCATGCGTTTACAATGCCGACGCAGTCTCGTCGGCATTGTAAACGTCCTGTGGAGCATAGCTCGTGATTGTTGGGAGGTTGTCGGAAAGCCACGCATCGACGTCCTCGTTGTTCACAGACGCGGCCTCGCCGAAGACCGCATCGAAAACAATTCCGTGGCGAGCCTTAAACCGGTGAAGCCAACCATTGCCTGGGCTGAAATCGGGAAAGTCCAAAAGGAAGGCGAAGTATTTAGCCTTGGAGAGCATCAGCGGTCCACTGACCGGAACGTTGCGAGACCCGGTGTCAGCGAACCACTTCAGCAGTGCATCCTCAACGTCCGCGTAGGTCGCCTTCCGAAGGCGCTTTCTAGTCGTCGGGTTGGCATTCACGGTAGCACCAAGAATCTTTTCCTTGCCCTTAGCAATGGTTGAAATGGTCGATTTCGACAGTCCGTACTTCTTGACCAGTTCACAGTTTTGTGCACCTTGAGCAAGTTCATTAACAATGGCCATCTTCGTTGCAATGTCGACAGCTTTCCTTTTAGCACCTCAAGAGGTCGGCATACAGTCCTCCATCACACCAGGCGCAAGTCAAGCCCTTGGGCTCTCGCGTTGAGGCAGCCTTCAACTCCCCGATCTGGGAAAGGCACGGATGCCACTTTCTCTTCCGTCACCGCGCGCGCGCGCTTATTCGTTTTCAGTTTTTAACGCGCGCTTTTTATTTTTTTTACTTTATTTTACCCGCACAGGAGCCCCGGGGAACGCTTTTTGGGCTCTGTGTTCGCGTCGTGTCAGGGGAGCATAAAGTGCTCGAAATTCGCCAGCCGCGGGTTCGCAGTCGAGCGAAACCGCACCAAACACCACCGGCTCGGTCAACTACGGGGGCCCGACAGCTTCGCGTTTGCTCTAACCGAGTGTTGAGGCCACAACAATTCGTTCTGTGTGAAACACTGTGCCATTGCCCCAATATATATTTTGACGGTAGCACCGCCCTCGTTCGTACTAAGCGAGAGTTCGTTATATCTGCGGCTGTTATAAGTAGGCTGGACTGTACTTCAAAAAAGATCTCCGATACCGATATTCGACACCTTGAGAAATTGTATTTTCGACACCGATATAAGATGCATAATCGATTTTTATACAGATACTCGGTACTGTATCGGTGGTGAAATAAGTAACGGCGCTATGAAACGTTTCCGTGCTTTCTGCAATCTTTAGTCTATTATTATATCGTAGTTTTTCAGAAAAGGCACAAACGAATCCGACAGCAAGAAGTTATTCAAGCTCCTCTGCCTGGTCATCTGGCCTTGTAAGAACTTCACACTGGGTTGGAGCCATGGTTGCAATGCAGTGATCGCTTACACAAGCGGCCCAGCGAAACTTTTATTGTTACTACTGCTCTTCATACGAACCGAACGGCGGGCACCTGTCTGTATATACAAATATATCTGAACCTTTTTCTATTCCTTTTGATTTCATACGACACATTACTTACCCGCTGGCCCCAGCGTTTTCCCTTGTGCTAAAAGGCTCAAATTCGTGCGTTTAGAAAACTGAGCAGTTATTTTTCCATTATTACGATAGCGGACATTAGAAGCTGTGCATATTGTTCAGAGCTAGAAGGACAACGATAAAAATCAAGTGGCTGGACGTTTTTTTTTTTTTTTTTTTTTGTCCGGAAAGAGCCTGATGGGGGCGTGCTAACATGAGGCAAATGAGAAAGCCTCGCTGCATACGTACACCACAGTGTATTAATGAATGAAGATCAGCGCCTAAGGCTGAGGCATAGACGCATCGATGCAAGGACATTGAATGTAGTCAGGTAACTCAAGTTTCAATGTTGTCGCTTGAGAACTACGGCTGGTTGTACATAAAAGATAGAGGTCTTTTTTTAGCTTTGCGGCTGATATTCTGTCAATCAACCGCGTAAATGCATTAAAAAAGTAACAATTTTCGCCTTTTAGATACAAATACACCTTTAAAAGTTTGTCATTCAAAGTATGCTAAAAGGTTTGACAAAATAAAGATGCTTGACAAAGCATAATTTGTTATACAAACTTATGTGCTGGAAATTACATTCATAACTTTCGTGTCGCGTATTGCGTAAAATTTTAGACGTAATATGTTTTCAAGAAAGAAAGTCTAGTGCAAGTCTAGTGCGCTGTTGCAAAGAATGTTTTGTTTTCAAACACTGTAAACTACAAGAACGGCAGTTAGCCGACTGCATTGTGGCCGACGGAGGTCATGGAAGATCGTGTTCTTGCCGCTACGCAGAGCCGACACGCGGAGCGCAGGGCTTGCAGAAGGGTTGGGCATAATTTACTGCGTTCAACAGTATACCGAGCATACTGCTTGACGAGAATCAGATGCCGCAGAGGCGGACGTTTTCTTTTTTTTTTTTGGTGGGGAAGGGGGGATGGCAAAGGATAGGAGAGCGGCTAGGGGTACAGGAGTGTGCATATCCCTTACTACGCGTTGCCTTCCTTGCTGTTTCCGCTTTATCCTTTTCTGCGGTTCCGTTGACGACTTAGCGGCTTTGTGGTACGCACTCAATGCTCACAAGTAAAGAACCTCGTGGACACCTACTTAACTTTGGCTCCTTTATTCTTAAAGGAAGGCAATCTTGAAATGTGGTTGATTCTGAGGGCACGGGATATTTGCAGGTAACTCAAGGAGTACTAGAAGCCGAGCTGTCTCTGGGCTTTTACTACCGCCTGTGCTTACGCCCTCAACCCAAAGTCTAACAGCCGCTTCAATATTTGCAGTTTTGTTTCGTATCGAGTATCATTGAATTACATGATACACTAAATATGTATTTTCAATACTGATACTTTCGTTTTCAGTACACGGCACCTAAAACAGATACACAAAATGTATCTAAAGAAAATATCAAATACATGTATCTTCGATACTGCCCATGCCTGAGTGAAGTTTAGAGATCCCCAGATTGTGGAAAATATTGCAATGTCGTCCGCTAGGGCGGCCCCAAATTTTACTTGTTACAGTCCCGCCTTCCTCCCTTGCCTTGCGGCGCGGGTCAGATGTCCGCCCAGACGTGTGCCAGGCACTGCGCCTTCCCTTTCCTATAACTCAATCAAGCGATTTGTCAACAGAAATAGTTGCGGTTTAGCGAGAAATATGTGAATAAAATAAACATTAAAACCAGCATTGTTCCCTATTTCAACTGAGCTATCGCCGACATTCAGTTCCACACTGTTAGCCTCCTCTAATATGTTCTCCCGGCCATAAAAGAAACCATGTCGTTCATCCCAAAATTACGACTAATAGTCTTAGTCAAAGAGATCTTATTGGGTAAAAATAACGCATAGTATTAGTCTTTATTTATGATTTTCAGAGGAATTTATTGTTTTCTGTTGTTATTTGTTTTTTGATGTGCTGCTTGCCTAAATTATCAGAAATAATCGCCGGCTAGCGCTGAGCGCTGCGGCACACCGGCGGATCAGAGTAACTTGAGTGGCGAGCCTGCAGTGTATATGCCTAGCTCGCGGGCTGACGTGAGAGAGCCTTGTTCGGAAGCGACTGGCAGTGCGTCATGCGCTACTGGCCGCAATGCAAGCGCGGCCACGATGCCGGCGCCATACCCGCTCTGGTTACCGGCAGATTGAAAGAGCTGGCACCAAAAGAAAGAAAGCAAGGATTCAAGTACTGCCGCCGAAAAGAGCGGAAAGGCAGGTGCTTGAAAGAATGCTGTCATCGAATGGTGAGGAAAAGAAGCGGCGATCCCAGCGGCACAAATGCACCCGTGCCGAGAAAATGCGCGATTGGTGCGCAAAGCGTAAGGAACGAGGCACATCGCTCAACAAAGCGAGCAACTTGTGCACGTCTATTCTTTCACGCACAAAGTGGAAATAAAGGTCTCATCTGTAGCGGAGGGAAGAGAGCCAAACCTCCCGAATACTTATGCTATTGCACCCGCCACTGCTTCGGTGGTGGGCAACGGCTGTTGTTGTGGTGCTCGTCTTTCTCTTCCTCCTCTTTTTCCTTATCTTCTCTATTTTCTGTTCTGTCCGCACGAGGCAGCGGAGGTGGCTCAGCTACAAAGCCAGTAAGAGGCGCACGAATTTTCTTTTCCTTCTTCCTACAGCCGCAACAACAACCACTCACGTCGCACAGCACACGAACGCCATTTCATTTCACCTCCATGGAAACGCAGCCTCGGGTTGTCGGGATGGAACCCAGGTAGTGAGGTGGTGAAAGGTGGCTGTTCCTGGCCCTACGGTGCTGGAACTGGTAGGTCAACGCCGCCCAGTATATGGCAAGACGTGTGTGCAATATGAGGCATTATGTACACTGCGTTTCTCAGCTGACTAGCCCAGTTACACCTCTGTGAAAAGAATATAGAAAATGAATCTAACCATTCACTTTGATATTGTCAGGTGCGCTTCGTAACAATGGTTTCTATCATAAAAAGTATGTGTACTCTTGCCGTTGTCAGATTGGGAGGGGGATTGACACCCGAAGGTGCCGTGCCCCAGAGTCACACATAACTCATCAGCCCATCATCATCCATTCAACACCTCAGGCAAGGTCCCCCCCCAGGAACTGATCGGTAGGGAATGCTTATGGCAGGGGCCTCATAGAGAAACATCCTTACGTAAAGAGCGGATACTCCCGTAGGGCACTGCGGCCGAACTGCGGCTCTACCGTCAGCGCCCCGAGCGGCTGGTCAGACCGGTAGTATCGTCCTTCAAGGTTTTAGGCTCGTGATTTCTGTCTGTCTCGGTTTCAGTTTTGATAGCATTGCCTTCGAAACTGATTTACAATTGGCTAATAAAGTATTCAACTTTATCGTCTAAAGTGTAGTGCAAAGGCTTTAATTATTGCTAAGCATGCCATAAATACAGATATAATGAAACCGCGGATCGCAACAATTTTACTCGAAATACCACCAAGCTCCTCAGAGGACCTAAGCAAGGCTGAATTAGTTCATGCAGATAAGAATAATACGATCAGAGATGTTCTCATTGTGATTTTTACCGATATTGAGCCGCTTTTCTCACTTGCACAGAATAAGAGGCAGTGGTTTCACACAAGCAGTCTATTTTTCTTTTTTACACATTGCGTTGGTTAAAACGAAGACTGATCACATTATGAAATGCATCTTATTACAAACAGCAGCAAGAAAGAAATGACGGCAAAGCCTTGATCTGGAAGCCGGAAGTCTTGAACAACCTGAAACAGTGTAAAACTAAATGTGGGTGGCTTCATTCATTCGATATATTTCTTGGGCATCTAGCTCGCCGGGGAAAACTACAAAGCCTTGCTCGGTGGCATGAGCATGCCCAAACAGAACAAAAAATAGTCGAGGCTTTGCTTAGATCATTGTGCGCGTTACAAGCAAAGCGATGAGGCCATATGTCCGCGGCTCTTCACAGCAGATAATAAAGATTATAATAGTGCGCGTCAGTATGACCCAGAGCCTACTATACCAGATTGATGTTGAAATTACAAGTAACGCGGAGAAAATTAAAACAGGCGCTTGCGAACCAGCCAAGCCGCACGCACCTTTCATATACAGCGGAGTAAACATGCTTTACAAGACTTAAAATGTGCATTACACTGCTCGAGCACCGCCAAATAAAACAATTATATGTCACGGGTGAGTCGCAGATCACAAATGGTGTTTAAAGGGAATGCGTTTTAAATAACTTTTCGAAAATTATGCTTGCAAGTAATGCACATGCCCTTCCGTAGAAGAGCCCAACAACAAACGGGGTGATGCTTGGTAAATCTTCTTGATGGCTTATATTTTGTTACATGTACAAAAATTTGGAGGACGCTTAAGCTTCGCCTTCAAGAGTGGAACGCGATAGCGTTATTGCACCTCGTTCGCACCGAGCATACCGAGCGAACGAGTGGGCGGTGCGAACGAGGTGCAATAACGCTATCGCGTTCCACTCTTAAGGCGATGCTTAAGCGTCAGGGGCGAGTGGCGCGCCACGTGTCGGGGCAGCGCCGCACATTGCGAGGAGGGGTTCTTCTGTGTTTGCCGGAAGATGGCTCTGCATGTGCGCAGAGCGCAGAAGAAATGTAGCGGAAACGTACTTCGCTACTCGTGTAACTGCGACTTCTGTAAGTAACATGCTCATAATTACCGATATACACCGCAGTATAACGTTCTACGGCACGTTTCTAAGGCAGCACCGCATTCACTAGAAGCGCTTTTGTACCGCTTTCAAGCATCGACTCGTAACTGAAAACGTTTTAACCCGCCGTGTCACGCGAAAATGTGCTGGCACGTTTTATTGTTCATCGTCTTGTTTTGAATGTCCAAGTCGGCAATAACGAAAAAAAAAAGAAAAACTCGTGGCTGACTGGTAGCGTCTCCGTCTCACACTCCAGAGACCCTGGTTCGATTCCCACCCAGCCCATCTTGGAAGTTGCTTTTTATTTATGAAGTGCATGCCGGGATTTATCGCTCACGGCCAACGCCGCCGACGCCGATGACACCGGATTTTCTGCGACACGAGCTGCTTAACGCTACCGCGTTAAAATACGTTCACACAGCGTCACAAACAATCTGCAAACATGTTCTTAGCTCAAGAAACACTGAACGTTTCTATGAACAAAAGAAAACAAGTTACCGAAAAACCGAGGCGACGCGTTACAATGCACGGTGAGGTGGGCGGCACCGGCAGCACATGACCGGTGCAACACCAACGTCTATATAGAAATGGGACGTTTGGATGAAATCCGGTTGACGCATGACGAGCTGTCTATCTTTGAGGTGAAGTGGAAGAACAGATCGCTACGCCGTCTGGCGGGTGGTCAGACCCTTACTTGTTCGGCCGCAAAACGGCTCGAGTGTCCGCTCTTTACGTAAGTATGTTTCTCTATGGGGGCCTACGCCTAGCTGTACTTCGGCTGCACTGGCACTTTGAAGAATTTCTCAAAACGGATAATTTTTGACAACCACTCCGCTGTAGTGTGGGAGCTGTACTTCAAGAGACGATAAACAAGACGCTAGTGAAAAGAAATTTATGGCAAATGCACGCTTGGCACAAGCTGCACCTATTTTATGTCGCAACGCTAGGCTTGCTTCCTAACCATTTTCTAAACTTCTTGAAGACGTTGATTTCTTCAGAATTACGGAGTGCTGCTTCCATAAAAAGGCGCAGCTCTATATGCCTGCGTGCTAATATGCTGCCAAATAAGAATCTAACCTACAGCTCGGGATCAGCCGAAGAGGATAAGGTAAAGTGTCCACATGTGTCTTCAATGGCCTGTTTCGAATAAGCGGCTTTGCAGCGATTAGTTCCCATAAGTCACGTGAAAGAATTCGAATTAGGCTTTATCGTTGAACGTGCATTGAATAGCTAAAGGTCCTTTCGGGTGTGGTTGTTAAAGTGAATGTTGGGGTATAGTTGGTGTTTTAGAAGTACACTAAACAATTAGAAAGGTTCAACGCTGCTGAACCAAATATTGAGCGAAAGCATTAGCTGCGGGTGACCGAGCGTTCTTCTTGTTTTTCTTCTTCCTCAGCCCACTTATAAAACCCCGCTTTTACCAAACCGTATGAACGTGTCTTAGTGGCCTATAAGGGTAACGTGAATGCCAGGGTTCTAGCAGGCTGATTCTGACATAACCGAACCATGTGAAACGAGAGACCCAAGTTGGCAGCTCCTACCAGCCCGTGTGTCACGTGGGATCTGACGTCAAAGCGTCACGTTGCGAAGACGTAGCTGCGACCGGGTCACCCGAAGGCTTGAAAGTGGGAGTAGTATTGCTTTCACAATAAACCAGCCCCCCGCATGTCCCACAATCTTTCGTAAATATTCTGCAGGTGTACACAAGAAGGCGTAACATTTGTTTTCCTATCTGGTACCTTCATCAAAGATGGCGTGAGGTCCCCGCTATAACTTTGGTTTCGTGTAAACGGTGCATGCCAAGCAGAAGTGAGTTTGAACAATTGTGGCGGCAAATAGAAGCCTGGCTCAATCACTTCACCGCTTCGCACCTGTTCTATGATAGGTGGTTCGCATTGTGAACGTTCCTTTTTTCGTCATGGTTTATAAATATTTCACCCTCACCATGTGATGAAACCATATATGAGCCTCGGTTTTGGGATTATTCCTGTGAATATGTGCAAGGAAACCGTACAGCCTTCTCACAATGAATCCACCGCTGAGTGATTCTGTTTTAATTTCATTTTTCCAGAAACATATTACTTGCCCCGCTTTTCCAATGACGTCGCGCTATGCGGCAGAAGAATGTGTGCGCTGCGAAACGCCACCACCGTTTTCAGGATGGCTGCGCCGAATCTGAACTCTAACAAAACGAATCATGCAGATCGGCAAGTGCTTACTCGGCCCCTTGTACTGGTCCACATGCACTCTATCAGCTTGGCCAATGTACAAATATGTAGTTATACTGCGGACAAAGTTGGTTAGCTTTCTGTCTAAATAATACTTCTCTGACACGGAAGGGAACAGCATCTACGTAGCAGCTCAAGCAAGGAATCTTGAGCTACTCGCAGCCATGCAATCGGATGTGAACTGCTTCTCATCTGTAGCTGAACGAACGTACAAAGCGTCCGAACTAAACTACTGCTGACTCCCATCGCATGTCTGCTATGTCCGCGTCGATGCAGAAAACAAGACCTGGACCATCATCTCAGAGAAAAGCAAGGTAAAGCTTTTGCACCATGCCAAAAGCAGGGAGCCCACTAATGATGACAACTTCGACTTGTAGAGAAAGCGAGGGTAGCCTGTCAGAGCAATAAACATCAGCACCTAATGATACAAGCCGTTACAATTTAAGATGACGCGAGTTAGAATAGAAGAAAGGAGGTGGAGTCTGGATTTGGATTTCCGCACACCGTCGCGGACTGAAATAAGAGTTTTCGCCACTACTGGTGGGCAAAAGATATTCATGGTGCAGATAAAGGGCAAGTTGAGGCGTTTCTTATGTCCAGATAGTAACTGAACGGCGAAGCCATGGCATAGAATTGATCATGCTGTGAGCTATTTGCCCGCGGGCAGTGGCTGCATACAAGTTGATAAAGGTGATAATATTACAATTCCCTCAAATATGTTGAAGCCGGTGGGCGGTTGCGCGGGGTGGAGAGCACGCGCAAGCGTCGCTGGCCTGTAAAGCATATATCATCATATTATGACGCAACCAATTCTCTGCTGTGTTTCCGTGCTCAGTCGATTACACCACCTATCAATAATATACATCACGTTATAGCGACATAGATGTCACCATCTATGCAATTTAGTTTACTTGGAAATGTGAATGAACACACAAAAAATTCAGTGTGAATAGGATTCAAGCCAGAGCTTCCGGTGCTATAGTACTAATCATGACACATGTTTTTGGGCGGCAGAGCAGCCTTCACTGTCCAGTGCTAAGCGTTCAAACATTGTACAATATGACGCATTTGTCTCCCTGCCCACAGCAGCATTGAAAAATATATATGGAGCGTCTTTTATCTGATATATATTATCATACCCCAGTAAATCATGTTCACCAACACGTCGCAGTTTTGGCGTTTTTTGTACTTCTTAATAACGAATAAAAGCACGTTTTTCTTTGGCTTACTTAGTTGTGGTAAAGTGCATATATTAGCTTTTTCTATACACGTTATCGTCACGTAAAATATTATCGCACTGACGCATGCTTGGTTTGGAAGTGCTATATGCCCGCAAAAATATGGTGATGCTGAACACTTAGGCTACTGGAATGTAGAGGAAGTGTTCTACTTCCATTTCAAGCCATGAAACAAGCTGAAATATACATGTCATGAATTTTCAGGCAATCATGTGGTGCTGTTCAAAGTAAAGCATGAAATGTATGCGCAGAGATCAAACTTTCTTCAACGTGTGCTTACATTGCTACTGAAATTCTCCCTGGCGCACTTTAGCTTGTTTCCAATATAGGCACCGCTTGAACAAACTGAGCCACTTTCTCATACAGTGTACGATTAGGGAGTGTACCAATCTTTTATGTCCTTCTTCAGCCATGTCCGAATGGTTTATGGTCACAATACTTCAGATTACTATGTATATTTTACCTGAGTAATTAGATATCAGATCCCTCGAAGTTGGCTAGGGACGTATTCAGATCGGGTACAAAGCTGTCTTTCGGAACCCTGTTTTGCCCCACGGTGCAAAAAGTATTCTAGTCTTTTTCATTGATATGTCAGAGTAGCGGTATTCTTTTGTATACATTTTCGTAGAAATACTGTGCAAAAAAGATTAGTTTCTGCCCCACGTTGTACTATCATTTGTAAGGAAGCCGGTCATGAGAAATCATGTTTAATATTTAGCAGATGTTTATAGTTTCCTCAGCTTCCTTTGATAGACTTCAAGGCTTAAAATGCATTTACATGTGTTGTATTTACAATTATTAACCGCACATTACGCCAAATCTTTCTTTCAATATCAATTCACTAATATTCGTTTCAAATGCGTACAAAGGGAACATACAGGTAGAAGTTTGAGGCGCAAGAACACCTTATGGAGAACCGCTAAGTGGGTTAACTGTGTTATCACTACATGGCGTTTCTTCCATAAATAAATATCTATGCAATGTCTGTGAAAGCAATGTCTTCCATAAATATTAAAGCAATAACTCTCGTTAACCTTGTGAACATTGTCAACTTTTGAGTATATAATTTCATTCATCACGAATCATCTGCTCTGCCTAGTGCTTTGCAACGGTGCGACATATGCTCGACAGAGTTCCTACATTCTTAATCTGGTTCCACATAGGTTCCAGTTATAAGTGGAACTTTTAAAAATGTCCCACTTATAAGCAAAACAGTTTTTAAAATTTGCACGTATAATTGGAACCTACGTGGAACCAGATTAAAAGTGCAGCCAGCTGTAACTTGCTCCTGTCCAGCCAAACTAGATTAAGAAATCTTATTTGTTTTTTCATGTAACGTTGAAATATATGTAAATTAACTGAAAACAACCGACTCTATTGTAAGCTTGGAGAAGTAGTATTGACCACTGCGTAAATATTCATAGCAATGTAACCGACCTGACGTGTCTATGCTTCGCTCGTTGCATTTGATTTCCAAAACTATGATGTTTACGCAGATACGCATCTCTATGAAAGCGCATGTCCATTTGAAAAGCCAGCGACCTAAATGAAATCAAATAACTCAACCGGGACATCAATTACGTCTTTGACATCAGCGTTATAAAATAGGCCTACAGACTTCAAGCCAGAATTAATCATATTCGTCGAAATGGGGTAGCTCGTGGTCCATTCATAATCCTAGTTCAAAAGCCTCCAAAATCGACCTAGCAGGACCTTATTAGAAACAACATTTACTTTCAATATTTTCAGTGAATCGATGCTTCCCCCACTTAGTGGAAGGATCGGAATGAGTAATGTCATTCTGCACGCTGGGACATCTGCTATAAAAGCAGTGGTATTCCATGTGGAGCTCCATGCTTGACAGGCACACTCATCACTGACAAGCCTCAAGCAGGAGAGACGAACCACAATGCGTTGCCATCTGCGTGTCGGCGTCCTTCCGGTAAGCAAAGAGAACGCGGAATAATTTGAACCGATTTACTCAATAAACTAAAAAATAAATGTAGCTCAAAGAGAGAATAACCGATGGTCACTGAGGGTAATAAATTGGATTCCAAGAGAAGGAAAGCCTAGCAGGGAGCGGCCGAAAGTCATGTGGGCGGATGAGGTTAAGTTCAGTTCACGGGGGGAAGTGGATGCAGCTATCACAGAACCGGGATAATTGGAGGAATATGGGAAAGGCCATCGTCTTGAAGCGGGTATAATACGGCTGATGCTGATGATGATGATAAAATAGGTAAACATGACCTATATCTGATATCTAAACATCATATTTTAAAGTATGATCTAGATATTTTCAAAGCACGTCGCGAGCGTCTGTGCGAAAAGAGGGTTCTCTCATACTTTACACTTTTGAGCTTAGCTAAAAGCATAGCTAGAACATTCGCTTCGTGACTACGTAGGTATTGTTTCAGAGAATATACGCCTCGAATTTCGAGCCATAGGAAAAAGAATTACACCTGTGGCGGCAAGCTTTACATCAGGTCGGTCGGTCGGTCGGTCGGTCGGTCGGTCGGTCGGTCGGTCGGTCGGGTTGAGTTGGTTGGTTGGTTTATGGGGTTTAACGTCTCAAAGCGACTCAGGCTATGATACACGCCGTAGTGGATGGCTTCAGAAATTTCGACCACCTGGGGTTCTTTAATGTGCACTGACATCGCACAGCACACGGGCGCTTTGCTTTTCGCCTCCATCGAAAAGCGACCGCCAGGGCCGGGATTCGAAAAGAGAAACGTGGTTGAAGGCTGTTTACTTTCATTGCTCTCAATGAAGAATCAAGCGGCAATCCCAGCGCCTTGCTCACCCAGAGCTCTCTTCACCATTTATAGCCTGCGAATCAGATTATTTTTTTCTTGCTTGTTTTTAGGAATTGACTTAGCAGTTTCCGCTCAGTAATGTTCGCGTCATTGACATTTCCGCATGTCTCTACCCCCAAACAGCGCTCTTCGCCCTGTGGCGACAAGTGTAACCAGGCATCACTGTGCCTTAGCCGATTTAACAGTGTGTCACTACGCGCTTCTAACTGCATCTCATTTTGCCATCAGTTGTTCTGACCTGCGCTTGCCGAGCATTGTTTCGACTTTGGCAGCACTCTAAAATGTTGTGTACTGAAAGAGAAGTGGTGCACTTCAGTAAAAGTAATTTAGAAAGTAATGAATAACTCTTG
The DNA here is from genome assembly GCF_055883805.1 of Amblyomma maculatum. Classification (NCBI taxonomy): domain Eukaryota; kingdom Metazoa; phylum Arthropoda; class Arachnida; order Ixodida; family Ixodidae; genus Amblyomma; species Amblyomma maculatum. The sequence continues at coordinate 104,278,561 of NC_139353.1, read as the reverse complement.
CTTGCGAAAAACTGCGCGAAAATAAATATTTACATGGGAAATTACCATATTGGAGACGCAATCTGTTACATTACAAAAATACTAGGAAAAGTAAAGAAGCTACTGTAATTTTATTATTGTATCTAAATTACTCTCGTGTATGGCTGCATTCCAGCTGTTGTTGGTAGCACGCAATACAGGTTACTATATACCACGGCAATATGAAAACAGGTCGCGAAGGGTTAGAGCACTGCCAAGCACATCGCACAGGCATTTCACCCCTAAACGCCTCGAGCGCACAACTCTTAACTAGCAGCAATGGGGAATGGGGCACGACATTGCCTTTGCCGCTCGGGAGGCGGCATTGACCACTTCAATGAATCAGTTACTAAGCATTACAGGTGCCACAGTTTTCTTTACGACACATGAAGCTTATTGGCCAGTTTTATTCAGTACTCGCTTGAATAGCTGACTCAGCAACTCGGTGCAGCGGTGCATGCAGCAAAAAGCGCATTCCTTTTCGCACTGGTCGCTGTTCTGCTTTCGCGTGTCACGGGGCTAGGATCCCGTTGTTGTTGCATAGGCTTGTTAGGTGGTAGTGCTGCGTGTAGTAGCTAAGAGATGGGCTGTAGGCTTCCTTGAAGTTCGTTCACATTCTTTCCATGATTCGGCTTCACGTTATCCGCCTGTTCTGGTGACGAGGGCACCGTGGAACGCCGAAAGCCATAGCTAAATAAACGTTAATATCCTCGCGTCAATCTCACTTTTTTGTTTTCAGCTACCACTTGTTTGCGACGTCCGACTCGTAAACAACCAAACTCACGTGACTGGAATTACGGACATCTTGCTATCGTCTGTGAGAAAGAACTTGAACTGTTCGTAAGTACCTATCAACCGTAAATATCATCCGGAAAGTTCCTTTAGCCACAACAAACTAGACACCTGCTAAGAGAACCAAAATCTGTGTAATTTAAAAAAGAGAACAGTCTACGACTCAAAGGCTAACGTTGGCGATATTTTTTTGTGTGTTATTGGTATAGAAAAGAGTTAGTCTTACGATAATGTTTAGGGATAAAGAATACTAAATGCGAAGGGGAAGGAAAAACAACGTGCCGCTTTGCTTTAGTATTCTTTATCCCTAAGCATCATCATAAGACTAACTCTTCTCGATACCAATAACGAAATACAGAAAACGTATCGCCAACGTTCGCCTTGAACTCGTAGACTGTTCGCTCCTTTAAATTCTATAATAACGCACCCCTGAGTCCCCCTCAGTTCCCCTTCAATTCTCTGCTTAAAAACTGTGAGAAATAAGCTCAGAAACCTGGATGTCACAAATCCTACGCAACGATGACGTGACTCGAGCACGTTAACTTTGCTCCGGGAAATGACCTGGCATTTGGTTGCACACATTTATTCTCCATGCTGGTAAACGTTGACGCGAGACGACAACTATAATAGCATGCGCATCAATTTCTGGTTCCGTGTGGCTCATGTGGTTCCGTGGCTCATGAGCAACAAAGAACACCACATATCAAGATGCCTCTCGTCGTAAACAATTCGTGCAAACCCTGTAAGGAATTTATCGTGAAATAGAGGGCAAGATATTTCGCTTCTCGACCAAAAACATTTATAACGTACACTCAGCTGTCTACAGGTCTCCTCGAGTGGCTACTAATCAATGTCGTAATGGCTCAAAATCAATTTGTTTATTGGCCGTTTAATACTATGGCGTCCCTTGGAAGACATATATTGAATGTCTGAGAAAAGCATAACAAGTTATCGGTGCATCCTTTCATATACATGTAATTTAGGTGTTGATTAGAATATATGATTTTTTTGGTAGAGAAATTTGCTTGAAAGAGTCATAATGACTCTAGCTACTGGCCGCGTTCTGCGGCTCGGCTGCCGCCTCAAAATGGTAGGCGGTAAATGTACTGCAAATGTCGAAATAAATATATTTCATGTTGTGAAGCGATGTCTATTGTAAAACAAGGTAGCATTTGTTACATGACTGCTGAAAAAACTAATACATGACAATAATCCGTAATCAGTATTCCGAACGACTAGTTTTGCTTTTAGTGCAGTTTGTTAAAAAAATATAAACGATTGAGCTTCACAAGTAACCTATATAGCTTTTTCATTTTCCTTGCATTACCTTCAGTTTTAAACGTTGTGGAGGGCAGGACCCGCTAGGAGGCGTTGCATTCTACTTCCACGCGGTTGAAGAATAAACAGGCATACATGGTTTTACTGTACGGGTGGACAGACTGTTTGGTTGGTTGCTTTGTGGGGTTTAACGTCCCAAAGCAACTCAGGTTATGAGAGACGCCGTAGTAGAGGACTCCAGAAATTTCGACCACCTGGGTTTCTTTAACGTGCACTGACATCGCACAGCGCACGGGCGCCTTGCTTTACGCCTCCATCGAAAAGTTGCCGCCGAGGCCTGGATTCGATCCCGCGTCCTGTTTGCGAATGGGCCACCTGTTAGCCATCTTAATAACATAACAATGCTCATTTCATTGTGACCCTCACGTAAGTACTTGATTCTGCCGCTATAGGAACACAGCTGGCGGCCAAGGCCGGAGAGAATTTGAAACCGCTAGCGTTATCAGGCGTCATACATCCTTTAAGGGCAAAGAAATCACGTGAGCGACGCTGACTTATGTTTCCTAATTGCAGATATTTGCAGCAACTCCACGCATTGCTTCCAGATTTAACTGCGCATCGATAGCATATGAGTCCAATTCAGTTTCTGGAGGACAACTATTATGACAAGAAAGCCGGAGTATATATATATATATATATATATATATATATATATATATATATATATATATATATATATATATATATATATATATATATATATATATATATATATATATATATATATATATATATATATATATATATATATATATATATGTTTGCAAAAAGACATTCTTGGCTGCGGTCCGGTCTTTTTCAAGACCGGACCCCGGTCGAACCGTCGACGAAGAATAAATGAAGTTAAATGAAGTGTTAATGATCTTCGCTATATATATATATATAGTAGCAACTTAATTCTCAGCTTGGGATGTCTTATTGTTCGCTTTCATGGAGTTATGAAGGTCAGTGTGAGATGATAGTTGAGCTCACGTATTTCTTTTAACTCTTTTTAACCAGGAGTTGGTGTAATTAAAGGAAAAAATTTTACAAAAACGCAATAATCTGTCTTTGAATATTGAAGCCGGTAAATATTGCTGACTGTTCAGCTTGCGCTTCGGCGTCGGTGTGAAACAAGGTGTTCGGATTATCGCGTCCTCTCACAGTTACACCTACTATTTGCCACCAGTTCTTACTTACGGAAACGTGGCGCCGAACGGCACGTGGAGTGCGGGACTGATGGCCGACATCGCCAATAATGTGAGTCAATTTTTTGTCATCCGTGTTCCTAATTTCTGATGCCCGAATGGCAATATGAATGGCGCGACTGGCCTGGTATTGCTCTGAAAGCCGAAATAATACTTCATACCTGTTGACACAATTTTATAACATGACCATACCTCAAGGCTAAAGCAAGGGCAACAAATTACCCGATTACGGCAACTACTAGATTTGGCAAATGACAATGATGATGTCTGTTTCAAAACAATAATGCGGAAATGAGAACCATCGCGAATTGCGCGTTCAGCCCCTTAATATGAGATCGTTCTGTGTTTTGCTCCGGTTCTGACGTCTACACCGTTCATTTTTTTTTTGTATTTAATATTATTTATTGTTTCATGTTTAAATTTTTAGTCTCATACGTTTATTTTTCACTTTATTATTTTCAACACTTTGCAGTTCATTACATATATAGCACCTTTTCATTAATTAATTTCTCGGGTGAGAGTATCACGTGACTGGGACCACTATCTGGGCTCGCATTATGCAACCAAAGTCGACCTTCAGATTTCGTGCCTCGGGTTGTTTTAGCCTAAATAAACAAACCTCAGTGAACATGCTGACGTAGGTGTTTCTAGCACCCTTGCGTCCCACCACACTGTTGTACAGCGCCCACTTTTGGTATTAGTCTGATGCGACGCTTAGTTAACTAACTACTGCGGCATTCCATTTGCATCCATAAAGTTAAGCACAGACGGACGAAAAGCTCTAAATTAGGTGGGAGAAAATGGTGAAGTTGATTGGATTTCGTGGCAGAGGATGTCCGACATGAAGCAATTCAAAATGAGCATCTAGAACGTTCAGAAAACGATATAGAGGAGCAACGTGACTATGAAAACAGATTTTCAGCGTATCCTACGTGCGTACTCGTGATAAATTGTTCCTAACCCCAGCTTCGCGTCCTTGACATCGTTCATCATCTCAAAGGTACTCTGAGGCGATTACAATAGCAACGACCTCGCCCCTTACCGCCCCGATACTATTGCCTTGAACTCTTTATCTCATAGAGTGCTTGGTTGGTTTGTGGGGTTTAACGTCCCAATGCGACTCAGACTATGAGAGACGCCGTAGTGGAGGACTCCGGAAATTTCCACCACCTGGGGTTCTTTAACGTGTACTGACATCGCACAGCACACGGGCACCTTGCTTTTCGCCTCCATCGAAAAGCGGTTGCCGAGGCCGGGATTCGATCCCGCGTCTTTGGGAGCGGTAGTCGAGCGCCGTAATCACTGCGCCACCCCGGCGGGGCTCATAGAGTGCATCCTGTGCTGTGGAAATAATTTTTTTTAAATATAGCAGTGGCTATAAGGCGCCCTTTAGGAGCTACAGGGTGCACTCTATAAGGCGTCCGCCATAGAGTGCACTCTGTTGCTCCTAACGGGCGCAATATAGCCACTGCTTTATTTTAAAATTTTAATTCCTAAGCACAGCCTTAGCCTATCTATCTTGGACAGCTGGCTGACCAATTATCTATTGTACTCAAGGTGAATATGTGCGATAAATATTCATCCCATTTCCTTCTCAGCGTTGCCTAGGACAGTTGGCGACACTGGTTGTTTACCTAATGCCCCCTAAGAAAACATATCACCCAATTCAACTTCTCTAGTGGCGCACACTTGACTGAACGGTAAGCTGAAGCAAACGGAACAGAATAAAGATATAGGTTGGTAGCTCCGAATCATGGATTACCATAACAACCGTTCAGGTCATCAATGTGAATTATTAATGCAGAACATAGCTTGCATGTCTTTCCACGAACTGTGGCCTCGAGAGCTGAGTATACAGGACCATTCATTTTCGTACATTTTGCTTCAGCATTATCACAGACGGCCGTGAAAGCAGGGCTCGTTATAAAAAAGTTGTCTTTTGTTGCCACAACGCCGCTCAATAACTTAGCATTCTGCCGCCTTGTCGTGCCTTCTGGTTATTTGCTAACGTTTAATAAATCATTACTTTTTCACGCCAGAGCAACAACGTGCACCCGCGCTTCAAATATAAAATCCTGCTAAACTAATCGAGTGGTTTGTTGACTTCGAATTCTGTTTGTATAACTGGCTCTGTGCAGATATAAGAGTATAACGTACGGAATTGCCGCAACTGCCTTCCGTTCCAGGTCGTCGATATGACGTTTCCAAGTGTCCCGAGAGGTGTTGATGAGGACGCTCTGGCAGACCCTACGCCGCCGATTTTCAATGCGGCGATCAATATCCTGGCAGGCAGAACCCACATTCAGGACACCAATGTCACTGGCTACTTGCTGACATTTGATATACAAGTAAGCAATTGTGCAAGGTTTGCAGCGGCCTACAAAAGGTCACGGACTCTTTCGTGATATACTTACTTTTGAACTTCTTCAGAACAATTCTTGAAAACTCTAATTACTGTGCGACTCAATACAGCACCCTGACTCAAGTTTTCTGACTATTCCAACAGTGTCAGCATAAGTGATAGAGGCTTGGACACCCAGATTGGTTCAGGAAAGCACATCAGTTACCAAGATGAAGGCATTTTGTACGTTAATGCTAAATTATTTGTTTGAAACTTGACTCCTTGATTCTCAGAAATATTGCGGCAATCTTATTCCTTTAAAAATGTCCACGAAAGCGAAAGCGAAAGCACACGTGTTTTTTTTTTGCACTTATGTTGGGAGCATTGAAATGATGTAAAAGTCGAAGTATAACCCTTTGAAATGCATACCCTTTACCGTAAGCAAATACGGCGACCAACCAGGAACCCGTTAGGAAATTCAGCCTATTTTTCACAAAGGTGAAATTTTCACCAGTGGAGATCTGATGTTTTTTTTTTTAATGCGGGCCTCAGAAGCTTGCCTAACTTCTGTAATCGAAGTCTATATATCACTGAAGCAGGCCGGCGAAGACTGCACTATGAGGCTATGAATCCACTTTAACTATGAGGGCACTTTACCGACTGAGAAAGGGAGAAGGAGAGGGACAAATATAACAAATGCAGAGAAGGTGTGCGGAGAAGTGAAGAGATAACTAGATGGCGACCAGTGTGTTACCACACGCGTGGAATCTCGAATAAAAGGATGAAAAGAAAAGAAGTACAAGAATGTGAAATTAGTTTGAACCGTTTCGTTAACCTATAATACTAGGACACACAGGGCGCCCAGTAAAATTTCACAGCATTGACTGAACCCTTGTGCGTTTAAGAATTTGAGTAGTCCATTAACGGATATGTTGTCTAAGATATTCCAAGTGCCCGGAATCTTGGCTTCCGCTGCGGATCTAGTATTGAAACGGCAGAACGTGGAAGGCAGGTGACACCTATACGCAGAAATCGTGGGTACTCAGGTCCTCAACCACTTCACGGCCCTCTGCAGTTCTCTAAATCTGGAGCATTTGCAATTATGATAGTAAAGATGTCACTGTAGATGCCTAAAAGCGCTTCAGAAGGAGGGGATATATGATCTTTTTAGCCTTACAAAGAACGTCCACTAAGCCTAACGGCGGAGTTTCTTGGTTTGGTGAGGCTTAGTAGAGTTTCATTAAATCTTCGTGGAACGGCCTTCTGTCTTGAGAAAAAAGACGGTCGCCTTTTCTAAACTCTCTCCTGTTTCCTGCGCTGCTATTTCGTAGGTATGGGCATTGCTTCTGTTGTTCCTGGCTCTACTGAGCGCCGTCTTGGCTATTCTGGATGTGGCATCCAGCCGGATGCGTGGAGAAATGGCTCTAGCCGCTAAATGCTGGAACCAACACTTCTGGATGCTCTTCGAAAACATGTTTTGCGAAGGTGGGTGCCTTTGAAGAAATCTACTTTGGAAAGAGCTTAAAAAGAATTTAAAGAGCCAACAATAGCATCCTGACACCGGGGCTTGAGCTTTATTCGTCTGGTCTGAAACCTATTGTACAGCCATCATGATAGATCCAAAGACGCAGATGCACTATCTAGATCAGTTCGCCGGTCCCCTGCCGGGTTTATAGGCTCCTCAGTGTATCCCGCCGTGGGGGTGCAGTACTCAGGAAGCCCGCCTGATGTGCCCAAAAGTGCGAGATCGAATGCCGCCCTCAGCGGCTGCTTTTTCATTACAGTGCAAAGCAAGACGCCTATGTGCCGAGTGGTGTCAAAGCACGTTAAAGAAGCCCAGGTGGTTGAAATTTCCGGAGGCAGCCTCTAAGCCGTGTTTCATACTCTTAGTCTCTTTGGGACGTTATGCCCCACAAACCAAACTAAAGATTTTCATTCAATGAATTCAAAGGAGTTGTGCGCACTCTACACAGACATTGGCTTTCGGGTATACGAACCAGTCACGTTCAATCCCCCTTGACTGCCCCTGCAACACGTGCTGGTGTCCGTTGAGACCCCTGGTGACATAATTTTCTATAGCTGCAATCTCACAATAGGCCCTACTTGATTACTTGATGCCGAACGAATTGACGACGCATATTCTGTGGTGAATTACTCGCTTTCAAACACACTCTTATTGTTGCTTTCATGCCTTTGAAATATTCTTATGGAAGCATTGCACCTATACTGCGAGATGCAACGTCTAGTAATTCTTTTTTACAGGCGTAAGGGCCTCCGGTCAAAGTTAAATGGCAGGAATAAGACGATTATTCGAGCAAATTTTCTTCACATCAGAGATTTCCCAGATAACAGCCCTTATTTTGTCTATTCAAAGACGAATAATTCGAGTATTAGAAGCATAGGTTACTCTTGTATCAAATTTTGAATATTATATTGCTTTGCGACAAACAACAAGGAGGACCTAGGCACCACCTGCGTTGGCTTTCCAATGGGCTCTGTATTCGTTCTTCTGCTGTACACTAGAGGTGAGGTCGTGGCGTGAAAGACAATAGGACGTTAGCTAGGACAAGTGGATACAGTCAAAGATATTCTGCAATGAAGATAGTCAACACAATCTTGAACGAGAACATCTTCGGCAGAACTCCGCCTGGTTGGGTACTTGAATCAAAAGGAACCGAGTTGGTCCCGAAACGTCGGATTCTAATAAACAATTTGGTTTGTGATAGGTGTTTCTCAAACATTTGTTTAAACACAATCTTACATTAATTTGTGCTGAAGCGAAGGTTCAGAAATTGAATGGAACCTGTAAAACCATTACTCACGCACAGTGCGTTGCTAAGCAGGTCCACACTCATCACAGCGGGAGCAGCTATTTCATGCCTTCACCATTTACGCCGGCTGAATCGGCTATGTGAGGTAGTGTGAACCATCACGGATGTATGTCTTAAGTTCCAAGTGCTCCAAGGCACAGGTGAAAGCGTCAGGATCAAAAACACTTTGACTTCATAGAAAACCTACATCGGGCTAAGATGTTTGCAGCATGCAGCACTACGAGGGTTTGAATTATCGCTCTAATTGTCTTTCTCCATTGCATATTTATTAGGGAACTAGGCGTAAAATATATTGAAAATAGCGGACGTCACACTTTATATCACAAATCGCTTTTGCAGCGTCTGTGGTAACGCCAAATAGGACAGTGCTTCGAGTGGTAAGCGGCTCCTGGTGGTTAGCCATCGTGGTTCTCATGAACGCCTTCACGGGACACATGCGCGCCTGCCTCCTGGTGAAAAACGAGCTCGAGAGAATCAACACGCTGCAGGACATCGCTGCTAAACCTCACCTCAAGGTTTACCTCCTCAAGAATACCGTAGTTACCCGGCACTTGGAGGTAAGAGTTTATCTAGTTCACAATACCGCGGAGCCAAATCTGAGAAAATACGGAGTGGATTGAAAAAACATCCCATCGAATTTTTAACAGCCAGACTGCACATAAAATTGAAGACAGAACAATTTTCAGCAAGTACCGTGAGACGTTTCTGCCATTAAGTTATAAATTATTTGAACACACTTGCTCCAACACACCTTAAATTATCAATTGCAATGCATCCAGATCTTGCTTATATTTTGGCTCCAGAAAACAATTTCTCTCGTGGTGAATAATAGAAAGAATATAAATTTGACAGAAATCTGATTTTTGTTTCAGGAGAAAAGCAAGACGCTTGTGTGCTGTGTGGTGTCAGCGCACGCTAAAGAACCCTAGGCAGTCGATATTTGCGGAGTTCTACATTATGGCGGCTCTCGTACCTTGATTTACTTTTTGACATAAACGCCATTATCCAAACCAATTTCGTCCCATCACACAATTTAGAGACATTCGTAACTTTAATGCTTATAATTGGATATAACTTCTATACTCTTGGTCATCATATTGCAATTGTCAATATCGCCTTCAGCATCACTCCAAAGCGGCTTCTTTTGGGCCGCCGAAAGTGCAGATGCTGAGGATTTCGAATTATTTCTGATCAAATCACTCACGTTAATCTTCCAATTCTGGTACTGAAGGCCATAGACGATTGTATGCTACCTGCATGTCAAACTCTAGAGCTAATATGCGAGCGTTTTAATCTATACAAGCATTTTAGAGTAATAAACCTTAGTGAAAAGTAGCGTTTATGTTTGAAAACTTCCACATGGTGGGAGAATCAATATAATTGTTTTCCGGGTCACTTTTAAAGACGTGTAGGGCTCTGTAAAAAAACGGCGTCTATCGTCAGGCACACAATCTTGCTATTAAGACAAAAAGACCTCATACGAGTTATTCTGTTTCTAGCACTGATATATAAAGTTTAAGGACACATATATTTGCATGACTCTGTCAGCATTTATATAATTGAGTTTGGTGACGCTGTCGGCGACGGTGAAAGGCCAAGCCAGATGTGTAATCAATGGTAGCTGCTGCATAACAAACGAAAATCTTGCCGCCACATGGCAATATTGTCAAAGCACTGTAGTATGCGCCAGCTCTTTATTTCCTAGAAGAGACTGCCCTTGATGAGGGCGTCCGCGGTATTCGAGGTGTTGCCAGTCTTTTCTTACCCCGAAATGGCGGTATCAACTTGGTGGCATAAGGCCAGCCCGTCTTAAATGTAGGTGACGTGGGTTTCAGGTCAGGACTGCGCACACGACTGACGGCATTTTGGCCGCGAGCATCAGAACATCTGTTTGTCCAAAGAGAGCGCGAAGCTTTTCTTTAAAGATATCCCAACTCAATTATTCTTTCTCCTCGGTGTCGTGCAATAGGCTCGCTGCGCAGGGCTAATAGAAATGGCGTTTTTCAGCAGAACGGTAAGTCCCCCTTTCGTACTGCTGACACAGTACATGGACATCCATTTGTCGACGTTTTCACCTGAGGCGATGAAAATGGTGTCAGGGTAATGGGGATGAGCCACGATCGTAAATGTAGGGGCAGTGAGGTTGCGCCAGTCGCCGTGTTGAGTCATGGTGGCAGTTCTGATATAGCACATCTGTGAAGCTCCGTAATGCAATATTCTGGGATACGGACAGTGGCAAAGCCGGCACCTCCACCAAGATAGTAGGTAGCAGGAAGCGTCCACAGCAAGTAAAACACGTATGCACTCTCACAGCGCAATGGCCAAGTTGAGAGCACACAGGACGTCGAAGCAGAGACCGCTGCGAAAGATTCAGGCCTCGAGTATGCATCACACTGCCACACACACTTCTGCCGTTCGAGTCGAAGACAAAGTCAGGGAGCTGTCTCCGCTGCCCGCTGCGAAATCTGTATGGTTTTCTTTTTAACTCTGTCTCTCTCTCTCTCTCTCTCTCTCTCTCTATATATATATATATATATATATATATATTGAAATGTGGATTTAATGGTTGGTTGGAACGTCTAGCGCTGGCAGTACTTTAGGCACAGCAGGATCGAATTACCAGCCGCAGGGCACAGCTTCAGCGCGAGCGAGAAGGGCGCCGGAGACAAGCGATGGTGATGGCGATGCCGCAGCGTTTTCTGTTCTTTGTCTTCTTTACATTTCCCCCCCCCCCCCCCCCCCTCTTTGTCTTCTTTACTACCCCGCCGGCTGAAAAGCACCGTCCCGGTGCGTACTAGCGTCCAAACCAGGGTCCATGTAGTATGGTTTTAGGCGTGCAACATGGACCGTCTCGGTGCGTGGTGTAGAGGCATTGCGGACGGGATGCAAGGGCGCAATTTCGTATGTCACTGATGTCACTTGTCGTAAAATACTGTAGGGTCCTGTATACCGGGGCAAAAGTTTTTCCGAAAGGCCAACGCGGCGAGCTGGAGCCCAAAGCAACAAGAGAGAGCCGCAAGAATACTCGGTGTTGCGATGACAGGAATCATAGCGACGTTTCTGGGAGTGCTGAGAGGCTGCGAGTCGGTTGCGAGCAACAACGCTGGCAGCATCAGCTCGGGCTATGGCGTCACGAGCATATGAGCTGGCAATGGTGACAGACGGGAGCAGGCTGTCAAAAGGAAGCAGAGGTTCACGGCCGTATAGAAGATAGAAGGGGGAGTAGCAGGTAGTGTCGTGACGCGACGAATTGTAAGCGAATGTCACAAATGGCAGCGTTATGTCCCAGTCACGGTGGTCATCAGAAACGTACATAGACAACATGTCAGTCAGTGTCCGGTTAAGTCGTTCGGTAAGCCCGTTCGTCTCTGGATGGTAGGCAGTCGTGAAAGAATGACGAACGTCAACTATACGAGCCAGAAAGCAACGGCCACGGTCGGTGAGCAGTTGGCGGGGAGCTCCATGGACGAGTATAACGTCGTTGAGGAGGAAAGCAGCGACATCAGTGCACAACTGGTTGGTATTGCTCGTGTGACCGCGTAGCGTGTGGTGCAATCAGTGGCCAACGCAATCCATTTGTTCCCCGATGCAGACAGTGGAAAAGGCCCTAGAAGATCCAGACCCACTCGAGAAAATGGGTCTATGGGGATGTCGATTGGCTGCAGAAGTCCAGCTGGTAAAACTGATGGCTTTTTCCGGCGTTGACAGCGGTCAAAGGCAGCTACGTAGCGGCGGACTGCGCGATATAGTCCTGGCCAAAAGAACCGACGACGCAGACTGTCGTATGTACGAGAGACGCCTAGATGACCCGCTGTAGGAACGTCGTGAAGCGGTTGAAGGACGGCTGAGCGTAGGTGCTGAGGGACTACTAGTAGAAGGTCGGGGCCATCAGGTCGCATATTGTGCCGGTATAAGGTGCCGTCGTGGAGCACAAACAAACGAAGGGAAGGGTCATGGCGATCGGCGCTGAGGCGATTGATAATTTCGCGAAGCTGAGGGTCCTGGCGTTGGTCATGGCGAATGTTGGAGAAATCAGAAATTCAGGTTGGCTTGGCGGGTCGACTGGATGACGGGACAGGCAATCGGCGTCTCGATGCAACTGGCCAGACTTATAAACTACTGAAAAATTGTACTCCTGAAGGCGCAAGGCCCAACGTCCAAGGCGGCCAGTAGGGTCTTTGAGTGTAGAAAGCCAACACAGTGCGTGGTGGTCATTGACTACTGTGAATGGCCGCCCATACAAGTAAGGGCGGAACTTTGTAATGGCCCAAACTAGGGCTCACTCACGTTCAGTGATGGAATAATTTTGTTCAGCCGCAGAGAGGAGTCGGCTGGCATAGGCGATGACGCGAGGTAACCCGAGCTGACGTTGTGCGAGAACGGCACCAATTCCATGACCACTTGCGTCGGTGCGTGCTTCTGTGGGCGCTGACGGATTGAAGTGAGCCAACACTGGCGGAACGGTGAGGTGGGCAATAAGAGCGACGAAGGCGGCCGATTGTTCGTGGCCCCAGGTAAAGGAGACCTCTTTTTTCAGAAGCTGCGTGAGCGGACGGGCTATTTCTGCGAAGTTTGGTAAAAATCCCCGGAAATATGAGCAAAGTCCGAGGAAGCTACGCACGTCGCTGCTAGATTTCGGATGAGGGAAATCCCTTACAGCGCGAATTTTGTCGGGGTCCGGCTGGATGCCATGGGTGTTGACTAAATGTCCTAGGACCTTGAGTTCCCGGCGACCAAAGGTACACTTCTTGAAGTTCAACTGAAGGCCAGTTCGTCGGAAGACGCCAAGAATAGCCGAAGCACGATGGAGGTGGCCTTCAAAGGTTGGTGAAAATACGATGACGTCATCGAGGTAGCACAGACATGTGGTTCATTTGAGCCCGCGTAATAGGGAGTCCATCATACGCTCGAATGTCGCAGGGGCATTACATAAGCCGAAAGGCATCACCTTGAATTGGTAGAGGACATCCGGGGTGACAAAAGCCGTGTTTTCACGATCTCTTTCGTCAACAGAGATCTGCCAATATCCAGAACGGAGATCGATGGAGAAGTAGTTAGCACCATGCAGGCAGTCGAGCGTCATCGATCCTTGGAAGAGGGTAAACGTCTTTCTTTGTTATCTTGTTTAGGTGTCGATAATCAACGCAAATCCTCCAGCTGTTATCTTTCTCTTTGACGAGTACTACCGGAGACGCCCAGGGGCTGCTCGACGGCTCAATAATGTTGCTTGCCAACATTTTCTCTATTTTTTCCTGAATGATCCTGCGTTCGGAAAGAGCAACTCTGTAAGGCCGTCGATGAATAGGTCGGGCATCTCCAGTATCAATACAATGTGTGACGACGGACGTTTGGCCCAGGGATCCGTGACCAAAATCAAAAATGTCGCTGTATGACCTCAAAAGGCCGGCAAGGGCGCTGGCATATTCGGGACGCAGGTCAGAATATATTGGGATCGCTTAGAAGCAGTCAATAGAGAGGCAATGCGAGCCGTCACTGGCCTTCCTCGCCTGACATCCCTTACCACTCTCCAAGCGGAGGCTCAGATGAACGAAATTGACGAGCTCTTCGAGTAGCATCTTGAAGCGCGCTACCTGAAGCGTGAAGCTATTCCTGCAGCGTCTGTATCAGCGCATTATTTTGATTCGTCTTGTACGCTGCTTGAAGCAACGCCTTGGGAACCTTCATGGAATCGGCCACAGATTACAAGCAACCGTCCGCTACGAGAAAGGTGTCGGCGGTTTATCTCGCAGTGAGGAGATGGCTCTGAGAAGAATCCCCTGAACTACCTTTCCTGCCCAGCCCCAGCTACGGAGGCCACACTAGGCCACTTCGTAACAGCTTGTCCTGGTCTTCGCGTGGCCCGCATGTCGCACCTTAGAAGCCACTCTTACCATCCTACCAAACCGCCAGAGACAGGGGTATTATGGACACATGACCCTCAGTCTGGCGGTTTGGTAGGATGGTATGGTAGGAATATGGACACATGGCGAGAAGACGATGATTAGCTGATCGGCTGTCTGAGACCGGTCTCTAATTTTCGGTGTTTTTTTGAAGTTTTCGAGTATTAAGTGTTCCTGTGATTTGTGCCCTCAACGTGCGGTGATCTGGGGGTCCCTGGACACCGGCGGAAGCACGTCAAGTGACCTTTTAGGCGCTTTGCGCCGTATGCACTCCGACACAATACACCACCTCCAGCCGCACTCCATGCTGCACTAATGGCAGCAGAGCCATCGGCTAGTCAAGCGGCCCCTGTAGTGGCGGCAACAGCTCAGGGCCCTGCGAACAAGAGACCACGCGAATAAAAAGCCAGCCAGCGATGCGGCTTTGGATGACCACGCAGAAGACATGAACCACACAACCTTCATGGTTGTCTCCTAGAAGAAAAAGAGAGCTGCTGGTGTTCCGGTTGTCTTCAGACCCACCAAGGTAGGAGGCAATCTATGGAAAGCCAACCCTAACATCGTGGCTTCGGCAGTTGTAGCGTCGGCACAAGAAAAAGTTCTCAGCCATCGTCTCAATAAGGATGGGAGCTTAATGGTTACAGTATCAACAGTGCCGGCTGCAAACCGTTTGCTCACTGTAACTAAACTGGATGGAGTGGCTGTAGCGACCCGGGTACCGTATTCCTACACAGACAGCTACGGGAAAATTCAAATTCAACCTGTCACCTACTCAAATGAAGATCTGCAGGAGTGTCTACGTGACCAAGGTGTCCTCTCAGCTAGCAGGCAAACAACATACATTCGTGAGGACGGTGGCAAGTTCAAAGAGGTACGCCGTCGTCCTGTTATATTAGAATTCTCAAAAGATGCACCACTGCCTAAAAGAGTCACGCTTGGGTTCTGTAGTTACCCTGTAACTCAGTACGTTGCAGCAACGACACAATGCTACAAATGCCAAAGGCATGGCCACATATCGAGACATTGTACCGGCCCCGTGCGATGCAAAGTGCGTGCTAGCCCCCATTCGCAGAAAGACTGCACCTCGAGAGCGCAACCTAAATGTGCAAGCTGCGATGGCCTACACCCTGCTTCATATGGAGGTTGTGTTAAAAAGAAAGCTGCTACACTTGCACGCTCAGTGGAGCAAGCACAAGGGAAACCGCCCAAGTGTCATGATCCGCCACCGAACCCTGACGTGGTTTTTACAAAAACGTTAGATATATCCCAAAATCAGTCACCACAACATGAAAAATCACATGATGGATAAACGTGTGATGACACGTACGCGGCTACAGCCAAAAAGAAGCGTGAAAAGTCGGCTGGCGTTTCTCCTCCAACAAAGCAGCAGCGACACTCCGCACAAGGCCCGTCAAACAACCTTTCTAACTCTCAGCCTAAGGCAACGCAGTGTAACAAGATCAGCGGAAGGCAACAAAGCGGAAGCACCGAACAAGAAATCACAAACCTACTGATTCCGATGCTGTTTGCCGCCATCAAGGCACTTGTCCGCGGTAGCCCTTCGTCACAAGGACTCCCAGAAGTACAAGCTATTTTAGCAATGGAGCCGTTGCTGTCGGTCTCTTACGCTCCGCAGGGGCGTAATAGCACACATCTGTAATCATGGCTTCGACAGGAAGAGCTTCACCACAGTTAATCATCCACAACATCTATCGCACATGGACAATTTTCCTGTGGAACGATCGTGGTTTACGCTCGAAACTCTCTGATTTTCGGCAACTTGTGCGAGCGTACCACTTTCCTTTCATAGTCATCTCTGAATCGCGCGTGGATGAAACGTTTAGACTACGCGGATACTATTTCCATCATTCACAACGACTAGATGACGTTAGCAGATTGGTAATAGGCTTTTGCAAGGAAATCCCGGCCTTTTTGGTGGAAGTTCCGCCTCACAATGATAACGAATATGTGTGCGCATTAACAGTAATCGGGAGACAAGAGTACACTCTTATTGGAGTATATCTTGGGCCAGGCAGGCCATTCGATGCTTCGAGGCTTGAAAATTTGATAACAAGGACGCCCACTCCACATATTATTTGCGGAGACTTCAACGCTTACAATGAAATTTGGGGAAGCTCACACACATGTTCCCGAGGCGCCAAGCTGGCAGAACTTCTGGCAAAACATTTAATTGAACCGCTAAATGACGGCAGCATAACCTATCTCCGAGGCCTGACGACTTCCAGCAGCATTGACGTGACCTTTGTGACAAGTTCAGCTGCCACACGTAGAAGTGACCATTACCCAATTCTCATATCGGCTGTCAGTGCGCAGATGGCGTCAAAGAAATTCGTTATAAAATCTACAGACTTGGATATGTACAAAGATGCTGCTAGCAGAGGAATTACTGCCGCAAACCGGCATGAGAAACTAATATCGACAATTGCTTATTGCCTGAGAGAAAGCACGCGAATCACAACTAAAAGCAATGGCTTACCCAAAAATGATGAGACATTCCAAAGGCTGTGCACTATTCGCAGACGAGCTGAAAGGAAAGCTAAGCGCACAAAAAACATTGAAGACCTCCGTACCTGCCGACGCACACAGCGTCACATTCGACGCTACCTGGATAAGCTTAGTGGGCAAAGATGGCGTAACTTTTGTTCTACACTGGACGTGCGCCAATCAGTAGCCAAAATTTGACGGATAGTCCGCGGTATGCGCACGCCCCTCCAACAGCTTTACCCTTTAACAGCACTATCTCTGCATGAACGAAAATCCATTAAATAAGCCTCAGAAGAATACTGCAGACGACTGTCCGCAGAGTCAGTGACTTCCACACATTCCACAGATGGTCTGTCAAACATCCCCCCGGCGGCCTTCTAAACAGCCAACAAGTTACGCATCCTTCCAAGACATCGCCCTACTGAGCTGCGTCGGTAAGCTTATGGAGCGATTGATCTCCAAACGCGCCACCTGGTTCCTCGAGAGCAGAAATGAATATCCTCAAGAAATGAACGGGTTTCGCCAAAATAGATCTGCGACTGATAATGTTATTACCCTTGTCTCATCACTTGAAAAGTACCTTCATGCTGGATACATCCCGACAGCCGTTTTCCTTGACATCAAGGCTGCTTTTGACTCTGTATTTCATCATGCAATTCTTGCAGCCTTGGCGAGCCGTGGCCTCGGAGGAAAGCTTTACAACTGGAGTGGACACTATTTACAAGAGCGGCAAATTTTTGTGAGCACTCCACATGGTCAAACTGCCTTTTATGCAGTGAAGAGGTGCGTACCTCAGGGAGCTGGACTCAGCCCTCTCCTGTTCAATATTGCCCTTATACATATAACAAAGCACCTTCCCCGTGGAGTACGCATTACAATTTTTGCAGATGATATTTGCATCTGGAGTGCATCACGTTCGCGTTATACAACGCAGCAACGAATTCAGAGAGCGTTAATGCACATCTCAATGTACCTGGCTCGCCGGGGTCTTCGGCTCTCACCGGAAAAGAGTGTTGCTATGGCTTTTATAAGCAAAAGAATGACTCGATACCAACTCCTTCTGGGTGGACGGTCACTGTCCTATGTATGATCACACCGGTTCCTAGGGGTTATAATTGACAGTAACCTCTCTTGGGCCCCTCAGATTAAAAAAAAAAACCTCCATGAGATAATCACTGCTGGATCACAGGTTTTCAGATTCATGGCGGGAACACAATGGGTAGCAACTGCCGATCGATGGTTCTGCTTGAAAAGGCCTACGTTGAAGGAGCTTTACCCTACTATTTACCGATGCTTCAAAGATTATCTCCAACAAGCAAGAATATTTTTGAGGCTGCACGGAACAACTGCTTGTGGATATGCCTTGGGCTCCCAAAGGGATCCTCTGCATCAGGGGCACTTGCAGAAGCAGGATGCCTCCGCTAGATGTGATTGCCGCCCAAGAAACTATGCGCACCCACCTCCGGCATGTCCTCCAAGAGAAGAAGCATTTCTTGCATCGTTTCCACCAAAGTCACAGCCACTCTGGCTTTGGTCAAGCAGTACAGTTTCTGCCACTCCCTACTATTATTCAGCCACGTAGGTTACTACCAGTCCCCTTTCCTCCATGGACACTATCGTCTTTAAAGGTGAATATGTCTGTTCCTGGCGTGGATGCGAAAAGCCGCATGCCACAGGCAGCACTTCTGCAAGCCGCTCTCGCCTACATAGTCAAGGAATACACGCACCACACCCACATATTCACCGACGGTTCAACTGCTCAAGAGATTTAATCCTGTGGCCTTTATGCACCCTCAACAAACAATGTCTTGTCTTACCGGCTGCAGCGGAAGACATCATCTAGGACAGCTGAGCTCCATGGTATTAATGAAGCTGTCTCCTATATCCTGTGCGAAACTCCCCGAAAATGGGTTATCTTCACTGATTCCAAAGCATCTCTGCAAATCCTGATTAACCTACTGAAGAAAAACAATCATCCTCCTGTTTCCCTTGACATCCGGTATCTTCATCATTTGGATATTGCCGCAGGCCACTGCATAACATTACAGTGGATACCGGCTCACTGTGGCATTAAAGCCAATGAAAAAGCAGATGAAGCGGCTCGCAAAGGCCACCAACATCAAAGATACATTAGGACCTTCTTCACAAAATCTGATGCATCCCAACTGGCTAAACGAATTGCTTCCGAAACAAAGTATCGACTTTGGAGCTTGCCGACGCATCACTACCAATTTCTATATTCTATTGACCCACATCTAAAATCAAGACTTCCTTCGAAACATCCTTGCCAACTAGAAACTCTTTACCATCGACTTCGTCTAAACTGTGCATACATAAATGGATTGCGCTACCGTTTAGGTGAAATGAACAGCCCGTATTGTGACAACCGTGGCTCCATTGAAACTGTGGAACATATCCTACTCGAGTGCACTACGTACGCTGACGAGCGTGCAAACTATGAACACTGCATGGAGAAGCTCTCCCCACTGCCTTTAACAATGAACAGTGTTTTAGGTCCCTTAGCATGCCCTAGGCAACAGAGACTCGCGATGAATGTTTTATTTACATATTTGAAAGACATTGGACTCCTTGACAAACTCTAAATGCACCTCGCATATTTCCCTCAGGTAAGCTGTGAACTCTATAAGCACTTTTTTCGGATCATGCATTTCATTATTTGACTTTATGTCTTTACTCCACGAAGCACCTTAACACGTATTTAATGGCCGTATTTTATCTCCCCCTTCAATTGTGTTATTCCCCTCACCATTCGTTTTTCAATCTTTCCCTCCCGAATTCCCCTGCTCACACAAACAGCATACCAGCGAAATCTGAACGCCGGTAAAATTATCTGTTTTTCCAATAAAGTCTCTCTCTCTCTCTCTGCCTGGACACATGGCCCACACCACCGAGAGCTGTAGGCATTCATTGGGTCCACAGGCCTGTATCAATATATTTAAACTCTTACGCTGAAGGGCAAACTCACGCAACAAAAAAGGCGCTACCTCTATGGCCGCCCGTTTGAAGTGTTCACAGACCATCATTCTTTGCGCTGGCTCACCAACCTCCACGACCTATCGAGGCGCCTAGCACGATGAAGCTTTCGCCTACAAGAATTTGTGTAAACCATTGTTCCTAAATCTGGCCAGAAGCACGATGATTCTGACGCACTGGCGCGCACACGTCCGTTTAGTCGATGTGAGCAAGGACGACGAGAACCGTTTTCTGGGACTGGCTAGTGGCTGAGACATAATGAACCGACAGCGAGATGGTTCGAACCTTCAACCAGGCATGAATCATTGGAGGGACGCGCTGCTGATATCCCTCGCGAATTTGCGTGGAACATGTACGATCTCTGTCTTTTGAATGGCGTTGTATTTAAGAAAAACCCCACCACTGTCTACCGAGCATACCTCATCGTAGTGCCGGCCGACTTCCCTGTCGATATTCTTTTTGCTTGCCATGATGAGCCCACCTCTGGCCACTTGGACTTTGCACGCACTTTTGCCCGAGTTCGTCAAGCTTATTATTTTCCTACATTTGCTGACGCCGTTCATCGCTACGTCAGAGGCTGCCATGGGTGCCAACGTCGAGAGGCGCTGCCTCTCAAGACTACTGGTTTGCTCCAACATATTGGGCCTCCCCGGACGCCATTTCACCAAATCTGCATTCACCTTGTGGACCCATTTTCGCTGACATTGGTGTGTAACGAATGAATTATAGTCATGACCGACTATCTCACACGGCATATGGAAACCAAGGCTGTGCAGCGTGACACATTTTATGAGATTATCTAGTTTTTTATGAACCAATTCGTGTTGCGCCACGGGTCACCGTCTCACCTCATCACCGACTGAGGCACGGCGTTTATGGCACAACTTATTCACGAGATATTTGAGCCTTTTGAGCTCTGTCACATGAGCCATCGCGAATCCGCTACGTATTACCAACAGACGAATGGCCTCACGGAGAGGCTCAAAAAAGCGATCGCCAACGTGATTGCAATATACATAGGCTACCAGCACAAAACCTGGGACGCAATTCTGCCATACATCACCTGGGAGGTAAGGCGAAGCCTCATTGCGAGATGGAAAACACAGAGCAAGATGGAATGATCGGCCGCTGTCCCCCCGGCTACTTTCTTGGGTATTTAATGATGTCTGTGTACGAACCTTGAGAGTGTTCACCAGCGCCACCCTCAACATAGTTGAGGGTGGCGCTGATGAACACTGAGGGTGGCGCTGGTGAACACTCTCAAGGTTCGTACGGCTGAGAGTGGCGCTGGTGAACACTGAGGGTGGCGCTGGTGAACACTCTCAAGGTTCGTACGGATGAGAGTGGCGCTGGTGAACACTCTCAAGGTTCGTATACCCAAGAAAGTAGCAGGGCGGGCAGCGGCCCAAGTAGCTCAGTTGGAAGAGCACCGGACGCGATATTCGGAAGTCGTGGGTTCGGTTCCCACCATCGGCACGTTGTTTTTTCTTCTACTTTGTGTTTATATTTCCCTTAAATAGGTTGCATTACTAATTTCTGTGATTATCCAAGTTTAAAGTTAAAAAATGACATAAAGCACAATCCCCAATGCTTTCCTTGGCCTCGCCGACTGTTGGCTTCTTTCCTTCATGTAATATAACGAGCACCCTCCGTTCCCCTTCATATTGTCACGTAGCCGTTTAGGCCCGTAACCAGAAGGTTGGTTTTAGTAAGGGGTTGACCTTGTAGGCACAGAAGAGCAAGTCCAGAGAGCACTGAGTAACAGCAGCCAACTTCAGCTTGTTCTCGAACGCCACGGGGCCACTTCTTCGAGTCCGCGCACGAGACTCTCCATGAGCAGCCGCCTGACGGCTGCTGTTGCACACGCTACATTACCCCCCTCTCGAAAAAAATAAATCTCAACTTGATGAATTCGAAAGCTGAGGAAAAAAAATAAAGCAAGAAACATGCGTTAGTCGGCGCGCTAATTTTCTCGAGAAAAGTACTGCTTCATGCGCACGACGTGGACAACCTCGAATTTCTGCTGGCGACTAGCAGAAGAAAAGCCGTCCGGAAGCACTTCGTACGTGACGTCGCTCAGCTGACGGAGCACTTTGTACGGACCAAAGTACTGCTTCAGAAGTTTTTCGGATAGTCCCCTACGTCGAATCGGAGTCCAGAGCCACACTCTGTCGCCCGGTTCGAAAGTCACTACACGGTGGCGGTGATCGTAACGCTGGGCGTCTCGGCCTTGCTGGTGCCGGATGCGTGCCCTGGCCAGCTGTCGTGCTTCTTCTGCGCCAACTTCGAGGTCACGGCCGTCGTGGGGCAACATGGCTTCGAGCATTGTCGAAACTTCGCGGCCATACAATAAGGAGAACGGCGTCATTTGCGTTGTTTTCCGCTGCGCCTTGTACGCAAACGTGACGTACGGGAGGATGTCATCCCAAGACCGATGTTCAACACCCACGTACATGGCCATCATGTCGGCGAGAGTTTTGTTCAGACGTTCTGTCAAGCCATTAGTTTGTGGATGGTAGGCGGTTGACCTGCGACGGGTAGTGCCGCTTAGATGCATGGCAGATTCCAGTAGCTTGGCAGTGAAAGCAGTGCCTCGGTCCGTTATTCTAACTGTCGGGGCGCCGTGTCTCAGGACTATGCGTTCGATGAAAAATTTCGCTGCCTTGATTGCCGTACCACGCTGGAGGGCCTTCGTTTCACCGTAGCGCGTGAGGTAATCTGTAGCGACAATTATCCACCTGTTGCCGGAATCCGATATTGGAAAAGGACCCAACAGATCCATGCCAACTTGTTCGAATGGGTATCTTGGCACTTGAACAGGATGTAGTAAACCGGCGGGTTTCACAGGTGGCGTTTTCCGTCGCTGGCAATCATGGCATGTTCTCACGTAATGTCGTACTGCGGCCGCAAGGTTTGGCCAGTAATAACTCTTCTTAATTCGGGCCAGAGTTCGAGCATACCCAAAGTGACCGGCGGTGGGCTCGTCATGGCACGTCTGTAAGATTTCTTCGCGAAGAGTCTCTGGTACGACGAGAAGATAATCTCTTCCCGTCGGAGCGAAGTTGATCTTGTATAAAACATTGCTTCGCATGCAAAACGACGAATGCGTTCTGGCGAAGAGACGGGGAACTTCAGTAGTGCGCGATTCCAGAAAATCGATAAGTGCTGCGAGAGCCGGATCGTTACGTTGCTGCTCCGAAACAGTGAGCGCGTCGACGGCTGCGATAAGGGGAAATTCTGGTTCTTCGTCTTCCCGCGCAGCCTCGACAGGTGAACGGGACAAGCAGTCATTGTCGTTGTGCTGACGTCCAGACTTATACACGATAGTCATGTCGAACTCATGTAGCCGTAAGCTCCATCGTGCAAGGCGTCCGGAGGGGTCTCGCAAGTTAGTTAACCAGCACAGAGAATGGTGGTCACTGACAACCCGAAAGTGCCGGCCAAAAAGATAGGGTCGAAATTTCATCACCGCCCATACAACAGCCAGGCATTCTTTTTCTGTGGTGGAATAGTTCGATTCGGCACGTGACAAAGTGCGGCTGGCGTATGCGATAACTCGCTCGGCACCGTCTTGCCACTGGACGAGTACAGCGCCTAGACCCAAGTTGCTGGCATCTGTGTGGACCAGAGTGTCGTCATTCGCATCGAAATGGGCAAGCACAGCTGTTGTCTGCAAGCGGTGCCGTAACTCGTCGAATGCCTTTTGCTGTTCGTCCGTCCACGTGAAGGTGACATCATCCAGGGTGAGACGTGTCAACGGAGCGGCAATGCGTGAAAAGGTTTCAATAAACCTGCGGTAATAGGCGCAGAGGCTCAAGAAACGGCGAACTGTCTTCTTGTTACATGGAGTAGGGAATTTGGTGACGGCAGTTGTTTTAGCGGGATCGGGACGAACTCCTTGATGGCTGACGACGTGGCCCAAGAACAGGAGCTCTTCATAGCCAAAGTGACACTTTTGTGGTTTCAACGTGAGGCCGGCAGATCTGATAGACCGTAGCACAGCGGAGAGACGTCGGAGGTGTTCCTCGAACGTTGGTGAAAACACAACAACGTCGTCCAGGTAGACTAGACACATCTGCCATTTAAGACCAGATAGAACTGCGTCAATCATTCGCTGAAATGTCGCTGCAGCGGAGCACAATCCGAAAGGTAGAACTTTGAATTCATAAAGTCCATCGGGCCTGACAAACGCTGTCTTCTCGCGATCACGTTCATCGACTTCGATCTGCCAGTAACCGCTCTTAGGATCAAGCGATGAAAAGTAGCGCGCATGGCGCAGCCCGTCTAATGAGTCATCAATGCGTGGCAGCGGGTAGACGTCTTATTTTGTGACCTGACTGAGCTTACGGTAGTCCGCACAGAACCTTAAACTTCCGTCTTTCTTCTTAACGAGGACAACAGGCGAAGCCCAGGGACTCCTCGACGGCTGTATGACACCGTCATTTAACATCTCCTCTACCTGTTGAGCAATGACTTCGCGTTCCCGCGGTGACACTCGGTAGGGGTTCTGTCGGACTGGTCGGGTGCGGTGGTCGGTTATTATGCGGTACTTGGTCAAGGGCGTCTGTTTAACCGTAGAGGCGGATGAGAAGCAGTCTTGGAACTGAAAGAGTAGCCCGACGAGTTTGTCCTTCTCTGCCGGTGATAGAGCGGGATTCACATCAGGGTCGATGTTGGGCGTTTGGCTGGCAGACGGGTTGGTCTCAAGAACAAAGCAGTCGTGGGCTGCTTCTGCGACACCTTCAAAGTAAGCTACCGTGGTGCCTTTAGCGATGCGTTGCCGTTCGTTCCCGAAGTTTGTAATCAGCACGTGAGCTGGACCATTAGTCAGATGAACTATACCGCGTGCAACACAGACTCCATGATGTGATGTAACAGAAGCTCTGTGTTCTCTTCGGGAACGCCGGCAGCACAAGACTGGTCGTTGCACCTAACTGTGATGAGAGCAGACGAACGTGGCGGCATGAATACATCCGCGTCAACGATGCGTAAAGGTGCGTGGCGTCGTTCGGAGTCAGCGGTGATCGTTGCAGGCGTCGAAAACGTTACAGTACGGCGAGGAACATTAATAATGGCCCCATGCTCACGTAAAAAGTTCATGCCGAGCATGAGATCCTTGCAGCAGTGTGGCAGTATAACAAAAACGGCTACAAAGGCTGAATCGGCGATGGTTACTCGCGCAGTGCATCGTCTGATCGGCGTCATAAGGTGACCGCCAGCAGTACGAATTTGCGGCCCCAGCCATTCAGTTTTCACCTTAGATAGCCGATCTGCAAAATTCTTGCTTATTATTGAAAAGTCTGCTCCAGTATCTAACGAAGCGGTTACTGGGTGTCCGTCGACGAGAACAGAAAGGTCGGCGCTAACAACGTGATCTGCTTGAGGTTGATTGGGAGTTTCGGCTTCATGTGGCAGCGGCGGCATCGTAGTCAAAGCATCGGGCTGAGTCGTCACGGGAGGGTCTTCGGGACATCGATTCCGTTCGTGAGCAACCTGCCCCCCTGAGGTCGCCGCCTTCAGTTTCCCCGGTCTGGGCTTGGCGTCGGGCGCCTCGGTGCATCATTAAAATCACGGCGGCTAGGTGAAGAGCAGCGCGCGGGAGAAGACTGTGTACAGTCGCTCCAAGAGGTTACACGGTTCGCGAGGTATCCCTCGATTTCTGGAGGGCGTTCGCCGACCCGGGGATGCGGGGAATCACGAGAAAAACTCCGAAGACCGAGCTCACTATATGGACAAAGACGATACAAGTGGCCGGGTTCTCCACAGTTGTAGCACAGCGGCCGTTGGCGAGGAGTGCGCCAGTCGTCTGCCTTCTGAGCCGGTGGCTGCATGACGGGGCTCTGCTGGGGTGGCGGCTGGTAGGAAGGCTGGTAGTATAGTGGCTGATGAGTGGAAGGCTGCATGACGATGCTCTGGTGGGATGGTGGTTGGTAGGAAGGTTGGTGCAATGGTGGCTGCAGAGGAGGCGGTGGCTGTGATTCGAAACGAAGCTCTTGCGCTGGAGGCACGGCAGGCCGAAGGAGAGTCGCTGCGTAGTTCATAGAACGTGGCTCCGACAGCGACTCAGGCGGTGAAAATGTTTGACGGATTTCTTCACGTACGGCTTCGGTGACAGCAGCGGCAGTCGGGTTAGGCGATCCAAGATTAAGCTTAAGGAGCTCCTCGCGAACTACCTCGCGGATTAGCACACGCAGAGAGTGACCTTCAGCAGACCCATAAAATGTGGCCACACTGCTGAAGGGCTGACTACAGGCAGACTCAGTGCGCCGGCATCGTTGTTGCAGAGCTCGCTCAATGAGGGCAGCTTCATTGATGAAGTCCGCGACGGTTTGAGGTGAATGCGCACCAGACCAGCGAACAGGGGTTCTTTTACGCCCTGCATCAGGTGGCGCAACTTCGCTGATTCCGTCATGTCGGGATGAGCCCGTCGGCAGAGACGGGTCACGTTCTCAGCGAACATGGCCACGCTCTCGTTAGGTAGTTGCACACGAGCCTCTAGGAGGCGGCGTCCGCGATCACGGCGGTCGTGGCAGGCAAAAGTGTCCCGCAGCTGCTGGCGAAAGGAATCCTAGCTTTGAAAACTGGCCTCCCTATTCTCATACCACGTTTTTGCGCAGTCTTCAAGGGCGAAATATACATTGCGCAGCTTCTGAGCAGGGCTCAACTGATTGAATTGCGCCACTCGCTCGAACTGGTCGATCCAGTCGTCGACATCTTCCTCAGTAGCGCCATGGAAAGTGGGGGGCGTACGAGGCTGCTGAAGCAGCAACTGGTGCTGACTTGCCTGGGCCAATACAGATATCTCAAACTGCTGGTCAGCTGACGTCGGTTCAGGTAGAGGAGCGAATTCCGGCGCCAGACCTCGGAGGCGACGGCTGCAGCAATGAACGCATGTCGACACGAGCGGAAGCCGGTTGGACTCGATGAGCGGCTGCGAGAGGCCCGAGACATGTAATTCAAGGCCTCACCTCCACCAGTGTCACGTAGCCGTTTAGGCCCGTAACCAGAAGTTTGGTTTTAGTAAGGGGTTGACCTTGTAGGCACAGAAGAGCAGGTCCAGAGAGCACTGAGTGACAGCAGCCGACTTCAGCTTCTTCTCGAACGCCACGGGGCCGCTTCTTCGAGTCCGCGCACGAGACTCTCCATGAGCAGCCGCCTAGCGGCTGCTGTTGCACACGCTACAATATATTGTCACGCGCCTTCGTAGAACGTCGACAGAAGAAGAAAGAAGAGCAAGGGCAGAGGAACGTTTGTACGCTTCGCCGCAGTCCTCTTTCTAGCGATCCCTGTAAATAAACCCCCCGTGCGTACAAAGCACGTAACATCTTGGTGACAGGTGCTTGGGTAGCGACCACGGAGCGTTTCATCTACCGAAGAAGCCGTAGACTTGCTGGCCTACCACCAGTGCCATCAGACATGACTGAAGACGGCAGTACCGAGCAGCCAGGATCATCCACGGCGAACAAATGGCCCCGTTATCGAGAGCCGCATACCTTTTCCTGACAACCTGAGGAGGACATTGATGAGTGGCTGAAGCACTACGAAAGAGTGAGTAAATACAATCACTGGACCGCCGCTACTGAGCTGGCTAATGTGGTGTTCTTCCTTGCCGCCACTGCCTTTGACTGGTTCGATAATCACGAGAATTCATCAAGTACATGGACTATCTTTACAAGCGAAATCAAGAAAAATTTTGGAGATGAACCTGCAAAGAAGAAGCGCGCTGAACAAACTTTGTTTCATCGGGCGCAAGTACCCGGAGAAACGTGTACTGCATATATCGAAGCCATCTTAAAGCTATGCAAACTCGTCAACTCGACTATGCTTGAAGAAGACAAAGTCGGTCACCTCCTGAAAGGAATAGCGGAAGACGTTTATAATTTTCTTATTAGCAAAGAGAACCTGAGCACCACCGCTGATGTTATAAAACATTGTAGAACATTTGAGGCTCTTAAGCTGCGACGAATTACACCTAAATTCGGAAGACTGGCCAATGTCACCTCTGTAGCCAGTGTTGAAGCCTGTCCTTCAGTTTCCATGGCTGATATGATACGAGAGATTGTGCGCGAGGAATTGTCAAGATCTAGGGACGCCATCTGTGGTGGAAAATATGTGCGGCAGTGTTGTGCACCGCAGGCAAATGTTGCCGCCCTGTCCACTCCGTGGGTTCAACCTAGCGGCGCCTCGCATATGGACGATCAGCGCAGCTGTACTCAACATTATGACCACCAGCCGATGGAAAAGAGGCCCGCCTACTCTGAAAATGTGGTTGGTCAGCAGCGAGAGCCTCGCTACAACCAACGTCGCGACTTTGTTAGGGAGGACTCTTATGCTGATCGCTGGAGCCCTCAACCTGTGTGCTACAGGTGTGGCATTGCGGGGCATATCGCTAGATACTGCCGCCGTCGTTTTCCAACTGTCCAAGATTACCGACCCCACGCGAACATTCACGTACTGCTGCACACCGAACAACAGCGATCCCCGACTATGCCTACTGGGGACTCACACCATTCGACATATTTGCGGAATTCATCTCCTGCATCTGATCGTAGTGTGACGGCGCCACCCCAGCGCCCGCGCAGGTCACCTTCCCCTCGACGTCGTTCTTCCCCTCCGCCTCAGGGAAACTAGGGGGCGCGGCCGATGGAGGTGAGGCCGCCGGCGAGTCGATGACGTCCATACCTCTGCCCGTGTTTATGTTAAAGAACAAATTGGAAATGTTTGTTGATGGTGTGAAAACAATGGCTCTTGTGGACACTGTATCTGTTATGAGTTTGAGTTTTAAGAACCGCTTAGGTAGAAAAGTAATGTTCAGTGGTGACCGTGCAGTGTTATTCCGTGGTGTCGGTGGTGAACCTTTAGTTCCTCTTGGTGTGTGTGCTTCGGATGTTGTTATTGGCGGCCTCAAGTTTAGAGTAGAATTTGCAGTACTGCCTCGGTCTACGCATGATGTGATTCTTGGGATTGATTTTCTGCAAGAGCGTGGTGCAACTTTAGACTGTGGTACGGGAGAGATTGCTTTGAATCCTTCACTACTTTCGGTTCTTGTGGATGACTCGACACATGAATTTGGAGCATTTGCTGTGGAAGAAGACAGAATTGTGCAAGCATTATCTGCAGCATTCGTGCGGGGTTTCTCTATTCGGAACCAGTGAGAATCTTTCGAGGCTATAGTAGAACCTACCGGATTCACCTGCTCTAAGAAGAGTATCCTTGTGCCTCTTTGCGTCATTGCCGTGACTAGAGGCCGCACTGAGCTATGGACAGTGAACCACTCCGAAGAGCCAACTGTGTTGCCTCGGGGCCTAAAACTAGCCCGTTTCGAGGAAGGCATATCCGGTTCCGTCGCGGCGTTAAACAGCTCTGTCACTGAGCAGCAGGTGCGACCAGGCATGGAGACCCAAGTTAGGCGATGATTAGTAAGTCTCTTTCTACAACTGAGCGTCGTATTCTAGTGGAACTACTACTGAAACACGTGACAGTGTTCGACTTTGCCAAGGATGACTCAATGCCACTGCCTACCAGTCGTATTCATCACACGATCAACACTGGGTCCGCCCCTATAATACGTCAGAAGCCCTATCAAGTCTCAGCAACTGAACGTAAGGTAATAGATGAGCAAGTTCAAGACATGCTAAAGCGCGGCATTATTGGAAGTCCTGTAGTCCTTGGGCAGCCCCAGCTATCCTTGTTAAAAAGAAAGATGGCACATGGAGGTTTTGTGTCGACTACCGCCGTTTAAATTCAGTCACGAAGAAAGATGTCTACCCGCTTCCACGTATAGATGACGCAATTGACTGTCTGCACTCAGCTTCATACTTTTCTTCTATTGACTTGAGATCCGGTTACTGGTAAATCCCCATGCACATTGCAGATAAAGAAAAAACGGCATTCGTAACACCAGATGGACTTTACGAATTTAACGTTATGCCTTTTGGATTATGTAATGCACCTGCCACATTCGAGCGGTTCATGGATACAATTCTACGTGGTCTAAAGTGGCAAATTTGTTTATGTTATTTGGACGACGTAGTAATTTTTGGCAAAACATTTAGTGAGCACAAGAGCCGTCTGAATATCGTACTTAATTGCATGGAACGAGCTGGTCTTGTACTGAATGCAAAGATATTTCATTTTGGCGATCGTGAAACAATTGTCCTCGGTCACTTAGTTGACAAAGAAGGTGTTCGACCAGATCCCAAGAAAATTGAAGCCGTCAAAAGTTTTACCGTGCTCAAATCAGTAAAAGAGCTGCAGAGCTTTTTGGGGCTATGCTCGTACTTTCGACGCTTTATACCAATGTTTGCAGACATCGCTTACCCACTTACGAGTCTACTGCATAAAGATACAGCATTCAATTGGACCAGCGAATGTGACTCGGCTTTCCGTCATCTGAAGTTTCTTTTGACCTCGGGCCCAATCCTCCGCCACTTCTGCCCATCCGCTCCAATTGAAGTACATACTGACGCAAGTGGTATCTGTATCGGCGCTGTACTTATACAACGCCATGGACGCGATCAGCACGTGATAGCGTATGCCAGCCGCTCGTCGAGTAAATGTGAAAGAAATTACACGGTTACGGAGCAAGAATGTCTAGCCGTTGTTTTCGCCGTACAGCGCTTTCGTTCCTATCTGTACGGAAATACTTTCACGATTGTGACCGACCACCATTCCCTTTGCTGGCTCGTGAGTCTTCGTGACCCCTGTGGGCGGCTCGCTCGATGGGCTTTGCGCCTACAAGAGTTTAATTTTACTGTGGTGCATAAAAGCGGCCATAAACACTCAGATGCTGTCTTTCGCGTTTGCCGCTTCAAACGACTGATAATGACTCAGACAATTTTGATGAATATTTGGCTTCAATTTCACAAACCTTCCCCGATCTCCGAGTTTTCCGAACCGAGCAACGCAAAGACAAAACATTAACTTCACTGTTTGATTCCGCCAACGATCCTATGAAGAACACATTTAGCATTCGCAAAGGAGTGCTATACAAGAAAAAGTTCCCCTCTGGGGGAGCACGTATGCTTCTTGTCGCTCCGGAAAGCCTACGTATCACAGTTCTAGAAATAACGCATGATGACGCCACGTCTGGTCACCTGGGAGTGGCCCGAACACTCCACCGCACACAGCAGCGATTTTACTGGCCGAAGATGCGTCCAACGATCAAGCGATATGTAGCCAGCTGTGTGCAATGCCAGCGCTTTAAGCTGTCGACTTCAAGCCCACATGGAAAACTGCAGCCAGTCACACCTCCAACAGCCCCGTTTGAGAAAGTTGGCATTGACCTTCTTGGACCTTTTCCACGGTCCTCTAAAGGAAACCGATGGATTCTTGTGTGCGTTGATTATTTAACCCGCTACTGTGAGACAGCCGCGATACCATCCGCTACTGCGTCTGAAGTATCAAATTTCTTACTTCGACTCGTCATTATTCGGCACGGCCCTCCTGCAGTCATCATTAGTGACGGTGGACGCCAATTCACAGCGGACATTGTCGAAGTTTGTCGAAGAACTTCTTCGCTTCAGCGCCTGCAGTTTTCGCCACTCCACGCCATATCATCCCCAAACGAACGGTGTGGTAGAACGAACTAATAGGACGCTTACCACCATGTTGGCTATGTACGTCGTTGCAGACCATAAGGACTGGGATGGCGTTCTACCGTTCATTACGCATGCATATAACACAGCGCAACATGAGACAACAGGCTACAGTCCCTTCTACCTTCTCTATGCTCGCACGCCTCTCTGTGCCCTCGACACCATACTGCCATTTTTCATACATGACGAGCCTTCTCTTGCTACCACGCTCTGCAGAGCTGAAGAAGCCCGCCAGCTGGCCAGAGTTCGATTCTTATCTTCACAAGAACGTTCTAAGAACCACTACGATGCCCGACACCAACAAGTTTCCTATGCTCCTGGTGACTATGTGTGGTTGTGGACACCTCGCCGTAAGCGTGGTCTTTGTCAAAAACTTCTGTCACACTACACCGGACCGTTTGTTGTGTTAGAACGCATCAATGACCTGAATTACGTCATAGCAGGCATAACGGCGAATGGTCGATGGTCACGGCAGTCGGAGGTGTTGCATGTAGCCCGCCTCAAGCGATTTAGATCCAGAGGATCTCTGTAACTCGCCCGACGGGCTTCGTCTGCGAGGAGGGAAATGTCACGCGCCTTCATAGAACGTCGACGGAAGAAGAAAGAAGAGCAAGGGCAGAGGAACGTTTGTACGCTTCGCCGCAGTCCTCTTTGTACCGATCCCTGTAAATAAACCCCCCGTGCGTACAAAGCACGTAACATTATATATATATTACGGTCATATATTACGGTATATATTACGGTCACATCCGGAGTCCCTCAAGGAAGTGTCCTAGGCCCATTGCTTTTTTAATTTACATAAATGACAGTACCACTGCAATCAATTCCACTGTGAAAATCGGTTTGTTTGCGGACGATTGTGTGCTCTTTAGCGAAATCATGTCACCAAACGATCAAATTGATTTAAATGCTTCTCTTGCTGGCAATTCTGATTGGTGCAAAATCTGGGGAATGAGGCTTAACACTGAAAAAACTGTATTTCTTCGCTTCTCTCGTCAAAAAGCTCCATTAACCTTTACTTACACGTTAGATTCGTTGCCTTTGCAGGAACAAACCAATTATAAGTACTTGGGTGTCACAATTGCTAACAATTTATCATGGAATTTACACATTGATAATATCTTTTATTCTGCCCTGCGTAAATTATATTTTTTTGCGGAACAAGCTTAAAAGTATTCCACCTAACGTAAAATTGCTTGCCTATTATTCCTTAATTAGACCTAAACTTGAATATGCGTGTGTAGTTTGGGACCCGTTTACAAATCAGAATATTAAATGTCTCAAAAGGGTACAGAGAAAAGCAGTACGATTTATCTATTCCAAATTCTCTCGATACGACTCTCCCTCAGAAATAATTCTTGATAATGGTATTGAACTTCTTGAACATAGAAGGAAAGACTTACGATTGCGGTTACTTTCCATGCTTTGTAAAGGAAATTTAGCATTTGGCTCTTCATCTTATCTGCCTCTTTCAACATCTAGGCTTACTCGACACCATCATCCGAATTCACTAACACCTTATTTTGCAAGGACGGATGTCTTCAAATTTTCGTTTTTCCCCCGAACAATTGCTGATTCGAATGACTCGCTGTTGCTTGTTTCCATTGACTGATGTATTGTTCACTTGTAATATTGTTGTATTTTACCACCCTGCTTGGACCTGAGCAAGGTCTGCAGTATATAATAAATAAATAATTAAATAAATAAATACCATCTTCGCTCGCTCTGTTCGCAGCAGTATGACAAAATCGCTTTTAAACAGCAGTCATAATAGTGTTTAGATCACTTCACCTGCGTTAAAGGCTTTTAAATATTAGTACACAAACACGAAACCCCCTTTAAATGACTACTACTTGGCTTATACATACTGTAGAAAGTCTTAAACTGACATGCGGCTAATATAATAGACTTGCACACAATGGAAACAAAACCAGAATGCATAGCAAATGAGCGATAAGAACACTGCGATTTACTGAAGTCAATCAAAAATTAACAAACCTATGTTCCATCATGTATCGCGGCTTAAATACAATGCCTTATCGTCCTTTGACAAATTGATTGCTTAGTACTTGATCACCCAATTTAAAGTGAGCTTTACATCACTTTCTTCATTTTGTGTTAAGCCATGAATGGGGCTAAAATGTCATCCAAACCATATCCGCTAACCTTGGTATCTCGCGAATATAAGTTGGTTCGATTACCCATACGATTGTGATTTATTGCCTGATTGCGATACAAAAATAATAGTCTCGAAAGGTGTGTGAGCAGTGTAGTATAGGAATAAGGTTAAGTAATTTCTTTTGATTATTACGCTCTTTGCGTCGCGCGTTAGAGCGATCCTTTATATTATAATATCTTCCGGTCCCAATTTTTATGGCGTCACTGAAAATGCGCTTTGCCATCTTCATTTCGTGCTTGGAGCACAAAAGTTCCATTTTAGTATAAAAATAAATAAATAAGTAAAATATTGTTAGTTCGTAGGGTTCAATGATCCGAACCGACTCAGGGTATGTTAGACGCTGTAGCGGAGCGCTCCGGAAATCTCAACCGCCTGCGGGTATTTAACATGCGGGAACATCGCACAGTACACAGTCGCTTTGCTTTTCGCGTACATCTAAAAGCAACTGCCCCAGTCTAACTTGATCCGCATCTACGGGCTCGGCAGTCAAGCGCCTAATTACTGAGCCACCACGACTGGCCTGACTAAATAAAGGAGAGAAGGGAAGCAGATATAAAGTTCGACTGTATTGCATAAGGGCGCGACCACTAAAGTAGGGTGCTCATGTATGTACGGTCACAAAAACAAAATTTCGTGGGTGCTGAAAAAAGATTTGCAACTCCTCCATGAGTGCGATTGGACGGTACACTGTCGCTCCTGTCGCGAGGTGTTCCTTGGCGCGCGTTCTTTGCAATGCTTATTCAAGTATGGGATTGGCGGTGGGGGTAACTCCTGTCTTGCTGCGTTCTCATAGCCAGGCGACCTTCTGACACAAGCCGGAAGGGCCGGAAGCGGCGGTGACGCGCTGAAACTTTCTAGGTTTTGTTGCGAAAGCAACACTGCGCTAGTCATCGAGCCATTTCGCGTGGCATAGCTGGGCCAAGCTGCGCATGCGCAATGAGCTGCGTGACGTCAGAGGCAGCAGCTGGTGTGTCGGAGCTGCCACCGCGGCCACGCTCTGCAGCGCGATCCGCTGGTACCAGAGAATTGAAGTCATAACCGCAGCCGGCGCCAGCTGCGCATCACTCCCTCCGTTGGTTGTGCGGAGAAGAGATAGCTAGAAGCGAGGGACCTGAATCGACCAACTATGGAGAAGGAGAGCCCGGCCGCTGCTCAGCGCGTTGCCTAAGCTATCCTAAGCAAAGCAATGTAGCTATTGCTTTTGCTACTCAGCTGGGTTTAACCGAAGCTAAACCATTGCCTTTTTTTTCCATCGCGCATGGTTCTCTCCCCGCCACGTCTTGGTGTCACCGCCCTTCCCCATGATGCCACGTTTTTGCTAGGATGCGCCATCATGTAAGCAGCGGCGGTCTCCATGGTAGCCGCGTTGGCATGACGTCACGATGAGCGCACCTCTTTTGAAGTTTTTCATTAAAATCTGTTATAAATATTATTTGTTAATTTATGATAAATAATCATTTTTACATACATTTGAGATCTTTATTCGCATTTCTTGGGCTTATTATGCCGCAGCTTCACGACTTCCGCTTTAGTCTTTCGTTACTACCGGTTGTGCACGTCCCTGTGCTATATGGATGTTCGTGGCTATTACGACGTTTAATAGGCTTTTTTGCCTATAAATAATTACCTGATTACTCCAAAGAGACCAAATTTATTATTTACTGATAATTCTTCACCTTCGATCCAACAATATTTCCCCAACTCTTCACAAAACGACCCTAGGGCGTCACGTTTTGCGTCCACTTTCAGATGACACTGAATCGCACACATACTCGTGTAAGGCTTTATCTTTAATAAACGCTACATAATGTGTTACCCGTAGCGAATGAGCTGCACATCTCAATATAAGCGTGGCTTTACGTCACACTTCCAGTCAGGTTGCTTTTGTGTGAGTTCATATTTAGGAGGCTATAACATCAATACGGTCATCATGATCTTGCTTTCATGGAAGAGTATGAAATTTATGCGCCCTTGTTTTTAAACATTGCTACGCAGTCGTCTCAAGACACTACTGAACAAAAAGTGTGGAGTATGATTCGTCGCGACAAAACGGACCTTTACGGTCTCCTCCATTACCCGGAAAAGATGCTCCACGAGGTTCTCCAGGAGAAAGCGGTAGTCATACATGGAGACTTGCTTTCTCAAACCGAGGTATGCCCTTCACTTCTATACTCATTTTTAGTGGACTTTTCATTTCTGAACATCTGCCGAAAATAAAATCCCCCCCAAAAAAGGAGCTTGATTTCATCCTCATGAATATACATTTCTTCTATAATCAAGAAGCATAGAATACATTATTTGCTATAAACGAAAATCCTCGAAGCAGTCTAGCGCAAACGCACCTTTCTTTGCCTCAACGTCTTCATTCTGTCAGATTATCAACGAATGGGGGTTGCTTGTGAAAGATGCTGTTTTAAAGTAACTGCGTAATTGAGTGGCAAAGAACAAACCAATGGTAAGTGTAGTAAAAAAGCTACAGTACATATTAGACTGATTCCGCATGTTGGTAAATTAACCAGAACTCTTCTTTATGCCGAATAAAATCCGAGGCGTGCTCATTGATATTAAAATTCATAAATAGCGGATCGCTTCAACATAAAATTTTATATCTGACTGGGGCAATGCTTTAGTAAAATAGAAATGTCCGCAAATATGGAAAGGAAATAAAAAAAAAACATATATGGCAAGCCGAATGACTAAAATTGAAGAGTATATCCCTCAGCCACACAGTACTCAAAAGTATACTTTTTATTTCACCATAATTCGAATACAGAGACAAAATATATCATATATATTTTCTTGCTGAAGTCTGAATCCATTAGGTCGAGTCACGACATATTAGAAGGGCAGTTTTATGATGTTTTTCAGGGATCTCCGAAGTTTGCGGTCAAAAGCATTTTCAGTTTAAAAGCTACGGTACCGGAGGCTATGTATCTGTTCGCGCTCTATTTCCCTGCGCGCAACAGATCTATAAATTCCACTTCCATTTACTATTTCGAGCTTCGTTGCTATATTTTAAGAAGCTCAATGAAAATTAATATTTTATGCACTACTTCCACTTGCGGTTCGCTTTGGCTCGAACACATATCTAATATCTTTATTTATTTATTTATTTATTTATTTATTTATTTATTTATTTATTTATTTATTAGAGATACTATCAGTCCGGTCAAGACCAAGATAGGAGCGATACAGGGTACAGATTACAAAGGCGGAACACGACAAACAAAACACCAGCACCATAAAGTCGGTGCCAAGTTTTAAAATATCAGAAATGGAACTGAGCTCTAAGCAACAAATAAAAATGCGCAAAAATATCGCTGCAACGAAACAGAAAATAATGTGAAAACACCATGCCCAACACAAATGCAAGGCGCAATATATCAGGTACTATACCAACAATCACTTACTCCGGCAGAGAACACATCCACACCCGATGCGAGCACCACATTCTCTGGCAGTCTGTTCCATTCTCTCGCTGTGGACAGGAAGAAGGAATGCTTGTAGCAGTGCTTAGAAAACTTTTGTTCTTTTACGTGTCTGCAATGTTTACCCCGAGTGATACGTCAAGTAGTTTCGCTTATGTATTGCTGCTTATCGATATGTACCATGTTGTTCATAATCTTACAGAAAAGAATGAGTCTTTTTTGTTTCGGCGACATTGAAGAGGGCGCAAGTTCGCTAAAGTGTACAGTGGGGTTACCTGATCTTGCCTTCGGAAGCGAGAATAGATAAAGCGAAGTGCACGTCGCTGCACTCGCTCCAGTTGAGCTGCAAGTGTTTGAGTGTAGGAATCCCACACCTCACACGCATATTCCATTATCGGGCGTACGAGCATCTTATAAGCCGTAAGTTTAGTATCCTGTGTAGCATGCTTAAGTGACCGCCTAATGAATCCTAATCTTTTATTTGCTTTAGCAACAATGTTATGTACGTGAGTGTTCCAACGCAGGTCTGAAGTAATTGTCACTCCCAGGTATGTATATTCTGTTACTCGATTAAGTTTGTTTTCTTGTAATGAGTAGTCAAATTCGAGTGGCTGATGTTTGTGTGTGATTGTCATACATACTGTTTTACTGGGTTTTAAAGACATTTGCCACTTTCTACACCATTCGCTAATGTTGAGCAGGTAGCCATTAAGCTTAACTTGATCTTCAACTGAATTAACATTAGTATAAATAATGCAATCGTCTGCAAATAATCTGGCCTTGATTTCTGAATCTTCAATGAGGTCGTTTATGCAAACAAGAAACATTAACGGTCCGAGTACCGAGCCCTGTGGCACTCCCGATGTCACGTCACACACTTGGGATGCGCTCCCGTCAATACTTACAAATTGCCTGCGGCCCACAAGAAAACTTTTCAGCCAACGAACTATATTTGAGTTTTTGAGTACTGATTGAAATTTGCTTAAAAGTTTTCTATGATTTACCTGATCGAAGGCTTTCCTAAAGTCTAGGAATATTATGTCAATTTGCCCTTTCTGGTCAATGATTTCGCTAAAATCATGCAAAGTTTCTAATAATTGTGTAACCGTTGACATGCCCTGTCGAAAACCATGCTGACACCTATTCAAGAATTCAATATCTGTTAAGTATTATCGAATGTGCTTTGAGACATTGTGCTCTAGAAGCTTACAACAGGTTGACGTTAGTGCGATGGGACGATAATTACTGACCGTTTTTGAATCTCCAGTCTTGAGAATAGGAACTATTTTGCTAGTTTTCCAATCATCGGGAACCGCGCTTGTTGATAGTGACTTCCTAAACACTAGTACGAGGTATCTAGCTGACCATTCTGCGTATCGCTTCAAAAACAGATTAGGAATATCATCAGGGTCCATTGATTTTGATGTTTTTAGGCTCAACAATGAATTCAGTACGCCTTCTATCGATAAGCTTATGTTGTCAATTGCGCGTGTTTATCCGCTGTTTATACCTAGTATCCGCTGGCTTGCTATCGTCTTCACTGAAAACACTTGCGAAGTATCTATTGAAAATATCGCACATTTCAGTCTCTTCACTTATAGGTCCGCTCTCTGAGCTTATCTCCGCGACTTTTTTCTTTGGTACTGCCAAGTGTCTCCAAAACTTTTGATGTGATTTTCGTGGAAATTTTTCCAATGTAACGTTATAATACTTAAATTTAGATTCCTTTATGTGTGACCTCATATTACTACTTAGAGCTAGCATGTCACTCAACGCAGCCGGATCGAGTGTGCGTCGGTACTTTTTCCTACGCCTGCCGATTTTTTTTATTAGTTGAATAATGTTCCTTGTTATCCCCGGACTGCACGCACATTTCTTTTTTGTGACTAGTGGCACATAACGAGTTATGCACCTATAGACTAAAGATTTGAATTCTAACCATAGTTCATTAACAGTCACTGATTCGTTACAGCTTAGTTCTTCAAACGGGCCAAAGCAGTAATCTAGCTCGTCAAGTACGGCGGTGTCGTCTGCCCTGTTAAATTCTCTGTAAATGACACTTCAATCGTTTTCTTTCCAAAAGAGGCAAAGGACAATTTCATACTAACTAAACAATGATCGGAAAGACCAGGCAACACTTCTACCTCCACCGGCTGTGACAAAAGACTTTGAGTTAGAAAAAGGTCTAAAACTGATTTGCTGTTACCCTGTACTCTTGTGTACTCTCGTACTACCTGCTGAAGCCCGTGAGAAAAGCACAAATCTAGAAGACTGAGCGCTGCCTCTCGTTCACGTTGCCCCGGCATCATTTCATCCCATTTCACATCCGCAACGTTGAAATCCCCCGCAATTGTCGCGTTTTTGTTTTGAATTCGCAAATGGTGTAGAAAGTCGTTCAATGCATCAATGACGTCTGAAGCTGCGCCTGGAGGACGATACATAGCGCCAACTAAAATTTCATGTGTTCCGTGATAGACTCGGCAAAAAGCGGATTCGATGTTATGAGGGCCTGAAATAACCGTGTGCTGTATCGTATTGTCAGTGAAAATAGCTACGCCTCCCCCTCGGCTGCTGCGGTCAAATCTGATAACGCCATACCCAGGGGGGCATATCTCTGCATCAAAAATATCAGGGTGAAGCCAAGTTTCTGTGACAACTGCGACATCAGGTTGGTGTTCTAATAAAACGTGCTAAAGCTCCTCTACCTTATTAACAAGACTGCGTGCATTTATGTTTAGTATATGAAATTCATTTCCGCTTGTCTGTCAGTCTTGAACAGATGGAGAAGCACTCCCCCGGGTAGGCGTAGAAGCACTCTCTCGGGCAGACGTGGAAGCATTTGATATCGGCTGATGAACCTGATAACGTTCGCTTGTAACGTCATTCCAAGCATACATGACACCATCTATTTTCAGCTTGTCAAAAACTAAAGCCACTTTTTGTCCGTTCTTTCGCTTATCTGCAGCACTCTTCCAAAGGTTTTGCCTTCTGTTCCTGACGATACTTGAGAAATCTTCGTGAACGGAAAAATTTGTATCCTTTAACTTCTT
Source organism: Amblyomma maculatum (assembly GCF_055883805.1). Classification (NCBI taxonomy): domain Eukaryota; kingdom Metazoa; phylum Arthropoda; class Arachnida; order Ixodida; family Ixodidae; genus Amblyomma; species Amblyomma maculatum. The sequence continues at coordinate 104,238,401 of NC_139353.1, read as the reverse complement.
GGTATTTTTTAGTACTTCTACTTTTTCATTGTAGTTGCCAAAACGCACAATTACAGGCGTGGGACGCTCTGTGCTTGGTCGTCCATTCCTATGAATACGTTCGGTACTCGCCACGGAAACGACCAGTTTTTCATTTAAAACACCGCTTACTACACTCGTTTTTAGCTGTTCGTACGTTTCATCTGGAACCTCACGAATACCGTGAATGACAACATTGTTTCGACGAGAACGATTCTCGAGGTCGTCGATTTTTCTTAACATGTTATCCATGCTTGCACGCAAACTAGATAGTTCTTTCTCAGACTCCTCAAGCCTTTTAGCCAATTCGGTTACATGAGATACCACCGTTTCCATGTTAGACAGCTTATGCTTCATTTATGATATATCCGCCTTGATTTCGTTTTGACCATCAAGAATCGTCACTGCATCTTAGCGGGTAAAAATTATAAATTGATTCAGTTAATTTATTAGTCCGCATTGATGTTTTAGAGCGTAGAATTCCCATTCCACCCCATAGCCGAGAAAGCAACTGAGCCATTGAACCCGAAGCACATGCTGAGATATATTGGTTATTTCGCCCTTCGCTATCAATTCGTAATGGAGGAGACGCTGAGTGAGTCTCTTTTTTTTTTCCACAGAACACGCGGGATTTCTTTAAGCTAAAACTGGCATAAGGAAACAAATTAGCCACTGGTTTGATTTGTGTTATCCTGCTGAACATTCATAAAACAACTTATATCTCCTCTCCACATCAGATGTTTCCTTTGACACACAACTAATCCATTCTTTTTTCGTTTTTTTTTATGTTCTCCTTAGCAACTTTATTTATTAAAAAAGAGGAAAGCGTTCTGTCGAGACAGACAAAAACGCCCACATGTATGAACGCGAAAAGAGGATCACGCGTTGCGTGACTGTGAAGCGGAGTCCTCTAAAATCCCTGGGTAATGTAAAATAACCCTCTTCTCTGGGCGTGCTTTCTCTTCGTTTCCTCTCGTGCACTGGCCCCCAACGAGACACATCGCACGCTTTTTCGTCCTACCGCCCACAGGCTGCCATCAACATTTTTTGCAGGCGTGTATTTTAGGACTGGCCGGTGATCTCACTGACTTTGTAAATCTTCACAGAATGTGGTAACAGCATTCGTAACGCTGAAAATCACCTTGTGAGTATTTATGGTTTGTTTTCATGCAGCCTTAGCACGACGTCATTTGAGCAGGAAAGTTTTCTGTGGCGTTGATGCTTTATAAAGTGTTTGTGCTCCGAATGAACACGTTGAAAGACATATATCGAACTTAGCTTTGAGGATGACAACGGCCATCTGTGTAAGGGTTCGCTCACTCCGTTCAGTGTGCTTCTCTTATGTCCTGCTGGCCTTATGATAAATTAGTTGCGAGTGCAGCGCAATACGAAGTGTTTGCTTTGCTTATCTGAACCCTGCTCGAGCACTTCAACTGAATCAGAACTACATCGCGGAGTATCGCAAGGGAGAGCGCCAGCCACACCGCCGATCGCTTATCGATCGCAGTAATAGACGCTGGCATACAAGACCTACTAATGTTAATGCGAAATCATTATATGGACCGCTGTGGGGAAAAACTGGCGCCGTGCGCCCGATGTCATTGGTTGAGTGCCTTCTTATCGAACTGAGTATGATGCGATGCATGGCAAATAAGCATATATAAGAGCAGTAATCATGAGAAGTGCATGACTAATACGCGAATGACTAAGTAGTCACTGCTCATTTTTGACCATTAATTTGTGAACATAAAAAGCACAAAACGCCAAGACAGGTAAGATGCGCTAAATGAAACTGTAACTGATAGTGTTTGAGTTATAGTCGTTAAAGGTGCAGCCACTAATTAGCGTCCGCTATTTAGGGCGTAAAATAGCTTTAATAAAATAAACCAGCGGTAGCTGAACCGGACGAAGTAAAGGAGCATTCTGCGACCGTTAAAACTCACACCTTATTAGTCAAATATATGTCAGCAAAATAGCATGTAATTGGCCCCTCTGGTGGAAGCGCCCGATTGCTTTCTTCTGTGAATCTCACATTTCCACTCCCTACAAAGTAAGCGTCCACCATTTTCGAACGGGAAGTCCTGCAGAAACGGTTCCTATTTAAATATTTCTCTTTTGAGTGCGCATGCGTATTAATTGAAGCCATTTCGGGTCCATTGTCCTTGTCCGCTCCACCTCTCCATCTGTAATTCGACAGCGCCGAGAATGTTTGGGCTTTTGTGTGCAGTGGGAATTCGTACTCCGCGCAAAAAAAGTCAGATGTCGTGCACTGGCATAGGCAGAGCGACAAAAACAGGTATCGGATGTCTCGTGTATACAAGGCAGATTCTCAAACGTGCTCGAACGGCACCAGAAGTGGAAACCACGCACTCTAGACAGACTGAGAAGGGCGAGCTATACTTGATCGGCTCGGCTAGATTTGCGTCATGTATTAACCTAGAATGGATGTACTAATATCGAATGCATTAATCTCGTTGCTGGGTTTTATTTAAAGGAACACTTTGACAGTTTTTACTGTGGCTAAAAGAGGAAGGGGTTTCTCTCGTGACTCGGGCTTGATCTCAGAGTCAAACGTCAGAACGCTAGCTCGGGCCACAGGGCCGTGAAGACTGGAACACCGAGACCCAGCCAGCGGGCCAAGCTGTTTATTGAGAGTGCCCAATATTCAATCTCGGTCATAGCAGCAGCCGCACGCTCCGGCTTCGCGGCGTCGTCACTCTTGGGAAAGATGTTTGCCGCCGAGACAGGGGCCGCCTGAAGCGCTGCGCCCCGCCCTCTTCGCTTCAGCTCCGGGGCACCGAGGCTAGGAGGGGAAAGATGAGGGCTCCCTGTGAGAGAGCGAGAGACTGTTCGCCCCGTCGTGCGAGCGAGGGGAATGTTGAATTCGCACAAGAGGAAGGCTGCAACGAAAGTTGCGCAAAGCAGTTTCGCTTACTGAGTGGAAACAGCATTGCATACCTGCAGAGGCCGCAATTTAGTTTGAGTCGGCCCTCCTTATATTTGCGTGAAACCGAAAGAGGGGCCCTCATATATATTACTCGATTTATGTCATATGTAGAAGAGGGCGCTTTATTGGTGTTTTACGGCAGTGACTAAAATGGAGAATCATTTTTGAAACCTTGAGTCCCACATTTCTCACATTTCCTCCAGGCTCAGATCCATACATAATTTTGTGAGCTTTGGGACATGAAGTCTAACATGTCATAGGCTCAGTCTATGTATTGCTATTTTCATCATATATGCATCGACGTGTGTCTTCTCGGTTTTCTTAGAAGGCTGCAAGTTTTTCTTAATGCATTGCATTTCCCCGCTTTCCTCTTATGTCTTACAACCGTTCTAATGAATGCGAGAGAACACACATGCTCGAGCAATAACTCAAACACCCTTCGTAAAGACTCAGTGTCACGGCTCCGGAAGGGGTGCGAGACGCCTTCTCGAACCGAGGCAAAGGTAGTTGGAACTTTGACGCCCAGCGTTAGCCGGTTACGTTCAGCGTTGTGAATGAGAACAGAGCCACGAAGTCAATGATGGAAAAACAACTATATATTCTTAGTATTATACACAGGATGATACGACGCAAGCATTTACAGGCATTTAAAACAACACAGTTAAGGTAGCGTACATGAGAAAACTAGCAATTAGAAATACATCAGTCAAAATTCTCACTATCAGGATACATGCAAATTGAACACAGATCTTTAAAACAAGGTAAGACGAGCGTAGAAAAAAGTTCAGAAGAAACTAGGAAACGGGCATATTGTCCGACGAGCGCGGCGGCACTCCACTCACAAAGACGACGCAGATGGGGAGCTCTCGAAGGCGATGGTCCTTCCGGAGCCCTGGGGCGAAGTCTTCGTGGTGCGATGCGGCGGCGGTTCGGGGAGCCCGGAGTGCTTGGAGGCGAGAGGCGCACTGCCGTTGGGTTGGGGTCGGCTTCTTTTCTAGCCTTCGGTTGACAATGCGTAAGACACGCCCACACAACAGTTCCCTCCCCAAGTCAGGGCCCGTAGAAACAACACGCACAAGTGCACACGCAGGAAGGGGCACGTAGGCCCCGCAACTTCCACACTGCATGGCCGCCATGTTGCGGATGAAAAAACGTAAGTCACAAACAAAACAACCAAAAAAGGATGCACGTACGCCAGCAACTTCGGCCCTGCTAGGGGTCACATTGCAAAACAAGCTGGGAGGACACCTCCGCTCGCGCACTGCGAGGGGGTTTCTCTAACTGCGCGGAAACTACCCCGCGAGGAGAACGTGCACGTACGCGTGCTCTTGACATTACCGACAAGGCAGAGGCAAACAGAATACACTGACATATATCAATAAACTCTTCTAGAATATACTACATATGGTTAATTGCCATATTATGAAATATAAATGCGGCCACTTTTGTGACACGGCCCCCCACTTTCAGAATATTATAGAATAATATTCTAAAAACAAACAAAACGTGGCACGCAGGCCGATACAACTCAGGGACATGCATTATACAATAAGTAACACATAACAAAACTGAAGTTCAGACAACATAGAGGAGCATAATCATTCATAACCCTACAGTCGGCTAACGTAGTCCGTCCCGACGTTCTGACGAAGAACTCGGCTGCTAGACTGGACCGATGATGTCAATGGCAACCCGTTTGAAGGGGGTGTCTGACTGGAGCCTTTCCCAGGGGCACGCGTGGCACTCTTCCCTTCGGTGTGGCACGCTGACAGACATCGCATGCTGCCACAAATCTCTTAACATCCGCCGTGATGCCAGGCCAGAAAAACTCTTCTAAAATTCGCTCTTTTGTTTTCTTTGCCCTCAGGTGTCCTGCCATTACGCCGTCATGCGCCGTCTTGAGCACCGTTTCTCGGTGCCGTTCGGGAGAGACTAGCTGTCGCACCTGCCGTCCGTCCTTCTGCGTGTAGCATCGGTACAAAAGACCGCCTTCCTTCTTGAACAAGATGCTGCTTTCACCATCCCGACACCTTAATTTCTTTCCGATTTGGGTGAAACACGATTGCAATGATGGATCCTTTTCTTGATCGGCCGCATAGCTTTCTCCGTCCCCTAATTGTTTTTCAGCGTCCGGAGTGCAAAGTTTCTGGGACTTTTGAGGTCCCTTTGCGGTCTGAGCCCGAGTCACTACGGCAGCGGTGGCTTCGGCTACCATATCCGTTTCCAAAGTGGTCCCTTCGACTCTCTCAACGGGATAATCAGGAGCCCTGGCACTTTCTATATTACCCAGGATCAGGTCGTATATTGGATCCTTCATGCACAGTGCTACGAGATTTCCGCTGTAATACGGGGTCTGGACCTGCACCTGCGCCTCTGGAAGCATCTTCACTGTGCCGTCCACCAGGTATACGGGATTACTCGTCCCTGTTAGCTGGTCATCAGCTACCAAATCTCTCCGAATAATCGCGGTGTTGCAACCGGTGTCACGCAACACTGTAATTGTCTTCTCATCCAAACTTCCGACAACTACGGGTAACCCTTCCACCAAAGACTTCTGTCCCGCCATTCGCACCGCGCTTACAACTTGAATACGGCTACCATTCTTGAGCTCAACGTAGCCGTCGCAAATGTTTTCTTCTGTTTCCCTCGGAGGGGAATACGCGCAGGCTGCCTGGGTTTTGTCAGGCGCCCCTTGCCGACACACATTCGCTCTATGCCCTCTTCGGCCACATTTGAAGCAGTGGGGGACATGGTTGGCGAAGTCGCTGCTCCGGCAGTGCGCGGCATTGTGTCCCGCCCGGCCGCACAGATAACATCTCAACGCTCCCCTCTCGACGGCCTTCTTTTCGGCGCCTCCTGCTTTGTTCGCTTCCTCCCGGCTTTCTTTCCTTCCCCTTGCTAAGTTGACACCGCCTTGCGCGTCCAGGAATTGATCAGCGAGGTTGATCATGTCTTGTAATTTTTTCTGCGTTTGTTCTTTTAAGTACAACGACATGCTGGCGTGACAACTGCTCAGGAATTGCTCTTTAATGAACAGCTCACGCAGCGACTTGTACTCTAGGGGGATTTCGGACAGCTCCACCCAGCGGTCTAAGTAATGGCTTAGACGCGCTGCATATTGTGCGGCTGTCTCACCGTCGGCTGGTTTGCCACCCCGGAATTTCTCACGGAAACCCTCGACCGTAAATCTGAAACGCTTCAAGAGCGCCGCCTTCACCTTCTTGTAATCGGAGGCGTCTTCCGGCGTGAGTCGCCCGAAAACGTTCAGCGCCTCCCCGCTTAGGCATGTGCTTAATGCCGTCGCCCATTGATCTTCAGGCCACTTCTGGCTACGGGCTATGCCCTCAAACCGCCTGATGTAAGCATCTAGGTCGTCCTTTCTCTCGTCAAAGGAAACAAGCAATCTGCTGGGGTTAAGTCGGAAACTGAGTTCCGCTACTACGTCGCGACCATCAGCCCTTACCACGGACTCATCTCCCGCCTGGCGAAGTGCTAATCGTAACTGAAGAAGCCTGGCTTCGAGTTCACCAGCCTCTTTTGCTGCCGCGCGTTCCTGTTCCGCGGTTTGTCTAGCGAGAGACCTTTCCTCCCTCTGCCTAGCTTGCTCATCCTCTATCCATTTTCTCAGTTCCACTCCTGAGAGACCTAACTGTCCACCTATGGATACTAATTTCTCTAGATCCATGTTACAAGTGCATAAAAACTACCAAAAAACCGAAAACTATCTATCAGCAATGCACACTTCTCAAATGTCACCCTTCGAGATCACTTCATGGTTCGAGGCTCGGTCTCCTTCCACAACGCTTACTTGTTACGTCAAAGTACCTGTCGCGGACGCCAGAATTTGTCACGGCTCCGGAAGGGGTGCGAGACGCCTTCTCGAACCGAGGCAAAGGTAGTTGGAACTTTGACGCCCAGCGTTAGCCGGTTACGTTCAGCGTTGTGAATGAGAACAGAGCCACGAAGTCAATGATGGAAAAACAACTATATATTCTTAGTATTATACACAGGATGATACGACGCAAGCATTTACAGGCATTTAAAACAACACAGTTAAGGTAGCGTACATGAGAAAACTAGCAATTAGAAATACATCAGTCAAAATTCTCACTATCAGGATACATGCAAATTGAACACAGATCTTTAAAACAAGGTAAGACGAGCGTAGAAAAAAGTTCAGAAGAAACTAGGAAACGGGCATATTGTCCGACGAGCGCGGCGGCACTCCACTCACAAAGACGACGCAGATGGGGAGCTCTCGAAGGCGATGGTCCTTCCGGAGCCCTGGGGCGAAGTCTTCGTGGTGCGATGCGGCGGCGGTTCGGGGAGCCCGGAGTGCTTGGAGGCGAGAGGCGCACTGCCGTTGGGTTGGGGTCGGCTTCTTTTCTAGCCTTCGGTTGACAATGCGTAAGACACGCCCACACAACAGTTCCCTCCCCAAGTCAGGGCCCGTAGAAACAACACGCACAAGTGCACACGCAGGAAGGGGCACGTAGGCCCCGCAACTTCCACACTGCATGGCCGCCATGTTGCGGATGAAAAAACGTAAGTCACAAACAAAACAACCAAAAAAGGATGCACGTACGCCAGCAACTTCGGCCCTGCTAGGGGTCACATTGCAAAACAAGCTGGGAGGACACCTCCGCTCGCGCACTGCGAGGGGGTTTCTCTAACTGCGCGGAAACTACCCCGCGAGGAGAACGTGCACGTACGCGTGCTCTTGACATTACCGACAAGGCAGAGGCAAACAGAATACACTGACATATATCAATAAACTCTTCTAGAATATACTACATATGGTTAATTGCCATATTATGAAATATAAATGCGGCCACTTTTGTGACACTCAGATATAAAAAACATTTTTCATACAGGCTGGCAACTTCTGCAGCCGGGGTCACACCGGCGAATTTTACTTCGGGACTGAAAACATGTATTCCTTGCCCTGCGGAGCCTACATGAGCCGCCTCATGAATGCGACACTTCGACAGCGCATCAAGAGAATGTGAGACACTTTCGTTGGCATTTGCAGGTCACTTTGTTAGTATTCGAAAAGAGACAAACAACATCCACTGTGTTGAATGTTTTTTAAGACACAGTGCATTGAAGAGGAATTCTTTGCTGGTAGTTCGTGTGCATGTAGCAAAGTAAAGAAAATAATCCAAAGATGATACGAATATTGCTACGTAAGCGCTTTAGTGATACATTCAGAAAAATAATTTTAGATATACATTTGTTTATGCATGCGCAGTTACAAAAGAGTTTTTATTCTTCTCGCGAGCCAAAGGCCATTTTATAGAGGAACAGAAAGAGTCATTAACGACGCGCGCGGAGCTCGTGGCTTTTCTTTCGCTTCTGAGAAATTCTCTTTGATCTTGATTTACTTTCGCTTCGTTTACACCATGCAGAGCTACGATGCAGTGTACCCTCGAACAAGGGAGTAAAATCTGCTCGAAAATAACCAGGTTCTTAGGACAGACGAATTCACTTACACCTCATGGCACAGAAACGTAATTGTGCGTGAACGCTGCTACAGGTCTGGCGAGAATGAGCTGGACACGCATTGTAAAAGCTTGAAGACGTACCTACTCGAAACAAAATTGAGCGTAAGCATGCGTCCCTACTCTTGTAAATAAGAATAGTAATTGACTATTCAAAGCCCTGCCTTCCAAATGTGAAACGCGATTGTCTTCGTTTCATAAAGTGGGTCTTGCAAACATACCGTGATCTAAAAGGTTACAACGGTTTCACATGGGCAACAGAGGCTGCTAAAGAACAAGGTACAATATAATTAAGGAGGAAAGTATGCCGCTCCATGAGATGAAGAAAAAACTTGATCTCATCTTTTTATGCGTGTGACTGCGTTATTTTGTATTCTACGTAAAGTCTTATTATTTGCAACCCGTGGGGAAGATGTCCTTCTAAGCGAACCGTTTTATTTGATACCGTTGGCAATCGGATTCGGTGCGACGTTAGTGCTAAGTGTCTTGACCATATGATCGAACTTGATATACCTTGCACCAAACTTACTTCGCACACTGCTTCCTACTTTCGTATATTCGTGTTTAAGTGCACATTCTGTTCAGTGGCCCGGTCTATTGAATGCTACCACGACATGTGGAGGAAATGAATGAAGATTGTTATAAAAGGTTGCTTAGGTTGTACGCTGTTTAACCAGGTTGGCGAACGATAGCTGTGTGTCCATTGCGTAAAGATCTGGCGAGGTCGCTGCGATGCATCTGTTACATGTTTTGCCACGTGTTCCGCTGGCGTCATCGCGCACCTGTCACGTGCTCTCTTTTGAAGATTAACTGTCTTTCAGGCTGAATGTCAATGTCTAATGGCAAGTTTAAATGTCATTATTCATTACGTGGGGGTCCGTTAGTCATGAAACCATGCACGAGCTTGCCATATCATTTAACACACTCGGCAACACTTGTAGCTAGACAGCATAAGCCCACATTTAACATTGGCTCAGCTTCAATGTCTTCGTGCCGTAGCCAAGCAATCTCCAAATTCTTTACTTGAAAACGTAGCGGCTATCGCTCCAAAAATATCAAGTTTTTTTTGTTTTTTTATCGTGTTTGTAAACAAATAAGAAACATGTTGAAGTTGGTATGCGCCGAACTCGTCTATGCACACCTAATCCACATCCGTTGTACATGTATATGCATCAGTAATCATTGTGCCTGATGATATTACTTTCATGACTCTGCGTTATGGTCCTAGCACGTATTAAATAACGTATTATCTCTTCAATTTCTTCCTGCACGACTGCAATTGTGGAAGCAGGCATCGTTCGTCAGAAGTTTATCCTGGCTATCCCGCCCTTGGATCGCTGTCAGGTGGTTGAAGAAAAAGCTGCTCTCGCGTTGCGGGACATGGTCTCCATCTTCTACGCATACGCCGCTTTCATCGTTGCAAGCATCCTCGTCTTCGTAGCTGAGATAATCTCTGTCTACGTAACGCGTCATGCACGTCGCTGAAAACGCCTATATCAAGAGATGTGGCCGAAGCCTGTAGGAGCTGCGCTCTTTCGCGGCAAGTTGCGCTATATTTACTGCGTGACAATTTCAAGCCGTTATCATCATCCAGTTTATCTGTTTGCACGAATTGTTTGATGTTACGCTGGCCTGCCGACTAGTAGTCAATTGTTTGGAAATTCCCCTCCTGCCACTGCATTCTTAATTAGAAAAAAGCAAGCGACTCCCCTCACATCTATTGCATAAATAAATGTTCTTGCTAATTATACGATAATTATTTCATCTATTGCAGGAAACTTGCACTACGCTATAATAAAGCCTCATTTCCTAACGTCCGAACGCATGACCGATTCAAAACCTGTGTCTGGCATACGCACCTTGGGATGCTGTTTCCATAGTTTTGATATAAATGACAATTGAATCTCTTTAAAAACCCGTATGGTATGACAGTCGCATAAACTCCACGGTCCCTTGCCGCAATATTTTACATTTCTTGCCATATTACAAGGTACAGCTGGCGGGAACATTTCAACAATGCTGAATGTTTCAGCGGAAATCTAAATACATCACTTCCGCTGGTATTTAGTTCCGATTTCGCTAAAAGCAATAGCCATTTTTCCGTTATTGTCATCTAAATTTTTATCACACGACCAACCATTCCTCTTCAGTGAGAGAATCCCTCCAAACGTGCATTTCATGTACATAGCAGTCAAAAATAAGACTGCAAAGTTGATGCCCCGAAGTGAGATCAAAAGCTCGCCACTCTGTAAACTAGACGAGAAGTAGCGTTTTCAAAGCCTTTACATACATTCCCTTTAAATACATATTTGTGGCATCATGTTTGTGGCAAATACCGAGCAGTACATTTTGAAGGACACTGGAGCGAGTAGAGACAAAAAAAAGACGAATTTTACGGCACAACAGAAGCCAGCGGTGAACATGTTGGTCATTTTTCAGTATACGGCTCTTACGTCCGGTAAAAGCGTTTGTAGTATTGACGAGAATCATGCTACCAAGTAATATTGACCGCAAAACGACCTGTCAAATTTATGTCATACTTCTTCATTTTTATATATAGCAAAAATATATCTGCGCATCATGGTTACCACATAATAAGCTAGACGAAATGCAGTCACCAGGGAAATATGTTCAGTTAGCTTGGTTAATTTGCATCGGCCCTTTTTTGGAGGGAACCGCTGGCTACTTATCACAATAAAATTATCATGGCTTTCAAATACTGTGTGTTGTCGTTTTGTACCTGCTATATTTCAAAGGAACATGCACCTTGGGATTTAGACATTGACCTGCTGCAGCATGCGCTGAGGAAAATGTCTCACCATTAGAGCAAACACTTTATAACATTACTATGCTGCCTTCGTAGGGTAACTTATCGTTCAACCTCTATAATACTCGATCCAGTTTGTCGTAAACAAAAACTAAATAGTAGATGGGCCTCTTTCTCCGGGTTACGAGCACATGCACATATCTGCACAAATACGCGCGCATTTTTACAATACTTTACTAATATTTTCCGGTACAGAACAAGTGTACCAGAATGAATGAGCACATCATAGCTATAACTAGATATTCAGGTCCTCAAACGGCATTGACCTGACGCACGTTGCACTGCAGCCGAATTTGGATTTTATAATTTTCAGTATGTCTGAAGTCTAAATCATCTATCGGTCACTACATTGGACGGGAAAACATTGGTTGTGCCGCAGGAAGGTAAATGAGTTACTTTAAACGAGGTCAATTTGCTCTCTGATTTGTTCTGTCCCCAAATTTTGTCTAAACAAAAGAACTGAGTCTCCTTCACTCCAGTGAATGCACGGCAGTGTTTGACCCAAAAATTGAAAACAGCGTATACTGACCTCCTGCTTTGAATCAATGGTCGTCACATTTGCATGTCTATGCAAATGTGTATGTTTAATGGAGCCACGTGTGCTCATTTTTCCAATGACTCGTTTTCAAAGAAGTAAGCTATTTTAATACAAGCATTACGCACTCCTTTTTCATATGCAGGATGGAACTGGGCTACTGAACTCCCTGGTTGAGTTATTCACATTCGTTAGAGCTGAATTCATTTGAAAATATTTGCGCAAAAGTGTATCGGATCTCATATACTTTTTCTCTTGGTGACGCTTGCATAGCACAGTATTAACCATAATAAAGGAAAATGCCGTACCGAATGTTTTACATACGTCAAGAAACCAAATTCCACCAAACCGTGGAAAGATGGGAAAGACTTATGTCCTGCAGAATAATAAGATATTTTTACTATATAGACAATACGCAGCTATAGAGCAGAGTTCCGAGCATGAAACAGCCGACCTTTAGTGGCGCACCTGTATCGCAAGCAAGCACGTTCGCCTAACATTTCTCATCTATATAGACAATATGCAGCTATAGAGCAGAGTTCCGAGCATGAAACAGCCGACCTTTAGTGGCGCACCTGTATCGCAAGCAAGCACGTTCGCCTAACATTTCTCATCTATATAGACAATATGCAGCTATAGAGCAGAGTTCCGAGCATGAAACAGCCGACCTTTAGTGGCGCACCTGTATCGCAAGCAAGCACGTTCGCCTAACATTTCTCATCTATATAGACAATATGCAGCTATAGAGCAGAGTTCCGAGCATGAAACAGCCGACCTTTAGTGGCGCACCTGTATCGCAAGCAAGCACGTTCGCCTAACATTTCTCATCTATATAGACAATATGCAGCTATAGAGCAGAGTTCCGAGCATGAAACAGCCGACCTTTAGTGGCGCACCTGTATCGCAAGCAAGCACGTTCGCCTAACATTTCTCATCTATATAGACAATATGCAGCTATAGAGCAGAGTTCCGAGCATGAAACAGCCGACCTTTAGTGGCGCACCTGTATCGCAAGCAAGCACGTTCGCCTAATATTTCTCATCTAAGAATCAATACTCGTCTGTGACAATTTCGAGTCTTGATCTTTGCTCTACAGCAGAAAGATTGCCGTACAACGTATCTAAAGTCTAATTGCAAACTCACTAACTAAAACTTAGACACAAGATAGTTCTCCCGCGTCCCCGATGTGCACACATTGACCTACAAATCATGTTCTCTACTTATCCGTTATCATTCCAATTCGGAGCAATCGCAATAACAGCAGAAACTACATACTCTCTTCAGGACCACGTGCAAGGCATTGCTTAAAAGGATCAATTTCTTTTCTTTTTTTTTTTAATACAAATATTGGTAAGTACAGGAGGAGGTCCCAAAGCCAATGGCTGCACAGGGGACCTCCTGTTACAAGTATACAAAACAAAAATAATTAAGTGCAAACAACAGCGGATGAAAACTGTAACTGTTATATAATATAAATGTGGAACACGCAGAAATACATGATAGTTCAATATAAACAGAATATAAATTGAGAACATGTTATATAAATGCAAAGCAGTGGAAAACAATTGTATGTGGCATAAGTATTTTTATCAATTAATTTTTTTTTTTTTTAGCCCGATAGCAAAAAAGTACGAAAATTACGCTTGAAGACATGAATATTAGAAGATTGCTTTATTCTGAATGGTAATGAATTCCACAGAAATGAGCCAGAGAAATTAACTGTGGATTTGCCGTAATTAGTTCTGGGTTTTGGCCGTAAAATATTATTTTGGCATGAAAACCGAATGAAGCTATGTCTCGAGAGCTTGGTACTATTAATTATTGAGATGGGAACTGATCCATTCATGAATTTAAATACGAGGATGCAAATAGAATAATGAAACATGGATGAGACTTCAAGGATGTTATGAGCTTGCAGCAAGGGCGCAGCACTGCACAAATGGCTGTTAGAAGTAATGATGCGTATGGCTTGATTTTGTATGTGTTGTAGCGGAGCTATGTGTGTTCTGTATGTGTTTCCCCAAGACGAAATACAATAGTTCATATGGCTATGGATGAAAGCATAGTAGAGAGAAATGCGTGTATGTAAACTGAAGTACTTTCGCACCTTGATAAGCACCCTTATGCCGCATGCTAATTTTTTTAAAAGGGAGGATATATGTCTGTTAAATTTTAAGTGACAGTCAAGATCTATGCCAAGGAACATCGCATGATCAGTGGCAAAGAGTATGTGAGAGTTAAGGGAAATATGTAAAGATGCAGGAATAGCCTTGAGAGGAGACGAAAAGATGACAAAGCTAGATTTGGATGCATTAATTGTAAGCATGTTATTTCGACACCAGGGCCCGCTTGCACAAACGATCTTAAGACTGTCTTAGCTAAGTCCAGACTTAACTCAGTCTTAAGGATAGGCCGTTAGCATGGCTGCTTAAGACTGGAGCCAAGACTGGGCTTCAGTCTTGACTTGAATAAGTCGCTTGCAAGATTACGACTCTAGTGCCGTCTTAGCTAAGACACAAGGACGGCAGGTACCTAAGTAGCGAAACAGGGGAAAGCAGGGACATGCTGGCCCCGTCCCAGCTTTGAGATGTAAACATTGCCATTCTTGCGTTGTGCTAGATCCGTGCCGTTGCTTTTTTGCGGCTGAAGACTGTGTCATGAGGTAAAATGACTAACGTGGTTGCTGAGGGTGTTCGTGGAAGCTACTCTGGTGAACACGGGCCGAGCCAAGTGAGCAACGAAGATTGCAGTCGGGTGTTTTGCTGTTTGGCCTGTGCGCTCACTAGTTCGTTTTTTCCTCTGTCAGCATTTGTTCTCCAGCAGTCTATTTCTCTGCAACTGTTGAAATCACTGGTTCTGCGTTTCGGCATCCGGCTGCAAGCGTACGAAGCATTTGGGCCCCTTTCGCGGCGCAGTAAGGCAGCCAAGCACATCGTTAATCAGTGAGCGTTCAGTGAAAAGAAAGAAAAAAATAGAATGTGCGATAAAATCGTCCTTGTGACAAAGTGCGTCTCCGGTGATGGCCGAAGAGCTTCCGCGTCCAACGCGCATGCTGTGATGTGTAATTTTATTCGACGTATGTGTGTGTGCGCGCTTATGTGTGCGTGCTGTGCACCGTGTGCATACGTCTCGTGGCAAGGTGATGAGTTGTGCGCGTGATCACGCCTGTGTCACGTCTGTGGTCGTCGGTGGCTTTAAAGCAATGCTGTGCTCTCTACATGCCTCCATTTTACTGTCTCCGTACTGTAAACGACCGGTGATCAGCACAAACTTTCGTCCTTGGGTCGTGTTTGTGTTCACAAAGCATTTGGGCTGCGATTGGCGTGAATTGCAGTAACATTCGCGCTGCAATTAACGCACAAATGGCAAGAAGGGTTTTATGAAGTTGGATGTGAGGAAAAATCGGGAAGAGACACGCACAGACCACGTTTTCACTAGTTGCTGCTATCGCAGCATTTTATTTTATTCCTTTATTTTTGCAATGTGCGCCACAGATGTGCTACCATTTTCCCCCCCGCTTTAGTACAGATATGTTCTTTGTATGAAGATTGGGAAAGACTCAACCTTGCTATTATCTTTGTTTTTGCTGGCCGTATTTTTACCTTTTGACATAATAGGGATTGCGGTATGGTGTGTTGCACTGCAGAAAACAGTCTAGTTTGATAGCTAACAAGGGGTATATTCATTACCTGTGTTGCTTGATGTTGATTAAATATAGTAAGCTTGACAGACAGGACTTTTTGCGTGGCACATGCCTTCAAAAATCGGAACAGCTGTCTGACGATTTGGTGGTGCTCCACATTTGTGAATAGGGCATACACGTGCATACACATAACAGCGCATGCACATAAAACATCAAGTGCTTAAGCAACTCTTACTAAGCGGTGTCAATGACAGGACTTGTTGCCGCGTGGCTGGAATACCAAGCACTCATGCATCAATTGTAGTCGTAACAAGTCATTGCTAGACATTTGGTCATTACAAGTCATTTTATTCATTTCTAATCAATTGCAATTACAGGTCGTCGGTACACATGTGGGTCATCACAAGTCATAACCTCTAATAATACCACTATCATTTTTCCTTTCACCTGTTCTCATATGACAGACACTTCCCGGTGACCGGTCCGCCGCTCACCTACTGAAAATTAACAAATCGACTATGTCTTCATTCAAGCACCCATTTAGTGCTGTCTGTACATCCTCTGCCCATACGTTTTGAGAACATAATTTTTTTTGTTTACAGGATTTAGCATGTCAAGTTTTAAGCAATGTCATAGTCGGGATGTGCACAAGCTTACTGTGCCGTTTTTTAACATACACTGAGATTGCCCAGTGCACGGCCAGCTTTGTGTTTAGTCACCATCAAAACGCAGACACCAAGGCAGAATCGAAGTAGGGTTCTCCAAATCTAGCAGTCAAGTTCCATAAACTGGGCCACTGCGTTGTGCTGAGACAACATTAGTACCCATAGGCCGCCGAGCTGCAAGCTGTGATGTGAATAATGTAATTTAGGGCCTAGGAACAACACAAAGGCTTGGTAATGAGAAATTATTGAGGCTGAAAACAAGGCAACTAACGAAGGAAACAGTTTATTTTGCAAGAGGAAATTACTGAGAAAAATTATTCTTGAAAAAAAACAACAACAAAAAACTCATAAGCAACAGGCATGCAAATGCTTGCTGGGCACTGGCCTTATTAGACAGTGACCAACTAGCATGAGTCTCTTGCTGCTGGCTGAAAACATTTTGCATGCACTTGCACAATGACATCGGCAAAAGTGTTCATAGAACGGCTGAAAAAAGGAAACATGCAGTAGACTGAAATCAGTGACCCCCCCCCCCCTCCCAACAGTCTTAATAATAACTGTCAGCATTTCCAAACAAGGACCACTGAATAGGAATGTTGCATGTTTATGTAATTTTATTTAATATTTAATGTATTTAATAAAAATTGCATTGTAATATTCTAAATGTTACACAGGTACCTCTTGAAAAATTCAGTGCACTATGCATCACATTGTGAAATACAAAACAGCAATTTAATAATAATAATATTATAATATGCTTTATTTTTCCTTTAATACAAGGAAAGGAGCAGCCACTAAAAAGCTGCTTCGAAGAGCAGCTTGACGCCCCGGCTTCCCCTGTATGTGATGGCATTTAACAGCAGAGAAGTCACGCTTACACAATGAATAAATAATGAATGGAGAAATAATTAGATTACAAAAAAGCACAAGGTAAATTAGGAAAAATACATGAAAATAATACAGAGACATGCTGCACAATAGAACACTTAATTTAAAAATATGTATTCATAGAACATTTTACGGATTAATTTAATGGGAGGAAGAGAGAAATCTTGACCACTATAAGGGAATTATTGATTTAATATGGTAGAAAGCCTGAAGCGAAGCATCTGCTTGACATAGTTCGTCCGGCATGCTGTAACGTGCCAATGCTCCGGGTTACGGGTGTCGTATGTGTGTGTTGTCTTGAAGCGCTGCTATGAGTGTTAGTGTGTTGTCCTTTTTATTGATGTCTTGTTTATATAATCACAAAAGCCTGTAGGTATACAAAGATGTTACTTTACCCATTTTTAGCTGCTTAAATATTGGTCCTGTATGTTCGAGGTAAGAAGCTTTAGCAATATTTCTTATTGTACGTTTTTCTGCTGTTGTTGTTGCCCATACTAGCAAGGAGTAGTTCAGAACTGACGAAAAGAGTGAATTATAAAGCATAATGTTAATGGTAAGTGGAAATACTGGGAAATGTCTGCGTAGAGAACCTATTGTGTGTGGTAGTTTGTTGACTAAATATTCTATGTGAACTTCCCATGTCATGTGCCCTGAGAAGTACACGCCTAACGTTTTCACAGAGAGCAATTTCTGTTTTAGTGCCACTGAGTGTATTGATAGAGCTCGATTGCTTTATTTGTGGGATGGAAGAGAACTGCTTTTGTTTTATTGTCAGTGAGTTTTAGACTGTTTTGACACGCTCAGTGTTCAGTTTTTTTTCCAAGGTTATGTTAGCCCGACTGGATAGCTCTATGCCCGAGTGACAGAGAAAAACAGACTTGTATCATCAGCGTAAATGTGTTTTGCAGATGAATCTATGGAAACAAGATCATTACTGTAGAGATTAAAAAGAAGGGGGCCTAAAAGACTGCTTTACGGTATTTCTCTGTATACCATATTGGTGGGCATGTCCCCCCCCCCCCTTTTTTTTTCCCCTGAAGTTTCATTTAAACCCAGCCAAACACCCCATTAAAATTGTAGCATCCCATCTACTTTCAAATAATAGGTTAACCATTGTCAATATGAGCTGCTGGTGCACATGCAGTTAAAGAATCACAGTGTTCGGATATTAGCGAGGACAAAGAACATACTTTCATTAACGGTATTTAACGTCCCTTATGAAATCAGGTACGAAGGAGAGTGCATAAATATGTCAACAACCATTTACTGATGCTGGGTGTTGTGACCGTGACCTACTTTGTCTGCTGTAATCATTAAAGGTATTGAAAACCTCTGCCTGGAGGCTGAAAACCACTGAAAACCTCATGCCTGGAGGCTTTGTAGGAGGCTTTCACTTAACAGCAAAAGCAAAGATTAAGATGCTAGACAAGTGACGATACTGCACTTATAGAGCTGACGGGAAGAACAGTATGCAATTTTGTTTTGCTGTACCATAATCGAGCTATTTCTCTGCTGAAATATTTAAATTTTTGTAAGCAGGAATGTGTTGAAACAAAATGCTTTCAAACTTGGCATATTGCAATCATTACACTCAATTCTTGGCCTTTTGTGATTCACATGAATATTTCAATGATGACCATTTGGAAGTGAAGTGCGGCATAGCACAACCCCAAGGAAATGTATACAATTAATATATCATGATGCAGAATCTTAGCAAAATAGCCTGTTGTGCACATTGTTTCCATGCACTCAGCCTGCTCAATAACCTAAAGAAAAACTAAGCAATTTAAAAAGATCATGAGCCTTAAAGGGTTGAATGTTGAAGGATTGTAGTTTGTCATGTAAAATATTGTGATGCTACTATCTGAAAAAGCCTGAGCCAACGGCAAATAAAGATGAGACGGTTTTCAGCGTTCTGCACGTCGTAGTGCAACTAAGTCTCCGTGCCAGCAATTAAGTGCGGTTCGTGCAACACTGACAAAAATTCGAATAGTTCAGGCTTATTAACAATACTGCGGGCATTAACATTTAGCAGATTGAGTTCCTTATTGAATATTTGTCAATGGTCTTTATCGCATGAGCTGCCGCAAGTGCTGCTCAGCTTAACACGACTGTTAGTTTCCATGTTCCAGGTATAGGCTACACCATTTACTCTCAGTTTGTCACGGATAAGTTTAACTTTTGTGCCTGCGTCTTTAGCGTCTTTTGCTGATTGCCACAGTAGCTTTCACAGTAACATAATACATAAATAAATAATGCATAAAGGACAAGCCTTGGTTCAGAGCTGGATTTTGCTACAGCACATTTTTATCGTGGTAATGCAGCCTGAGAAAAAGGTCTTCGAGACATGGGACAGAATATACAAGGGAGTTGGAAACATCTCTCACATTCTTGGCAAACACATAACGTACCTGCCTGCAGCAACAGGTAGTATCAGAATTCAAAACACATTGCTCACATTGGATACAGGAGTGTGAGTATGTGAACTCTGTGGGATAATGAAAGCGTTCCAAAAGTTGCATATGCAGTAATACATTTTAAACAGTGTATTGATACTTTGCTATAAATGAATGCAATTGCCTTTTTAATTGCATAAACACTTTGCAAACATCTGCATTCTTGTGAATCACACTTTAAAAGCAGGCTGGTCAGGACTCCACCAATTGCCTCCACAAAAGTGAGTGCTTAAATATGCTGGAGCCTGATACAGCAACTTTTAAGGTTTGCTAGATATGTTAGAAGTCCAGTGGCAGCTACAGCTTCACATGTGTTGACACTGATTGTTTCGGCACCACACAAAGCTGACAAGGCTGACACCAACAGCACAGGTGCAACGGGTCTCACTTCTCTAGCGGCACTGTGAACATCCAAGTTGCACACACTGAACACATAGTACTGACACCAAGCACACATGAGCAATCAAAACGATCTGCAGCTGGTCTCACTTCTGGTGATGCTGTGAAGGGCTCCACACAATAAGCACGCAGCGTTGACACCAAAAGCAGCGGGGACGTATTGTCGTGACGCTGGGGCTATGTCGACCCGGCCTTCACTTGGTAGCGTGCAGAGACTCCGGGGTTCATGAAGGATTGAATCTTCGAAGTAGGTAAAATATGTACAAGCAGGTTTAATGGCACTTTGAGAAGCTTATTTACAAGATTATTTACACGAAAAAGAAGGGTACATCAGCGTTAAGAGTTCATAGCGAGAAGCGACTGGATGAGCCGTTTACCCAGGGCCCAGAGCGACATTTCGTGCTCTGCAGCGTCC
The DNA here is from genome assembly GCF_055883805.1 of Amblyomma maculatum. NCBI lineage: Eukaryota > Metazoa > Arthropoda > Arachnida > Ixodida > Ixodidae > Amblyomma > Amblyomma maculatum. Next base: position 104,218,107 of record NC_139353.1, on the reverse strand, counting down.
TTAAAACCCCCCTATGTCCAGCCCCTCTCTGAAGATGCTGACCAACCAAATCCAGGGCACGCCCCTCAGGTATCGGCATCCAATCGAACACATCACTGCACTGATGGTCTGAAGCACTGACTGGTCCGGCATTCATTCGTTGGGCGTGATCACTTGTTGGCGGGAAAAGCTTGGGAACGGCGAGGAGAGGAGGTACATTTCTATTCTTCAGCAAAGAAACCACAGGCTGGTTCTGACAAGTGGTTTTACTTCTCAGAAACCCGAGTGCACGTGGCGCCGCATCCGCTCCCAGCATTGTCCGTTTTCGACAATTGCAAATCTTTCCTGCATTCCTGGGAAATCACTTAATGGCTGTATGCGTCATGCTCCTTTCTTGTCCTGCACGTCAGCGGACATGTCACTCTGTCGTCTCCTTTGAAAAGTAGGCATTCCTCACTGGACGATAGGGCTTATCGACTGGAAGGGTGAACAAAAGAAAGAAAGCACTTCCTGCTATTTCCCGCAGGGGGACGTTTCTTTGTGTTTTTCCAGACGTTCTCTTGACAGGGTCAATTTGGCATTTGCAGGTTGTCCACAAAGCAAAACAGGCTTACAAAACAGGATTCCTGGAAACAGGCTCACTTAGAGCCATTGGACCATCACCACATATTCACAATACTTTTCCATGCCCACAGGCGAACAATAGAGCGCGCAAATGCGGATGCTTGGTCGTAACAGCCTCCTCCCCCGCCAGAAGAGTCTCGGAGGGCAGCAGTCCCAGCTGCTGCATGAAGAGACGACTTAATGGCCTGCACGTGAACGCTTGAAGCTCGCTGTTGCTTGTCGCGTTGTCTTGATTGTTGTAGGCCAATTTGCTTGAGCTGTCTCTGAAACTCAACCACATGTCGAAGCAAGCACTCGGCTCCCGTCTGAAGAGACCAGGCTAAAAGAAAACTGCCATTGTTGTTCGAGAAAAGCCCACTCTCAAGACGTTCAGGACCCACGTATTCCTAGAAAACCAAACGTGCTGCTTTACATAGTCACACATATACAAGCGCACGAAAAAAAAAAAAAAAAAAAACCTGATTATCAATTTGGATACATGGTGAGGAACACCTCGGACTGCTTAGAAACAGCGGCTAAGCGCGTCCGCATTCTCATTTAACTTCCCCTTTTTGTATCTTATTTCAAAATTGTACTGCTGTAAAATCAAGCTCCACCTAAGAAGGCGACTGTTCTTCGATGTCGCAGTTTGCAGCCAAGCCAGGGGACAATGGTCCGTCTCTATGGTGAATTTGGCCCCTCCAAGATAGCACTGCAATTTTTGAATGGCCCATACAATGCAAGCGCACTCTTTCTCTGACGCGCAATAAGCCCTCTCTCTAGAACTCAGTTTTCTGCTCAAGTAGAGCACGGGGTGCTCATTACCGTCGTCATCTCTCTGGCAGAGAACAGCACCTAGCCCTCGATCACTGGCATCACACTGGACCGTGAATTCTCGGTCATAGTCTGGAGCTCGCAATACCGGACGGCTAATCAGCACAGCCTTCAGGTTTACGAAGGAGGCTTCCTTTTGTTCGTCCCAGACTACATTTGTCGGTTCTGTCTTGCGGAGAGCGTCGGTCAGAGGGCTAGCCAAAGCTGAATAGTTAGGGATGTAGTGATTGTAGTACCCAGTCAGACCTAGGAATGCTCGAATTTCTGTCTTCGTGCTCGGCCGCGGATAGTCTGCTACCGCAGAAATCTTAATCTCGCTGGGTTTCCTGAAACCTTGACCTACATTGTGACCCAAGTAGTCCACGGTCGCCCTTGCCAGGCAACATTTCTCGGCCTTTACGGTTAGTCCAGCTTGACGCAAAAGGCTCAGTACAGCTCTTAGATGTACCATATGGTCCGCCCATGAGTCGGAAAAAACCGCAATGTCGTCTAAATAAGGCACCGCGAATGTTTCACACCCCTTTAAAACCCTATCCATGAGTCGGGAAAAACAAAATGGAGCATTTTTGAGCCCGAAACTCATCATTGTTGGCTGGTAGCTGCCCGTCGGAGTGACGAAAGCCGCGTATCTGCTGGCGCGTTCAGTGAGCGGTACTTGCCAGTATCCTCGAGTAAGGTCCAGCGTAGTCACATATGCCGCTCTACTGACCTGTTCTACTCTCTCCTCAATATTCGGAATAGGATACACTTGATCCCTGGTGAGAGAATTTAGCTTTCGGTAGTCTACCACAGGCCTAGGGTCTTTACCTGGAGCTTCTACTAAGATCATAGGCGAAGCATAATCGCTTTCCGAGGGTTTTATTACTCCCAATTCCAGCATGCGAGTTACTTCCCTATCCAGAATTTCTCTTTGCCTTGGAGAAAATCGGTAGCACCTTGATCGCACTGGCACGTCTGAAGTCAGCTCAATATCGTGCTCAGTCAAATCAGTTCTGCCTGGCCTGTCCACGAAGCAGGCCTCAAACTCTGTTATTATCTCGCCCAGATCGGACAGCTGGGATTTCTTTAGTTCTCCTCTCTGCTCCGTCTTTTTGAGAAGCTCCTGAGCGTTGCTTCCTTTTCCGCTGAGGCAAATCAAGTTGTCCCCCATCTCCTCGGGAAGGTTTAACGTTAGATTTACCACGGCTTCCATCTGCACATAAGGCTTCATAAGATTGCAATGATAAATGCGCACTGCTTTACGCCTATCGGGGATTTTCACTGCGTAGTTAGTGTCAGAAAGCTCTGCAACGACTTTAGCAGGTCCTTCCCACTGTACTTCGAGCTTATTCTTGGGATCATTGGCTTGCTCCATAGCTAAGTCCTCTCGGGTTCCACTTAAAAGTCTCGTGAGATTACCAGACACTGGCGGCAAGAGGTTACTCTCAAGAACGTCCTCATTCCGCGTCTCATCAAGCTCCCTTTCAAGTTGACATATCTGAGATGCCTCGCTCTCAAAGTTTTCTGACCTGCTATCTTCCGCATTTACCACTGTTTTAACTGCCGTTTCCTCCGCTGTGGATTTTTCTGGAATGAGCAGTGTAGCTAGTTCTCGCGCCTTTGAACGTGTTAAGGCTTGCACAACTCTGTCTCCGAAAAGGATGCCCCTCTTTCGCAGCAGCATGTCCGATTTGTTGGAGAACAAATACGGATAGCACTTAGGAAGCTTTCCTGAAACGGCAGCCTCGGTTGTTAATTCGCCGAAAGGGCCCTCGATGACCACGTTCGCGATCGGCAAGCACACACTCTGTTCCTCAACTACCTGTCGGATCCATGCACACTGTCCTGTATAGTCGGAAGGCGATACATACGCCGGATGGACAACATCCATCGTTGCGGCCGAATCGCGCAGTACCTTGCAAGGCTTCCCGTTGACTACTAGGTCATGCAGGTAGGGTTCTAAAAGCTGCATATTTTCATCGCAGTCCCTGACATACGAGAAAGCAATCTTTTCTTTCCGGCAGTTGACGGCAATGTGACCCTGCTCATTACACCTAAAGCATGTGAGCGGCTTCCTAGCCTCAAGCTTATTCTTTGTGTTCTGCACGTTGGTCACTTCCCCACTTTTCTCACTGCCGTCCTTTCTAGGGAATTTGCCTGAAGAAACCTTCATTTCTTCGTTTCCAACTCTAGCAAAGTGCCTTTCCTGACGGTTTTTCACACTGAACTTGGGATTGCGGGGCCTATCCACTGCTGGGTTGCTGAATTGTCGGCGCGAAGCGTACTCCTCAAGGAGTTCGGCAGCTTCAGTTGCCGACTTAATGTCGCCTCGGTCCTGTAACCAATTTCTTTCTTTTTCTGGGAGGCAGCTATAAAACTGCTCCAAAAGAATTCGCTCGACTACAGCGTCCCTATCACTGTAGGAATCAGTGCTCTTTAGCCACTCGCCCAAATTAACTCTTAAATTGTACAGGAATTCAGGGTAACTCTCGTCCCTGGACTTAGTAGCGTTCCGAAAACGTTGTCTGAACGCCTCGGCGCTAAGCCTATACTTTCTCAGAAGGCAAGCTTTGACCTTCTCGTAGTTGTCCGCGTCCTCTTTGCTTAGCCGCGCGACAACCTCCGCTGCATCGCAGGGCAGAACCGTCAATAATCTCTGAGACCACGTGTCTCGCTGGAAGGACAGTTTTTCGCAGGTTCGCTCAAAGTTAGCCAAATACAGACCGATATCCCCTGATATCACATATGGCTGCATGTACTTTGACATCTTGAAATCTGCCTCCTTGTTGAGACGAGGTACCGCTAGCTGGGGACAATCACCCGACCTCTTGCTCAACTCTAGTTCTAATTTCCGGAGCTCAATTTCTTGGTCCAGCTTTTTTGCTTCTCTTTCAAGCTTCTCACGTTCGTGCTCCCTTTCCTCTTTTTCCCTCTCAAGTTCACGCTCCCTTTCCTCTTTTTCCCTCTGACGTTCGCGCTCCCTTTCCTCTTTTTCCCTCTGACGTTCGCGCTCCCTTTCCTCTTTTTCCCTCTGACGTTCGCGCTCCCTTTCCTCTTTTTCCCTCTCAAGTTCACGCTCACGCCTCTTTTCCTCTTTTTCCCGCTCTTTCTGCTGTCTGAGCTGCTCCTCCTTTTTTTGGGCGATGAGGTTCCATGCTTCACTGAGCTCCTCATCATCGGCTCCCAAATCTGTGATTGCCTTTATAATCAAAGGTTTTCGTGCCAAACCTCTTGTATCAATTCCCAATTCCTCACACAATTGCAACAGTTCCGGTTTCTGCAGCTTTTGTAGGTCCATGATCGCTCCGAGTGTCGGCTACTTCCAAAACAACAGTGCAAACTACCAAACCTAAAGGCGTTTCAACACTTTTTACCAGTTCTAAAATCTAACCCTGTTCTAGAACCTGGTCCACATCAGAAGAAAAGCCAAGCACTCACCCACACATGCGATCGATGTTCCGAGCTGCTCTCTTGTTGGCCGATTGTTGCGCCTGCTTGTTGCTTGAGATGCCACCTCCGATCACCAGATGTAGTGGCTTGTAGATTCAGATCCACCTCGAATCACCAGATGTTGTAGCTTGTAGATCCAGATCCCACCTCCAGTCATCAGATGTTGTGGCTTGTAGATTCAGATCCCAACGCTGGTCACCAGTTGTCGTGACGCTGGGGCTATGTCGACCCGGCCTTCACTTGGTAGCGTGCAGAGACTCCGGGGTTCATGAAGGATTGAATCTTCGAAGTAGGTAAAATATGTACAAGCAGGTTTAATGGCACTTTGAGAAGCTTATTTACAAGAATATTTACACGAAAAAGAAGGGTACATCAGCGTTAAGAGTTCATAGCGAGAAGCGACTGGATGAGCCGTTTACCCAGGGCCCAGAGCGACATTTCGTGCTCTGCAGCGTCCTTAAAACCCCCCTATGTCCAGCCCCTCTCTGAAGATGCTGACCAACCAAATCCAGGGCACGCCCCTCAGGTATCGGCATCCAATCGAACACATCACTGCACTGATGGTCTGAAGCACTGACTGGTCCGGCATTCATTCGTTGGGCGTGATCACTTGTTGGCGGGAAAAGCTTGGGAACGGCGAGGAGAGGAGGTACATTTCTATTCTTCAGCAAAGAAACCACAGGCTGGTTCTGACAAGTGGTTTTACTTCTCAGAAACCCGAGTGCACGTGGCGCCGCATCCGCTCCCAGCATTGTCCGTTTTCGACAATTGCAAATCTTTCCTGCATTCCTGGGAAATCACTTAATGGCTGTATGCGTCATGCTCCTTTCTTGTCCTGCACGTCAGCGGACATGTCACTCTGTCGTCTCCTTTGAAAAGTAGGCATTCCTCACTGGACGATAGGGCTTATCGACTGGAAGGGTGAACAAAAGAAAGAAAGCACTTCCTGCTATTTCCCGCAGGGGGACGTTTCTTTGTGTTTTTCCAGACGTTCTCTTGACAGGGTCAATTTGGCATTTGCAGGTTGTCCACAAAGCAAAACAGGCTTACAAAACAGGATTCCTGGAAACAGGCTCACTTAGAGCCATTGGACCATCACCACATATTCACAATACTTTTCCATGCCCACAGGCGAACAATAGAGCGCGCAAATGCGGATGCTTGGTCGTAACAGTATAAACATCCAACCATCAACGAGCTACTTGCGAGCTGCTACCTGAGATGGCAGAACAAGTGCTGTTTGAACAGCGCAAAATCACTGAAGCACTAATGCGAAGACGATCAGTTGGTTTGTGCACGCTCTCAGATGCAGCCCAGCACTAGGATCTTGAAGAGAGTGCAATGGATGGCGCCCACGACACGTTGAAAGCCTCCCAAAGCTTTGATGTATTCACGCCAGGCCCATCCTCCGGAGAATGACGGCTGGAAAGAAGACGTACGTGTTTCACTTGTGACACATGTTTCAATTGCTCTTGATTTGGAACCTACATGTAGCGGTACGAACGCATATTTGAGCTGCACGCCCCATTTTACACACTGAGCGGAAAGAAAGAGGCGATTAGCAAGCGAGACTCATGCGAGGTTTGAAACCGGCAGCTCGTGCCGCGTTTAGCCGTATAGTCACACCACTAAAGGCCCCCGTGGGATAGACGGTGCCAGTACACACAACAGGGAAAACGAAAAAAAAGAAATATGTGCGTCGCAACAACTACGACGGCAAATACGGCAACCAAGAAATGGGTTCGGAAACGCACCATCAATTATTCTGCATCGCCCGGTATCATAGCACAAACAAAACGGTGATGAACAGCATCACTACGTTTCGCGTACTATTATTATTTTTTTTTACTGCATTCACCGTTTAATACACGAGATACGTATCATAGCAAAGCACCCGCGCAAAAGAATGACGAAAATGTTCAAGCTCACCTCAAGCCGACGAAGCCAGCGCGACTCGCATGGCAGTCCAAAGAGCAACGGAAGAACGTCGACACAAGTTCCCAGTCACTAAACAACTCCGAGAGGACGCGTGTCACCTCTGCATCAACACGAAGGGGTACAGAAAAATTTAGTTGCACGTTTTCCACGCTCGAAGGGGTCTATCATGTGTATCCAGCCGTAGCAGCCGCACTGCAGCCATTTTGAATCTTAATAAAGTTCGCAGTTAAGACTGCCTGAACGCTGTCTTTAAGCTCCGTCTTAACCGCAGTCTTAAACGCGCACTGAAAGTTTTGTGCAAGCGACTTAAGCCGTAGGGAAATCTAAGCTAAGAACGCTGGCCATAGGGACATAGAGAGCCAACCGAGATAGACTTGATGCCTGCACAAAGCCTATGAACGAGCTGGACAGTCACGACGTTTGCCGCAATATTTCACCGAGAGGTGGCAATGCCTTAGAAGAAGCGCTTGGCTTGACGCTCATATACGCGTTTTTGTTTTTGTTTTAAACCCTTGCCTTTCTTGCGTTGTTTTGTCAAATAAGGATGTGCGCGCCGCTTCTCGGCAGCTTAACAAAATAACTGAAACTGCACTAAATCCCGTCGTCATGTTTTGGGAGGCCGTAAAACTAAATAGATGGTCACTCGTTGTGTGTTGATCGGCGTGGTGTGCGTTCGCTCACGTTTTCTCGTTCGTCGAATGCCTGCGGAGCGTCAGTATCGCGTGCTGCCCGTTGCAGATCTCCACTTGTGTCGTGAACGTGCTTTCAGGGACAGGAAATATCCCTGCGAGTTTGAGCTGCAGCTGCGATCTCGCTTCGGCAGGGTCAGCATCCGTTAACCGAGCCCGACTCATCGCAGTCATGCGGTAACTTCATACTGCCTGGTGCTTCTGGCGTTGAAGTTTTTGCTACCGGTGGCTTTCTCATAAAGGCTAGTGAACCGGTCGGCGTGGACGAGTCGACGGCAAGCCGAGCAGTAAGAAGAGTCGTTGTCGCACTGGAACGGAACGCCGCAGCCTGGACACGGTAAGAGCCGCCGTTGTCATTTCACCCATTTTGCCTATTGTGATGTTTCTTGACCAGTAGAGTCAAGGCAGGAAGAAATAGAAGAAAGTGCTTAAATCGTGTACCTTTATTTAGCGGTTGTTGTGATATACAGGGCCCATAGCGGACGTTAGCAACAGCGAAGCAATATTTTCAGGAACGTTTATTTTTTTCACCTATTACGGTCATAAGCGTTTATTGCCTTGATCGAGCACAACGGTACCGATTGCGCACCTTGACGGGGTTTGCATCATACAGGGTCTACGACAAGTTTTTTTTCTGCTTTTTTTTTTTCAAGGCTTGCCCTGTGGCATAGAATGAGGCTGTCTTTTAACTTAAAGGGAATCATGCAGTCTATTTTATTCAAGGAATCGGAGCAAGCTCCGGCTCTTAATTTGTCCATTAGTCACAAGTGTAAATGTTCCTCCTGTGTAGCCGACAGCCGATCCAACTTTTTGTAGTCGTCTTATTCTTGACGGCTGCATTCCTGGGCATGTCCATAAAATGTGGTGAAGATCCATCTCGGCAGCTAGCCTTGGACACTTAGGGCATGTGCTCTGCACTGCATCCTCTTCAGAGCCTCATCGGCACGTCACCGATGGAGTAAGGGACGACAAGTCTTGCTACGCAATAACATCAGCGTGGAATTCAATCTCGGTTTTGTGCCACCACATGATTACCTGCAACTGTAACTGATGAATATGCGCACCAGAAATGATACAGGTTTCCTGCTTTACAGCTGGCCATCCCAGGATGAGCTGCCGGGCTGCATGAGCGACTTCTGTGCTGCTGGATGTTTCCCTGGCATCGTGGGCGCCATCGATGCCACTCATGTCAAGATCCAGGCCCATGAGCTGTACGAGGGAGCGTACATATAAATAGGCATTTCTACCACTCCATCTTCGTGCAGCTTGCGGTGGACAGCAAGTGCCAGATCCTCGATGTGGTCGCAAAGTGGCCCGGTGGCACATATGACGCACGAGTGCTCACACACAGCGCCCTCGCTCAGCTCTTCAAACCCGGCACTTACACCGGCATCCTGCTGCAGTGGCTATCCATGCAGACTTTGGCTCCAGAATGCGGACATGTGTGGCAAAAAGCAATACAGTGCAGCTCACGGCACCACCAGAGCAGTGATTGAAAGGTAGGTGCGCAGCACATTCTAAATATTGGATTGCATGGTATCCCGGACACTGACCGGTTGTGGATGTCCGTGTTGTTCGAACAGCTTGGTACAGTTGCAGGTGTTGTTGAGCGAACAATGTATGCTGAAAGAAATTAACTTTGATGTCGCATTTGTTTACTAGTTAAATAACACTGCAGTCAAATAACTTTGGCCAAGCCTGGGGGGGGGAAGCTTTTCAGCAAACAAACAAATTATGGTTGGATGTCAGTCAAGTTATATTTGTTGAATGGCACATATCAATATTTACTTAGCAATTAGATTTGTTCAAAAATCATAGCATTAATTTGTCATTTGAGCACGATATATATTTCCTTAAATGAAGGTATCAAAATATTTCCATTCATTAATGATGCAAAGGTATTTACTGCATTACATTTCACCGGACACGTTTACAGGTTGTGTGATAGCCTGGAAAAACGAATGCTCAAAACATACATTCCATGTACAGCATATTAAGAAGCTGTCAGTTCCATAAACCACAGGTTACTCAGAGCAGATGTGGCGTTATTTGAAATGCATCATGATGGAGAGAAAATTTTTATTATTCTGCATATGCATTCACTTTTACTGCAGCAACTTGCGTTACGCGCGTCACCAACTTTATAGTGGCATTGCATAGCCCACTCACGATGGTTTTTTTTTTTTTTTGTAAGACAATAGGGCAGCTGAAACGCTGCTTCCATTCCCTCCACGATCAGCAGCACATGTCACTGGACCATGTGTGGACCAGCATCATGACGAGGTGCTAACTCCACAACGTGTCCCAGGAGTATGCGTGCAGCATAGGCAAGCAAATGGAAGTGCAAGATGAAGTGTCTGTACATGCTTATCCTCACTGGGGTTATAGATTTATGCTGCGCAAAGGCATGGTGCAGCAAGATTTCTCCTGCTTTAAGTACAGTTATGTTAAATGAATTATGCCTGTGCTAGTCACTGAGTTTAATGTTTTCACTGGGTGACTTCTCATGACCGGATAACTATGCAAATGTGCTTATTTCACTATGTGCTTCGTCAGTCTTGTATTGACATCCTGAAGCCTACGCAAGAGTGTGCATTGAAGTATTTGCTGTTGAGCTGTTTAACATTGCAGTACATATAGAGCATAACATATGGAGCATAAACATCTTTTTACTTCATTTTGGTTGTAACGTCCAATTCGAGACATGTAAACAGGAGATTATATTTGAGCACTAAGCTTAATGTCTACCTGCAGTGGAGTTACAGTGGTTAGGGTGCTCAACTACTGCACCCGAAGATGAAGGATTGAATCCTGGCTATGGTGGCCACATTTCGATGGAGACAAAAACATAGGCGCCCGTCTGCTGTGCAATGTCAGTGATTGTTAAAAGATCCGAGGTGGTCGAAATTTTCCTACCTCTCCACTACTGCATCTCTCATAGCTTGAGTCACTGTGGGATGTTAAGCCCAATAAATGAAACCAAGCGTAACCTTAACATCGGTTACACCAAGAGTAGGTTCAGTGTGGTAAAGTATGGTACTTAACAGATTACACATATGTTTTTAAGCTGGGAATTTGTTATTTTAATACCTACAATATATATTTTGTTACAGTCTGTGCAGTAAATTGTTAAACATGCAATATGTTTTTCCATCACTCAGAGATTGCCATTTTGTCAAATACTTGCATGGCATCAGAGTGCAATGGTAAACTCTGGGAGACTTGGTGAATGTATGCAAAAGTAGAAGCGCGGGCTACCATATTGTGGTAGGTGTTCACAGCCCCAGATTTTGTATAAATTGTCTCGGATGGCATCCATGGCAGCAATGCTCGGACGAGCCATGGGGCATAAAAATAAAATGCGAACTACCTGCTCAAAGTGTAACGAGTAATTTTGCCATCAACTTTCAGTGATCACACCTGTATTATTGGCAGTGCTTACATTGCAATTACAGTTCCGACAACTGAAGAGTATATATAGGGCCACAGAAAACTGTCTTATTATTTGCAGGTACAATATTCAACAACATTTTGGTTAACCTTGTATTAGAATGTTTATAGCCTTTTGTAGCACTCCTCACCAACCATGATTCAAATCATGTGCATGTTTTGTTGTGTCAAGTTTTTATGTCAACTAAGCTTTTCTGCATTATACTCTTGCAAGTGCTTCAAAAGTATTAATTCCACCCTTTGAGACCAATACCTGTAACCATTACAAACTGTTGTTTGTTATTTATTCTCTGCTGCTCACTATGTAGCGTGACCAGCAGAACAAATATCAGCATGTCTGGTGTGTGTAAGGCATCTACAACTGTCATTTTGTACTTTTCTCAAGTATATGTTGTTTTGCTTGTATGATAATATTTCTTGCCAATGTGGGCCATCATTTCCTCAATTGTATGCTGCGAGAATAGTATATGCAAATGATTTTGCTCAATGTCGTGCTGGTGCTGGTCACATGCTTGCATTAAATCACCTCAAGGGCTACTGATCTTGCATATCTGTATATGGTTGCAATACCACTCGTAACCTGTGCGCATCCAACACCCAGAACAGGCCAAAATTATATGACTGGAAGAAAAGTACCTGGTCGTTTTTGTTTATCTGCAGGAAAAAACGGTGAGAGCAAATGCTGTGGTTGCACAAGTATACCACATTACTGTCATGGTGGCAACTGCTGTAGTCATATGAACAGCTAAATTTGTCAACAATACTGTAACATATTTGTGTTCATTTATGTTTCAGAAAGTGGGGTGTGGAGTACTGACATTTTGATATACAAATCGAGTACATTTGTGGGGAAGAATGCATTAGAATAAATATTCTACAAACTGGTGCAAAAATAATAAAAATTAATAGAAATAAAATTTTGTCATTTTCGCCTAACATTTGCACATGACTGATATTGTGCATAGGCATACACCGAAACTAAAAGTACACTACAAATGTTACACAGCTTTGGACATAGAATTTTTTTTTCAATAAGGCCCTGCATAAAACTAGTGGGAGCTGTCATATCGTGGCAGAATGCAGTGAACTTCCATATACCTATATCAGCCTTTAAGGATCCAGAAAAATCTGCGCTTTATAAGAAAGCATTATTTATTTAAGGGGCCTGAATAAATTGACAGAAACCATTTGTACCTGACGTGCACTTGCGCGATTTTGTCTGCTTTTTAAATGAAAGCGTATTGAGAACGACGTTATTATCGGTTTTCGTAAAGCGCTTTATTGGGCACACCGTCGCAATGGCCCTCTTTACGAAACGGCCCCGTCGCGTTTTGAGAATACTTCACTGCATGGTCCACGCGATCACGGTGAAGCGTGGAAGCTTTCAAAGTAAGGTGATTGAGAAATTAACGGTATATTTGGTATTTTTACACTAGTCACAAATTCAAATCAACTTTTCAGAAGACGGATAGATTAACAAGCATATTTCAATTGTATAGATTTTTTCGCGAAGCCCCTCTAAAACGAAAACCGCATATTTTGAAGTTCGTCAATACGTCCCCGTTTTCTATTCAGGGATGTTGCAGGCATGTGTTCCAACCTGTGCCGCTGCTAAGCGCAAGTTATTCTTTTAGTGCTATTGCGGTCCGTTTTGTATACCGCTGGTAAATAGGTTTACAGGCAACGTTCCGAGCGACGAGCCTGTGCCAGCAGTGGGTAAGGAAACCGTGTCGAAGAAAGGATGTGGTGACGGCTCCAAAAATTGGAATGTGTGAGCGTGGCAGCTAGTGAGGCGTTTTCTAAAAACGGAATGATATTGAATATTGGATTGATATTGGTGAATGAGCGACTCGAGTTTCGCGTCAAGATAAAATGCATGATTGGTGAATCTTGCGTCGAGATAAAACGCATGATCCGTGAATGAGCGACCTTTAGAGAGGTCGAAATTCTGTGAGCCTTCCAATACGGCATCTTTTGTCACAACCTGATTTTAGGTCACATTTGCGGCGCACATAACCTCAATTGTAGCTGCTGTGCGTAGAGTGCTCTAAAATTGTGGGAGACAACTCTCCTAGCTTTTGATAGCTGTTAGGACAGCGTCTAAATGTAACTGGTCGATTCCTATAATACGCCTCAGTAGCAATTCAACCGGCACTGACGTCAGCACAATACTTGCTTTTGAGGACTGCAGTTGATTAAAGCTCCCCAAATGCATATAACCGCTGCCCTAGGAGGCTTTTTGAAGTCATCCCGAAAACGTGTTGAGGAAGGGCGTGGCGCGTTCCTGTAGGCATTTTATGAGAGGAAAAAAAATACCCAAGCAAAGACGTGGTAATTAATCAAAATGAGGCAAATGCTTGAGAAAAACTAGCGGCTTAACATTTTAATTGTCATTGCTAGAATGAACATTCTGATTGCAAATGAAGCACGCACGACGGCTACGGTTTCTGCTGCTTAAGACGTGAACGTCGCGTCATATGCATGCGAAGTTGAGCTCTGTTTTAGACAGCAACGACTGCAGCACGCTTTAACGTGCGCTCGCATCATGCCCCCTAAGAGATTAGACATGCAGAAAAAATCGACTTTGGAGGCGGCCTTGCTTAGCTGCTCATCGCTAGAGTCCCAACTGGCCCTGGCCAACGGGCAATGGTGATAGCTTTGTCCAGTGGCCTCCCATACTAGGCATTCCACTCATGCTGATGATGATGATGATGATGCGTTGTGGCTGCACCCTTTGTATCGGGTGGGCTCAGTAATGTGCCCTAGCCGGGTGAAATAGAAAAACTGAGAAAGAGAGAGAGAAATGAGAAGGGATAGGGTAGAGCTGCTATGAACACCATCAGCGTCTAGCTATTGTCCACCACATACGAAGCCGGGCTTTCGTCGTCCGGATGGCGCCACTGTGCTGTCCGCGTTCGGCCGATTCAAAACCCAGTGCGCGCGGTAGCGTGGTGTCCTCTGCCGGCTGGGGCAATAAAGGACCCTTGACGTGCACTCTTTCTTTTTTTTTTTTTTTTTCTTCAATAACGTTTTTCACCCTCACTACGCCGTGACAGACTGAAAGCACCGTCAGGTGCCACGGCGCGTTCCCTAAGCAGGGGCCAAGATTTCCCATGTATAGGTACCTGCTGTCCTCAAACTAGGTATCCACTGTCTCTATGGGTATGTTAAGACAGCCCTGAATAACTCCGGTCTTGAAAAAGTCTGGTCTTACTAAAGACACTGTTTAAGTCTTGACTTAGCGCGGACTTTATCGTGCAAGCGGGCCCAGGTTGCTATGTTTGCTGCATCGGTATTCAATTTGCGTGTTAAAGAATCTATGCACGAGTCAGATGCTAGTACGGTAGTATCATCAGCGTATAATATACTTTCAGAAGATTTAAGGCACGAGGAAAGATCATTAATAAATAAAACAAAAAGAAGTGGTCCAAGGATGGAACCCTGAGGAACGCCAACATTAGTAGTCTTAGGTGTAGAGTAAGTATCAGATATGCAAACTGCTTGGATTCGGTTTAGTAGGTAGCTACGGATAAATGAAAGTGCAGGACCAGATACTCCAAGGGCATTTAATTTATCTAAAAGTATGTTGTGATTAATTGAGTCAAATGCCTTCCAAAGATCAATGAATAATGCGCCAGCTAATTGACCACGATCAATAATATCTTTAATCATATCAGTTAAAGAAATTAAGGCTAATTCAGTTGAAAAACCAGACCTGAAGCCGAACTGATTAGTAGATATGATGTTAAATTTTGTGAGGTATTTTGTCAGACGGACGACAAACAGCTTTTCAATTACTTTGCTAAAAAAGGAAAGAATAGCAATGGGACGATAGTTACTTTTTAGGCGCCTGTCACCTTTTTTGAAGACGGGTATTAGTTTGGCTTTTTTTAGTGCGCTAGGGAAGATACCGGTCTTGAAGATTAAGTTGACGATGTAAGAGAACACATTGCAAATCAGAGAAGATATTAGTTTGATATGGAAAGAATGGAAGTTGTCAAGGCCTGGGCTTGCATCTTTCTGATTCATAATGACAGTGCGCACCTCATCAGGAGAAACCGGGAAAAGAAAGAAACTATGAGATAGACGGGGGTACATGTGAATGGGGTGAGTAACGTGAGGTTGATCGATGACAAATGAATCAATGAAAGCATTCGCAATGTCACTAGTATCACGATAAACATGTGTGTCTGTCTGGATTTCCTTTATAGGAGCCGTAGTAGGAGTTCTATTTAATAATGAATTGATCACTTTCCATTGTTTTTTAGAATCACTACCAGCTTGGTTTATTTCAGATTCATAATATTTTTTTCTTCGCAGTTTTGAGTAGCCTGCCAAGTATATTGCTATAAGTTTTATATCGTGTCCGTAAATTAATATTAAATGGCTGCTTCTTAGTCTTTTTATACAGATTATCCTTTTTCCGTAGACATTTCAAGAGACCGGTAGTTAACCATGGGTTGTAAGGGTTGTGATACCTTTTTCTGCAATATGTCACTGTTGTAGATGATGTATCAAGAGCTTTAGCAAGTACAGCAGTGAATGCTTCGTAAGCAATTTCAGGGTCATCAATCAAAGTAATTGGTAGCCAATCTATGTTAGCAATTGTTTCATAAAATAGTGAGGAATTCAAGCGTTTCTTAGTAACCTGCACATGATTATCAACGGGGATAGATTTTATTCGTACAAAAATAGGGTGGTGATCTGTTAATTCAACTTCGACTACGCCAGCATCGGGGGAAGTAATTAAGTTAGAAAGTTATTAAGTTAATTAAGTTAAGTGAACTGTTTCCTTTATTAGGGCATCTTGTAGGTACTTTTAATAGGCATTCGAAGCCATGGCCATTAATGCAGTTGTTGTATTCATCATATGAAGGCGTTGAAGCATCTAGAAGGTTGATGTTAATGTCACCCATGATAATGACATTTTTTTGTTCCAGTGAAAGCTTATTTAAAATTTCTTCAAAAGCCAAGCAGAATTCACTAACGGATGATGAAGGAGATCGATATAAGCAACCGATGATAATGTTTCTTGAATCTTGTGACACAAATGACTTATCAAGCTCAATCCATACAGACTCACAATTAGTCGTGTTGATTGACAAGTCCGAGCGTCTGAGGTAATGGAACTTAGATGATATAAAAATAGCAGCGCCACCATGGTTACTATCCCCTCGATGGCAGGATTCGGCTGAGTAAGACGGAAAAGAGTGTAAGTATTGGTCGTGGGAGCTTAGCCATGTTTCACTGATACAGATAAGCGAAAAATTGTGATGAATCGATGATAGGCAATTAGAAATGTCATCGGAATGTTTGCGAAGGCTACGCGCATTGAAATGAATAAATGAACGGCACGGGACAGAAAGAAAGGCTTCAAGCTGAGAAGGTGAAAAGTAAGTCGTCGTTGCAAAAAAAAAAAAAACCAAAAACAAAGAAATACGATTACTTATTATGAATGGGTAAGCTTATGAAAAGATGGAAAGATCAGATTCGCTACAGATACGGAACACGTCACTGTCGTCGGTTTGGCGCGCTTTGATACGGCAATTGTCGGTCCACAGAAACTTCCACTTTTTTTCTTTCTTAAGCATTAGGGCTTTTGCAAACAGTTTTTTGTTATCTGGCGAAAGATGACCATTAACAAAGACTGGGTTCTTGACCTCGCCTTGAAAGCCAAGACTGCTAGTGTTCAGTCTGGCCTTTCGTGCCTTTCTCACAAACTCGCTTTTGTGTGACCGAGAGTAGAAACGGGCTACGATGTTTTGTTCGTTCGTTTTTGTTGGTACACGATGAACGATCCCTAGATCAGTGGCCAACACAGGACATTCAATTTTTTCGCCAATTGCCGACACGATGGCCGTGCAATCCTCGCTTTGTGTGTAAGGCACTCCCTTGATCTCAATGTTGTTGAGCCGGGAGTATTGCTCGAGATCAATTACTCTTTTTCGAAGAGCATCGTTCTCAGCTTTAAGCGCTTTATTAGAGGCGGCGAGATCAATCTCCCGGTCACGCACGTCTTCAACCAGTTTGTTGAATATCTGGAGGCTCGCCGTCATTCCCTCAACCTTTGTGTTAAGGCCACCGAAGTCGACTCCCTCATCAGTCAATTTTTCCTTGATGTTCGTTATAAGCTCGTCAACAAGTTCACGCAACTTTTCATTGAACCTAGCTTCGAGGCTTTCGATTTGCTTAGCAAGCTCATCATTCGTCGGCATTGTGATTAAAGCAGTCAGATTACAGATCACTGGACAAAATATTCAAAAATGCCTAAGCAGAGGAGCAGCAGCAGCAGCTGTGGTGAAATACCTAAATACACTAATATGACAAGAGGATGCCAACAGCACCAACCTGAGGAATGGATGAAGAATTAACAGTGTTCTTGCTTGACCACAGCCGCTGCTGCTATGAATCCGGAGCCATGTCGGCAGCGACTTTTATAAGGAACGCCGGCAGTCCGCGCAGACGCAGGAGGTCCCGTCCAAGCAGCCTTGACTGGCAGGAAGATATGAAGATGGCACGTAGGCGGACGGCACGTGCGGTAATATTCTGGACCACTGAAGAGGACAGCAGCCCAGCAGAAACATGAGGAATGGATGAAGAATTAACAGTGTTCTTGCTTGACCACAGCCGCTGCTGCTATCATAGATCACACATAGATCAAATTATAGACAGTATTAGGAAGAGAGATCTTTAAAAATGCGTCTTGGGTATACAGCTTCGGGCAAGCGGCCCGTGGCGCCCCATTATTAGAGTTATTTCTTGTCAAGAGTTTTTTTCAATCTACCATGCACTGCCTTGTAAAAGAAGTCAAAGTCATACGAACGATTGAAGATCGGAATCTACTCTTTTCAGAATAAGCGTCCTGAGTTGCAAGTAATTTATTATTTCAACTGAATTTCAACGCATCAGGGTTAAGAGCCACATCCAATGAATCCCGCGCTCGCATTTTCTCCGTAAACACAGCAATGGTTTGGTTTTGGTTTGTGGGGTTTAATGTCCCAAAGCAACTCAGGCTATGAGAGACGTCGTAGTGGAGGACTTCGGAAATTTCGACCACCTGGGGTTTTTTAACGTGCACTGACATCGCATAGCACATGGGCGCCTTGCTTATCGCCTCCATCGAAAGCTGCCGCCGAGGCCGGCATTCGATCCCGCATGCTTGGGAACAGTAGTCGAGCGCCGTAACCACTGCGCCACCTCGGCGGGCTAACAACAATGTATAACCTCGGTCATGCGTCTGGTAGGTGGCAGAGGTGATGATTTCCAGGTGGCATACTCATGCAGTGTAGTTGTCTGACGTCACCACAACCCATGACATGGTGGAGTTGCCAGGCACTGCGAACTCGGGCCTCGCCTTTAAAATGCAAGGAAGATCGGAACCCAGCTTTCCACAGCATTTGGATTTAGATTTACACTAACGGCCAGCAAACCACACTGACATATTCATATAAAGCGGGCCTCTTAAGCAGGGTAGTATCCAGTGTAATACGATATCTTATGAGGCGTATAGTCAGTACATGCGATTACCTGTATTTGTGTTCGCGTTGCCACTAAGGCTGCAGGCATCTCGGCTTTTGTTTGGCGCTTAAGCCGTCATGCACCTTCTCAATATATACGTACATACATACATATATATTGCCACACCGCTGACCATCTTCTGGCGCCACCAAGTGGCCGGATGTCTTGCCACGCGGCTAAGCGTCATCCTCGTCTCTCTCGAGTTTTCGCTTGATTAAAAAGAGCCAGCTCGGTTGCTGTGCTCCTTGCTACGTGTGTTGGTGACATTTGGTGGATTGTGCAGGATAAGATCCCATGTACGTTGCCCCCAAAGACGTCAGTGACGCTGCTCCTCAATGTGTGGACGCGACTCCTGTCCATAAAGTAAGCCGTTGCCTGCGAGGCCTACAACCTGAGTTTGAACCGCTGTCCAGTCCGCTACGAACCATGACATCGACGACGAGCAGCCAGACAAGTCAGCCTTCCAGCAGCGCCCCACCGTTCGTCCTTCTCGCACCGCGATCACCGCCATCATTTCATGGTGACCGGTTAGAGGATGCGGAAGACTGGTTGGCCAGTGTTGACCGTGTGGCTGCATTTAACCAATGAAACGACGAGCGGAAGCTAATGAATGTGTACTTCGCACTGCAAGACTCGGCCAAGACGTGGTTTGAGAACCACGAGGCGTCCTTTGTCAACTGGGCAGCCTTTCGCCGTGAGTACTTACAACATTCAGATCCAGTGCGCGCAAAGAAAATGCAGAGATTGCAATTCGTTCAAGGTCTCAACAGTCAAATGAGAGTGTGGCCATGTTTGTCGAGGAGATGACGCGACCTTTCAATCGGGCCGACCCTACCATGCCTGAGGCAACGAATGTACGGCACCTCATGCGCGGGGTGAAGGAGCAGTTGTTCGCTGGCCTCATGCGCGAGCCCCCGAGAACTGTCACAGATTTCGCGAGAGAAGCTACCAGCATGGAACGTTCCCTGCAGGAACGGAGTTCGCAATACGGCCGCCAGGGAAGCGTAGCGGCCACACCCTGCTGCGCGTCCGTGCCAGCAGCCAGGGACGAGGCATTGCGGGAGCTTGTGAGGAGCATTATCCGCGAAGAGCTGCAAAACCTCCACTTGAATGCTCCCTCTGCTAAGAATTATTCTACCGTGGACGTCATCCGTGATGAAATTCGGCGAGCGGTGCAGCTACCACCACCACCAGCACCACAACCGGATCCATGAATCATGACTTATAGTGATGTCTTACGCCGACCTGCTCCCGGGCCAGATCCATTCCGTCCCGTTGTCGAACCACCGCCTCGCTACATGCGCCCCGTCGAGCAGCAACAAGATCTGCGCCCCGTCGAGCCGCAGCAATACCAGCGTCCCGCTATCAGCAAGGCGCACTTGTGGCGAACGCCCAACAGACGGCCGCTCTGTTATCAGCGAGGCGAACCTGGTCACATTCTTCGCAATTGCCCATACTGGAGAATAGGCTTGAGAGGATTTCCACCAAACGCGCCTCGACGCCGCTATGGCGAAAGACCACAGTAGATTGAGGAGTACCTGGCTGCTAACGAGATGTAGCCAACGTCACCACAACGGCGGTCGCGGTCGACACCTCCGAAGCGTTTTACTTCGCCCAGTCGGTACTCTTCCTCTGGGCAATTCAGAGGCACGTCCCCTTACCGGGAAAACTAAACACGGCGACCTCCGGCGGTGGGGCCATCGCTACGTTTCAGATTAAACAGCCTCCACCCGACGATTTGACGCGACGGCCCGAGCGGCGACGACCCGATCCGATGAACTTACCGACGTGCTGCGAACGCATTGTTTCCGGGGAAATTTTTGTAACCGCCGACAGTTGTGATGTGACCGCACTTGTGGATACCGGCGCCGATTTCTCCGTCATAAGCAGCCAGCTAGCCACGACACTCCGTAAGGTTCTGACGCCTTGGTCTGGGCCAATGATGCGTACCGCCGGTGGTCATGTAATGACGTCGATTGGCATGTGCACTTGCCGCATAGAGATCTGCGGTTTTACTTTTACTGGCACATTTGCCGTATTACAAGAGTGCTGCAAAGATCTGATTTTCGGCATGGATTTTCTTCAAGAGTATGGTGCTGTTATAGACCTTCGGGAGCAGCTCATGGCATCGTTTTCAACCAAGCGAGCCGTTGATAGCAACACGGACTTCCGGAAAACGACGTTGCGCGTCCGTGACGACCACATAACGATCTCTCCGCGTGCGAGCAAGTTCGTCACAGTCGAATGTGGTCACAGCACCGGCACGTGTGGGATTGCTGAAGCTAACTGCTTATAACTCGACAAGAATGTGTAGCTCGGGGCCTTGTCGAACTTCTCCGTGGCCAAGCCAAAGTGCTAGTGACAAACTTCACATGTGAACCCCAACATTTGACGGCGAACACGACGGTCGCTTATTTTGAAGAACTTGGAGAATGTAGAGGCCAGTACGCTTTATCCAACACGTCAGACCTCGACAATGGGACGCCTACAGCCATTCAGACTGATGTGAACCCGCACCTCTTGCCCAGTGAGAAACGCTGCATAGAGAATCTTGTCAATTCGTTCCGCGACTGTTTTGCATCAACCTCCAAGGTCCGACAGACGCCACTAACGAAGCACCGAATTATAGTTGCCGATGACCAACGTCCCCTATGTCAGCGTCCTTACCGGGTGTCTTCAAAAGAACGTGATGCCATCCGCCGCCAAGTAACAGAGATCTTCCAGGACGACGTTATCCAACCGTCGACGAGCCCCTGGTCTTCGCCTGTTGTCCTCGTCGCAAAGAAGGATGGAACCTTGAGGTTTTGCGTGGATTACAGACGCCTCAACAAAGTCACGAAAAAGGATGTGTACCCCCAGCCACGCATAGACGATTCCCTCGATCGCCTTCGCCATGTCACTTACTTTTCGTCCCTTGACCTCCGCAGTGGATATTGGCAAATAGAGGTTGACGAGCGAGACCGTGAGAAGACCGCTTTTATTACGCCGGACGGTTTGTATGAATATAAAGTGCTCCCGTTTGGTCTGTGTTCGGCCCCTGCCACATTTCAGCGAATGATGGACACTACTCTCTGGTCTGAAGTGGCAGTCATGCCTCGTATATCTCGACGACGTTGTGATTTTCTCGGACACGTTCGACGAGCACCTGAAACGTTTGCGCGCTGTCTTCGAGGCCATCCGATCTGCCGGTCTCTCTCTAAGACCCGAAAATGCCACTTTGCTTATAACGAGCTGAAATTTCTCAGCCACATTGTCAGCGTTCGAGGTGTTAGCCCAGACCCAAAGAAGACGGCCGCTGTCTCGTCATTCCCCAAACCAGCGGATAAACGAAGCTTGCGTCGATTTCTCGGCCTCTGCGCGTACTATCGTCGCTTTTTTAACAATTTCTCCAAGATCGCTGAGCCTCTGACCCGCCTGACAAAAGACGACGAGCCGTTCTTTTGGGGCCCCGACCAGGAAAACGCTTGCACGGAACTCAAGTCCCGTCTCCAATGTACGCCAATACTTGGCCACTTCGACGTAGAGGCCGACACGGAACTGCACACGGATGCCAGTAACGTTGGCGTGGGTGCGGTCCTTGTTCAGTGACAGGACGGTGCAGAACGCGTCATTGCTTACGCCAGTCGCACTTTGTCCCGTTCCGAAGTTAATTATTCAACTACCGAAAAGGAGTGCCTCGCTGTTGTGTGGGCAGTTATGAAATTTCGCCGTACCTGTACGGTCGTCCGTTTCGTGTCGTGAGCGACCATCACTCTCTGTGTTGGCTGGCAAATCTGAAAGATCCATCGGGTCGGCTTGCTCGATGGAGCCTTCGGTTCCAAGAATTTGACGTTACAATCGTGCAAAAGTCCGGCAAGAAACACAATGATGCTGACTGTCTGTCCCGCGCCCCTACTCCCTGCCACGCGGACGGCTTCGACGACGATTCCGTTTTCCTCGGTGTTATCGCGACGTCCACCTTATCCCGAAAGCAGCGGGCTGACTCTGAAATTTTGCCCCTCATTGAATACCTCGAAAGAACCGTGTCATCTCCTCCGCAGCTCTTCAGGCGCGGACTGTCGTCATTTTGCCTGCGCGATGGTGTGCTCTACAAGAAGAACTACGGTCCAACAGAAACTGCTTATCTGCTTGTAGTACCCACAACGCTACATGACGAAGTTCTTCCTGCGTGCCACGATGACCTTTCTTCCGGCCATCTCGGGTTTTCTCCCACATTGGCACGGATACGCCGAAAGTAATACTGGCCCAGGCTAGCTGCCGTTGTGCACTGCTACGTCCGTACCTGCCATGAGTGCCAGCGCCGGAAAACACCACCCATTAAACCAGCTGGGCTCTTACAGCCTATTGATCCCCCGAAACTCCCATTTCAACAAGTAGGCATGGACTTACTGGGCCCATTTCCGAAGTCCTCCATGGGTAACAGGTATATAGCGGTTGCCACTGACTACCTTAGCCGCTACTGTGAGACCAAGGCCATTCCCCGTGGTACCGCAGATGAAGTTGCGTATTTCTTCATCCACAACATTGTACTCCGTCATTGTGCGCCAACAGTCGCCTTAACTGACAGAGGAACCTCGTTTACGTCGGCACTCACGAGTGAGGTACTTCGACACAGTGGCACCACCCACCGTAAGACAACAGCCTATCGTCCTCGAACTAATGGACTGACTGAGCGGTTTAACAAGACAATTGCCGATATGATTTCTATGTATGTAGACGATGATCATGGGAACTGGGACCGAATTCTGCCGTACATCACGTTCGCACACAACACTGCACTCCAGGAAACAACACGTTTCACTCCATTTCATTTGGTTCATGGACGCGAACCCTTGACTATGCTGGATGCCATGCTTCTTCCAGATCCTGCTCCCTCCACTGTCGTGGGGGCTGACCAATTTATTCGTGACGCAGAAGCTGCACACCAGCTTGCCCGACAGCGAATTCGGCACCAACAAGTACACGACGCCCAGCGCTACAACCTGCGACACCGAGAGGTGACTTACACGCCCGGCGACCAAGTCTGGATATGGAGCCCAATACGGTTGCCAGGGCGCTCTGAAAAGCTTCTGAGGCGATACTTTGGACCTTACGAGGTGCTCCGCCGCCTCAGCGCGGTGAACTACGAGGTGCTACCTCAAGGCACTGTACGCTCCTCTCGGCAGCCCAAATCTGAAATAGTTCACGTTGCCGGAATGAAGCCATATTACAATCGTTAAACCATTTCAGGGTCCAGACCAGAGCCAGATACTTTCCCGTATAACTTGCCCCGCTTTTCTACTATTCCCCTACGCTTGCGGCATCGGGTCGATGCGCCTTGGAAGGGGGGCAACGCCACACCGCTGACCATCTTCTGGCGCCACCAAGTGGCCCAAGTCTTGCCACGTGGCTAAGGGTCATCCTCGTCTCTCTCGAGATTTCGCTTGATTAAAAAGGGCCAGCGCGGTTGTTGTGCTGCTTGCTACGTGTGTTGGTGACAATATATATATATATATATATATATATATATATATATATATATATATATATATATATATATATATATATATATATATATATATATATATATATATATATATATATATATATATATATATATATATATGTGTGTGTGTGTGTGTGTGTGTGTGTGTGTGTGTGTGTGTGTGTGTGTGTGTGTGTGTGTGTGTGTGTGTGTGTGTGTGTGTAAATTTTCCCTGATAGCAATGGGTTTATAGTGCTGCGTCGTCACTTTTGAGTTGCCCAGCAAAAATACACACGATGACAATGCAACAGCCTGGAAGTAGAACATATGTTCATGACTATGGTTTTACAGTAAACTAGTGATCTATTAGAGAATAGTTTGGAAATGGGTATGCTCAGTTCAGTGCGCATGTGTTACGACAGAAACCATGAACTACAAGCTCTGGCACACACGCTGACCATGTTCATTTAAAAATTCTGCGATGATAGGTCACTGTTTGCCTTAGTGGAGCAAACAATGTCATGAACACGGCGCGTTTTTCAAGACGCTACTTCGGCATTGTATAAAGAGTTCCTGCGCAAAGTAAACAAAAAAAACGTTACAACTACTTAGGTTTCAAGACCGCGACCTAATGTATTAGGAATTCGTATGGCTGCGGAGGCGTCAAATGAGTAGCTTCTACCACTAGCGGAAATAAAGCAATTCGACCACGGAGTGGTCAAAAACCCGAAGGAAACAAAGATAGCAAACGCATTACAACAAATATACGCAATCAAAGAGGTCAACTATATACCTCTGCGGTAGTGACGAATATATCGGACCGCTCGTCCAGAAGTGCATAATGGAAAGTTCTGGAACGGGTTGAAGAGCACGTTGCCCGATCTAAACAAATTAGTGATTTGATCACGGGTTGTGAGACGTATTCGTTGTACGTTTGTTTTTTTACAAAATGGGAAAGTGTGCTTCTCTATCCTTTTCGTTCTTGCAAGAAGAGAAAAACGTGCGCAAGCACTGAAAATGTGACTCTGACAGCTCATACTGCGTGCAAAACAATGAAATATGCTTCGCCGAAGCATCAGCAACACGTGGCAAATTCCCAACACACGTAAATCTTCAGTGCTTCACCGGCATACGTTGGTGAGTTAGCACACAGTAATTACTCAGAGAGCGAAATGGCAATTAAGTACCAACAAAAACCCTTCAGAAGCACAAGAAAGCACAGCATGTTCTACCCCGATTCGTCTGCAGTAAGTTGCCAGCAAACGAAACGATTAGGGAATGCACAGTTACGGCCACGCATGCCTTGAAAGAGCCGACATTAAGCTAAACGTATGTTATCGCGCGCTAAGAAGGTAAACAGTACGCAGAAGTGTGCATGGTTGAACTAAATATTGACGCCAGCGTCAAGCTTCAATCCGGCAAATGGTCGTCTGCAGCGCAGCGGAATCCGAAGAGGAACCGCGAATGTGTGTGCCACACTATTAGAGAGCGCGAACGAAGTAGCCGGACCCACTCTTAGCGCGGTAACTCGCCCCCGGCTCGCGGCTGGTCCCGCATCTGATAGCAGCGCCACGATAGCGGACAGAAGCCGTTTGCCAGCTATTCGGAGTGGCCTGGGAACTTTTGACTAGACCTGTACATTCAAATATACCCAAGCATCTGCATCGAGTGACATTGGGGAAAGGATAATATCGCTACGCATTCAATTCACGCAGATCGGACTTGTTATACTACTATACATCGAAAAGCTGGTCATATCGAGACATGAGGTTAGTGCCCTCGCTTGATGTCGGCAGACACAGCCCATATTATCAATTGCCTAATGGATGATAACTACTTGCATGACAGCGTAAATCCTCGCTTTATCTAAAAATCCCTTACATCAATGTCATGGTAAAGAACATGAGTAATCGGATGGTAGGGGTGTTTTCAAGTTACGCCACACTGCATATGCTATGCTATTAAAATGATCATTCATGCAGTGCATGATATCTGTCACCCCACCATTTCGGTTGATGAATGTACCATAGAGGTCGTTCTGAAATTTGGAATTGCTGCGAGAATGTGATGATACCGCCAGTGGCTATGTCACAAGGTGAAGGATGTTTGATTGTGGCCGATGATCAGTCGCCTCTATTGGCTCGTGCGGATGGTGAAAGACTGCTCAATGTAATATATGACTAACATGCAAAAATACGCTCATTCACGCAGATGTATAGCACTCGATAAAAAAATGTCCATCAAGAATTTCTTGTTTACATTCTCAGAAATGTCTGAACATCTCTTGTAACTTTTTAAACAGAGCTTCTGATGAACAACGGTAAGTCATTTCTTTAAAGTAGCGTAGACATGTACTTGTCACATCCAGCAATGGAGGCATGTGTCTAACATAAGATCAAAGGAGGCGGCGCAATAATCAGGCCAAATGACATAACGTTAAAGTCATGCAGTCAATCGGGAGTGCCGAAAGAAATCTCTTCTGGGCTAATCAGCCTCTGCAGTTGGAAGTTTCCAACGACGGGAAAGAAAATTCAGGGTGTAGAAACACATGGCACATCGTAGAAACTCAATGCATCGTCTATGTTTTGTAGAGGTAAGACGTTTATGTGTGGGATCGCTTTCAGGTGGGCATAATCAAGGCAGAAATTGGAATCGACTACTTCGAATAAATATATCCCAGCCAGACCTGCATATATGCAGCGAGGTGGCTACACGACTAGGTGGACACACGTCTCAACATTAACCTGTTGAACAGTTCTACTGCAAGACATCTGCTGTTGCATATTTTCAGAGTATTGATGATATACATATAGCGCTCTTAAATATTTCTTGCTTCGTCGTTTAAGTCTCTCTACTGAGTGTTATGTTCATAATTGCTGCAAGGAACATATATCTGCATACGGTTTTGTGATTTAAGAAACTAACACGTAATTGAGAGTACACTCAAAATTACGTAAATACATGTTAGCGCCATTCTAGCCTCACTGGGGCATGTTTTTTGCAGAACACGTTGTAACCTTTATGATCAAAACCTGGGAAAATTTAACCGAGTATGATTCAGACGATAAAAATATTAATGCAGTTTCGTGTTTTAATGCCTCAACCACTGAATGTATGACCACATCTGAAACGTGCTGAGATTTTGACCCTAAATTTAGGAGGTTCCCAGAGCTCCTTGTTAGGGCTTTTACATTTCGGGCGAAAACATTTGAGGTTGTATGTTTCGTCCTGTCAAAGGTGGTTACAAGTAACGGCCCGTTGTTCTGCTTCAGTAGAGGTAGTGTTATGCGAAATCAGATAGTAAATGTTTGCCTGTCTCGCAGCAACGACGAAATCGCAAGCAAAACTAGTAGGGGTTACCGAGCCATCAGTATCGAAATAAGTACGATTTCAATAGTCATTGTGTAGCATGCATAGTGTCAATTGCCGAAGGGCTGGAAGTATTTCAATTTCTTCGATATCCTCGGAGTAGAAATTTGTGCACATGACAGCCGTAGACACAATATTGGCAACGGAGGTAGTGCTGCCGGAGTGAACTGTTATGGGATGGATGACTGGTGGGCTGCTATGATCTTTGCAAATGCAGAGTGTGGTCTCTGCAGAGGCATCTGCGCAAGTTGATGCTATGGAACCCTTGACATATGTCGTATGTGCGTTCGCAAGGAGTTTAGGGCAATAAACGTCGAAAGATCTTAATTTCGATGCGCTCCGAGGGAGGCCTAGGCATGTGCGAAGGGTCTGACGTTTGACTGCCTGGAGGGCACACAAATTATTCTTGCATGCATTTGAACATACGTGCGTGCTGTGCCGCAAGAATTCTGAAAATAGTGCTCTGTAAAACTCCAGCACTGAATGAGCTGACGAGTCCCATGATTGCCCGCCAAGAAAGCGGAGTAAGTTAGCGACAGATGCTAGCTCTATTTCATTAGGACGCAATGCGGGCTCAAATAAAGATTGCGTCTATCAGAATCCCTAAGAAATCATGAGATTTGTAGTAAAAAATAATATGACCATCAATGCGTACAGAATATGGATTCATAGATTTGTATGTAAATGCCACTAACACGCACTTTTATATTGAAACGCTGAGACCTTGCTTCTGAAGATAAGAGGAAGTCAGTTCTGCGGCCCATTGACATCTTGCACGCCCCTGGAGACGCTTCAGAGAGGAGGCCAAAATGCAGATGCTATCACCGTAAATTGACATTTGGACGGTGCAAGGGAGGTTCTCTGGGAGGGCAATGAATGTTAGATTAAACAAAGTAGGGCTGAGCACACCACTTTGGGGCACGTCACGGTTGATATAATGTGCTGGAGTCGGGACAGCTTCACACTGAATAAAAAATTATCCTGTCAGATAGCTCTCGCCACGCAAACAACCGACAACCAATGCCCACTTTTTCAGCACATCATGGATGGCTTCATGGGCCACGTTGTCATAGTCATATCTCACGTCAAGGAAGAGTGCCACGGACAAATGTTTGATTCTGTTTTTAACCGTGAACACGATGTCAACCGACGCTGTCAATAGAGGAGCGGCCGGGCGGAAAACCGGCCGTTGCTTCGGGCGGGTATATTTTGTTGTACTCGAGGAACCACTCGAAGCGCGTAAATCCATTCATTCCGTGACTTTTTCCACGCAACTGGCCAAAGTTATTTGCCTGTAGGATACGAGCTCGAGCAGAGATTTGCCTGGTTTTAGTAGGGACATCAGCTGAGGCATTCAATAGAATCGTTCAAGAGCATTTGGGTCTGATTTCGTAGTTCCTCTGTTAAGCAAGTTGTCTTGACTTGCTTTATTCTTTTTGCTGGTAAATAATCCGGTGACCTCGCTCCCCTCCACTAAAATATTTGGTAGATATAAAGAATGTAAGTCATGTCAGTGCATTCTATAAAAAACCATTTCTCCTATACAGTTTAGAGGTTTGAATAAGAAGAATTACAAGCGATGTATTTAAAATTTTGAAATTATTTTTGCCGAATCAAATATTATTTGAAATAAACATTTGCTGATCCGTCGGTGCACTTACAATACCTGTTGATCAATTAATACAGATGAATTAATACAGAATTAATGCAATTAATGAAAAATAGAAATTTAATAAGTACATAAAATACATGTGTTTTCAGTTTACTGATCAAAGCAGCTAGAGGTGGTTTTCAATTTCTTACAGTAGCGCCAAAATCAACAATGTATTTTGTTTATGTAACCCTGAAAAAGAAATAATTTGGTGGGATTACAAAGAAGTTTAAACAGAGACAGAGAAAAATGAAAACACCTTTGTAGTTCGTTATACGTTATTTTCATGCTTGTTTGCATGAAAAACAAATCAGGCAAAGTAGTTCAGGAAACACTTCATTTTTAATCGTTTTATTTTCCAAGCCCTTATTTGCTTAGCTCCAAACCGCATGCTTCAAATAGGTCTAAATGATTAAAATGTTACTTTAAGTAGAATTCGCGTCAAACCGACTTTACTATCAGATACAAGAACATGTCAATGACAACCATTTGAGCATGTCACATATGGCACCTTTGTTATGAAGCGAATCTCGAGCACTGCGCCGTATCTACCCTTGCCAAGATGGCTGACGCTGGCTTCACTTTGTGGGTGCGGCTTCCACTTCAGCAGTTTATTATAATCTCCTTGGTCTCAAAACAGTGTGCTCTAGCCTCCAGACAATGATTTTTATACTTTACATTTTTGATAACTCACATTTTAGTATAATTTGTGAATTATGTTAAAGAAGTTTAAGCTCGACATTTCAGCCGAACATCGCCAAATACGCAGTCAGTGTCTGCAGTCAGTGCCTACTCTGAACCCCTTCATGCATCACTGCCTTGTGGCGGAGGGGCTTGCGAAACTCAATGAAGCTGTGAGCTCTGCTGTGTAGGGCCACCCAAGCTATACAGGTCACGGCAGAAAGTTCTGACAAAATGTGATTCACTGGAGAAGGTAATGAAAACCCACTCCAGTATATTCTGCCAAGAAACCCTATGGCCAGTCACAATAGCATTAATGATATGGCGCCGGAAGATGAGCCCCCCAGGTTGGATGGCGTCCCACATGTTACTAGGGATGAACAAAGGGCGATTCCTAGTAGCTCCAGGACGAATGAAGCGGCTGGGCTAAAGCCAAAAGGACGCTCAGTTGTGAATGTGTCGGGAAGCGACCGGAAAGTCCGATGTTGCAAGGAGATATATCACATAGTAGCATGGAATGTAAGATCTATGAGGCAAGATAAATTGGATGTCGTCAAGCGAGAAATGGACAGATTGAATATTGATATCTTCGGTATCAGCGAGCTCCATGGACCGGAATGGGAGAATTTAATTCCGGCGACCATTATGTCTTTTATTTTGGGCAAGAATCCAGGAGAAGGAATGGGGTCGCTCTCATAGTAAACAGAAGAATGGGCAAAGCAGTGCTAGGGTACAACTCCAAAAACGGCCGAATGATTTCAATTCGGATCCAAGGTGACCCTTTCAACATAACAGTTATTCAAGTCTATGCAACAACCACTACTGCTGAAGAAGCTGATGTTGAGATATTTCATACTGACCTGCAATGCCTTTTAGACCGCACTCCATCAACAGATGTCCTTTTTCTCATATGAGACTGGAATGCTAAGGTGGGGTGTGAAGAAATATCCGGCATTACAGGCAAGTTCGGTCTTTGTGAGCCAAATGAAACTGGGCAGAGGCTAGTAGAGTTTGGTAAAAAAAACAACCGGACCATAGCAAATACTCATTTTCAACAGCACAGGAGGCGCCTGTACACATGGACTTCACCGGATGGTCTGTACAAGAATCAGATTGATTATATTATTTGCCGGCAGAGATGGAGAAGCGCTATACAAGCAGTAAAAGCAAGGCCTGGGGCTGATAGTGGCACCAATCATCAGCTGCTTGTTGCCAAATGTAAGCTTTGATTGAGGAAAACGCAGAAAACTAGAAGGTCTTTCAGGTATAATCTGGATCAAATTCCATCAGAATATACAGTAGAAGTGAGGAATTGAATTCAAGAATTAGATCTAGAAGGCAGAGAGCCTGAAGAGATGAGGACTGATGTTTATGATATAATTCTAGAAGTTACTACTAAGGTAGTTCCAAAGCATAAGAAATGCAAGAAAGCAAACTGGTTATCTGAATAGGCTTTACTTTGCAAATAGCTGAGGAAAGGAAGATGGCAAAAGGTATGGGGGAAAGAGAAAGATACAAGGTTCTCAATGCGGATTTTCAGAAAATAGCAAGAAGAAATAAGAATGCCTTCCTGAACATACAGTGTCAAGCAGCTGAGGACAACAGCTAATTGAGGAACACAAGAGCTCTGTATAAGACAATCAAATATATCAAAGGAAGCTTCTGTGCTACGATGGGCGTCATAAAGGACAAACGAGGCAGGGACCTCACTGAAGCCTCAGAGTTAAAGAGGAGGAGGCAGGATTACACAGAACTGTACAAAAAGGACCCGGATGTGCAAATCCAACTTAAGACAATTTTGATTACTGATCTCGAGCCGGGCATCCTGAAGAGTGAATGGGCCTTAGCCAGCCTTGCTAAGAACAAAGCTAGAGCAATTGATGGCATTCCAGGTGAGTTGCTTCAAAACCTCAACCATGCCAACGCTGTTAACATTCTGTATACATTATTTAAGCATATTTGGACAACCCTGCAGTGGCCACAGGATTGGAGGAGGTGAGTTTACATCTCCATTCCAGAGAAAGGCAGAGCCAAAGATTGTTCCAACTACCGCGCGATCGCGCTTATTTCGCATGCTAGAAAGGTGATGTTGAAATTCCTCCAAGGTAGGCTGCAGCAGTATGTGGATCGGGAGCTTTCGGACGTGCAAGCTGGGTTTCGCAAGGGCAGACGAACTAGAGACCAGATTGCCAACCTTCGCTGTATCATAGAAAAAGCAAGAGAGGTCCAGAAACCCATCTATTTCTGCTTTATTGATAATGCGAAAGCGTTTGATGGCTTAGATCAAGCAGACTGTGGCAAGCTCTCCAAGAGATGGGAGTTCCAATTCACCTCATCTGTCGCCTCAGGAACCTGTATGAATGCTAAGAGGCCACAGTCAGAACTGGGCATGGTCTTACTTATTGGTTTAAGAATGAGAAAGGAGTGAGACAAGATCGCATACTGTCGCCCTGCCTGTTTAACCTATATGCTGAGTGCATCATGAGGAAGGCCGCTCTGGACGAGTCTTCAGCTGGAATGAAGATTGCTGGGAAACGTATCAGCAACCACAGATATGCGGATGATACAACTTTCATGGCAGAAAGTGAATTGGAACTCAAGAGACTTCTGATGCGCGTACAAGAAGAGAGTGAGACGTTTGGGCTTAAACCGAACATTAAAAAGACCAAAATCTTTGCGCCTTGCTTTATCAAGTCCTGGAGCATCAAGGGATAAGAAATGGAAGGACAGATTTTTTCTTCTTGGGCTCCAAGATTACCCCGGAAGGTATGCATGCTACTGTGAAACGTCCGAGAATAGTCCGTATGTCCGCGCTCGGACGTCAGCTGGATTACCTGTACATGTTCTGCGGTCTTGCATCGGATGGTCCGTAGGACGTCCGAGAGGTGACTTCGGGACAAAAACCGGATGACCGACGGAGGTCCGAACGTCCAAACCGTTTGTAATGTTTAATATTGTATTATTTACTTGTAATGATTTTTTTTCCTCTTTTGGTTTAGCGATTTGTTGCGTCCTGTTCATGTTTCACATTTTTCAGTGTTTTTATGTATTTTCCCACTCCCCTCTGTAATGCTTTGCCCCGAGGGTATAATAAATAAATAAATATAGATGAATTCTATAGTATTAACGAGAGGGTGGCGGGCATCGAAATTAGGCTTAATGAGCGGTATAAATTGAAGGTTGTACAGGCCTATGCACCTGCATGTAGTTATGATGACCAGGCAGTTGAAAGCTTCTACGAAGATGTAGAATCGGCAATGCGAAAAGTAAAGACGCAGTATACTGTGCTAATGGTCGACTTCAATGCCAAGGTAGAGAAACAGCAGGCAGGAGACCAGACAGTAGGTGACTGTGGCATTGGTTCTAGGAATAGCAGGGGGGTGTTTCTAGTTGAGTTTGCAGAGCGCAATAACTTAAGAATCATGAATACCTTCTTCAGCAAACGGAAGAATCGGAAATGGACATGGAAAAGTCCTAAAGAGGAGACTAAAATGAAATTGACTTCATACTGTGTTCAACCCCCGCCATTATGCAAGATGTAGAGGTAATCGGGAAAGTGCGATGCAGTGACCACAGGATGGTGAGGTCCCGAATTAGCCTAAATCTGAAGAAGGAACGCAACAGATTAGCAAGAAAGAAACCCATCAACGAATTAGCGTTGAGGGGGAGGGCAGAAAACTTCAGGATCTCGCTACAGAATCTCGCTACAGCTCTAACCAAGGATGACGACATTACCCTAGAAGCAATAAACAATAACTTCGGAGATATCATTACTGAGTGTACGGTAGAAGTAGGCGGTAGGATAGTTAGAGAGGATACCGGCAAGCTGTCTAAGGAGACGAAAGATTTTATTAAGAAACGCCAAAGTATGAAAGCTTTCAATCCAACAGAGCAGATAGAATTGGCCGAGATATCAAAGCTAATCAATAAGCGCAAGGTGGCCGATATAAGGAAGTATAACATGGATAAAATTGAGCATGCTGTAAAGAACGGGGGAAGCCTTAAAGTGGTAAAGAAATTGGGCATAGGCAAAAACCAGATGTATGCGATAAAGGACAAGGCGGGCAACGTCATCACGAATATGAAGACAGTCAAAGTGGCCGAGGAGTTCTACACAGATCTCTACAGTAGCCAAAGCAATCAGGACCGTAATGAGATTGGAAATCAGCTGCAGAAGATCAGATATCTACCGATTTGTTGAAGGACGGGGGGAATATTGTGCCAGAAAAACTGGCCACCCTGTATACGCAGTGCCTGGTGTTATCGACGGTACCGGAACCATGGAACAATGCAAACATAATCCTGATTCATAAGAAAGGGGACTCTAAGCACCTTAAAAATCACAGACTAATCAGCGTACTGTCTGTTACGTATAAGATATTTACTAAGTATAATCGCCAATAGAATCAGGACACCCTTAGATTGCAATCAAAGGATCAAGCAGGTTTTCGGAAACGGTACTGTACTATCGATCATATTCATTCCATCACCCAGGTGACAGAAAAATGCTCAGAATATAACCAGCCCTTATACATAGCATTCATTGGTTAAGAAAAAGCGTTTGACTATGTTGAAACTTCGGCGGTGATGCAGGCATTGCGAAATCAGGGGGTAGACGAGCCGTACGTGAAAGTGCTGGAATATATATATAGTGGCTGCACAGTAACCATAGCTCTGCAAAAAGAAAGTAACAAAATTCCCATAAATAAAGGAGTTAGGCAAGGAGACACAATCTCCCCAGTACTATTCACAGCTTGCTTAGAGGAAGTATTCAGAGACTTGGAATAGCAGCTAGGGATAAGGGTAGGTGGATAATACCTCAGTAATCTGCGATTTGCTGATGACATTGCCTTGCTAAGCAACTCGGGGGATGAACTGCAAATAATGATTGATGACTTAGAGAGGAAAAGTAGAAAGGTAGGCTTGAAACTCAATTTGCAGAAGACTAAGTTAATGTTCAACAGCCTCGGGGAGGAACAGCAGTTTGAATTAGGTAGCGAAGTACTGGAAGTAGTAAGCGAATATGTCTACTTAGGACAGGTAGTAACCGCAGATTCGGACTATGAAAGGGAAATAGCAAGAAGAATAAGATTGGGATGGAGCGCATTTCGCAAGCACTCGCAGATTATGACTAGAAGGTTACCGGTTTCACTCAAGAGGAAAGTATACAACAGTTTCATCTTACCTGTACTCACCTATGGGACTGAAACGTGGAGGCTAACCAAGAGGGTTCTACTTACGTTGAGGACAACTCAGAGGGCTATAGAACGAAAAATGGTAGGGGTAACATTAAGAGATAGGAAGCGTGGAGAGTGAGTCACAGAAATAACTCAAGTTACCGACATTCTAGCGGAAATTAGGACGAAGAAGTGGACATGGGCAGGGCATGTAGTGCCAAGAGAGGATAATTGATGTTCGCTTAGGTTAACAAACTGGATTCCAAGTGAAGGAGAGCGTAGCAGGGGGCGGCAGAAAGTTAGGTGGGCGGATGAGGTTAAGGAGTTCGCAGGGGTTCTGGAGCTTCTCTGAGAAAACGACCAAGCGTATTAGTAAAAAATGAGTCCCAGGCTTGGTTGATATTAATTCTTAATATGTTGCCCAACATGCTCACATTTGCCTCATTCCGTCTACTAGAACGCCGCATCCGCTTTAATTTACTTTAGTGTGGGTTATGTCCCGCGTAATCCAGGGCTTATGTTTCTTTTTCTTCACATTATTAGGGACATACATTCTCAAGCAATCAAGACATAGTTTTTCAAACATGCACCATAACACATTTATGTGATGTTAGGAAGATAGCGAGAGACCGGAAAGCGTGGCGTGATATGGTCCATATGGTCACGAAGAGTCAGACACGACTGAACGACTGAACTGAACTGAACTGATGATGGGTGAGGTAAGTGGAACAATCCGGGAGTCTCATTTTAGAATCACGCACAATCATGCGAACCATTGGCCATGAGGTTACGATCCTAAGGCTAGGATAAACGGGGCATCATTTATGCCAGCTAGACTTACACACGAAGTGGAAGCTGACGATTGTATTTTAATGAATATGCATGAAATATCAAAGGTATATACTGCTCAGTAAAAAAAGAGTAGCGAAGATCATAGAAGTGCACGGGTGCCGCAAGTGGACGTGCTGGTGGGAGCTATTAACATTGTTGCCTCATGCTGTTTAATATGAAGCTCAAATGTCCCTCGGTGTTTTCTTTACTCGTCGGTGATATCGCTCTTCATAGAACCTTTCTATAACTTAACTTTCAAGACTTGATAAAATAGCGTATATCTACAGTTGTACTTATTACTTTTAAGTGTAAACTCTATTTAAGGGGCTAAACATTGTAATTTCGCCTCGCTGAGTCAGAACTATCTTGACGGAAGACAGACATTGCGTTGGGCTGAGTACGACGCCTGACTACTGTGCCGGAGTACCCGTGTTCGATCCCGAACGTCGGCGGCTGCGTTTAGGCCGAGGCAAAACGAAGAGGAGTCCGTGTACTGTGCGATATCAGTGCACGTTAAAGATGCCGAGGTTACAGTGCCCTAGAAGGGCATTGTACCGAGGTGGTTGAAATTACTCAGGAGCCCTCCACTACGGCAGCTTTTTAGAGCGCAGCTCTTTGGCGGCTGTTCCTGGGTTTCGCGGTGCCGTCGGCGTCGGCCTCGCAACCAGTTCCGCCCCCCTTTCAACCCCCCCCCCCCGTTCGAGCCGGCGCATTTGGCCACCGGAGCCTCGCAGGAAGAGGGGGGGGGGGTACACTCAGCGGCGAATGATGGGGGCAGGAACGCGCGCAGCTACCGGAGCACACGAGGAAAAAAAAAAGAGGGTCGCCCGAGGCAGCGCTAGCAGTGACTGACGTCGCTAGCTAGTCAACACAACGTGCTGCGTAGAACACCGTCGCCGCCATGCAGAAAGAGGAGACCCCCCCCCCTCTTCCTGAGTGGAGGCGAGGGTGCTCTCCGGTTGCGGAAACGCCGACCCGCTCCGCAAGTATGCGGGCGCACCGAGACGACCGCTCCGGAGGGTGATACAATAGCGCTCGCATCCTTCATCCGCAGAAAGCAACCGCACAGCGGCGGATCACGGTGCCTGCATCCCGTTCTCACTCGCTTCCAGGCTCGCTTCACTCGCTAGCGGCGTCAGCGAGTCGCTGCTATCTGTTCGTTGCGCAACGTTCCTATGGACCCACGCGCTGCCTCCCGCAACCTCCCGATAACTCAATTGCTCTCTTCATTTCTCGGGCCACAAAGCTTCTTTCATGACAGCCAAGAACTGTTAGTGGAGTGTTTCTTGAAGGAATACGTGTGAAAATAAAAAAAAAGAAGTATGTAATTGTGCTTATGTGCCTTGCTCGAAATCCTTGCCTCTTTTTTTCTCTATTGGTTCACGGGAAAGGAAAGGAGCAGTATTTGTCACATTTGCTCTGTGGACACCTGAACCGCGCCGTAAGGGAAGGGAGGAAGGTGGGAGTGAAAGTGTAAAGACAGAAAGGGGAGCTGTAGTGGAGGGCTACGGAGTAATTTCGACCCCCTGGGGATCTTTAACGTGCCCTGACATCGCACAGCACACGGACGCCTCTTCGTTTTGCCTCAATTTATCGAAAAGATGAAACAGCTGATGAGCTGCGCTCAAATTTCGCATTAGGAAGTAACATAATCGTGGGCATTTTTTTCTCTTTCAGCTAGGCGTGCAGGGGAGAGGAAAGTGTGGGCCTGTAAATGGCGCCACGTATTCTGTTCGATTTTAGATAGGGACTTGTGAGGGGGAGGGAGGGATAATCGGGAGCCTTCTCGCCCCAATGCACGCTTTGCAGCTCTCCCCGAGCAGACTATGCTCACATTCTTTACTTTTGTCCGGCGCACTTTCCCCCCGTCTCCTGGCAAATAAACAGCCCGCAGCTGTGGGAGGCTGCTTTGGCCAGCTCGGAGCCGCATATTCAACAGCGGCTT
The DNA here is from genome assembly GCF_055883805.1 of Amblyomma maculatum. NCBI lineage: Eukaryota > Metazoa > Arthropoda > Arachnida > Ixodida > Ixodidae > Amblyomma > Amblyomma maculatum. The sequence goes on along the minus strand of NC_139353.1, from coordinate 104,180,549 downwards.
ACGACCTGGGCAGCGGAAGTCGCCGCCAGGCGTGACCTGGAGGCCACGACCAGAAGTCGGAAGGCCTCCCACGGAACGGCGGCAACATAATTTTGCTTTTTTAATTTTTTTGGCCTTCAATGAATAAAGTATGTACCACCACCTTCTATTTCAGCTTTGCCACCCTCCTTACTCCCTTCCTTACGCGCGGTTCAGGTGTCCGCAGAACAAGCGTGACGAATACTGCGTCTTTCGTTTCCTGTGAGCCAATTATTATACATTCGCCCAAACCTAACCTGAACCAAAATATAGAAAATCGCCAAACAAGAAGTGGTTTAAGTTTGATATAAATTAGTTAACCGAAACAAGGCAGATACGGCGCCTTCCTTTTGCTAAAAAAATAAAGAGCACTGCAGAATCTGCATTGGCGTAATGCAAAAGCACGAACGCTTCGAGTGGTTCCTTCTGATATCTTCTAGTTGCTTAATTCACTTCTTGCTTACCCATTTTAGTAATTGGTACTTTAACATTGCGTGTCAATTCCTTCTTATGCCATTTTCTGGCTTCCCTTCCGGTTTCGTGGCGTCACATCCACTAAGGCATTCCTTTGTCTCCGCTTTCACTCCCACAATGCTTCCTTCCCTTACGGCGCGGGTCAGATATCTACAAACAAGCACGACAGATACTGCGCCTTTCCTCTTCTTTCCGGTTTCAATTTTTGGGTTTAACGTCCCAAGCCAACTCAGGCTATGAGAAACGCCATAGCGGAGGACTCCGGAAATTTCGCCCACCTGGGGTTCTTTAACGTTCACTGATATCGCACAGCACACGGGCACCTTGCTTTTCGCCTCCATCGAAAAGCTGCCGCCGAGGCCGGGATGCGATCCCGCATCCTTGGGAACAGTAGTAGAGCGCCGTAACCACTGCGCTACCGCAGCGGGTAAACTTCCTTTCCTTTCCTGTGAACCAGTTATTGTAATTAATTACGTCACTTATTGGCATAAATAATTTTTCCGACACAAAATTACGTCACCCTCACTCGACTGACACCCCATTGACCTCTACCACTTCTCTATTCTCATAACTGCTGCGGATACGATTTTGCGGATATGTTTTGCGGATGGAAATCTGGGAACATAGCGAAATAATGCTTTCGCATTAAAGACAACTCAGGCAAAAGTGCAAGGCCCCGCCGCGGTATTACTGTGGTGAGACGCCCGACTATTGTTTCGGTGTTCACGAGCTCGATCCCGACCGTCGGCGGCTGAGTTTCGATAGAGGCGAAACGACGAGGCGTACATGTGCTGTGGGATGACAGCGCACGTTAAAGATCCCCAGGTGGTCGAACTTTCTCCGGAGCCCTCCACTGTGGCTCCTCTTTCCACTTTCTCCCTCTTTCAACGGCGCGGTTAAGGTGCCCAGCGAACAAGTGTGACATACACTACGCCTTTCCTTTCGTGTGAACCAGAACTTAAGTGCTGTGGGATGTCACTGTTGTTGTGACTAAAGGAAAATGAAAACGATTGCCGACTATTACGATACTTCCTAATGCGAAATTAGAGCGCAGCTCCTCAGCTGTTCGCGATAGCCTGAGGCTAAGATTTTAAGCAAGCATGTATGTAATATCACCGACTACAATTTTATTTTTCACACATATTCCTTCAAGAAACACTCCACTAAATATTCGTGAAATTCATGAAGGAAGCTTGGTAATCGGAGAAATGAAGAGAGCGGGATGCGGGAGCAGCGCGTGGACCCATAAAAACGTTGCGCGCCCGAGAGACTAATGTCACAAGCTGCAGACGTGAAGAAAGAACCTTTGAAAACATATTAAACTGACTTGAAAACGCTATAGTCAAAGTTAGCGTGTCTAGCAGTATATGTTTTGAAGAAAAAATTCACAGTGGCTTAGTTGCAGTTAAGCCTGGGAAATTGCGGAAGCTCGCTGTCGTTTCCTGTCCACACTGGCAGCTGCCTTCTCCCTCTGCTTCTCCGACTGCATGACGAACTGAGTTGTTGTTGCTAAAGGTGGATTCACACGACGGACCGAATAGCGAAGCGATCGGTCACGTGACCTCTGATCCGAGGTCCGTCCGTCCGCGGCGAGCATTCACACGGTGGGAGAGAATAGCAGACGACAGAGCAGACTTACTCTTTCTCCCAGGCACTGCGCGAGAGGAGAGCCTTGTTCTGGCGCGCTGTTATCGAGGGTAGCCTACCATGGACGATGCATGGACGGTGGGTGAATGCGCGGGTTGCGGCGGCCTACAGCTACTGCTGCTGCGCCGTTTTGCCAAAGTATTGTGGTGACTGTTTCACTCGACGTGGTATACTACGCAGGCAGTTCTCTGCAGTGCAAACGATCGCGCTTACTCTATGAGAGCTGCATGAAAATACTGCTTTCAACCCTTGGAAGACGACCATTCGGACTGCCCCTATGCTCCCGGTACGTGCCAAATGCCAAAACGCTTGAGGAAAGCGATGAATACATTCAAGCGACTGCTCTGTGCAGTCACAAAACTCACGCATTCGGTATCGCGCAGTGCAAGAGCCTGTCACTGTAAATTCTGTGAAAACCATGTACTGCGAATGAAGGCAAAAACAGGCTAGTTCGACTCCAAAATAGAAACGACTGCCGTCAGTCGTCAGAAGCCGCTTCTCGCTTTCCTACAGCGTTTTAGTGCAATGTATGTTATGTTGTCTATGCTTGGGCACCGGGAGCATAGCTGAAAAGCGTTCCGCGAGAGAAATAAATAAATAAAAAAATGTCTTGTCCGTGAAGGATCCGAATTGTGAAAAGGACTCTCGACCTTGTCGCGAATTGCTGCTCGCGGACTGAAGCGAAGCAGCGGAAATCACTGACGTAGGGCCACGTCACAGCGAATCGTGAGAGCGATTCGCGATTTGGTCCGCCGTGTGAATCCACCTTAAGGCTGTAGGATGAAGAAAAAGAAAATGCATGGGCCTGCTACTGGCTCTGCAGCTGAGCTACCTCTGCTGCCTGATTAATTTATAGGAAGGGAAAGGCGTGGTAGCTGTCTCACTTGTTTTCTGTGGACACCTCAACCGCGCCGCAACGAAAGGGAGGAAGGTGGGAGTGAAAGTGGAAAGAGAGAAAGAGGAGCCGTAGTGGAGGGCTACGGAGTAATTTCGGCCACCTGGGGATGTTTAACGTGCGTTGACATCGCACAGCACACGGACCCCTCTTCGTTTCGCCTCCATCGGAACGCAGCCGCCGAGGTCGGGTTCGAAACCTCTGCTGCCTAATGCTGAAAGAAGAGAGAATAGAGAAGATCGGTGTCTGGCTAGCCCCTGCCGCAAGCGGCGTTGACCTAGCGTCCCAGCCCCGTACGGCCAGGAACTGCCACCTTTCACCACCTCTCGATAAAACCGGTGGCTGGCTAGCTCCCGTCGCAAGCGGTGTTGACCTACCGTCCCAGCCCCGTCGGGCCAGGAACTCCACGCCGAACTGTCTTACAAGCGCTGAAATGGCATGCTTTATACAGCACAGTTTCCCTTCCTCTTACCGGACAGAAGAGAGGCGAAGAGTCTCCAATGGAAGACGACACTACCTGTTATACCACAGCGCACCTAGTGGGAGAAGCGCGAAACGCCCGGCGTGGCTACGAGACACGCCACGCTGAAAAGACGACTTGGTAGCCCAGTTCTCGCGCTGGGATAACGTCAGTATTCACGTGGCGTAAAGCGTAAGTACCGGACCACGCTACGCTGAAGGCTCGAACCCTGGCGTAGTACTGCTTTAGCAATAAAATGTGAGCGGGCTACATAGCAGGCATTCCTCGAAAGCCAAGAGATGGTCGGCTAGTGATCCGGACTATCAAACTACCTTTATATACGCAAACTACATCAAAATATGATGCTTTTCTTTCTGAGTGTGTGAATCCTCGGTTACTGTACATGGTACCCTGAATTTCGGTGTTTGCACTCGCATGATTCATACATGATTATTGCGAAAGTAATACTAGGCCAGATTTCGACAATGTTGTTTGTGTGGCAGTAGGAAGAAAGAAAAGAAAATGCACGGGCCTGACAACCTGACGTCTTACCAGCGCGAGAGAGGGTCTTTAGGGCTACCAAGTCAGCTCTTCAGCGTAGCGTGGCTCGTAGCCATGGCGGGCGTTTCGCGCTTCTCCCACTTGGTGCGCTGTAGTCTAGCAGGTGGTAGGACGCCTCCATGCGCGCGCCCTCCTCTGCCGCTGCGGAGGGTGGGGACACTTTGAAAGGATCAGTGCCGCCTCTACGCCTCCATATTTGAGCCTACGCAAGTGTGCCCCGCTTTTGCGGAGGCTGTCGCGTGACGTTCCTTGGCGCACGTTCCGGTTTCGTATTGCTAATGGCAAGAACGCTAGAGAAGATGAAACTTCTGGAGAGAAGGCGCAGTATTTCACTTTCTCCGAGAAGGGTGCGTTTAGATGGTACGCCATCACTCCTCTCGAGTGGCGTTCCTTGGCGCGCGTTCAAGATTGGGACTGCAGATAACAGGAACAATCCTGAAGCGCTGTGAGAAGGGTGGGGCCAAAATATGACGGAGTTGTCTCCACCCTTCTAGGGCGCGAGTGCGCGCGTATCGAGGCACCCTTAAAGCTAAGTGCTTGAGATTGAGCTAGTTGGACCTCCCCTAACAGGTGGAGTCATCTTCCATTGGAGGCAATTCGCCTCACTTTAGCAATCTCCAAGGCTTAACTACAGCTAAGCCACTGATATTTTATATTAGCGTGTGTGCCGTGTGTTGTCACGTCTTCCACTTGAGCTCTGAAGTTTGCCCTTCTTATTTGCCTTACAGGAATGGAAAGGCGCACTATCTGTCACACATCTGTGGACACCTGAATCACGCAGTAAATTAACGAAGTTGGGAGTGAAAGTGGAGCTAGTTACAATGAAAAGGCGCAGTATCTATCAAATTTGACTATGTGGACACCTGAATGGCACCGTAAGGGAAGGAAGGCGGGAGTGAAAGTGGAGCTGGTTACGAGGGACAACGCCGACGCCGCGACACCCAAAAATGGGGGCCAAAAAGCTGCGCTCTAAAACGCACGGTCCTACTGGATCTATAGCTAGGCCACCTCCGCTGTCCCGTGCGAACAAAGGAAAAGTAGAGATTAATGAAAGAAAAGGGAAAGAAAGACGCGTATTGCAACATCCATTGTCTGTCACCGAAATGTTAGCGGATGCAATGACGGCCTACAACAGATACATATATGGTGACAGGCCAACACCACCGCAAGCTGCAGTGACCTACCAGTCACAGACACGTAGGGCCAGGAGTTGTGGCTGTAAGAAGGAAAAGAAAATGCACGGGTCTGCTACTGGCTCGTAGCTGAGGAAGGAAGTGGTGAAGAGGGGTAGTTCCAGGCCCTCCGGAGCTGGGACGGTAGGGCAGCGCCGCTCGTTGATTGATTTATAGGAAGGGAGAGACATGGTAATTGTCTCACTTGTTTTCTGTGGACACCTCAACCGCGCTCGCTGTAAGGGAAGGGAGGAAGGTGAGAGTTAAAGTGGAAAGCAAGAAAGAGAAGCCGTAGTAGAGGGCTACGGAGTAATTTCGACCACCTGTGGATCTTTAACGTGCGCTGACATCGCACAGCACACGGACGCCTCTTCGTTTAGCCTCCATCGAAACGCAGCCGACGAGGCCGGGTTCGAACCCGGGTACTCCGGCACAGTAGTCGGGCGTCTTACCATTGCACCACCCCGGCGGGCACGCCAGCTATACCTCAAACGCGCCGTAAGGGATGAGAGGAAGGTGGGAATGATAGTGGAAAGATGGAAGTAGGAGCCGTAGTGGAGGACTACTGGAAGTAGTCTCGACCACCTGGGGATCTAACGTGCGCTGACATCGCCCAACACACGGACGCCTCTTCGTTTGGCCTCCATCGAAACGCAGCGGTCGAGGTCGGGTTCGAACTCTCCGCGTGCAGACAGAAGAGAGAAAGGACAGAAGAAAGAAAAAGAAGAGGGAGAGAAAGGCGCGCGCCGCAACAACAGTCATTGTCTACCACCGAAGGAGTGGCGGGTGCAATGACGGACAGGTAGGTCAACGCCACTTGCGGCGGGGCTTTCCTACCACCGAATTTTTGTCTGTTGTGGGCCGTTATTGCATCCGACCTCCCCCCGCTTGTTGTTGTTGGGGCTGCAAGAAGAAAGAAAAGAAAATGCATGGGCCTGCTGCTGGCTCTGTAGCTGAGCCACCTCCGCTGCCTCGTTCACAGAAGAGAAAATAGAGAAGAAAGAAAAGGAAGAGAGAAAGAAAGACGCGCGCCGCAGCAACAGCCGTCGTCCACCTCCGCAGCGGTAGCGGGTGCAATGACGGCCTACAACAGATATAAAATCTGTGGCAGGCAAGCCCCTGCCGCAAGTGGCGGTGACTTACCTGTCCCAGCCCCATCAGGGGAAAGCCTCTGGTGGACGACGGCTGTTGTTCCGGCACACGCCTTTCTCCCCCTGTTCCTTTTCTTCATTTTCTCTCTTGTCTGCACGAGACAGCGGAGGTGGCTCCACGAGAAAGCCATTAGCAGGCCCATGCATTTTCTTTTCCTTCTTCCTACAGCCACAACAACAACAGCCTACAACGGATAAAATTCGGTGGCTGGCTAGTCACCGCCGCAAGCGGTGTTAACCTACCGCATAGAGTTTCTTACACTAGCTAGCTTGAAAGCTGAGGACGCTCCACTTCAGCCACCATGGGCGCGCTAAGAATCATGGGCCGGTGTGCTTCTTGATGCGAAACAGTCGGTTTTTCTCGGTTACGTGGAGTGGCGTTACTGCGATGTTTCTTTTTTTGGCATCATCATCATCATCTCAAGGTGCGTGCATAGACCGCAGAAGCCATAGTAGCGAAGGCGCAAAAACAGACGTCGCCAATAAAAGGTTTCTGTTTCCCGAAATGCTACTAAAAACTTTCTTAAGTGATTGCACAACCATAAATGTTTTCATGATGTTATCTTCTTTCGGAGTTTGCCTATTAAGTGCGAAGTATTGGTATTTCTGCTGCTCAAAACTACGCCAATAGTTCAAAGAGCCATTGCTTATATTCGATAAATCTCACACTGACATCCTGTTTCTATCTCGTTTTGGAATTTATAGTCACAATATTCAATATTAGGACATTCTTAACGGTAGAAGAACGTTTATCTTTGCATTAGTTTTGGCAAGCGTTGTAGCTGCACTTGGTAGCTCTCCGGCCCATGATGCTTTGAGCGCCCATGGTGGCTGAACTGGTCGTCTGGAAACTCCATGTAAACTGCCATAGATGGCAGCACAGCTTTCCCTCTAGGTAAAAGTAAGAAACTCTATGACCTACCGGCCCAGCCCCGTAGGGCCTGGCACTACCACCCTTCGCCACCGGCGGGGGTCATTGCACCCGCCACTGCTTCGGTGGTGGACGACGGCTGTTGTTGAGGCGCGCGTCTTTCTCTCCCTATTCTTTTTACTTTCTTCGTTATTTTCTCTTCAGTCCGCAAGAGGCAGCGGAGGTGGCTCAGCTACAGAGCCAGACGCTACCACTCAGCCACGAGTTCGATGCTTGAAAGTTAAATTGTAAATGGTTCACAGGAACGGAAAGGCGCATTAACTGTCACGCTTGCTCTGTGGACACCCGAACCGCGCCGTAAGGGAAGGGAGGGAGGTGGCAATGAAAGTGGAAAGAGAGAAAGAGGAGCCGTAGTGGAGGGCTACGGAGTAATTTCGGCCACCTGAGGATCTTTAACGTGCGCTGACATCGCATAGAACACGGACGCCACTTCGTTTCGCCTCCATCGAAACGCAGCCGCCGCGGTCGGGTTCGAACCCGGGAACTCCGGCACAGTAGTCGGGCGTTTTACCACTGCACCACCCCGGTGGGGCACTAGAAAGCGGTACAAAAGCGCTTCTAGTGAATGCGGTGTTGCCTTAGAAACGTGCCGTAGAACGTTATAGAGCGGTGTATATTGGTAATTATGAGCATGTTACAGAAGTTGCAGTTACACGAATAGCCAAGTACGTTTCCGCTACATTTCTTCTGCGCTCTGCGCACATGCAGGGCCATCTTGCGGCAAACACAGAAGAACCCCTCCTCGCAATGTGCGGCGCTGCCCCGACACGTGGCGTGCCACTCGCCCCGTTTCGCCGTGCACCCTCGCGGGTTGTAGAAGCAAGCGTCTTTCCTTTCTTTAGATCACTATCTTCGCTCACCCGCTTCTCCCCTTCGGGCCGCGCGGGTACCAGTGCGAGGATGCCCGAATACCCTTGCGTTTAATAAGTTTTCTCGACAAGGTGCAATAACGCTATCGCATTCCACTCTTGAAGGCAAAGCTTAAGTGTCCTCCAAATTTTCTTTTCCTTCTTGCTACAGCGACAACAATAACTGTAGCTGCGCCACCTCCGCTGTCTCGTGCGGACAGAACAGAGAAAGTAAAGAAAAAAAAAAGAGGGAGGGAAAAAATTACCGACGATTACTTTACTTAAGTTAAATTGGTTCACAGGAAGGGAAAGGCGCAGTAACTGTCACACTTGCTCTGTGGACACCCGAACCGAGCCGTAAGGGAAGGAAGGAGGGTGGGAATGAAAGTGGAAAGGGAGAAAGAGGAGCCGTAGTGGAGAGCTACGGAGTAATTTCGACCACCTGGGGATCTTTAACATGCGCTGACATCGCACAGCACACGACGCCTCTTCGTTTCGCCTCCATCGAAACGCAGCCGCCGCGGTCGGGTTCGAACCCGGGAGCTCCGGCACAGTAGTCGGCCGTCTTACCACTGCACCACCCCGGCGGGGCTTACTTTACTTCCTAATGCGAAATTTGAGCGCAGAAAATAAGCTGTTTCACCTTTAAGATAGATTGAGGCAAAGAAATTGAGCAACACATGTATGCGCTATCACAGAATTTTTTTTTTCATTTTTCACACGTATTCCTTTAACAAAGACTCCACTAACAGTTCTTGACAGTCATGAAGGAAGCTTTGTGGTCGGAGAAATAGACTGATATATGTTCGACTTGGTACACCAATGCTTGATTCTCAAAGACGAGATCTATACAAGTGCCTCGTGAGGTTGTCACAGCCGTGAGACTCGTTACGAGCGAGAGGAACGGGATGTTCTCCCGCACAAGTGTGAAGAAATTCCTGTTTGTCTTTATGTCAACATTCGTCTCGCTCATGGCTCAGAAAGAACTGGCAGATAATTTCGCAGTGGCGAACGGCAGCGGCAATTTCGGCTCGGGCGGTGCACATATACAGATCCGCCGCCACCGATCTGGCTCTCTGATTGCCACCGCAGAGGGGTTGCATTGGAGGAGGAGCGAAAAAAGGAATTAAGTTCTAGCCGGCGCTTTGACAACCGGAGACTCGCAGGAAGAGGGGGGAGGGGGGCGGCGATTACACCTAACGGCAAACGATGGGTGCAGAAGTGCGCGCAGCAAGCGGACAACGCGATAAAGGGAGGAGGGAAGAGATAGCAGCGACTGACTGATGCTGCTGACGCCGATAGTGAGTCAACCCCAGCTGCGGAGTTGGTTTCAGGGACAACGCCGCCGATGCCGACGCAAACAATATGATACCCTCGCTTCCGCAGCGCCAAGAACCAGGTCTAGCTGTGGGAAGGTGGTCACGTATTCGTCGACGTGCCGGGGCCTACGTGAAATAACCGGCGCGTCGGCAACTGAAGAGCACCCTATCCGCCACACAGGAACAGGGGGGGGACCCTCCCCTCCTCTTTCTGCATGGCGGCGACGGTGTTCTATGCAGTCACGTTATCTTGACTCTCTAGCGGCGTCAGCGGCATCCAGCGGTATCAGTCGGTCGCTGCTAGCGCTGGGGGGATGAAAGGGGGGCGGAGCTGGTTACGAGGCCGACGACGACGCCGACGCGAAACCCAGGAACGGACGCCAAAGAGCTGCGCTCTAAAAAAGACTCGCGCCGCAAACAACCGTCATCCACCAGCTAAGGGGTGGTGGGTGCAATGACGGCCTACAACAGAAAACATTTTGAGGCAGGCTAGTTCCCGCCGCAAGCGGTGTTGACCTGCCGCTCCCAGCCCCGTAGGACCAGGAACAGCCACCTTTCACCAACTCCATCCCCTAACCCCAAGGGCCAGGAGCAGCCTTCCTCCACATCTGTCAGTGCACGTTAGCCGCCTTCCACATCTCCTGTGACTACAGGTTAAAAATCTGCTGGTGATAAAATTTACTATTTAGCCCTCTACAAGCCTCCTCTTTATCTCTATGCACTTTCGCTCCCTCGTGTTTCTTTCCCTTGCGGACGGGATCGAGTGCACTCGTAACTAGTGTGACAGATACTGAGCCTTCTTTTTTCTGTTAACCAATAATATCAGTCAACTGAAAAAATTTCTCAATGAAAACGCTGGGTTATTGTCAGCGCCTATCGTTTCTACTCTTAAGGACCAGCTTGAGCGTCTCCCTGTTTGACGCCGTCAAGCAGTTTACAATCTTGCTAATTCAGGTTGGTTGGTTTTTTGGTTGGTTCATAGGAAGGGAAAGGCGCAGTATCTGTCACACTTGCTCTGTGGACACCTGAACCGCGCCGTAAGGGAAGGGAGGAAGGTGGGAGTGAAAGTGGATAGAGAGAAAGGGGGGCCGTAGTGGAGGGCTACGGGGTAATTTCGACCACCTGGGGATCTTTAACGTGCGCTGACATCGCACAGCACACGGACGCCACTTCGTTTCGCCTCCATCGAAACGCAGCCGCCGAGGCCGGGATTCGCTCCCGGGAACTCCGGCACAGTAGTCGGGCGTCTTACCACTGCACCACCCCGGCGGGGCGCTAATTCAGGAAAATCTAGTTTTAAATCCTAATTGGTGTAGTAGGAAAGGAAAGCAGGAGTGTCTATCACACCTCGCTGGATGCCTAAACTGCGTCGTAATAGTCAAGAGCGGAAGGTTGGAAAGTGACAAAGGTGCATCGCACTGAAGGGCTTCAGAGTAATTTCGGCCAACTGGGTATCTTTAACGCCTACTGACATCGCCTACTGACAGCACCCAGACTGCTTTCCAATCGGCCATCATTGAAGGAAGGAAGGAAAAACTTTATTTAGCCCAATATTACTTGTGATTTTTGGGACGTCTTCACAGATGTCTGCTTGTTGAATCCACAAGAATCTTCTCCGTCGACCTCGTCCACTTCTGCACAATGGTCGGTTGCCCTCAGTCCAGGGCTCCGCTGGCTACTGCCGCCCGTTCTGCTCGCTGTACTAGACTTTGCTGGTCTTCGTAGCGGTCGCTGAACAGCAGAGTGTCCCATTGCTCCGCACTCGTGTTTCGAATTTTGTGGACCACATCTATGTTTTGACTGGCCCATGCGATGTGATATAGTGTTGGTTTTTCATCGCACCACGGACATCGGTCCGCGTATATGATAGGGCACATTTTGTTTGGTATGTATAGGTTTTTGTATGAACCAGTCTGTAATTGTCTCCGTATGACAGTTTCCTCTCTGGTGAGAGAACTGTGCGGCGGGTGATATGGCATTCTTCTTCCTCTTTAGTTTTCTAGTATGGCCGAGTATGCCTTGGGTGGCCCCGCAGGGTGGTCAGTGGTAAGACGCCCGACTACTGCGCCGGAGTACCCGGATTCGAACCCGACCTCGGCGGCTGCGTTTCGATGGAGGCGAAACGAAGAGGCGTCGTGTGCTGTGCGATGTCAGCGCACGTTAAAGATCCCCAGGTGGTCGAAATTGCTCCGTAGCCCTCCACTACGGCTTCTCTTTCTCTCTTTCCACTTTCACTCCCATCTTCCTCCCTTCCCCTACGGCGCGGTTGTGGTGTCCAGAGAAAAACAAGTGAGACACAAGTGAGGGAAAAGCACCGCGCCTTTCCCTTCCTATAACTAAATCAGTTAAATCAGTTATGCCTTGGGTGCTAGCAAACGTTCTGTGGACCCGTCGGATGCTCAGAAAGTAGTGTATGCTCGAGCTATCCTGTCAGCCTCTTCGTTCTCTGCCACCCCCATGTGCCCTGGCACCCACATAATTTTGTGTCTGGTCTTGTTTTCTTCGTGGATTTTAATTCTGTCGCTCGCTTCGAGGAGTATACGGAGCGCGTGACGACCAATCCTACCATTCATGAAATTTCGACAGGCTGTCGTGAGTATCGTTAGCGACCGCCCAGTTCTATAGCCCTCCGCCACCGCTAGAGCAACGGCTACTTCCTCGGCCTGTGCTACTATACTTTTGATATACTTTTGTTGCGATTGTATTCGAACCTGGGAACAGCGGTTTGGTAGCCGAACGTCTTAACCACTGAGCCAACGCGGTGGGTTGCAAAACAATGCTTAACAGAGCTTTCACGCGCATGTTCAAGCCAAGCTTAAGCCACACCTTTTCTTGTGAAAGCTGACATTCTCTTCGGGACGTTGTGGAAGTATTCAATGCTGCCAGCTCTATTCTCATTGCTCTGCAATGACATAACTAACTCTAACCGGGTGTCGTAACGAACACAACGTAACATGGGCCCGTACTTTAATATTGCCTGTGCTTCATCTGTGCTAACATCACAAAGTTCCTTGACATTCTATTTCATACCTGCCTATTTGCCAAACGTAATCAAATTTGTATGCCAAACTATCAGCTGGAAAGTGTAGGAGTGCATGAAGGGCGGACCTTCGCTCACCTGTTCCGGGCGCAGCACTGTGTCTTGCAGATCAGAGTTGAGATCTCCAACGGTCGAGGCAGCAGGATTAACGTAGATATAACAGAGCGCTCACAACTAGAATAGCGACGATTACCGTGGCCTCCGTTGAAATGTTTAACTGGCGGTTAGAAGCTGGCGATAATAAGACCGCGTTCTGCGACAAAGAGCGATCTCAGACTGAGAAACGTGACACGCACTTGAATTCGACGTCAATTAAGATTAGACGGAGACATTTGAGGGATAATAGAAAGGAATACCTCGCTTCTAATCTTTTGGTATTTAAAGAAGACCTGTGTCAACAGCATGAATAGAATTATTGCAAAAGTTAATTGAACTGTAGGGTAAGTATCTATATAAGATGAAAAGTAAACTCTAAATCAGCAAGAAAAAAATAGTAGTGTGAGCAAAAATTAGGAACACAATCTTTTGCTAAGAGTAGATACGATAGAGACTTTAATAGTGTATTTTCGTCCCACGCTTTGTTTTTTATTTTGCTTTAAAAATAAAGTTTTTCATAATGTAATTAGCGTAACATCACAAAAGAAAATATACGTTAGCGATTCATACGCATTCGAACGCGTTTATTACCTGCTTTCCTAGAATGTTTGATACTGCCGCGAAACCTTCAAAACTGTTGTTTTTTAGCAGCCGCCGGCATACAGGCTAATCACTCTGATTCTGAACCGCGTATCAGTTCCGTAATCTTTGCTTATTAATGCTCGATGTCGCGAGTCACACCTTTATCAGTTTCGTTGTAGCGCAATATCCACCGAAATCTGTCTCGAAGGTTCCGGCCACTCGGGTGTCTTTCTACAATGTTCCAGCCCGTGCTGGTAGCTGTTTGCGACGTTATCTAGATTGTTCTGTGCAGCCTTTAAATTGAGCGTTGACGAGTGTGACGGGCATTCTTTGTTCGACGATCGACGAGCACGTTTGTTTCTATCGCCGCCGCCGAGTTGCTTAGTTCTTTTGCGGGCGCAAGTCAGCCCAAATAAAGAGTTTCTTTGGTGCAATCATCACCCTTCATTTGTGTCGTCGACCTCGTCACCACTACGTGACAATGCCAACGAGCTCCGTGGCAGCAACATAACGTACTCACATCTGTACGATCACGGCTGCATGAAAGGCACGTGCCATATTTGTGCTAAACTATGTCATCAAGCAATAATTCCTTTATTATGACCCATATGCGTAGCATGTCCCTCTGTCATGCAAAGGGCTTTGGTTTGAACCCGAAATGATACAAATTTATTTGAGTGAATGTGGTATGTTTCTGATGTGCTTCTTTGTAAGCGTTCTCATTTTCGGGTCAGGGTAATGGCGGTGGCTTTTGGGTTGAACGACCCCTGTAAGCTTTCGCGTAATTTAACGAACGACCCCTTCACCACAGGGCTGCTCAGGCGCAAAACCAAATGTACACAAGAGCTATATATACCATTATTTTTGCTTTGAAACCCATGCATGAGACGGTGAACGGAAAAAGGCACTACGTCATAAAACACGTAAACGAAGGAAAAAAGAAAAAATATTTGCACGTCATAATTTCAATTACTATCGCCTCACTGATAACGGTAAATGCTTCAAGAAGTCTAGAAAAGTACGAAGTCTAAATTCAGAATTTGTACAGAGAAAGCCGATATGTCATGAGTAAAAATTTAGATGTCACCAGTGAGGGAAATTTAACCAATTTGTATAGTTTTGGCGCGTCAATTTACAGAGTAAGCTATGGCAGCGTGGCGTATGACACAAGAGTTGTGATATACGAATTGTCACGACGTCTAGCAATAATCGCGACGTCTGTCTAGCATCCTCGATTTCTTTCAGAGTTGCAAACTCGCAATAATGAACTTACGAGATGTTTGCATCATTATTATCACTAACCATTATAGCTTCATGTCCGCACGAAATGACATCTAACGCTGCTGCCTGTCTGTGAAACAGTGACTGGCCGCCACCAAACCTGCCACCGCCACTCAAAATAACAGCATAAAAGTTTCCAACCCCATAGGGATTTTTGTTCTAAAACAAAAAGGCAACTGATCGCCTAGGCTCTGACATCTAAGTGCTTACGGCATACACAATATCCTGTTTTATGTTTGGCAATCTTACACCACTTCCTTTATGCCAGATATTAACTTTTTTTTGCGTGTGGATAAATGCTGTAGTCAGCGAGTTATGTTTGTATAAAGGTTATTTGCTACCCGCTTGACAAGCAACGTTGGCAGTGCTTATATGAAGAAGCGCTAGCCAACACTTAGTGCTTCTAGTGGGCTTGGCTGCTACAGCACTGTTACCTTACCGTTTGTGACTGCGGGGACAGTTTTTGTGGTGGCGTGTCCCTATAACGAAGCTATTTGGAGTTTGATGTTGTGCCTTTGTTACGACAGTCAGGCCACACAACTAAGCCGGATCAAGCGGTACGCAAGGCACTGCATTTTAACCATGGACATCACACAAAACAGCATGGTGTCTTTCCTCCTCTCTGCTTTTCTAATACATTAGAGAAAGCCTTACTCAACTTAGGGTAGTAAAGACTCTCAGCGCAGATTTTGTGCCCCATTGTGCTCGAAGAGCCGAATATCAGCTAACCTTATTGGAGGCTGCATCTCTGCCGGCGGATAGCAGCTCGTTCAGTGCCTTTATGGACTCCGCCTTCATCTGCAAGCGTGCTGCCTTCGACGCAGTGAAGTATGGCGATGTCGCATGCGACCCAAGGGCCAGTGACTGCATGCGCTGCGGGGATGCCGTTCCGGAAACGAAGGCACCCGGATCCGGAGACTGCTGTTGCTGGACGGCTTTATTGGCCTCCTGCGAAAACCATTTGACGGTGAGCGCTCTCTGCAGACACAACACAATGATGCCGCAATTGTGGAACATACCCGTGGTTGCTGCCTGTGCATTCTCTAGCGACGTTGAGTTTTTTAAGTTTCCCCCCTTTTGTTTTCCAACAGAGTAGCAAAATAAAACATTGTGGGATTTAAGAATCTCAAAAACATGAACATATTTCATAATAGCAATCTTTGTGAATGTATCCTAATCCCACCTGCTTAATAGCTCGAAACGCGGCATGTTTCTGGCAGTCGTAATTCGTAAGTGCGGTTAGTGAACAGCAACACACCTGATGGCCGCGCTGCTTCGTCGATTCACTCCAGGGGCCACATGCCACTCTATGGCTGCCACTACGGCCAATATTTTTACAGGTGCATACTTTAAATATTAGACTGCATGCAACGTAAATAGCCACAAAAGCAAGAGGTTTGGCGGTCGCTGCCATAGCGTAGTTTGGTGGTGCTTCGTACATGGAATGCGGAGGCCAGGCGATCGGAGCATACTGGTTCTGTGCGCGTATTTCGACGTCGGCTACCTCTATTATCTAAAATTCGCAAATTAATTATACCTCAAATTATTCATTGATCGATGGCAGAAATGAAAAGGTCCTCTTTACTCCCCATGGTTTTTGGGAGTATTGGTGCGGTCGCTATGCTCTGCAGGGCTCGTTTGCAGTGAATTCGTATTACTTTACGAGCTAGCAGAAAGAGCACCTTGGTACGTAATGCATCACACAAACATAATGGGAACAATGAAAGGAAGACAGCTTATTCTTCTTCCGAAATATCAAGTTGCTTTGAGTATTGAGGCTACTGAGGGGTGTGTTGATGCTGTCGTAATGTACTGCCCCTTATTCAGAAAACATTGGTTGCATGTGTTGATGATTTTTAGAGGCGTTAGCGTGAAAGTTAATGCCCCGAGACAGGACGCGAAGTGGTATGTTCTCGAACTGTTAACTGAAGTACTAGCTACTCCACGGCGCGCGGAGGAGGGGCGCCGATACCATACGCTGTTGCAAATTATGGCATGTTTTTTTTTTTTGCGTTTTTAACCTTAGTGAAGATGCATGGATAGACTATATTTTGATAGGCGGCAACGTTGCTGTATGTTGCGTATGTGACGCGAATTAAATCAGATGTGCCCATGAAAAACGAAGCAGAATTTTACTCACAGTATGCTATGCAACTACAAATTTGCTCGGAGGGTGCAATGATTCAAGAAAATATCTCTCTCCCAGCGATACACTCACGATAAAGGCCATAGAGGGAATTAAGCCCCGTTGTAGGTTGTTATTGCAGCAGAAACAATTTTATTGTAGTGTTTTGGCACTCGGAAAAGACTTATCGTGAGCGTATACCGATGTACGTTTTAGGCATGCCAATTAAAATACAGAGCATTCTATGATTTTTTTTATTTCATGTGAAAAACGATGTGATTGCATCAGACTTTGGTGTTTTGTCTCGTCAATTGAGTAAAAAAATTAACGTTCAAAATAAAATATATGCCTAATTTAGTAAACAGAAGGAAATGTAGATAGATTTAACCCAGCTCTAAACACTATGGCTACCTCACGCCGTTTAGGGGGGTGAACAAAATTCAGCTTTCCTGCATAGCAGGCAGAGAGATGCATCATTAAAATCAGGTTTAGGCGGTGGCATTTGTGGATGAGGACAATAAAAATTTCGAAGTTGATGAAATTCATCGCGCCATTGACTTTATGAGGAACAGGGGCCTAAAGAGCTGCCTGTGCGAAACTATCGAAAGAGGAAATAGTGAAATGCTTTGAAGTAGATAAAACGGACAAATGCAACAAGAGAATTCCTAACTGCCGGTTTGCCTTAAACGCGGACGATATATTGTGTAATAATTTTGTACCCTATAATATCCATGGCCCCGTGATTTTGAATGTATCCTACCACAGTGGCTCAGTGGTTGGACAGCTCGTCTCGTAAAGCCAAAGTCGGAGTTCAATCCCGGATACGGCTGCCGCTTTCTTGTGCACTAACCCATTGATAACAATTAGCTCAAAGGAAAGAAAATGCGCAGTACCTGCCAGACTCTCTTTCTTCTGTGGGAACCTAAAATAATCAATCAATCAATTAATCAATCAATCAATCAATCAATCTTTATTTAATGTGCGCCGGAACAACCACGTGGTCTTCGTGCTGCAGTACAAATAAAAAAAAGAAACAAGGAAAATGCCCAAACATGTTTACACACACAGAGAGAACACAAAAGAAGAAATAAATAATACATGAAATGAAACTGAGGCGAAAAGTATCACGGAAAGTAAGCAATCAATGCGTAGCATCACTTATATACACAGTAAGAGAATTTTTGAGCCCACCAGGAAAGAAAAAAAGAAAAAAGAACGGTAGAAAGAGGAGAAAAAACAACAACAAATAACTGACTTTGATTATAGTAATATATATACATAAAATAAACAACCATTCCAGGCGCAACAAGGCTAGAAATACAGAATAATACAATAAATAAATAGAATTGAACACGGTACAGTAAAATTCGAATATAAAGTTTAAAGTTGAAATTTAAGTAAGAAACGGATAAAAAGCAGTGCAAGATACAGACAGCATTGAACAGGAGAAAAAGCAAACAGTGAAGTAAATACAATATTAAGGCTAGAAAGTGGGAGTTATATGTGGTAAAGTACTATTTAGAACACAACGCTATGAACATCCAATGCAAATGAACAGAGCGAGTGTTGGAAGATGTCAAGGTGAGGACAAAAACAGTTAAATAACCACTGCATCCTGTCCAGAGGGGAGTGGGACTGAAGAGGGGAAACTTGAAATGGTCTGAATTCCCTCATGCCCTTTCGCGGAACTCCCTCATGCTCTTTCGCAGTAGAGCTGAGGGCACATAATGTGGCCATGAAGGAGTTTGTGCAGAAAAATGATATCAAGTCTGATACGACGGCAGTGAAGAGAAGGAAGATTCAGTTGGACGCTCCTGGTGGAGCGAGAGGGAGAAGTTGCGCAAGGAAAGCGATAATGAAATATCCGTAAAAATTTTTTTGTACTCTGTCAACCTTGTCCAAGTTCGATTTTCAAGTGCCATTCCAAACAACCGACGCGTACTCCAAGAGCGGCAAGCATATTGACCGGTACAGTTTTAGGAACGGAAGAGGAGTATGGAACACTTTCGAAAGTCTGCAAACGAATCCGAGTGTGCGCATAGTCCGCTGAGCAATGCGTTTAGTGGGAGAGGAGAAGCTGGGGGGAGGGGGGGAGGGTGCAGTCAAAAAGTACACCAAGGTCAATAATTTCATCAACCCTGTCCAACAGCACACAATTAACACAATAACGGTAGAGAAAGCTATCTGTTTTACGAGTAAAGGACACTAGTTTTGGAAGAATTGAGGGTAAGTCGATTCTTCACACACCAATCAGAAAAAGCAGATATGTCCGATTGTAACAACAAGCAATCCTGAAAAGAATGTATTACCTTGAATATTTTTATATCATCAGCATAAAGAAGAAACGAGGAGCTCTTTATCGCCGAGGAAACATCATTAATAAAAACGGAGAAGAGAAGCGGGCCTAGTACTGAACCTTGAGGAACTCCCCTCGTTGCAGGGTAAACGAAATAAGTCTGTCCATTGACTTTGACAAAGCAGAAGCGATCAAGGAGATTGTTGCGTAGGAGGGCTACGAGTGAGACTTCAACGCCAGTGAGTAGAAGTTTTTCAAGAAGTAGTGAGTGAGTAACAACGTCGAAAGCTTTGCTCATATCACAGTACAAAGCGTCAACCTGACCCCTCTCTGAAGGACTGCTGCAGAGGCATACGTCATAAACGTGACAAGGTTGGTAGAAGTAGAGCGACCCGACATAAAGCCATGTTGATTCGGTACTATGATATGTTTGAGATGGAAAGAAAGTACGTTGTGCAAAGCTAATTCGAAAAGCTTAGAGGTTGCACATAGAAGAGAAATCGGACGATAATTGGAAACATCAGATTTGTTTCCACACTTGAAGACAGGAAACAAGCGTGCCATTTTCCACACGCGAGGAAAGGCAGCATTTTTTAAACAGTTATTAAATATGGCATTCAGTACTGGTACAAAGACATAACTCAAGGCTTTTATTATGGCGGCTGGAGTGCCATCAGGTCCAGGAGACAAATATGGTCTCAGACGCTTAAGACTCTCAGTTATCAACTCCTCGTCAAAGAGAATGGAATTAGATAGTGCACCAGATGGGAGGCAAACAGAATCACAATGTGGATGCTTGTAAACGGAGGAAAATTGTTGGGCAAAACTGTCGGCAACATCCCGAATTTCCAAACCCTGAAAGTCAACTAAGCTGATACTTATATCTGATTTAATGGAACGCTCGCGAACGCAACGCCAGAACTGACTAGGACGATTTGAGGCACTTCTCTCTAAAGACTCAAGATACGAGTCGTAGTCCCGCTTGTATAGGTATTTGCAAAGAGAACGCACACGGCGAAACTCATCTGGCCAATTGTGAAACCCAGGGCGTTTCGCTTTACGATGGGCCCGTTCCTTGAGCTTTAACGCCGTTATTAGTTCCGTTGAAAATCAGGAAGGGAACTTCCTACGCGTAGGAGTATGCAAAGGTATGTACCGACGCATACCATCAAGAACTATTTCTGTAAAGCGACTGACTTGTCTATCTGAATCATTAATGTCATTTAAAAGGGACCAGTCGACGGAAGAGAAGGAATTGAAAAGACAGACATAATCACCAAGGCATACGCGAAACGGGGCGAATTTCTCACCCGACCTGAATTAGTAGAAGATGAGGCAGAGACAGCAGTAGTAACTAGAAGCGGAGGGTGAAATTTGTCACAGCGATTCAGCGGTATGTCTGAACTCGAGACTCGAACACTTTCAAAATTCGATAGACTGATGTCAAGCATATTACCACAGCAGTTTTCAATGAAATTGTGTAGCTACAAAGAGTCAAAGGCTATAAAACCAAGTAGAGCGCAGCACTTACTTAATATGTAATGATTGTTGTAAGAAGAAGAAATAATAATAATAATAATAATAATAATAATAATAATAATAATAATAATAATAATAATAATAATAATAATAATAATAATAATAATAATAATAATAATAATAATAATAATAATAATAATAATAATAATAATTATTATTATTTTTTATTTTTATTATTATTATTGGTTAACAGGAAGTTAAAGGCGCAGTATCTGTTGCACTCGCTCTGTGGACACCGAAACCGCGCCGTAAGGGAAGGGATGAAGGTGGGAGTGAAAGTGGAAAGAGAGCAACGGGAGTCTATTGGAGGGCCACGGAGTAATTTCGACCACCTTGGGATGTTTAAAGTGGATTTTTAAAAGACATTATCCTCATTCATAAGAAAGGGGACTCTAAGGATCTTAAAAATTCAGATCAGTCAGCTTGCTGTCTGTTACCTATAAGGTATTTCCTAAGGTAATCGCTAATAGAATCAGGACAACCTTAGACTGCAATCAAGCAAAAGGATCAAGCAGGTTTTCTGAAACGATGCTCTACTATTGATCATATCCATACCATCAATCAGGTGATAAAAAATGCTCGGAATATAACCAGCCCTTATACATAGCATTCATTGATTACGAAAAAGCATTTGACTCAGTTGAAACCTCGGCGGTGATGCAGGCATTGCGAATTCAGGGGGTAGACGAGCCATACGTGAAAGTGCTTTAAGATATATATAGTGGCTCCAAAGCAACCACAGTTCTGCATAAATTAGTAACAAATTCCCATAAAGAAAGGTGTTAGGCAAGGAGACACAATCTCCCCAGTACTATTCACAGCTTCCTTAGAGGAAGTAGTCAAAGACTTGGAATAGGGAGCAGTTAGGGATAAGGGTAGATGGAAAATACCTCAATAATCTGCGAGGATGAACTGCAAATAAAGATTGATGACCTAGACAAGAAAAGTAGAAAGATAGACTTGAATATGAATATGCAGAAGACAAAGGTAATGTTCAACAGCCTCGGGAAGGAACAGCAGTGTACATTAGGTAGCGAATTACTGGAAGTAGTAGGCGAATATGCCTACTTAGTAAAGGTACTAACCGCAGATCCGGACCATGAAAAAGAAATAACAAGAAGAATAAGATTGGAATGGAGCGTATTTGCAAGCACTCACAGATTATGACTACCAGCTTACCGGTATCGCTCAATAGGAAAGTATACAACAGTTGCATCTTACCTGTACTCACCTATGGGGCTGAAAGGAGGCTAACCAAAAGAGGTCTACTTAAGGGCAACACAGAGGGCTATGTAACAAAAAATGGTAGGGGTAACATTAAGAGATAAGAAGAGTGGTGAGTGGGACAGAGAAATAAATCGTTACTGACATTCTAGCGGAAATTAAGAAGAAGAAATGGACATGGGCAGGACATGTAGTGCGAAGAGAGTATAACCGATGGTTACTTAGGGTAACAAACTGGATTCCAAGGGAAGGAAAGCGTAGCAATGGGCGGCAGAAAGTTAGGTGGGCGGATGAGGTTAAGAAGTTCGCAGGGGTCAAGTGGATGCAGCTTGCACAGAACCGGGTGAAGTGGAAAAATATGGGAGAGGCCTAGTTAGCTGATAATGATGATGACATCGCACAGCACATGGACGCCCCTTCGTTTCGCCTCCATCGAAACGCAGCCGCCGTGGTCGGACTCGAACCCGGGAACTCCAGCACAGTAGTCGGGTGTCTTACCACTGTACCATCCCGGCGGGGCGGACACCTGATCCGCGACGTAGAGAGATCGATTTATAGGAAGGGAAGGGCGCGGTAACTGTATCACTTGTTTTCTATTGGACACCTCGACCGCGCTGTAAGGAAAGGGAGGAAGGAGGGAGTGAAAGTGGATAGAGAGAAAGAGGAGCAGCAGTGGAGGGCTACGTAGCAATTTCGACCACCTGGGGATCTCAAACGTGCGCTGACATCTCACAGCACACAAACGCCTCTTCGTTTCGCCTCCGCGACGTAATGAGAGAGAGGAAGTGGATTTGAAATCGGAGAGAGGAGACGAGAGTGCGTAGGTGCGGAGTTATGTCGACCCTCTGATGATCTTTATCGTGCACCAGCATCACGCTGCACACGGATGCCTTTCCGTTTCTCTACAACGAAGCGCACCCACCAGCGTATCGGGTTCGAACCCGTTTTCTTCGGCACAGTAGTTAGGCATCAACTGCTCCACCACCCTGGCGAGCCGCAAGGCCCATGCAGGCAGATATTTCCGGAGCCCTCTAGTGAGGCATTCCTTATGGTGGCGTCGCATCGGGATATTAAGTCATATAAAAAAGCTGTAAACCGCAGTGTCGTCGAAGCTACTGGGAGGATGGAAGAAATCTAATGGTAGTAACCCTCTGGAAGGATAATACCAGTGTCGTAAAATACCGTACGACTCCGGTAATACTTAATCCCTGAATAATTACGCATCGAGCAGCTTACATTCGCTAGGCAGAGTCCAATTACAAGAATATCAGTACTAGACTGAATTCAGAGGCCCACTTCCAATGGTGTGCGATGCCGTGATAGTAGTAAGAATATGCAGCTCAGTTATGCTACCCGCTATTCCCTAAGAGCTAACCATAGCTAATCGGGGGGGGGCATCAAATCTAGTTTTGCCACTGGTTGCCCAGCTCTCTTACATGCCTCGGAGTGCTGCGACTCCGCATGTGTCAAGCGGGCAACAGATCTGTGCAGCTGCGACCTCCCTCCGGGGTCGGAGGTGGACGTGTCTGCAGGGGGTTCCCGATCGGCCATTTGCAGGAAATGGAGTGAATTCCTGCCTGAGCTTCCCTCATTTCATGATGGTAATGCTGTTTGCATCGAAAAAATTATTTTCTTTCTGATAGATTTCGTGAACATCTTAAGATGGCCATGAGGCTTTACTATTCTGACCAAGATGATTGTGCCTCTCATCCCTTGTGGAGTGATCTTCACGCTCAGAGCCTAAAATGCAGTGTTTCCAAATACACTGGAGCACCCAAGATACAGCACGTGAATAACATGACGTGGATGTCACCCCTCGTTTTATAAACGAATGACCCCCGATTCATACTCCTAAGCTAACTAACTCTAGACCACACATAGTAGCCTGCCTGCATTCCGTACAATTTATCTGAAAAGCTTTATTGTAGTTGGAACTTACTGAATACAAAATCCTCGCTTAACTCACTCTTATTACCTGCTCTATGAAACATTGAAGGTACGTTTGGCTGTTGGCCATTTTGTGCTGGCGCACTAAAAAAGGCTGGGCAAATTGAATACGTGTTTCATTCTGCACACTGATAAGAAGCATAGGAAATGTGCACATATGATGAGGATAAGGGTGTATTCAGATAAGAACGGTAATTAAGGTCCCATGGCCATTTTTTGTCTTCAATGAAATCTTTATATGTGGCGGGCAAATGTCTCAATACAAAAAAAAAATAAACCTTAATTTTGCATGATATGGTGTAGTTTTCTCTGGAAAGAAAAGGTCGGAAATCACTACAGGTGGAAAATGCAATTTTTGCCCTTTCAGAAAGTTGAAATTTTGGAGACCTGCTGCTAGCGTACAGAAATTTTCTCATCCATCCCTTTTTACCATCCATCCCTTTTTGAATCTATGCAACCTTTACCTCTATGAGAATGAATAAAAACCTGCTTTGCTGTTGCGCTTGAGTTAGTAAAAGATCGCAAACATTACTCCAGAAACAGCGCGCTACACAAAAGTCAATTTTCAAACTTATATATGGGCATGATGTGTTGTCGTTAGCATTAAAATCTTTTTCTGTTTATTGTTCAGATTATTTGCTTATTTTGTTAATTTCATGCAAAATTTGAGCTCATCAAATAAAATATGATATAG
The DNA here is from genome assembly GCF_055883805.1 of Amblyomma maculatum. Classification (NCBI taxonomy): domain Eukaryota; kingdom Metazoa; phylum Arthropoda; class Arachnida; order Ixodida; family Ixodidae; genus Amblyomma; species Amblyomma maculatum. Next base: position 104,156,249 of record NC_139353.1, on the reverse strand, counting down.
AAAAAAAGTTAAACCAAATTAAACCGTTCTGGCTTTCTGCCTTGAAATTTTAAGCAATAGCAAATTTAATCCATTTCAAGCAATCAACACTGCCAACAAGCAGAAAGTTGAGAAGGCTAGGATATTGCATATGTTAGAACGAAACTAAATTCAGCAAATAATAAATTGAACTTTTGATTCCTACTTCTTAAGAGGAAGCCACAGGTATTTCTACAGAGACAACATGCGTTCAGTTTTATATTTATTTTATACCTTTAGCTTACATAGCGGAACACATTTTAGTACCAGATGTTTATAAAGTACTAAGGACTGTTTTTATGTGAGTTCAGTGAAAAAGAAGATGCTGTAGTTTTTTAAATTCAAGTCACAGTTATCTGTTGTTTTTTTTTGTTGTTGTTTCAAATTTTTGCCAATTGCAAGATAATATGGAGGAAGAACAAGCAAGTCTAGAACTTTCAATTTTTTTAGAAATAGAGAACTTGGCCAGGATAATGTGCAGAAAGAGTTTTAGGGGCAGCACTTTATTTAGTTGTGCCAGAATGTAGGGTTGAATATTAACAAGCTTCAAATCCAGTGCTCAATTTTGAACTTTTTATAATGTTAAACAATTTAATGCAACACTTCTTCAAGCTGTAATATTCATTAGGTACTGAGGATTCTTGAGAGGTATTTTCATAAAAATCGAGGATATTTTAAAAAAGTTGAAATCAAATATTTGCATTTTTGCGGTTTTTCAAACCTTGGGCAGATTTGATCAATTGGCAAGAACACGCAGGGCAGTCTAGAGCTCCCTGTTTTGCCTGAAAATAAGGAAATTATCGGGTTTATAAACGAAAAAAGGCTTCATAAAAATATGATCATCATGCCCCTATTTAAGGTTGAAAATGGATTTTTTGAAGCGTGGTGCCTCTGGAGCAAAGTTCCGGATATTTTACTACATCAACTGCAACAACAAAACATGTTCTTAATAACTCCCATAAAAGTAAAATTTGCATAGATTTAGTGAATAAAAAGAATAGCTGACAAGCTTTTAGTACGCTAGCCGCAGGTCTCCAGACGTTCAACATCTTTAAATAGCAAAACTGCATTTTTCACCTGCAGCGATATACGACTTTTTCCCAGAGAAACTACACCACACCTTGCAAAACTAAAGCCCATATTTGTGCAAAGACAACTTCCCACCACATATAACAATTTCACTGAAAACGAAAAATGGTCATTGGACCTAAATTACAGGTCTTATCTGAATACGCCGATAAGATATTGTAGATTGCTTTTTTCAATGACAGCTATTTCATATTTCAGTAAATAATGAAGCTGCTTAACCGGCTTCAATATTGTGGTGTATTGGGCATTATGGCATATAGGCTGCTAAGGCAATTATGCATTAGGCCTATTTCTGTAACCGGAACTACAACTCTTATTTCACTTTATAAGGTTACCTTGCCCGCTTTTCGGAAAGTTACTACTACCAATTTTTTACCCATGCCTGGCAAACAGTACAGAAATAAGATAAATAAATCATCTTAATTCTGCTCACAACAGTACATAGAAGAGAAATCTTAGAGGTATTTTATAACCATTTTTTCTGCTGTTCGGGACATAATTCTACTGCCACCTATGAGCATCATTGCAGCTCTCACATGGAGTTCTCCTGTTATCACTGATGAATAGAATTCATTATATTGGACCACTCTCATTAAATGCGACCCTTCCAAGTTCAGTCGGCAGCTTATATTTCACTTGGAGCATGAGCACATGCTTATTTTGCCTTTCATTTCCTTTTGATTGTATTTTTCAAGTGGCTTTTCTTTCTTAGTGCCTGCAGTATCTAAACTGTAAGACTACTGCCACTCTTCGAAGTTACCTCTCTTCAACTAGAGGACCTTAAAAGACAATAAAATAATGATTATACTTTGTATTTTGCATTATCTCTACACATTGCTTCCAAGAATACTAAGCAAGGGTTGAGGGTAAGCCTCAGTCCAGAAGCCAGCATTTCAATTAAGGTACTTGTCCTCATCTTGGCAGTGTGGTCATCAGTTGTGGAGCTTGCATATGCTTTTGTAAAACAAGAAGAAAGCAGAGGAGGGAAGGAGAATAGAGCTAAATGTTAAGAGAATGTTATCTTTTAAATAGGTTTCTCTGAGCTGGGCTACAGCAGCAGCAGCAGAGTACTTTTGAAAAGCATTCCGGAGGTGGCGCATTATATATCAGCGTTAGGTGTCCAGGAGTGTAGTGATAAAAAAATAGAATTATATGTCGCACGTGAATAGTGAAAAATTATCAAACATTATCAAGAAGAAAAAATATTGTCACGACTGAAGTCACAGGGAGCCGTGAAGGTACACGTAGCTGAGGACCAGAGAATAAGGTCGCTTGTTGTTCCGATCACAGAGTCCAGCACCAGCGCGCCGCTCGTGCCAACAACAACCGCTTCGTCGTCGTCGGCGCCGAACACGACTGTCGCGCTGCCCTAGGCACGTGGCAATATAAAAAGACAGAACTTTAGGTAAACACGTTGAGTCATGCATTGGAAAAAGTATTCATTACCTACTGTCTAGAAAAACAAAAATTGGAAAGACAAGGGCAATGAATGAGCATAACATGATATAGTCATCGGGCAGGCACAAGCAAAAACTTCCTGAATGCAGTCTATAGCCTTTATATGAAAATGGCCATACTTTTGGTGAAATTAGGGTATTTATCTCGAGTAAGCTTTAATTGTACAAAAAACAACTATAGGGAGCCATTTTTAATCTATGAATTTAGAGCAGTGGAAAAGAAATATCTCTAAAGGAACGTTTAAACCCCTAAATACAATCCCCCCACACCATAAGTAGTTGGCAAGGCAGTCACATGCACCATGAATTGTGCAATTTATTTACAGCAAGTTTATCTCCACTAGCATAAGCTCAATGTGTTTATTAAACATTTCCTCTTTATCACTGGTGACTTTGGTTACCCCTTGAATCTTTCGTCTGATAAAGCCTTTTTTGGCAGGTAAGGCTACTCAAATTTATTTTTTCAGTTGTCCTTTCTCGTCAGCATTTCATTTATGTTTTGCATGGCATTCTTAGCGTATGCTAGCACTTAACCATTTCCAAATAGCTCTTAACAACTATTTAACTGCAGCTGTATTGCCTGTTCCTTTCAAGAAACATGTGCCAGCGTTGAACCTGCTTTAGATGCTGACTTTTCTACCCCATTCTGTAGTTTTCTCTGCTACTTCCACCTTTTTATTTTGTTTTTCTGGTGATAGACCACAAAGACCAACGTCATAGAAGTTAATACCCAGTTAAACATAATTTAACTTCTCGCTCTGCCCCTCATTCTCTCCCCTCCCTCCTTTTCTCAGTTTTCGTCTTGGGAAGTAATGTTTTTTCCTGTCAGTGATGATCATGGTGTCCAGATAGACAAGCGCCTTTTCAAACTTTTGGCTTGGCTTGCAAACTGAAGCTTTTCTGCTACTCTTCAATTCTCTTTCATGCTATGTAGTCACCTTGCTCTTGTTCTATCCTGGATCATCTTATAACAAGTAGTATGTTTATGTACATGTAATGGCCACAGTTCTATGGGCCTATACCGACCAAAAGGGAGCCTATAGTCTGAAAGACTAACAGTAGTCCTGTCAGTCTACATGCGGGCTAAAAACATATTATGGAGAGCTGCTGAATATCATTTTGATTCCGTAGCTTACTGTCTTCAGGATTTGTTATAAGCTTTACTATGTAGCATTTAAAATTGTATTGTGCAGAAGAAAATAATTCCTTTAGAGCTATGACGGTAAAGAGCAACAGAAGCATCAAAGAGCCCTAGAACTGTGAGCAAGAGCAGGTGGCACATTATATCTGCAGGTAGAGCAGTTTCCCAATCACACAACATGAAAAAAAAAAAAAAACAAATGCTGCTTTCAACCAAAGGCTAAGTTTTAAAATGTGCAGTCTTCACGCACATACCTATTGTCAGTATTCCACCTGCACTCGTGCCACTTTTTCTGTTTCATATCGAATTTTTAATGACATCTCTAAATAACTTGCAGATTATAGTTGGCAAATAAATTGTGTCATGTGTATTTTCATCAGTGTTTACTTAAATTACAAACATATGACATGAGTAAATTTTGAATAATTACAAAAAAAAACGAAAGCTGCCAATTTAGACATTGTAGGTTTGCTGGCCTTTGCCCATAAATTTACATTTGGCTTAAGCAACTTTTGTGTACATTAATATCAAACAAGCCGTTTGTATTGTTAACATTCTTTGTATTATAGTGAGATAATTTGTAGCATTTGAGTAGCTATAAAAGAAGTGGGTTTCAAGGAATACTTTAACAAATCTTGAAGATGGACTAGATGATGCATTGCAACTTGACGAAAGGTAAAAGCGCACAGGAAGACACAAACCCAAGTGAAGCCGACACAGGACACACAGTACAGTGCGTGTCCTGTGTCGTCTTTACTCAAGTGTGTCTTCCTGTGCACTTTCAATTTTTGTTGCAAGAATACCTCTTCAGCAATCGGCACTGATGAAATATTTTATTGCCACTGCAGGGACTCGTGTACCAGCTACTCCTGTCAGCATATACTCTGGGGAAAATATTGAAGATGTCGACCTGCTGCGCATCCAGGTGGACCGTGAAAAGCTGTTCTCTGCGACAAGTGGGTGGAGTGACTGGCAGCAGTTTTGTCCACCAACATGTTCTTGAACATTCAGTATGACTGCAAGCTATTCAACACATGTTCTAGGTGCCTCTTCTTTCATTATGCATTGTACCTAGAGTGGTGGCTACCAAGTTCTTTTACAGTCACCTAAAGTATCTCAATTTTCATGTGCTAGGAGTTGTATGTTCTGCTGTCTTGTCATAAATATGCATGCGTTTTTTGCATATCTAAACATTTCTTATCCATTTGTCTAGGAGAGGGTGCCATGCACTAAATAAGTGATGCAATATTTTGCTCTGACATGTCATTATGTTGTGATACTACACTGTAATAAATTGTAGACATTCCTCCAGCCTAAGTAATTTTGAATTGTCCAACTCTATAAACCAGCCAAATAACTTGCTGTTAGTGTGAATAAACTTTGCTACCAAAACTGTAGGTGTCAATTGTATATTATTGTAAAGCTGCCTCTGAGTAACTTTGCAGCACACACTTTTTCCCATTATTGTTTGAAGAATCTCCATGCCCTATTTTCGGTATGTTTTTGCTCAGCATGCTTGTCTGAACAGTTTCCAAGACTCCATGACATGCACAGATAGACCTTCAAATTGAGCAGTATACATATCATTGTGCCTCATCAAAATTACATATACCTAAACATGGAAAGTATTTTTGTTAGATGCTTATAGGATGTTCTTCATGGACTCGCCCTGAAGCAGAAGCCTGCGATTGATGTGTGGCAGGAAATGCACGCACAAATATAGAAATCTATAGCCCCATATTCTTAGTTGCATTGTTTTTGCCCTCAACGTATTGATACAAACACAGGAAATCCTTGTTAATTCTGACAGGCAGTCCAACAGACATCTTTGAAATGCTTTAACCATTGCAAGAGAAAGTGAAAATGACACTTCGGACAGGTCAAGGGTGCATGAAAACTCATATTCAAAAGTTGTCATGCACCCTTGACCTGTCCGAAGTGTCATTTTCACTTTTCAATTGATATGGTATATTTTCAGCGGCATATATCGATTCTGGAACGCTTGCCTTGACAAGACAGTTTGTCAGAGTTTTTATCGGAGCTGCAGTAGATTGAAAGGACATGATTGCGTGCTTGACAAGGTGTTAGCACTCATAAAATTTTTTTTTTTCGGCATGAAATCCGAATTCTCTACTGCTCAATCAATATATGCTACAATTTAAACAGCCTCCCAAACATCACCATCCATCACCTCCTGGCATTTTGGAGGCCGGCAATCATAGCGAGAATTCAGTCACACAAGTGAGGTACATGCACAATCATCCCGTATAAATAAATTCAAGGTGAATTACTCTGTATAATATTGTTACGAAGCGGCAAGCCGATGAAGACAGGAGACAGAACATGACCGATGACGATGGTAGATGACGTTTAATGCATGTTCGCGGCGGGCCTAGCGCGAGCGCTGCTGCCCGCGCCACTGCCCGCTTCTTCTTCCTTGTCGTCCGTAACATGACCCGGGGCCACCGAGCGATCGTCCCGATCGTGGACGAGGAAGTTTAGCGATGTTAATGATTTTGTGGCGTGATGATGGGCGTGTCTGGATGCTTGAGAAGAAGAGGAAGAAGGAAGAATAGACCGGCTTGCCGGTACGATGTCTGATGCGTGGGTGATCCGCCTCCCTTGGAGCTGTCAACCATCCGTCACCAGAGTCCATGGGACCGATGGCTCGAGGTCACGTCGGGCAGCTTGTGGACGGGGGTTGCGTGTTCGTGTCCATCGGCTCCTTCGGGTCATTCGGGTCTTTCGGGTCCTTCATCTCGGTTCTGATTGGTCTGCTCTCCTTGTCTTCAGGTCCGGGCTGGGGGCTGGGCGGTGGTAGTTGTTCAGGTCTGGGCTTGAAGGGCTGGGGCGAAGCTGCTCGGCGATGTCCCTGGGCCCTCGGTGATGGTCATGGCTTGAAGATGGCCTCGATGCTCCAAGGAGAGGATGAGGATGTCGTACGCCGCTCCTCCAACCAAATGTTACGAAGCGGCAATCCGATGAAGACAGGAGACAGAACATGACTGATGACAATGGTAGATGACGTTTAATGCATGTTCGCGGCGGGTCTAGCGCGAGCGCTCCTGCCCGCGCCACTGCCCGCTTCTTCTTCCTTGTCGTCCGTAACAATATTATTGCTTGTGTTAGGTTATTTAAGATTTCTGCTTATCGCCATTCTCTCTGTTCATCGTGCGCTCGAACCTTACATACCCCTTCCGCGTTATAGGTTGATTTGTTACTATCACGTTGTCACAAAGGCAATAACAACTAAAACTAAATTTACCGCTCAATACACAAAATCTGTCGGCTTCACTTATTTTATTTCAAAGTTTACTTTCTTAAGCACTTTCATTTTTCTCCGCACTCAATGAAAAAATTCCTTCGAATTATTTTCTGCTTTTTATATTATCTGGGATATGCAGCTGCTGCGACTGCCGCTTCGGGTGGGACTGCGTGAGCATACGAACGCGGGAGCATATGAAGCTCACCACCCTTACTGGAGTCCAATGGCCAGGATTCCTAATCCGCGGGTTGTATTGCTGAGACATTTTGTTCAATCCTAAATTAGCTCCTTCTTAACATCCTCCTGGCATCATTCAAGAAGACTTCCTTTGAAATTCTTGACAATTTCCGCAATATAGCTAAACATCTGCCAACTCTAACTTTAAATAGACTGTTAATATAATTCTGGAAGCTTTTATAGAAGCGCAATAATAAAACCAGACGCAATGTGATGGAAATGCACATGAGGGTATATACTGTCCTCATAAAGACAGAACCTTGTCTGCACGCCTCGTTTTTAGTCTTTTATTTCAAAAGTTTTGAATATTTTACTATCTGATGATTATGAAAACCATAAATATGCATAGAGCAGCAATTGCAGTAAATTACGGCAGGTTTAAGTCTCTCTAACGAGGTTGTGCGCATGTAATCCACCTCTAAAAATCGGTTTGCACAGGCTATGTTTAGTACTCTCAACCACTTTCTCATGCTGCAGTGCAAGGAAGATCAGTACAGCTTCTTAATGTCCTGCCGCAGCTTTTCCATGTGGAGAAGGTGGTTTCTGGAGGAACCTTTGCAACGACAATGCCTTACTTTTGGCAGAGCAATCTCTCAATCTGACCAGGCGATATGATTCATTTAGTCTTATGTCATTCATTTACGTTTGCGTTGTTTTCACATAAACTCCAACCATTTTCGTCAGGCCAAGTAAACATATTTATGTGAAACGCCTTCTGCTCCTCGACTCATGGTCAATCCCAATTTACAGGCAGCTGTCATCAGTTTTAGGGTAAACGACGCTTTCAGCGCATTATGGTTAAAGCAAAGTTCGCGAAAATGTATCTTGTGGAGAATGAAACAAAGGTGATTGGACGCCGATGATGCTGATGAGCTGACACAAAAAATGAAAACTAATCACACGAAAGTTCGCCAAGCGACAGTGCACCATTGTATAATGCAGTGGCTACCAAAGCTAATCACTCTACCCCATTTGAGTTTGAACGCTACTGGAAGGCGAAACTGCTTGACAGGAGGCTTCATAGCCACCCCGTCGCAATCCGAATATGTTGTTGGTAACACTTCTGCACCACGTAATCGTCCATGTTCGAACTCTCCGCCATAATGTGTTAAACCGTGGAAACGTGTGCTGTGCTGCTAAGCACGCTAAGCTTCAGGCATGCCGCAAATTATAAGACATGCAGCCGAAATTGGCAAAGTGGGCTCTAAAAGTGGTCTTATCTACACTTCGTGGCATGAAGCTCGTCTCCGCCTAATATGCGAGGAGATGTTAACGACATAGCTTGTGAGTTAATCGGGGAAGCCTCCGTGCAACACGTTTCGATTTAAACATCTGCATCTGAGAGTCAAAAAGCGATGATATTTGCCTGAAGCAATACACTTCCCGATATATGTCATTGACGCTTCATCACGTTCTCACGAGCACAAGAAAATACGGGTCATATAATGTAGTACTGACATGTACCAAATGTTCGACTAACAGATAACCATTAAATTAGTTGTAATGCGATTTGCCAGCGCATTTTGTTTTTCAAATCATGATATTTTTGTTAACTCGTTTTTCTGCTACTGATGTTAACACAGCCTTGGCATGTGCTCGCGAGCTACACGCGCAGAAGAAGAAGAAGAAAGCATCTTTCGCGGCGTCGCCATCGCTTACCTCTCGCTTCTACAGAGATTACAGCAAGCTTACTGCTCCCCACAGCCTTATACCCTCCAAGATGATGAGGAAATCAAAGGGTGCAAGGCCGAACTGTCCCGTCGAGGAGGACACTGCAAGAAAAAAGACCGCGCAGGCCCGAGCGGCAATCGGTTCGCCAGGCGAAGCCCCTCCTCCAACCTCGCAGTTGTGCTCCCAGCCTGGGCCGCAGACCAAAGAGGCCACTACAAATAGCCCGAAGCGACACAGCAAATATAAGCGGTCGAAATTCCTGCCGACGGCTTCCGCAGTAAAGGCTCCGCCGGCGACGATCTCTACGCAGGATCCCTCTGCCGCTGCCCCGCCCTCGGCTTCTGCACACGCGGCGGTACGTGCGGTTAATCCGCATACTTGCCTATTTTTACATCGCATTGTTAGGCATCATCAATAAGTCAGTTCACCCCCTTCGATTTCTCATCCCGTGTTTCATACAATCGAACGTTATAGCGACCGTACCGCCACGGCAATGCAGGCCATGAAGAAGTTTTAGTTCTTATAAGTTCGGTCATTTAGGAAGACTTCCAGCTATCGTGATCGCTGTAGAGAGCAGTGCGAAAGATTTGTCGAACCGTTTTACTTCAGTTATATGCTCGGGTGCCTACTGATTCCCATGTGCATGTCCAACACAAGGCATCATGTTCCATCTTGAGTTCCAGCAACAGGCGCCCATCGTTACTGGTGACCCTAGTCCCACATAGTTCAGGCTGAATGGAAAGAGCATACGTGCTGAGCTCTTAGTGCGCACTAACCCTAGTACTACAATTACTAGTTGCCGTGCACTATTGAGTACCTTAACGGCAGTAGCTATGCTCTGTCTTGTAAAGTTTAATTGGCCGTACTACTATATTGCTTAGCATTGTGATCTCCCAGTGTTTCACTTGACCTCACGAGATTCGTAGGTGCACTTCGGAATAAAAGCGGTAGATTTTATTCAATTCATTTGAAGCTCTGTAAACCTGTAGGCCTCAAACACAATGATCAGCAACCATCTAAGCTCTGTCTTCATTTTCTTCTGTAAAGTAGGCATCGTAATTCTAATATATACTGACCCTCAGCGCAAATAACCAGTTCACATGAAGACAGAAGACAGTTTACTACTTCCACGCAGACATTTCCGCGGCATCAGACGAATCGGGTAGCTAGCTTCTAAAAGTTGGGAAGGTGAAATGGGAATCAGACCCAGGAACCTCGGATCCGAACCCAAACACAATAGGCAGCGCATGAAAATACGTACGGCTTAGTTGAAGTGGCATTTTATACCTACTTGGGTATTCCTTCAAATAATCTGTGTGGGGAGAGCGAAAATGAATGTAGAGGCATAAATTAGGTAATTAGTAGTTATTGAACTCATGACAAAAGTACGCGTACATGAAGACCCGACCACCGGCGGCTTCGTTTTGGTGGAGGTGAAACTGAGAGGTGTATGTGTGCTGTGCGATTTCTGAGCACTTTAAATATCCGCATTAGTAGAAGCTACAGCATAGCCTTCAACTGCGACTCTTCTTCCCCACTTTTCCCTCATGTCGCGGATCAGGTGCCCACAAAAATATGGGACAGATAGTGCGCCTTTCCTTTTCTGTAAACGAAACGAATTGTGCATGAAGAGGATCACCAAGTGGAGCTGCAGGCGCAGAGAGTAGATATGCTCCAAAGATAGACTAAACCTTAACAGGCATAAACTGCAACGGCGACATAAGTGGCAGGTAGCTTAGGAATGTGAATCGGGGGTCATTCGTTTGCAAATGCAGAGGTGACATCCACATCACTTTATTCACGTGCTGTATCTTGATGGTTTGGTTTGGTTTGTGGGGTTTAACGTCCCAAAGCGACTAAGGCTATGAGTGCTTCTTTGTATTTGGAAACACTGCATTTTAGTCTCTCTGAGCATAGAGATCTCTCCACCAGGGATGCAAGACACAATACTCTCGGTCAATATTTAAAGCCACACGGCCATCTAAGATGTTTACTAAATCTATCAGAAAGTAAATACCTTCTGCGGAGGAAAACAGCGTTACCAACGTGAAATAGGGTCAGTATTTCCTGCAAATGGGTCAAATGAAGCCGCCGAGCTGGAAACCCTCCAGACGCGTCTGCCTCCGGCCCCGGAGGGTTCTCGCAGCTGCAGAGATCTGTGCCCCGCTTGAAACATGCGGCGTCGCAGCGCTCTGAAGCATGTACGGGAGCTGGACAACCATTGACCAATATAAATACTCATTATTACCCCGCCGGGGTGGCGCAGTGGTTACGACTCTCGACTACTGTTCCCAAAAATACGGGATCGATTGATTTATAGGTAGGGAAAGGCGCGGTAGCTGTCGCACTCGTTTTCTGTGGACACATCAACCGCGCCGTAAGGGAAGGGAGGAAGATGGGAGTGAAAGTGGAAAGAGAAAGAGGAGCCGTAGTGAAGGGCTACGGAGCAATTTCGACCACCAGGGGATCTTTAACGTGCTCAGACATCGCACAGCACACGGACGCCTCTTCGTTTCGCCTCCATCGAAACGCAGCCGCCGAGGTCGGGTTCGAACCCGGGTACTCCGGCACAGTAGTCGGGCGTCTTACCACTGCGCCACCCCGAACCCCGGCCTCAGAGGCCGCTTTTCTCTGGAGGCGAAAAGCAAGGCACCCGTGTTCTGTGCGATTTCAATGCGCGTAAACTGCCCCAGGCGGTCGAAATTTCCAGAGCCCTTGACTACGGTTCCTCTCATAGCCTGAGTCGCTTTGGGACGTTAAACACTACAGACCAAACCAGACCAACCAAATACTCAAAATGACCTGCCAAACACCGGCCTGGATACCCCCCCCCCCCCCCCCCCCCATGGTTAGCTCCTAGGGAACAGCGGGTAGACTTAACAGGACTGCATATTATTACTACTATCATGGCATCAGCAATGCCATTAACAGTAGGCCTGGAAATCAACTATATTACCGATTTTCTTGTAATTGCAAAGTGCCTAGGGAATGTAGGCTACTCGATGCATAATTATTCAGGTGTTCAGTGTTACCAGAGTCTTTCGGTATTTAATGACACTGGTAAAACCCTTCATAAGGGTTATTATAATATTAGATTTCTTCCATCCTCCCAGTAGGTTCAATGTCATCGTTTTTACAGCTTGTTTATGTGACTTAATATCCTGATGCAATGCCTCCATAATTAATAGCTCATATAGGGCTCTGGAAATGTTTACCTGCATGGGCGTTGCGACCCGCCATGTTTTGCAGCAGCTGATGCATAACTACAGTGCCGCGATACAAGGGTTTGAACCCGCCTACCCGTGGCTGTTTTTTGATGTAGGAGAAACGGAGAAGCATCTGTGTGCAGTGCGATGCTGGAACACGATAAAGATTATTAGAAGGTCGAAATCACTCCCTACACGCGGAAACACTTTCCCTCTCTCCTATTTCCCTTTCATCTTCTTTTCTTTTACAGTGCGGATGAGGTGTCCACAGAAGAAAAACAGCCAGGCAGATACTGCCCAGTTTCTTTTCTTTGAGCTAATTATTACTTAGGGCATGGTACACTAGAAGACTCTGCTTTTTGCATGCATTAAAAAGTGGCTGCCGTGGCCGGGATCGAACCCGCACTTTGGCTTTACGAGACGAGCTGCCCAACCACTGAGCCACCATGGCAGGGGACAAAGTCGCGGTGCAGTGCATATACTAGAGTACAAAATGTTTGCACGCAATATATCCTCCGCTTTGAAGGCAAACCGGAAGTTACGAGATTTTTGTTGCATTTGTCCCTTTGATCTAGTTCAAAACATTTCCCTATTTTATCTTGCGCTAGTTTCGCACTGGTACCCCCTTCGGCTCCTGTACCTCATTAATTCAATGGCGGGATCACGCTCAACTACTTTGAAAATTAATATTGAGCTCGTTCTCAAATGCCACCACCTCAACCAGACTTTAACCCTGCATCCCTGTGACTCATGTTAAGGAAAGCTGATTTTTGTGCACCCCGAAATTACTTCGGTGTGAGGCAGCCATAGTGTTTAGAACTTGGTTAAATCTATCTATACACTTCCTTCCGTTAACTACATTAGGTATATGTTTTATCTTAAACGTTTATGTCTTTTTACTCAACTCTCGAGACTTGAAACATGAGGGTTGTGTGCAATCACATCGTTTTTCACACGAAATAAAAACAGTCATACACTATTCTGTATATTGGCATGCGTAAAACTTAACCGCTAAGAACTCGCGAATAGTTTTTCCAAGTGCCAAAAAACATCATAAAATTATTTCTGCTGCCATAACAACCTGCAAAGTGGCGCAGTTCCCTCTTTGGCCTTTATCGTGACCGTATCGCAGGGCGAGACATTTTCTTGAATCATTGCAACTTTCGAGCCAATTTGTAGTTGCATGGCACACTGAGTGTAAAATTATGCTTGCTCGTTTTTCATGGGCACATCTGATTTAATTCGCAGCACATGCGCAACCTACAGCATTTTCCACGCCCAACACAATATTGTCACGGAAAGCCGGTGTACACTTGACTAAAAAGACAGGCGAGGCTTTTTCAACAAGCAGCGTTCCGCCTACAGCGCGTGAACCCACTAACGTCCTTTTCTTTCAGTTGTTGTTGTTGTTGTGGCTGTAGGAAGAAGGAAAAGAAAATAAACGGGCCTGCTACTGGCTCTGTAGCTGAGCCACCTCCGCTGCCTCGTGGGACAGAAGAGAAAGTAGAGAAGAAAGAAAGAAAAGAGGAGGGAAAGGAAGACGCGCGCCGCAACAACAGCCGTCGACCAACACCGAAGCGGTGGCGGGTGCAATGACGGCCCACAACCGATAAACGTTCGGTGGCAGGCCAACCCCCGCCACAAGCGGCGGTGACCCACCCGCCCCAGCCCCTCTGCTTTCGTTTTTTTAGGAAGGGGAGTAATCCCACCTGGTGCTCTCAGGTGGCATTACTCCCCTTCCTAAAAAAACGAAAGCAGAGACTGAGAGCGAGCGATGGGCAGTGAAAGAGAAAACAAAAGGAGCAGAACAGAAACAGAATAACAGAGGCGGGGTGAGGTGCCCTACACGACAAAGAAACAAGCGCATACTCCCCTGATGGGGCTGGGGTAGGTGGGTCGCCGCCGCTTGCGGCGCAGGCTGGTCTGCCACCGAATTTTTATCTGTTGTAGGCCGTCATTGGACCCGCGACCTTTTCGGTTGGGGACGACGGCTGTTTTTTCGGGGCGCGTCTTTCTTTCCCTCTTCCTTTTCTCATTTTCTCTTCTGTCTGCACGAGGTAGCGGAAGCCAGTAGCAGGCCCGTGCATTTTCTTTTCCTTCTGCCTAAAGCCACAACAACAACAACAGCACACTGCGCATTACCGCGTGAAATACGGCTTCCTGCGGACAACGTGCACCACCTCAGAGCGTGGTTGCCGAGGGGAGGGCCACACAGCACCGGCTGGAATGACTTCATATGTCACTTCAGTGACACGGCGCAGAACTTCTTAAGGTCCAAAATACCGCGACATCAGTTTGTCAGACAAGCCGGGCTGGCGCACCGGTGTCCACACCCAAACTTTCTCTCTAGGTTGATATGTGACGTGTCGATGGTTGAGGTTGTAGCGATGTGTATCCTTGCCCTGCTGTTGCTGAATGTGAATGTGGGAAGCTGACGTGCTTCCTCGGCGCGCTGATCAAATTCGTCGGCGTGTGGCGTGCGCAGATGATCATCAGTGCAGCACGGAAGCATGGCATCCAACATCGTCTGAACGTCGCGTTCGTAGAGCAGGCGAAATGGCGTAAAACGCGTCGTCTCTTAGATGGCAGTGTTGTAGGCATATGTTACGTACGGGAGAATCTCGTCCCAGGTTCTCTGCTGCGAGTCTATGCACATTGCAATCATGTCGGCGATCAGTTTGTCCGCGAGGCCATTTGTCTGTGAGTGACAGGCAGTGGTTTTGCGATGGCTTGTGTGACTAAGCTAAAATACTTCGTGCATAAGTTGTGCCGTAAACGCCGTGCTTCGATAGGTGATAACTTGGAATACGATTTGCTGCATAAAAAACTGGGCGATCACAGATGACGTGCTACGCTGCACCACCTTGGTTTCCGCATACCGTGTGAGATAGTCGGTTGCGACTATATTCCATTTGTTACCGGCCGATGTCAGCGGAAATGGGCCCAGAAGGTCGATGCCGATTTGGTCAAACGGCTTCAGTGGAGGCACAATAGGTTGGAGCGCACCCGCTGTCTTGGAAGGCGGCGCCTTTCGATGTTGGCACTCACGACTGCCTCTGACATAGCGATGAACGGCGTCTGCAAGTTTAGACTTGATGAACTCGGGAGAGTGTGCGCGCAAAGCCCAAATGGCCAAGCGTGGGTTCATTATGGCAAGCAAAAAGGACATCGGCACGGAGGTCAGCCGGCACTACGAAGAGATACGCTCGGTCACAGAAAGCAGACAGAAACCAGACAGATTCCGGAGACAGAAAGCAGACAGATTCCGAGCAAATGGACGAGGGATATCTGCAGCGCGACACTCCAGGTGATCAATGACAGGTTGAAGGTCCGGGTCAGCTCGTTATGGGGTCATTACATCTGAGGCACTCACCAGTCCACGCAAACTGCTCTCGTCGTCCGTGCTCTCATCGACTAAGCCGACAGGTGCGCTCGACAGCGCGTCAGCATTTTCATGCTTCTGGCCAGATTTATACACAATGGTGAACTCAAATTGTTGGAAGCGAAGGCTCCATCGTGCTAGGCGCCCCTATGGGTCATGGAGGTTAGCCAGCCAACACAAAGAATGATGGTCGGTTACCCCTTTAAACGGGCGGCTATAGAGGTAAGGCCTAAATTTCATGGCTGCCCACACAACCGCAAGGCATTCCTTTTCCGTAGTGAAATAGTTTGTCTCAGCGCGGGAGAGCGTGCGGCTGGCATACGCGAAGACCTTTTCGACGCCAGCTTGGTGTTGAACGAGCACAGCGCCGAGGCCGCTATTGCTGGCGTCGGTGTGGACTTCAGTGTCAGCGTCTTCATGAAAGTGCGCAAGAACAGGGGTTGTTTGCAGTGTCTTGCGCAGCTCCGCAAAAGCCTCTTGTTACTCGGCGCCCCACACAAACTATGTGTCATCGCGCGTGATGCGAGTCAGGGGGCGGCAACCTTGGAAAAATCTGCGATGAAGCGGCGGTAGTACGCGCAGATACCCAGGAAGCGTTTCAAACTTCTCTTTTTGTCAGGAACGGAAAATTGGGCGACAGCGGAAGTGGCACTTCAAGTGCTTGAGCGCCAGGTCAGCTGACCGGAGGCCATCTAATACTGTGCGCAGGTGTTCAAGGTGTTCGCGAAAGGTTTCAGAGAACACGACAACGTCATCAAAATAAACTAAACAAATTTGCCATTTCAGGCCGGCGATAACCGTGTCCATCATGCGCTGAAAAGTAGCTGGCGCGGAACATAGGCCGAAAGGCAGCACTCTAAACTCGTACAGTCCATCTGGGGTGACGAAGGCTGTTTTCTTGCGGCCCCCTCATCGGCCTCAATCTGGCAGTACCCGCTCTTTACATCAATTGAGGAGAACTACTGGGCGCGACGAAGCCTGTCGAGTGAATCATCGATACGGGGCAGCGGGTGGGCGACTTTTTTGTGATGTCGTTCAACTTTCGATAATCAACGTAGAAGCGAAGGGTCCCATTCTTTTCTTTACCAGCACAACTGGGGACGACCACCGACTGTTGGACGGTTGTATGATGCCATCACAAAGCATCTCCTGAACCTGTGACTGAACCGCTTCACGTTCCGTCGTTTAGATACAGTACGGCTGCTGGTAGATAGGGCGGGCGTCGGCGGTAGTAATGATTCGGTGTTTAACAAAGAGGCGATTGCCGTACTTTCAATGGGGAACCGAAACAAGCGCTGTACTCTCGTCGGAGGGCACATATGTCATGCTTCTATGTTCCCGAGAGGTCCGGACTAGTTTCAACACAGTCAGAGGGCGGCGGCACAGTGCTAACAGTTGCAAACGTGAAACATTCGGAAACATCCCTTAAAAAGTCGGCGAGTGCGCTGGAAGTAGCACGAAAAAGATTTCGGGGTTTGTTGGTGAAGTTAGTCGCCAGGAGCTCAGTCCGGCCGTCGCGGAGGTGACTGAGGCTGCGCCTGTACATATGCCATGGGCGATCAAAAGAGACAAGTTGCCTTCCGCGACCGCAGGTCCATCAGGCAGGTCGTCACAGGTAACAGGCACAAAACCACTGTCGCGCGGCTGATTCGAAACACTCTAGGCGGCAATTCGAAGAGCGGCGCGGCATTGGCGATTCTCGGTATCAGTATCAGAAGCTTTCTCGGTCGCAAAATGTCACTGTACGCTTCCGGAGGTCGATAATAGCTCCACACTCTCGGACAAAATCAACGCCGAGGATAAAGTCACGGGAGCAGTCAGGTATCACGAGGCAGCTGACAACGAACGAGCTGCTAATTTGAACTCTCGCCGTGCACAGGCCGCTCGGAGGTACATGTCCACCAGCGGTGCGAATCTGCATGCCAGATCATGGAGTCAACGTTTATAGGAGGGCCGCTAGCTTCCCACCTAATATTGAAAAATGAGCGCCAGTGTCCACCAATGCGGTAACTTTATAGCCATCGATATCCACGGGTATGTCCAGCGAGAATCGATCTTCAAGTGTCGGAACTGTCGTCGGTGCCGTAAAATCTTGGTCGACTACAGGTCTCGTTGTCGGGCGATCTTTAATACGTCGATTGCAAGCGGCCTCACCCCCGAAGGTCGCTGTCTTTATTTTCCCGATGGGGACTTGGCGACCATCGCTGCGCCATCCAGGAGGATCTGGGCTGCGGCGAAGGTCGGCGTGGAGGCGGGGAGCGTGATTACCGCTGGATATCTGACGCCATGCGCTGCTGGGCTAAATAATACTCAATGTCACGTGGTCGTTAGCCTAATGGAGGGTAACGCATGTCGATGGGAAATCCGTGCAGTCCCAGGTGTCGCTAGGGGCACTGGCGATACAATGACCTGGTTCCCCGCAATGGTAGCACAGGCGCTGGCGATTTGGGGCGCGCCAAGTCCGCCTTCCGCTGGGGTGGTCGTCGATTGTCGATGTACGGTTCCGTTTTTTCGGAATAGAGAGAACCTTGATCGGGCGGCTGTATTGGCGTCGTAGTAGGCGCAGGGCTTAGCAACATATCTGCATACGTTGGACGATGGTACTCCGTGGGAAAATGGGGTGGGTCAGCAGACGGTACCGAAGGCCTAAATGCTTGAAGCTCTTCGCGGACGATGCCAGCTATAGAGCCGACCATCGGCTGGGGAGCACCGAAATGCTTCTGGAGCTCTTCGCGTATAACTGAGCGAATGATGTTGCGTAGATTCTCGCTGGGCAGGAAGGCTGAATACGGCTCCGCAACCGCAGTGGTGAGCACCGGCCTGTGGTAGGCGGTAGACCGCTGCTGGAGCATCCGCTCCATTGTGGCAGCTTCCGCAAGAAACCCGGCAACCGTGCTCGGTGGATTACTCACGAGACCAGGAAACAGTGGTTCTTTAACGCCACACATGAGGTGGGGAACCTTTTTTTCTCAGAGCATGGCCGGGACGGATCGTCGGAAGAGCCGGGGACGTACGCGCTTCAGTCTCGTTCGGCACCTGCATACGAGACTGTAAAGCTCTTCCTGTGAGTTCTCGCCTATCCGCGCTGGAATTCTCAAGGATGCGTCGGCAGTACTCACGCAATAATGTTTGAGTGTCTTCTCGGTTCTCGTACCAAGTACGAGCGCTATCTTCCAGGCTGAAGAGGACGTTTCTAAGCCTGGCGGCGTCGTCCAAACAATTAAATGAGGCGACCCGTTCAAACTGGACGAGCCAGTCTTGAACGTCTTCATTCTGACTGCCGTGGAAGGGCTGAGGCAGTCGCGGGTTCTGCAAGGTGTAATAACCTGGTTCTTGAATGGCAGGTCGTGAGTCGGCTGCGGTGCTGAACTCCAACGGCCCGTGCTCAGGGAGTAGACCTTGATTCCTGAGGCTAGCATGGTGCACAGGGGTGTCGACTGGCCCAGAAGTTGAGTCCTGAGCGTGCGGAGGTTTACGGGACATGTACCGGGATCTTGTTACGGAAGGCAGGTGTACACTTGACTAAAAAGACAGGCGAGGTTTTTTCAACAAGCCGACAGCGCGTCAACCCACTTCAACGTCTTTTCCTTTCAGGCGCCACCTGAGAACACCAGGTGGCACAATGGACTATCCATGCATTTTTACTATGTATCAAAAACCACAAAAAATATGCCATAATCTGCAAACATCGCGTGGTAACGATGCCGATCCGCACACACTGGAGTGGCTATTTTTTATTTAACAGGTCGAGCAAATACGACTTTGTGTTCTTTCCCGCAGCATTATTTTTTGCACTAATGCTTCTAAGAACCATCAACACATGCTGCCAATGCTTTGTGCATAGGGAACAGCACGTTACGTCTATATCAAGATATCCCTAAATAACGCAAATACTCAAAGCAACTCGCTGATCTTCGGAGGAAGAATAAGCTTCCTTCCTTTAATTGTTTCTACTATGTTTGTGTAATGCATGGCGTGTCAAGTTGTTCTTCCTGTTAGCTCAAAAAGTAATACTAGGCCACTGCAAAACAGCCCTGCAGAGCATAGGGTGCAAACCAATAGTCCCAAAAACCATGGGGAGCAAAGATGATCTTTTCATTTCTGCCATCGATCATAGAATAATTTGAGGTATCAAATCCATCGTGAATTATAGATAATACAGATAGCCGACGACGAAATACCCGCAAGCAGCCAGTATGCTTCGATCGCCTGGCCTCCGCATTCCATGTACGAAGCTCCACCAAACTACGCTATGGCAGCGACCGCCAAACCTCTTGCTTTTGTGGCTATTTACGTTGCATGCAGTCTAAATATTTAAAGTATGCACCTGTAGAACTATCGCTTGTATCGGCAGTGATAGAGTACCATGTATCCCCTGGAGTGCATCGACGAAGTAGCGCGGCCATCAGGTGTGTTGAAGTGTTCTAACAGCACTTACGAATTACGACGCCCAGAAACATGCCGAGTTTCGAGTCAATAAGCAGATGAGGGTAAGGATACTTTCCCTAAGGTTGGTACTATGGATAATCCTACTAATTGCGAGATTCTGAAATCCCTAGAATCTTAATTTTGCTCATCAGTTGGGAAAAGAAAATGAGGAAACTTAACAAACTCAAGGTCGCTAGAGAGTGCACAAACTGCAAGCGCGGTTATGCGCCATGATTGCGGCATCATCGTGTTATGTCTGCAGACAGCGGTCAAAGTCAACTCGTTTTCGCAGGAGGCCAATAAAGCCGTCCAGCAACAGTAGTCACTGGATCCGGGTGCCTCCGTTTCCGGAACGACATCCCCGCAGCGCATGCAGTCACTGGCCCTTCGGTCACTTGCGACATCGCTACACCCCTCTGCATCGAAGGCAGCCAGCTCGGGGATGAAGACAGAATCCATAAAGGCACTGAACGAGCTACTATCCGCCGGCACAGATGCAGCATCCAGCAAAGTTAGCCGATATTCGGCTCTTCGGGCACATTGGGGCGCAAAATCTGCGCTGAAAGTCTTTACTACCCTGAGCTGAGCAAGGCCTTCGCTAATGTATTGGAAAAACTGAGAGGAGGAAACAGACCATGCTGTTGTATTCGGTTTGGATGGTTAAAATACTGGGCCTTGCGTACTGCCTTATCCGGCTTACTTGTGTTGACTGACAGTTGTAACAAAGTCATAATATTTAACTCCGAATATTTCAGCTATCGGGCCGTTGCCACAAAAACTACCACCGCAGTCAGAAAGGGCAAGCTAAAAGTGCTGTAGCAGCATTTAACACTAGAAGCACTAAATCTTGGCCAGCGCTGCTTGATATAAGCACTGCCAACATTGCTTTTCAAGCGGGGAGCAGAAAATCGTCATACAAACTCCATTTAAACGCGCTGACTATTACATTTATCCACACGCAAAAAGTTAATATTTGGCTGAAAATAAGTGATGTGAGACAGCCAAATATAAACTGGTCGTGTATGACGTAATCACTGAGAAATTAGACCCTAAGCAATCGTTTGCCTTTGTTTTAGAAAAAATATCATGAGGTTGGCAACTGTTATGGTGTATTTTACAGTGGTGGTGGCAGTTTCGGTGGCAGTCAGTCACTCTCTCACAGACAGGCAGCAGCGCCAGATTTTTCACAATAAGATGCTGGAATATGAAGTTATGAGGGTTAGTGATATCACTGATGTAAACATCTCGTAAGTTCATTATTGCGAGTTTGCAACTGGATAGGAAATCGGTGGAACTAGTAAGAAGCCACTATTCTTGCTAGACAACCTGACAGTTTGTATACCATAATTCTCACTCCATACTCGACGATGCCATAGCTTACTCTGTAAATTGACACGCCAAAAATATAAAAATGCTTTATTTTTCCCTCACTGGTGATGTCTAAATTTGTACTCGGGAAATATCAGCTTGCTCTGCACAAATGCTGAACTGATATTGCCGAGTTTAGGCTACATAATTTTCAAGATTTTTTGGGGTGCTTACCATTGTCAGTGAAGCGATAGAAATTTAAAATAGAACGTGCAAATAATATTTTCCTTCCCTACCTTCGTTTACGTGTTTTATGACGCAGTGCATTTTCTTGTCCACCATCTCATGCATTGGTTTCAGAGAAAAAAGAGTTTTGTAAATAAATCATGTCTACATTTGTTTTTGCGCCTAAGCAGTCCTGAAGTGATGGGGTCGTCCTTTAAATTACGCAAAAGCTTATTGGGTTTGTTCAACCAATACGCTGCCCCATTACCTTGACCCAAAATTGAGAAGCCTTACCAAGAAACATGCCAGCAACCGACATCATTTCCACAAATAAATTTGTATCATTTAGGGTTCGAAACAAAGCCCTCTGCATGACATGGGGACAAGCAAATAAGAAATGGGTCATAAAGAAGAATTTTTTTCTTGATCACCTGCTGTAGCACAAATATGGTACGTGCCTTTCGCAACCGTGATCGTATAGAGCTGCGTACGTTACGTTGCTGCCACGGAGGGTCGTTGGTATCAAGCATGCTAGGCAAGCAGGTAACAAACGTGTTCTACTGCGTATGAAAAGCTGGCATTTTGGCGTGTCTGATGTTACGCTAATTACAGTACTAAAAACCTGTATTATAAAGAAAAATAAAAAGTCGTGGAATTAAAATGCACTGTTAAAGTCTCAATCGTGTCAACTCATAGCAAAAGATTGTTTTCGTGGTTGTTGCTCAGACTACTCCTTTTTTTCCTCGCTGTGTTATCGTGTACTTTTCGTCTTATGTCGATAATTGCCCTAGAGTTCATTTAACCTTTGCAATAATTCTCTTCGTGCTAATGACACAATTATTTTTTAATTAACAAAAGATTAGCAAGCGAGGTATCCCTTTCTATTATTCATCAAAGGTCTCGGTCTAATCACGATTCACGCTGAATTGAAGGGCGCGTCACGCTTCTCAGTCTTAGATCGCTCAAACTCTGTCGCAGAACTCGCCCTGGCTACCGTCAGCTTCTAACCGCCAATTCAGAGCTTCGTCTGAGGCCAAGGTAATCATCGCCATTCTGATTGTGGGCGCTCTGA
The DNA here is from genome assembly GCF_055883805.1 of Amblyomma maculatum. NCBI lineage: Eukaryota > Metazoa > Arthropoda > Arachnida > Ixodida > Ixodidae > Amblyomma > Amblyomma maculatum. The sequence goes on along the minus strand of NC_139353.1, from coordinate 104,133,750 downwards.
TGGCATCCACGTTATTCTTGCTGCCTAGTCCGGCCCCGGTCTCAACTCTGCTGTGCACGACACAGTGCTGCGCCCGACACAGGTGAGCAAAAGTCCATCCTTCATGCACTCCTACACTTTCCAGCTGATGGTTTAGCATAAAAATTCCGTTCTGGTCGGTGAAGGAGCTGGTATGAAATTGGATGTCAAGGTGCTTCGTAATGATAGCAGAGATTAAGCACATGCAATGTTAAAGCGCGGGCACATGTTGCATTGTTTTCGTTAACAGACACCATTAGTTGTCATGGCATTGCAGATCAATGAAAATGGAGCTGGCAGCATTAATAGTTCCACAACGTCACGAAGAGAATTTCAGCTTTGTCAAAAAAAGGTGCGGTTTAAGCTTGGCTTGAACATGCGCGCGAAAGCTCTCTTAAACATAGTTTTTTTTTACCCGCTGCGATGGCTCAGTGGTTCGGGTGCTCGGCTACTGAACCGTAATTCCCGGGTTCGAATAGGATCGTAACAGATGCATTTCAATGAAGGGCGAATGGAAAGCTGTCTGCGTGGCGTGCCATGTTAGGACACGTTAACAAATTTGATTGATTGGTTCACAGGAAGGGAAGGCGCAGTATCTGTCACACTTGCTATATTTCCAGTTGTCCAAACTCCCTCTGAAGCCCTCCACTGCGATGCACCTTTGTCATTTTTCTACTTTCCTCTCTTCACCCTTACGGCGCGGTGGAGCAATCCGGTGTTGTTGTTACGGCTGAGGGAAAAAGGAAAAGAAAATGCGCAGGCCTGCTACTGGCTCTCTAGCTGAGCCACCTATTTATTTATAGGAAGGGAAAAAGCGGTAACTGTCTCACTTGTTTTCTGTCTACACCTCAACCGTGCCGTAAGGGAAGGGAAGAAGGTGGGAGTTAAAGTGGAAAGCAAGAAAGAGAAGCCGTAGTAGAGGGCTACGGAGTAATTTCGACCACCTGGGGATCTTTAACGTGCGCTGACATCGCACAGCACACGGACGCCTCTTCGTTTCGCCTCCACCGAAACGCAGCCGCCGAGGTCGGGTTCGAACCCGGGAGCTCCGGCACAGTAGCCGGGCGTCTTACCACTGCACCACCCCGGCGGGGCTGTGGACGCCTGACCCGCTCTGTAAGGGAGGGAAGGAGGGTGGAAGTGAAAGCGGGAAGAGAGAAAGGGGTGCCGTAGTGGAGGGCTTCGGTGTAATTTCGACCACCTTGGGATCTTTAACCTGTTCGAAATTACACCGGAGCCCTCCACTACGGCACTGCTTTCTTTCTTTGCGCTTTCACTCCCACCTTCCTTCCTTCCCTTACTGTGGAATTCAGATGTCCACAAAACAAGTACGACATATTTTTCATTTACCAAATTTTTCAACTTAGTAATATTAATTGGTTCACAATTCGGTTATTATTATTTTATATTATTATTATAATAATAATTATTAAAAAAAAAAAAAAAAAGAAGCGTCCGAAGACTATTTTCGTCTCTAAACTCAGTCCCGATACTACATCGGTAGACCTTACCAACCATCTAAAATCAGTGAATATTACTCCCATTTCCTGCCGGCAGCTGAAAACAAGGTACGACTCCTACTCGTCCTTCCATATTGAAGTTGATGAAGAATCCTACAGTAAGCTTGTTGAGCCTTCGATGTGGCCGATGGGTTGCATATACAAGGACTTTCGTGGGAAGCTTTACGACGATATGCTTCATCCCTCTGAACTGACGCAAAATTGCAGTGGCCCCTAATTTGGATATCTATTATCAAAACGCCCGAGGTCTTCGGACTAAGGGATCAGAATTTTTTTCTAGCGTCTTGTCCTCTTGTTATACCGCTGTTGTGGTTACCGAAACCTGGCTGTCAAGTGATATTCCTTCCAATGATTTCTTTCCAAATAATTACTCTGTTTTTCGTAGCGACCGCCCTGAAACAGGTCCCAAATCAAGAGGAGGTGGAGTGCTCATTGCTATTGACAGTTTTGTGAAGTGTGTTCGACGTTCCGATCTGGAAACTGTTGAAGAATGTGTGTGGCTCGAGCTCACTTTAAATCGATATGAAAAACTTTTACTTGCAGCTTTCTACATTCCTCCGAATCTACCTCCTTCAGCCTATGATGATGTTCTGCTCTCAATCGAACATGTTATAACCCGTCATAGCAAACACAAACTTCTTATTTTAGGTGATTTTAATACTCCTGGTATCAACTGGAACTCACTTATTTCTTCTCACAACAATCATTACATATTAAGTAAGTGTAACGCTCTACTTGATTTCATAGCCTTTAACTCTTTGCAGCAACACAATTTCATTGAAAACTGTTGCGGTAATATTCTTGACATCTGTCTATCGAATTTTGAAAGTGTTCGAGTCTCGAGTTCGGACATACCGCTGACTCGCTGTGACAAATTTCACCCTCCGCTTCTAGTTACTACTGCTGTCTCTGCCTCACCTTCTACTAACTCAGATCGGGTGGGGAATTCGCCCCGTTTCGCGTATGCACGTGGTGATTATGTCGGTCTTTTCAATTTCTTCTCTTCCGTCGACTGGTCCCTTTTAAATGACATTAATGATTCAGATGGACAAGTCAGTCGCTTTACAGAAATAGTTCTTGATGGTATGCGTCGGTACATACCTTTGCATACTCCTACGCGTAGGAAGTTCCCTTCCTGGTTTTCAAGGGAACTAATAACGGCGTTAAAGCTCAAGGAACGGGCCCATCGTAAAGCGAAACGCCCTGGGTTTCACAATTGGGCAGATGAGTTTCGCCGTGTGCGTTCTCTTTGCAAACGCTTATACAAGCGGGACTACGACTCCTATCTTGAGTCTTTAGAGAGGTATGCCTCAAATCGTCCTAGTCAGTTCTGGCGTTACGTTCGCAAGCGTTCCATTAAATCAGATTTAAGTATCAGCTTAGTTGACTCTCAGGGTTCGGAAATTCGGGATGTTGCCGACAGTTTTGCACAACATTTTTCCTCCGTTTACAAACATCCACATTGTGATTCCGTTTGCCTCCCATCTGGTGCACTATCTAATTCCATTCTCTTTGACGAGGAGTTGATAACTGAGAGTCTTAAGCGTCTGAGACCATCTTTGTCTCCTGGACCTGATGGCATTCCAGCTGCCATAATAAAAGCCTTCAGTTATATCTTCGTACCAGTACTGACTGCCATATTTAATTACTGTTTAAAAAATGCTGCCTTTCCTCGCGTGTGGAAAATGGCACGCGTGTTTCCTGTCTTCAAGTCTGGAAACAAAACTGATGTTTCCAATTATCGTCCGATTTCTCTTCTATGTGCAACCTCTAAGCTTTTCGAATTAGCTTTGCACAGCGTACTTTCCTTCCACCTCAAACATATCATAGTACCGAATCAACATGGCTTCATGTCGGGTCGCTCTACTTCTACCAACCTAGTCACGTTTATGACGTATGCCTCTGCAGCAGTCCTTCAGAGGGGTCAGGTTGACACTGTGTACTGTGATATGAGCAAAGCTTTCGACGTTGTTACTCACTCACTACTTCTTGAAAAACTTCTACTCTCTGGCGTTGAAGTCTCCCTCGTAGCCCTCCTACGCAACTATCTCCTTGATCGCTTCTGCTTTGTCAGTGTCAATGGACAGACTTCTTTCGTTTACCCTGCAACGAGTGGAGTTCCTCAAGGTTCAGTACTAGGCCCGCTTCTCTTCTCCGTTTTTATTAATGATGTTTCCTCGGCGATAAAGAACTCCTCGTTTCTTCTTTATGCTGATGATATAAAAATATTCAAGGTAATACATTCTTTTCAAGATTGCGTGTTGTTGCAATCGGACATATCTGCTTTTTCTGATTGGTGTGCGATGAATCGACTTACCCTCAATTCTTCCAAAACTAGGGTTGTGTCCTTTACTCGTAAAACACATAGCTTTCTCTACCATTATTCTGTCAATTCTGTGCTGTTGGATAGGGTTGATGAAATTAATGACCTTGGTGTACTTTTTGACCGCACCCTCAGCTTCTCCTCTCACACTAAACGCATTGCTCAGCGGGCTATGCGCACACTCGGATTCGTTTGCAGACTTTCGAGAGAGTTCCATACTCCACTTCCGTTCCTAAAACTGTACCTGTCCATATGCCTCCCGGTCTTGGAGTATGCGTCGGTTGTTTGGAATGGCACTTGCAAATCGAACTTGGACAAGGTTGACAGAGTACAAAAAAAATTTTTACGGATATTTCATTATCGCTTTCCTTTCGCAACTTCCCCCTCTCGCTCCACCAGGAGCGCCCAACTGAATCTTCCTTCCCTTCACTGCCGTCGTATCAGACTTGATATCATATTTCTGTACAAACTCCTTCATGGCCACATTATGTGCCCTCAGCTCTTAGAGTACATCCTACTGCGCGTTCCGCGAAAGAGCATGAGGGAATTCAGACCATTTCAGGTTTCTCCTCTTCATTCCCACTCCCCTCTGGACAGGATGCAGTGGTTATTTAACTCTTTTTGTCCTCACCTTGACATCTTCCAAAACTCGCTCTGTTCATTTACAGTGGATGTTCGTAGCGTTGTATTCTAAATAGTACTTTATCACATATAACTCCCACTTTCTAGCCTTAAATTGTATTTACTTCACTTTTTGCTTTTTCTCCTGTTCAATGCTGTCTGTATCTTGAACTACTTTTTATCCGTTTCTTGCTTATATTTCAACTTTAAACTTTATATTCGAATCTTACTGTCCCTTGTTTAATTTTACTTCTTTATTGTATTATTCTGTATTTCTAGCCTGTGTTTTAAGTACCATGCACTTGTTGCGCCTGGAATGGTTGTTTATTTTATGTATATTTCTATATTACTATAATCAATGTCAGTCATCTGTTTTTTTTTTTTTTTTTTTCCCTCTTCTACCTACCGTTCTTTTTTTTTTTTTCTTTATTTCCTGGTGTGCTAAAAAATTCTCTCACTGTGTATATAAGTGATGATACTCATTGTTTGCTTAATTTCCGTGATACTTTTCGTCTCAGTTTCATTTCATGTATTATTTATTTCTTTTTTTGTGTTCTCTCTGTGTGTGTAAACATGTTTGTGCTTTTTCATTTTTTTTTTGTGCTGCAGCACAAAGACCACATGGTTGTTCCTGCGCACATTAAATAAAGATTGATTGATTGATTGATTGATTGATTTGTATTATTATTATTATTATTATTATTATTATTATTATTATTATTATTATTATTATTATTATTATTATTATTATTATTATCATCATTATTATTATTATTATTATTATTATTATTATTATTATTATTATTATTATTATTATTATTATTAAGACGCTGGGTTAGCGTTAGCGCCTGCCGCCTCTACTCCTAAGGAAAAGGGAGGCGCAGTATCTGTCTCACTTGTTCCGTGTACTCATGATCCGCGCCGTAAGGGACGAAATAAGTGGGAGTAAAAGAACATAGAAAGAGAGAGAGAGTAAACGTTAATTGTTTAAAGGAATAGCGTGGGTGGTTTCCTCAGTCCAGGATACCATTTGCAGGGTGCGCTGCTCAGAGAGACCCGTGTGGGCCGGCTCTACCTCCCACTCCGCTTGGATGAGTGCTCGAACTTTATATTTCTCTAAGTGCTCTTTCTAGATTTGATCTATAGGAAGGGACAGGCACGGTAACTGTCTCACCTATTTTGTGGACACCTTATTCGCGCCGTAAGGGATGGGAGGAAGGTGGGAGTGAAAGTGGAGAGAAAGAGAAGTCGTAGTAGAGGGCTACGGAGTAATTTCGACCACCTGGGGATCTTAACGTGCGCTCTAATTGCTCTTTGCAGTTCCTTATCATATGCATAGAGAGAAAGAGGAGGCGTAGGCGAAGGAAGGAAGCAAGCAAAAAATTTATTCTGCCCTATATTATTTTGGCGGTCTTTGGGGCGTCTTCAGAGGTTTCTCTTTATTGCATCCCCAAGAGTCTTCTCCGTCGACCTCGTCCACTTTTAACCAATGGTCGGTTGCCCTGGGTTTAGGGCTACGTTGGCCACTGCCGCCCGTTAAGATCGCTGTACCAGACCTTGCTGATCTTCGCAGCGGTCGCTGGACAGCAGTCTCCCATTGCTCCGCACACGGGTTTAGAATTGTGGACCCATGTCTATGTTTTGATAGGAACATGTGATGTGATATAGTGTGGGTGTTCTGTCGCTCCACGGATGTCTGTTCGCGTATGTGCTAAGTATGTGTAGGTTTTGCTATGAAGCCGTCTGCAATTGTCTCCAAATGTTAGCTTCCTCACTGGTGAGAGAACTGTGCGGTGGATTATATCGCATTTTTCTTCCTCTTTAGTTTTCTAGTATGGCCGAGTATGCCTTTGGTGCTGGAAAAAGTTCCGCGGACTCGTCGGATGCTCGGAAAGTAGTGTATTCTCGAGCTATCCTGTCGGCCTTTTGGTTCCCTGCCACCACCCTGTGCCCTGGTAGCCACATAATTTTGTGTGTGGTCTTGTTTTCTTCGTGGTTTTTAATTTTGTCGCTCGCTTCGAGGAATAGAGAACGCGTGACAACATATCCTGCCTTTCATGTAATTTCGTTAGCTGTTGTTGTGGCTGTAGGAAGAAGGAAAATAAAATGCACGGGCCTGCTACTGGCTCTGTATCTGAGCCACCTCTGATGCCTTGTACGGACAGAAAAGCAAATAGAGAAGAAAAAAAAAAGAAGGGGGAGAGAAAGACGAGCGCCGCACGCTCATGATGATGAAAACATTTATCGACATGGCTTAGATTGAGGGAAGGCTGGTCAGATCCCTAGTCCGGGACACCGTTGGTAAAAGCCGCTACCCGTGCTTTTTCGACGAAGGCTCGTTGCTCCTCGAGGCCCGAGCTGGACAGGGCCGCCTCGCAGCCTTCCCACGTTGGCTGATTTATTATATCAATACTTTATTTTGTTGACAAGTCCATACCATATGGCAAAGCTTGACTTCTGGCCACAAAATTTGCACTGCGCCGAAAAGGATTCGGGCTCAATGGCGTGAAGTGTTGCTGGATGATTAAATGACATAGTTTGTAACCTTCGAAGGTGACACTCTTCTAATTTAGTAAGACCCTAAATAAGGAATGTCTGCATTTCAAGGCGCAAATGCTGTAATATATCTGAATATGTGGTTAACGGAGAGGGGAAGCCTAAATCAGCAAGGGAGGACGTAGAAGGATTCCGGGGAAGAAAATCTCGGGCCGAAGCGCGTGCGCGTACGTTTACTTTCTGTCCAAGGTGACCTGGCGCCCATATTAGCTTCTTCTGTGCAGCTGAAGTCCCACATTGACTCAAAATTTTGCAGGCTAGCGGCGTGATTCTGCCACGCATACAGTTTCTATAAGCTGCCTGGGAATAGATAACTATGTATTTCGATGCGGTGTGCGTTGCGGCTAGGGCTATCGCCACTTCCTCCATAGCCTGCATATCCCCGTTACAAACTGAAAGCCCGTCCAGGACCTGCATTTGGGGCACCACTGATATTGATAGCGTCCACGAAGAAGGCTCCTTCTCTTGAATAAGGTTCGCTCGTCTTCTTGCTTCTCGCCACTCGTCTAGCATGATGATGATCTGGGTGCATGTTTTTGGGGAGCGGAAGCGTAAGGAGTTTGCTCTTCCACTCTTGAGGTATATCTTGTCTCCCAGCCACTTGTCGTGGAAAGCAAATGTTCAAATGTTCTTAGACCCTGCGGCCAGTCTTGGTTGTGGCCAGTCGCATTACCTGGCTTGTAAATGGGCGCTAATCAGTTGGCCGCAACAACAGCCATCGTCCACCACCGAAACGATGGTGGGTGCAATGACGGCCTACAACAGATAAAAATTCGGTGGCTGGCTAGCCCCTGCCGCAAGCGGCGTTGACCTACCGTTCCAGCCCCGTAGGGCCAGGAACAGCCGCTCCTCATCTATCGTTAGCGACCGCCCGGTTCTATAGCCCTCCGCCACCGATATAGTAACGGCTACTTTCACGGCCTCTGCTACAATGCAGTGTCGCATAGAGGCGCTGGTCACTTCGCGTAGAGACGAATCGACCACTGTGGCCACTGTACTTTAGTTGCCTCCTCCTCTCGAGGACGCGTCTGCATACACGGTCGAGTCTTGAGGGGTGTATGTTCTCTGAATGTATTCGGCCCTTGCTTCCCTTCTGCCTCGATGAAGGTTGGGGTCCATGTTTCTCAGGTTTGGAGCTACCATGAGGGACTTGCGAAGTTCGTCGGGTATCGTTTCCGTCCTCGCTATTTCTTGCATCTGCTCCCGGTATCCGAGTCTCTGTAAGAGCGCTCTTCCAGACTTCTGCAGCAGCCTGAGGTTTTGCGGCTCAAGCTGCGCCTCGCGTAGCTCTTCGAAGGTGTTTTGCAATCCAAGAGCCATATAGTTTTTCTGTCGACGTGCTGCGTGGTAGTCGAAGCGCTGCCTTGTACGCTTTGCATAGCAGGGCATCTGCCTGTTGTATTTCGCTCTTGTTGAGGCATGGTAGGGTAGGCTGTGCATATTTGGGCTCACTACCAGGTTTCTGACTAGTTTTAGTATGTCCTCTTCGCGCATGCCGTGCTGCCTGTTGGTGATGCGGGTGATCATGCGTGTTAGTTGTAGCGTTGTTGTTTTGAGCAGGGGAAGCGTGTGCGGACTGCTTTGGTTGGATTGAACCCATATACCCAATGTTCTTATTGTTGTCTTTTCCGGGATGGGCTTTCCTTCCAGGTAGATGTTGAGTTTCATGTCCTCACTGGTTGAGACGGTCCGGTTTATTTTGCCTCTCCACACTAGAAACAGTTCGAATTTATCGGTCGAGCATGCGAGTCCTCTTTCTCCGAGATATTTCTGTACACAGGAATCCGCTTACTGTAGTTTTTCTTCCTTCCCCCCGAAGGATCTGTTGTTCGTATATATTGTTATGTCGCCTGCATACATGGCGCACCAGATTCCTTCGATCGTCTCTAGTTTTAGTGCTCGACCTATCATAGCTATATTGTAGAGGATTGGTGAGATGACTGACCCTTGGGATGTTTCTTTGTTTAGCGCGTAAATTTTGTTCGATCGAAGGTCTCCCATGCCGATGGTGGCAGTTCTATCCGACGGGAAGGCTTTCGCGTACCCGTGGATTCTGCGTCCACAGTCCAAGTCGTCTAGGCCTGTAAGGATCGTTCGTGATTGACGTTATTGAATGCTCCCTTGATGTCGACAGCTATTATGAAATTTTCCCCCATTCAGTGCACGTTGCGAAGCACATCTTATATTTGAAGGAGCACGTCCTGCGCTTAGAGCTTTGCTCTGAAGCCGAACATGGTATTGGGTACACGCTCATTATCTTCCATGTAATTTTGCGGTCTGAACATCACCACCCGCTCGTAAAGCTTGCTATTATGTCGACAGCTATTATGAAATTTTCCCCCATTCAGTGCACGTTGCGAAGCACATCTTATATTTGAAGGAGCACGTCCTGCGCTTAGAGCTTTGCTCTGAAGCCGAACATGGTATTGGGTACACGCTCATTATCTTCCATGTAATTTTGCGGTCTGAACATCACCACCCGCTCGTAAAGCTTGCCAAGGCACGACGTGTGCAAGATGGGCCTAAGACTTTCAATTTGGAGCTTTTTTCAAGGTTTAGGGATCATAATTACTTCGGCGTGTTTCCAGTTTTCAGGAACCGTCTCCGCCTTCCAGTGCTTTGTTTAGAAAGCTTACGAGCTCTTGTATGAGGTCGCCACTCAGGTTGCGGATCAGGGCGTTGTCGATTCTGTCCGCTCCTGCTGCCGTGTTTCTGGTCGTATTCTTTTAGCCCGCGCAGACTTCTTCCACAGTTAATGGGCGGTCGAGACTCGTTTTTAGCTCCGCGATAGGTTCCTTAGTATCGTGAGGGGTTGCGATCATCGAAACATATTTTTCGTGCCTTCTCTAAGAGGTCGGTGTCCAAACTCCGAAGTAGTGGATGAATATGTGGATGCTTTTATTTTTTCTGATTTAATTTTGGTGGGATAAATTAGGGCTCTTAGGAGATTCCATGTTCTGGCCGTGCCCAAGGTTCCCTTAAGCGAGTCGCTGAATCGTTTCCAGTTTTGTCTCATGAGTTGCGCTGAGTATTCTTCAGCTTTTGCTGTAACTTCTGCTGTCTTTAGTTTTAGTTTCCTGTTGTGTTTTTGCTTCCGCCAGCTTTTGGTGAGACTGTGTCTGTCTTCCCATAGTCGCAGAAAGTGCCCATCTACTTCGCGAGTTGTTCGCGTTACACAGTTTGTGCATTTGTCCAGCGCTTTTGTCAACATGGCGCTCCATTCTTCAAGTGATTGAATGCCGCCTTCACATTTTTTGCAAGCCCCGCGAAACTCGTTCCAGTTTTTTTTTGCTTGTGCGATCCGGTGTGTTACCCTGTCCGATTCTATTCGCGTCCGGAGGATAAAGTGATCGCTGCCTAGGTTTTCTATGATGTTTTCCCACCGTGACTCCCTGCGTTTTCTTTACGAACGTAAGTTTGGGCAAGTGTCCATGCCCACACTATTACCGACTCTCGTGGAGGTCGCGGGATCTCTTATTGGATGGCAGCCTAAATATTCTGCTACCTCCGCTAATGTTCTTCCCTTGAAATCTTCTTTCCGGTATCCCCAACTCGTTTCCATGGCGTTGAAATCTCCTACGATAGTGACTACATTTTCTTTGACCATTTTATGCGCTCCATGGAAGAGTGCAAAGGATTTGGCTTTTCTTTGTCTTGGCAGACTGTACACGCTCAGTACGAATGCAATCCCTACCTTTCGTTTTTCCGGAATTTTCGACAAGCGCGTGCTCTGTATCAATGGCATCGTGCCTGATGGCGGTGATGGCTTTGCCGACTGGAACGGCTGCTTTACCTCAGTTTTGACTCTCGTAAGCATCGTACCCCTGTAAAGTGGTCTTGGTTTCAGTCTCTTGGAGCGCAATCCCATCGGGGGGTGTAAGCTCTGTGTTTATATAATGCTTTAGGACGCCCTGGTTTTAGCGGTAGCCTGTTCAGTTCCACTGGCAAATTTTTAAATATTCTTGCTCTTGCTGACGCGTCTTGGTCATGTTTATGTGTTACTGCTGTTGCCTTGTTCGACAGTGAACGCCGTTAACTCTGATCGGTTGTACGCTCTTTCCCTAATGTTTTCATTATGTTTTGTTTTCGAAAAGCACTCTTGATTTCTGAGATCTGCCCCTGAAATTGTGCTTGCGTCTGTTGCATTTGAGATCGTATTTGCCGCATCATATTCTTCATCTATTGCATTCGTGTTTCAAGTTCTCCGTTGTTGGATGCTTGTGGTTGTTTCGGTAAGGCTCTAGTGATTTCTAGCCCCCACTGGTGTGCCGTTAGAGGTTTTGTTATTTCCTCCACCTTGCGTTCGAGCTCATTATGTTTGCGTCGAACGAGTTAAAGCTCGCGTCTGAGCGCATCGCTGCTCACATCTCTCGCTTCTTTGAGACGAATATTTTTGTTGTTTGTGTTGTTTGTATTCTTTGTGTTACAACTGTTTTTACCGAGTGCGGATCAATGGTAGAGGTCCATCTTACCTTGTTACCGCCTTTCTGGGAAAGCTTTTTCTTTTCTTGTTTGTTCCCCTCCTATGGACTGGCCGGTGACAGAGGCGGGATGGAATTAGGCCTTGATCGGCTCTTCGAGGTTTCTTCCTCTGAGTTAAACCATCGCTTGCGTGGTCGCCCGCGTTGTTCACTGCGCCCTCTTGCCCCGCTGGGCTTTGTCCTTGCTTTTTTCAGTCTGTCCGGGCACTCATTGGATTCGATACAATATGTCTCACCGCATATTAGGCACTTGAGCGCGCACACATGGTCTTGGGTCTAATTTTGAACTGCGCGCAGTCCGCACACAATAATGTCCAGTGTGGGGCACACGTCGGAGTGGTGTCCTTACTGGAAACAGTACCGCCCCACGAGGCATAGGCGAGAACTACGGAGTATATTTGACCACCTGTTTTAAGAGCCGATTATTCTAAGCATTTGTTGTTTGTTATCTATGGCTTAAGCGCTCATGGCAGCCAAAGTGCAGGCCGTGGCGTAGTCCACGCCGCTATGAAAGTAACAGTAGTTAAGCCATGCTATCCGACTAATATTGCCCCTATGGCTACCCTATTGCTGAAAAACGTGGCTGCATGAGTCCAGATCCTGAATCACAAACACAGATTGAGGGTGACAATTAGGAGGGATGAACGGAGTGATGTGTCGAAATGTGTTCCGAAGGTGCGGAGGTAGGGTGAAGCAATACGGATTAGCGAAGGGGACGAATGAGAGAATTCCCAGGAATTTGCAAGGGAACGCCATAAACCAGCTAGGCAGAAGAGCAGCCAAGGTCAGCCTTCAGGGCTGAGAGGTTGCCCAGAAGCACGAGAGGAAGATGGTCGGACCAGCGATCACTCGGTGGATAAGTAGTAAAAGGCAGCCTTGAGTTGGCAATGAAGACGTTCCCCCGCGCCATTTTCCGAAGGATGGTAGGCGGTAGCATGAATGTGACGGACGCCCAGAATGTTGGTAAGGGTGAACTGGGCCGACTGAAACTGGCGGACACGGTCGGTGGGGATGACTGACGGGCAGCCGAAATGAGACACCAAGCCGACCATGAAGGCCGTAGCAACTGTCTCTGTCGTAGTATCAGGAATGAATGTAAGCTCGGGCCAGCGGGTGAAACAGTCCACACATGTGAGCATACACGTGATGACGGAAGGGATTCAACAATATGTGGACGTGAGAGAACTTCGAATCAGCGGGCAGAAAAAAGAGAGGCAGGCGAGATGGTGTGGCGTTGAGCCTTTACGAGCTGACATTGAAGGTAGGTTCGTGCCCAGCGACGGAAATTGGCATTCATGCTCGGCCAAAGGAAGCGCGACGTAAAGAGCTTCTGTGTGGCACGAATACCAGGCTGGCTCGTGTGGTGGTATTTGCCAAAACATTACGTGACCCTTTGGCGCCCAACGTGATGAAAGGCGAAAGCCTGAATGTCGCATTCTGCTACGCATTTGTTCCGAATTTGGCGATGAATTATGCTTCGAGTAACGAGGGCGACTGCTTTTTCACTTTCCTTCCTTCCTTAACGGCATAGTGCATATGTACGCGGAGAATTTTGACAGATACGGCGCCTTTTATTGAGATAGCAATACTGCTCCAGGTTTCTAGCCGTCGCGAGGTCCCGGCGGAGGCCACGCTTGACCTCGAACAGCCGAGGAGGAGGACGAGGAGATAAAGAAGTAGAAGACTGGTAACTTACGCTCTCGCGTCACACTCTTAAAGGACGATCTTAAGTATCCTCAATAATGTAGCACCTTACACTGATAGGGAATGATAGGAGAATTATGTATTAGGCAAAAGGAGCTTCCGAACCTGCTATCGCAATTCAACGAGGGTTAACCAGAGTTAAACCACAACTAATTTTTCTATCCAGTAAATCAATTTCAAACGCCGCCGATGCCTGCTGTACTAACACCTCCTATCAGTGTAAGGCCTATCAGTGTAAGGCGCTACATTATTGGGGACACTTAGGTTCATCGTTTAATGGCATGACGCGGCAGCGTAAGCTACCAACCCACATATCAAGTTACGCTTCAACCAAGCCGTATGAAAGAGCCTGCGTGTCGTAGGGGGAACGAGAATGCAAATGGTTCTCGCAGGCTGATTATGATATCACCCTCCCATATCAAAGGGACGACCCGAGTTGGGAGCCCCTGTAGGTGCTGTGAGTCCGGTGGAAGGCAAACGTCATGTGCTTATAGTATGGGATGACATGAAAGTTCCTACCCTCTAGAAAGAGGCGGAAATGCTTGATTGCCAGGTACACCGCTAGGAGTTGGCGAGCGAAGGCTCTGTATTTAGACTTTGGTGGCTTTATCGTTTGAGATAAAAAAACCAACTGCAACGCTACATGCATCAGTGGCAAGATGCAAGATAGCGTTAGGAATTGGATGTATTAGCAAGGTGGGGTCAGCGAGCGCCTTCTTCGCGGCAGAGAATGCAGCTACAGTGTCATCAGTCCACTCAAGTGGTGCAGCTGGATCTTTTTTGGTAGCTGAAAGGTCGGTTAGAGGCTTCAGGAAACTAGCACAATTGAGGAGAAAGTGGCGGTGTAAGTTAGAAGGCCCAAGAATTCTGTGAGCTTCCTAAGTGATGCAGGAGGTGGAAAATTTTTAATGGCCTTTACTTTGCTGTCGAGAGGCCGGATGCCTTGTGGAATGACAAAATGTCCTACGAACACATTTGTAGCCGCGACTAAAAGGTACTTGTCCTGATTGATAAAGAGGCCGTATTCATCAAGGCGTTGGAAAAGTGCGCGCATATGATCTGCGTGCATCATCCTCAGAGGAGCTTGCGACGAGATTATCGAAGTAGGTGAAAATGAAGTCGATGCTTCGTGTAACCTCGTTTGAAGTTCGCTGAAAAGTCTGTGCAGCAGCGAGCAATCCAAAATGCATCCTCACATACTCAAAGAGGCTGATTGGTGTGGTAAAGGCCGTCTTCAGAATATCGGCGGAATCTACGGCGATTTGGTGGTATGCCTTCACTAACTCAATCTTAGAGAAGATCGTGTAACAAACCAAATTTGATGAGAAGTCCTGTATGTGACGAGGTGGATAGTGGTCTGGTAAGGTGTGAGCAATGAGAACACGGTAATCTCCACATGGCCTCCAGTCGCCCGGATCGTTCTTTGGCGCCATGGGTATTAGCGATGCTCAGTTTCTGGTAACGAGGAGCCCACTGCCGAGGACAAGCATGTATTGAAACTAGCGAGTCGTTCTCCGGACAGGTGCCGAGGGCTAGCAAATACAGGTAGTACACAGGTCACGATTTAGTGGGTGATAGAGCGTTTTACGGGGTACTCTCTAGTGTGCGGCTTCGTGATGTTGGGAGCATCGGCAAGGATTCTCCCGTACGACGAAGTAGGAACGAGAGCTCTAAGATCTGTCCCCGAAGAGGTGGAGAGTACGCCGTTGACGGAGCGTTTCGTGCTGAGATTTGTGAGGTGATGGGCCTGAATATCGACAGCGAGGTTGAAGAAATTGAGGAAATAAGCTCCGAGAACAGCTTGCGAGACATCGGCGATGATGAAAAACCGGCGCGTTTTCCAACGCAATCCGTGGTTAGGTGCAAGACACCGTTGGCCGTACGTGCGGATGGGGGAGTGTTTATCGCTTGGAGCGGGGAGGTCGATTCGTTGCGACGGCGATCTGCCCAAACTGCTAGTATTACACTGCCCTGTCCTCCCGCGTCAACGAGGAAGCGTGCTCCAGTGATCTTATCCGAAGCATAAAGTAGGCGGTATGTCCATCCACCAGTACCGCTTGCCGCCGTCAGTGGCCGGTCGCAGAATTTCCCGACCAGGAGCATGTGTGGGTGCATTTGCGGGAAGAGCTTCCGAAAATACAAATATGGTGGTACCAGCACACAACCGAGGAGGAGTCGTGCCTCGCTTCGGATAGTTCAAGTTCCGGCGAGGGCCACGGTGCCTGGGAGTGGCGGTAGGACTAAACCCGCTGCGGTGAATGGCATGGCAGGGGCTCGAGGTCATTGAGCCGCCTGGGTAAAGCATTCAGTCACTCTCTTTGCTCACAAGCTGGGAGGCTGTCATCGTAGTGCAAGGAGGAACGGTCACAGCGCTGACGCTGGCGTGCTTTGAGTAATCCGCAACACGGTCCGCGAGTTCGGCGAGCTTATCCAGAGTGACATCACCAGCAGCCGAGAGGACGAGGACCATGTTCTGGGGAAGTCGCTAGAGAAACAACACACGCAAAAAACTGTCCGGCCCGGGGGAAGTCTCCAAGCAGCTGTCGCATGCGGCAGAGGATCTACGAAGGACGGCTATCACTGAGTTCAGCAGCAGTGAGGAGCTGCTGGAGTCAGTTGCGCTCGGACACTGATTTGCGGTCAATGAGACCTGCCTTCAACATGTCAAATGGTAGGGCCAAGTCCTGCGTGGCGAAAGTGTCCGCTAATTCATCGGTGACGTCAAGAGGCAGGGAGAACACGAGATGGAGGAAGTTGGTCTCCTGGGTAATGATACGCCGCAAGTGGAAATCTCCTCCACCTGGAGCAGCCTGGCACGAAGGCTGTTGGGCCACAGTGGTGGCAGATTGACTAGTTGAAACATGGCCAATTAAGCGCCATTTTGCCGAGCATCCTGGGGCGGGTGTAGCTGTAGGTGGGTGGAAGCGCCAGCGGAATCAATGTAGGAGGGCTGAGTGGCGCGGTCGATGCCGGGTCACCAAATATGTTGTAAAGGCAAGCAATCAGCAGCTCCGACAGCGTTTGGGTCTGAACTGATTTTTTATTGCACTCTTCGCGCTGATGCGCCTGGTGCGAACTTCATTTTTCAGCGCCATGTCTTGGCTTGCGAGAAGAGCGCGGCGCGATAGCGCTACACCCCGATATGGTACTAATATGGGGTGGAATCTGTAAGGTCACAGTAAGTAATCAACGGCGTGGCATTAACAACATCGGAAGCAGTCTCCTTGTCAACGCGTACCCTGAAGCCCATCGCTCTATTCTCGGTTTGTGTGCTCGGGAGAAATGGCAGTGCTCGATGAAAAGTTCGTCTGAGCAAGCTCTGCGGTCGTGGTCTCAGCGCGTTCGCTGTGGTGGTGTAATTTCTGGGATACAATCTTTGGCTAGCGGTTTTGTTGATAAATTTTGGTTTTTGAGGTTTACCGTCTCAAAGCGACTCAGGCGATGACAGACGCCTTAGTGAAGGGCTCCAGAAATTTCGACCAACAGGACTTTAACTCGCGCAGCTCACGGAAGTCTTGATTTTCGCCCTAATTGAAATGCGGCTGCCGAGGACGGGATTCAATCCCGCATCCTCGATCACAACTTTTGAGCGCCCTAACTACTGCACCACTGCGGCTGGGCCGTCTTGAATAAAGCAAGGTACATATACGTCGAACACAAACCAATCAGTAAGCATCGTCAAAAGTTAAATAAGTCGTAGTGGTGTGTTTTATTTTTTAAAAGCACTTTACAACCCAATGTACGGAAACGAACACATTATTTCTGCAGTGCAGAGCACTGAGGAAAAAGTCGTAGTATACGGAGATGGAGGTTATTTACTTGCTTCTTTTATTATTTTTCTCCAGAGCGCGATGCAGGTGTCCGCCAAGTATGACGCACTAACTGCGGGTTTATTTCCCTTGCAATGTATTTGCCTCCGAATAAATTCTCCAATGCAAACATTTTGCATGATGAAAATATGCAAACAAAACTGTAATTGTCTTCGTTTCCTCCGTAAAATAAGATGGAAACATTTTCTTTCGAAAGCCAAAAGCCTATAGCTGACAACAAGTTGTTCCACAAAGAACGAATAGCCAATGGTATGTACCAAGAGGCCTATCGTGAAATAAGCGTGAACGCACAACACTATTTAAAGGGTTAGGGCGGCTGGTGTTTGAGATGCTTTATTAGTGCAAAGTATAGTCATGTGTTCGATATATCAGTGGTATAGTCGGGGAACAATGGAAGTGCCATTTATTTGACTAAGTTACACTGCTATGAAAGAAAATTTTAAAAAGAGCAAAGGAGCTCGATTTTCCTAGGAATATGTATTGCACGTGGTGTCCGGTCCCACGCAGCTTAGATCCTACGCAGAACATTCAAGATAAGGACCTGTAGTTGCCCATGGCAATCTCTTACAGCTTAGAACGAACTGTGTGTGGCTACAAACGTTCTGGTACATTCGCCGAGTGGTAACAAAATTAAAGCTACTGCAAAACAGCTTTAATTAATCGCACAAGCGTTACAACGGTTTGATGTAATATTGCATTAAATATAGACTTGACATGCCATGAGAAATCTGTTCTTTTATGGTCTACATGCTACAGTGTGCATTTTACAAGAAAGTTTAATTGGTTAAGAAACTTTGATGAGCGCCATCAATTTCATCGCTCAGAATAGCATTTTACGGTGCAAAGTCTGCAACATCTACTGTGTTTACTACAGGATAATAAGTATCTTGTACAATGTTTATATATCAAAACGCGAAGCCATTTTATGCCGCTCCTACCTGAACTGTGTTTATGCTGCACTGGGAACATGAACACCGTATTTTAGCAGCTCACTTTAAATCGAGGTGTCACTAGGGGGCAGCTTGTGCATTTTGTGGAGGGCAATCATTGAGTTGACGCATTTTAGACATTCGTGTTCGAAGCTGGAACGAAGTCAAGCGGCATTTCTTTTCTTCTGCAGTCGTAGGCCCTGTAAGTGTGCTTGAAGAGTGTCATTTATATATAGGCTAAGGTAGGAGTCATCGCGTGAGGCAATGATCAAGGACATACAAAAAGCAAATGCAAGAATTTGAATGATAACACTTATGTTATCTTGGTTCTGCACCCGCGAAAAATGCACATACGAGGAGATGAGGCAAGAAAGTTCAGAAGACACCTCCCGATGACGTGCCCCTTCTATCAGTTTCTTATGACCTTGCTCAAACTCGCGATACCAGGATTTGTAAAATATCCAAGGTATCATCGTGCCTGGATCATGCCGCGAGTTTGAGGTCGCATTGCAGTTTGAGGTGACCTCAAAGCATTTAGGTATTGGACCTTTTTCGGTACAGTCAGAGGTGAATCCTCACACAAGGAAGCGGTTAGAAGTAGGCTTAGCTCTCATTGGAATAAAAGAAACCGAAATATTTCAAGGCTATATTTTGAATCGCTCAGTTCAGTTCAGTTCAGGCGTTCAGTCGTGTCCGACTCTTCGTGACCCTATGGACCATGTCACGCCACGCTTTCCGGTCTCTCACTATCTTCTTAACATCACATAGCTTCATCTGCAATGCCTCGAGAATGCCATCTAACCATCGCGTTCGCTGCCTACCCCTTCTTCGGCGACCCTCAACCTTTCCCAACATCAAATCTTTCTCCAGCGACTCCTCTCTTCTCATCAGATGACCAAAGTAGCTGAGCTTTAACTTTAGAATTTGACCCTCGAATGAGCAGTCAGGGTTTATGGTCGACAATATCGACTGATTTGATCTTCTGGCAGTCCAAGGAACTCTTAAGAGTCTTCGCCAGCACCACAATTCAAACGCGTCAATTCTTCGGCGGTCAGCCTTTTTCACAGTCCAACTCTCGCATCCATACATTACAACTGGAAAGACCATAGCACGGGTTATATGGATCTTGGTTGGCAGACTAATGTCTCTGCTCTTTACTAGGCGGTCAAGGCTAACCATTGCTGGTATTCTGTACTGGTATTGTGGTAGGAAGCGCAACCCACTGAAATGTGGCAAACCCATGCTAAAGGAAAGAAAACTATGCACTGAGCAGCAGACATTGCAGGTGATATCCACGGCCTCCGCCAGATCTGCCGTAAGAGCAACACATGTGCTTAAACACGGTGTTCGTCGTCTGCTACCGCACGAAATTCGTTTGTTTTGTTATACTTTCTCATTACTACCGTCCATGTAAAGCTTTGTGTTATTTCAGCCGCAGTATTTACGAGGAAATGTAGCGTGCGCGACAGCGTGTCACACTGCGCCAGGAGATTGCTCCATTCTGAGAAGCGCTCATGACATTGACCCTTCAGGTATATATCTCGCTTCAGAACTATTTGTCGCGGGCTATTCACAATAGGTTCCATTCGAAATAACGCAAAATTTTCGCCATGCTTTTATAACAAATATTAGTTAATCAATAACTACCGACATCACCAAGGTGGTCTCACACAAGAAAACATTTAGGTATGATTTCCTCAGCGATGATGAAGGCATTGCGAAATCAGGGGGTAGACAAGCCGTACGTGAAAGTGCAGGAAGATATATATAGTGGCTGCACAGCAACCATAGTTCTGCATAGAGAAAGCAACAAAATTCCCATACAGAAAGGTGTCAGGCAAGGAGACACAATCTTCCCAGTACTATTAGCAGCTTGTTTAGAGAAAGTATTCACAGGCTTGGAATGGGAGCAGTTAGAGATAAGGGTAGATGGAGTATACCACTGTAATCTGCGATTTGCTGATGACATTGCCTTGCTAAGCAACTCCGGGGATGAACTGCAAATAATGGTTGATGACCTAGACAGGAAAAGCAGAAAGGTAGGCTTGAAAATCAATATGCAGAAGACTAAGGTAATATTCAACATACTCGGGAAGGAACCGCAGTTTACACTAAGTAGCGAAGTACTGGAAGTAGTAGGCGAATATGTCTATTCAGGACAGATAGTAACCGCAGATCCAGACCATGGAAAGGAAATAACGAGAAGAATAAGATTGGGATGGAGCGCATTTGGCAAGAACTCGCAGATTATGACTAGACGCTTACCGATATCGCTCAAGAAGAAAGTATACAACAGTTGCATTTTACCCGTACTCACCTATGGGGCTGAAACGTAGAGGCTAACCAGGAGAGTTCTACTGAAGTTGACGACAACCTAGAGGGTTATGGAACGAAAAATGGTAGGGGTAACATTAAGAGACAGAAAGCGTAGAGAGTGGGTCAGAGAAATAGCTCAAGTTACCGACATTCTAGTAGAAATTAAGAAGAAGAAATGAGTTCCGGCAGGACATGCAGTGCGACGAGAGGATAACCGATGGTCGCTTAGGGTGACAAACTGGATTCCAAGGGAAAGAAAGCGTAGCAGGGGGCGGCAGAAAGTTAGGTGGGCGGATGAGGTTAAGAAGTTCGCAGGGGTCAAGTGGATGCAGCTAGCACAGAACCGGGTTAAGTGGAGAAATATGGGAGAAGCCTTCGCCCTGCAGTGGGTATAGTCAGGCTGATGATGATGATGTTTCGCTCACATATGTTCCTGGGGATCCTCCTTCCGACCCATTTACATTACATTCTGCGCTCTTTTAAATTAATCCTTCTTTGAAGTCACGTTCTGTAGCTTCGAAGTCTGTCTTGGACTGCTGAAGGTGTATCTGCGCCAGGGAAAGGCGTGTCTTCACCAAGGGAAGGCGCATTGCGAAGTTATAAAAATGTTTTGAAACTACGTGAGTTTATGTGTCCCTAGGAGGGACTAAGCCTACTTTTTCCCCACTCAAGCAAGAGAAGCGGCACTGCATTTTACTTACGCCCCGGATTATTATGGCTCTATTAGCAGAGAAGCAACATTACACTGCACATTTGTTGACTGATAAAAATACTCCGCGCCTTGGTTTGCGAAGCGCAGTGCTCAAGAAATGTAGTGCTTCTCAACATAGGGAAAGATGCCAGTGTTGAGACGCAGATTTGTGTTTTTTGCAGGGCGCTAATCGAACGCCAGCTGGACAAAAGCATGGATCCATGCAAAGATTTCGCTGCCTATGTCTGCGGCCGCTGGACACCCCGTAAACAGTTCGCAGAGCTGTCGCGCTCTGCACTGACGGACATGGTGATTACGTGGCAGGAAAAGCTACCCGACACACTACTCAAGGGTGTCGCCCGGCTTCCAGCAGGGAGAAAAGCTGTTGCCATGTTCAACAGCTGCATAGCGCAGACGGGCTCGCAAGTTGGCGTGTTCAAGGAGTTCATGAGGAAGCGTGGTCTCACATGGCCGGAGGATACGGGAAATATCAAAGGGTTCTATCCACTGGACATTCTTTTCGACCTTTCCTTCAACTGGAACGTCAACCTTTGGTTTTCGCTGGACCTGCTTCCACCGGCGGTGGATGACAGCCAGAGGCGTCGTCTATTTTTCGCTCCAAATAAATTCATGCTGGAGTGGAGGACTGTCTTCAAACAAATACCCAGGCAGTTCTTTGACAAGGTTTACCGTCAGATCTTTAAGATTTTCGCTAACGACACACATGCAACGCCCTCACCTGATGAAATAACTGAAGCTTATAACATGCTTCGTTACATATTCGATCTCTTTATTTCATCGAGCTCGAGCAAGGCGAGAGTGCCGTTGGTGTTGCCCCTGCAGAAATTGGACGACCTCACGCAACTCGCCACCACGAGTTACTTAAAACGCATCATCAACACAAAACTTGCGTTTGATCCGCCTTTCACAATGGAAGACCTGTTGCTCACGACTGACGCGACCCTGCTGAACGCGAACTTGCAAATTTTTGGAACATTCAACGACAGCAGTGTTCGTCGCAATCTGGCATGGCTGTTTCTGGAGGCATATGCAGCAGTAGCCAACCCCGAGACCATCCTGCTTGTCCTGCATGGAAGTCAGCGTCACGCCCAAGTAATGCGGCCGTTGTTTTGCGCCAGCCAGGTTGAGGCCAGCTACAAGCTTCTGGTGGCCGCTATAGTTGCAGTGACGCATTTCACTGATGAACAGCGTCGGAACATTGACACCCACCTGGCCAGTATCATAGAGGTAAGTGTAGCTGCTTGTGCAATCTCCCATTTATGATTGAGGAATGCGCCTCGGAACAAAAAATAATCGAGACACGTTCAATAACTGCAAAAAAGCGCCTTTTGTACGCCAAAAAAATTTCCAACACTATCTGTGTCATTATTTTCTTATCACTGATTTCATTATTACCTATGTCCTGTTTACTTTTGTTGCCACTATTTTTCTTATCACCAATTTTCTATTTAATTTCATTATCATTATATTTCTGTGACTAATGATCTATTCACTGCACATATTTTCCTTTACCATTCCGGGCACATTATGCCCTCGGTGTTTGGCGACATACTATAGCCTATTAAGGCTTTCGCCTTAGACAATTATCAGTTGTTACATGCGCCTTGTGCTAGTGATGTGGCTACGCTTTGGTTGTGCCAAGAGGAGAGACGCAGGGGAGAGAACTGACTGCTGGAAAAGCAAAATATTTGTTTCTACTTGCGGACAACACATCATCCAGCGAAGTGTTGCTGCTGTTCTTCCGAGCTTTACAAGTAATAGCAAGTGCGATAGTGCTATCTGGAAGAAAAGGTTTCAGGACAGAAAAAAAACAGTTATAGAGTAGAAGTGGCACGCTGTTTGGCTATCAACTGATTTCACTAGCCCACGTCCTAGCAAGCTAGTCTGACTTGGACACTCACAAGTTTGGTCTCCAGATTCTGGGGAATAACAGAGATATCGTCTTGTAATGAGAATGACTAATTGTGGGAAATATTTGTTCCCGCTTGTCTATTTTTTTTTCTATTACCGAACTTTCAAATGGCTAAAAATCTAATTTTCTTCAGCTGGAGTTCCCAGCTATTACGCTGCTAACTTACTGATGAGATTGCTCAGCCTGTATCAAGGCCTGCTAAAATACATGCTTTGCGGTAATTAGGTTCTGTTGTACGTTGGAGCTGCACTCTCTGTAGGAGAAAATCCATAGCGATGACACTTGAAGTTTGACTTGCATACCATGCGGATGCCATGGAATCTGTGAAAAAAGCTTAACATCGGCCTGACGCACTTTTGTAGATTCATGGAAATGTACTGACAGCGACGGAGTGTGCTCTGGAAACTGGCCAGCAGTAAGGGAAATGGATACGCCTGGGTCTTAGAAAGCTTACCAGAAGGCACACAGAGAGGTTGAAAAAATCCGAAACCGTATAAATGGTGAGTTTGGATGCTCGAGCCAATGTAATCTATGGCTCAGTAACGTAGGGCTATAACAATGAGGCCAGCACTCACCGTTGTAAGCTTGAACGAACAGCAAAACAGCTGCATCAGACATATTGTTCCGAGATTCACAGAACGAGTGAAAAGGCCGCATGCCAGCTATGGTCCCCCGCTACAGTTACTGAAATAATTGGCGGCATCCCTGTGCTATGGAATATCGTGTTTGCGTTCCCTCACAAAGTAAAAGATAATGGCAAACATAAATAGGAATTTAGCATCAACACAACACGCGTATTGGGACTTGAAGCGTACAACAAGCAATATTCCTGGACAAGCGCGGCACTGCTGCGATGCTTCCGAGTCATTGAGAAAGACTGCAGTTTACCGACAAAGCAGGCATTGGTGAAACAGCTTTTCGATCACTCGGTGACTGTATATCTGCGTCGAAACACAGACTTGGTCTTCCGGTTTGTCGTCGGCATTGCCTCGTCGAGAGTTGTAGCATTGGTCATCGGTGCATTGCTGATCTTCATTACGTAAACAGATGAGTCAACAGGCCTCACGGTGAGAGTATGTAAATACGTAATCACTGTTACCGTAAGGACCATGCGGTAGCAGTACTGTGAGCGTGGTAGTGATCGGTAAACTAGGCAAAGGTCACATCCTTGGGGTCAGTATCTGTCTTGTTTTCGGCATCAACGAACAGAAACTGTTTCCCTGATTGTTACGTAGACATAAAACGTAAGTCCGTCGGTCTGGAAATGATAAGCTGTTCTTGTGTTGCTTGGAGGACTGCATTCTAAGATTGGATGAGCACAGACAAAGATTTGGTGTGGGGGGTTTACTGTTCCAAACCGACTCAGGCTATAAAATTCTTCGTAGTTAGGGCTACAGAAATTTCTACGACCTCGGGATCGTTACCGTGCACTCACATCGCATGTTAAAGGACACCGCATGTGATGCCGGCGCGCTTGGAAAGAGACCATACGGAGGCTTGGCGAAGACATCTATACCACTCCTCGGAGAACGTAGGACGTCTTGGTGTTCGTTGTGGAGGAGTCATCCTCATCTCTTGAGAACCAAGGTAATTTTACATGCGTACAGTCGATTGCGCCAGCAAAACCGGTGCTTAGGCTACAGGTTATTGCGTTAAGCCGCCTCGTTAACGCCGTAAATCATACACGTGTGCTTTGTTCTTCCGCAGACCGCCGCCGAGAAGGCTTCGGCCGCACCATGGCTGGACAATAGAACCCAAAATGTCGCGGCCGAGAAGCTCCGGTCTGTGCACAGCGTGTTATGGCCGGACAAACAGTTTCTCACTGCTGAACGTCTCGAGGAGGTGTACGCCGAGTTCCCTGAGAGCGCCCTTTCCTTTGCTCATTTCTGGATCGAGACTCGTCGGAGTCTCCGCGGCCTCACTGGTACCGACGCCGGCTTGCAGCAGGTGCGAATTGCGGAAGGTGCAGCCCAGCCATACGCACAGTACGTGCATGTCCTGAACCAACTGTCTCTGACCTTGGGAGCTCTGGCGCCGCCATTTTATTACAAGGACGGCACAAAAGCCATGCTCTACGGTGGCTTGGGCTACCTCTACGCTAAGGAGCTGGTAGGCGCTGTGGACCGAGAAGGCGTGAAAGTAAGCGAGCCAGTGCATGCATCCTAGTGTTTCTTCTTTTGATTCACAAGCTTCCGTCCGCTGTCTTTCTCTCTTCATAGAGGTTTATAAATCGTATATAGTCTTTCTTTTTTTCATATTCTGTTCCGCTGTCACCCAGCGTACGTCGTCTGCCTGGCCACATATTTATCGCATTGGCTTCCAAAACCGGCAAATCGACTGGCATTGGCTTTTCGAAGCCTTTGCAGCCAGCCAAAGTTCACGCTCTGTGACAGCTGCCAATAAGGCCGTAGATCGTTTTGTATTTTACATTATTTTGCATATTTGACGAGTGCTGTATGACGTGCATGGTCATATCGACTCGGATGTTCCGCCGCGCAAAAAAATGATTTTTCTGGTCTATGTTGACATCGCCCTTTAAAACACGTGTGGCCAGTTGCACGCAATGCCGTGACCACAAACACCCTACAGTTGCACCAACTGGGTTGTCGCACCCACTGCAAACCTCCAAGCGTGCCATTTGATCCACACAGCATCGACTTACTGGGTTCATTCGCAAAGTCTTGCTTCGGAAACAAGTGGATCGTCATTTGCGCTTATTGTCCTCGTGTCTGGGAAACGGCTACCATTCTGTCAGCTAGAGCTCCTCAAGTACCATTAGGTCTGCTCCGCTCAGTTGTCTTATGCCATAAGTAATCGGGCCCGTCAGTTCCCTGCGGATGTCGTTTAGGAGCTTCTGGGTCAACAAAATTTTGCCACTTGGCACCGTGTCACCCGCAAACGAATGGCTTGTCTAAGCGCATGAACAGGATGTTAACCATTATGATGTTGGTGCACAAGGCCACAGTTGAGCCACTGGACATCATCCTCCTTTTTTGTTATGAGTTGACAGGCTGCAGCCGTTTCCTCTGTTTGCCCGACCACCACCTTACACCCTTGACACCTTACCGTTTTCATTTAATCTGCAATCCCCGTATCGCCGAGACCCTGTGGCTTGACGAAGACTCAGCGAATGGCCGGCTTCCGACTGTTGCTTCCGAGCAGCGCTTTAAGCAACGATGCGATTAGTACTGTCGGCACCTCACCAACGCTTCGGGCGACGTTTTCTGGTTTTGGCGACAGCTACGACAGCGTGGACTTCAGCAGAAATTGTCGGCCCACTACGATGGTTCTTAAGTACTTATTAGCCGCCTAAGTATTGCGACCTACTACGTACCGCGCCTCCTGTGACAGGCGGCCGTTCTACGAAGACAGAAATATCCCATGCTCCGCACTTGAAGCTATACCACGCTTGTGAGACTCCGTAACTCACACGGCTAGCGTCGGCTGCATAGGGAAAGTATATCCCACTGCAAACACGGTGAGGTGTTATGCACTACGACAATGGACGAAGTGAGGTTTGAGCATGCTCAGCAGGGAACGGAAACGGATCATTCGACATCTTGCTTTTTGTGAAGGCCTTGTTTGTAGCCATATAGCAAATGACAGTTTGGTAGTGTCGAATCTTTAAGTCAAACCTCGGAGCAAGCGCTAACGGTCTATAAAATAAGTGGGAGATATCGTTCTCAATAGAGACAATTCTGTGTGAAATTTTCATTTTCAGCGAAATAGAACTCACTGGCCGTTCAGGTCGTTGTCACACGCCCCCGCATTCGCGGTCAACCGAGGCGCGGGATCCCCTTTACGGTTATCCGTCGTCCCTCTATGAGATTTGAGAACAAAGTTAAGCTGGTCAACCCGTGAAGTACGTGTGTCAGATTGTAATTGGGACCAAGTCCAAGACAGACATTTTTTACAACAATTCGATATTTATATCTAGTAGTGCTGAAAAATGAATAAAACGCCAAGATACGATAGTCGTAAAAGACGACTCGGTAAATGACAAAAGAAAAAAAACGACAATGAAAAAGCAGTGCGATAAAAGGAGACTATAAAAATAACAAAGCAAATATTCCAGATATAATACGTAGGGGCAAGAGTTATGCAGAAAACACTGCGTAAAAATAATAAGTCAGATCAAGGTTAAATAAAGGCGAGAGCAATATTATATTAACCGACAGTATGTGGCGAAAAGGAATTCTCACGGCTTTCTTATTCGATAAGGCGTAATCGATAGTTGATCGCAGAGTTTATCGGTAGCGGCGGCCGTACAAGAGAAGAATGATAAGTTGATAGCGGGCTCGGTGAAAAACAAGACACATTTCCAGAGCGAGCGGCCGTGAGAGTGGCCCGGAATACTGCATCTTCCCAGAGCGCTCTGCCGCGGGCGTGCAGCGGTCTGCCTTTTTATACTCTGGGCTGTTTGCGCTGCAGCGCATCGTCAAGGACGCGCGCTGGCCGGTCGCTGCCTCGGAGGTTAATGTCGAAGCATGCTCATAGGAGCGAGGAGATCACGTAACTTCCGCTCTATATGTGATGCAGCTTGTGTCAATCGTTGTATATCGTCATTCTTGCGCGGAAAACGCTATCCAATATTTATTTATTTATTTATTCAGTATACCTGCATCGCCTGGGAGGCATTATTGTAGGGGGGGTATAGATACATGGGGTGGCGTGAGGAAATACATCAGTAAATCCAACAACATGCAAGCAACAACACCAAAAGCAATAAAGCAAAAACAAACTGACACAGCATACAATTTTTTTAAAAATAAACAAAACTAACTTTCCATTATAACAGAATTAAAGGGCACAAAATAGCCTAAATTCAGAAATGAATAAAGTAATATACAATGAATAAAATTCTCGATATTAGTCGCAGCCATTACATCACTAGGGAGCTGGTTCCAATCGGTAATTGTGCAAGGGAAAAATGAATACTTAAACACATTAGTACAACACTGGTTTGGACTGATTTTATTATTGGGGTCTCTTCTAGATGACAAGTAATGTGGCTGCTTAATAAACATTGTCTTATTTATACCAGTTTTATTTTGATGTATATTGTGTAGAGACTTTAGCCTTAGAATGTTTATGCGTGAAGAGAGGGTTTTCCAGCCCAAGCCTTTCCGTATATCAGACCCTCTAACAGTGTAACGATAATTTCAGGTTACGAAGCGCGCGCTGCCTGTTTCTGCTCCCATTCCATTTTATCTATTAGGTTTTTGTGTAGAGATCCCATGTTACGCATGCATATTCTAAAATAGGTCTAACACTAGTCAGATACAGGTTAGCTTTCAGTGAAGGAGGTGAATGCTTAAAATTTCGTCGGCAAAAATGAAGACGGCAAGCTTTCGTGGTAATTTGGTTAACATGATTGGACCAGTCAAGCGTTTGAGAAAACGTTGCTCCGAGGTATCTGACATGTTCGGTGGTATTGCGTGCACTATTATTTATGCTATATGAACTGGGGAACCTTTCCATCTTCTTTGTGAATTTCACATGGTAACATGTTTCGGTATTCAGAGTCATCTGTCACCGGTTGCACCAGACAGACACTTTTTCTAAGTCGCCCTGCAGAACAGACATATCAGCACAACATATACCGGACGATACAGGACGCAATCATCGGCATACACTTTAATGGTCGATTGGAGGCCTACGACTAAATCATTTATATAAACCAGAAATAATAATGGACGAAGTACAGATTCTTGAGGCACTCCCGATAAAACATGCATTGGAGCCGATGTCACCCC
Organism: Amblyomma maculatum; assembly: GCF_055883805.1. Lineage (NCBI taxonomy): Eukaryota > Metazoa > Arthropoda > Arachnida > Ixodida > Ixodidae > Amblyomma > Amblyomma maculatum. The sequence continues at coordinate 104,105,072 of NC_139353.1, read as the reverse complement.
GTTTAGAATAACCTATTGTTTTCGCATGTGTAGATGATCTTTTATCCAGCGAAGAATATTCTCAGGGATGCCCGGGATTGATAATTTCATGCAAAGCAGATTATGTGGGACGACATCTCATGTTTTTCGTAACTAACGAAAGAGCGCATCTATTTGTTCACCTTTGTCCAAACCAGCTGCAATGTCATGCGTGAATTCCGTTAGCTGTGTTAGCTGTGTACGTTTCTTGGAAATGTTTCATCAGGTTGGAGTAGAGGACATGCTCAAGCATCTTACACCAAATGGAAGTTAAAGATACCGGCCTATAATTGCCTACGTGTATACGATCTGCCTCCATGGTCTTTGTTTAAAAATTCTGGTAGGCACTTGGGATCACTTAACTGCAATGAGGCGAAAGCCTCTATCGGGCGGTGGGCCGAAGCCCTCCACTACGGCACCTCTTTCTGTTTTCACTCCCGCTTTCGCGATGACGCGAAAGCGTAAGCAACACATAAAGCCCCGTTTTAACCCAGCCGTATGAACGTACCAGCGTCGCCTAGGAAGACAGGCTGATTGTCATGTCACCCTCCCATATGAAAGAAGAGGCAGGAGTTGGCATCTCCTGTCCAAAGTAATATCTGTAAGCCCTACGTCCAGTTAGTTCTCGGCCATCCCAGCTGCCAGCTACCACCTCTCACGTAACGAAAGCGTTACGGACGGATGGACACGATTCGCGAGCATGAGCCATTAAAGGCTACCGACTTAACGTATAATCGCTGCGAAATATGCAGCACTGCTCGTTGAAAATCTGGACTGGCGTATGGTTTATAATTCAATGTTGCGGTTGGATCTATCTGCCCCGTTTGCTCTTCCGACATGCATTCCTAGTGCCCGTGCTTAGTTACAAAGCGTATACATGGACGGGCTGGCGACCGCACACGAATATTCATGTATGTATAATCGACGCTTCGTTGCTGAATAATCCTTATTGCGAAAGCTTTCGATTCCGCATTCGAAGGAAAAGGCCGCAGCTTCCTCCGTGCGTCATGAATATTGCCGACTGGTTCAGCAAATAACTTGCGTTTGTCTGAAAAATGGCCTGGCCTAGAGTGTTCTGTGCCTCTATCAGTAAGGTAATTTCGGACCAATTATGTCTACTATGGCCAGTGGGATTACACCCCCGTAGAATCAGGGGACAAAAAAATCGCTGGCGACACTAGAGGCTCCTATGTTTGGACGGTAAACACTTTGAATGGTAAAAGGCACTCGAACCCCCCCCCCCCCCCCCCTCCCCCTTGACTAGAACAGGATTCAATTAATTAAACTGTTATTTTGCAATTATTAGCACTTGAAAAATTATTACCAATATGTACGACCGGTAAAAACCTCAAATTTTACAGGTTTTTGAGACGGGTTGATTTCGTCTCAACATTTTGCAAGCCACTCTCGCCGCAACAAGGCAATCCAATCCATAATTGTAGCGAGCGCATTTGGAGCGCATACCGTATTTTTTGCCGATGCTGCTTATTTTGTTTACGTGTTTCATCGCGTGCTGCACTCACCCAGCGTTTCCGCATATTTTGTTGAGCCCCCACATCTCTGCGTATAGGTTCTCTTCTAGCATTTTGAGGCGTGGTATAAAACTGTAGTAGGATATGCCTTGGCGCGCTGGGCGCCCACGAAAGCGATCGCGCTTTAGTCCGGCCGCAGCACAATATATTCGGCATGAATTTCGTACTTTATTCAAACAAAGCATCATTCTCGTCAGTGCACGTACAAAAACGACGCGTTTGCTCATGAGTCCATTCACAACTTACGTTCATTCACAACGAAGAAACCTGACCTCGTTAAACTGCAGCACTACCGTATTTTCAATGTAATCGTGTTAATAAAAAAAGCCTACAAAAGCTCACCTAACGAAAGCGCAACAAAACCTTCCTGAATGCTCCACCCTAGCGGTTATAAGTAGCAACTCTCACCGGCCTGAGATAGCTAACGGTTTCGTTATCGCTTGCAACGGATTGGCTAACGTTTAGATGAAATGCGAAGCAGGAACTGTAGAACTTGCACAGTACTTAGTAGCCAGTGCTGTCGCACAGCTTCCTTACACAATACTAGCGAATCAGGTTGCTTCTTTTTTCTTATCACTTTCAAAAAACTTCTTAACGGTATTCTGTAGTTTGCGGTGGCCGACCGCACCTGCCACCGCTCTCTCCACCGCAGATCCAAAAGGATGGGGAGGGGGTTGTATGTCACGTATCCAGATATGTTATCTACTTCGGTTTTTTATGACATTATAATAAGGGTGTAATTACTCATTGCATCCACCCAAGCGCAGCCATACGGCTACAAAGGACATTATATTTGTATTAGGCAGCGTGCAACTTTCGTTCTTCCTCTGCCACCGATGCGCTTGCCATCGTTCTGACGGCAACGCGAACGCGTAGCTCTCAAGTTGCCACCCCCTGCTATGGTGTACGGCAGGTGTAATGGTTGACCGCTGGCTGATCTTTACAAGACTTCCGAGTATGGCAGAGTCTACTCCTGAACGATTTTGTATGGTTGTCATGCAATCAACGGAATGGCAGCCTCAGCTAAACATTACGAAGTCGTTCTAAGAAAGGAAATGCCTTTTGTTAAAATGAAAAGACTCGGTCAGGTGGAATTGGGCCACTGTTTATTGGATCTCGATAATAACACCCTAACTCTACAACCCTGATCGTTTTTCTGTCCAATTGATTAGAAGACTTATATGACCATCTTACACCTTAGTGAGGACGGAGAATGCATATGAAAATACATACACCTTTAGTAAAGCTAAGATTACCAAATAGGAACTCTACTTAACAATAGTAGTAAGCAACTCTAAATGGTACTACGATACGATAACTACGCAGCCGCTAAATGGGTACATTACATGGCAACAATGAATACGTTTTATACGGCTATACTATATTATCAACTCCTGTTTCCACCACATACAGCTGGACTGTAGTCTTACACAGTCACTTTCCCAGTTTATTTGGCATTTCTTGCAAATCTTTCACTGTAGCCTGTTTCTCTCCGTCCGGAATATTGAATTCTTCGACGACGCTACTCATCTTACTATCAATACCATTATTTCACACACTGCCAAATACGTGCAGATATCTTATGAAAATCCAGAAGTCATTATTCGCTTTAGTTCTAATCGCAGAAAATGTAATGCTTATAAAATACTCCATGAGAGATTCTAAGCAACTTTACTTTTCAACGAGCAAACCGCCTCTACATCATCACCAATCTTTCGATAATGTTCAAGCAACCAACCCATACACTGAGGGTTTTAGGGATCATTGCTTGAGTCGTCGTGTCAATCAGTAGGGATAAAATCAAACCTAACATTCTCATGCAGGTGGACCACAAGGGCAACATTGTGTCGTCATGGCTAAGTGAAGCCGTGAAGCCAGTATTTGAAGATCGCGTGCTGGGCTGCCTCCCCGGTGGAAATCCCGACCTGTTTCCAGAAGTTCCCGCGATGGAGGTGGCATTCGCCGCCTTGAAGCGGAACCTCAAACATGATGATGTCCGGCTTTCCGAAGTAAGTATCTTCCAATATTTGGTTCACAAGCGCCTAAGAAAACATTGGAACGAGCTATAGATGATCTACCGGCTCCTTCTTTTGAGTATCCTTGTGGAGCGAGAAATTTAGTATTCAGTATGCCCACTCATACCTTTGTTGAAATTTTTAGCCCACCTGCTTTCTGAGTAGCAGTTTAATTTTTTTACAAAATACAGACAAGCTTATAATATTTACCATCTAAAAGATAACCATTACTTGTAAGACTGGCGAGAAGCTGTATACTGAAGAAGCTAATTTTTTTTCAGTCGACACAGGCCATATCTCAACAAGTCGAAAGTGGAGTGCGTGGCATGCCATTGGCCGCCCAAAAAATGAAATATAACCTACCTTAGTCTATTAGAACACGCCTTACTCTTCCTTGTGCAAATTCTTTGCCAGGGATGCAATATCCATTCTTTTTCCTGGTATTTTTTACCTTTTTTGTGAAGCCTAAACTTTTATCTGTGTCGTTGCTGAGGCTGTACCTTTTGATAATATCAGGTATGTCGGTGTAGCTGATTACTTATTTTAAGAACACATTTTTAAGGTGTGTAGACTAATTCTACTCTATATTTTCAATATTTGCGGACATCAAAAAAAGCAAATGAAATAAATAGACAGCTGGTGGACTGATAACACAAAACACATATTTATTAATTCAACGCAGGTTTTTGGTCAACATTTGTAGCTATCCGCTGGCAACAATCATAATACTGATATTCAACTACAATTAATGTACCATCGATACACTACACCGTGACCCGACCAGCTATGCATGCATTCACGTACTGGCAAAACATGGCCTTAAGCAGTTGAGTAATGTTCCTACGCGTGTTGAGTGACGAGCAGCGCCACATTACATATTCTCATGACTGATCACTCAAGCTTTGAATTCACAAACGGAACAATAGCATTCGACAGCGCACATTATGTAGATCTTTTTGCCCTTGCAACAAGGTCAGCTGCACAAGTCAGGGAGCAGATGACCATCTCTGTACAAGACACTAATCTGATTTTGTAGAAGTTGTCACAGGATTCCTGGGAAGATGTTTATTATCTTAATTCTGTAAATAAAAACATATCATACGCAGGTACCTTGGAAGAGCATACTAAAGCCTGAACGGCTCAAGTAAGATTATCTACAAAAGGACTGAAAAATACGACATTTATAACAAACGTTTTCTTAAAAGCAGTCGTGAAAAGAACAAAATGTTTAAGAAACTAAAAGTACAGCCTCGTAACACTTCTTTGATGGATTGTTACAAAACGTACAAAAACATATTTAGAAGCTTTTAACTGACTCTAAGAACATTTATTTGGACGCTAAGTAAACACACGCCTCGGATAAGAGATCTGCGGCGTATCATGCAGGCTCTAAACCATAAATACCCGCAGTAAAGATGCTGCAGTAGCTACTGATGAAGGTATTATAAGCAATGAACCAATCGAATTAACCTGATACTTCTCCAACCTCCCTTCTTCGAAGACCATTCCAAACCATGGCAACAATCAGATGCATTTTCCAGAAATTGAGCGCAATGTATCTTTATTGTTTTCAGCTCCATCAATTAAGACTTTTAAGCGTCTATATTAGCACTGAAACACCTCACCTGTCAGTCACGATGATATTTGAGCTAAAAGTATGAAGACAATTGTAAGTCACACAGCACCTCCATTGATTCATATTGTTACGTACTCAGTACGTGACGGGGGTGTTTTATTTGTCGTCTAAAGCGCTGCGAATTCCCCAAGGAACACCAGCACACACCACTGTGGCTTCTGTTTCTCCTTCTTCTCCCCAGCTTCTTCTTTTCTGACGCACCGAAGCACGTGATACTTCCCGGGAATGAAACCTTCTTAGCCGAGCCGTATGCACCACTCTAGTCCGGCGTGAGCATCGGCCACTTTCGATGCGGCGTGAAATTACACAGTTCACGTCACTCAGGCGCTCCGAAATGACAAAAGGGCCGCTATAGCGAAACAGCAGCTTTTGAGCTAAACCATGCTTGCGCAGCGGCGTCCACAGCAACACTAAATCACCGGGCACATAAGAGACATGTGGGCGCCGGTTGTCATAACGCTCCTTTGAACGTTCCTGTGAGTCCAGGATGCGGAGGCGGGCAGCGCGGCGAGCTTCTTCAGCTCGACATAAAGTGGTGGCGATAATAGGCTCGTTGTGGAGGGAGAAAGGAAGGATGGTATCAAGGAAGCTGCGGGGAACTCGAGCATACAGGAGGTAAAACGGACTGTAGCCAGTCGTCTCATGCTGTGCTGTGTTATACGCGTATGTAATGAAAGAGAGGATGTCATCCCAGTTGTTGTGATCAGCGTCCACGTTCATAGCCAACGTAGTGGTCAGAGTGCGGTTGGTCCGTTCAACATGTCCATTCGATTGAGGTTCATACGGCGTTGTATGACGGTAATCGCAGGTGTACAGACGAAGGAATTTGTCGATAACTTCAATTGTAAATTGGCGCCCATGGTCACTGATCAGAACTCGAGGAGGGACATGGCGCAAGACGAGGAATCGCAGAAGATATAGGCATACTTCGTAAGCAGTGGCTGAGGGTATTGCGGCTGTTTGTCAATATCTAGTGAGATGGTAAACGCATAACACTATCCACCGGTTACCGTTAGAAGATCGCGAAAGAGGACCCAAGAGGTCGATGCCCACCTGCTCAAAGGGTGCGATCGGAGGCGCAATAGGGTGCAGCGGTCCCGGTGGACGGAAAGTAGGGACTTTATACTGCTTGCACTTGACACAACTAGCTACATAGCGCTGAATGGCTTGACGCATTTTCGGCCAGTAAAAGTGCTCCTGTGTGCGATGAAAGGTCCGACGTGGTATCCTCGTGCATCATTTCAAGAACGGGAATCCGGAGGTTTTCCGGGACGACGAGAAGAAAGCGTGCACCTCCGGGGTTGAAATTCTTCTTGTAAAGTAGGCCGGCACGAACGCAGAAACGCGCATCTCTTGAACCTTGAGCTGCAGAAAAGAGCGGTGCTAAAGTCTGATCGTTGCGTTGTTCTGCCTGGAACAGTTGAGGGTCAGGAAACGTTGCCGAGATAGGCGCCAGGTAGTCATCAAAGTTGTCATCATCACTACCATTTGACGAAAGCGGCAAGCGTGACAGACAGTCAGCGTCAGCGCGTTGACGGCCGCTTTTGCATGCCACAGTGAAGTTATACTCTTGCAACCGCAATGCCCATCGAGCGAGCCGGCCGCAAGGGTCACGAAGATTTACGAGCCAGCAAAGCGAATAGTGGTCAGTGACGATGGTAAAAACATTGCGATATAGGTAGGAAGGAAATCGTTGCACCACAAAAACCACTGCGAGGCACTCGTGTTCAGTAACAGTGTAGTTACGCTCCGCCTTGCTCAACGAACGACTAGCATAAGCTATCACATGCTGATCGGTGCCATGACGCTGGATGAGCCCTGCGCTAACGCCAACGCTACTAGCATTGGTGTGAACTTCGATGGGGGCAGAAGGACAGAAGTGACGTACGATAGGTCCTGATGTCAGAAAGAATTTGAGGTGACGGAAGGCAGAGTCGCAGTGAGTAGTCCAATTGAACGGGGCATCTTTGTGCAAAAGGCACGTGAGCAGCTATGCGATGTCAGCGAATCCGGGCACAAAACGACGAAAATAGGAGCACCGTCCTAAGAAGCTCCGAAGCTGCTTCACTGATTTCGGTGAAGTAAAGCTGGTTACAGCCGCAATCTTCTGAGGATCCGGCCGAACACCATCCTTATCGACCAAGTGACCAAGAAAAATTGGCGTTCGCCAAAGTGGCACTTCTTAGAGTTGAGGACGAGGCCTGCTCTCTCAATGCAATCAAGAATGATGGCGAGGCGGCTATTGTGTTCCGAAAGGTCTTGCCGAAGATCACAACGTCGTCCAAATAGCACAAACAAATTTTCCACTTGAGTCCGCGCAGAATGGTATCCATGAATCATTCGAACGTGGCCGGCGCATCGCACGATCCAAAGGGCATTACGTTGAACTTATATAGACCATCGGATGTCAGAAATTCCGTCTTTTCTTTGTCGCTTGGGTTCATCGGTATCTGCCAGTACCCCGATCTCAAGTATACCGAAGAGAAGTATGACGCCGAATGAAGACAGTCGATTACATCGTCAATACGTGGAAGCGGATATACATCTTTTTTGGTGACGGCGTTAAGGCGACGATAGTGCACACAGAAACGCCATGTGTTTTCTTTCTTTTTAACGAGAATAACTGGAGCCGCTCAAGTACTTGAAGATTCCTGAATAACGCCACGTTGGAGCATGTCATGAACTTGTTCGTCAATAAGCTGACGTTCGGTCGGAGACACACGATAGGGCTTCTGTCTGATCGGGCGAGAGATTCCAGTATCAATCGAATGATGGAGGCAAGAATTTGGAATCGGTGGCTCATGATCTCTGGCGAAGTCGAAAACCGAAACATGCTTGAAAAGCAGGTCAGTCAAAATTCGTCGCTCCTGTGCTCCCAAAGATGTGTTTATCATTGCTTGGATTCAAGACTGTGCAAAATGGGATGTTTTCTCTTCAGGAGCATGGTCACTTAGTGCCACCACGTAAATTGACACACCTTCCTCGTAATGAGCGAGCCTCATGCCACGGGGCAACATGGCTGGCTTGTCTGAATAGTTTATAGTCCATAGCAAAGTGTGGCCTCTGGTGACTAAAACTATGCAACGAGGCACCAAGACAATCTTCTTTGCACAGGCCAGTGTTGTAGGTTCCAATATGGCGTCAAAATCCTCGCATAAATTCATAGATGAAATAGCTTGAATGAATTCTCCGGACATCGCAGGTACAACTGTATCTTCAGACACAAAAAAATGCTCCTAAATTGAGCGACGAGGTTTCTACAAGGGCCGACATCAACGCAGCATTAAGCGAGATCTGCCCACTACGACAGTCTAACGTGGCACCACACTGTTGCAAAACGTCTATACCTAAAATTAGTTCATGCGTGGAACGCGGCAACACTGTGAATTTGATTCGAAACGCTCGGCTACCAATCACAACTTTCGCATAGCACATGCCCAAAGCCATCAATGATTCACCGCCAACACCACGGAATACCACAGCTTGATTCACGCTAAACATCATTTTATGTCCTAATCGATTCTCGAATGCTAAACGCATAACAGAGACTGTTGCTCCAGTGTCAGTTAGTGCCATAGTGTGCATGCCGTGAATCGATACTTCGAGTTTGTTCTTTAACATGAACACAGGCAGAGGTATTGGGAGCGTTGGTTTTCCGGCGACCTCACCCCCATCGGCCGCGTCTTCTAGTTTCCTGAAGGGGAAGAACGGCGCCGAGGAGACAGTGATTGTCGCTGTCTTTGGGTTGGCGGCGTCAAGGTGAGGCGATCCGCTTCGCATTTGTGCCGGGCGGTATGTATCCAGAGCTGGTGTCGATGAAGTTCAGTGTCAAAATGATCAGGAATGTTGGGCATCGGGCGGTGATCTTGTAGTTGCTGGCCCCGCCAACGGCAATACCGGGAGATGTGTCCGGTCATACCACAGCTATCACACAAAGGTTGCTGGCGCCAGCGGTCCGAGTAAATTCGGATGGAAACTCGTTCTGGTTGACGGTAGTAATCGGGACGGCGTTGCTGACGAACCACCTGGCGTGTGTGGGTGGTCCTTCGGCCCATCCGTGGCTGAGAATTGCTTAAATCATTATGCTGTCTGCTCTCGCCAAAGCGTGGTGCATTTAAAGCCGGAGTCTAGGAAGTTGATGGAGTCGCGGGTTCTGCTTGCAGCGCGCAACCGTCATACTGGTGTTCGTCCCGGCACGCAGAATTTTTGTCACGCAGTAACTCTACCCGCACGATCCGGCGTATCAGATCAGCCATGGGTTCCGGAGCACTGACATCAACGCTCACAACAGATGTGACGTTTGCCAGTCGCCCAAATTTAGGAGTGATGAAACGCAACTTCAAGGTTTCGAAAGTGCGGCAGTGCCTGATGAAGTCAGCTGTAGAGCTGAATTTATCTTTACTGATAAGATTATAGGCATCTACAGCTATACATTTGAGCAAGTGCTCCACTTTATCTTCCTCGGACATTCAAAGGTTTACAATCTTGCACAGTTTCATATTATCCTCGATATATGAGGTGCAAGTCTAGCCAGGTACCTGGGCCCCGCTGCATCAACGTTTGCTCTGCGCGTTTCTTTTCGCGGATCCGTTGCCAAAGCAATCCTTTATCTCTTCTGTGAAACAATCCCAGCTGGTGAGTCTTCATGTTCGTCAAACCAACTAGAGCAGTGCCTTCCAAGAAGAACACTACGTTCACTAGTTTCACGGTCGCATCCTAATGATTGTACCGGCTCCCCGTTCGTAGTTGGTTAGCCACTCGTCGACGTCCTCGTCAGATTTTCCACCAAATGTGCGCGGCTCGCGGTTGTACTGCCAGTTACCGCAGGTGTTCGATCAGCATCGCCGTCTTGAGCCATGTTAGATGGTAGCGGTGGCAAAGCAGCGAGTCGGCGGCTTCGTCGAAGACAACGGGGATCCTTGTTGATCTCCATCGCAAACTCCACCACAACTGTTACGTACTCAGTACGTAACGGGGGTGTTTATTGGTCGTCTAAAGCGCTGCGAGTTCCCCAAGGAACACCAGCACACACCACTGTGGCTTCTGTTTCTTCTTCTTCTCCCCAGCTTCTTCTTCCTTTCTGGCGCCCCGAAGCACGTGACAGTATAAATACCAGCCACATACTCTCGAAATCATATACCCAACCACGTACCATTTTAATGATTTAACAGTCGAGCGAGCTTCCTCTTACAAGTATTTAGAAGTTTACCTTCAGTCAGGCTTGACCTGGAAATATCACATTAACCTGCCTCTAGCAGCTGCTAACCGTTCACTTGCTGTTGAATTGTAATCATCGACATGCTCCAGTGTCTGTGCGTAATCATGCTTATACTACCTTCATTCAACCTAAAATTAGTACGCTTCTTTTATATGAGACTCAGATCATGCCTACATCAAAGATATCATTGAATCCCTGAAAAACCGTGCTGCTCGTGTCGTTTTTTTAAACTACTCACGTTTAACTAGTCTCACCTAACTAAGAGTTCGTGCTGGACTTAAAAACACTTGCCCATTCTTTCAAACTAGCTCTGTACACAAAATAAACCGTCATCAGTTCCTTCACGACGATTTATTTTACATCCTCACCAATTGTTCCACGTTGAGACCATACATTCAAGATCTAACGCCTCGCACGACACACTACAACGTTTGCAAAATCGTTCATACATAAATCCATTATTTATTAGAACCGGCTGCCTACCACAACTCCAACTGAAAGAATGCGACATCATTTCATGAACATTATTAAAATGAAAGCGATGTATAGTTTTCTTCATGATCTGTTCTGTTACCCGCTATGGGTTTCAGTTTTCTATTTTCGTTCTCTTTAATACATTGTTGTTCTCTTTTTTCATAATATTCATTTTTCGTTATGTTGTTCCGCCATATTTTCATACTTGTTAATTATTCAGTAGTTGCATATTTCTTGTTTTATTCTTTGTTCAGTTCCTCATATATGACGTTCCTCCCTGTATCTTCATGTTTGATTTTTTGCCACCCCCTATGTAATACCCTCACGGCGAGGGCCTTTAAAGATGTTTTGAAACTAAAAAAAAATGAAGTATTGTGTGTTTTTGGACAGGTGACTTCCATTCAGCACTAAAGATATTCAAACTAGTACCGTCATTTAAGAAAGGTGATAAACTAAATGTAGAAAATTACCGCCCAATATCTATTGTATTAACTATATCTAACGTTATATAAAACCTTCTTTAGAAACGTGCAAATATTTATTCCTGAAAAATAAATTATTTAATGACTTTCAGCACGAGTATAGACGGGAAAGACCGACTGAAACAGCTTGGTAAACTGCAAACAAAAAATCATTCAATATATAGAAACCACCCTTTCCACATATTAGCGTACTCATTGATCTATGGTTCCGTGATTTTGATTTATTAGATCACATGTTATTGCTTGATACATTAAAACGATATGGTGCCACAGGTGTCCTGCATAACCTAGTAAGCGTTTCTTTACTACCTGTCAGCAGAATGTGCTCTTTAATTGTAAATTAAGTGTCTGAAGTAATGAACACTAATATTGGAGTTGCGCAAAGAACAATAATAGGCCCGTATCTACTCTTGACATATATTACTGACCTTTTCATCATGCTCTTGACAGGATTCTACATTATAAGCTTGAAAAATGAACTATGCTAGGCATAAGTGTTCAAGAAACTTTGGCGAAACATTCTTCATGGTTACATGCTAATAAGATAAAACAGAACACAATAAAAGCGATTACATAATATTTTCTGGAAACAACATGCCTCCTCTCTGGAAAATGTTTTTGATGCAAAGTTTCCTCGAGTTCCCATTGACAACCTGTTAAACTGGCCCCCACATGTTCAGGAATGTATTAAAATTTACCAATACTGTACAGGTTGTTGCATATTGTTTTTCTTAAAACATCATTGAAACTTTACACTTCCTTTTTTTTCATTAAAATATCGTTTATGCACGTGCTGCTTATCATTTAAGATATTGAACTATGTTATCTATTAAACGTTGCGCAGAACACTGCACTGCATAGTATATTATTTTTGAATAAACGCCAATCCCTTCACTTGACATGTCCAATACTAAGCATTCTAACCATTGAGCACAGCACAGGTCTCCGTACTACCTGCTTATTGTTTAAAATGCTGAGAATTATCATCAGTTGTCCGTCAGTGGCAAATAAACAACATAACACTACCCAGACTACGCGTTCATCTGCAGCTACGTTGCTGCAACATGTTAGTAGTAATTATTTTGCATTCGCATTTGACCCCGCCGGGGTCGCGCAGTGGTTACGGCGCTCGACTACTGTCCCCAAGGACGCGGGATCGAATCCCGGCCACGGCGGCAGCTTTTCGGTGGAGTCGAAAAGCATGGCGTCCGTGTGCTGTACGATGTCAGTGCACGTTAAAGAACCCCAGGTGGTCGAAATTACCGGAGTCCTCCACTACGGCGTCTCTCATAGCCTAAGTCGCTTTGGGACGTTAAACCTCACAAACCAAACCAAACCATTCTCATTTGCATATACTGCAGATTTATATTAGAATACTATACCGCAAGGCATGCAAATAATCAATAAATATTAAGAGTGTGACGGTTCATTAAAACATTATCTTTTCTGCAAACAACATGCCGCCTTATTACTAGGAGCCCTCTCGAGCTGTGGGGTTCTTATCGAATATCCATCATGTTATATATACATTTGTAGTTAGCAGTATTATGAAAATATTATCTCCCTCGGCGCAGTGGTGGAACAAATTATGGAACAAAGCGCTTTGGAACACTCACTGCTCAAAGCAGCTACCCCGAGCAGCTAACATATTGTTCCATTGTCATGTTACCTTCTTTGTCAGCATGGTCTGGAGCAGCAAGCAAAGAAGAGCGTCGTGCATAAAGGGGAGATGCGGCTGAACCCTCGTTGACAACATCAGAAGACCTATGTTTACACATTAGTGGCAGCCATCCCTAAAACGCTTTATATACTGTATAAAACGCAAAGGTGTATTATATTTCGAGCCCTTTCGTCTAAGCTCGCTGGCTGTAAATGACTGGGCCTGACATCAGCACAGATTGCCACAGAGATGTTTTAGATGGGTAGGATGGCATATAGATTCGGAAAGTATCATTCTTACATTCGACCTCGAAGCAGTAAGCATGCCGTAGGTAATCATCATCGCTGAATTTGCTATGCATCGCCATCTTTTCAAGCGTGTTATACAATATTGACACATTTATATGGTGACATATAAAAACTTCGGGTAGCTCGTGGGAGGCCGCCATGCTCAGCTCGGACCCGGTGATCCAACTTGGGGCCATTGAGCGTCTAACCCTGGTCGCCAGACCTCAAGGGCTCCTGGCCATCTAGCGCGAGAGCTCCTGCCTGCCTGACTTCCTCAAATAATAAAATATTTATCGTCCTCCTCCTTCTTGGGTAGCTCATCACGTCATTATTGCCAGAGCCAGGTGACACGTGGAACTTACAACAACCAGGTAATCAGAAAAAGTAATAAAAATTTAGCTTTAAAAAACACCGCCGCGGCTGTCGCGTTTTGATGCAGGCGGAATGCCAGATCTCCGTGCGCGCTAGTGCGCGCTAAACACCCTCGCTAGTCGTAAACATTGTTACGTGGAGGCATACGAAGCTATGGAACACGGTGATACAATAGAAACAGAAGGACGTGATGACATAACGATGAAATATGCTTTAATGGCCAGCGAGCCTGGCACGAGCGCTCCGCCCCGCGCCACTGCCCGCCTCGTCATTTTCGTAGCACTACCCGGGGCCCCCGAGCGATCGTCCCGATCGATTGCTAGAAATTCATTGCATGAAGTGACGATGAACACAGACAAAGGCATTAGGACCGGAAACGCTGGACATCACAGTGAATGCGAAGATGGGATGAATGCTTGCCCCAGAGCATCAGGTCCAATCTTCACCGTTCGCCGAAGGCCAAGGCTCATGGACACGCCGAACGGCTTGGGCGGCAGTGCTGTCTTCGCTCGAGTGGTCGTCAGGTCGCTTCGTCGGAGGGTCGTTTGGGTCGGCTTGGGCTCTTCCTGGTCGTCATGTGTTGTGGTCAGTGCTGGGGACGGGGCTGGGGAGAGCGGCTGGTTGGGTCTGAGCACCAAGGGCTGGGGTAAAGCTGGGCGGCGATCTCCACGGGCTCTCGGCCGATGAATCCGGCGTACGGTTGGCTTCGACGGGGCAAGGCGAGGATGGGGATGAACTGCACCTCCACCAAATGTTACGTGGTGGCATGACGAGGCGATGGAACACGGCGATACAATAGAAACAGAAGGACGTGATAACATGACGATGAAATATGCTTAAATGACCAGCGAGCCTGGCGCGAGTGCTCCGCCCCGCGTCACTGCCCGCTTCGTCATTTTCGTAGCAATATGATGAGCCCTCCACCACAGCGTCCCTCATAGTCTGAGTCACTTAGGGACGTTGACTCAAATAACATGTTCCGCTAAGTCCGTTAACGTTGGGCAAATCACGAGTGACCCGGAATAAATTTGCGCACCATGATGGGACTGTGCGTGCTCCAATGTGCGCGTGCTCCATCTGCGCGTGCTCTATCAATTCGGTTCAGTTTAGCGCAACTTAATGTTTTGCCTGACCCAATTGTAAAACCGTCGATGTCGGCATAGGTCGTTATTTTCAGCACGAAAACTAACGCACAGTAGAACTAAGATGGCTGTTTCACGGAAACATGCCGGTTGCTGAAGATAGACGCGTGGGATGGCGAATCACGAAACCCACAGCGCTGTCAACGAAGGCGCACTTCTCGGACCGTCTGCGCCAGCACCCCACCAGAAGAGCTTTTTTCGCATGCATTGCCTCGTCTCTCGGTCACTGTCGAATATGTTGTTATACCTCTCAGACGAGTGTAAGGAAATTTTGCGAATATTTCCATTCCGAGATTAGTGATTGGTGCCCAATAAACTCTAAGTACCTCACAGCATAATGATATCAGATTCTTTGTCATTACACATATACATATAGCTCCAAGAGCGATAAACACCCGCAAAATGGCTGCCGCCACGAATAATAGCACGAGTGAACTTACCCCACGTTTGCTAGGGTGTTTTGAAGTTCGGCTGCTTATACCAACGCAGCAGGCTGGATCTCTGACTAGGCGGCCTTATTTTGGTCGTGATGAATTACAAATTGTCTGTATATCGTGCGATATCACGCGCATGTTAAACGTTCCATGGTAAGTCGTTACTGTGAAGTCCTTCCCCAGAACGTCCCCAGTAGTCCACGCGTAGCTACTTGTGCTTTAATCATAACAATGCCTGTAATTGAGCTTTTATAGCTGGATATTTTTGCGCCTTTTTGCAAAGTACGTGAATTAGCTATTCCTACCAACGAGCCACTTCGTGGTATATGTTTTCGTATTCACTGTTCGCGTACTTTTGGAGGAGAAAAAGAAGCGCAGTAAAAACCACACGGAAGGAAGAAAACAATAGGGCAAGCTCTACATCTATTATATGTTGTTGCAGCCACGCCAGCAAATCTTTAGGTAAGCGAGCACATGGGCATAAAAAAGTCAAAGCCACCAGCTTTTCACAAAACGTGTTCAAAGTAATCGATTTCTTCCCTCGAAAGCTTCATTGATGTATCGCTGACACACACTGCCCCTCTTTCTAATATATGTTGCTAGTAGTTCTCGTGCTAGTTTGCCACAACCTTAGCCCAGCATCCTAATATAATTTAACCATGCCTTGCGCGACACGCAGCTTGCGCAATGCTGAGCTAAACTGGTTCTTCCAGCCCGTAGCGCCACAATTGATCCCCTATCCGTTTATTAACAAAACGCCCAGTTTTTGTGCGACAGGAGCAAGTGGCCCGAAGGAAGGTCGTGTAGAGATTTTTGTATGCACGACGAGGAATGAAGCGGTGATAAAAGTTGGTGAGTTTATGAAATTCGCACAGTTGCCTTGCACTGGCTGCCT
Source organism: Amblyomma maculatum (assembly GCF_055883805.1). Taxonomy (NCBI): domain Eukaryota; kingdom Metazoa; phylum Arthropoda; class Arachnida; order Ixodida; family Ixodidae; genus Amblyomma; species Amblyomma maculatum. The sequence goes on along the minus strand of NC_139353.1, from coordinate 104,088,907 downwards.
GAGGAAGCTCACGTATCGCTGTGAAAAGGGGCCGTAGTGGATGAATACGACGGTAATTGACGCGTTGGCCGAGGAAATGCAGTTCGGGACACCAAACGCGCTCTTGATAGCGCTGACAGGACCGCATTTGCAGAAACGTGCGAACACTTCATGTAGGAGGAGCTTGTGATCCTCTGTGATGGGGCTGAAGACAAGGATGTCATTCAGGTAGACGAAGCAGCATGTCTATAAGGCCTGGTCAACGAAACGCTGAAGGGTCTGTGCCACAATACGAAGACAAACCGAATGGCATTCGGAAGTTTTCGAAGAGACCGGAGGATGTAATACTGGCATTCTTTGGAATATCCGAGGGCTCCACAGAAATCTGGTGGTACGCTTTACGAGATCAATCTTGTTGAAGGTGGTGCAGCCATGTAACGCCGACGTAGAATCCTGGATTGGGGGAATGGGATAGCTGTCCGAAATGATGGCCTAATTAAGAACATGGTAATCGCCGCATGGTTGCAAGGAGGAGCACTGTATGGAGTGGCGAGGCCCAGAGACTGGAGGAGAAACAGATGAATCCAAGGTTAATCACGTGCTAAATCTCTTGTTTGCACACACCCAGATGATAAGGCGCAAGCAAACAAAACCAAACGGATACGGCAGGGCCAATCGTAACGATATGATGAATCATGCTGTGATCAACCAATGACTGAAGAGATGGTGGACGAAAAGTGTCTGCAAACCCTACAAGTACACTTGGACAAGGGTCGGGAACGGTGGTTTGCACCTTGAGCAGCCGGAGAAGTGATGTGTGACAGGAGATGCCCTGGGCGGCCAAGCTCGTCTAATAGCCCAAGATGCGGCTATACCGCATGTCAGCGACGAGCTTGTAGCGCCATAAAACGTCAGCAACAATAATTGGCTTGCGCACCTCCGCGGTTACAAAGACGGAGCAAAAGGTCCTGTATAACGGGGCAAAAGTTTTTTCGAGAGGCCGACGCAGCGAGCTGGGGTCCAAAGTAGCACGAGATAGCCGCAAGAATACTGGGTGTTGCAATGAAAAGAATCATAGCGACGTTTCTGGGAGTGCTGGGAGGCTGCGAGTTGGTTGCGAGAAACAACGCGGGCAGCATCAGCTCGGTCTATGGCGTCACGAGCATATGCGTTGGCAGTGGCGGCAGGAGGGAGCAGGCTGTCAAAAGGAAGCAGAGGTTCACGGCCGTATAGAAGATAGAAGGGGGAGTAGCCGGTAGTGTCGTGACGCGACGAATTGTATGCAAATGTCACAAATAGCAGCATTATGTCCCAGTCGTGGTGTTCATCAGAAACGTACATAGGCAGCATGTCAGTTAATGTCGGGTTAAGGCGTTCAGTAAGCTCGTTCGTCTGTGGATGGTAGGATCGTAGGATCTCGTCGACTATAGGCGCAAGAATGCAACGGCCACGGTCGGTGAGCAGTTGGCGGGGAGCTCCGTGGACGAGTATAACGTCGTTGAGGAGGAAAGCAGCGGCATCAGTTGCACAGCTGGTTGGTATAGCTTGTGTGACCGGGTAGCATGTGGTGTAATCATTGGCCACCGCAATCCATTTGTTCCACGAAGCAGACAGTGGAAAAGGCCCTAGAAGATCCAGACCCATTCAGGAAAATGGGTCTATGGGGATGTCGATCGGCTGCAGGAGTCCAGCCGGTAAAACTGATGGCTTTTTCCGGCGTTGACAGCGGTCACAAGCAGCCACGTAGCGGCGGACTGCGCGGCATAGGCCTGACCAAAAGAACCGACGGCGCACACTGTCGTATGTGCGAGAGACGCCTAGATTACCCGCTGTGGGAACGTCGTGAAGCTGTTCAAGGACGGCTGTGCGTAGGTGCTGAGGGACTACTAGTAGAAGGTCGGGGCCATCAGGTCGCATATTGTGCCGGTATAAGGTGCCGTCATGGAGCACAAACAAACGATGGGAAAGGTCATGGCGATCAGCGCTGAGTCGATTGATAATTTCGCGACGCTGAGGGTCCTGGCGTCGCTCCCGGCGAATGTTGGAAAAGTCAGAAATAGAGAGCACGCAAGCGTCATTGTCACATTCATGTTGGCTTTCGGGTCGACTGGATGACGGGACAGGCAATCGGCGTCTCGATGCAACAGGCCAGACTTATAAACTACTGAAAAAATGTACTACTGAAAGCGCAAGGCTCAACGTCCAAGGCGGCCAGTAGGGTCTTTGAATGTGGAAAGCCAACACAATGCCTGGTAGGTAGTAACTACTGTGAATGGCCGCCCATGCAAGTAAGGGCGGAACTTCGTAATGGCCCAAACTAGGGCTAAGCACTCACGTTCAGTGATTGAATAATTCTATTCGGCAGCAGAGAGGAGTCGGCTGGCATAGGCGATGACGCGAGGGGAGCCGAGCTGACGTTGTGCGAGAACGGCACCAATTCCATGACCACTTGCGTCGGTGCGTACTTCTGTGGGCACTGACAGATTGAAGTGAGCCAACACTGGCGGACCGGTGAGGTGGGCAATAAGAGCGACGAAGGCGGCCGATTGTTTGTGGCCCCAGGAAAGGGAGACCCCTTTTTCAGAAGCTGCGTGAGTGGACGGACCATTTCCTCGATGTTTTGTACAAATTGCCGGAAATATGAGCAGTCCGAGGAAGCTACGCACGTCGCTGGTAGATTTCGGTATAGGAAAACTACTTACAGCGCGAATTTTGTCGGGGTCCGGCTGGATGCCATGGGTGTTGACTAAGTGTCCGAGGACCTTGAGTTCTCGGCGACCAAAGCAACACTTCTTGGAGTTCAACTAAAGGACAGCTCGTCGGAAGACGCCAAGTATAGCCGAAACGTGATGGAGGTGGCCCTGGAAGGTGGATGAAAATACGAAAATGTCATCGAGGTAGCACGCACATGTGGTCCATTTCAGCCCGCGTAGTAGAGAGTCCATCATGCGCTCGAAGGTCGCAGGGGCATTACATAAACCGAAATGCAGCACCTTGAATTGGTAGAGGCTATCTGGGGTGACAAAAGCCGTCTTTTCACGATCTCTTTCGTCAACAGAGATCTGCCAATATCCAGAACTGAGATCTATGGAGGAGAAGTAGTTGGCACCGTGCAGGCAGTCGAGGGCGTCATCGATCCTTAGAAGAGGGTACACGTCTTTCTTGGTTATCTTGTTTAGGTGTCGATAATCTACGGAAAGCCTCCAGCTGTTGTCTTTCTTTTTAACGAGTACTACCGGAGACGTCCCGGTGCTGCTGGACGGCTCAATAATGTTGCTGGCCAACATTTTCTCCACTTCTTCCTGAATGACCCGGTGATCGAAAAGAGCAACTCTGTAAGGCCGTCTGTGAATAGGGCGGGTATCTCCATTATCGATGCGATGTGTGACGGCGGACGTTTGGCCCAGGGATCCGTCGCCGAAATAAAAAATGTCGCTGTATGTCCGCAAAAGGCGGGCAAGGGCGCTTGCATATTTGGGACGCAGGTTAGAGGCAACCATGGCTGAGATGCGGTCCTCCGGACTCTGTGACGGGACAGATTGTTTAGGTACCTCGGCGTGACGGTCTGACAGCACTGCAGAAATAGTAAAGCTGGACAAAGGTGCCAGGTCGGAGAGGAAAATACCCTCCGGGAGAACTTGCGAAGACATGCTGAAGTTGACTACGGGAATGTAGGTGAGATTATTCTCGACCTGTAAAATGTTATGACGTAGGACGATGTTGCGCTGAAGAGTGACGTCGATGATGGGGTTGACAACGTAGTCACCGTCAGGAAGGGAGGGAAAAGGTGGCATGGGCACGTATACTGCCGCCTCGGTAGGTAGGCGAGTCAATGTACTGGAACGGAGGCGATGGCTGGGAATGGTCAGCACAAGGGTCATAAACACAATGGGGCAGGACTAGGCGCAGACGTCCAGAGGCACAGTCAATGAGAGCGGAATGGACTGTAAAAAAGTCTAGGCCTAAAATCACGTCTTGAGGACAAGTAGTAAGAACGACAAAAAGCAAAGGGGCGTGATGGCTGGCGATGCTGACGAGCGCAGTACATATTCCGATGATGGTAGCAGTGTTTTCATCAGCAACACGAACTGTAGAGGTGTTAGCGGGAGTAAGACGTTTTTTGAGGCGCTCGCGGAACGACGAACTAAGGACTGAAATATGGGCTCCAGTGTCAATAAGGGCAGAAACGGAGACTCAGTCCACAAGAATGTCAATGAGGTTACGTCTGGGTGTGGGCGTCGGTTCCTAGTTGACAGTCCGAGTCGGTAATGCAACGTCACTCCCGTGCGCTGCACTCGCTAGTTTCCCGAGTAGGTGCCGGCGTATGATGAGGAGCTGCGACGAGGTACCGGTGAACGGGATCGACGAGCCAGTGGGGATGGAGATAGGCTGGCGCGACGGGCCGTCGGGACGGTTTCGTTCCGAGGCTGATCTGTTTGAGGAAGATAATGTCCAGGTCCATCATAGGCGCGACGGGGCTCCTCTGGTTGGGCAGGGAAGCGTCGAGGTCTATTGTAGTATCGACGGTCGGTGTTGTAATAAGAGCGAGGGGCGAAGAAAGTACGGCTACGGCAATAACGAGATGTGTGGCTGGCGCGACACCAAATGAAGCAAATTGACCTGTCATCTGAGGTGCGCCACTCTGCAGGATTGGGGCTAAGGTAGCGACGTGGGGAAACCTGGCTCACGGCACCAGCAGCTACTACAGAAACAGGGTGCGTTGGTGACGGTGGTGGTACGGGGCTGGAGGAGATGCCGACGTTGGCGAGTTCTTGGCGAACAACGGCCTGTATCATGGCCATGCTGTCGGGTGGCGGAGACGTGAGTGGTGCAGGAGCCAAGGCCTCGAGTTCTCTCCGCATGATCCGAATGATGTTCGCTGGATAAGAAGGCTGTTCCAAAGGCGGCAGGTCAGCGCAGGATGATGTAGCCGCCGTGTTTGGAAGGCGTTCAAAGCGATGTATGAGACGGCGTTGTTTAGCCTACTCGAATTTTCGACAGACTTGAAGTACCGATTCAACGGTAGGGCAATTCGTACAGTAGTGGATGCTGAACGCATCATCCGCTATACCCTTGAGGATATCCCCTATCTTGTCACTTTCTGGCATGGAGCTGTTCACCTTGCAGCACAGCGAAAGGAAGTCTTGAATATAGGCAAGGTAGGGCTCCGTGGGGGATTGGGTGTGAGTGGTTTTGCTGCGAGAGGCCGCCCAATCGGCTTTCCGAACAAGTCCTGTAGCTTTTGTTTACGGATTTCCCAGGTCACTAGCTCTTGCTCGTGATGCTGGAGCCACGTCCGAGCTGTTCCCGCCAAATAGAATATTACGTTCGCCAGCATAATGGTCGCGTCCCAGTGGTTGTTTCTGCTGCAGCGCTCGTACTCACCTAGCCAGTCGTCAACACCTGGCTTGTCTTCCCCATTATAGATGGGAGAATGGCGGATCTTCGTGAGTACCACTGGCTGAGCCGATGTTGCTGCGTTGGTAGGGGCTGCTTCGAAGGTCATAGTGGTCGTTGCTGACGTCGTTGTGAGCCAGGTTAGGGGGCGGCCACTGCGCAAATCCAACTTTTCTGTGCTATATTGCTCTTAGATTCTGTTCTGAGCGCACGGGGATCTTTAGTCACCTCCACCAAGATGGTACGTGGCAAGGTAAGGTCAAGATATTCGTCCAAGATGACTCCGCACACAGCACACAGAAACACAGCAGCGTTAACCGGGCACCAACCGACACTGCTCCAATGTCGTCTTCACCAAAATTCACGAGATTCTTCTTCTTATGCAGATATAAGTACATGCACCGCCTAATGTAGCAATGTTAAATCTGTTTACCGCAGTGGGAGAAGACGAGTCAGGAGGATGGCTGCGCTCAGCCAACGTTGGGGCAAGGACACATGTTTCGGCACCAATGCCGATAATCTAGTCAACTTTTATGATGCCGTCGGTGACATGGAGAGGCCACTCGATCTGGGCCGAGAACACTGATCGCCCTCAGGGTTTGGCCAGTCCGTGTCCCGCATATTAGGACTAGCGGCATCGCCAGGTACGGGAACCGTAACGACGTGGTACCATCAAACCATATCGGAGGATTGTTCTGTCGATTTCTTCATTCCGTCTCGATTTTTCAGAGCGCTTGCGTTTCCCCATCGAAAGCTATTTACCGTCTTCTGCAGAAGCACGAGTTCTGTTAAGTTATCTTCCGCGTGGGCAGGGCACAGTACTAGACGTCCTATTCATGAAGTTAACGCATAAGATGTGTCGCCTCGGGACATGAAACACTGGCATCAAGACGTGGTTTTATTCCATGGCCGCCTAAAGTTTGTTTCCTATCGCAAATTTGCTTGTATCCTTGAGTGAGATATGCATTCTGGTGCCTGAATGTTGCGGTCTGTGTAAGGCTCGCTCTGAGAACTATGTCAGCAGACATCGCTATAGCTTTGCCAAACTACGAAGAATTACCCACGCAGGTTTACGCATTATATATCTCTTATTCTTTTGACTACCACAATAAGCAAAAAATACCGTTTAACTGACGCAGCAGAGGGCGTTTATGAATATATGCATGTACATTTTATCAGCCTTTCCCCAAACTGAGTAAAGTCTAATGTTGACGTATTGTGGTTCATTGATGTCGCAGGTCCTCACTGAAGAAAAGGTCTTCTTCATCACCGCGTGCCTCTTAAGCTGTTCACAGACGCCCGCTGACAACCTGTACGGTGGCGACTGCAACAAAGCGGTGGCAAATTTCGCGCCATTTGCGGAAGCCTTTCAGTGCCGTCCAGGATCCGACATGAACCCGATTACCAAGTGCACTTTTTTCGACTAACCGCCAAGATGCCAACATCTTCTCCAGATTCATACCTGTCCTTTCTCCCGCATGTTTAGCTTACCAGATTATTGGCAATGGAGCGTGGTGTGGTGCATCTCACTGCCATGTAGGTTTCTTGAACACTCATTTATATGAACCATCATAACCCTAATCTAGAAAAGGTGATATAACGCTAAATCTTCATGAATTGTTGTTTTTAAACCAACTCATACAGTATAACCGTGCCGATGTTCGACGTATTTTTTAGGATCAAGTTTTCTTAGCCCATGGCGCTTCTTTGACAACTTATTTTTAATATCTACACGTTGTGTGCAGAGACTGTTCCTGATTTCATGCTCATGTGTTTTGCACGAATTTCCTATACCGTTTATTACATAGTTTTCAAATCCCTTCCCTTATGTTGGTATTGAAGTAAGAAACTGCCAACATAACAGCAGCCTGCGGTTGAACCTTTAAGAAGAGGTGTACGCGGAGCACGAGGTGATTGTATGCGAGGCACATTGTTTTTCTCATAATAGCGTATGTACCGAATACTCAGCTTGTAGAAAGATTGCTTCATTGAATGCAAACAATGCCAGCAGCAGCTTTTGAAACGTTCAGATCGTGACCACTGTTATTGGACAATTCGGGCAACGATATGCCTTCTGGACTATTTGTGCAGTTTGGGTTCGGGTTGAAAACAGTGCTACGTGTGCATTGGTGAGCCTTCAACCACGACTCGGATGAGCGCAATATGAGACTGAATGCAACGTTGCGAAGTGCCTGGATATGATCAAGAAGAGCCCAATAGGTGGCATTGGCTTAAAAACTTGATAAATAACAGTTGATATCGCATTCCGCGCCAGTGCCACTTGCTATATGCGGCAGCCTTTTTTGCCCTCACACTGAAGATGATTTCGGCTTCTTAAATGCATTTTATTTGCCTAAATTGTTCTCTTGCTTTTATACGCAAATAAAAGAATATATTTTACAGACGTTGTGAGGTGTACAAATTGCCCGAAAGTAATTTCATTAAACAGAAGTGCACGTCGTCCTCTTTATTTTTGTAACTCAAAGTCACTGTAGCAATACATGCTAACCACATGATCCTCGGAATCGCTGATGTAATTTTTAGCGTATTGTAATTCCCCGCAAACTGCAGCAACGGAAATACTGGGTGTGTCACAGTCGCGTCATCTTTAGTGCGTTGAAATAAAAGGAATAAGAACCCATTTGAAGCCTGTAATTCTCGTCGCTTCAGTAACGCAATCGAATAACGCTACTTATCTTAGCACTAAACGCGTGTTCGAATCCTACATGTATTAATCCTGTGAGTGCCACTTTATTTTATTTCACAACGTTCAACTAGATTACATCTATCTTGGGGTGGTGTTCCCCTTTAGGCTACATATTGTGATGGTTATTCTTCATAGCCGCAAAACACACCCAAACACAGCCAGGAGTTACTCTATGACAACGGTTACAGTATGCAGGTACCTTCATCGTAAACAATTCCTGCCTTCAGTGAATTTGCTACCTTTAGGTTGAATTCAAAGACACCTCTCTGCAACAATCGCCGTTTATCTCACGGAGAGACAACCAGTGAGGAGAAAGAAGTTGCGGGGCCCTGCCGTTCAGAAAACGGAAGTACGCCGCGCCGATATCCAAGTTAACTTATTCGATGGCTCGAATGGACGCAATATATGAAATAAGATTTCTACTGTAATTTATTTTTAATTTATTGATTTGGTTACTATCAGGGCCGTTGAGACGTTACAGATAGGCGTAACTAGTATACAAAATAAAATAAAATAAAAATAATAAAAATATAACAAAACTTAGGTTATAAATAATATAATAATAATAATATTAATAAAAACAAAAAAGCAGAATTTTTAACATAGGTTACGAAGAAGCGCATGTTTGAATGCTTCGGGTTCACAATCGGAGAAATTCACACTAATAAAAATAATTCCTTAATTGTGCATTTAGATTTACGTACTGCGCTCTATGCTCGAAAAACACTTTGTGAGGGTTCTCACGGGGTCCTGACTCCGCTCTAATAGCAAAACGCCTCGCCGCTAGCTCTGACCACATCTGTGGCAGGGAATAACGAATCAAGGAGGCACAGTCAGCGGGCCAAGCTGTTTATTGGGAGTGCCCAACATTCTTCCTCGGTGTCGTAGCAGCATCCGCGCGCTCCGGCGATGCGGCGTCGTCTCTCTGGATGCAGATGCTGTCCGCCGAGATGAGAAGGGAGGGTGAAGGAGGGGCCGCCCGGCATGCTACGCCAGTTCTCTCACCTCCGGACTCTCCGTCACAGCTCCGGGGAAATGAGGCCAGGAGGGTAAAGATGCGAAGTCTCTGTGAAGGAGAGGAGGAGGGTGTTCACCGCGTCTTGCGGGCGAGGGAAATATTGAATTCCCACAACGTAAGGCTTTATTGACTTCTTGGAATAAAAGGTAGCGCAAAAGGAGGAGGGCGGAGTAATGGACACAAGGGACAAATGGCTTTATTGACTTCCTTTTTGTTGTGTTTTATATTTAGTGACGTACTTGGCACTGCGTTGCAGAAGTTTTGGGGGAACGGCAGTACTCCTACTTTGTACTACCCTTGGTGTCACCTGTTTTGTTATGACGCCACTGGCGGCATAGAAACCTGTGCGTCGGTGCTGGAGGCTGAAACGCACAATTTCATAATGTTACCTTGAAGTGAAGAAGATAGAAAACAGCCTTTTGGCCGTTGAATTACTTATTTTGTGCCGTAGGCCACATGCGTGATAAGGAACATTATATTTAGTAAATGGCAAATACAATTTCAGTTACTCATATGACGTCTTCCATTATGGCTGTCAGACAGCTGACAACAAACGCGGGCCCGAGAGGCCTAACAAAACCTCCCAAGCTCCGCCGAATAGCAGAATGCTACCAATTCCAGGTCCATGCGACAACACGCTGATAAGGTATTCGGAGTCGATCTCGGCCGGCGTTTGGTTTTATGTGCTCCGAGCTATCATGTATCAACACAAGCCAAAAATAACCCCGCAAACATCGCGCCATGTCGGGACTCCGACGGCTCCTGCTCCACGCCTGAGTGAGCAAGTGAGCTGACAGGCTCATCTACGCGCTTCTCTTCGCAAAACGTGGTTGGTTTCATTTCGTTTGTGGGATTAAACGTCCCAAAGCGACTCAGGCTGTGAGAGACGCCGTAGTGGAGGACTCCGGATATTTCGACCACCTGGGGTTCTTTAACGTGCACTGACATAGCACAGCACACGGGCACCTTGCCCTCCGCCTCCATGGAAAAGCGGCCGCCGAGGCCGGGATTCGATACCGCGTCCTTGAGAACAGTAGTCGGGTGCGCACTTTATTCCAAAACATTCCTCCGAGATAAGAAGCTTATATACCGTGGAGGAGGAGGAGGAGGGCAGTTCTTAGAATTGTGAATATACGGCAACAAAGTGTTACAAACTTTTATGGCCATGCCTAGCTGTGAAGGAGGCAGATATGAGTGCAATGGGTTGGAGAAATGTGTTATAGCATTGCCGCCCAGTCAGTTCGGCAATAATGAATTCAATTTTGAGACTAAATACTTCTGTTCAGGTAGTTTCATGCTACACATAATTACACAATAGCTGTATCATGCCAGTGCTTTTTTTGCAGTAGGAAGCTTAAGGAAAGGTAGACTATAAATTGAAGGCATAACTGCGACGTAAACCTAATGAGGAGCCTTCACAAAATTACTCTGCATATATATCTGCTAAATGCTACAGTCAAGAAGAAAGCCAGACTTCTCTTTGTGTAGCTGCAGTGCTGCAGAAAGCTCCGTTCTTCGAAGCGCTGGTCTATATTAATAATAATATTAATAATAATAAGCTTATTCGGACATGAATCATGTACACAGAACATGCCCACGGGAAGAGGCAAAAGAAAGAAGCTGGTAGCATTCTTCCTGACGAGGCCTCACCCCGGGTCACATATCAATGGCTGAAGGATGGACGAGGTCAAGGTCAGTTTCACTAAGGCAAAACAAAATATAACCAATGACAAAAAAATTCCATAGAATATATTTGGCATTGTAAGAAATTAGATAAGAACCATGGTGTCGTAAACAAGCAAAGTACATCAGTAACGCTACAATTCGTGACACAAAATGTAAAGAAAATAATATATCAAGCACTACAAGTCACATAGATTTGGTGCATTCCCAAGAAGTGGAAAAAAGCAATTTCATTTTATTTTTAAATTGAAAAATAGTTTTGCTGTTTATAGCATCACCAATTATTGAAGGATAGGCCTTGCATACTATACTAATTTGGTTATCTGTATGTTGGGTGCCGTAATTAGTCCGGTCGCGAGTGGGAACAAGAGAGGTAACACGCAGGCTGTAGCCAGTATTTCTTTTCAGATATGTATTTCTAAATGATGCGACGTCTTGCCTAATTTTATGAAAGATATGTACAGTAACAAAATACTTATGGCACACAGGAAATGGATGATTAAGTACGGCGTGAAATGAGAGGTGATCGTTTGAAGGGTCTGTGGAACAAGCGCGTAAAGCTTTTTTTTAAAGAAAATAGCCTGAACAAGTTTTGTTGCAAGACCCCAGATTAGATTACAGTACACCAGTAGAGAATAAATTAGGGCAAAATACAACAGTTTATTATCTGCAAGGGCAACAGAGAGGCTTAACCTGCGCGCCTGGCTATACGTACAGCAAAGTTTGCATATAGGTATATAAAGAAAGTCAACGCCATTTCCAATACTCCAGTTCGTCTGAATCATAGCTGCAGCGGATGCTTTTTGAGAAAATATCGGAAAAGGAGTTAGTGTTGCTGATTAAATCATTTTCCTAAAAGCGGGCAATCTACGGCTTGTACCATTAAAGGTTCTTCCTCCTTTCCCTTCCCAACTCATTCTCACCTCCTGGACACCTACAACAACACGTCAAGCTTCTGGGCACGCTGGATCTAGTAGTTTTTGCGCTTTTCTTCCGTAATAGGTCCTCTCTGCTCATTTTTCCCGCTTTTAATTTGTATAATTAGTTTTTGTATATTTGGTCCTAACTTTTTTTAGGGCGACCGTCTCACCCTTTCTTTTTCATTTCGTTTTTGCCTTCGATAGCCTCTGGTTTGGTGTGGTCTTTCTCAGACATTTACTTACCTTTTATGTACAATAAAGGGGTTTATTGTTGAACAGTAGGTTTTAGGAGATCCATTTTGTACCCGTGGCATAAATTTTATTTGGGACTGCATGTTGATTACATATGATCGTCTAAGCACGGCTCAGCTGTCATTTTTCTATGCACAGACATTTCTGGGTTCACCAGCTAAGACACGCAGGCTAACCTTGTGGATGGGAGACAGCTTAGGTACGATGATAGTGAAGAGCTGCACGCATGTATCCATAGCGTGCTCCCTAGAGTGAATTACAGCTATAGTTATGCATACCCTATAGGCGCATTATGCGAAGACTCAGATATCGAAGACTGTCCTTAGGGTGCAGATGCAAACCAAAAGTTGCAATTTTGCCAGAAGCTGTTGGTAAAATATTATTTTCTTGGCAATTAACTTCATTCAGACAGGGTGGGATCACTGTTCAGTCCTCGTCTGAGGAAGACCAGGATAGCCACTGTGGTTCACATGGAGTCAACGTGAGTCAATCTCTCTCCTAATTTCATTCTCCCATTAGCATGAATGCCTTACTTTCATCAAAACGGTGGAGGAAGGAATTATACCAAAACTATAACTTTGTATCCTATCAAAATTGGAGAGGCAGCAATTTTCTTGCGTCTACCCATTATGAATCCATCTGCAGGTTACGGTTGTGGCTAGTTTGCGATACGGATTCAAAACCACGACATATGTATGCCTCCAATTGAATGCCCTTAATTGTAAGCGCAGGTGTCAATGCACAATCTTTTCTTCAAAATGAACCAATGTTCATTTCGGGGAAGGCACGCTTTGCCAAGCCGTGTTTCAGTCTTTCAATGCTTTGCCACCAGGAAAAACCATGCCAAACTGTCCTTTCCGGCGTCGTTATCAGTTTATTCGGACTTTTAACTGACAGGTGTTTCTACACTCATTTATATTTGTCTCTGGCACCTTGATACACCAGTGGATATGTACTTAGTCTTCATGCCATTGATGTAGAGTGAATACAAAACATTGTTATTTTTTCCAGTGAAGTACATAATTACAATGTACACCGGCATTTAGTATGTGGAACCGAGATGTTCCTGAATTGAACGGTTGAACAAAAAAAATCTCCAGCAAAAAACACATCATCTCAGTACCACTGTCAGTTGTGAGCAGTCTTGGCCTACTGGCTGAGACTTCATACCACAAAAATTCATACTCCGGCTAGGTTACTATACTTTCTGGCTATTCAGTGGATAATTATAAGGAAAAAAAGTTGACCAAAAATGCTTGCCCGTATGCTCTTGCTGCTTATCGGGGGTTGCAGGACTTTAGAATCAGCAAACAAGTCTTTTTTACCAAACGTTATTAAACAAAGGTAAGGCTGTTCATACGCTTCGCTTCCATGCAACATGCAAAAATCGTTCATTTCGTCCACCGCCAAATACGCGCACATTATTGAGGCTTGAATACTCTCTGGAACGAAAGGGTGGGGGACACCAACCGTGGTACCAAGCACATCGAGAGGGTAGATCACGTAGTGCATGGTATGCAGTCCGTGCTGCTACTTTTATGGCAGCGCTTCGAAAACGAGCACAGCAATCGCGCCAGTATATTCTTAGCACTCAGCCTGTATCAGCATGCACTGGCGTAACCGGCGTGTGTCGCTCATGAAGTTTCTGACCCGAGGAAGGCACCTCGTAATTCGGCACTCAGGTCTTGAACGGCCCCCATCCTAGCCGTCATTGCAGGCTAATCACGATCACAAGTTAGAACCCACACCCAACAGTCCAAACTGGCTGCGCGAATCATCCAGCAGAGGACACTGCGAAGAATTGCGGCATTTTCAAGCAGCATTTACAGTAATTTTGTGGAGCATCTAAGACTCCTCATCGTAAATTGTTTTCAACAAGATGCGATATCACTACAAACGCAGTCCACCAGAAACACCAACGCGTCTTTGCCTTTAGGCAGATCGCAAAGTCGCTAAACACTTCAAAAGGAGCGCTTCAGCTGCAGGCTGCGGAAACATAGAGGTAACATCACATTTCAATACAAAAAAGCAGCTATCTAGAAAGTATTACAGAATACAGGCACAGACCAAGACAATCAATAACGACCTTATCCCATAAAGCACGTGTAAACAAATACCAACGTTAAATGTACATCACCAAACTAAAGAAACTTTTTTTTTAGCAAGAACGAAAGTATCAGCTTAAAATCACGTGCGAAATAACAGTTCATGCAGATATGTCAATGCACCATGATTTCCGCAAGATTGTAGTGGCACACCAGCCCTAAATTATATGAAACTCAATTAACAAATGCAATTCACCTAACCAACAACACAGTAGATCTTGAATAAGACAGCAAGTTGAACGAGGCGGGAAAAACAAAACATTATGTAGATCGGTGGATGGTGCGGGATCCTAAGAGGTTAGTCGAAAAACGTGCACTTCGTTATCGGGTTCAAGTTTGATCCCGGGTGGCACTTGAACGCTTCTGCGAATGGCGCGAAATTTGCCACCGCCTTGTTGCAGTCGCCGCCATACAAGTTGTCGTCTGGCGTCTTCGAGCAGCTGAGGAGGCAGGCGGTGATGAAGAACACTTTCTCCTCTGTCAGCTCCTACATCAAAGAAAGCGTGCATGGTGTCATTGATATCCTGCATTAAGGCTGCGTGAAAAGGTTTGTAACAGATGCATGTACATATTTACTACCTATTATTGCTGTTTCACCTCTCGCAGTCTTTTGCCTGCTGAGTTGCTCCGTTTCTTCGTGCTCGAATAAGGAAACAATGCGCACAGACCCACATTCGGCACATTGTAGTCACGGCGAAATATAACCAATAATCTTCTTAGAAATCCCATGTGAGCAATATCCACCGTTTCGGCAATGCTACAAGAATAGCTGCCGTCACAACCCGTCCTCGCGGGTAGCTCTACGCGGCAGCTCGATTTCGGTACTTGAATGGTAGGTCGCATATAAGGATGGTGACAAATTAGGTATCGATAGGACCCAAAACTGAAACCGCACAATAAAACTGTATGCTTTGTTGCTGACGTTACATGACCGCAGGTTAAAAGTTTTGAAAATGTGTGCACTACAAATAGGATTTTATGTACGGTTTCCCACCGTCACGGATTTTATTAGAATTACATCCAGTTGCTCTTCCAAACCATCAAGTATACAAAAAATATCCACTCTAATTAAAGTCGTCAAAACAGCAGTCATGTCATATGGCCCAGCTCAGTGGATACACTGTGCCAATCAGTTTTGTACCTCTTCTGTGTGCCAAAAGCGCTTAAATGTGAACGTAACCCCGATCGCATGCGTTCTCTTAAAGTGTTGCGGTCATCTTGCCGAAAGTTAGGGTACAGTATCGAATATGACAACAAACGTGACAAGTGGATCATTAGAAGGAGTTTCTAAGACAGGCACTCCAAGAAAAAAAAGGTTTCTCACAGTCGCAATGATATTAAATTCTCCATGCCGAGAGTTAAATTACGGCTTCCGGGGGCCCTTCAACATGCACTGATATCTCACAGAACATGTGCCTTTTGTATAACCACAACGGTCGAAATAATACTTTCCATACCGAGGTAGAACCCGCTAACAGGATCAACTACTGAACAGGAAAGGTTCAATGCAAGAGCGGTGGGCGCTTATGCTGATCATTGACACACGCCATAGCTTAGGGCTGTCCTCACCCTACGTTTCTTTCATATGATCTTGGCGTCGCGTCTGTACATGCGCTTGTGAAAGAAACTGATAGCTTTAAACAATTTTTGATTAAGTTCTCGTTTACCTGCTCAGAACAGGGAATTGCTGGGCCAGCTGGTTCGTGTTTATTAGCAATAGCTCAGCGAAACAGCGAAAAAAATACCCAAGACTAGACAGTGTATTTATCCCCACTCACTGCTAAAAGCTGACATAGGAAAAACTAGCAGTGCTTGAACGAAAGGCTTAGAAAGCACGGCAACTCCTGTCGACAAGGTAAGGGAAGCAACATGGTATTTCATGTGCAAAAATGGAGAAGCCGTTCACAATTGTTTTACCGGACCTGAATAATTCGCTAGAAAAAGACTAGACACGAACGCGAGCTTCTGAAGCCGTTTAAGATCAAAAATATGACTTTCATAAGTGATCTATCCGTCGTGATCATCAAGAAAGAGCGCCGTGCCTCGTCGGGTACTTTAATTGTGACCTCATTTGGTTTTGTGCACGTGCACCTGGACAGGAAGGTGGTTTTAAGTATGTGGTTGAGTCAAGAATAAACCAGTTCTATTCCGGCGGCTGTGTGCGTGCTTTCTCTAGTCTTGCGTCTTTATTCGCTTTCTTTCGTATCCCGTTGCAATTGCAACCTATTGCCCAAGCAGTGGCTTTCTAGAGCATCTGCTTCATATTTGGGAGGTAGCAGGTTCGTTTTGAACATTGTGGAGGCGTTTCTACAATGATAAGTGGTGTTTGTCCAAGACATTTGAGGCATGTTGCGTTTCACGACTTCGTTTCATGTGTGCATGGAGTCCTCATTACCTCCGACCACAAGTGAAACCTCATAGGAATATGACATCACCCACCCATCATTCTCACCCTACCTCTCGAACATGATATTCCCCCTTCCCCAGTGTGTAGTAGCAGGCCAGTGTCTCTTAACCACCGGCTGACCTCTCCATCTTCTCATTCGTTTCCTGGTTCAGCCGGGTAACCACCTGTTTGCAATGGGTACAACATTTTTCCCGGTCTGCTGAACGGCTCTTTTAGGGTGGAATGCTTGGGAAAGAGGTTAAGGTCCCAAAATGGGCCATGTATAGAAATTTTTCCGCAAGACACGGTAAGAATCACTGACCAATCAGCACAATTTTGCAATCCAGACTGTGTTGCCCATCTGTTGCACCTTCCACGTGATGTCTGAAACAGGGCACAGACTATGCGATATAAAAATCCCCAAAACTTGTCACCTTGTAAAAATATCGCAGATCAAATGGGGCATTCGAGAGCATGGCGAAGCGTTGAGAATTCTGCAACGACGACAACCCCTGTCATCTAGCTCCCCTAGATAACTTTACGACCCCACATTCTTTACCTAAGACATCTGCAATTAAAGCTTTCGCAAGGTTCCGTTCAACGTACATGGAATCACCTAGCCATCAGTTCATAAATATCTCGGCGAAGTGGGCCAGACTTTTGAACGTTACGCGAGATATGCGCTTAAGCAATCGAGCCTTTAACACGACATTGCAAACGGATGGGAGCCTTTCGGGGAGTAGAAATGATGAAGAGATGCCACTCTTTCGTCCAGCCAAGAACTAAGTAATGATTTAGGTTTTGAGTGTAGCTGATTTTACGCCGCTCAGGGGTGCTCCAATTCATGTTTTGGCCACCGCAATTCTTTTTGTTTGTCTCTAGAAAA